>NC_092132.1:131519694-132769694 GCF_043159975.1 Macaca nemestrina | reverse complement strand
CCACCTTTAGGCCTGCTCTCCCTGTCGTTCCTCCAAGCCTCTCCTGTTCTAGGAAGTGACTTCGCATCTGACCAGGTCTCTTGGCTTTTTTTCCAAAAAATTGAGGAGTGTAAGGAACCGGCTTTGGATAAGTGTAGGTTAAAAGATAAAACTTGACAGGAATTACACTGCCAGGCAGTCTTGGCCTGCAGGCCCGAGGCTGGGAGCCTCGCCTAAGTGAATGTTCTCCCCACTCCCAGCTCCCCGACTTCCAGGGTCTCCTGGTTGTCCAAATATTCCCCACCACCACCCGTTTCGGAATCTCACGCAGGCTTTCCCTCTTCCAAGGACCCCGCTGCTCTTCGAAATGGCATCTTCCCGTATGTCCAGAGCATCTGCCATGAGGAAGGACCCCCTCCTTGTGCGGGGATCCACAGAGGAAACACAGTTGGACACGTACTATAACACCTTATAGATAAGAGGACTACTGAACCTCAGTTATCTATAAAATGGGGATTAAAAAAGATAATAAACCAACCTTGTAGAAATTAGATGAGATACTACACAAAGTGGCTAGTACAATGCCTGGCCCATATAAAGTTGTTTACTGCTTTACTCTGGGTTCTACAAGAAGAATTAGGGACCTGTGACAAGGCAATAAAACCTAAGGGGCAAATGAGAGCAGAAATAAAAAGCTATGGGGCTTCAAGGGCAACAGAGACTGCGGAGCAGATGGTGCAAGAGGTAGTCACAGGGAAAGGCGAAGTCTCTAGCAGGTAGGAAGCAAGCCCTAGGCTCACCAACACACTTCCACACACTCCATAGTGCCTGAGTCCTTTTACAGCCTTCCTGGCTCATTCCAGTGCTCCTGAGGTCACTGGCAGCTAAGCCTCCTGCCCACAGCCTCTCCCCATCACAGATCCCAGAGTCCGAATCTGCAGGGGAGGGGAAGGGAACACCGAAACCTTCCATTCCTTCCCTTTCTCTTATCTGTCTAGTCCTCTCTGCTTACGGAGTAGGTTCTCTGGACAGCAGGAGAGGGAAGAAGGACCAGCGGAGGGGAGGGCTTTGCAGCCCCACCCCAACACACATACACATGCGCACCCAGGCCTGGGCCACACCGCTCACTGACCACAATCTCATTCCTTTGTGAACGGAAGAAGGCTGAGGGTTCCCTGACCCATGAGATAAAAATCGACCAGCAGTCAAAAGAAGGTCTCACATCCAGCTAAGACTGTCAGGAGCCACAGAACTGGCAAGATGGAAGTGTCCTCGTCTATAGGACACAACGTGATCCAGGGCACCCCACAATCAATCCATCAGCACAGACTTATTGAATGCCTTCTCTGGCCCCAGCACAGTGCCAAAGGCTCTGGGGAATACAGCAAGACTGCCCCTGCCCTGGAAGCATTTATAGAGTCAGGCGTGTAGCTATGAGAAGATACTGAAAAAACCAAAGGCACAGTGAGAGAAAGGAAGAGTTGGTACCACTGACTTTCAGGAGTGCAGTCAGAGAGGACTTGCTAGGGGTAGGATTCAAGCTGGAGCTGGAAGGATGGGTAGAATTGGCTGAGCACAGAGGAGGACACTCCAGGCAAGCAAACAGCGGAGGCAAGAGCACAGTGGTTAGAAAGGTCTCAGGAGGCTGGGCACGGTGGCTCATGCCTGTAATCCCAGCACTCTGGGAGGCAGAGGCGGGCAGATCACCTGAGGTTGGGAGTTCCAGACCAGCCTGACCAACATGGTGAAACCCCGTCTCTGCAAAAAATACAAAAAACTTATCTGGGTATGGTGGCGCACACCTGTAGTTCCAGCTACTCGGGAGGCTGAAGCAGGAGCATCACTTGAACCTGGGAGGCAGAGGTTGCAGTGAGTCGAGATCCCACCACTGCACTCCAGCCTGGGCAATGGAGCGAGACCCTGCCACAAAAAAAGAGAAAGTTCTCAGGAAAGGAACAATCCGGTGGGTGGGAGGAGCCAAGGGCACAGGTTGGGGAAGAACTAGAGGGTCCAGTTGGGGTGCTCAAGTGGAAAACTAAGCCTTGCAGTCTTCAGACTCACACACCAGGAGCCACTGAAGGTTTTTGAACAGGCAAGTGTCATGATGAGAATAATGTTTTAGGAAGATTGATCTGATCACTGTGTGAGGGATAGAGACCAGGGGCCAATTAGGAGGCGATTTTAACAGTCCCAGGCGGAGGCAATGAGGGCCCAACAGGGAGTGGCAGTGGGCGTGGACAGAGGGAGAGGGTTGTTAGAAGCAGTGTTAAGGATGAATCAGCATGATGCTGGAACACAGGGAAAGTCGCCAGGCCAAGACAAAGTGACCAGCCTAGCGGCTCAGCCTTTGTCCTTGGAAAAATAATAATTAAAGTAGCCAACTTTATGGCTAGATACATGTTAATACTCTTTCAATTTCTGTAACAACTCGATGGCTATTATTAGGTACTATTAATAGCCTCATTTTCAAATGAGAGAGGAGAGGCAAGAGAAGTGGTTCAGCTGCCCAAGGTCATATTTTAAGTGGCAGAATCTGGATTCAAACTCGGGCAGTCAGGATCCAGCAACCCTCACTGGTCAATTCTGTGCCTTGTATCAACAAGAAAAGTGGTGGCTTTCCAGGCCCACGTATGTTCATATTCCCCTTCAGAATACCTGAGATGCCCTCTTCCTCCCTTCCCTGTCCAGCAACAGTGTGAAAATATATCATAAGAATCAAAACAATTTTTTTTTTCGAGACGGTCTCACTCTGTCACCCAGGTTGGAGTTCAGTGGTGCAGTCATAGCTCACTGTGGCCTTAACTTCCTGGGCTCAAGTCATCCTTGGCCCTCAGCCTCCCTAGTTGCTGAGACTACAGGCCTGCACCTGGCTTATTTATTTACTTAACAGAGATGAGGCCTCCATATGTTACCCAGGCTGGTCTTGAACTCCTAGCCTCAAGCCATCCTCCTGCCTCACCCTGACGAAGTGCTGGGATTACAGGTCCGAGCCACTGTGCCCAGCCTGAAATTGCTTTTAAAATCTTTACTGTGACCCAGGCACGGTGGCTCACGCCTATAATCCCAGCACTTTGGGAGGCCGAGGCAGGCGGATCACGAGGACAAGAGATCGAGACCATCCTGGCTAACACAGTGAAACCCTGTCTCTACTAAAAGTACAAAAAAATTAGCCGGGCGTGGTAGCAGGCACCTGTAGTCTCAGCTACTTGGGAGGCTGAGGCAGGAGAATGGCCTGAAACCACGAGGCAGAGCTTGCAGTGAGCCGAGATAGTGCCACTGCACTCCAGCCTGGGCGACAGAGCAAGACTCCGTCTCAAAAAAAAAAAAAAAAAAAAAAAAAAACCTTTACTGTGGACCTTGTTTTATTTTTTATTCTAAAAAAATTAAGCATATCCTGAGAGTGACCTTCTTTTTTTTGAAACGGAGTCTCACTCTGTCGCCCAGGCTGGAGTGCTAGAGTGCAGTGGCGCGATCTCAGCTTACCACAAGCTCCACCTCCCAGGTTCAAGTGATTCTCCTGCCTCAGCCTCCCAAGTAGCTGAGATTACAGGCACCCACCACCACACCCAGCTAATTTTTGTATTTTTAGTAGAGACAAGGTTTCACCATGTTGGCCAGGCTGGTCTCGAACTCTTGACCTCAGGTGATCCACCCCCCAACCCAGTCTCCCAAAGTGCTGGGATTACAGGTGTGAGCCACGACACCCAGCCGAGCACTTTATTTTTTATTTAAAAAATAAATAAAATATTTACTGTGGACTTTGTGTGGCGTAACCTTTGGAGTTCAAGTCTAGAGCCTAGAAAGGATTCTGTCAGGTGCCCAGCTAAGTGCCCTGGGCCTGGGTCATGCATGGGCTTTCCCAGCCCCTGTCTCCCTCCTACTGGCAGGTTGACCCCTAACCAACATTCCCTCCACACTCCAGATCCCAGAGTCCCAGCCTGGAATGAGCACAGTAGTCTGGGAATGGAGACCAGCAGGAATTTAAATAAACCATCTGATCCCAAAGAATGAACAGGGCTGTTGGGGCAGGCTGGATGGGACTGGGCTAGGAGGGAAGAAATGCATACTGCACTCAGGGCCATTGATTTCTCTAATTGATTTCGGTCAGTGTTCTCTGTGCTTCATCATTCTCTTTAGAGGTAGGCACCGGCAGGAGGTGGAGCTCTGGCTTTACCCAGCCTCTCCCCAGGGCCTCACAGACCTCTCTGCAGCCCCACCCATCCCAGGGAGTCCTGCAAGCCCCAGGGTAGCCCATTAGAGAGGGAGGAACTTGCAGCTGCTGCAGCTCCCATGGGGGTTGGAAAGAGTGGGCAGAGCGGGGAAGCAGATGGGAAGTTGCTCCGACAGGAAGCCATCAAGACCACCTTATGTGACTATTGTACTTCCCAGCTGTACAAAGCATCTTCCACATCCATGATCTCGAAGTCCTTACAACATTCCTGGGAGGGGTCCATGAGAGAATTAGTTTCCCTTCTCAGGGAACAAACTCAAACACACTGTCTTTTTTTTTTTTTTTAATTTGAGACAGAGTCTCAGTCTGTCACCTAGGGTGGAGTGCAGTGGCACCATCTGAGTTCACTGCAACCTCCACCTCCCAGGTTCAAGCAATTCTCATGCCTCAGCATCCCGAGTAGGTGGAATTACAGGCATGTGCCACCTTGCCTGGCTAATTTTTGTATTTTTAGCAGAGTCAGGGTTTCACCATGTTGGCTAGGCTCTCAACCTCAGGTGATCCACCCCCCTCAGCCTCCCAAAGTGCTGGGAGTACAGGCGTGAGCCATCGCACCCGGCCTTGGGGAGCAAACTCACTCTTGAAGACCACTCATGACATGGCCAAGGTTAAAACATAGCCAGCAAGTGGCAGTGCTAAGGACTCGTCCAGTGGGCTTTCCAATTCCAACCCGGCCTCTCTCACAGGACAGAAATCAGGCACCCACCTACTACAGGCCCGGGCTTCTCTGCTGCTTTGTCCCGTAATAGGGGATCATGGAGGGCAAGGAAAAAGCACTCAAGTCATCTGGCATCGTCTTTGTGTCATCCAAGACAGACCTGGGAAGGGTTGTTTCTCTGAATTCCTGTTTCACCAGAAATCCCAGACTTCCCAAGAAAACTGTGAAACCTCATTCCTCACCTTCCCCCTTCACAGCTGCCCGATGGCAGCAGGAGCTGAGCTACTAAACCACCCTTCTGTTTAGCTATCCTAAGCCTAAAATATCCTAGCTGGGTGTCTGGTCTGCCCTTGCTGCCCCAGTGACACTGCACTCCCTCTGTAGTTAGCACCATACTGGCTACACCCCAGCCTTGTCCTGAAGTTGGTGCTGTGTTTGCAGATGAAAACTGCCTGGAGAAACCTCACAGCTTCTCTTTTGGACACACACACCCACCACATCTCTTAAGACACTGGCCATCTGCCAGGTTACCCAAGGTCAAGGCAGAATCAAGGAAGAGGGGCAATGACTCCTCCTGCCAAGCCTTGGGGAGCCGGCTCCTGCTGCCTGACGCCCCCTGCAGAGAGCTCTCAGTCCCAACAGCTCCCACAGACAGTATCTGTTTAGCCAAGGGCTAGATCTGAGCTGGACTGCCACTCAAAAGGCACAGGTCCAACTGCAGGACACAGAGGGCAGCTCCCAAGGGGCTTTGGCTAGAAAACAGAGACAAGTGTCTCTCTCTGAGGACACATGCCTTCCCTGGGCCCAACCCAGAGTTTGGCCCGATGAGCACATTTAGCTGTATGCCTACCCCCTCACCTTGACTTTCATTCTGGAAACTTCTTTTCCCATCATCTAGAATTTTGTCTCCTTCCCCGCACTGTCCCCACGTGCTCCTGCTTTCCTGCTATCCTCTCTTTCCAGAATAGGAAACCCCAGGTGGCGGAGCAATGTTTAACCTCAAAGAACGAATTGCTAATGGTAGAATTTTAGTCATCACCTGCTGAAGGTTGGAAGGAGCCCTCCATGAAAACAATAATAAACTACCAGCAAGTGCACAGCCTTCAACAGCCTTTGGTGCTTTTTTCTGCAAGTTTGCCTCCCTTGGGCCTCCCAAGAGCTCTCTGAAGTCAGTGTCTCTCACATGGGAAGACATATAGTCCAGGCATCAAGTGATCTGTCCCACTGACAGGGATCACACAGTCATGAAGTTGCTGGTCTAGGACTGGACCAAGGTGTCCTAACCCCAAATTCCCTATTTGTGAGTTATCTTTTGCTTAAATGCTTCAGTAAAATAAAATAAAATACTTTTTAATTTTAAGAACAAAGACAATTTCATATAAACATCTCCAGTGACAGGATCTTGTTTGACTCAGGGGCCGCATTCTATAGTCACAGATAACTCGGACAATTGAGTGGCTCTTCTTCTCCTTCTCCTTCTCCTTCTTCTTTTTTCGTGACAGGGTCTCACTTTGTCACCCAGGCTGGATTGCAGTGGTGCCATCACAGTTCACTGCAGCTTCAACCTCCCCAGGCTCAGGTGATCCTCCTGCCTCAGCCTCCTGTCTCTACAAAAGATACAAAAATTAGTTGAGCATGGAGGTGCATGCCTGGGACTACAGGCGCCCAACTAATTTTTGTACCTTTTGTAGAGATGCAGTTTCACCATGTTGCCCAGGCTGGTGAGTGGTTTTTCTTATGCCAATGTGGAATTTGCCTTTCCATAACTCCCATGTCCGCAAGGATCCAGTATATGGGGAGGATCCCGGAAGTCACTCGGACTGCAGTGGCCTTTGGGCAGAAAGCAGCTTGTCTGCCCCTGAAGTGCTGGCTGTTGTGGATCCTGTTTGCTTTCAACAACAGCAGCCTGCTCCTTGCCATAGCGAGCAGCTACAATTCCCCCTCCTACTCCCCAGCATAAGTCACATAGTCACCATCACGTCCAGTCCACACAGTGGGCTCCAGGATGGGACATTCCCAGGGGTACAGGCAACTGCTGCCTCCCCACTACAAAACAGGTGAGTCCCTCCTCCCTGGGAGGGGAGGGGCAGGCTGGGCTAGGCGTTCTGCCCTCCTCCCGACAATGAAGCCCAGGATTCTGCCATCTTCCCTTGCCCTGGGATGGGCCCGGCCTTTCATATTCTTCCTACCTGACTCCTGGGAGAACATCCCACCTGGTATTCTGGAAAGAGGCTTGGACAAGGATTTGAGTTCTAGCTTTGACCCAGACTTGCTGCCAGCCCAGAAAAGAGTTCAGCACAGTCTGGGGTAGCACAGTGCCCATGATCTGCCCTCAGGAAGGATTTCCTAGTGGAAAGGAAGAAAAGGGAAGCAAGGGATGGAGGGAGAGAGGGAGGGAGGGATGTGTGTACCATTGAATCTCAGTGCTCTCCTCATCTCTGCTCCAACCTAACTCCCCAAATTCATCTTCCATCCAGTTCACCTCATGGAATGAGCCAGCAAGGTACACTTGGATTCAGCTACCAGCTCTGCCACCAGCTGACCATGTGATTTTAGTTCCTTTAGGATAACAGTCCTCTACCCTGCCCTTGTCACAAGGGACAAGGATGATCAAATGAGACACTGAATATGACTATGCTTTGAAATGTAAGCGATGCCCTGCAGATGTAAGAACCTGTTGACTTTTCCAGGCAGCCCACATCCCATGGTGAGTTCTGGGGACCACCCTTTGCTATCTGTTTCAGGATAAGTACTCCCTGGCCACTGCATTACTTGGGACAGCTTTTGCTACTCCAGTGACTTGGGACTTCTTTGTAAAAAGGATCTTTCCCTTTTCACAAGTAAGAATACTGAGGCCTCCAGGTCCTGCTGTGTATGCTTCTCTTAGCTCTTCTTGCATCCTGTTGAAATCTCCCATTCTTATCTGTACTCTTCATTCAACTCGGAGCTCTGTTCGAACACGACCTATATCCTCTTCATCACCATAGCCTTAGGGGCTGGCCTGTGATAACTGCCAAATGAGTGTAGAATGAATGAACGGGCAAATGATGCCTCTAACCCAATATAACCTTAGCACAGGGGCTGAGGCCCAGGATCACTAGCCTGTTTCAAACCACTTAGCTACTTGTTTGGGACTCACTGGGGTCTAACTGACCCACATAATAAATGTTTCTCTTTCCTCCCCTTTCGTTCTCTTTAGGGAAAATTGATAAATCTGACCAGAGGATTTTTTTTTTTTTTTCTTTGAGACAGAGTCTCATTCTGTCACCCAGGCGGGAGTGCAGTGGCACGATCGCGGCTCACTGCCAGCTCCACCTCCTGGGTTCACACCATTCTCCTGCCTCAGCCTCCTGAGTAGCTGGGACTACAAGCGCCCGCCACCACGTCTAGCTAAATTTTTTGTATTTTTAGTAGAGACAGGGTTTCACCACGTTAGCCAGGATGGTCTCAATCTCCTGACCTCATGATCCACCTGCCTCGGCCTCCCAAAGTGCTGGGATTACAGGCATGAGCCACTGCACCCAGCCCTGACCAGAGGATTTTTTAGCCATTTAAGTTATTTTAATTCAAGCTAGATTGACTTATGCTCTTGACTTTAAAGTCTAATTCTATAAAGACTCAGTGCATTCATGGGAGACAGACTCGTTAGAATTCCCAATCCACACAATACACTGCCTCATTCTTACCTATTAGCAGTGTGATCCCCTGCCCACCACCCTCCCGCCCAGTGAACCAAGTCACTTGTCAGTCTGAAGAAACAAAGGGGTTGCAGTCCCCAAGCCAATCCCCCTGAAGTGGGCAATGGAGGCATGGCCCACAAAGAGCTAGCAACAGTCCTGGGAACACAGGGCTCCCCCAACAAGAAGCCTGTGTCCTGTGCAGACAAACCAAGCAAGGCTCTCTGGATGGGAGATCAAGAGCTGGTGGCTTCTAAATAGAAGAAAAGGTAGAGCTGGCCTTGTGCCCTCCCACAGGTAGTCAGTGCCTCCATACCTCTGGCCCCCTGGTGTTCCCATTGCAGGGAGCACTTTGGCTAGGGGACACCTCCAGCTTCCAACCTCAGCTTCCAACCTCACCTTCCACCAAACGGATCTGTTCTCCCATTTCCTTTCATCCAACTGCCACTTTGGAAGACAGTCTTGTAAACAGATCCTAAGGGAAGCGATCATCTATTTATTTTAAGAGATACTGGTGCAGTAAACTCTTTTTCCAGAACCAGCAAAACTGATAATGGCCCTTTTTTGCACTCAATCTCAATCACTGAATTCTTCAATACCTTCTTGTTACTCCTCTCTGAGGCATATGCATTTTAAAGAAATGTTAACAGAGAGACAAGGCCCTAATGCAAAATAATAGATCTCTAACTTTAGAAGTCCCATACCATGAAAAAGGGATTCGAATGAGACCCCAGAAGGTGAATCTACAGCATTCACATGCCACTCCCTCTCCTAATCATGGCAGATATTGTAAGGCTTCTGGATGCAATGCTCTAGGCACACAACCAGTCACTTGGAGTGGCACACAAGTTTATCTAACCCATCTGCAAGTCCTAGTTCCATGAATTCTGAGTCCCCTCCAGTTGTAGAATCTGGGCTTCTATGAGGTGACTGAGAAGCCCTCTATCCTTCACACCATGGATGACTTGTGTTATGCCCAGCCATACCATAAGAGTTCAATAGGGGGCCAGGCATGGTGGCTCACGCCTGTAATCCCAACATTTTGGGAGGCCAAGGCAGGAGGATGGCTTGAGCCCAGGAGTTGGAGGCCAGCCCGAGCAACACAGTGAGACCCCATCTCTACAGAAATAAAAAATAATTAGCCAGGTATGGTGTTGTACACCTGTAGTCCCAGCTACTTGGGAAGTTGAAGCAGGAGGATGGCTTCAGCCCAAAAATTCCAGGCCACAGTGAGCTATGATTGCACTCCTGCACTCCAACCTGGGTGACAGAATGAGACCTGGTGTCAAAAAAAAAAAAGTCCAGTGAGGGCATCCACAAGACTTTTCAGAAGACAGAGACCATCCCACTTTCCTAAGGAGAACAGAGAAGGAGATTTGTGGAGGAGACCTATTGTGCCAAGAAAAACACTCAGCCCCTGCTGGAATCTGACAACTGATTAAAACAAATCCTTGCTACCGAAGGGCCTCCACGTCCCATCGGCCCTGAGAAAGGGGGACATCCCAAGGTGCTGCCCACGGCCCTCGCCAAACTGCCCACACCTGATACTCCATCCATTGCACCCCTTGGATCGGACCCAGGAGTATGAATGGGACTCGTGGTCTCATTTCTCAATGAGAGTCACCTCAGGCCTCCCAACACAGCGGCTGCAGGACTGGGAGGCAGGAGGGCAGGGCTAACGTTGTGCTTGCTAATGAGCCTTCTGGGAGCGTCGAAATGGGCTGCACAGGTGCAACCAATAGCCAGCCACACGCAATGTCATCTGCTCAGCAGTCAACACAGCCCTGCTGCTGTTAGCAAGGGGCCAGAGACAGACACCGTTATGGGCCCAGGAAATTCATGCAGCCAGAGGGAGAGCAGGAAGGGAGCCCAGCAGGCTCCTCACCACACCCACCCTTCACAGGCCTGGCCCTTTTGAGATCAAGTGAGAGCCTTCTTTCCTGCTTCCCCTTGATTCAGTGGAACCAAGGCATTAGATACCTACTGTGCTCCAGGCAGAGTGGGTAAAGGAAGTGGGTTTTTAGAGACTTATCCTGTCAAGAAAAACCATCAGCACCTGTGGGAATCTGACAACCCATTAAAACAAATCCCTGCTACAGAAGGGCCCCACACCTCATCAGCCCTGAGGAAGGCAGCATCCCCTCACAAGGTGCTGCCCGCAGCCCTCGCCAAACTTCCCACGCCCAGTGCTCCATCCAGCACGCCCCTTGGATAGGAGCCAGAAGCATGAATGGGACTCGGGTGCTGGAGAATGAGAAAGGCATCCTTTCTGTCCTGCAGATAAGGGTGTGGCAGGCAAGGCCTCCTACCCCAGGGAACTTCCATCCCGTCCGCTCCTCAGCACGCTGCCTTGCTCTAGTTAGGTCCTTCCGTTTCTGACACCACCATGCGGGACTCCTGACTGGCGGTCTGCAGACTGGAAATGCAAAAGGAACCAGAATGTCTCACCCTTCTCACTCCTCACCCTGTACAAAGTGCCCTCACACAACCCGTCTCAGCTGATGCTCAAAACTACCTGCTCAGTGAACGGCTGGTGATTGTTACTTGAGGCCCTTTAGTCAGGAGATGGAGCTCAATCCCGCTTCTGCCACTTTCTAGCTGCCTGGCTTTGGTAAAGTCCCTAAATCTGGCTGTGCCTTGGTAAAACAGGGACAATAACACCTGCCCTGCC
The DNA here is from genome assembly GCF_043159975.1 of Macaca nemestrina. NCBI lineage: Eukaryota > Metazoa > Chordata > Mammalia > Primates > Cercopithecidae > Macaca > Macaca nemestrina. The sequence goes on along the minus strand of NC_092132.1, from coordinate 132,758,478 downwards.
TATTTCACATGATTGGTGATTCATTCCACCAGCCTATTTCACATGATTGGTGACTCATTCCACCAGCCTTAAAGCACCTACTATGTTCCAGGCACTGACATAGACACATTGCCTCTGTCTTCTTCTTCTTCTTCTTTTTTTTTTTTTTTTTTTTTTTTGAGAAAGGGTCTCACTCTGTTGTCCAGGCTAGAGTGCAGTGGCTAAATCACGGGTCACTATAGCCTTGACCTTCCAGGCTCAAGTGTTCCTCCCACCTCAGTTTCCCAAGTAGCTAGGACTACAGACATGCACCACCATGTCCAGCTAATTTTTAAATTTTTTATAGAAATGAGGTCTCTTTATGTTGCTCAGGGTAGTCTAGAACTCCTGGGCTCAAGCGATCCTCCCGCCTTGGCTTTCCAAAGTGCTGGGATTACAGGTGTAAGCCCCCATGCCTCACCTTCTGTCTTCAATAAGACAGGATCGAAAAGCATACAGCCTAGTAGCAGGAGGCAGATGTACAAACGAGTAAGTGCAATAATGTTTGGAAGCTATGGTGGTAGCATTATGGTATAGTGGGGAGAAGGACTGACTGGATAATGCATACACAAAGAAATGGAGGTTTTAGAGAAATCATTTCATAAGGAAATAATACTTGCTAAGCTCTTCCCAGGAGGTACTTCCATATACATAATTGTTCTAGATATCAAAAAAGATGATGAGTGTGAACCCACTCTATAATAGGCTGTGGGGAGTTGCACAATGCAAAGCATTCATGTAAAATATCAGACTTCAGTCAACAAAAATGGGTTGTATTAGTTAAGCTAGGTTAAGCTAAGTTTATTGCTGCAGCAACAAACTACTGCAAAGTCTCAGACGGTTAACACCACCAGGGTTTATTTATTCCTCATGCAACATGTTCAGTGTAGTTTGGCAGGGGACTCTGCTCCACACAGTCACTCAGAGATCCAGGCTGACTTATGCATTATCATCTTGAAAGTGCTACACCTAGAACACAAGGCCTCTTCAGTCATTGAGGCAAGAGGAGAGACAACTGAAGTGCAGAGAGCTAGCCAGAATACATGTCACTTTCACCCATAGCCCATTGGCCAGAATCAATTACATGCTCCTGTCTAACAACAGTGGGACTAGAAGATATGAGGAAATGGAATGTCTGGTGAGCATCAAGACCTCTGTCACAGACAACAAAGAACTGTCTGCATTTCGCAGAACTGGGGTGTTTGGCTAATCAGAGTCCTTTAGGGAACTCTAAGTCTGGTCCCCTCAGAGCCAAGCGATCCCTGCAGAACTGGAAATGTATTCTTCCTAACTACAAAGTGACTGGCAATGGCAGAGAACTGAGGAACAAGACTCAAGTTATTTCTATGACTCAGATGAGCACAGAGTTAACACAATAATGATCATAGCTAACTTTTTCTTTTGAAGAGACAGGATCTCACTCTGTCACCCAGGCTGGAGTACAGTGGCACAATCATAGTTCACTGTAATCTCCAACTCCTAAGTGCAAGTGATCCTCCCACTTCAGCCTCCCAAGTAGCTGGGACTACAGGCACAAACCACCGTAACTGGTTAATTTATTTTATTTTTTTAGAGACAGGGTCTTGCTATGTTGCCCTGGCTAGTCTCAAACTCCCAGCGACCCAAAGCACTGGGATTACAGGAGTTAGCCACTGTGCACGGCCCATAGCTAACATTAAGTAAACACTTACCGTGTGCTAAGTCCACATCACCTGTATTATATTATTTAAGCCTCACAACCCAGGAAGATAAATAGTACTAATAGTCCCATTTGATATATGAAGATAATAAAGAACAAGTCAAAGGTTCTTCATATTTTTTAATTCATAACATATTAGAGCAGGAAATTGAACGCAGAAGTCAGTCCCCTGTCTCCACTTTACCACAAACCTATACTACTCCCTATAGTAAAATGGAGTCACTAATTTTACATACACACACACACACACACACACACACATGCATACACACAATTTGCAGTTCTAAGATCTGGATTCTCAGCCTGGTTCTGTCACTAGTTACATAACCTTAAGTAAGTCCCTTCACCTCTCTGAACTTCCATTTCCTCATCTGCAAAACAGGAATAATAGAAATATCTATTATCTATTTAATTATCTTATAGAAAAGAGTTTTTTCAACTATAAACTTCTCTGCTAAAAAAAAAAAAAAAAAAAAAAAAAAAAACTGGTGCGTTAGATATGCCCTAGGGATGAAGCGAGGTCACACCTCCTGGGTGGGGAACAAAATAGGACAGATGCCTTACTCTGAGGAGTCTTGCTGGCACCCCTGAAACAGCCCCTAACAACAACCAGAAGTGGGCCCACCCTGCCTCTTCCTTTGTCCCCATGCTCTGTTTGGCAGCTCGAGCACAGCCTCAGATTTGTCTTTTTCCTGCAGAGGTTTTTGCAGGATTTCTGCTAAGTGGGGCAGCAACATCAATAAGTTCCATTGTGTCATGAGTGTTATTGAAGAGCAGAGTGTCTGGCCTGCTGGCTGGGGCTTCTGGGCTCATAAGCTCCCCCGACCCTCTTTCACCCTGGCCTCATTGGTAAATGGCCCCTACTGCCCTTTCCAGCCCTTTCTCCCCTGCTCCAGCCTCCGATTCCATTCTGCATCAGGACCACTATTCCAGCATGCTTGGTCCACACATCCATCCCCAGAAGTGTCCACCAAACATTCTCCCCAAACCCAGAGCCTTCACTCAAAGCATGCCTCCCACCTAGAATATCCTCCCACCACCTCGCCTGTCAAAGTCCTTCTCAGATGCACAAGGCAATGTCAACAGCAGTTGCCTCCGGGTGATGAAATTACAGATTATCTTTATCTTTTTCTTTCCAATTTCCTCTATTTGGAGATCTGGGGGAATGAGCACATAATATTTTTCTCATCAAAAAAAAAGCACAACGAAATCATGTTTTAAGTTCCTACCTTCCTGTGAGCCCCTCCCCTTCACCCTAGTTTACAATTCTGTTTCTTCTGTGAAATTCTATAGTTCTCGGCCCTATCATAAATTTCTTTACACTCTAGTTAGTTTGCTGGGCATGAACATCTGGTAGCCCCAACCAAATGGTAAGCTCCATGAGGGCAGGGGACATATTACACATATTTTCCCTATGCTGCACAGCCCTCTGCACAGTTTCAGGAAGAGCTGAAGCAGCGAGTGAGTACTTACCAATTATGGGGTTATGGGATGGCCTCAGTGTATGTTACAATGGCTTGGGGAGGTAGAGTCATGCAGACTAAGAACTAAAGGGCCTTGGAGTTTATACAGTCTGATGCTCCGCATTCATACAGTTTCTGACATTTCATTTGCCCCCATTAATAGGGTCTGCTTACCCCCACTACCTGAGCAGTCAAACTAGGGCCGGGAGACATAAAGCAGTTTGGCCCAAGCTTCCAGAGCCCACATCTCCTGTGGTCCTGTCCAGTGCCTTAACCACTAAACTGCAGCTGTCACTCCAAGACCTTATTAATAGCCATTTCTCTCCCCAGTCAGTGGCTGGACATGGTTTGCCAGGTTAATAATTTGTTCATTAGGCACCTAATGAATTACTTGTTAATTGCTAACTTGATGAACAGCCAGCAGTCCCCATCTGCCTGGAGAAACAACAGCAAATAACCACAGAAGGGCTGGCCAAGCCCCAGCGGCTGCAAGGCAGAAGCTTTGGGCCCCAGAGGGTGGCAGTTCCCTCGGGGAGAAGCCTGTCTTGGCCAGTCACCTGGAGCTGAGTCCCCAGGGATGGGCGCCTCTGGTAAACCACCTCTTGCTGGTCCTATAACTGCCCTGCAAAGGGTCGAGGCAGCCCAGATCTTCATCTACCCTAATTATTCAAGACTCCTCTCCACAAAACTGCCCCTTTTTGCTTTCTTTTCTTTTTATCTTCTCTGAGTTTCTATCACTTGACGTCAGAGCTACGGAGGGTCTCCAACTTCTGATGGTTCAACTTTCGATTTTTCAACTTTACAATGGTGGAAAAGAGATACATTTTCAGTAGAAACTACTTCCAATATGCATGCAACCATTCTGTTTTTCACTTCCAGAAGAGTACTCAATAAATTACATTAAATATTCAACACTTTCTTATACAATAGGCTTTATGTTAGATAACTTTGCCCAATTGTAGGCTAATGTAAGTGTTCTCAGCACATTTAAGGTCGGCTAGGCTAAGCTATGATTTTTGGTAGGTTAGGTATATTAAGTGCATTTTTTTGAGATAGTGTCTTGCTCTGTCACCCAGGCTGGAGTGCAGAGGCACAATCACAGTTCACTGCAGTCAAGGATCCTGGACTCAAGCAATCCTCCTGCTTCAGCCTCTTGAGTAGCTGGGACTACAGGCATAAGCCACCACACCTAGCTAATTTTTTTTTTAACTTTTGTAGAGATGGGGTCTTGCTGTGTCGCCTAGGCTGCTTTTGAACCCTTGGGTTCAAGTGATGCTCCCACCTCTGCCTCCCAAAGCACTAGGATTACAGGTACAAGCCACCATTCCTGGCCTAAATGTATTTTTGGCTTATGATATTTTCAATTCACAACGGATTTATTGGGAAATAACTCCACTGTAAATAGAGGGGCATCTGTTCTCAATGTAAACTTTTTGTATCCACACATAATGATACGTCATCATATTTTCTCAGGGCATTGGTCCTATCTTCCTATCTCAAAGGCGGCTACAACATTCCTATTGGTCACTTCAAGCTTCCTAAAAACAGAAACCACATCTTTCTCATTCATCCTTGTATCTCTTGTACCTAACATAATCCCATAGTCCCTTATAAGTATTTATTAAAGGAGCAAATTACTCATACTTTTCTGCACAAATCTGTATTGGTTTGCTCAGGTTGCTACTATGGTTTGAATGTCCTCTCCAAAACTCATAATGAAATGTAATTGCCATTACGGTAGTATTCAGCACTGAGATCATTGAGAGCCCACATGAATGGATTAATGTCATTATTGAGAGAGTGGGCTCATGATTGCAAGAGTGGGTTTGTTACAGAAGTGAGTTCGGCCATCTCTTGCTGTCTTGCTCACTCTCACCCTCTCTTGCCTTCCACTTTCCTCCATGGGATGATACAACATGAAGGCCCTCACCAGATGCCAGCACCGTGCTCTTGGATTGCAGCCTCCAGAACCATAAGCCAAATAAACTTCTATTCTTTGTAAATTACCTAGTCTGTGGTATTCTGTTATAGCAGCAGAAAACAAACCAAGACAGCTGCCGTGACAAAGTACTCTAATCTGGGTGACTTAAATGACAGAAATTTATATATATTCTCACAGTTCTGGAGGTTGGAATTCTGAGATCAAGGCTTCTCTGAGGCCTCTCTCCTTGGCTTGCAGATGGCCACCTTCTTGCTGTGTCCTCACATCACCTTTCCTCTGCACTTGCACACCCCTCGTGTCTCTTCATGTGTCCAAATTTCCTCTTCTTATAAGAACTCCAGAGAAAACATGGAAGAAAATGACCAAGTCCCATCCTACAGGGGCTTACAAGAAAGGATACTGGGAGTGAAAACCACATACCGACTTGGGAAAGTTGACTAATTCCTTCAATTCCCTGTCTGTAAGATGAACATCATAACACCTCTTTCTCCATCATGCCAATGCTAGGAACATAAAATGAGACTGTGCTCTGATAAGAAAAATTACTATGTACATGTAGATTGGATTAGGGCCCACCCTAATGACCTCATTTTAATGTAATCATCTCTTTTTTTTTTTTTTTTTTTTTGAAACAGATTCTCGCTCTGTTGCCCAGGCTGGAGTGCAGTAGTGTGATCTCAGCTCACTGCAAGCTCCGCCTCCCGCGTTCACGCCATTCTCCTGTTTCAGCCTCCCAAGTAGCTGGGACTACAGGCGCCACCACCACGCCCGTCTAATTTTTTGTATTTTGTTTAGTAGAGATGGGGTTTCACCGTGTCAGCCAGGATGGTCTTGATCTCCTGACCTCATGATCTGCCTGCCTCGGCCCCCCCAAAGTGCTAGGATTACAGGTGTGAGCCACCGCGCCCGGCCTAATGTAATCATTTCTTTAAAGACCCTTCCTACAAATACACTCACATGAGGTAGTGTGTGTCAAGGCTTCCAAATATGAATTTTGAGGGGAACTAGTTCAGCTCATAAGACCTTTTCACTCCACAGTGCCAACTTCAGGGCTGGGCACATATTAAATATTTAACACATCTTCCAAAATTGGTAGGCATTCCATTTTCTCTGGGGAAAGGGCTCATCTTTGTGGCCTGAGTTCCTAGTCCTGCACAGACCCCTGAAAAACTCCATGGTGGAGTATTTAAGGCAAACCCTCTCGTCATGTCGGCTCCCAAATCCTAATGGCTCTGTTATTTTTGAAATCACTTTAGAGCAGCACTGAATAGAGACGGTGATTTCTTGCATTTGCATAGCAATTTTTCTTATCAGAGCACAGTCTCATTTTATCCTTCCAGCATTGCTATGATGGAGGAAGAGGTGTTATGATGTCCATCTTGTGGACAAGGAATTGAAATAAAAAGGAATTAGTCAATTTTCCCAAGTCAGAGTAAGCCTAATACGTGCCTTTCACTTCCGTTATCCCTCCTTGTGAACCCCTGTAGGACGGGACTTCGTCATTTTCTTCTCTGCAGCTGAGCCTCCAGGGCAGGTCCAGGCACAAAGGGTACAACGCTCAGGGGGATTTGGCATTAATAATAACAAAGCTGCTGGAGGAGTCTCTATGCAGAGGATCTGAAGTCTCAGTACTGAACACCACCCAGCCACCCAAACCCCCTCCAGCAAAACCAGCCCTTGGGCCCTAGGGCCATGTGGATGGCCTGCTTCAGGGTCTGAGCTTCCCACACCCCAGCTGCATTTCAGTGAAGGCCCTGAAGCCAAGGTTGAATCGAAAATGAGTCTGGAAATATATCTATTATCACTTCCACACTGCTACGAGTGACAATAAGGAAAATGAGTTTACGGTACAATTGCAAAGTGATTTCACATATTATTTATTTCTATCTCTTTTTATCACGGGTATTTTTAGAAGCTGCCTCAAATGCATTGTGGAATGAAGCAGGGTATGAATTTTAAAAATACACTGTCTCATTTCCTCCTTGGGGCCATGTTTCAGAGTGGATAACGAGGGTAGTATGCCCATTTAGCAGACGGATAAAGCAAGGCAGAGAGAGGTCAAGTGTTAGCCCAACATCATGCAAGGAGTAAGTGAATGAGCTGGGCCTAGACCTGCACTCCATGCTTTTTCCCGTTTGTCACTGGCTGATGTGGGAGGAACCCCGAGGAACCGGACCAGGAGAGAGTCCTTCTAAGGGCAGGAGAGGAAGGAATGCATGTCCCCTGTGGATGTATCTCCTTTGGCAGAGTTTTTGAACAATCTGTATGTGAATGATTTCAGTTGATGCCTCTGCCCCCCAGTTCCCTACCTGGCCCCTGCATCATCGTACTGTGTTGCCCCCACTTTTGTGTTGCTGTCTGGCCACTAATGGCTCTTGAGTTTGCAACCTCTGTTTGGTCTTTGAAAAACAGCCTTGCAGTAACTTCCTTGGGAAGCCCAATGGCACCAGGGGTGGGAGAGGTCTTTAGCTATAGAACACGGCCCAGGAAGGGAAATAGGAGAACAGCAAAGGCAACATCACCCACACCCTCACACAGCAACATAAATTTGCAGCAGCTGATGGGATCCAGTACCTTAAGCCACCAGATGCTGCTTCTCCTACAGTCCTGGGCAGAACTGCAACACATATTTTACCCTCCTTGATCATCCCCCAACGCATGATCTGAAATAGGCTGCAGAATAAACAAGCCTTGGTCTCTGACCAGCTCGGCTCAAGGAGGAGAACTTGTGAGCCTCACAGGCTCCATAAAAAGCCAAATGCAAAAGCACATGACAGATGGGATCCAACCCATCCTACACCTGAGCCACCAGCGCGTCACTTCCGGCTTTCTTCTCTGATGAACACAGGAGCACCAAACCCAAACTTGCCCCCAGATACCATCCACAACAGTGGACTATGGGGGTGGAAGTGACCCACAACATGCGATCCTTCTCCACTCCCTCCTTAGCATCCCCTCCAGCTTGCGGGAGGTCAGCCTCCTCCCTCTGCCCACCCTCCTCACTGACCTGGAGCCGTAGCCCCAGAATCCCGTCAAGTCCTCCCTCCTGGACAGAGTCCTTCCTGGGCTTTTGCTGCCAATAGAGATCAAAATCTATGACCACTTGGTGCCAGCTCCTTGGCATGCTCAGAATACAAAAGAACGGGGCCCCAGGGAAGCAGAGAAATGGCAGGTCCTGGCTGGCACTGGGGGTAATGGAGGCACCAAAGGAGCTGTCACTCAAAGACCCCTTCTCAGTGGCTGTGATGGCAGCAAGGGGCTGGGATATGCCATCATGGGAGGGGGCTGCAGGCACTCAGTGGAGCCAATGGTAACAGTAGGGATGTCAGGCACAGAGCCTGAATTCTCTAGGACTCTATGGGAAAAAAAGGAGTTGGTGCAGGCTTCTGGGAAGGGGGCCTCTGGAATGAAGTGAGGTGGGCACTGAGGCATAAGTGAGGCCCCTGTCCTGGGAACCAGACTTGGTGGGCTGCAGAGGAGCCCCCAGCACCCAAGCAACCCTCAGCAACCAGGCCACCAGCCTATGGGTATAAAGGAAGTCATATTTCCCAGCAACTCTGGGAGAGGAAGCACCTGAGGAGCCACCTGGCCTCCCATCAGGGGAAGGAGCTGCCTCTTGACAGCCTCACAGAATTGCTTGACACTCTGTCTTCTCCAGAAAACCCATTTTTAAATCACACTGATCTCAAAAGCAGGCCTGTGGCTGGCCCCTCCTGGGCCCCAGGCAAGAAGGGAAGCAGCCTGCAGAGAACAGGGGCCAGGACATAGCCGGCATGGGCAGCCACCTCCTCAGAGGCCTTGAGGGCCCCTGTGGAGGCCCAGCCAGCAGCATCCCTCTGTACTTTCTGCCTCGGGCCTCCCCTGGAACAGAAGCAGGAATCGGCCTCCCGGTGAGGCATCCTCACAGCGGGTCCTTGCATCGGCCAGTGCTGGACTGAGATTGAAAGGCAGTGTCTCCCGTGGGACTCTAACCCCTCCTAAGTTCCCAAGCAGAAGATCTTAACATGTGACTTTACCAGCTCTTAGAGAACTCGGGATGGGTTTTCCCAGGCTGGATCAGAGGCCTTTTCAGTGCCCTTCCTAGAATTAAATGCCCAAGCATTTCTCCCTGGCAACAAGTAACCAAACTTGTAGGCAGGAACCCAAGACTCTGGTGCCTCCCGGGTCCTCCACCCACCTAGGGCACTTGGGTCAGAGGAACAGCCTTGGCTTAAGTTTTACATTCCTAATGTCCTGGGCCCTTTGTCACAGGCTCTTCAAAGGCCAGGGACCGTGGCCTTCTGCATACAAGTCCTCCCCCACCTTCCCCACAGGCTATCCTAACAGATAGCTTCCCCTGCAAGTGAATGATGATCTGCCCCCGCACCCCCCACCCCCCAACCTCCAGCCCTCTCATTGCAGAGAAAAGCTTGGCTCTTGTTTTCTTTTAATTTAAAACAACACTTCTGGACTCACAGGAAGTTGTAAAAATAGTACAGAGCAATCTCACAGACCCTTGCCCATTTCCCCTGAACAGTTACAATTTACATAACTATGCTACACCAGGAAACTGACTTGGTTACAATGTGTGTCTATAGTTCTGTGCCCTTTGATTACTTCACCAACACTGGAAATCGAGATGGGCAACTCTTCCCTCTCCACATAGATCCCGTCATTCTACACCCCCCCAGCCCCTGGCTATCACCCATCTGTGTTCTCTGTCATTTTGTCATTTCCATTCTCTGCCCCTACTGAAGCGTGTGGGCACTGGAAACCACCTTGGAGAAGGGGTAGATCCCAACTGACCAGAGCAGGCAGTCCTGGGACACAAGTGGCCCAGGACAAAGGGAACCCAGTCTCACTTGGATGCAGACAACTCACATACCTGGCACCTGTGTGCCACAACTCGGCCCTCATCTGCCAGCTTCTGCCGGCCTGATGGCGCATTGTCCCATTCCAACTCCAGACCCATGGCTGCCCTTGCCGGGGCCTCAGCTGCTGGCTCCATTCCCCTCCTGCGGGCCCCTCCCGCACCCTGCTCTCTGCTGCCCCCATCAGGCAGCCTGCGCTCAGAGCATCCCGGCCGCAGGATTTTAATTCGAAATTCTCCCAAGTCATGCTTCTCCCATACTGTACCTACATAATTCACTTTTATTACCTAAATATAGGGCTTAATATTTGGTCCTGTTAAATTTCATCTTGTTTGTTTCAGGCATCCTTTCAGCTTCTCAGGATGCTTTCAAATCCTCAGCTATCTCTCTGAACTTCAATTATCCCTTCTGTCATCTAGAAATTTAATCATCCTGCTGTCTGCATCTTCGTCCACGTCATAGATGAAACGGTCGAATTAAGCAGGGTTTAGAACAGAGTGTTCTGGTACAATACCAGGTGCCCCTTCTAGAGGAGAAAGACTGAGATTTGGGATCCCAGCAACCCCTTTACAAACCATTGTTCAGAAGCTCTAAATCCACCCAAGTGAGCTACCAACCAGACTTTATTTTTTTCATTTTTTCACGAGGCTGCCAGGAATGATTTTGCACTGCCTGCTCACAGACGGACCAACCCACATGAGTCCCCACCCGCTCAGCCAAGGGTCTAATTCCCGGATGTTCCCAAGAACACCTAGGTGTGTATACACTTGTCTAAAACTCAGGCCTTTTGAGGCTATATGGCTGCTACCTGCAAAGAAAGCAGAAACTCAGAAAGGCTCACTCTGCTGTCTGGTCTAGCCATGGACGTCTGCTTGATTTGGGCAGCGGGGGGTGGGCGTGATGGCTCTGTGAGGCGGGGAAGAAGGACATTTCATCTGTCTGGGACCTAAGTATTGCACCTTTAATCAGAAGTATGCAGCTTTAGGTTGGGTGTGGTGGCTCATGCTGGTAATTCCAGCATTTTGGGAGGCCGAGGCAGGAGGATTGCTTGAGACCAGTTGTTCAAGACCAGCCCGGGCAACAGAGCAAGACCCCATCTCTACAAAAAAAAATTTTGTTAATTAGCCAGGCCTGCACCTGTAGTCCTAGCTACCCAGGAGGTTCAGGTAAGAGGGTGGCTTGAGAGCCCAGGAAGTAGAGGCTGCAGTGAGCCATGATTGTGTCACTGCACTCCAGCCTGGGCAACAGAGTGAGACCCTGTCTAAATATAGATAGATAGATGACAGACAGATGAATAATAGATAGATATAGATAGATAATAGAAAGATAGTAGACAGATAATAGAGATAGATAATAGGATAGATAGATAGATAGATAGATAGATAGACAGACAGACAGACAGACAGACAGACAGATAGATACAGCTTTCTCCCAAGGCCCACCCAGAGTTCTACACTGGCCCTGGGTTCTGGCAGCAGCCAGGTATCCATGCCAGCTGCCCCTGCTGATGGTCCTGACGGCCTGGCCCCGGTCCTGCTTCCCTTTCTCTTGTGGTGAGCATGCTCTCGGGGAACATGCTGTTCTTTCCTGCCTGCTCATCTCACTGCAGCCATGCTCTCCAGCCATGTGAGGATAGGGGTCCCATTCCCTAGTCTCTGTGGGGACCCATCTGACCCTGTATAGGTTCAGAATAAAAATAGACACATAAGAGAGGCACAGCCCACAAGGCCACTCTGTGACACTTAAGTCCCATATGCACATGGATGCGGAGAGGAACAACCTCTGACCCGCCACCCTCTACCGCCCCTGCCAAGCTGAAGAGCCCTGTTACACTGACTTTCTAATCAAACAGCGATCACAACGAGGAAAAAGCTGGAGTGACCCTCTTTGTCCTAAGTGAACTCACGCTGGCTTCCAGCAATCACCTTTCTTTTCCAATAACTCACAAATCATTAGTTTCGGTCATCAGTTTTGGAATTTTACCAAGAGTCAACATTGAAATTACTGAATAATCATTTCCAAAATCAGGGAAGGTCCAGGCTTTCTGGGCCTGATGCACTTCCTTAAGTGTGGAAGCCGGCTGTTCCTTCCCCCTCACTCACCATGAGAATCACACACACGCACACGCACGTGCACACACACACACACATGCACACACAGGAAGGCACCCACCAGAGACTACGCTCCACTGACACGGACGTGCCGCCAAGCATAAAGATGTCCAAAGCCAACGTCCATGATTCTTCCCATCCTGTCTTCTTTTCACCTCTCTAGAATTGCTCCTTCCCCTCTCTCCACCACCCCATCCCTCCACCCAGAGGTAAAAGACGTCTTCATAGCTCTGTAATTGTGACTGTGGCTAAGCAGCCATGTGATCGCAGAGAAAGGGGAGCCAGGCAGGCGGGAGGGGCTCGGGCAGGCTCTGACCCATGCTGCCAACACACCTCCATCTGTCAGCGACGGCCCTCCCTGCGTGGGGAGTTGATGGAGCGATGACTGCCAGTTTGCTAACGTCCTTGTCTGTGGACGCTGCAAAGACACGGTTTTCCATGGAGGAATTCTAAGGCTTACCCGCAAGTCTTCTCTGAATTACAGTAATTGAAGCTGAGAAGAGCAACAAGCCAGAACTCCTCCTTTATCTGTCACTTCGGGGCTGATGACGGGGCTCCAACCTCAAGGTCACTCTGTCCTCCTCCCTCTTTCCTTCCTGCCCCTCGCTCCTCTCCACACCAGGCCTGAAAGAGCCAAGGACCCAACCTTTCCCCATTACAAAAGGCAGCCAACCAGATCCAGGGGCAAAGCAGGCACCTTCGAACTCCAGTGCTTGGGATTTCAAGATGAGTCTTACTGGCTTGGTTCCCAGCAGGAAAACATTTCATCCACGCCCTTTAGGGGTTGGGGATTGGGTCAGAGACAATAACGAGAACTGGAAGAGACTCAACTACCATCCAGACCTGTCTGCTAATTCCACAAACGAAGAAACAGAGGCTCCAAAGAAAGAAGTAACGTGCTAAAGTTCAGCCAGAGAGTCTCAGAGTCAGAACGAGGACTCGATTCTCCTGATGCCAGGTTTATTCCACTACCCCGGGGCCATTTGTTGAAGCCAGCCGCTGTGGTAAGCGCTTTACATAAATTATTTCTAATTTCCACAGCAACTTTTCGAGGTATCATTATCCCCATTTCAGGATTGAGGTAATGGAGTGATTTGCCCAAGGTCGCACAGATAGAAAGTGGCAGGCGAGGAATTCAAGTCCATTATCCCATTCTTTCTCATAAATATCCATCAGGGGCAGAGAGAGGCGAGTCTGAGTGGGTTTGGGAATGTGTGAGGGTGTCCCAAATGAAGAAGCCCGGAAAGCTACCTGCTGGAATATCTCAGCTACAGGCTTCCACGGATTACATTCAACTCACCGACAGTAAGGCCCACATAGGGCCAGTTGTTAACAAACACTATACCAAGAAGGAAAAAAGCCCTGAGTACGAGTGCCTGGAGGTTGATCTTCAACAGGGAGGATGTAGAAAGGCAGATGAAGGCTGGGAGGACACTGAAACTGACAGAAGGTCAAGGAGAACCTAGTAAAACCCACAGGTCTCCCTTGGGTTTTTGTGGCTAGGCTGATGGGAGTCAGAAGAAACCCAAACTCCTGATTTCCAGATATCTGTCTACCCCATTCACCACCCCCCACATACTTTAACCCCACTCCTAAATTAACAGGAGGACTGATCAGACCTCACAGAAAATGATGGGATTCTTGTGCTCCCAGAGCCCAAATTCTATATTCCTCACTCCTACCCAAGGTCTTGAAAAGGCAAGAGGCTTTAGCAGAGACAAATCAGAGAAGAGTGGGGTTGGGGGGGGGGCAAGGGGGAAGAAAGTGACTTTGTAGGGAAGACCCAGTCCTACACAGCTCAGGAACAGATTAGAGGGCTGACCCGTCCTATAACGCCTTGGCTTTGTGGACATAGGACTCAAACATTGGCAGGAGGAGAAGCAATGTGTGCTACGACACCATAACATTAGCTCTCGCCACAACACGAAATAACTAGTGTGTCATTGTCAGGTGAGTTACACCAACTTTCTCATCATTTTTCTTTGCAAAATGAGGACAATAATAGTATGCAGCGCACAGGATGTTTGTGAGAATTAAATGAGATGCAAAGCACCTAGTAGAGTTCCTGGCATATAATCAGCACACAATAAATGTTAGATTTTTATTGTTGTTTTGGCTTCTATCTCGATGAAAAACGTATTATTTTTACACTGTTATAAACCTAAGAGAACCATGAGTTAGGTTCCACAAATTTCATTGCTGAAATCATGTACTTTGGACAATTCTATTATTACATTTGTGTTATTTAAACAAAATTTTCCTTCTCGGCAAAGTTGCAAGGAAAATACTCCCTATACCACCCCGAGGCGGTGCTTCTGCTTCCAAAACACTTTTCCCTTTCAAGGCAATTTCTCACTGCTCCTCATCATAAGCTCACCATGTAATTCTGAGGTCTACAGAATAGATCTTGCCATACTTCCTTTATTAGATACTGAAACTCAAGCTACAGGACGTGTGTGGGGCTGGACCTATAGCCAGGTCCCGGTGCCTCTCTCAGCATCCAGTCCAGCAACATGGAGCACAGGTAACTTGGCAGGTGATCTGCGTGTCTGTGCCCCGGCACTCGCAGTGGGTCCTACGTGTGACCCGCCCCTACCGTTGGTGGAGTCCTGCATCTCTGCCAGGCTTCAGCCCGACATGACCCTCACCCAGGGATGAGAGGTTCACAACCCTGAGGAGTTTGGAAGAGCACGCAAAGAGGATCGACTGCTCTTTTTTAGAAAGCATACTGCAGAGCTGTTTTGCCATTTTACAGAACTTCTGGTACCCAGCCCTCCTCGACCGCTGTTCAGGTTTTAACCCCTCTCCTTGCCTAGCCCCTTTCCAGCATGAGGGTTCGCCTCACACTAGCACCATTGCCGGAGTGGGGCGAGGTGGGGGGAGTTCACCGCGGGTGCATGTTCTGACTGATCAGAGCCCACGCTGTTCAAGGTGCTAGCTACTTTGAACATCATCTCCGCCTGCTTCCCTTTTTCCCATTACTCCCCAGATACCTATTCCCCTACAGAGAGTCTGCCCACCATTCCTCCTAGAATCTTCTGTCCTAGAATGACTTACTTTTACCAATCCAGCCCCTACCCATCCTCCACAAGGCTGGTCAAGCATCTTTTCCTCCTGGAAGCCCTCCTAGATCACCCCCAGGCCACAGTGTTTACCTCCATGTTCCAGCTCCTGGAAGGGTTTTATTGAACTGCAGGTGGTGTATCATTAGCAGGTCATAGACATCAATTCAGTGCATTGCAATGAGCATTCTTTAACAAAACAGAATACAAAATATCAGGAGATACCGTCTGTGATACAAATTGATCACAGCATGCATATGAACATATATATGTGTTGCATACTGATGTGATGTAAAAAACGTTCCTTACTGCTTGTTGCAGTCAAAACCTATTGAAAAACATTGGATATTCATGCCTTCCATCCTAAATAGTACCAAGCACCTAAAATCTGCCTAACTTCTCCAAAGACACCAGGAGTGAAGTAGGGGAGAACAGAGGAGAGTGAGGGGGTCAGCCAGGCTGGAGCCACTCTGACCAGGGAGAGTAAAGTATATGAGGACAGGAACTAGGTTTCTCTACTTACCTCTCCCCCGGCACCTGGAGCTCAAAAGTAAGTGTCAATGAATGGGTAGCACCCGTTAGGCTAGATTACTCCGTGGTAACAAAAGAAATCAAGGCCAGGCACAGTGGCTCACGCCTGTAATCCTAGCACTTTGGGCGGCCAAGGCAGGTGGATCACGAGGTCAAGAGAGTGAGACCATCCTGGCCAACATGGTGAAACCCCATCTCTACTAAAAATACAAAAATTAGCTGGGCATGGTGGCGTGCACCTGTAGTCCCAGCTACTCGGGAGGCTGAGGCAGGAGAATCGCTTGAACCTGGGAGGCAGAGGTTGCAGTGAGCCAAGATCACACCACTGCACTCCAGCCTGGCGACAGAGCAGGACTCCGTCTCAAAAAAAAAAAAAGCTCGGCGCGGTGGCTCACACCTGTAATCCCAGCACTTTGGGAGGCCAAGGGGGCGGATCACGAGGTCAGAGGATCGAGACCATCCTGGCTATGGTGAAACCCCATCTCTACTAAAAATACAAAAAATCAGCCAGGCGTGGTGGTGGGCGCCTGTAGTCTCAGCCACTTGGGAGGCTGAGGCAGGAGAACAGCATGAACCCAGGAGGCAGAGCTTGCAGTGAGCAGAGACCGTGCCACTGCACTCCAGCCTCAGCGACAGAGTAAGACTCCATCTCAAATTTAAAAAAAAAAAAGAAAGAAAAAAGAAAAGAAATCAAAAACAGCAATGCATGGTGGCACACTCCTGTAGTCCCACCCACTCAGGAGGCTGAGGTGGGAGGATCTTGAGTTCAAGCCCAGCCTGGGCAACATAGGGAGACTCCCATCTCAAAAAAAAAAAAAAGTTTCCACAGCTTAACATGGTTGATTTCTCACTTATGCAAGTCCACTCTAGGTCTGGCAGCTCTCCAGGGTAGCTGTCCCCTAGGTAGTAGCTCAGAAATCTAGGCTGCTTGCACCACGTCACCCTGCCTGCTGGATCAATGCATGGATAACTGTGGCAGGGAAAGAGAGAGCCAGGGACTGCCCATGGTGACCTGTGTCCCTTTTACCCCCAGCTACTGGCCAGGCCTGGCCTCATAGCCCCCACCTAACTGCAAAGAGGATGGGGAATATAGAGAAGCAGTAAACATCTCCCTTTCTTTCTCTCCTTCCTTCCTTCCTTCCTTCCTTTCTTCCTTTCTCCCTTCCTTCCTATCTTCCCTCCCTCGCTCCTCCTCCTCATTTTTCTTTCTTTCTTCCTTTCTCTCTCTCTCTCTCTCTCTTTCGAGACAGGGTGTTGCTCTGTCTCAAAAACAAACAAACAAAAAAAGGGCTGGGTGTGGTGGCTCATGCCTGTAATCCCAGCACTTTGGGAGGCCGAGGTGGGCGGATCACCTGAGGTCAGGAGATTGAGACAAGTCTGGCCAACTTAGTGAAACTCCGTCTCTACTAAAAATATAAAACTTAAGACGAGCATGGTGGCGGGTGCCTATAGTCCCAGCTACTTGGGAGGCTGAGGCAAGAGAATTGCTTGAACCCAGGAGGCAGAGGTTGCAGTGAGCCGAGATTGCACTGCTGCACTACAGCCTGGGCAGCAGAGCAAGACTGTGTCTCAAAAAAAAAAAAAAAAAAAAGGCTGGAGTTCAATGGCACGATCACAGCTCAGTTCAGCCTCAACCTCCTGGACTCAAGTGATCCTCACATCTCAGCCTCCCAAGTAGCTGGGACCACAGGTATGCACCACCATACCTGGCTAATTTTTTTATCTTTTTGTAGAGATGGGGTCTCACTTTGTTGCCCAGGCTGGTCTTGCTGCCTCCCCAGCCTCCCAAAGTGCTGGGAGAACAGGTGTGAGCCTCTGGGCCCAGCCAAATGTCTCTACAGTAACCCTGCCTGAGGTGTTTTGCCTCAAAACTCTATGTATGTAGCAAACATAGAGTCTTGCCTCCCCAGCTCCTCAGGTATTCATTCCACAGAATTTCTGGTGGTCTGCTGTAAAGCAAGCACTATGCTAATATCTGGGAATACAGAAGTGACAGATACCGTCCCAGTTCGGATGGTCCCAGGAGCAGTCCTGAGCTGAGGATCACAGTGTCTCTGGTTAACCTGGGAAGTGCAGAGAACACCAGCAGGATGAAGGGAAGTGATCCAGAAGATGCATTTTATTAAGCCTGTTACCTCAGTGGATGTCTGAAGCCCAATCCCATGGAGAAGCTCTGGAAAATAGTGTAAAGCGCACCTCAAAATTATCCCCATTTTAGGATTGAGGAAGCTGAAGTATCTCTCAAACCGCTCCCCATCAGCATTGATTCAAGCTGTTCCTGAGGGGTATTAGTGCCCCAGCCCTTCCAGCCTGCTCCACTCACTCAGGGGAGTGGAGTAACCTTCCAGAAAAATCCCTCGTGCAAAGAGATGCAAACAGTGGCAGGTGAAGTTCCCAGAGCAAACTTCTCAGTAAGGGTAAGGTCTGAGGGAAATACGCAGGAAACTGACGGCCCCAGCTTCCACACAGGTGAACTTACTGGGCAGGAGAAGAGAGAGACAGATACACAAATAAACATCAGCAAAGGAGAAAATGCTACAATTTAGGAAACAACAAAGTGTCCAGGCACAGAGGAGGTAGCAGCTGGTTCTCCCAAAGATCCAAAAAGACTTCCTAGATGTGATCAAATCTGGGCTGAATCCTGAAGACCAGGTAGGAGTTAACTCTGAGAAGAGAAAGAAGAGATGCAATGGGGACTGCTTGCCTGCCCATCACCTTCATTGTCCCTTTGCTTGCCTGCCCATCACCTTCATTGTCCCTTTCTTCCTAGCTGACCCAGTTCTACTTAGGGTGCACTGTGCTCAGGCCCAGGTGCCTCTCCAGGACTGGTCTGAGCCCGTTGCAAAATCGTTATGCCCATTTGCCAGAGTCTTGGTTTTCCAGCCTCTCTTGCCCCTGGCAGTGGGCAGGTCAACTGCCCCTGGCCAATAAAGGTAGTAAGAGGGGGTCGGGTGCAATGGCTCACACCTGTGATCTCATCTCAGCACTTGGGGAGGCCAAGGCAGGAAGATCACTTGAGGCCAGGAGTTTGAGACCAGCCTAGCCAACACAGCAACACCCCAGATCTCTCTTTTTTAAGGTAATAAGAGGGGGTCTGCCAGGGAGGATTCTGGGACAGCATTTGCTTTCCTGAGCTAAAGTGCAGATGAATTTGCTGCTGTCCTTTCCTTTCCTCCTGTCTTGAATGCAAATGTGATGCCTAAAGTCTCTATAGCCATCTTGTGACCATCAGGTATTGAGCATGAGGACAAAAAGCCAACAAGCTAAAGACAGTAGAGTAGAAAGGGAGAGGGAATTTGAAATTATGGCGGCATTTCTGAACAGCCAGTGTTTGGCCACTGCCTGCCCTCTTATCACATGAGACATATGAAGTCATATATGTTTAAGCCCACTTACTCCAGTATCCTCTACTCACAACCCAAGGCAGTATGAACCAACCCAGGTGGGAGAGGTCAGGTGCAATCAGCCATGTGCAATCAGCCATGCCTGGGACCTGGAAGAGGTTCGGTTTGTCTGGAGAATGGACTGTGCATTACACAGTGGAGGGAAAGAGGCCACCCAGGAGGGCTAGGAGAAGAATAGAAAATACCCACTTTGTCACGCAAAGTTCAAAGGAGAGGTTCACAAAGCTTCAAACAATGACGTCAGATGGTCATCATATTTGGGTTTGGGGAAATAATTGTATCCATCACATAAAGGAAGGACCCTGACCCCCTTACAGACATAGATGACGTCGGTACAATTTTGTGGTATCTAACAGCCTCTAATACAGTCACCAATTAATACTTGTTGAATTGAATTGACATGATGTTACCCTAATTATTTCCATGAGACCCACGCTGCTTCGATCAATCACTATTCAGAAAGGTTGCAGCCATGTTCCCAGCTATGACGTCAGCTGGATCCCTTCCCTCCCTGGCTGTCAGAGTCCGCACTGCACAATGAGAGAACTTAGCCTGTGGCTGACTCCCTCCAACAACAAGGAGGCCTGTCCTGGCTTCTATCCTCTTCACACTTCCACAAAATTGGCAGGGGAAAGCTGGTGGGATGCCTGATCAAGGCCCAAGCACGGAACAGAGGGACACTTGATCAGATCCCAAGAACTGAGCAGAGAAAATGGGTCAATAGCTATGCCACTCCCAGCCTGATTTGGGAAGAAAAATTGCAGATCAAATGTCCATATTTCTGCAGGTCCCAAATGACCTAGGTCCCAATCTGCCTCTTTCTCTACATATAACATATATGCAAGTTTAAGGGGGATTTTTTTTGTTTTGTTTCACTTTGTTTTGAGACGGAGTTTTGCTCTTGTTTTGAGACGGAGTTTTGCTCTTGTCGCCCAGGCTGGAGTGCCATGGTAAGATCTAGGCTTGCTGCAACCTCTGCCTCCCAAGCTCAAGCGACTCTCCTGCCTCAACCTCCCGAGTAGCTGGGATTACAGACGCCCACCACCATGCCCGGCTAATTTTTTAATTTTTATTTTATTTTATTTTATTTTTATTTTTTGAGATGGAGCCTTGCTCTGTTGCCCAGGCTGGAGTGCAGCGGCGCGATCTCAGCTCACTGCAAGCTCCACATCCTGGGTTCACGCCATTCTCCTGCCTCAGCCTCCCAAGTAGCTGACACTATAGACGCCCGCCACCACACCCGGCTAATTTTTTTGTATTTTTTTAGTAGAAACAGGGTTTCACCGTGTTAGCCAGGATGGTCTCGATCTCCTGACCTCGTGATCCACCCACCTCAGCCTCCCAAAGTGCTGGGATTACAGGCATGAGTCACCGTGACTGGCCTAATTTTTGTATTTTTAGTAGAGACGGGGTTTCACCATGTTGGCCAGGCTGGTCTCAAAGCCCTGACCTCAGGTGATCCACCTGTCTTAGCCTCCCAAAGTGCTGGGATTATAGGCGTGAGCCACATTTTTTTTTTTTTTTCTTCTCATCCAACTATTATTTCAAAACCAAGGATGAGGGGAGAGGGGAAATCAAGTGTTTTCTCATGGGGCACTCAAATAAAGAGTGACCAATTAACCCCCCAAATTAGGCAAGTACCAGGGAGACCCATAAAGATGAGACGTTGGACTTCATGTTCACACACACATCAACACTCCAGCCCTAAATTATATTTGACATTTAATTAAAACCCCAAGGCAGCAAAGTCAAGAGTTGAGCTGCTGTAGTACTGGAAAAGGAGCCACTGTTTAGGATGAATTCATTTATCTCCTGTCACCAAAGACATCAACACTCACCTCCCCCAGCCCAGCTTTACTCACCACCACTGGTAGAAATACAATAGAGGCATGACTGGGGAAGTGTGGCCCCCGTCTCCTGCACTCCCCTCATCACCTCCACACACATACTCGGATGACATGGCTGCCAGAGTGGAACTGGTCCTTCCCAGGTTCCATGTCACCCAGCGCTAACTTCCCTCCTGGCTGCCCACCCAGGAGGTCACCCAACCCCAATTCCCCACTCACTTCCCTTCCTAGAGACTGCACTTTTCTCTGTCCCAAAAGCATGAAAGGTTTTGGCATTGAGCCGCGTTTCTTCTCTCCTTCCTTCCCACCTTCTGTTCTTCCTCCCCTTTTTCTTCCTTCCCTCCTTCCTTCTCTCTTCTTCTTTCTTCCTTCCCTCCTCCTCTTCTTCCCTCCTTCCCTTCTCTCCTTCCCTCCT
Source organism: Macaca nemestrina (assembly GCF_043159975.1). Lineage (NCBI taxonomy): Eukaryota > Metazoa > Chordata > Mammalia > Primates > Cercopithecidae > Macaca > Macaca nemestrina. The sequence continues at coordinate 132,737,136 of NC_092132.1, read as the reverse complement.
CCTCTCCTTCCCTCCTTCCCTCCTTCTTCCCTTCCTTTCTTCTCACCTTCCTTTCCCTCCTTCCCTCCTTCTGTCCTTCCCTCCTTCTCTCTTCTCTCCTTCTCTCCTTCCCTCCTTCCTTCTTCCTTCCTGACTGCCCACATGATGCACTGAGCAATCTCCATGTTCTAGCACCATGCTAAATGTTACAGGCACACAAAGATTCCTAAGACAACTCCTGCCCTTGTGATCTCCTGGTGGAGACAAAGCAATTTATGAAATGCCAAGTATCAGTATTAGATATAATAAGACAATGTGTGCCAACGAAGAGTCCAGGCAACAGGAGCTTCCAGGTCAGAGGAAGGAGAGACCTGAGTGGTTAGAAAGGGCCTTGCTGAGGAACAAACCTCACTGTGGTTTGTTTAAAAGTTTGGTAAGGGATCCTGCTGGGCCTCCAAGACCGCCATGACCTAGAAAGATGAGAGGAAAAGGAAAGGCGCCGGGACAGAGGACAGTACATGCGAAGGTCCAGAAACAGGAGGTAAACAGGAAAGAGTAAGCACCCCTTTCTGCCTAAAATGGAGGATCAGGAAACGGGGTAGAGATGCCTGTTGATGAGATAGTAGGAGCTGGCGGTGGAGTCTGGACTTCCTCCTGCAAGCAAGACTCATGTAGGTCCAACAGGGACTCTAGGGGTGTTGGTGACCGTGGAGCATCACAGCAGATGAGATTGTGTTGTTTCTCTGACTTGCTGGGGACTGGCTGTCTCTCTCTCTGAGCCGGATTTTCTTCCCCCTGTGAATTGGTAGGACTACCCTCATTCTTGCTTCTCTGCCACTTGCCTTTCAGGACCAGAGCAGTGCTAAATGGTTCCACGTACCAGGTTTCAGATAACAGAAAATGTCTGTCCTGGGACCCCAGATGCCATTCTCTTCCTCCTATTTTGAGGCGTCAAAACAGAATGATGCTTTCCTGATACAGATCACAAACCCAGCAGAGAATCAAGACACATTAGCACTGATTCAAACACACTGTCTTAGAAACAGAGCATTTCAAAGCCTCTCGACTCACCTTGATCACACTTTCATCCCCAGAAGGTTTAGGAGGTAACAAAGGCAACAGTCTTTTCAGGATTAATTCTGATCCACCAGGAAGAAGTTACTGGGAACCTGAAATGACAGAAACCATAGACAGAAGAGACAGGATCTTAGAAGAAAGTGAACATGTCATCTCAGACTTCAGAGCAGCCCAGAAAGAGAACAGCAGAGAGACACGTGTTGAAGACTTTAGAACGTCTAATTTCCAGACATTTGGAGAAAAGGTAGCTATATTCCAGGAACCCGAGTCTCTACAGGGGAAGGTATTTTAAGAACGATGGGTAGCAGTTTCTGGAGACAAGGTTCTGTCTACACAATTGCAAAATATTTCACTGGGGGAGAAAGGAGAAAGAAATCTTAAAGAGATAATAACAACCTTAGCTGTACTAGCACCTCTCTGGCTCCAGCAAGAAAGCAGACATCCCAGCTCTTTCCATCTCCTACATCAAGGAAAATTAGCTTTGCCTTGAAAATCCTGTCTTAGTCACAGCACTTCCCAGCTCTCAAATGTTCAGCAACTCTCATTCACCATGAAATTTAAAGCTCAAGAAACCCTCAAGACTCTGCCCATGTGGATCTGGTCTACCCTCCCAGCCTCAGCTCACTCTGACCTCCACATCCCACAGCTCCAGGCCAGGGGATGGCAGGCTGCAGCCTGTAGGCCGGATGCAGCTCACCCTACCTGTTTCTGCACAGTCCACAAGCTGAGAATGCTTTTTTGAAATTTTTTTTTTTTTTTTTTTTTTTTTAGTTGGAGTTCCACTGTGTCGCCCAGGCCGGAGTGCAGTGGCGAGATCTCCGCTCACTGCAAGCTCCGCGCCCCAGGTTCACGCCATTCTCCTGCCTCGGCCTCCCAAGTAGCTGGGACTACGGGCGCCCACCACCACGCCCAGCTAATTTTTTGTATTTTTAGTAGAGATGGGGTTTCACTGTGTTAGCCAGGATGGTCTCGATCTCCTGACCTCATGATCCACCCGCCTCAGCCTACCAAATTGCTGGGGTTACAGGCATGAGCCACCATGCCTGGCATTTTTTTGAATTTGTAAGTGGTGAAGTGGGAGAGAAATCAAAAGAATAATATGTTATCGCATGTGAAAATAATATGAAATTTGAATTTCAATGTTCATAAGTTGTGTTTGTTTTGTTTTGATTTTGAGACAGCGTCTCACTCTGTCACCCAGGCTGGAGTGCAGTGGAATTATCGTGGCTCTCTGCAGCCACCACATCCTGGACTCAAGCAATCATTTTGCCTCAGCCTCCCAAGTAGCTGGGACTAAAGGCATGTGTCATCATGCCAAGGTATTTTTTTAATGTAATTTTTGTAGAGACATGGTCTCACCATGTTGCCCAGGCTGTTCTCTAACTCATGGGTTCAAGTAATCTGCCCACTTTAGCCTCCCAAAGTTCTGGGATTACAGGTGTGAGCCACCACACCCAGCCCATAGTAAAGTTTTATTGGAACAAGACCACACTCATTTGTTTCATAACTGCCTGTATTACTTTGTGAGGGCTGCCTTAACAAAACACCAAAGTAGCACGGACTGGGTAGCTTAGACAAGAGAAACTTACTGTCTCATAGTTCTGGAGTCTGCATGTCCTAGATGGAGCTGTTGCCAGGGTTGGTTCCTTCTGAGGCCTCTCTCCTTGGCTTGGAGATGGCCATCTTCCTGTCTTCACGTGGTCTTCCCTCTGTGTGTGTCAGTGTCTTCAGCTCCTGTTCTTATGAGGACACCAGTCAACCAGTACATTGGATCAAGGCCCACTCTAGTGACCTCATTTTAGCCTAATAACCTCCTTAATGGCCCTGTCTCCACACGTGGTCACATTCTGAGGCTCGGAATTCAACATGTGAACTTGGGGGCACAGATCACTCATGCCACTGCTGGGGCTGCTCTTCTGCCACCCCAGCAGAACTGCACAGTTGCAACAGAGACCTTATGGGCCCACAGAGACTATTCTAGATAGGTTTTTACTACCGACAGCCTCTTTACTCTGGGGTCTTTTACAGAAAAGGTTTACCCACTCCTGCCCTAGACAATCTGCACTTGCTACGCATCCGCCAAACACTCATTCCTCATTGTCTGACAGCTGGATATGAGCTCACACTGAAACTTAGACACCACATTTTACCCAAAAAGATACCAGCACTGACAACAGTGTCCTATGGGGCCACTCCCAGGGGCACCTGCAGTTAAGCCAAAGACCTGAGTCTCTGATGAGACACCCTCAGATAGTCAGAGAAATCGAGCAGAAAGATAGTGGTCCCTCTCAGTCACACAAAGGTAGGTGCCAGGGCTGGAGGGGACAGGCCAGAGTCCGCATGGGGGACAGGAAACACAGCTGGGACTTAGATGGGGATGAAGCTGTCACGGCTCTGAGAATGCAAAAGTCTGAGGAATGAGCTTTAGAGAGACACATGGGAAGGAAAAGTGCCAGATTAGTCTAGGCCAGGGAGCTTGGAGAAGTAGGAGGTGTCAAAGAGGCCGTGGAGACAAAAGAATTGGGAAGGAAGGGCCGGGTGCAGTGGCTCACGCCTGTAATCCCAGCACTTTGGGAGACTCAGGCAGGTGGATAAGGAGGTTGGAACACCGAGACCATCCTGGCTAACACGGTGAAAACCCATCTCTACTAAAAGATACAAAAAATTAGCCGGGCGTGGCGGAGGGCGCCTGTAGTCCCAGCTGCTCGGGAGGCTGAGGTGGGAGAATGACGTGAACCCAGGAGGCGGAGCTTGCAGTGAGCTGAGATCGCGCCACTGCATTCCAGCCTGGGCGACAGAGCGAGATTCCATCTCAAAAAAAAAAAAAAAAAAAAGAATTGGGAAGGAAGGAGCCAGAAGAGGAGGAAGGCCAGGGGACAGAGACCAGGAAGGAGGCTCAAAGGGAGCACAGGGTCTTTGTGACATCTCCTGGAGAGGGGAGCCCCCGTGGCACACAACATCCCTGTGCAATGAGCAAGATGCTGGGGCTCGAAGGAAAGCAGGCTGGAGCGGGGAGGCAGGGCTCAGAGCTCCAGACCAGCAGGCTGCATTAAGGGGGCGGGACACCTGGGCACAAATCTGCAAGGGACACAAAAATATCATTGCAGCCAGGCACATGCCTGTATTACTCACGCCTGTAATCCCAACACTTTGGGAGTCCAAGGAAGGCATATCCCCTGAGGTCAGCAGTTTGAGACCAGCCTGGTCAACATGGTGAAACCCCGTCTCTACCAAAAAATACAGAAATTAGGCGATCGTGGTGGTGCATGCCTGTAGTCCCAGCTACTCGGGAGGCTGAGGCAGGAGAACCACTTAAGCCTGGGAGGCAGAGGTTGCAGTGAGCCCAGATCGCACCACCGCACTCCAGCCTGAGCGACAGAGCAAAACCCTGTTTAAAAAAGAAAAAAAAAGACCGGGCACGGTGGGTCACGCCTGTAATCCCAGCACTTTGGGAGGCCGAGGTGGGTGGATCACAAGGTCAGGAGATTGAGACCATCCTGGCTAACATGGTGAAACCCCGTCGCTACTAAAAATACAAAAAATTAGCTAGCCGTGGTGGCAGGTGCCTGTAGTCCCCCCTACTCAGGAGGCTGAGGCAGGAGAATGGCATGAACCCGGGAGGCAGAGCTTGCAGTGCACCGAGATCACGCCACTGCACTCCAGCCTGGGCGACAGAGCGAGACTCTGTCTCAAAAAAATGCAACAAATAAGCCATATGGTGCCCAAAATTGGGCCTCTACCCTTGGCTTCTTCAGTATCTTGGTCCCCGCTTCCACTGAAATGGACGGGGATTGGTAGGAACTCTCCCATACACTTCCCTTAAGCACCAACTCCAACCCCACGGACAGAGTGTGGAACATGTATTTTGCAAAGCCTGTTTGAAGGGGTGCCAGCACACACCCCACCTGAGCATCTACATGACTGGTCCAGGCCCTGGCCCCAGCTCTGCCGAGCGCTAGCTATGTGACCTTGGACAGCCACGTCCTCTCTCAACCTCAGCATCCTTATCTGAAACCCAAGGGACTAGGCTAGGTTCTTCCAGACCCTTGCAGCAGTAATGTTCTGGGAGGGATGACTTTAAGACATTAGGCATATATAGGCCTTGGGGGTCCTGAGCAGATGTGGGCAGAGACTGAGGGAGCAAGAGTGTTGGTTGGACACAGCCCAGAACCCCTCACTGTGGTTTGTTTGAAAGCTTGGTAAAGGTGTGTTGCAAGGAGAAAGGACACTGACCTAGCAAATGAGGCCTGCTGGCAGACCAGTGCTCAGCACACCGAGCTCAGCTATGTGAGAGTACACAGGAGCACACACACCCACACACATCACATACACACAGACAGTCAGCTTTTGGCAGGCTCCCAGCTGAGGAGGAAGAAACTAGAGCCACAGAGAGGGACAGATAGGAAGATCCTTTTTTTTTTTTTTTTTCCAACTGTCACCCAGGCTGGAGCACAGTGGCACAATCACAGTTCACTGCAGCCTCAACCTCCTGGGCTCAAGCAGTCCTCCTGCTTCAGTCTCCCAAGTAGCTGGAACTACAGGTGTGTGTCCCCATGCCCAGCTAATTTTTGTATTTTTTGTAGAAACAGGGTCTTGCCATGTTGCCAAGGCTAGCCTCAAACTCCTCGGCTCAAGCAATCCTCCCACCTTGGCCTCCCAAAATGCTGGGATTACAGGCGTGAGTGACCACACCCAGCCCAAGATATCCTGTTCTGCGTCAGTTCTGAACAGAGCGAATCCCAGAATAACTGCCCCCATTTTAAAAAGAGAAACTGAGGCAGTCTCACTAAGAGCATTCCCTCACAGACAGACTGGAAGCAAGTTGGAGGCCTCGGCTGCTGACAATTATCTGGGTCTCCCTTTTAGTGCTGTCCAGGAAGGAGGGAGGGAGGCAGGCAGAGAGGGGAGTGTGGTACAGGATGGCTCTGGCAGAGGGTGGTGCTGGAAAACACCTCGCCCTCGATGAAGGAAAAAACCACAACCAAACAGCTACAATCAGCAGGGAGGAAAGAGAGGAACATTCTGGGCACTGAGGCCTGTGGTCAGATAAGTGGCCCCAGCCTCACTTCCTCTCCCTCTTCGATGTGCTTTTCCATTTCTCCTTCCCCGCGCGCACAAGCCAGCCTCCAAACAGAGGAGCATTTGATAACATTCAAGCCCCACATCTCTCTATTCAGAGCCCTTGCTTTTTTTTTTTTTTTTTTTTCCTTTTGAGGCAGAGTCTCTCTCTGTCGCCAGGCTGGAGTGAAATGGCATGATCTTGGCTCACTGCAACCTCGGCCTCCCAGATTCAAGCTATTCTGGTGATTCAGCCCTCTGAGTAACTGGTACCACAGGCACATGCCACTACACCCAGCTGATTTTTGTATTTTTAGTAGAGATGGGGTTTCACCATGTTGGTCTGACTGGTCTCGAACTCCTGACCTCAAGTGATCCACCTGCCTCAGCCTCCCAAAGTGCTGGGATTACAGGTGTGAGGCACCGCGCCCGGCCCTAGCCCTTGCTGTAAGATGCTTTTCACTTAACTTCCATACCTGCTGTTGACCTCACTCTCTGTCATCAACTCCCACGGAGATTTCTCAATTTGTTGTAAATGTCTCTCAAAACCAAACTCACAGTTAACCAAACTCAGGCTTATCTCCCTGGATTCTGCTCTTTAAGTTCAAGCTGGAAATAGAGTCCAGGAGCCACTCAGGGAGACCAGGCTTCCTCCCTGTGACAGGCACCCCATGTATCCCCGAGGGCCGGTGGAGAGGGAGGGAATTAGTGCAGTTGGTTTTCCTTATGCTCATCCTGGAGCATCCCTCATTCCCCTTAATACCATGTCACAGAGCCACTGTCCGCCAAGTCAACGCAGCCCCTAGGGAACCTGTTTCCATTTCTAGCGGACCTCCTCTCAAGGGCTGATGCGATCCTATGTTTACTACCCACAGTGTGAGGAGGGCCTCTTTCTGTGCAGCCTAAAACTGCCTCCACCGGCCTCTCTGAGGACCCTCGTTCTGGGATTCAGCATGTCCTCCCCGGCCAATGGCAAGGGGCAGGGGGCTGAATCCCCTATTCAGTCCTGCTGCCATGAGCCATGTCGGGGGCACTCCACGAGGCCTCAGGGGACATCGGTGGGGAGAAGACCATCACCCTGGATTGAGGGTGGACCCCAAACTGTCCTGGCAAAGCAGCTCCCCACTTGCTGTCCCTGCCTGTCACTTTCCTTGTGTGGGACAAATAGACTCCTTCCAGCCGGTATTAGTTTCTTGTGATTGCTGCAACAAATTACCCCACACTGGGTGACTTAGAACAACAAAGATTTATTCTCTCACAGTCCTGGAGGCCAGACGTCTGAAGTCACAGTGTTAGCAGGACCAAAGACTTTAGGGGAGGATCCTTCCTTGCCTTTCCCAGCTTCTGGCAGCTCCCAGCATTGGCTGGCTTGTGGCTGATTGACTCCAGTCTCTGCCTCTGTCTTCTCCTGGCCTTCTCCTCTGTGTCTCAAATTGCCCTGTCCTTAATCTTAGAAGGACAGCAGTCATTGAATGTAGGGCCCACCCTAAATCCAGGATGATCTTACCTACAGATCCTTAATTGCATCTGCAAAGACCCCATTTTCAAATAAGTTCACAATCCCTGGTACCAGGGGTCAGAACGTAGACATGTCTTTTTGAGGGACGAACCATCCCACTGTACTGGTCTGCTGCTCATTCTCTTGCAAGTGATCCTTTCTGCCAAATTTTGAGACCCAGACTCTTCTGTGAGCCATGCAAGGCCCCCACTTTCCTTAGCCAGCCACATTTCTCATATTCCCCACAGTGCATCCCCCGCCCCGCCGGCAGCCCTCTCACTTTACCCCCATCAATGTCCTTCTTTCTTTTCATTTTTTTAGTTTAAGTTCCAGGATACACGTGCAGAACGTGCAGGTTTGTTATATAGGTATCAATGTGCCATGGTGGCTTGCTGCACCTATCAACCAGTCATCTAGGTTTTAAGCACTGCATGCATTAGGTATTTGTTCTAATGCTCTTCCTCCCCTTGCCCCCCACCCCCCGAACAGGCCCCAGTGTGTAATGTTGCCCTCCCTGTGTCTGTGTGTTCTCCATTGTTCAACTCCCACTTATAAATAAGAATATGCGGTGTTTTGTTTTCTGTTCCTGTGTTAATTTGCTGAGAATGATGGCTTCCAGCTTCATCCGTGTTCCTGCAAAGGACATGATCTCATTCTTTCTTATGGCTGCATAGTATTCCAGGGTGTCTATGTGCCACATTTTCTTTATCCAGTCTATCATTGATGGGCATTTAGGTTGGTTCCAAGTCTTTGCTATTGTAAACAGTGCTGCAATAAACACGTGTGTATGTGCCTTTATAGTAGAATGATTTATATTCCTTTGGGTATATACCCAGTAATGGGATTGCTGGGTCAAATGGTATTTCTAGTTCTAGCTTCTTGAGGAATCGCCACACTGTCTTCCACAATGGTTGAACTAATTTGTACTCCCACCAACAGCGTAAAAGCATTCCTATTTCTCCATAGCCTCACCAGCATCTGTTGTTTCCTGAAATGTCCTTTTTTTTTTGGGACAGAGTCCCTCTATGTAGCCAGGCTGGAGTGCAATGGCACGATCTCGGCTCACTGCAACCTCCGCCTCCCAGGCTCAAGCGATTCTTCCGCCTCAGCCTCCTGAGTAGCTGGGATTACAGGCACGCACCACCACACCCAGTTAATTTTTGTATTTTTAGTAGAGACAGGGTTTCACCATGTTGGCCAGGATGGTCCCGATCTCCTGACCTCATGACCTGCCCGCCTCAGCCTCCCAAAGTGCTGGGATTACAGGCATGAGCCACCGCATCTGGCTGAAATGTCCTTATTTCTAAATTCGCTCCAGCTGCCCCCACCCAAGGTCCTCCCTCCTCCCCTCTGCCCATCCTATCCTGCCTCAGAGCCTACCCTAAACACGGCAGCTCCTACAGGATGCCGGGAAAGAAACGATTTGACCCTAAGGCGCTGAGTGCTGACTGTGTCACTTACCAGCAACTTGAGTTCAGACAAGCCTCTCAATGACTCTGGGCCTGTTTCCACCCCCAGACCCCTCAAACATGCAGACAATCCCTTCCTTCCAGACTGGTGAGGATTGAATGACATCATGCACATGAAAGAATCTGCCACCCAGTAAACTCCCAATAAATGTGTGTCCTCCAGATACCTGATCTTCTGTTTCCTGAATCCACTTCTATTTATGGCCAGCACTGGGCATAATTGTTTCATTCTGTTGGCTTCGTCTCCCCAGACTGAACTTCTTGAGGAATGGGAAGGGTTTGGGGCTTCTCTGGAATCTCCCACAGCACCTGGCGCAGCCTTGAGTCAGTAAAGAACTGATGCCTGGAATGAACACCATGGTGATGCCCTCAGGTGTATATTTCAAAAGGGAGAAGCAGGCCCCGTGTCCCCGCGGTCACCTCCCTGGTCTGCTTACCCACGGGCTGGGGTCTCATGGGAGGGGCAAGACCAGCCTGCTTCCTGCAGGCCTTGGCCACATGGGGAGGGGGCAGTAATGGAATGAGAGGCCCTGAGATCCAATTCCATAATGATTACAGTGAGAGGGACAAACTCCAGAGGCCAATTGTTGGGTGTAATTGGAGTGAACAGCAAATCGCAATGGGCCAAGAGCCCTGAGGCCAGACAGGCTGGGCCCATACAGGTCCAGGAGGACCCTGTGGTCGGCCAGGCCGAAGAAGATCTCTCCATTAGGTCTTGGCAGGGGAGGGTGAGCGGGCTGGTCTGTATCATCTGGGTGGAGCGGCTGAGTGGATGTGACATAATTGAATGAGGCCTATGCGTCTTCCACCCAGAGCGGGGGAATTAGCAGGCCCGACCCTCACCTCGGGAGACCGCACTCCCCCTCATCTGCCTGCATTGCTCCACTCCACGCCGCCTGCTCGGGGTGCGGTGGGAGTGCCAGGAAAGGGCTCAGGCCAGGGCTGTTGTGGGAAAGAGGGGGCACAGGAAGATGGGCACAGGGAGCTAGGCTCGGGCGGGAAAGTCCCGGGGGGCTGTGGGGAGGGGGTGACAGTGATGGGCTGGGGCGGGGGTCCATAGGACTAGGGTTTGCCAGACAGATGGCAAGGAGAAACCCAGAGCAAGGAGGGAGGATGGGATGGAGGGGGGGAGAGATGGAGCCAGGCACAGAGCAGAGATAGGAACAAGATAGACAGGGAGATAACATGACAGCGGCCAGAGATACAGGACGAGCTGAGCAATGGCGAAGAAGAGGGGCAGATAAAGAGAGGCTTATTAAGAAAGACTGATCGGCAGCCCCAGGAATAGGCAGATAGGGAGACAGGGGTTTCATGGAACATAGGCCTGGACCCTCCCCGACCGGGGAAGCCACACCTTCTCTGCACTTACAGGGCACCATTCTGAATACGCCACATTGTCTCACTAAATTTGCCCAGCACCCTTATGGAATTGGTAATTGGTAATGATTTCTTACAGATGGAGAAACTGAGGCTGGAGGGGATAAGTCACCTGCCCAGGGCCACTCAGCTAAAAAACAAAGGAGACGGAAGGTGAGCCCCACTGGAGCTGGTTTCTTCACCCCACCCTCACTCTGCACCATCAAAGCCTTTCTTGATTTAGCTGCAGAGGAAACTGTCTCAGCCCAGCCGCCTCCCTGGGATGGATGGATACAGAGGACTTTGTGGTCGCTGTGGGAGTGGAAGTGGTCAGAAAACTGTCTTTTTTTTTTTTTTTCTTTTGTTTGGTTGGGTTTTGTTTGTTTGTTTGTGTTTTGTTTTTTTTGAGACAGAGTCTTGCTCTGTTGCCCAAGTTGGAGTGCAATGGCGTGATCTCGGCTCACTGCAACCTCCACCTCCCGGGTTCAAGTGATTCTCCTGCCTCAGCCTCCTGAATAGCTGGGATTACAGGCATGCACCACCTAATTTTTGTATTTAGGCCTGCACCACCTAATTTTTGTATTTTGTGTTTTTACAAAATACAAAAATTAACACCCAGCTAATTTTTTTAGTAGAGATGGAGTTTCACCATGTTTGTCAGGCTGGTCTCGAACTCCTGACCTCGTGATCCATCACCCTCGGCCTCCCAAAATGCTGGGATTACAGGCATGAGCCACCGTGCCCAGCCTTTTTTTTAAAATTCATTTATTTATTTATTTTACCTTTTCTGGTTTCATTTCCCTACCCCTGGGGCCCCTGGCACTGCCCCTTACCACCTGCAAAGGCCTCTCCAACTCTCAGTCAGCCATTGGGGAATCTAATGCATGCACTAATGTCACTTTAAGGTATGGCCTCTGCCAGGGGTAATTACTTTTAACTGGGGTCTCCAGGTGTACTAGGGGCGATATTTGAGGTGGGCAGGAAGGCCTTCCCTGTAACCTTTCTAATCCAATGTGGGAAGATTCCTCCTGTACCGACTCATCAAGCCAGTCCTGGCTGTGTGACTCGCTTCATCCAAGCAGGGAGAAAAGATGTCACCTATTGCCTTTGTTTTTCTTTGTTTGTTTGTTTGCTTGCTTAAGACCATGTCTTGCTCTGTCACCCAGGCTGGAGTGCAGTGGCACGATCTCAGCTCACCGCAACCTCCACCTCCCAGGTTCAAGCAATTCTGCCTCAGCCTCTTGAGTGGCTGGGATTACAGGCGCCTACCACCACACGTGGCTAATTTTTTTTTTATAGAGACAGGGTTTCTCCATGTTGGCCAGGCTGATCTCGAGCCCCTGACCTCAAGTGATCAGCCTGCCTCGGCCTTCCAAAGTGCTGGGATTACAGACGTGAGCCACCACGCCCAGCCACCCATTGCCTTTGTGCCCCCTACCCAAACTCCCATGGAAGATTCCCAGCCACAGGCACCAACTCGGAAAGTTCTGCCAGCCAGAACAAACTCTCCCCAGGAACAGGGCCTTGCCTCGGGGTGGGGCCCACCAAGCAACTGCTCCTACTCACCAAGGAAGCTCTCCTGTCCTCCCTGGCTGCCTGCTGTCAGAGTTCAGAGGGGCTTCAGGCTGGGACATCACCCACCTGGGTGAATGCTGTGCACTCTCTGACCCAGCCAGGCCTGCTGTCCTGCCCACTGCCTCCCCAGTGCCCTGGGGAGGTGAGAGGAAGTGCCAGCATCAGCTCATAGATAGCTGTGCCCAGGAGCCCTGAAGGGAGGTGAGAGCTGTTTCACCTTCACGGGCAGTAGCTGCCTAACAGCAAAGCTGGGAAACTCAGTGCCCAGGAAGGAGGTGCTGATCCACCCCGCCCTGGTACAACAGGGAGCAAAAGGAAATCGGCTTCTCCACCCTGCTCACAGGCCATGGATAGACAAAGCAGGAAGGAGGACAGGCAGAAAGACGCAGGCACAAAGAGACTGCAGAAGAGATGCTAGTGACGGAACCCAATGCTGGAGGGAGGACTGCATTCAAGTTTCTATTTTTACCTGATAATGACCCTGAGACCCAAAGAAGCAAAGTGATTCACCAAGGTCACCTAGCTAGTCCTGACACTGAGCGGGTCCTCCCCTAGGAATCTCATCATTAGATCCTGATTTATGGTTCTGAGAGGAAGCTCGTGGCTTAGGCACCAAGGGACTGGAAGGCTAGCTCTGCCCTGGGACCCAAGGAGCTGCGTCTCACTCTCCTGCTCAAAAACCCTCCTGGTCTCCTGAACCAACTCCTTCCTGGCCTGGTAGTCAATGCCCTCCCCACCTGGCCCCAGCCCCCAGCCTCTCCATTCTGCCCCTCACTAGTGCTCCCACACATCCCTAACCAAGCTCCACTCCTTTCTGTGGGCGACACCCTGCACTCTCCCATCCTGGCTCAGCGGAACCCCTCTTGCCTCAGTGCCTCTCTCAGGTGTCAGTATTCTGGGAGGCCTTCCTTGAGGGTCCTGGCTCAGAGAGGTTAAGTAATTCACACACGATCACACCGTTAACTATCAAATGAGGGGTGGAGGCATAAATCCAATCTAGAACTAACTCAAAATCCCTGTTGCGCTTTGTATTATCGCTGCTATTACCCATTCACCATTTCTTGAGCAGTGAGTTTCCCGATGCCTTCTTATCTCTGTGTGTCCAGCACCTAGCACCGTGCTTGGTTCTGGTAGGCACTCCTAAGAACCATTTACTGGATGCATGCATGGATGGATGAATGGATGGAGGGATGGATGAGTGGATGCAGGGATGGATGGATGGATGGATCGATGATAGAAGAATACAACATCTCCAACTGAGAAGGCAGAGGTGGCTTGGAAAGGCCATGGCAGTCTGCAGAGTGGGGTTTGGGCACCACTCCAGGGAAGACAATTAGCCACCAGCTGATGAGTCCCAGCCGACCAAACCCTGCCTGCTCTCTTGAGTCTTGGCAAACCCCAGAGGCATAGCTAGAGATGAATGAAAATCCTCCCCTGAGAGACAATATTTGCCCTTCCTCCTCTTTTATTCCACATCCTCCTGTTTACTTATTTTTGTCCCTGAGTGCCACATAAAGGAGCTTCGGATGGAATTCTCTACAAACCCTGGAAGAGGGGAAGCAGCCAGGAAGGGCTCCAAAGGCCCTGAACCAGGAAGAAGCCATGGAAAGCACAGGGAGGGGAGAAGAGCAGCTAAGTGGGACCAGGAGGGCCAGCAGCCATCAGGGCTGGAAATGTCCAGGGCACTTGCTAAGAACATAATGGCAGGAGCCACAAGACAGGCTGGTCCCACAGGCTGCAGCTGCACTAAGGGCCCTGACAAAGTCTGCAGAGGCACAGGACTAGGCTTACACTCCCTGAACATTCTCAATTCCCTCCCCTCCCTCAATGAGATAAAGCGGCAGCAGTATCCTCCCTGCCTCTCCCCACCCCTCATCCTGAACCAAATGAGACCCCCACGCTAAGCACTGTTATCCAAATCAAATTCCACTTGGAACAGTTTTCTCTCTTTCTCTCTGCACTCCTAGCTCCTTCTAAACCCACCTCCTCTCCCATGCCAATCTTTCCAAACTCAACAGCATCAAAAAGGCCTCAACTGTCAAGGGCTGATGGAGGGGAATGGAGACCCACTTGTCTGGCTGACCCCCAGATTTTAGACCAGGACACCTCAAAGACTCAGGGTCCATGCTGGGCAGAGCCCCTGGCAGGACAATTGAGAACCAGTTTCTAATTCCGCTCCTGTTATACGGAGCTGTGTGACTTTCAGTAAATCCTTTACCTCTCTGAGCCTCAGGGTTTTTTAAAATCTGTGTAACCAGTGGGATGGAGAGATCATGGTTTTGAAACCAACCTGGTCAGAAGTTGCTGCTGAGGAGTAAGCAGGAGGGACTCCAGGCCCCTCATCTCATTCTGCACCTGAGCAGCCTGACTGTTGTCTGTTTTATCTGTCAGGCTTCCAGTAAGATTGCACTTGGGAAAAAGGTTTGGTGGTTGTTTAAAAAAAAAAAAAAAAGGCCAGACACAGTGGCTCACGCCTGTAATCCCAGCACTTTGGGAGGCCAAGGCGGGCAGATCACAAGGTCAAGAGATCAAGACCATCCTGGCCAACATGGTGAAAACCCGTCTCTACTAAAAATACAAAAATTAGCTGGATGTGGTGGTACATGCCTGTAATCCCAGCTACTCGGGAGGCTGAAGTAGGAGAATCACTTGAATCCGGGAGGCGGAGGTTGCAGTGAGCCAAAATCGCGCCATTGCACTCCAGCCTGGTTGACAAAAGCGGAACTTCGTCTAAAAAAAAAAAAGCTGAAATGCATTGGCCTAGAGATAAACTCTGAGATTCCTTTCTTCTTTCAGTCTTTGTCTGCGATTCAGTCCATGCACACGTATTTTTTCCTGGCTATCCTAATCTGGACAGTCCTGATTCACACATTCTTTCCTGTGGTTCCTACAGAATGGTCATAGTCACCAGGCCTCATGTCCTGATTTGGGATTGGAAAGTAGGTCCCCACACTTCTGGCTGAAGATATAAGACACGGGCCCCACCCTCCGCTTCAAGAAACAGGTGCTCCCTATAAAGATAAACGACCCAGCCAGGACATCTGTGCCAAGTGCTGAGTGTTTTAGCCTAGAGGAACTGCAGAGTCCGGGAAGCAGAGGTGGTTGCGGTGCAGAGGGCAGGCCTCATGGACGAGGTGGCTTAGGCCCAGATACACAAAGAGTACACAATGGGATTTCACTGGGGGTACAGCCAATGGTCAAATCTGGTTTCAGGGGTGAACAGGGAGCTAAGATGTGAGGACTCTGATTCAGATGCCTAGGTTCAACTCCAATTATGTTGCTTAATTGCTACATGACTCAGGCAAGCTAATTCTGCTCTTAGCCTCAGTTTCCCCACCTATTCTAAACCATCTCCACCTTTGCATCCAGCTCCCTATGCTCCTCTCTCAGGCTCTTTTTTAGAAGTAGCCTTGGTCATGGATTTTCACTGGGGAGAAGGACACAGAGAGGAATTCAAGCTCCAAAAAGCTCAGATGCAAAACCTGCAAATTCGGGATCAAATATAGACCCCAGGCCTTGCCCTCCTGGCTCTACCTCCGCCATACTCCTGAGGTGAGCGGGGGTAAGAGGAGGGTGAGAGGGAGGAAAGGCAGGATGAAGAAGGAACACAGCCCATCCTTTGCCTCCCAGCCCTCCTGGACTGAAGGAAGAAGTTCATTAGCAAGCCTGGAGGAATTCCCAGCTGCTCAGAGAAGAGCTTCTAATGAATATTCATAGTCACCAGAGGATGAGGTCTTGTTTGCATCATCAAATTTCCCAAGTGCCATAACAAACAGCAGCGACTGTCGTCTCTGGCTCCCCATCTCCTGGGACAGAATAACCTGCTGCCCTAGTCACTGTTACTCCTGCAACCCGCCCACTTCCCTCACCTCATCTTGTCCTCATCTTCACTGTGTGCCTTTACCCAGGCCCTCCCCAAAGTCCCGGCATGTGTCAAGATCTTCCACTGCCAAATTCCCAAGCTGAGCAAATAAGGATATCTGAGCCAGGCTGGGGCTGCCAGATCCCTGCGAGGGAAGACAAGCAGACCAGGCTGGCAATGCCATACAGGAAGAGAGGTGGATGGGGTGTGCTTGGGACCTGTGGTGTCCCCTCACCCCTTTGGGAAAGGAGAGCAGGACACAAGGCAGAGCTCAGGCATAAGTCATGCTGCCATCTTGTTAAAGGCAGCACCAAAAGAAAGATGTGGAGCAAAGAAGGAAAGAAATGCTGCTTAGTGTTACGCCTGAAACTCTACCATTAAGGAACCGTTCTTCCAGCCAACCATCGCCCTTGCCACTCAGGCCTCCTGCAAAATGCAATTTCCATTTAGCACAATTCAGATGTCCATCAGTCCAGGACTGGTCACATAAGTGATGCCTCCTGCATAGCACAGAACATTATATGGCCATTAACAAGAGTGCAATATAGATTTTTAAAATAACTGTCCACTCTGTGTTGCCGGGTGATAGAAGGAAATGGCAGAGCTATGCTTAGCAGAGTCCTGCCTTTGTAAAATAAATAAATAAATTGATGGATGGATTAAGCAAGTAAGCAAATTAGTGAATGCACTAGGAGAAACATCTGGGAGGACATAGTCTAAACCGCGCCTCTCTCATGGGGCACAGGGATGGATAAGAAGGGATTATTTATGTATTTATTTACTTAGAGACAGGGTCTCTCTCTGTCACCCAGGCTGGAGTGCAGTGGCGTGAATTTGGCTCACTGCAGCTTCTGCCTCCCACGTTCAAGCGATTCTCCTACCTCAGCCTCCCGAGTAGCTGGGATAACAGGTGCACACAACCACACCCAGGTAATTTTTGTATTTTTTTTGATAGAGACGGAGTTTCACCATGTTGGCCGGGCTGCTCTCGAATGCCTGACCTCAGGTGATCCGCCCACTTCAGCCTCCAAAGTGCTGAGATTACAGGCAAGAGCCACCACGCCCCACCAGAGAAGGGATTTTTTTTTTTTAACCTTCTGTGTTGAATCTTTGCTGTTTGAAATTTGAGTGTTTTACAATGATTGATTCTATAATCAGGAAGAAACACCATTTCAGTGGGGTTGTGGGGAGCAAATTTCCCATAAAAAGAAGATGACAGCACTGCTGCTACTGGGCTGTGTGACTGAGGAGTCAGGAGATCCTGGGCCCCTGGGCTGGTGGAGGGGCTGCAGAGAAGAGGATGTAGGAGGATGTGCACCCCCACCCCCATAACCATCCCCACAAGCCTTGCTCCAATCTGGCCTTCACCTTGAAATCCAGCCCTGTTTATTTCATTAAGTGTTTGCCCAAGGCTCAGTCTCTGGAGAAGCATATTAACTAACTTTTGTGAATTCTTGCCAATTTGCAGAACACTTACACATTTTCACGCATTCATTCATTCCTTCAGAAATGTTCTGAGCCTCTCCTACGAGCCAGGCATTAGGTGCTCGGGAGACAGAGGCTAAAGAAGCCACAGTCGCTGGCCCTGGGAGGAGGCCCCCATGCGCTGGGGGAAAGGTCTGCCATGTTGGTGCTTCGAGCCCAGGGCCAGTCAGAGTGCGGAGGGGCCCCGTCCCGGGCCAGTGGTGGTGCTGGGCTTCAAGGAAGCGAAGACATCAACCAGATGAAGAAAGAAGGTGCTCCATCAACAGAACAGCAATCAGCCACCAGACTCCTCACAGGGCCAGGCCTTATGCTAATGTTACAGGATCTCTGGGGTGTCACTTTTCTGGCTGGCCAGTGGCACCTTTGCCCAGCATTTTCTCAGGCCTGCTCAGCTTGTTCCACCCACTCGGCCTGTGTTCGGCTCACACTACCGGCCTGGATCCCACACCTGCCAAGAACAACCCAGGCGTGGAGCGGGCACGGGTGTTTGAGTGAGCGATCGTGGGGTCCGGCCACTGTGCACGGTCAGGCATGCCGGCTGCTGCAGTGGGGCGGGCAGCTCCAGGTGCTGGCACGGGCGCCGGTTCTCTGTGAGGCTGCAGCTGGACCAGGCACACCGCAAGCAGCTTCCCCAGTGCCGGCCTGGAATGTGGTGGCACCTGGAAGCTCAGAGATGCCAGGAATCACAGGACCTCAAAGAGGAGTCACAGCCCTGGCTTAGGGAGCTCCCAGGTTTGGGCCCCCCGAAGGGCCACAGCTCTTCTCTCCCTCTCTTTGTCCACAACGTGGTGAACAAGGGGCACGTTTCAGCCCTGTTTGTGTTACAGCTCTTCTTGCCTTGCCATTTGGTAGGCCCCGAGTTCTTGCCCTGCAACTAGAGAGAATGAGGTACACAGACACGTGGAGGGTGAGCAAGACGAAGACGAGCTTTATTGAGCAGTAGAACAGCTCAGAGACCCATTGTGGGTAGCTCCTTTCTGCAGCCAGATTGTCCCAATGAGTGTTCAGCCCTCAGCAGAGAGGAGGCCTGGGGTGGGTGGCTCTTCTCTGCTGGCAGGTCATCCAGTTGTCTCTGTAGCTCTTAGCAGAGAGGAGGCCCTGGAATGGGTTGTTACCCGCTGCAGGAAGGTCATCCCTGCAGTGGGAAGCTCCTCCCTACTGCTGGTCGTTCTGACATTCTCTAGCTATCAGCAGAGAGGGTAGCTCCTCTCTGCAGCTGGTCCTCCAGTCACCTCCCCTGCTCTGGCTGAACCAGCCTCAGAGGAGGATAGTGTGTGCCAATTTGTTCATGGGCAGCCATGGGCGGGCCCAGGAAAAAGCACCACGAGTTCCCCCTCCAGTCCACAGGACTGGCAGCCTGAAGGTGCGGTCTCACCGGGTACCCAGCCCCTTCCACCCAGGAACCTGTTTGCCTGCTGCCACCCTCCATGGCACCCAGGCTGCTTGCACCAAGGAGCATCAGAAGGCCAGTGTTGAGCCGCTGTCACTAAGATGTGAGATCCCTCCTCATTGAATCTCAAAGGTACAATATCAGCTCACCAAGGTACAACCATCATTATCCCTATTCCATGGGAAAAGATGGATTGGCAAGCATGGGAAGTGGAACAGGAGCTGGGAAGAGGCATTTTGGTTCACAGCAACAGGGAAAGAGGCCCTGCTGGTTCTGTTGAGGCCTCTGCAGTGCCCTGTTCTCCCTCCTATACCTGCTTCCACCTCTGGGCTTGAGAAGATCATTCAGAACCGGCTCCAATGCCTGGAGTAACCAAGATGCATTCCCAACCCAGTGTCTGCCAGGCTTCCTGACTCCACTGGCCTCCTTTTACCTTCCATGGCCAAACACCACACACGTGGAATGAAGTATTCTAGACTCCACGCCATCCCAGGCAGATGGATCTCCCTCAGAGTCCTCTGAACAAACGAGGCTCATGTGCACTTCCACCCTCTCTATTCATGCTGTTCCCATTCCCGGTGCTGCTCCTGCACAGCTCATATGCAAAGTAGAAGATGCAAACACCACCTCTGCGGTAGAACAGTATTAGTGTGTTCCCACCTAGACTAATCTCTTCTCAGACTGCCTTGGTTACACCCACAGAATTCAAGTGCTTAATTGTTCTTCAATGATTTCTCTCTCTCTCTCTCTCTCTCTCTCTCTCTCTCTCTCTCTCTCTGTCTCTCTCTCTCTCTCTCTCTCTGTGTGTGGGGGGGGGTGGGTTTGTGTGCGTGTGTGTGTTTGTGTGTGTGTGTTTGTGTGTGTATGTATAAACAACTAAACTGCAAATCCCTGAAAGCAGGAACGTGCCCCTGTTCCTTGTCGAGCATCCCATATTTCCCAGTCCACATGAGTCACAAAATAGGAATTCTCTATGTGTACCCCTGTGGCTGCAGCCTCCAACTCCCACGCTGCCCCCAAAGGGCTCCCTGCTAGACCTAGAGCTCGCTAAGCCTGCATTCTCCGAGGCTGGATATTTAGGGAGTGGTCAATATCTACATGTGAAATGATCCTTAGGTCCTGTGTTAACGGCTCTTGTATTGCTGACTAGCACCATCACCTCCTTGTCCATCTCTCCTTTCCCCATCCCCTGCCACCTCCCGAAGGCACCCAGCAGATGGACAGAGAACTCAGGGACTGAGTTTCCATTTATGTCTCAGAAACCAAGCAAGGGCTCCAGACCAGAGGGCTGTATGGTGGCTCCAGGAACCTGGAACACTTGTTTTCTGCCCCTGAGACCCTGGGAGGGGCACTCCTCACCCTGGAAGGCACTCTGTGCCCCCACCTGGGCCTTCCCAAACACAGTGCAGGGAGCTAGGACTCCTTAGGGAGCCCGTCCTTCAGAAAAACGACTCAGGAAGGTGGCCACAGCGCCTGGGGGCCTCCACAACAAAAGTGGGTCACTATGGGGGGAAAAAGCTGGTTAAAAAAAGAAAAGATCTGTTTCTGGAACCTGGTCTCAGTGCTGGCTGGGAGCTGAGTAGGGTCCCCTGAGGGAGTTTCCAGAATCTCATAGTTTTCTCTCCGAGAATCTTGTAAGCCACCAGGTCTCCATCCCCAGAACCCCGCAGCTACAGTGAGCCCTGAGTGGAAACGGGGGACAAGTGAGGGTCCCTCTCCCTGCTTGTCACAACCCAACCAGTCACCCAGAGCGAGCGCTGGGCCCCGGGAGAGGGGCCGTGGGGCTGCGTGGGCTGCCTCTCTCCGTTTTCTAGGTTGTTTCTAAACTGCTCCATTCCTGTTAAGTAGGACACACCAGGGAGGAGGGCACTGAGCTCCGGGAGGGGCAGGGCGGGACTCACGGAGACAGCGGCAGGAACCTCAGGACTCCAGGCTAGGAAAGGACCTCTTGGGGTCATCTAGAGGCAGAGTCCCTTAGGCAAGACCCAGAAAGGGAGAGGGCTTGCCCTGGGCCACTGCACCCACGCATAGTGGGAGTGGGGCTAATGACCACTACACACAGCTCTGGCATTCTCAGTGAACACGGAGGAGAGGGCTGGCTGGGAAGCCACAATACCCAGGCCAGCACCGGGATCAACCATGGGCAGAGGCCTCAGTCTTCTCATCTCTAAAATGGAAAGAAGAATATCTCCTTCATGGTTGTTGTGAGAACTGAATGAAACACCATCCGTAAAAGATGTTCGTGTGCAAGACTGAATATTCTATACGAATGGAAGATATTTTTATTATTCCAAGCCATGGTCTTCTGTTGATACCCCAAACTGGCCATGTGCTGATAAACGCTAAAGAAGGGTAGGGTTCTGCTAAAGACTCAGTGTTTTTGTCCCCCTAAAATTCATATGTTGAAATCCTCACCTCCGAGGCGATGGTGTTAGGAAGTGGGGCTTGGGGGTGGTGATGAGGTCATGAGGGATAAACTCTCAGGAATGGGATTAGTGTCCTTATTAAATAGGCCTCAGTGATATTTCTCACCTTTTTTCATCGTGAGGACACAGCAAGAAGACAGTTGTCTATGAACCAGGAAGGGGCCCCCACCAGACACTGGTTCTGCTGGCACGGTGATCTTAGACTTTCAGTTTCCAGAACTGTAAGAAATAAATGTGTTGTTTAAGCCGCCTAGTCTATGGTATTTTTATTACAGCAGCCCTAACAGAATTAGACAGGGTGGGGGTTTGTGATACTATTCTTTCTACTTTTGTCTATGTGTGAAATCTTCCAAAACAGAAAGTCGGCAGGGCACAGTGGCTCACGCCTGTAATTCTAACATTTTGGGAGGCTGAGGCAGGTGGATCACTTGAGCTCAAGAGTTTGAGACCAGCGGCTGGAAGCAGTGGCTCATGCCTGTAATCCCAGCACTTTGGGAGGCCGAGGTGGGTGAATCACAAGGTCAGGAGATTGAGACCATCCTGGCTAACAAGGTGAAACCCCGTCTCTACCGAAAATACAAAAAAAAAAAATTAGCCTGGCGTGGCGGGCACCTGTACTTCCAGCTACTCAGGAGGCTGAGGCAGGAGAATGGCGTGAACCCGGGAGGCGGAGCTTGCAGTGAGCCAAGATTGCGCCACTGCACTGCAGCCTGGGCGACAGCGAGACTCCGTCTCAAAAAAAAAAAAAAAAAAAGAGTTTGAGACCAGCCTGGCCAACACAGCAAACATCATCTCTACAAAAAAGTACAAAAAAATCAGCCAGTCATGGTGGCGCACACCAGCAGGCCCAGCTAATTGGGGGGCTGAGGTGCGAGGATTGCTTGAGCCCAGGAAGTTGAGGCTACAGTGAGCTGAGATGGCGCCACTGCACTCCAGCCTGAGTGACAGAATGAGACCCTGTCTAAAAAAAAAAAAAATGTCAGCCGCGTGCAGTGGCTCATGCCTGTAATCCCAGCACTGTAATCAGAGGCCAAGGCAGGCGGATCACGAGGTCAGGAGTTCAAGACCAGCCTGACCAATATGGTGAAATGCTGTCTCTACTAAAAATACAAAAATTAGCTGGGTGTGGTGGCGCGCATCTATAGTCCCAGCTACTCGGGAGGCTGAGGTAGGCAGGAGAATTGCCTGAACCCGGGAAATGGAGGTTGCAGTGGGCCGAGATCACACTACTGCACTCCAGCCTGGGCGACAGAGTAAGACTCTGTCTCAAAAAAAAAAAAAAAAAAAGTCAACACAGACACAAGGCTATGTTTCTGAATTTCCACCCACACAGCCACTCTGGCCCTGATCTATGGCTGCACATGCACACACATGCACACATACCGGCACACACACACACATACGCACGTGTGTCCAAAGGGAACTGAATGGCTTCCAGAGTGCCACCCCCGAGGAAAGGAAGAAAACAAGTCACCGGGGTGCCCACAATGGCCTGTCACTGTGTCACATGGGATGCGGCTGTTAGAACTATTGTGTGGTCTTCCCTTTTTTTTTTTTTTTTTTGAGATGGAGTCTCGCTCTGTCGCCCAGGCTGGAATACAGTGGTGCGATCTCGGCTCACCGCAAGCTCCACCTCCAGGCCGAGATGAGCAGATCACAAGGTCAGGAGTCCAAGACCAGCCTAGCCAACATGGTGAAACCCCATCTCTACTAAAAATACAAAAATTAGGCAGGTGTGGTGGCGTGTGCCTGTAATCCCAGCTACTCAGGAGGCTGAGGCAGGAGAATCGCTTGAACCTGGAAGGTGCAGGTTGCAGTGAGCCGAGATCATGCCATTGCACTCCAGTCTGGTGACAGAGTGAGACTCTGTTTCAAAATAAGTAGCTGGGCGCGGTGGCTCATGCCTGTAATCCCAACACTTCGGGAGGCCGAATTGGGCAGATGACCTGAGGTCAGGAGTTTGAGACCAGCCTGACCAACATGGAGAAACCCTGTCTCTGCTAAAAATACAAAAATTAGCCAGGCATGATGGCAGGCACCTATAATCCCAGCTACTCAGGAGGCTGAGGCAGGGGAATCACTTGAATCCGGGAGGCAGAGGTTGCAGTGAGCTGAGATCACGCCATTGTACTCCAGCCTGGGTGACAGAGCGAGACTCCATCTCAAAAAAATAAATATATAAGTAAATAAGTAAAAGAAACAAAGAAACCATATGCACTATAGGCGCCTCCCCTCATGTGTTTGCTGTATGTCTTCAGTATGCATATATCCTTATACATCATGGAGCATTGTTTTCAATATGTGTTTTGAATTTTCCTAAGTGGTATTGTATTTTGAATGCTATTCTGCATTTTACTTTTTTCAGCTCTGTCCTTGTTGCTGTCAGTATCTGGTTGGACGACTCCAAAGCTGTGTAGGATCCCAGAGGGGGCCCACCACAGTTCACTTTTTTGTCCCCTCATTGATGGACACCAAGGGGCCTCCAGCTTCCTCTACCACAAACAACACACTCTACCCATGTCCCTTTAGGGACTGTGGGAGACTTTCTGCGGGATCCATTCCTAGGAGCAGGATCATTGGTTTCTAAGTCATGGGTACTCAAATAAGTAATTGGTTGACTTGGTATCTGTAAATTGCCTAGAACGGTGTCTAAAACACAGTAAGCCCTATACCTGGCATGTTAAATTAATTTTTAAAAATGAATAGCACTGGATTTGCCAGATTGCTTTCCAAAATCAGTCTACCAGTTTGTGCTTCTCCCTGCAAATTCAGTAGAGTCCTTGGTTACCCTCAGAAAGGTAACCCTGAGGTTACCCTCAGAAAGGTGTTTTGTCCACTTTTCTGACTTTATTCTGATGATGGCAAAGTCACATCTCAATTGTTTCGGTTGACATTCTCTGATATTACTATCAGACAATGTATTAATACTAATAGTATTTGAACCTCTCTTCAAACACTTGTTAGTCATTTAGTCTTTTTCTGAAGTGGAAGCAGTGTTAGAAATACATTTCTATTCTCTGAGGTGATCCAGAGAATCTAAGCAGGTTTGGAACCACATGTGTTAGAGGTTGATTTCATGTCTCGGGAAAAGAAAGAGGAAGAGGGGACAGAAAGAAGAAGGAGGAGGAAGGAAAAAGTGATTTTCCATGCTGGTATATTGTTTCAGTCCATCAACAAAGGATCCAACTTCCCACCAGTCCATAACACAGTACTTCCTACACATTCGTGGCATCAGAATCACCTGGAATTTGTTAAAACACAGCTTGCAGCCAGACATGGTGGCTCACACCTGTACTCTCAGCACATTGGGAGGCCAAGGCAGGTGGATCACCTGAGGTCAGGAGTTCAAGACCAGCCTGGCCAACATGGCAAAACCCCGTCTTACTAAAAATACAAAAATTAGCTGGGCATGGTGGCAGGCACCTGTAATCCCAGCTACTTGGGAGGCTGAGGCAGGAGAATCACTTGAACCCAGGAGGAAGAGGTTGCAGTGAGCTGAGATGGTACCACTGCACTCCGGCCTGGGCAACAGAGCAAGACTCTGCCTCAAAACAACAACAACAACAACAACAAAAAACCAGCTTGCTGGGCCCTGTCCCCAGTTTCTGATTCAGTGGGTCTGGGTGGGGTGGAGAATTTGAATTTCTAGCAAGTTCCCTGGAGGTGCTCATGCTACAGGTTCTGGGACCCACTCTGAGAACTGCCACATGAAACAGACTCACCACCCCAGTGAGAGTGATGCCATCACTTCAGGCAGGGCTTGGCTGCAGAAACATAAATCCAGCTTTTCAAAGAACATTAAATCCACTGGCCACCCAAAGTCCCCATCTCTGCAGTTGAATGAAGGCCAGCTCGCACCTCCAGGGCCCAGACCAGGATAGCATGAGAGAGGTACCCAGAGAACAGCAGTGAAGGAGGCCCTCCCTCTGAGGGCTGTGCCTGTGCAGGGTCTGCACCTGCTCCTTCAGTGCTGCACCCTCAAGGTCTCGAGTGTCTCCCCTAGCCCTAACACAGCCCTGCTCACCACCCTCCTACTCCAGACCGCTGACAAACATAACACGTTGCATTCTATCACTTTATTCGTTTTCAATATTAGCATCCCACACATTATCTAATTTAATTCTCATGACAACTCCAGGGATTGTCCACCCCATATGACAGATAGGAACAAACACTGAGGTCCGGAAGACCCTGCAGCCAGTTAGGAAGAACCTCCTTCCCCTTACCTCCTGAGCCAGGCCCCATGCTTCAGGCCCAAAGCAAGCACCTGCACGACCTCTGCCATGCCTCCACACAGCCCTCAGCTTCTCAGTTCCCTCCCATCTCCAGCTCTGGTCACTTCCATTGTCTCATCTGCATTCTCCCCAAAGCTCTTTGAAAGGGATTGTTGGGACTATCATTCCCATTTCATATTAGAGGACATTGACTTCAGAGAAGCCATGAGCCTTGCCTGAGGCAGCCAAGCTTTTAGTCACTGCTCAGGCTCTAGACTGCAGCTATCCTGGCCCACTGTCATCATGCAAACAGCCTGGCTTCCCTCCTCTATGCACCTGCCTCGGGGTCCTTCTCTCATCTCTAACTGCAGGCTTGTCACGGCTCAGCCCGCCTCCTCCAGGAAGCCTTCCACAGGGCCCTGAGCTTCTCCCTCTTCACCTGTTTCTAACTCCTCCCTATGACCTTGTCTGAGAACCACCAGACTGTGCGTTCCATTCAGTAGACACCTGTCCATCTCCTCTACCCCTGTATCCCCAGGTGAACGCAGCACAGGCTCTGGCTTCGGTGGCCTGTTTCCCACCCACTGTGCTTCACCCTCTCTCCTGCAACTCTCTACAGTAGCAGAGCTGGTTCTGATTCACTTCATCAAGCAATGCCATGGAGCGGAGGGAATCCAACACAGCAATTGCATTACAGGCAGGTCCCTGACTACCTTCCACGAAGGTCTTCTCCTCCCTCCGAGTGATCCCTCTACTCACCCCTGGATGTGGCGGTCCCCTACTACAACTGCCTGGGACCTCAGAGGTAGGACTGAAGGGGAGGGGTGCAGGGCTGGCTTCCCTAGGGAGACACCAGCACCAGGAAAAGCAGAGATTCACCAAGAGGGCTCGGACCCAGGGTCTGTACCTGGGGAGCAGCCATGGGGGATAAAGCACAAAACCAAACCTGTCCCTTACCCCTCCCCAACCTTTTACCTCGGTGGCATCACATAAAGTGCATATTAAACTCTGTCTCAAAGCAAAAGAGGATCTGCCCAAGGATGACCTGGGACGGGGACAAGGGCATAGAGGAGTTAAGGCAAATGCCTATAAGTACATACCTCACGAGTGTACACATACATACACATACGAACACACGTTAGGCCTTTTGTGTTCATACCCTCACCCCTAGTTCTGGCTCTCCAATTTCCCTGGTCAGTCCTGGAAACAGCTCTGCAGAGGGGGCCATTGAGCACCTGGGAAACAGCCTGCAGCCGTGATTGCAGAGACAGGTCAAGGGTACTGGGGCCAGGAGGGCAGGAGAAAGGCTCTTAGGGCCAAAGAGGGATACAGCCTAATGCAACCAACCATTCTCGGGAGAAATCACCAAGGATGCACCTGGATAATAAGATGCAAATTGCCAGGGCTAGGAGTGAAGGAGATGCTTACATGCAAATGAGCAGACCCAACCTCTATCCAGATTAAGCTCAGCTATAATTTTTAACTCTTTTTGACAGAATTCATCCTCAAGCGGAGGGGGCAGGGAGCAGTGCTCTCCATTCAAACGGGAGACTGAGACGGCCCAAGTGGGCTACAGGAAAGCAACCAAGTGCCCGAGCTCGAGGGAATCCAGACTCCATCCCAGAGCCTCCCCACCTCCATCAGGAATCTGCTAGCAGCCTGAGACACGTGGATACAGATGAGCACCTATCTAAAGGGCCAGGCCTGCAGTAGGTTGCAGGAGCATCGGACCTGAAGGATGTAAGGACCAAGAAAAGGAACCAGGAAGAAATCAGAAAAAAAGAAAAAAAAAAAGAATAAAGTGGTAAAAGATAACAAAGCAGTGGATGGAGACAGGCAAAAGAAGCAGAGGCGCCTAGAGCAGTGTCTCCGGTAAACCAGCTTGCTTGTAGTGCAGCATCTCAGAGGGATTTTGCCTAGAAAGATAAGGGTTCTAATCTCCCTTCTGCAAATCACTTCACCGCTTAAAGCTTGCTTTTATTATCTATAAAGAAGGAGAGTGCCAGGCGTGGTGGCTCACGCCTGTAATCCCAGCACTTTGGGAGGCTGAGGCAGGTGGATCACCTGAGGTCAGGAGTTTGAGACGAGCCTGGCCAACATAGTGAAAACCAGTCTCTACTAAAAATACAAAAAATTGGTTGGGCATGGTGGTGAGCACCTGTAATCCCACCTATTCAGGAAGCTGAGGCAGAAGAACTGCTTGAACCTGGGAGGTGGAGGTTGCAGTGAGAAGACATCACGCCATTGCACTCCAGCCTGGGTGACAAGAGTGAAACAAAAATCAAATCCCAGCCTTACCTCCCTCCCACAGTAACCAAGGCTCATATGAGATAATGGATGTGAAAGGGCCTTAAAAAGGACCATGCATTATTTCTAGCTGAGGAATCAACTGGGGAGTTGGGGCTAGAAGGGAAGTATCTTCCCACCACTCACAGTGATTAGGTGTGTTGGGGTGTGCTGTGCTTTCTTTCTAATGTTTTCTACCTCTTGAGTTTCCATACCTGATGACTTGGGGGCGAGGCCAACCCTGAACGGCCTCAGAATCAGGAAACTTGGCTTCTGCCCAGGCTCTACACCAGCCACCTGAATGGCCTTGGATGAGTTACTTCCCCTCTCTGATCCTTTGCTGTCCTATGTGCAAAATGAGAACGTTGCACCGGGTGGTCTCCAGCACACAGCACAGAAACCTGCTTTTTATGTGTAGCAGAGACTCCTGCTGAACCCTTGGTTGGTGGGCGACTAAATTTGTGTTTGGTTTTAGTTTCTGCTGCTTTAGAGAGAAATTCTCCTCTCAGATGGAGGAATGGGAAGCATTTTCACTTCCCCCTCAAAGAGGGAAGGATGGGCCTTTGTGCTTCTAAGAACTGGGCCTTTCTTGCCCTGGAAAGTGGCTAAACAGGTCTTTGTCATTGACATGGGAGCAGAGTCCTTTCTGTCTGGCTCCAAAATCCTGCAATGGGAGAAAAACTGGAGGCTGCAGGCACTTGTGGAATGGCCCTAAAGAAAGGTGGGGTAGAAACAGAGGCAGAGGTGGGGAAAATGGAGGCAGAAAGTGGGAGAAGGGACTCTGGGTATGCGTTTGGATCCCTGGGCCCCATCCCCCATAGTGCTCCAGAATAGACTGTGGTTCAGAAAATGCCGAGTCTGGTAGACCCAGTCTAGGGGTGATAAAGGGACACCATGCAAGCACCCCAGCTTAGCGTGGGAATAGAGAACTCCACCCAGCCACACAACGGGGCTTATCTCTGCCAGCAGCGCCAGCACTGCTGTGAGCTGGAGCCTGTCTTGCTGGTAACCACAGACCTCACCCACTAAGCTTGTAGCTGTTGCTCAAGACACTGCTCTAAACATAAGCACTGCTGCACGCGAGTAATTCAGATTCACACTGGCCCCCGGCTTCAGGCATCAACTTTCCACTCTCACCTTAAAGCCACAGTTCTTCACCTTGGCACTACTGACATTTTCAGCCAGATATTTCTTGGTTGTAGGGGGCCATCCTATGCGCTGTAGGATGTTTAGTAGCGTCCCTGGTCTTTGCACACTAGATGCTAATAGCAAGCCCACAGATGTGACACCAAAAATGTCTCCAGATGTTGCTAAATGTCCCCTGGGAGGCAAAATCTTCCCCAGTTGAGAATCACTGCCTTAAACATTCAGAGGACACAGTTCAGAAAAGAAGTAGGTTGGAACTACTAGCACTGGCCGGGCGCAGTGGCTCATGCCTGTAATCCCAGAGGTTGAGGCAGGCGAATCATGAGGTCAGGAGTTTGAGACCAGCCTGGCCAACACGGTGAATCCCCATCTCTATGAAAAATACAAAAAATTAGCTGGGCGTAGTGGCGGGCACCTGTAATCCCAGCTACTCAGGAGGCGGAGGCAGGAGAATTGCTTGAACCTGGGAGGCAGAGGTTGCAGTGAGCCAAGATCACCCTATGCACTCCAGCCTGGGAGGCAGAGTGAGACTCAAAAAAAAAAGTAGGTTGTAGTCCTGACCCCAAGAAAGGTGCAGACATTTGCTGTTGCAGGTTTTCTCTCCCCCAACCCTCCCAGCCCCACGTTATCTAAAACCAGGACAATTGAGACATTTTTGAGGGATGATTAAAATCATGCTTCTCCTGGGTACCATCACTCACTGCAACGAACTTTGGACCTCATGATGGAATCAACTGGTAGAATCTGCGAGCCTCAGACACAAAACATGCTGGAATCCTACCCACGGGTCAGCAGGGAGAGGAGGACAATTTTGGATCTGAGAGAAGGGACTCAGATGTAGAGCTGCCACTACTCCACTCCTGGGCTGAAATCACAGAGCCCAATTTGAGTCCAATCAAGCCACAGCTGATAGACATGAGTTCAGCAGATCCGGTCTCCCAGCGGGAGTCCTCAGTGATTTCAGAGAGCTCTGCCTGGATTTAAGCAGAATCCTAGCCAGTGCCTGCAGGTGCAGAAAACAGCCCTGGCTTTCACTAAGCTAGCAAAAGTTAGCCAGAGAGACAGATCTCCAACCAGCAAGGCTAGGATTCAGGAGGGCGTCCTGCCACTGAGGAGCTGAACTGCAAAACAAGAACCACAGCCAGACTGCTGGACCAGTTACGCCCAGCCGAGCTTGCAGGAGGGCCAGAGCTCATGGGCGCCTGGGGATACCAAGGACTCACCTAGGACACACATACTGACAGTGGAGGAGCTGCTAATGTCCTTGGTTGCTCCCAGATTCAGTGACTGGATCCAGTTGGAAGGACAGGGCCTGCCGCCTGGCTGAAGAGCTGCAGCACTTACATCTCTGAGCCATACCATCAGTCTCGACACTGCAGTCAGGATTTCCTGGTTGATAAATTGCCCATCCCCCTTCAATGTGGAATTCACAATAAAGTCCTCCACAGTTGTCTCTTCCCTAAATCAAGCTTGACATTTATAGGGCCCAGTGAAAGCCCCAGTATGGGAGGCTGCTGGACGCAGCAGGAGACAGCATGCCATGATGTGAGCAGCAGAAGGAACCTGGGCTTTGGAGTCAGAGGAGCTGCATTCAGGTCCCATCTCAGCCGTGCACAGCTGTTCGGTCTACAGCAAGTAACTTAGCCTCTCTGAGCCTCAAGGTTCCTCTGTATAAAATGGAAGGCCAGGTGTGGTGGTTCACGCCTGTAATCCCAGCACTCTGGGAAGCCGAGGTGGGCCAATCACCTGAGGCCAGGAGTTCGAGACCAGCCTGGTCAACATGGCAAAACCCTGTCTCTACTAAAAATACAAAAATTAGCCGGGCGTGGTGCTACAAGCCTGTAGTCCCAGCTACTTGGGAGGCTGAGGCAGGAGACTCGCTCGAACCCAGGAGGCAGAGGTTGCAGTGAGCTGTGATCACGCCATTGCACTCCAGCCTGGGTGACAGAGTGAGACTCTGTCTCAAAAAAAAAAAAGAGAAAGAAAGAAAGAAAGAAAGAAAATGGAGCTAACAGGCAATTCCTACATGAAAAGACATTGAGATGAAATGGGGTGAAATCATAAAGTTTTGGCACAGCACTCAGCACACAAAGAGTCCTCAACAAGTGTGCTTTATTCTTAAGACAACCCCAGCTCTCAGATATTACAGGAGTGGCCTTTGCTGTTCCCATGACACAGTGCGCAGAGAGCATCGACTGGCCCAGGCAGCAGGGCTCAGGGAGCACCAGCTCCAGACGTCTGCATCTGCATCCAAAGACAGCAACCCCAGCCCAGGGCACACCCACACTCGTAGCTTTGGAGGCTCAGAGAGCAGATTCCTCCAGAGAAAGGACAACTCTAAGTGCACTCACTGTGCTGACCTCACGAGGGAGGTGCAGCCCACATCACCTGGAATTCCAAGATCTTTATTTTCACCTGTCAGAGAAGCCGTGAGATGTGCACTTGAGAACCTGCGCAGCACTCCCCGTGGTGCGGCTCCTGGGTGGCTGTCGGCTGGATCCAGGGCCCCTCAAGAATCATCGAGCATGGCTGGGTGTGGTGGCTCACATCTGTAATCCCAGCACTTTGGGAGGCCAAGGCAGGCAGATCACTTGAAGTCAGGAGTTCATGACCAGAATGACCAACACGGTGAAACCCCATCTCTAGTAAAAATACAAAAATTACTCAGGCGTGGCAGTGGGCACCTGTAATCCCAGATACTCGGGAGGTGGAGGCAGGAGAATCACTTGAACCTAGGAGGTGGAGGTTGCAGTGAGCTGAGATCACACCACTACACCACACTCCAGCCTGGGCTACAGCGCAAGACTCTGTCTCAAAAAAATAAAAAATAAAAGGAATCATCAAGCATGACCTCCCAGGGCTCTCCCCACCGCCCTTTGGCGCAGCAGCTGAGGGCCAGCGTGCACATTCCAGACTGCAGTGCCCAAGGTGCTCCCGTTGCCAGCAGTAACCTCAGACCTGCAGGGTGACCCCCTCTAGGAGAAGCCATGTGGGCAGGGCTAAAGCTTCTGGGGAAGAAATCAGAGGCCTAGGTTTGCCTTAGAACAGCCCAGCCAGGGGCAATGCCAGCAGATTTCCTCAAATGTCCTCCAAAAAAATGGGCATTTGGGAGGAAAGTCAGGGCGAAGGCCGCTTTGTGGTAGACACCCGCTGCTCACCTTCCTTTCTTGCATAACATTCATCATGCCTTCTTGTTTACAACCTGTCTCCACCAATCAGCTGTGAGCTCCGAGAGGGCAGGGACCTTGTCTGACTTGTTCTTCGCTGTATCCGCAGCACTTACCCGTGATGTTTGATGAATGAATAAATAAATATCTTCAGAATACAGAATGTTGAAGTGGTTTGGAAAAGATGAAGCATGAAATATCATTAAGTTAGGGGACCTGAAAATATTTCAGAAACCCAATAAGTCTTGTTGATGCTAATGATGCCTCATGGTTTACTTTGTGGAGACCACAGGGTCCTGTGATTAAGGCATTTAAGAAAGTATCACCCAGCAGTGAATCAACTCCCCCTCCAGCTGGACTTTGCTCAGGGCTATTAAGAGTGAATTCGCCTGTAATCCCAGCACTTTGGGAGGGTGAGGCGGGCAGATCACTTGAGGTCAGGAGTTCAAGACCAGCCCAGCCAACATGGTAAAACCCCATCTCTACTAAAAATACAAAAATCAGCTAGGCATGGTGGTGGACGCCACTCAGGAGGCTGAGGCAGGAGAATCACCTGAACCCAGGAGGCAGAGATTGCAGTGAGCTGAGATTGCACCATTGCACTCCAGCCTGGGAGACAGAGCGAGAATTTGTCTCAAAAAAAAAAAAAAAAAAAAAAACCAGAATGAATCCATATAGTACCTGTGTGCCCTAGGACTTCCCCATACATCCAGAGCTCCAGATGTAGAACCAGAGTTTGAAAATGCCCTGATCTTTTTTTTTTTTTTTTTTCCTTGAGACGGAGCCTTACTCTGTCACCCAGGCTATAGTGTAATGGAGCAATGGCAGCTCACCGCAGTCTCAACCCTCTGGGCTTAAGTGATCCTCCCACCTTAGCCTCCCAAGTTGCTAGGAAAATAGGTGTGCACCACCAAGCCCAGCTAATTTAAGAAAAAAAAAAATTGTAGAAACAGGGTCTCACTATGTTGCCCAAGCTGGTCTTCAACTGCTGGCCTCAAGCGATCCTCCCACTGCAGCCTCCCAAAGTGCTGGGATTATGGGAATGAGCCACCACACCCGGCCTGATATTGCCCTGACCTTGAAATCAACAGAAGAGAAACTCGTAAGAGGTCTTCATGAAATCCCACACCATCTGCACACATCGGCTTTCTTCAGCGAAGAGAAAACAAGTGTGCAATTGGACCTCCCTGCCACCTCCTTAGACCACCACATCCCTGCTACTCTAATTAGCCAGCCCTTCACCTCTCCCACCATGAAGCAGGGTCTGTACAGCCCACGATGTGTTTGTTCTCAAAACAAAACAATAGCTTCCAACTCAGGAGGCTGAGGTGGGAGGATCACTCAAGCCTGGGAGGTCAAGGCTCCAATGAGCTATGATTGCACCACCGCACTCCAGCCTGGGTGACAAAGCAAGACTCTGTCTCAAAAACAAAACAAACAAACAAACAAAAAAAAAACTGGCTTTCAGCCTTCATGTGGCAACTCCATTTCTATGATGTGTTTCTTCCTCAAAAAGCAACAATCACAAAACCAATTTAACTCCTACTAGGAAAATGTCTTGTGGTATTGGACTCACCATCCTGAGGTCACGTCCAGGAATGTCAAGCCATTATAGACCTCTAAGTCTGCACCAGAACATAATAATAAACATAATCCATCTCTGACCAGTGATGCTCCACCTCACCCCTCTAGGTCTATGCACAGCCACAAGATGACAAAGAGTTCTGATAAGCTCGTTGCTTATGACCTGAGAGCAACATCATCCGGCCACACATTGATAAAGAAGCCTTTGAGATTATCACAGAAGTCAAGAAGTCTTAAACCTAATTCTATGTCCTTGCAACGAGAAGGCTTTTTTGAAAATCTTTTCTTTCTTTTTTTTTTTTGAGACGGAGTCTCGCTTTGTCGCCCAGGCTGGAGTGCAGTGGCACGATCTTGGCTCACTGCAAGCTCCGCCTCCCGGGTTCCCGCCATTCTCCTGCCTCAGCCTCCCGAGTAGCTGGGACAACAGGTGCCCACCACCACGCCCGGCTAATTTTTTGTATTTTTAGTAGAGACGGGGTTTCACTGGGTTAGCCAGAATGGTCTCGATCTCCTGACCTCGTGATCCGCCCGTCTCGGCCTCCCAAAGTGCTGGGATTACAGGCTTGAGCCACCGCGCCCGGCCTGAAAATCTTTTCTAAGGCGGGCCTTCTCTCTTAATGACGCCACAGGTACTCAACCCTGAAATTAGAGGCTCTTGTTCAGTGGTTATGACTACATGTTTATCACCAAGCTCAAACATGTATTTTGACATGCTGATGTGCTGAACCACCTGCTGTGCCAGGTTCCAGAGAACTACCTTTGAAAGTAGCCTAGAAAGAGGAGAGAAAGCCACAAAAACAGAAGTGCAGATTAGACACAGTAAGGACTGTTGCAATCACCATGTGCTACAGAGACAAATTATTTCAAAAAAGGAACCCACTCTCAACTGGGCGCGGTGGCTCACGCCTGTCATCCCAGCACTTTGGGAGGCCAAGGTGGGTGAATCACAAGGTCAGGAGTCGAGACCATCCTGGCTAACACAGTGAAACCCGTCTCTAATAAAAATAGAAAAAATTAGCCGGGCATGGTGGCGGGTACCTGTAGTTCCAGCTACTTAGGAAGCTGAGGCAGAATGGCGTGAACCTGGTAGGCGAAGCTTGCGGTGAGCCAAGATCGCACCACTGCACTCCAGCCTGGGCGACTGAGCAAGACTCCGTCTCGAAATTAAAAAAGAAAAAAGAAACCCACTCTCCTAAAGGAAAAAAGACTCCCTCCCCCAATTCAAACAGCAGGACAGACTGAGAGGGGACATTTTGCTTAAGGGCAAGTCAGCCCCTTTGAAGGACAGAGGCAAAGAAGTGTAATGCATGCTTCTATTTTTGAGTTTCTTACAAGCTAACCGGGAGAGACAAGCCACACAAAGTTCCAAGTTCAGCGTCTAAATAAACAATGTAGAGTAAGTGCTCTAGGAACTCAGGTGAGACTTGACTACAAGCTTGGGTGGCCACGAGGGGACTTATGATGAATGGGATTTGGACAGAAGGAGACAGGACTTCTAAAAGCAGTTTTGCAAAGGAGAGAGTGGTGTTAAGGGCCTGGAATGATTGGAAAAGGGCCCCAAATCCCTCCAGAGCAGTGGGAAGAAGGTGGGGTAGAGACTGCCAGAAATCAGCAGAGGAAGACTGAATGTAATGACCAGAAAGGCAGACTCTAGAAGCAGGGTAACCAGATGTCTCGGAATGCCTGAGATAGTCCCAGTTCACTGCTATTTGTCCCTCTGTCATTAATAGTTTTCCCTCACACTCTCAAGTGTCCCAGTTTGGATGAAAAATCCTACGGTCAAGCTGGTTAGCAGGACCTCGGAGCAGCCACCTGCTCTACCCACAGGCCTCTCATAGCCCGCATTCCCCACCCCTCCTCAAAGAGACTTTCTAGCCCAGATCTAGAAAACCTTATTCAGGGCACACACCCTGGGCATGACTCTGTGAGGGACACCAAAACATCAATGCAACAAGTCAGTCATATGGTGTCTCAAACTCAGGCCTCTACGCACAGCTTCTTCAGCAACTTGGTCCCCACTCCAACTGAAATAGACAGGGGTTGGCAGGAACCCCCCACACACTCTCATTAGGCACCAACTCCAACCCCACGCACAGAGCGTGGAACAAATATTTAGTAAAGCCTGTTTGAAGGGGTGCCCACACACACCCCGCCTGAGTGTCTACACGACTGGTCCAGGCCCTGGCCCCAGCTCTGCCCAACACCAGCTATGTGATCTTGGACAGCCATGTCCTCTCTGAGCCTCAGCATCCTCATCTGAAACACAAGGGGCTGTTGGGCAAGGTGAACTACATCTGCAATCCCGGTGCTTTGGGAGGTCAAGTCAGGAGGATAGCTTGAGCCCGGGAGTTCAAGACCAGCCTAGGTAACATAGTGAGACCCCCATCTCTACAAAAAGTAAAAATAAAAAAAAAGTGGTGGCATGCACCTGTAGTCCCAGAATTTGGGAGGCTGAGGTGGAAGGATCGCTTGAATCCAGGAGGCGGAGGCTGCAGTGAGCCATGATCACACCACTGGACTCCAGTCTGGGCAACAGAGCAAGACTCTTTCTCTAAATAAATGTATTTGAGGCCCAGTGCAGGAAGCAGGGCCTAGTGGGAAGTGCTTGGGACATGGGGGCAGATCCTTTATAAATGTCTTGGTGCCGGCCCCCGAGTAATGAGCTCTCACCCTCTTAGTTCCCTAGAGAGGTTCCCCCACTCCCAGAGCTAGTCACTGAAAAAAGCCTGGCACCTCCCTTTCCTCTCTCTTGCTTCCTTCCTTTTCCCGTGTGATGCCTCCTCCCCTACACCTTCCGCCATGAGTGGAAGGTTCCTGAGGCCTCACCAGAAGCAGATGCTGGCCCCATGCTTCTTGTAGAACCTGCAGAACCGTGAGCCAAATAAATGTCTTTTCTTTATAAATTATCCAGCCTCAGGTATTCATTTATAGCAACACAAATGGACTAAGACACCATCTCTTAGAAGTCCTGGCTTCCCCAGAAAAAGAAAGAGAGTTAATTTAAATTTTTAAAAAGGCTTATGCAGAACAAGAGACTCCATGAACAAATGAAAAGATAAGCCACAGACTGCATGCGACTGAGAATAGCTTCACCGTCAGAACCTATAAGAAATTCCTACATATCAATAAGAAAAAGACAAACAACCCAATAGGAAAATGGGCAAAGAAAATGGATAGACAATTCACATACAACAAAGAAGCCCAACGGCCAGTAATCACGAAAACATGTTTAACCTCACTAGGAATGTTGAAATACAAATTAAAACAATGAGGTGTTGTTTTATACTTACCAGATCAAAAAAAAAATTTGTTTAAATCTGACAATGTCAACTGATGATAGACTAACAGATGCTCTCATCCACTGTTTGATAAGCAATTAATTGGAAGAACAATGTAGCTATCTCCACTAGTGTCAAAAATGTATATCCTCCACAGCCCCGCAATTCAGCTCCTATGTACATGTCCCAGCAAAGCTCTCTACCCACGGTATAAGGGGATCCCTGTCACCTTGCACACATAATACTCAGGTGCTCAAGCATAGAAGAAAATGGGAAAAAAATCTAAACAACCAGTAACAGAAAAATGAACGAGTGATTCTGGTATAGTCAAACAAGGCATATTATATACTGCAGTGAACATGAATGAACCAAAATTACAAGAACTACATGGCTAAGTCTCAATGTTCAGGGGGAGAAAGCAAGTTGCAGATTTATATAGTATAATACTGTCCATATACATTTTAATTATGCAAAACTATATGTACTTATATACACATACATTTATGTACTTGTATGTATATGTATATATGTGTTTATATATAGTTTCTGGAAACATATCTGCAGCAAAAATATACAATTATGAGGGGAATGATAAACTCCAAATTCAGGAGAATAATTATCTCACAGGAGAAAGTGGGACTATGGGATTGGGGATGGGTATTTAGGGGGCATGTATTGAATCTATGATTATGTATTTATCTATTTTTAGAGACAGGCTCTTGCTCTGCCATCTAGGCTGGAGTACAGTGGCACGATCATAGCTTACTGCAGCCTCGAGCTCTTGGGCTCAAGCAATCCTCCCACCTCAGTCTCCCAAGCAACTGGTACTATAGGCACATGCCATGACACACAGCTAATTTTTAAATTTTTTTTTTAGAGGCAGGGTTTTGCTATGTTGCCCAGGCTAGTCTGGAACTCCTGAGCTCAAATGATCCTCCCACCTTGGCCTTCCAAAGTACTGGGATTATAGGCATGAGCCACTGTGCCAGGCTCTGCAATCTGGAATATTTTCTTTAAAAAAAAAAAAGTAGGGTGGTGGGGTGGCGGACGTGGTGGCTCATGCCTGTAATCCTAGCACTTTGGGAGGTTGAGGCACACAGATCACTTGATGTCAGGAGTTCGAGACAAACCTGGACAACATGGTGACCCCATCTCTACTAAAAATAAAAAATTAGCTGGGCATGGTGGCGCACCCCTGTAATCCCAGCTACTCAGGAGGCTAAGGCATGAGAATCGCTTGAACCCAGGAGGTGGAGGTGCAGTGAGCCGAGATTGCGCCACTGCACTTCAGCCTGGGCGACAGAATGACACTCTGTCTCAAAACAAAACAAAACAAACACATTAAACGCACGCGCACGCGCACACACACACACACACAAAGTAAGAGGGTTAGTGCACAGGTGGGTATAGGAGGGTGGGTAGCAAAGGTGTCCTAAAAGCAAAGATTCTAGAACTAAGAGGCCACACTCTGTGACAAGTGTGTGCAACTCCCTAAGCCCCTACAAAGGTGGCACCTCCTTAACCAGCCCAAGGGATCTGAGGGTGTCTGCTGGATGGAGACAGGCTGGCAGGTCTGGCTGGCAGGTGGAGCGTGTGGTTCCTCTCAGTCGCCCTGTCCCTCTCCTGTCTTTGGCTGGCCCTTGTGGATCCTTTCCTCAATTGGTCTTCATCGCCTCAAAATATCTACTGAGACAGATTTCCTCTCCCCTTCGTTGTCTCGGGAAAGAATGCAGTTTTTGCCTACTGGGTTGACAAAGATTAAAATGTTTGATACAGCTCAATATAACTGGTATGAATTTCTTCTGCAACATACTGGTGCAAGAAATGTCACTTTATCATTTGTCTAAATCAAACTGAACTTGGCTACAAGCCCCCACTCTCGAGAATCAGTAAAAAATTCAATCTTAAGCATGTTCTGGAGGGTTTCTGTCTCACCTGAGGATCATACTGAAGTGTTGCAAGAATGATACGTTTCAAATTCAGTCCAGTATGGGCACTAGTGAGATACCCATCGTATCAGCGGCCATGATCCTTTCAAAGGCACTGGCTCTCACCCTCCGTACCACACTCGGAGAGGGCTCCCAAGTTCACATCGCTTACCATTCTGTTTCCTGGGACCTAGAAGCCACCCTATCAGAAGTCCAGCCACCTCCCACAGCCCTGTGTCAGTGGAGCATGGGTCCTGGGACTCACAGTAATCTGGTGCCCCAAGTCCACTGCAGGAAAGTCTGGGTCACTTCCCACATCGAATTCCAAAGTAGACCAAGGATAACAGCCCCTGTGGACACCTATCCTGACATATTGTCACGCTCTGGGAAAAAGGGCTAAGGCTGTGCGTGAGCTCACAGAGCTGCAAGCCCCGAATCCAGGCAAGGGACACCCCGTCCACCTGTCCTGTGACTTAGGAGTTTTCACACTGCTGCACTCTTGGATCTGCTTGACCTCTTTAGTCCGAGTAAACTCCAGAATAGAAGGAGGGAGGAGCCCAAGGAGGAGATACTAGATTTACTAATAGAAGAGGGAGGTTGGCCGGGTGTGGTGGGTCACACCTGTAATCCCAGCACTTTGGGAGGCCGAGGTGGGTGGATCACGAGGTCAGGAGATCGAGACCATCGTGGCTAACACGGTGAAACCCCGTCTCTTCTAAAAATACAAAAAATTAGCCAGACATGGTGGCGGGCGCCTGTAGTCCCAGCTACTTGAGAGGCTGAGGCGGGAGAATGGGGTGAACCCGGGAGGCGGAGCTTGCAGCAAGCCAAGACTGCACCACTGCACTCCAGCCTGGGCGAACGAGTGAGACCCCCGTCTCAAAAAATAAAAAAATAAAAGAATAAATAAATAATTTTTAAAAAAAGGGTTCAACAGAGTGGGGACGGAAGCTAGGTGTGCATGGCTCAGAGCAGTAAGTGTCCTCTTCCTGTCTCTGCCATGCTAGGCCTAGATGAAGGACTGTGTTTTCAAGGGAGATGAATACATTCATTTCAGGGGTGCAGAATTAGCAATCTCCTCCAAATAGCAGACTTAAAGTCCTGTTCTGCAATAGCTTTCTCAGCAACTAAAAGGTATTTTGATCTCCTCCCTGATTCATGATCAGAACTTGGGCAGGGAAAAGAGGGTGTCATCTAAAAAGCCCATTAAACTGGCCAGGTGTGGTGGTTCACACTTTGGGAGGCCAACGTAGGTGGATCACTTGAGGTCAGGAGTTTGTGACCAGCCTGATCAACATTGTAAAACCCCATCTCTACTAAAAATACAAAAATTACCCGGGTGTGGTGATTCATGCCTCTGGTCCCAGCTACTTGGGAGACTGAAGCAGGAGAATCACTTGAACTTGGGAGGCGGAGGCTGCAGTGACCCAAGATCATGCCACTGCACTCCAGCCTGGGTGACAGAGTGAGACTCCATCTCAAAAAAAGAAAAAGAAAAAGAAAAAAAAAATTCCCTGAAGCCTCAGCAGAATTCAGCTGATCTCGAGGAACTCTGACATCCCTCCTTCTGTTAAATGTGTTGGGTTACATTAGGGCGAGGTTTCTCAACCTGAGCACCATCACTACTTTGAACCGGATGTCTTTATGTTATCAAAGGCTTTACAGTGCATTGCAGAATGTTTGCAGCATCCCTGACCTGCCAGTGAATGCTGCTGGTATCCCCACAGTCGTGACAACCACAAATGTCTCCAGACATTGCTGAAAGTCCCCTGGGAGTTCCCTGCTCTACAGTTAAGAACCACCGCTCTAGAGTTTTGTCCTCCCAGACTTCTCACCCAGCACAGTGCATGAACATCAGTAGGAATATCAGACTGAACCCTTCAGGACCAGATACAGGGGGAGGGCAAACAATGTAAAAGGAATAGGAGCTTTGACACCAAATCAAGACTCATTACTGAGCGGTCGCAGAGACACACATTCCTAGCAAAGAATGATTAAAAGCGATAAGGAGCCATTCATTCAATGAGTCCATCAACAAACATTTGTCTATTCATTAATCAGTTATTATGCATTAGGTGCTGGGCTAGACGCTGGAGATCAAAGATTGAAAAGACAAGCAGTCTTTACCCTCACATAGCTTGTTCCCTGGCAGGAAAACAGATATTGCGTGATGGATTACAACGAAGTCTGTTAAGGGTTGTGATGGAGAAATACAGGGGACTCTGAATGAGTTTACTGAAGGTGAACTCAGGGGCTAGAAAGGGGTCTTCTGTGTCATCTCAACCTATAAATCTGAGCCCATCCAACAAGCTGCCCTTTTCCTACCCCATCCCCCTCCTCACCAGGCTCAGCTGTCCCCCTTCAGACGGGAAGCCTGGTTCCACCAGCAGTCACCTGGGACCAGGTAGGCCCCGAAGTACTGAGAGGGTGTCAGGATCCAGTTGACTTTGCTCCCAGTTGTAACTTTTGATTCCATTTTGAGCCAGCTAAGGCCATGGAGTAATCGAATTAGGCAAATATTATGGGGAAGAAAATGGGCCTGTAAGTAGCTTAAAGTGATGGAAATGACCTGAAGGTGGCCATGCAAATGGTCTATATAATATCCTGTAATAACCCTGTCCAGGCAGCCCCAAGGAGGCTGGCTTCCAATAATGAGGTGTCTGATTAGAATAATGTTCAGTGGGAGAATGTGTGAGTGTCCACATAAATCAGGCCTGGAGAGCCTCCCCAATTAGCCGGGAAGGAGACAAGGTGGGTGCCAACCCTGCACCGGGTGGCTGCCAGGCAAACTGCAGAGATGGGGGAGGGAAACTAATCATTCTCGGAACAATCTCTGACATTTTATAGCACTTCACAGTTTATAAACCTTTTTCTATGTCACATTTCACCTGTTCCTCACACAGTTGTTTTAGGGATTAAATAAGATAACTTCTCGGCCAGACACAAGGGCTCACACCTATAATCCCAGCACTTTGGGAGACTGAGGGGGGCAGATCACGAGGTCAGGAGATCAAGACCATCCTGGCTAACACGGTGAAATCTGGTCTCTACTAAAAGTACAAAAAAAAAAAAAAATTTAGCCGGGAGTGGTGGTGGGTGCCTGTAGTCCCAGCTACTTGGGAGGTTGAGGCAGGAGA
This sequence comes from Macaca nemestrina, assembly GCF_043159975.1. Lineage (NCBI taxonomy): Eukaryota > Metazoa > Chordata > Mammalia > Primates > Cercopithecidae > Macaca > Macaca nemestrina. The sequence continues at coordinate 132,695,221 of NC_092132.1, read as the reverse complement.
ATGCCATGAACCCGGGAGGCGGAGCTTGCAGTGAGCCGAGATCACACTACTGCACTCCAGCCTGGGCAACAGTGCGAGACTCCATCTCAAAAAAAAAATTAAAATTAAAAAAATATATATATATAAGATAACTTCTCTTGGGAGATAATGATTGAATTTGTTTGGGATTTCAGCCCAGTACATGGCACATAATAGTTGTTCAATAAAGGGAAACTGTTGAACATCATATGGCAAAGAGATGACGATTTTCTAATTACATACTTTTCCTCCCTCCTGGCTCTGGGGCTATGAGGATGCTTGCAAACACCCACAGAGGGCTTCTTTGCCCTTCCTCTATTTCCCAAACAATAGGGCAGAGATTCCTGTTGTTCTCAGGGGAAAGCTGCTCCAGAAATGCTAATTTCCTTCCTTATCTGCCCATTTTCACTCCAGCTGACAAGAGCAGACCCCCAACTGCCCAAGACACCTCATTTCACTTAATAATTGGATATGGAGTGTCTACAATGTGCCATTCATTCATTTATGTATTCAGTAATAATTACTGCATGCTGAGTATGGACCAGGCTCAGGCCCACGGGAAAAGAGGAGAAAACGGAGGTGGTCAACAGCCCTGGGAACCCAGGCCTGGCAGAGGGCACCTGCTTCGTGGTCACACCACCCTTCTGGGTATCAGGGTCAACAAGCCACAAGGGCAGAGCAGGGGACTGTCCGGGGTCAGGGCCAGGGCACATAGCCTCAGGGGGAGAAGGGCTGGAATCCTCTCATCTGGGGGCAGCTGGACCCTTTACAGGGCTTTGCCTAGTCCGTCTCTTGTCATCCTACAGCTCTTCTCTGACCAGTCCATCCTCACTGTTTCACTGATGAAGAAACTGAGGCCCAAAGAAATTAAGTATCTTGCTTAAAATAACATAGCAGAGGCCGGGCGCGGTGGCTCAAGCCTGTAATCCCAGCACTTTGGGAGGCCGAGACGGGCGGATCACGAGGTCAGGAGATCGAGAGACGATCCCGGCTAACACGGTGAAACCCCGTCTCTACTAAAAAATACAAAAAAATAGCCGGGCGAGGTGGCGGGCGCCTGTAGTCCCAGCTACTCGGGAGGCTGAGGCAGGAGAATGGCGTAAACCCGGGAGGCGGAGCTTGCAGTGAGCTGAGATCCGGCCACTGCACTCCAGCCTGGGTAACAGAGCAAGACTCCGTCTAAAAAAAAAAATAAAAAATAAAAAATAAAAAAAAAAATAACATAGCAGAAAGGCAGAAAATTAATATCAACCCAGGGTTTCAGGTTCCAAATCTAGTCTTGTATATGTGAACAAATGTACGTGGTATCACACTCCTAAGCACACCCACAGCCTCATTATGCAGATTCCGATGTGACCATTCAGACCTGCATGAATGTTTGGTGTCCACATACACAAACCCACACAGATACAGTCTCACGGCGATGTATGCACCTAAGCCATGCTCCAGAAAGGCATCGGACCTTTTGGGCTTTTTTTATAAAGGCAAAGAGTAGTAATTTGGAAGGAGCAAGTAAAGAGCCAAAACAGAGGTGGAGGGACTGTGGCCTGGAATTCTGAGCTAGATAGGAGACTCCTGGGGAATTATGGACCAAGACGGGGAAAACTTGACCCACAGTGACTTCAATGTGATCACCTAAAGCCCAGATAAGTTTAAAGACTACCTATAGGTAATTCTTATGTACAAACGTACTTCCTGCTTGAATGAATGAATGAATCAGTATTTGCTCCTGTCTTAGTTACCTCAGGCTGTCATAACAGAATACAGTAGACAGGGTGGCTTCAACACCATGCATCTATTTTTTCACAGCTCCAGAGGCAACAAGTCCACAGTCAAGCCTCTGACTGATTCAGTTTCCAGTGAGGCCTCTCTTCCTAACTTGTGGACAGCCACCTTCTCGCTGTGTCCTTTCATGATATTTCCTCAGTATATGTGCACAGAGAGAGATCTCTGGTGCCTCATCTTATAAGGACACTGATCCTATCAGATTACAGCCCTGCTCTTATGGCCTCATTTAACCTGAATCAACTCCTGAAAGGCCCTATCTCCAAAGAGAGTCGGGATGAAGGCTGCAGCATACGAATTTGCAGTGAGGGTCACCGTTCAGTCAATAACCCCTCCATACTGTGAGCTGAAGGCAAGCTCTGGGGCATTGGAATGCAGAAACACAGAGAAAGATGCAGGTCACACTCACCACATGAACAGCCCCTACAGGAACTTGAATGCTGCACATCTCAGACCCAGGTTCCTTCTGCACCAGAGCCCTGTAGCACGTGCTCCTGGAGGAGAAAGGCTGTCAGAATCCAGGAAGGCTACAATGCAGACTCTTCCCTGGGTGCTCAGAGCCTTTGCTCCTGGCCCCTTTCCAGCATCAGAAGATGGGGCTAGGTAAACAAGTCCAGGAGCATCAGGGAATTAACCCCTGAGCCCCTGGGTGACCAGCCGCAGCCTCACCCGAGAAGTGAACTTGAGAAGAGACATGAAGAACCATGACTGGGGAGTAATCTAAACACAGGCAGTGCTCACAAATTCCAGCTTGCAGCACTGAAAGAGACCTTAGAGCTGACCCCATTCAAATCTGTTTCATTCTGTTTGAGATGGAGCCCAGGAATCTTCATGTTGCATCTGCCCCACCCCCAGATGGAACTGGCACGCTTCAAAACTTGAGAACCATGTCCCAGAGGAGTCTGGTCTGCTGCAGCAACTCAGAAACTGCCAAGTGATACAGGGACAGGGAGAGGAAGAAGACCCAGAGGCAGCATCTCACCGTGACATGGGCAAGGAGAGGCAGTCCCTGAGAGTAACCAGCAGAGAGCTAGGAACAGTCTCAACTGGAACAGTGTAGGTAGAGGGGGCCCCACCCACTCATCAAGGTCAGCCACATCCACCCTAGTGATCAAGTACCACAGCCAAATTGCCCTTATATCAGAAATATAGGCACATTCTTTCGAGGACGACCCAGGATTTGGTTCAGAGAATGGTAGTAACCAGCCAAGCATGGAAATCCTGCCTGTTAACTCAGAAACCTTAAGTACATAGAAGTGTCCCAAACATTTGCACATTGCCTCTCCCAGCCCTCCAGAAGTCACTCCCAATAGCAACCAAGCTGTACCAGAGCTTCAAGGCCACCTGGTGGCCACAGAAAGAATTGTCTAACCTGACCCTCTTCCAGACCCAGGGGCAATGCATGGCTTGCCTCCCTTTTCTGTTTCTATCTTTTATTACTTCCTTCAGATAATCTATTTCATGCAATTACTCTCACACTTTTTTCTCTCTTTTTGAGACAGAGTCTTGCTCTTTCGCCCAGGCTGGAGTGCAGTGGCGCTATCTTGGCTCACTGCAACCTCTGCTTCCCCGGTTTGAGCAATTCTCCTGCCTCAGCCTCCCGAGTAGCTGGGATTACAGGCACACTCCACTATGCCCAGTCAATTTTTTTGTATTTTTAGTAGAGATGGGGTTTCACCACATTGGCCAGGCTGATTCGGAACTCCCAGCCTCGTGATCCACCTGCCTTGGCCTCCCAAAGTTCTGGGATTACAAGCATGAGCCACCGCACCCAGCCCACTCTCACACTTTTTTAAGATGGGGTCTTGCTCTGTCACCCAGGCTGGAGTACAGCAGTGCAATCATAGTTCACTATAACATCAAACTCCTGGGCAAGTGATCCTCCTGCCTCAGCCTCTCAAGTAGCTGGGACTATAAGGGTGCACTACCACATCTGGCTGATTTTTTAATTTTGTTTTGTTTTTTTTTTTTTTAGAGACAGGGTCTCACTATGTTGCCCAGGCTGGTCGCAAACTCCTGGGCTTAAGGGACCCTCCCACATCAGCTTCTCAAAGCACTAAGATTACAGGCATGAGCCACCATGCCTGGCCCTACACTCAAACTCTTTTTAATCTCTTTCTCTTATTAATGATATCAGCTGGGGCCTTCAAACACAAATGCTTACAGGGACCAAAAAGGAAATATTTTCTTTTTTCTTTTTTATTGAGACAGAGTCTCACTCTGTTGCCTAGGCTGGAGTGAAGTGTTGCAATCTCTGCTCACTGCAACCTCCGTCTCCTGGGTTCAAGTGATTCTCGTGCCTCAGCATCTCAAGTAGCTGGGATTACAGGTGTGCTACCATGACTGACTAATTTTTGTATTTTTAGTAGAGACAGGGTTTCACCATGTTGGCCAGGCTGGTCTCGAACTCCTGACCTCAAGAGATCTTTCTGCCTCGGCCTCCCAAAGTGCTGGGATTACAAGCGTGAGCCTCTGCACCCAGCATGGATATATTTTAATGAAATTTTTATATACTGGAAGATGATTTTTTTTTTTTACTTTAAAATGCTATGTGGGTCAGCATGGGTAGGCCCAACAAAACATCCATGAGGGTCACCAGTTGGGGATGTCTAGGAGAATTCTTGCCTCTCATCTTTCATTTTCCTTTCTTCTCTCTCCTTCTCCACTTTTTATTAGTAAGTTCAAATCATTACGATGGCTTTAGACATGAGAGACATAGGTCAACCCTATCTCAAAGAAAAAATACAATGGTTTAGCAGGTATCCTTGAATTTTTAACCAAAATAAGACATTTCAAGAACCTACGCAACCAGCCTCAGTCTAAATCCCTTGAGAGAGCCCAGAAGCGAAGTTGCAGATTCTCCCCCACGTTTCCTAGACCTCCTCCTCTTCTAAATTAACCTGCTTCCCTCAAGCACCAGAATTCTAGATAAATAAAAAATGAGTTCTTATTCAATGGGATTGTTTTTCTGTTTGGTTTAATTACTAGTGTTGTGACAGTATTGTTTCCCACTGTTTCCAGTGCAAACGTGCAGAGTCTCTGCTTCACTGTGCGGTAAGCAGGGTGTTATAAGCTAGCCCCGGAAAGCTAACCATCACTTAAAAGACTACTCCTATGGGAACATAGGTGCCAAATTCCAAAGATCCAACTTTAACAGATCAGCTCTGGGAAGCACAGTCTCTGATAGACTGACGGCTGCCTGGGAAAATGCTCTAGTTTGAGGGTTACATTTTGCTTTTCACACCAATCTTACTAGAATCACAGACTATGAGGGCGAGAGGCATGCTTAGAAATCACTTAGTCCACCCCCTCGTTTTACAGATGAGGGAGATGTTTATATGTGAGAAAACGGCAAGATGAAGTGACATGCCCCAATTCTCCCAGCTAGACAGTGACCCGGGTCCCCAGACACCCGGTGCAGAGACTCCTGCTTTTTCAGATGATGGGAAACACCATGGCCTTAAGGCAGCCAAGGAAGAAAAGAAATAAAACATGGCAGCCAACATTTATTGAATACTTTGTACGAGCCAGGCACTATGCTGGGCACTTAAGCTCATTTAATCTTCTAAAAGCTCTATCAGGTGGTACAGTTCTTATGTCCACTATACAGATGAGGCTACAGTTTTTACGTTCACCCAAAAACACACAGTGAGTATCACAGCCAGAGATGGGGATGAAAATCAGGCCTCTATATCTTTTTTTTTTTTTTTTTAGACAGGTTCCAGCTCTGTTGCCCAGGCTGGAGTGCAATGGCACAATCTCGGCTCACTGCAACCTCCAGCTCTTGGCTCAAGTGATTCTCATGCCTCAGCCTCCCAAGTAGATGGGACTACAGGCATGCACCATCACACCCAGCTAATTTTTTGTATTTTTAGTAGAGATGGAGTTTTGCCATGTTGTCCAGTCTGTTCTCGAACTTCTGGCCTCAAGTTGATCCATCCGCCTTGGCCTCCCAAAGTGCTGGAATTACAGGCATGAGCCACTATGCCCAACCCAGGCCACCGTACTCTTAATCAAGGCACTGCTTCAGGGTCACCTAATTTGCTCCCCGCCCCACCATGCCCTCAAAGGAAGACCTTTGCCATTTGGTTATCCAGTGGAGGTAGTGCATTTTGCTTTCTCTGTTGACGGAGAGGTGGCCTCCAGTGTGTAGGATTTCTCTGTTGAGAAGTACTTAAAGGCTTGTCATTTTCAGGTCCTAAGCAGTTTAGATGTCCAGAAAATCCTCCCAGTAAGGATTCATTTATTTTGAAACTCAGAATAAATGGATTTCAGAAATACATAGCTGAGCTAACAGAAAAGTAAGAAAACTCTTCAAAGGCCAAAAATCATTGCAAAGCCCAATCCCAGGAGGTAAGTGCCCACTGAGGCCTGTGATTGGGTGAGAGGTGATCGGATGATCCCTGTTGACCTGGAGCTTGGTTTTTTTTGTTGTTGTTGTTGTTGTTTTTGAGATAGAGTCTCGCTCTGTCGCCCAGGCTGGAGTGCAGTGGCCAGATCTCAGCTCATTGCAAGCTCCGCCTCCCGGGTTTACGCCATTCTCCTGCCCCAGCCTCCCGAGTAGCTGGGACTACAGGCACCCGCCACCTCGCCCACCTAGTTTTTTTTTGTATTTTTTAGTAGAGACGGGGTTTCACCGTGTTAGCCAGGCTGGTCTCGATCTCCTGACCTCGTGATCCACCCGTCTTGGCCTCCCAAAAGGCTAGGATTATAGGCTTGAGCCATCGTGCCCGGCCTGGAGCTTGGTTTTTTAATATCGATCAACATGAAGGGAAGGAATTCAGGAGACAAAACCTGGAGAGAAAGATGAGAGACTGAAGAGAGAATTTTTTGTCTCACAATCAAAAATTACAGGACACAGCAGGCAGAAAATGAAAAACCAAATAGGGAAAAACCAAAATGAAGAAGTTGCTGAAGTCAATCCTGGGATATGAGAGTATAAGTAGCAATTAACAGTCATGGGACACTAACTCTGAGCTTGATCTGTGCTAAAGGCTTTACATAAACATATCTCTGTAACTTTTAACTGCACATGAAACCAATCGATCACTGACTGACTTAGCAATAAGCCTAAAATATCAGAATTGGAAAGGGCATTATCGACCACTTAATCTCTTGTTTTTCAAACTGCAAGTCTTGCAACTTTTGGTTCTATAGATAGGTTAGTATATAAATAATATGCATGGCCGGGTGCAGGGGCTCACGCCTGTAATCCCCCAGAACTTTGGGAGGTCGAGGTGGGTGGATGACTTGAGGTCAGGAGTTCGAGACCATCCTGGCCAACACGGTGAAACACCGTCTCTACAAAAAATACAAGAATTAGTTGGGCGTGATGGCAGGTGCCTGTAGCCCCAGCTTCTCAGGAGGCTGAGGCAGGAGAATCGCTGGAACCCAGGAGGCGGAGGTTGCAGTGAGCCGAGATTGTGCCAGTGCACTCCAGCCTGGGCAACACAGCCAGACTCCATCAAAAAGAACAACAAAAAGAAAAGAAAGAAAAGAAGGAAAGAAGGAAGGGAAGGAAGAGAAGAAAGGAAAGGAAGGGAAGAGAAAGAAGAGAAGGAAAGAAGAAGGAAAGAAGGAAGGCAGGAAGGCAGGCTCAGAGATTGACTAGCCTTGAGCCTTGGACAGAAGGTGAACTCAATGCCAGGCCCTTCTGACTCCAGGCCCTCACAGCAAAGTGAAATTCCATCTAAAAAAAAAGATTTTGAATCTGCTCTTTTAAACACATTTAGCAAAATTTATAATTCTAGATAAAGTCTGTGCCTTCAAAGCCATCACCTTGGGAAACACATCACTTACTTCAATAATCCTTGTACTTATTTCAGGGTCTCTGTTTTAGGAATATTAATAATTACCTATTATGAAATGCCTGCTACAGATCAAAAACTATGCTAGGCACTTTACACACTGTACCTTATTAAATCCTATAAAACAATTGTCCCCTTTTCAACAAGACAAAGCTAGTTTTATTCTATCTGTATCAGACCTCATCAGTGGCCACAGAAACTCTAATCCCTAATTGTAGTCATCACACTTGGCTCTAAATGACTTTAGACTGTTCCCAGAAATCAGTCTACCCTTGAAATGCAAAAAGTGACCTCCACAAAGAACAGCCAAGACAGTATGTCACACGCTCAGTTGGATTTCCCATAAAGGAATTCCAGGAATATTTTGTTCCATGGCAACATCTTTGTAATAAGTTCATGGCCTCCCAAGATGACTGCTTTGATGTGTGGATGCACGTGTGGGTGCATGTGTGTTGAATCAACCAAAGTGCTTTAGAGATACAGACTATACCCTTAGATCTGCCTAAATGTCTGACTGGTACTTTGAGAAGACAAGAGACAAGAAGGAAGTGTCACAGAAGTTTCTTTCCTGATGGGTCAGGGGCATGGCTCCCTGGTGCTCCTGTCTGTCTGGTTCTGGGCTTTCCTTCTCATCCCATTGGCTGTGTTTCTGGTGACTGCACACAGCTAGTGACAGAAAAGACACCTGTGACAGAGAGGACACCTGGCTCCCAGCTATAGGGTTCACCCTGTCTGGAAGGCCCTCCCATCCCCTTCCCCTACTGCTGTAAGATCTACCCTGTCGGGTCCTACAGAGTTATTTCAGGATTGGTTATTCTTCTCCCTCTTCCGTTACTCTTTTCCTTGGTGTGGAGGACTGACGTTTTTACCACCTCATGCTGCTGTTTTGTGAGTTCATTGTCAAGCTCCCTTCCAACTAGACCCCTCCGGCCCTCGGCCCTCATAGAAATTCTGGAGTTGCCACTGGTCAAGGGAGCCCTTAGCGCAGCTCAACAGTCACCACGTTTCCTGAAGCAACTTTCGCTTCTCTTCTCTCTTCAAACTTCCAACACCTTCTCCCTGCCCCTCAGTCTCAGCCCATGATTCTTTTCTTTTTCTTTTTTCTTTTTTTTTTTTTTTTTTTTTTTTTGAGATGGAGTCTCGCTCTGTCACCCAGGCTGGAGTGCACTAGTGTGAACTTGGCTTACCACAACCTCTGCCTCCCAGGTTCACGCCATTCTCCTGCCTCAGCCTCCTGAGTAGCTGGGACTACAGGCACCCACCACCACGCCTGGCTGATTTTTTTTCTATTTTTAATAGAGACAGGGTTTCACCGTGTTAGCCAGGATGGTCTCAATCTCCTGACCTCATAATCCACCTGCCTCAGCCTCCCAAAGTGCTGGGATTACAGGCATGAGCCACCGCGCCCGGCCCAGCCCATGATTCTTAAAAAGAGAAGCAAGGAACGCCACAGGCTCCCACCACTGTATCTGTCATCCCACCTGCCTCTGAACCCACCTTCTCTGCCTTTCCTCTTATTAACACATTTCCTCCAATCAGCCACATTTAATGAACAGGGTGAGGCATGCCCTCCTCCTCCAAACACTTTCTTTCTGAAGCCTCCAGGACAACACTCTAGTGGTTCTTGTCTCAAGTCACCACCTACTCCCTTTCCACTGTCTTTGTCGATTTGTCCTCACAGCCCGGCTGGTTGCAGTGCCCTAGAGATCAATCCTTTGACTCCTTTTCTGTAAACACTCACTTTCAAGGTGAGCTCATTCTTTCTCATGGCTTTAAAATACCATGTAAACACTCATAACAAACTCATAAATGTGCCTCTCTGCCCAGACCCTCTCCTGAGTTCCAGGCACATCCATGCCACTGCCTAGCAACCATCTTCCCTTTGAAGTCACATCTTCACTTCAACGCACTCCACTCAGAAGCCTCAGTCTTCCCTCCAGGCTTGACCCTGAAGCCTTCTCCATCTCAGTCAGTGGCTACTCCATTCTTCTAGCTCAGGCCAAAAACCTTGGAGTCAGCCTGAAACCTCCCTGGAAGCTCACGCAGTCAGTAAACCCCACTGGATCTACCTTCTGAGTAGATCTGGAATCGGATCATTTCTCACCATTCGCCACCTTCACCACTGCCACCTGCACTTCAGCTGCCATCACCTTGTCTGGATAGTGTGGGAGCCTCTCTCTGCTCCTACTTTTGCCTCTCAAAGTCTATTACTCTCAGCACAGCAGCAGGGTAATCTGTTTAAAACTAAGTCAGACTACTGAGCTCAAGAACAAAATAGCAAACAACCCAATTCAAAAATGGACAAAGGATTTGAATAGACATCTCCCCCATGGAAGTTAAGCAAACAGCCAACAGGCGCATGAAAAGACACTAATATCACAAATCATTAAGGAAATGCAAATCAAAACTGCAATGATGCACCACCTCATACCCATTAAGATGGCCACTATGAAAAAAAGGTGTGTGTATATATATATATATACATATATATAGGGCCAGATGCAGTGGCTTACACCTGTAATCCCAGTACTTTGGGAGGCCAAGGCAGGTAGATCACTTAAACCCAGGAATTCAAGACCAGCCTGGGCAACATGGCAAAACCTTATCTCTACAGAAAATACAAAAAATTAGCTAGGTGTGGTGGTGCACAACTGCAGTCCCAGCTACTTAGGAGACTGAGGTGGAAGGATCACCTGAGTTGGGAAGTTGAGGCTGCAATAAGCCGTGATCACACCACTGCACTCCAACCTGGATATTAGAGTGAGACCCTGTCTCAAAAAAAGATAAAACAACAACAACAACAACAACAAAAACAGAAAATAATAAGTGTTGGTGAGTATGTGGAAAAAAATGGAACCCTTGTTTGTGCACTGTGGTGAGAATATAAAATGGTGGAACCACTGTGAAAAACAGTATAGCAGGCCGGGCACGGAGGCTCATTCCAGCATTTTGGGAGGCTGAGGCGGGTGGATCACAAGATCAGGAGTTCGAGACCAGCCTGGCTAACATGGTGAAACCCTGTCTCTATGAAAAATACAAAAATTAGCCGGGCATGGTGGCAGGCACCTGTAATCCCAGCTACTGGGGAGGCTGAGGCAAGAGAATTGCTTGAACCAAGGATGCAGAGGTCGCAGTGAGCTGAGATTGTGCCATCACACTTTAGCCTGAGTGACAGAGCAAGACTGTCTCAAAAAAAAAAAAAAAGAACGGAAAAACAGTATAGCAGTTCCTCAAAAATAGAAAGTAAAATTATCCTATGATTCAGCAATTCCACTTCTGGATATACCTAAAAGAACTGAAAGACAGGTCTCAAAGAGATATGTGTACACCTGTGTCCATAGCAGCAGGATTCACAATAGCCCGAGGCAGACACAACCCAAGTGTTCAACAGTGGATGAAGGGATAACCAAAATGTGTTACATACTTACAATGGAATATTATTCAGCCTTAAAAAAGAAAGACTTTGGGGGCCGAGGCGGGTAGGTCACTTGAGGTTAGGAGTCTGAGGCCAGCCTGGCAAACATGGTGAGACCCCACCTCTACTAAAAATACAAAAATTAGTCAGACATGGTGACGCACACCTGTAGTGTGCGTCACTACAGGGAGGCTGAGGCAGGAGAATCGCTTGAATCCAGGAGGTGAAGTTTGCAGTGAGCCGAGATCACGCCACAGCACTCCAGCCCGGGCAACAGAGCAAGACTCCATGCTCAAAAAAAAAAAAGAAAGAAAGAAAGAAAGAAAAAAAGAAAAAGAAAAAAAGAAAGGAAATTCTGGGCTGTGTGCTGTGGCTCACATCTCCCAGCACATTGGGAGGCCAAGACTGGAGGACTGCTTGAGCCCAGGAGCTCAAGACCAGATTGTACAACACAAGGAGACCCCATCTCTAACAAGTTTTTTGGGTTTTGGTTTTTGGTTTTTTTTTTAATCAGCCTGGCACGCACCTGTATCTCCCAGTTACTCAGGAGGCTGGGATGTGAGGATGGCTTAAGCCCAGAAGGTCTAGATGACAGTGAGCTATGAGCACCACTGCACTCCAGCCTGAGTGACAGAGTGAGACCCTGTCTCTAAAAATAAAATTTTCAAAACAGGAAATCCTGACATATGCCATGACATTGATGAACCTTGAAGACATTATGCCAAGTCAAATAAGCCAGATGCAAAAGGACAAATACTGTATGATTCCACTTATACGAGGTCCCTACAGAAGTCAATTCACAGAGACAAACAGTGGAATGATGATTACTAGCAGCTGGAGGGAAGGGGAAATGGGAGTTGTTGCTTAATGGGTACCGAGATTCAGTTTGATATGATGGAAAGAGTAATGGAGATGGATGGTGGTGCCTGCTGTGCATTATGAATGTATTTGATACCACTGAACTGAACACTTGAAAATGGTCAGGATGGGCTGGGCACAGTGGCTCATACCTGTAATCCCAGCACTTTGGGAGGCTGAGGCAGGTAAATCACTTGAGGTCAAGAGTTCAAGGCCAGCCTGGCCAACATAGTGAAACCCTGTCTCAACTAAAAATACAAAAATTAGCTGGGTGTGGTGGCACGTGCCTGTGGTCCCAGCTACTCGGGACACTGAGGGAGGAGAATTGCTTGAAACTGGAAGGCAGAGGTTGCAGTGAGCCAAGATTATGCCACTGCACTCCAGCCTGGGTGACTGAGTCTGTCTTAAAAAAAAAAAAAAAAAAGTCAGGATGGTACATTTTATGTTGTGTGTATTTTATTTTATTTTATTTTTTGAGATGAGTCTCGCTCTGTCGGCCGGGCTGGAGTGCAGTGGCTGGATCTCAGCTCACTACAAGCTCCGCCTCCCAGGTTCACGCCATTCTCCTGCCTCAGCCTCCTGAGTAACTGGGACTACAGGCGCCCGCTACCTTGCCTGACTAGTTTTTTGTATTTTTTAGTAGAGATGGGGTTTTGCCGTGTTAGCCAGGATGGTCTCGATCTCCTGACCTCATGATCCGCCCGTCTCGGCCTCCCAAAGTGCTGGGATTGCAGGCTTGAGCCACCACGCCCGGCCATGTGTGTATTTTATTACAATAAAATAATGGAAAACAAACAAGTCAGATTCCTGGCTTCTCTACTCAAACTCATGCCTAGGTATTTAATATTGAATAAATTATTCTTACCCAGGTGTGACTGCCAGGCCCCTGCCTCTCCCTTCCTTTCCTGCCTCTTTCCTCTCGTCCACTCTGCCCCAGCCCCGCCAGCCTCCTCCCCTGTTGCAAGGGAAGCTTGAGGTGCTCCTGCCCGTCCACTCACCACTCACTCTTCAGGGAATGTTCTCTCTCCCCTTAGCCTGGTTTATTTTTCTTCTTATCACTGTCACCACCTGGCGTATCATTTGTCTGCCACCCCTCCCCCAACCCTGGCACAGCTCTAGGAGAACAGGGACTTCCGCTGCTTCTGTTCATGAACGTGCCTAACAAGGGCCTGCCCGTCCTTCTGACATGGTCCTCCCAGAGCCACAGCTGCCCCTCTGTCTCAGGAGTACAGAATTTCCTCCTCCTCCGCAGTCCCCACACCTGGCCCACCCTTCCCCTTTGTTCTTCTGCCCAATGCTGCCAGTGACAAGCGGTTAAGACCAGACACTCAAGAAAGCAGACAACTAGGGACCCAGGGGTCTTTGTCCCAAGAGTATCTCAGTAAATGTTGGCTGCTTGTAAAGAATCTCTGCGGTGTTGATTTTGTGATCAATGAGGGGCTGTTTGCTCCTCCTCAAGTGCACCCATCCCCACTTCAGGGCACCTACTGACCCCAGAACCAAGTTACCAAAGGCCCATTTAGGCCCAAAGGATGCCACTTGCCTCTGAGAGATGAGGGGAGCTCACAGCCTCCTCGCAACCCTTTAATGCAGTATTTCTCCAAGGAGTCAGGTCTCACTGGTGGCCCTTGGACAGGCATTCAGTGGCATTGTCCACATCAGGAAAAAGTTCTCCCTTTTCAATGCTTTTTCAAAGACCCTGTCATGGGTTGAACTGGGTCCCCTACAAAAAGAGAGGTTGAAGTCCTAACCCCTAGTGCTCAGAATATGACCTTATTTGGAAATATTATAGGATTGGTGCAGATGTCATTAGTTAAGATGAAGTCAGCCTGGAACAGGTGGACCCCTAAGCCAATATGCCCATTGTACTTATAAAGAGAGGAGAGCCCCGTGAAGACAAAAGCACTCAGGGAGAGCTCGTGACCAGGAAGGCAGAGATTCCAGCTATGGGGCTGCTAGCCGAGGAACACACAGATTTGTCAACCAAACACCAGAAGCTGTGACAGCCAAGAAGGGATTCTCTCCTACAGTTCTCAGAAAGTGATGGTCCTGCTGACACTTTGATTTTAGACTTCTAGTCTCTGGAACTGTGAGACAACAAATTTTTGTAGTTTCAAGCCACCCAGTCCGTGGCAACCCTGGGAAGCCAATACAGACCCTGATGACCTCAGGGAGGAAGTCTCACTTGGCGGCTGGCGGGTTTTTCAAGCCTTTCTGGTACTTGCTAATTTTCCTTATTGCAAAGAGAGAACAGTCCACAGGTTAAGAGCTTTCAGCAAGAGAGGCACCAAAGTAAATTTTAATAACCTTGTTTGGATTCCATTATATGTATTTTTATGATTGCCATTGATTTCTAACGAGTGATAACAGGCTTTCCTTGCACAACAGTAAAACAAAATCTCCTTTTCAAAGACATAAACCAAGTTTAAAAATGAGTTCATTTAATGAAAAATACTATGTCACATTAATAGAACTGACAAGAAAACATGACAAAAATAGTGAATGCGGGGAAGGTAACTAAAGTTTGTCATATGCCGTCTTAACGAAAGCCAAGACCAGATAGCCACTGTGTCTCATACTTTCATGTCCCAAATCATAAATGCAAAAGATTAAAATGAAAATGACAACATATTCAATGATTAGAAAAAGTACGAAGTGGGCAAAATTCTTTGCACATTGGTCTTACCTTTTTCCTGTCTTCTCCCCTTCTCATTTGCCTTCCCTCACCTGGGAGCCCAGGACCTGCATCCAGCCCGGCTTCTGCTTGTCTCCGAACAAAATTGATCTGGCCGGGCGCGGTAGCTCACACCTGTAATCTCAGCGCTTTAAGAGGCTAAGGCTGGAGGATCACTTTAGCCCAGGAGTTCAAGACCAGCCTGGGAAGCACAAGGAGACTTCTCTTTACTAAACATTTTAAAATTAGCCAGACACGGTGGCACATACCTGTAAGTCCCAGCTGCTCAGGAGGCTGAGGTAGGTGGAGGATTGTAGAGCCAGGGAGTTCCGAGGCTGCAGTGAACTATGATTGCACCACCACACTCCAGCCTGGACAGCAGAGTGAAATGAAAGAGAGAGAGAAAGAAGAAAAGAAAAGAAAGAAAGAGAAAGAAGGAAAGCAAAGAAAGAAAGAGAAAGAAAGAAAGGAAAGAAAGAAAGAAAGAAAGAAAGAAAGAAAGAAAGAAAGAAAGAAAGAAAGAAAGAAAGAAAGAAAGAAAGAAAGAAAGGAGGGAGGGAAAGAGGAAAGGAGGGAGGGAGGGAAGGAAGGAAAGAAGGAAGGACAAGGAAAGGCAGAAAGGGAAAAAGAGAGAGAGGAAAAGAAAAGAAAAACAATCTGATAAACTAGACTCCACTGAGCTTGGAGTTAGAGAACTCAGTGACAGCACCATCATTGTCACTAATGTGATGAGTGACTCTGGGCAAATCCCTCAGTCTGTCTAGATTTTGGTTTCCTCTCTACAAGAGAAGATAAGACTACTGGGTCTCTTTTTGCTCAGAATTCTATGCTTCTGGGATGTTAGCAATTTAATGTGTTCCCCTCTTAGGGACTCACGTTTCACTTTAAAAAAAAACTTTAGGAAAAAGATGAATAAATTCAGAGGAATGAGCCCCCAAAAGTGAAATTCCAGGTTTAGGGGCATGTGGGGGAGACAGATTTTTTAGGGTGGTGGGGTAAGGCACTTGTAAAATCACATAGTCAGCAACCGGCAACTGCTGCCTCTGTATGAGGCCAGCTTCACCTCCAGATGGTAGGCCTACCTCTGTCTCAGACCCCCTCGGACCCCACGAGGCCTGCCCTGGCCCTCTGGCTGGCCTTCCATTCCATCAGGAATCAGGAAGTCAGGTCTCTGATAGGGATAAATACTGCATTTTTAATTTTTGAAAAGCAAAATGTAGGTATTTATTTACATTCATGTCCATGTACACACACACACACACACACACACACACACACACACACACACACAGTTGGCGACAGGAAAGGGCCAAGAAGAAAAATCAGCTTTGACAACCTAATAAATGTCAATTTCTGAGGGGGGCTGAGTTAGAAGATGAATCCTCAGAACTTTAATTGGAGACATGATGCTCTCACTTTGCCAGCACCCCCGCCTCTCCCGATCCCTCCGCAGATAGCAAAGCCCTTGCCTTGCTCTAATTGACAAGAGGCCTCTGTCTGCTAAGATATGCCTCTGGGATGTCAGGAGGCCCGGGGATGGGGTGAAGGTGGTGCTCTAATGCCTTTCAGAGAGAACAGGTGAAGCAGCAGGATTTGTGTCCCAAAGGCGGAGAGCCCAATGGGCTGAGCAGTCACAGATGTGCCCTACACTCTGCCTGCCCTACGTGAGACCCTGCAGAGACAAAGGGGTCCCTCCTGACTAGTGATGCTTGCTTTCCACCTGACAGCAAGTCAGGAGGCTCCCTTTGGCACCCCGGTGGTACCCTAATCCAGGCACGATGGGAGAAAGGGAAAGCACGTGGAGGAGGTGGTGGTGTGTGGTGGTTGAGAGGATCACTCCCCAGCCAGGCTGCCTAGAGTCACCACCAACTGCTGAACTTTGGGTCAAGTGTTTGACTCTTCTGTGCCTCAGTTTTATCATCTGTGAAATGGAGGTCATCACAGCTTCTGCCTGCATGCACTGTGAGAGGATCAGATGGGTTAATCCGAGTGGAGCAGCCACACACACTCATGCCCAACGGAAGACTCAGTGGTAACAGCCCTTCTGCAGCTCAGCACAGCTGCCAGAGCTTTGGAGCCAGCACTCCCGGGCAAACTGTGGAGTCTCAGCACCATCACCCAAACAAGCTGCATGTCATGCGTGAGACAGTTCAGCTGTGACAGACAGCCATCACAGTGATCGAGCTGGGCAGGAGAAGCAGTCATGGCCACCAACACCTGACCCGCCACTGCATTCTGACCATCACTTTCTAGTAAAACACCGAGGACCACTTTTCCTTTGAGACCCCCACTCTAACTTCTGCCCCTGCAGAGCCCCCAAGCATTCCGCTTTCGGCCTCCTACAGACTGTAATCCTAGCCATGCAATTTAGCTCATTTTTATATTAGTAATAGTTCAGGAAACTAGCATCTGCACAGTGCTTTGCAGTTTACAAAGGAATATTTAGTTTACATTTTTGAATTGTTAATACACTGACAAGGCTCAAAATTTAGAAATCTGTATTAAAAGGCAACAGCGAAGAGTCTCCCTGTTACTCTCATCTCCTACCCTTCCCGACCCCAGCCTCAGCCCCCAGAGGTAACCACTGTTTTTACTTCCTCAGAGATCCTTCTAGAATTTCATTCTGTATGCATGAGTAAATATTTCTATTTCCCCTCTTTTCATTTTATTTTATTTTATTTATTTATTTATTGGAGATGGAATCCCACTACATTGCCCAGGCTGGTCTCTAATTTCTGGGCTTAAACAATCTTCCCTCCTTAGCCTCCCAAAGTGCTGGGATTTTAGGTGTGAGCCACTACACCCGGCCTCTCTGCTTTTTAAACACAAAATGTAGCATGCTACCTATACACACTGTTCTGTGCCTTGCTTTTCTTCATTTGATGGTATGTCTTATACACAAGTACAAAGCTTTCTGTCTCCTTCCTTTCTATAGCTGCATAATACTCCATTGTGTGGGAAAACAAAATATCTTAAAGAGACCCCTCTTACCGAGCGTTTACATTCTTCTCAATATTTTCCCATCACAAACATTCTGTAACAAGTAGCCATAAACAAATCCTTTGCACTTATGCAGATGTATTTATAGGACAATTTCCCAGAAATGGAACTGCTAGTCAGAAGATATGTGCATTTAAACCGTGGAGAGATGTTGCCAAACTGCCCTCCCTAGAGGTTATATACATTTATCTTCCCATGAGCGATAGGAGACTATCTGTTTCCTTACAACTCCACTATGACTGTGTTACCAACTTTCTGGACTTTCGCCAATCCGATAGGTGAAAAACTTGTTTATTGGTGTAATTTTAATTTACATTTCTCTTATTTTGAATGAGGTTCAGCATGCTTATACACATTTAGGAGCTATTTGTATTTCTTTACCCTAAATGTACTTTGCTGGCCATTTATCTCCTTTATCTTCGCAATCCCCCGGTGAGAAATGTGAGGTAAGTATTAATAATATCTGCATTTTAAAATGATAGAGCTAAGACTTGAAGCATTTAAGATACTGGCTCAAAGCCTAGGCTGGTGTGGCCGGGCCAAAATACCATCTTGCATTTTTTTCTGATTGTTTTATGTTTAGGATATTCCCAATTGAGTGGTACATTTCTTACCTGCCTTCAAATCTTCCCCATGAACCTAGAATGGCACTAAGATGTGGCAGAAGAGTGAGCCAGGGCACCATGGGTCCCGAGCCCTGGTTTCTTGCTGTGGCTCCGTGAGTTACTGGCTGTGTGCCTCTGGTCAAGTCCCTTGACTCTCGGGCGGACTTTCCATATCTGTAAAGCCAAGATTTAAACTAAATCACCAAAGTCCCTTCCAGGAAATGATTATAGTGGGAAGCACTCCATGAATCTTTTATTATTATTTCTTTTTGAGCAGAGGAAAATAAAACCATATTCAGACCTCCCAAGATGAGAATGTTCAAATCATACCCGTTTATGTGAATGCAGTCTAATCAGAGGCGGTGAGTGAGGCAGCAGGGGAAGGGATTAGGGGGTCTTCAAGCAGTAATGCAAAGTGGGGAGGCTGTCACAGTGGTATGCTGGAGTCTGTCTGTACTGAGAGCCGATTGCAAGATCTTTTAGGAGTTTTGTAAGCCAATTGACATCCCATTGATAGCTTGAAGCAGGCCATGGTGGGAATATTTACACCATGGAAATCAGCAAATGCTACATGTGATAGCATCGCCATCTCCCACACCCAGAGCCAGTTGTTCACCAGTGTTTAGCTGCCACCACATCGCTGCCTGAGGATCTACAAAAAGTCATAAGCGGCCAGGCTCAGTGGCTCACACCTGTAATCCCAGCACTTTAGGAGGCCGAGGCGGGAGGATCACCTGAGGTCAGGAGTTCGAGACCAGCCTGATCAACATGGAGAAAACCCATCTCTACTAAAAATACAAAATTAGCCGGGCATGGTGGCGCATGCCTGTAATCCCAGCTACTCGGGAGGCTGAGACAGGAGAATTGCTTGAACCTGGGAGGCAGAGGTTACAGTGAGCCGAGATCATCCCATTGTAATCCAGACTGGGTAACAAGAGTGAAACTCAATCTCAAAAACAAAAACAAAAAGTCATAAGCAACAGAGGCACTGGAGAATTGACAGGACTGTCAGGGAGCATGAAGGGTTCCGGGAGTGAGAAGAGCTCACACAGGCCAGAACCCTGCTCAGACAGGGGCCACTGGGCCACATCCTACCTTTGCCAGGAAATCAGTTGACCCCAGCAGTCCACATCACCTCCAAGGGTAAGAGCACTGACCCTAAAGCAATCCCTGCTGCCCACATACAAGCTCTGTGACCTTCAATAAGTTGCTGAAGTGCCATGTCTCAAGCTCCCCATCTGGAAAATGGGAACGTAATAGCCACTATCCCTACCTCAAGGGGTTTTTGTGAAAATTAACAGTTAACACATAGGATGCATTTAGAACAGTAAATGTCTGACATGATCAAATGCTCAGTAAGCGATTGCTACTGTTAACTCTTACTAGAACCACAGGGTAAGACTCTGGACTGAGCGTCCTGGGGACTAGGTTTCTGGTCCTCCCTCTGCAGCTGTGGGATCTGGAAAAATTCTCTTTCCTGCTCTAGGCCTGTTTTGCTATCAGTCAAGGAAGGGATTGGGGCAGATCATCACTGGGATCCTTCCAGCCCTTCCCTTCCCTTGTCTAGCACCCCAGTCCCTTGACCCTGTGGGTTGTCATGAGGGATACTCCTTTGTCGCCACCCCTGGGAAGCCTTCCTGGGTGCCCTGGCAGAGTGAGGCCTCCTTCCTCTGGGCCCCCACACCCCAGCACTGTGTCTCTGAGCCCCTCAGCACCGAACACACCACAGCTTGAACACCTGCCCACCTCCCCACTAGATTCCTCGAGGCAGGGATATGCCTTTATTTTCTTCTGTATCCCCTTCCCTGGAGAAGACGCTTGCCCTTCCCCAAAGAAGACCCTCAATAGTGGAATCAGGAAGGGAAAGAGGCCAGGCACCTTCTGAAACATGCCCTTACCCACCTAGCCTGTACCCTTCTAATGCCCTCTGCAACCTCCACAACACCATCCCAAGCCTCGACTTTCTGCTACAGAGTGACCCAAGCCCCACCTCAAGACTGTACTGCTCCGCTCCCTCCCCATCTTGATGTGAAACAAAAGAGCAATTGCCTAGAACAGGGCTGAGTAATAAGTCATGCATGGGAGCCAGCACCTCATTCCCCCATAATCTGGGCTGGTCCAGAGCTTGCCATCTCCACGCACTCCCTCCTTCTGACAGCCCAGGGAACATCTCCAGCTGGTGGTCTGCCAGGGGGCTGGTTCCCCACAGTCCGCTCCACTGGGTTCCGAGAGTTCTCTGGCTGTTGGGGCGTTGGGTGCAGGAAGGGGATGGGCAAACTCAGAGGGCAGGCCCCAGGGCACTTGCAGCCTCTGAGGGCCAGCAAGGACCCCCTTCAGTTCTGTGTCCTGGACACCTCGCCTACTGCACCCTAGTCCTGGTGCTTGCAGAGAAGAAGAGGCTTGTCCTTCCCTGGTAGCCAAGCCCACAACCAGAAGGTCTGCTCCTTCCCCCAGCCATAACCCTATCCCTCCCCGCTGCTGTGTTTTTCTCCATAGCATTTACTGCCATCTGACATATCATAAATTTTATTTGTTTTTTGTTTAGTGCCCTCCTCCCTCAAAAGAAGGTGAATTCCACAAGGGCAAAGGTTTTTGTTTTTTTTTCACTCTCTATCCCCAGGACCAAGAACACTGTTTAGCGTTTCATTAGTGCTTGATCAATATCAGTTGAATGAATGAAAAACTACATCTGTTGCCCTCAACCCAAAAACACACACATACGCGTGCGCACATGCACACACACACATGCGCGCGCGCGCGCACACACACACACACACACACATTGATTCTTCTATCCAGATCAAATTTCTGGCTGTCACCTATTTTCTGCTCAAATGATAAAAATTGAGTTGTTGGCTGATAATGAACTTAAGGCATGACCACTTTATATAGGTATTTGCATTTTACGAGGGAAGCTTTTAGAAATGGTAAAATCTTTCATGAGCCAACAGAGTAAAGCTATAATGGGTGAATTATATGGGGAGGCATTTGGGGAGCCCTCTCCCATCCTGCTCAGAGTGCCTCAAAGGAGATCAGCACGTCGGAGTCAGGCCCCCACATCACACAGCCACCAGCGGCACCCCACAGCCCAGTTCAGCTCTCCCTGATTCCTGGGGAAGACATATCAGTTGTCCCGACCACTGAAATCTCCATCACGCTCCCCTTCCCCAGCCTAGCCCCTCCGCATAAGGACTTATTTTATCTTCGTCCCAAGAGTCAAGTGGAGCTGCTGGGCCTGGACTTGGAGCACTGGGAAGCATGGCTTTCTAGAGCAGGGGTTCCCGACTAGTGCCAGGGGTGGCCCAGTCCTCAGCTCCCAGAGGCCTCCTGGCATTTCATGGAGGTGTTACTAGGCCTGGAACCTCAGGTACCCGCCTGGAAGAGCCAGCATACTGACATTCTGGGCATCAGACCCCATAGCAAAGGAGAGAATGATTAAGGATGGAGCAGGGGACTCTACAGAGTGAAGGCCGTCAGGGATTGATGGATGAAGTCATCCTTACCGAGCATCTAGTTCATGCAAAGCATGTGGTTGGGCCCCAGGCAAAGAATCCATCCACCTCGGCCTCCCAAAGTGCTGGGATTACAGGCATGAACCACCACGCCCGGCCACAGGGGAGAGGACATTCTGAACAGATGTGCAGGTCACCATCTCCTACCCGCATAGCCCTCATCAGCTCTGGTCTGGCCAGGGTGCAGGCTGCTTTGAGGGAGCCAATCAAGAGGCTAGCCTGGGAAACCCCTGAAAGTAGAAGGTGCTCTTCAGATTGCCCCTCTACGTAGGAAGGTCACATGTGCAAAGTGGTGGTGGGACTTTTCCATGGGGGGACCCCAGCCTGCTCAGTCAATCCTGCCCCACTGTCGCCCAGGCTGGAGTGCAGTGGTGCGACTTCGGCTCACTGCAACCTCCACCTCCAGCGTTCAAGTGATTCTCCTGCCTTAGCCTCCCTAGTAACTGAGACTACAGGCGAGTGCCACCACACCCAGCTGATTTTTTGTATTTTTCGTAGAGACAGGGTTTCACTATGTTAGCCAGGATAGTTTCGATCTCCTGACCTTGTGATCCGCCCACCTTGACCTCCCAAAGTGCTGGGATTACAGATGTAAGCCACCACATCCGGTCTTTTTTTTTTGGGGGGGGGCGGGGATGGAGTCTCACTCTGTCACCCAGGCTGGACTGCAGTGGTGCGACTTTGGCTCACTGCAAACTCCGCCTCCTGGGTTCACGCCATTCTCCTGCCTCAGCCTCCCAAGTAGCTGGAACTACAGGTGCCCGCCATGACGCCCAGCTGATTTTTTGTATTTTTAGTGGAGACGGAGTTTCACCGTGTTAGCCAGGATGTTCTCGATCTCCTGACTTCATGATCCGCCTGCCTCGGCCTCCCAAAGTGCTGGGATTACAGGCGTGAGCAACCGTGCCCGGCCTAGTCTTTTTTTGTTTTGTTTTGTAGACAGAGTCTCACTGTGTCACCCAGACTGGAGTACAGTGGCACAATCTTGGCTCACTGCAACCTCCACCTCCTGGGTTCAAGTGATTCTTATGCCTCAGTCTCCTGAGTAGCTGGATTACAGACACGCACCACCACGCCCGGCTAATTTTTTGTATTTTTCGTAGAGATGAGGTTTCACCATGTTAGCCAGGTTGGTCTCGAACTCCTGGCCTCAAGTGATCCACCCACCTCGGCCTCCCAAAGTGCTGGGATTACAGCCGTGAGGCACTGTGTCCGGCCACAAGGGAGAAGACATTCTGAACAGATGCTGCTCCCGCATCCGGACCTCCTGGAACTGATGCTGTGGCAGGTCTGCCCCTCTGAGCCTCACCTCCTGGGGGCAGGAGGAAACCGTGAAGGCCCAAACCAACAGTGACCTCGGGGTGCCCATGGACACCAGCAATGACAAGCCAGGGGACATTCAGATGTGACTGCATCCAGACATTGCAATGGGAGTACACTCTCCCAACCCCACCTGCTCAGTGTTCCTGGGGCACAGCTTCAACTACCAGCACATCCACTCCGATCACACAACCTCTCCCAGGGTCTTAGACAGAGCCTTGCCTGGGGTACAGTCGGCAAGGAGGCTTTCTGGCTGTCCTAGAGTCAGGGTGAGACTCCAGCTGCTTTCTTCTGTCGGGAGCAGGGCAGCATATAACAGGCTCCAGGGAGCCCCTGAGCTCCCCGCCTGACCCCTAAGTGCAGCCTCTCCATCCAGATGGTCTCCATTGATCTGCTGGAGATTTTGCCGACTGGTCAGTTCTTCATCCCATTCTTTTTCCGGCTCCAATCCCCTCCTCCTTGGACCATCCATCATCCATCCACCTGCCTGAATCACATCAGGGGCTGGCAGGGGCAGTCTCTTAAAGGAGCCAGGGCCCAACCCTCAGGTGCCATGTCAGCTGCCCACAGGTACCAAAGCCTCCCTCTGCCCTGGGACCTTTGCACTTGGTTCTGGCTGTTTGTGCAGCTTGTGGCAATCCCTACAGGGAGCTGACCAAGCTCACAGCAGGTGGATCTAAGGGTCTCTAGACCTGGTCCCCTCAGTGGGCCTGTCTTGTGCCCTATCCTCATCATTCTCATTCTGATGCCTCGTGGAAGCTCCAATGACCCCTGAGACATGAGCTGAGGAAAACGTAGACATTTGCTTGCCATGCAGGACTCCGAAGGATGATCAAGACTTACGATTCAATAGAGGTACACGACTTCCACTCTCATCCCAGGAGCTTATTCAAGCCACGTGACAACCCCATGTGGTCTACCCTGTTTCTAAACCTATGTGACAGATGGGAGACCCCAGCTCAGAGCAGCGAGGTGACTTGCCTAAGGTAGCACAGCTGTCAGGGAAGAGTCCCTGGAGTTAGTTCTCTTGCCACTGCCCCTTGGAATTCTTCATGTCGCAAAGGAAGGAATCTCCCCTAGGGACCGTAATGAGCAGCATAGCCAGCAGGCAGCCTGGCATGCTGAGAAGGGCTTGGCCAAGTCCCAGCTCAGCCACTTAGGAGCCCGAGCAGCCTGGAGCCAATCATCCAGTTTCTGTGAGCTCAGTTTCCTCATCTGAAGAACAAAAAGAACATCCACACCTTTCTGGAAAGGAACAAAGGAAAACGTGGAGTGTTCTGGATCCTAAAAAGTCCTGTGCCCCAGGAGGGGTCAAGACCACTGCACTCCCCAAGGAGGTCTCCATGCCCAGTATTTGGGACAATGTGACACGCTGTGACAAAGCAGCCTCTGCAGCTAACTGTGGTTTCCATAAACAGAAGCTGCTGTCTCACTTCCTCCTGTAAGGGAGACCTCTGTGTCCATGACTCCCTTTGTAAAAGGAACAAAGAGAGGACGGGCGTGGTGGCTCACGCCTGTAATCCAGCACTTTGGGAGGCAGAGGTGGGCGGATCACTTGAGGTCAGCAATTTGAGACCAGCCTGGTCAACGTGGTGAAACCCGTCTCTACTGAAAATACAAAAATTATCTGGGCGTGGTGGCACACACCTGTATTCAAAGCTACTCGGGAGGCTGAGGCAGAAGAATCACTTAAACCCAGGAGGCAGAGGTTGCAGTGAGCCAAGATCATGCCACTGCACTCCAATCTGGGCGACAGAGCAAGACTCTGTCTCAAAAAAAAATAACAAAAGTAACAAAGAGGACCAGGCCAATGGCTGAGAGGAAAGACAAGAAAGCTACATGTAGAGGGCAGGGCTCAGGTCAGGCATGATTCGCACTTGGAGATAGATATTTCTGGTAGCTGAAGGAGGTAAGCCCAACTGGGACCCAGCCCAGGTGAGACACAGCCAAGCGGGGACGGGAAGGAGAAGAGGCAGCTGGACTGGGAGATGGCTGTAAGACCAGCTTCCCAGGAAGAATGACGCTGGGTTTTACAGCCACTTGGAGGCACCTGCTAATGAAGGAAACTAGTCCATGAAAAGTACCTCGCAGGTATTTGTGGCTGTACCCAGGAGCTGGCTCTGTGTCCTCTGGCACTGGTGCCATCTCCACTGAGATCACTGCTTCTACACTTCTGTGTTGCTGGGCACCACCAACTCCCAAACTCCTGAGGCTGACAGTGCTTGGCACCCTGTAGCAAAGTGACAAAATTGCCCCATTCCCTGCTCTGTTTAAACCTCAACTAGACGAATGCCCAAATGTGCAGTGCATGCCCAAAGGCCTTAAGAACTCTAAGTGAAAGAGGTGTGTTGAGAGATAAGTCCTAGAGATAGATGCCCAGAGGTGACTCCACTGTGGTCTAATGGTGCCATCTGCACTCCTGCAGTGCACAGCCTGTGCAGCTGTCCATGGTGTCCTGGTAGACACTATACCATCCTCAAAGCATCTCATCTACCTGACAGCTTGCTCTTTTGCCTTGGTCAAGTTTGTCACGCTTGTCTAAGCCTTCATTATAAATGGTGCCTCCTAAATTTGCTCCTTGCTCAAGCTGCATAAGCTTTGCACAGAGAACCTGCAGTGCTATCTCCTTGTTTTAGGGTAAGTTCTGTCCCAGGGAGCTCCTCTTTCCCTGATACTACTGGACCCACCCTACCATTGCTCTGGACATAGCTGAATCCCAGAAGAGAGCCCCACAGGGTTTCAGTTAAGACTTTGAACCTATATTTTCCTCATTGCCTCTTAGCAAAGTCATTCCTGCTGACTTGCTCTCCTGACAATTTCCCCAAAACAAAAGACTATATAGCATTAATGGGAATTTTGAAGATCTCCTGATCCAGGCCAGGATCATTCTGCAGATGGGAGAATAAGGCCCAGAGAGAGAAGAGACTTGCTGGACAGCCCACGGCCAGTTAGTGGCAGAGCTGGGATTAGAGCTCCTAATTTAGTTCCCTGTCTAGTATCCATTGTCACGGACCTACGGAGGTTATGGGTTGATGAACAAGCCACAATGTCCAAGCGCAGCGCCCTCTGCCCTACTGCGTCCTCACCTGCCTTCCCCATCGAAGAAGTCAAAGACCAGCCTGGCCAACACGGTAAAACCCCATCTCTACTAAAAATACAAAAATTAGCCAGGTGTGGTGGCGGGCACCTGTAATCCCAGCTACTTGGGAGGCTGAGGCAGGAGAATCTGCGATAGAACCTGGGAGGTGGAGGTTGCAGTGAGGTGAGATCGAGCCACTGCACTCCAACCTTGGGTGACAGAACAAGACTATCTTAAAAAGTCAAAGGTGGCCGGGCGTGGTGGCTCATGCCTGTAATCGCAGCACTTTGGGAGGCCGAGACGGATGGATCACGAGGTCAGGAGATCGAGACTATCCTGGCTAACACGGTGAAACCCCATCTCTACTAAAAATACAAAAAATTAGCTGGGCGTGGTGGCAGGCGCCTGTAGTCCCAGTTACTCAGGAGGCTGAGGCAGGAGAATGGTGACAACCCGGAAGGCAAAGCTTGCAGTGAGCCGAGATCACACCACTGCACTCCAGCCTGGGCGACAGAGCAAGACTCCATCTCAAAAAAGAAAAGAAAAGAAAAGAAAAAAGTCAAAGGTGACTTTTTTTTTTAGGAGGCAGCTCTATTTTGCCTGATGGGGAACAGGGCCCCGTGCTGGGCCAGCCAAGCCAGAAGTCAGGACGAAGAGAACAGAGATTGGCTGGCTGGAGCGTCCGATAATACCTGAAGATCCGAATGCCCTGCAGATTGCTGGCCCGTTCTCTGCTGTAGGTTCCCGCTAGGTTTGCCGGGCATGGCTGGTCAATTCGGCCCAAGTGGCCCTAAGGGCCCCAGACCCTGAATGTCTGGCTCTGGGCACCAGTCCTTACTTCCAGCAAGGCTCATCTCCAGCTTGCCAGGCCTGCCCATGAAAGCCTACTGAGTGCTCTGTGTCCAGTCCACCCTGGCTGGCCGTGCTTCTGTGAGCCCTCAACCCCTCCTCCATGCCTACCTCCTACTCCAGAGCCAGCCAGGTTCCCATTCTCTTTCAGCTAACAGTCTGAGAAAACCAAATTTTTTCTCATTGCTTCTCTGCCATAATCCTCAGGTTCAGACAAACCAATTTTTTTTTTTTTTTTTTTTTTTTTGAGATGGAGTTTTGCTCTTGTCGCCCAGGCTGAAGTGTAACAGCAGGATCTCGGCTCACTGCAACCTCCATCTCCCGGGCTCAAGTGATTCTCCAGCCTCAGCCTCCAGAGTAGCTGGTATCACAGGCATGCGCATGCGCCACCATGCCCAGCTAATTTGTATTTTTAGTAGAGATGGGGTTTCACCATCTTGGCCAGGCTGGTCTCGAACTCCTGACCTCAGGTGATCTGGCCACCTTGGCCTCCCAAAGTACTGGGATTACAGGCGTGAGCCATCGCACCCAGCCAGACAAATCAATCTTGCAGGCAGTTTGGCAGGGCTGGAACCTGGTTTAGTAACTACTCCAGCAACCTCTTGAGGCTTCTCCTTGCCCTGTGACCCAGCAGGATCATCTTGTCCCAGCTGCCCTCCCTTGAGCCATTCCTAGATGACTCCTCATCACCATGGAATCTCTGGTTCCTTTCTTAGACCCCTTGTTCCTTCGTATGTCCACTCCTTCCCCTTCAACCAGACCCATCCCAGTTACTTCTTCACCCCATCAGCCCTAACCCTGTATGGCCTCGTGCATACTCATGGGCCAAATGGTTCTTATTTGTAGGTGGAAGCAGGAATTGGAGCCCAGAGTTGGCCGCTGTACCTCCTCTGAAGTTGCCTGCTGGGGAAAGCTACCCCTCAGGGATCCAGGTCAATGGTAATATAAGACGAGTAGTCATCAGAGGAGGATGGAAAGAGAGTAAGTCCGCAGAGCTTTCCTTCCAGCATGGGCAGCGAGGTACCAGCAGGAAAAGAGCAGCTCAGCCTCAGCTGCCTGTAATTAGCCTGGGCCCCTCACTCATTCCCCAGTGAATTTGCTCAGAGCCATGCAGTGATGGCCTTAGGGAGGGGAAGAAACCCTTGCTCAATGATAGTAGCCCTTGCAGGAAGGTAGAACTGAGTCAGAAATCTCCCTCCCTTTTGCTCTCCCTCATTCGCATAAAAGGTCAAAAACTATCTCCCATTGGCTGGGCATGGTGGCTCACGCCTGTAATCCCAGCACATCGGGAGGCCGAGGCGGGTGGATCACCTGAGGTCAGAGGTTCCAGACCAGCCTGGCCAACATGGCAAAACCCCGTCTCTACTAAAAACACAAAAATTATCTGGATGCAGTGGTGCATGCCTGTAATCCCAGCTAACCGGGGGTGCTAAGGCAGGAGAATTGCTTGAACCCGAGGCGGAGATTGCAATGAGCCAAGATCGTACCACTTCACTCCATTCTGGGCAACAGAGTGAGACTGTCTCAAAAAATAAACAAAGGAGGCCAGGCGCGGTGGCTCACGCCTATAATCCCAGCACTTTGGGAAGCCGAGGCAGGTGGATCATGAGGTCAGGAGATCGAGACCAGCCTGGCTAACATGGTGAAACCCCGTCTCTACTGAAAATACAAAAAATTAGCCGGGCATGGTGGCGGGCGCCTGTAGTCCCAGCTACTCGGGAGGCTGAGGCAGGAGAATGGCGTGAACCCGGGAGGCGGAGCTTGCAGTGAGCCGAGATCGCACCACTGCACTCCAGCCTGGGCGACAGAGCGAGACTCCATCTCAAAAAAAAAAAAACAAAACAAAACAAACAAAAAACAAAGGAAAAAAAAATTTCCCTGTGGATGCAGGAAGCCTTGACTTTGGTGATTGAGTCCTTTCCCTGAAGCACAACCATAAACAAATTCTCATAAAATGTAAAACACCTGAGAGGGATTTAAAAATTAACTTGTCCTCAGTTTCCATAAGTATGAAAATAAGGCCTTAGGCTGGAGTGCTGTTAGGACCTTTCCAGATCAGACATTGTGCTCCTCGAAATCTCCGTGATGAAGAGTTTCTCAGCCCCTGGGACTTCCAGACAGCCCCATCCAGTGCAGGACGAGGGCCGAGGTGAGGACATAGGCACACAGAGAGAGGTGGGAAAAGTGTCCATGCCCTGTCTGTGCCTCCATCTGCAAGCCTGGCTGCCAGGTTCTGAGAGTGCATCAGAGATGCAACACCAAGCAGCCCCCAACTGCAGGTCCTGCTGGAGACCATTCTCACCCTCTGGGGGCCCTGGAGACCTCATTCACTCCAGTGATGCCTCACTCCACAGCATCTGTGTTTTAAAAGAAGCCTGCTAGGAGAGGGAAGGTGCTCTACCCAAAATGCAAATGGTGGGATTCTTGGCATCAGTAGGGGCTGTATTTACGGAGAGAGAGTCCTCTAGAGCACCACAACTCATTACATACTGGAGATCACCTGTGTTCCTCAAAGGCAAAGTGGGCTTCATTTATTTTTCCAATCAAGAAGCAGTTATTTGTACCTACCTCGTGCCAGGCATTGTGTTAAGGGTCAGGGATAGAACAATGGACCAGGTAAAGTACGAACCCTGGCCTTGGAACATTTGCAGTCTAGTGGCAGAGATGGTAAACTCCTTCCGAATGTTCTCTTGGCTCCTTTCTGCCCACCTCCTCCTCAGCTTCCTCCTCTCAGAAGGGTTACTGTTCCCAGAGCTCCTCTGGCTGGCTGCAGGGCAGCGGCCGTGGGGGTCTGTATTGATCGCATCAGTTGGTGAGCCCTGTCAAATGAACCAGGTGCTCCTGCCCAGCAAGGAGCCTGCCTCTGCACCCCGATGAGCCGCCTGCTGTGCGGTGAGTGGATGTGGCAGCTCAGATGAAAGGAGGAAAGCCCCGCCGTGGCTGCCTGTTCTCCAGCCTTGCCTGAAGCCAAAGGTCTTCTAGTCTGTGAAGTATCTTCCCTTCCTGGCTCTCCCATTTGTGGGCATAATAGGCCACTTGAGCATTGCTCTGCCCTGGTGTGCAAATTCGCCCCCGCTAAAGCCCCCCTGTCCAGCAGCTGAAAGGCCATTCATGCTGCTCTCTTCACCTCTCCTGAAACACTCTTCCGCTTTTGTGCTTTCCTGTCAAAAGACTAGCTCCTTCCCAACCAAGTCCTTCTACCCGCAAAGCCTCAGTTCACCCTCCGAAGACAAGGAGATCTCTGCTCCTCTATGCCTCCATTGCCTTGTTGGTAAGATAGGGATGTCTTGCCTTGCCCACCTGGCAGAGCTGTTGAAGGTGAAATGAGATCATGGATAATCCCGGAGCTCTGTGTGTGGCAGGCACTGTTCTCCGAGCTGGGCATTTATTCACTCATTTCGTCCTCACCACGAGCCTCTGAGACACATATTATCATCATCTTCATTTTTCATATGTGGAAACAGATGCAGCTGCCCAGAGACACAGCTAGCAAGTTGCAGAAGCAGATTTTGGACCCAGATAGTCAGGCTATGGTCTGTGTGCTTAACAGTCCACACTCAACTGCCCCCAAAGCAGTTTGGAAACAGAAAGTGCTGTATGAACTCAAGAACATTCTTATCATCCTAAATGCCGGTGCCCCCTCCTGCACACCTCTCACTCCACCCCACCCACCCCTCCCCAATCAAACACCTGGACGCACAAGGCCAACCCCGCCCTGGATGCAGGTCCCCGAATTACTTAGCCGAGCACTGGGACCCCATCTCCCTCACAGGTCTGTCAGAACCCAGTGCTCCCCAGTCTGTTCCCCTACTCAATCCCCGACCAGCCGTCTCTGGCCCAGAGATCCAGGAGCTAGAGTCAAGAAGAGGGTTCTGACCAGGTTGGTGCCTCACACCTGTAATCCCAGCACTTTGGGAGACTGAAGCTGGGGAATGGCTTGAGCTCAGGAGTTTGAGACCAGCCAGGGCAACACAGAAAAACTCCATCTCTACAAAACAAAACAAAACAAAACAAAATACAAAAAATTAGCTGGGTGTGGTGCATAGCTGAGTTTGGTAGGCAGGTCTGTCCTGTAGCCCCAGCTACTTGGGAGACTGAGGTAGGAGAATCACCTGAGCCCAGGAGGTCAAGGTTGCAGTGAGCTGAGATCACGCCACTGCACTCCAGCCTGGATGACAAAGTGAGACGCTCTCTCAAAAAAATAAAAAGCAGACAGGGCGCGGCGGCGCACGCCTATAATCCCACCACTTTGGGAGGCCAAGGTGGGTGGATTACCTGAGTTCAGGAGTTCGAGACCAGCCTGACCAACATGGTGAAATCGCGTCTCTACTAAAAATACAAAATTAGCCAAGTGTGGCGGTGTATGCCTGTAATCCCAGCTACTCGGGAGGCTGAGGCAGGAGAATCACTTGAACCCAGGAGGAGGAGGGTGCGGTGAGCCAAGATCATGCCATTGCACTCCAGCCTGGCCAACAAAAGCAAAACTCCATCTCAAAAGAAAAAAAAAGAAAAAAGAAAAAAGAAAAAGCAGAGGGTTCCAAAGGTTGCAGGGAGGCACAGGAGGAGAGAAGCAGGTCTGGCCAGAGCCTGGAGATTGATGGGTTCTGCTTCATGCTGTCCAGCATTGGACCCGCCCGGGAGCTGAAGATGGGAGCAGAGCAATGATGAACAGCCTCCTGCCATGGGGAAGCCAGCTTGAGGCCTAATCAGATCAGATACCCCCTCCCGGCTCCTCTGGCTCCTCTCCCTCCTCCTTACAGCTCACCAACCTCCCGCACTTACTCCCCAGCCCTGCCCTGCCTGAGGTCTCCAGCCACCCCAACTGGTTTTATAAATGGCCCTTGCAGGCAGTGGGCACCTTGGCTAATTGAGTCAGCACCCATGAGGCAGAAGGCAGGAGGCTGGTTAGCATCACGGCTGAAAGGCAGTGACAGCAACAACTTGAGTGGAGTCGTCAGGGAGGAGCCTGCAGGAGCAGAGAGCGCCAAGGAGCTGGGTCTTTGTAGATTCTGAAGCTCCAGGGGGAGAACTCACGGGGTGGGAAGTAGGGGGACGACCTGGCCACCCCCACTGTCACAGGCTTACACCATGGACCACAGGCCAACACACACACACACACACACACACACACACACACACACACACACCACTTCTATGCTTTGGAAAAAGAAAATCCAAGGTGAGGCAAGAAAAGCAGAGAAGAAAAGGAATGGGAAGAATGATGTTGTGTGCTGTGTGTGCACATCTCTATGCTAGATGCCAGTCATGCAGCCAACCTTACCTGCCCCGATGTCACCTCTGCATAATAACTAGCAAATGAAACCAGTTTATAAGAATCCTGGTGACAGCAAACCTCATGGTGTCAACAGCTGTCTGACTTCGAACCATGGAGCCTTCAAGAGGCCCTTCTGGGTGGATCAATCACTTGCTGTGACATTGCCCTGTCCCCTTTGAGGGCAGCTGTTTCCTTACATATGAATTTGCCCCTGGGCATCCTGGTGGCATAGAAACCCTCCAAGGAGGCCCGGCGCAGTGGCTCACACCTGTAATCCCAGCACTTTGGGAGGCCAAGGCAGGTGGATCACCTGAGGTCAGGGGTTTGAGCCCAGCCCGGCCAATGTGGTGAAACTCCATCTCCACTAAAAACATAAAAAATTAGCCAGGTGGGGTGGCAGGTGCCTGTAATCCCAGCTACCCAGGAGGCAGAGGCAGGAGAATTGCCTGAACCCGGGATGTGGAGGTTGCAGTGAGCCGAGATCTTGCTGTTGCACTCCAGCCTGGGCTACAAGAGCGAAATTCCATCTCAAAAAAAAAAAGAAAGAAAGAAAGAAAAGAACCCTCCAAGCAGGCCCTCACTGCCGTGTGTCTGTCTGAGGAGGGTGATCCCTCAAGCAAGCTCCTTCATTCCTGTGTTCAGCCTGCCCACTCCACACTGTAGGCCCCGCGAGGGTGGGATAGGTTTGTGCTGTTCCCCAGCTCCTAGGCGGGGCTGGTCCATGAGAGATGCTCCACAGCATTTGCTTTTTTTGTTGTTTTTGTTTTTGAGACAGGGTCTCACTCTGTCCCCCAGGCTGCTGTGCAGTGGCTCAATCACAGCTCACTATAGCCTCAACCTCCAGGGCTCAAGCAATCCTCCCACCTCAGCCTCCCGAGTAGCTGGGGCTACAAACAAGCACCACCAAACTCAGCTAATTTTTAATTTTTCTTAGAGATAGAGTTTCCCTATGCTGTCCAGACTGGTTTCAAACTCCTGGGCTTAAGCGATCCTCCCACCTTGGCCTCCCAAAGTGCTGAAATTATAGGCATGAGCCACTGTGCCTGGCCCATGGCTTTTGTTGAATGGAGGAAGGTATACGTTGCAGGTGACCGTGGTGCCACTGAGGTTGGTTGTAGTGGCACT
Organism: Macaca nemestrina; assembly: GCF_043159975.1. Classification (NCBI taxonomy): domain Eukaryota; kingdom Metazoa; phylum Chordata; class Mammalia; order Primates; family Cercopithecidae; genus Macaca; species Macaca nemestrina. Next base: position 132,661,899 of record NC_092132.1, on the reverse strand, counting down.
GACACCATTCTCGGGAGGGTGGCGCACCCCTTGGATCAAATCTTCTGAAAGCGACCCTGATGGCATGATCAGCATTTTCTCAACAACTGTCTTAAGGACTTTCATTACCCCTCCCAACTTCCCCAAACGCTACTTCCCCTGCCCCTCCAACCCTCACCCCACCTTTCCCAAGAGCCCCAATCAACCACTTCCCCTTGCATGGCACAGAGAGCACCAGAATGGAAGAACCCAAGTCCCTAGATATGGAAAGTGACAAGAGGGGACAAAAGGACGATGTCCAGCTTAGGACCCCGAACTTCTTGAAGGCAGGGTCCACACATCTGGGAGTAGGATTCTGAGGCTCTGAAGGGACAAGCTCTGACATGCAGATTCCTCAAATTATCCCCAAGCCCTTTGGGTAGTAAATGCCTTCCTTCAGAGCCAAGCCCCCAAGCCTGGTGGTGGTGAAGCCCCCAGTGGCCTTTTCCACAGGTTAACACCGCCCCCTGCTGGGCTAAGCCGGGACAGCCACTTCAAATGCCACCTTAGGAAATCGGAAACTTGACTACCTGGCCAAAGAGAACACCCAACTCCCACAGCTGGCCTGAAGAGGGGAAGAGTAAAATCTTTGGAAGTGGGGACTTCTAGCCTTCAGTGATCCTGAGGCTGGGAAGGGAGGGTGACAGGGGGCACCTTCCACACAGACAGGAAGGCCCCTCACTGGCTCTCTCCAGGCAGCTGATCCATTGCTCAAGTTCCTTCAACAAGGGAAAAGGTCACAGTGAGAGGAGAAACAGAGGTCACAGCACACCTGGGAGGTCGACGTATATGCCTATGTCTACGCCCCTCTTCCTCCTAAGCGCTAGCTCTTCTGTCCAGTTTCAGGACTCATCTTGCCGGATCAATACCAGCCATCTCCATCTCAATGCATCAGAAACTAAGTTCATCTTGTTCTCAAATCCTGAGTCTCAGGTTGGGCACGGTGGCTCACATCTGTAATCCCAGCACTTTGGGAGGCGAGGTGGGCAGATCACTTGAGGTCAGGAATTTGAGACCAGCCTGGCCAACATGGTGAAATCATGTCTCTACTAAAAAAAAAATACAAAAATTAACCTGGCGTGGTGGCTCACACCTGTCATCCCAGAACCTTGGGAGGCTGAGGCAGGCAGATTACCTGAGGTCAGGAGTTTGAGATCAGCCTGGCCAACATGATGGAATCCCATCTCTACTAAAAATACAAAAAATTAGCCGGGTGTGGTGGTGCACACCTGCAGTCCCAGCTACTTGGGAGGCTGATGGGGGAGAATCGCTGAACCCAGGATGCTGAGATTTAAGTGAGCCGAGATCGCACCACTACAGTCCAGCCTGGGTGACAGAGCGAGATTCTATCTCAGGAGGAAAAAAACAAACAAACAAACCTGAGTCTCTCTAGAAACCCTGTTTCTCTGTGTTCCACATCCACTAGGAGTCCAAGATCCACAGGTGCTAGCTCTATACCATCTTTTGAATCCAGTCCTTTCTGAATTTCTCCCTTTCCCACTTTTCTTGAGCCAGGATCCTGCTCTGTTGCAGAGGCTAAATGATTCTCCAGCCTCAGCCTCCCAAGTAGCTGGGACTACAAGTGTGCACCATGACACCTGGCTAAGTTTGTTTGTTGGTTTGTTTTTATAGAGACAAGTCTCATCACCATGTTGCCCAGGTTGGTTTCGAATTCCTGGGCTCAAGTGATCCTCCCACTTTGGCCTCCCAAGTTGCTGGGATCACAGGTGTGAGCCACGGTGCCCAGATGAATTTCCCTTTTTCTTTTTCTTTTATTTTCTTTTTCTTTTTTTTTTTTTTTAGACAGAGTCCTGCTCTGCTGCCCAGACTAGAGTGCAGTGGCGCGATCTCAGCTCACTGCAAGCAATTCTCCTGCCTCAGCCTCCTGAGTAGCTGGGATTACGTGTGCCCGCCACCATGCCCAGCTAATTTTTATATTTTTAGTAGAGATGGGGTTTCACCATCTTGGTCAGGCTGGTCTCGAACTCCTGACCTCGTGATCCACCCTCCTTGGCCTCCCAAAGTGCTGGGATTACAGGTGTAAGCCACCTTGCCTGACAGATTTCCCCTTTTCAATTCAGCCTCAACCTACCCCCTCCCACCCCAAGTCCATCCTCCATAGGGCTATTGGGTTATTGCCCTAAAGCTCAGCTTTTATGGGACTCCTTGTTCAAAAGCCTTTAGTCATTCCACCTTTCCCTCTAATTAGGTACAAATTCCCCTTAATACAGTCAGAATCTGCCTTCCCAACAAGATTGTCTCACCTTCCCTGCACTCTGAGCATAGAACTCCGTCCTGAATGCGACACATCCATACCTCCCCATGGTTTCACCCACACTCCCATTCCTAACCAAGATGCTCCTTCATACTCCCTTAATCTCCAAAGAACTCCTTCCCACCCATAAACGCCCATCTTACATGGTACCTTTGATATGAAGCCTTTTTGCGCTCCCAAATAGTTACCTCTCTGGCACTCATGGCCCTGTCTGGCCCCTTGTGGCACTCACACCCACTCTGTGACAGACACCTGTGCCTTGTCTCATCGCATCCCTTTCTGGGCAGTGTGCCTCTCACAGGCCAGGCAGTCTACAGCCTCCCACAAACAGTGCTCATGCTCTTGGTGGACTGGGTTGATAGCTGAAGTCCATGGACACACCCTGCCAGGAAAGCAGGTTTTGATAAGAGGAGCAAGCACAAGGACACAGGCTGAGCTGTGAGGAAATGGTGTGCGGGGACCTGGGAACCCAGGCCCAATGAGAATCACAGAGCTGGAAGGCTCCTCCTTGTCCACATGGTGCAACCTCCTCCTTTTACGAAGATGTGCACAAATCTCAGGGAAGGGAAAGGGCCCAGGACCACACAGCTGATGACTCCCACTCCTGGTGCGTAAAAGGCTCCATCAATCCAATTATTTCCTTCCTTGCAGTTCAGCTTTCCCCCGCTCCCCAGTGCTTCCCCCACCATTTTTCTGACATTGACCTTATCCCAGCAAAAGGGAGACATGCTTGAACACTATTCCCAGGGTGCCCTGACTTCTATGGGCGTCTGTGAGTAGATGCTTGAGGCCCAGCCTAGGCCCCAAGGGGACCTTGCAGCTGGGAGAGGATGTGATCAAGGGTTGTCAGCTGGAGCCTTCTCTCACACAGCATTCATGCCACATAAAACGTTCCAAAAATGCTTTAATGCCACCGAGAAATCTGAAAGGTACAGGACGCTGCCACCATCCACCTGGGTGCCTGGGCCCGGGCTGTCCCTGAAGTGGCCATGAGCAGGCAGGAGGCTTGAATAGCCAAGCAGCCCAGGCAATTGCTGACATCCTTTGCCCTCTGCCCTAAATGCCCCAGGTTCCCCCTCAGCTGGGGAAAGAAAGAGGAGGAAGTGGAAAAAGAGTAGGAGGAGGGTGGTTCTCTCCAGGGCACCCTTCCTGCTTTGGGATGGTGACTCACCCAGCAGGCCCTGGGAGAGGCAATTTATCAGCCCCAACGAAGGCAGGCCAGGCCTCGGGCTCCAGAAGGGGCAGAGGAGGTTCTTCTGATGCAGTGGTCAGGAGGAGTCACCAGCAGAAGCCAGGGGGCGGTGGACCATCCCTCTGCTGCCTCTGTTACTTCGGGCCTTTCTTAAGTACAACATTGTCATACTCAGTTCCTGGCTGCCAGCCAGAGGCAGAGAAATCCTGCCCAGCTGGGTGGATATGCTGGAGGCCAGCAGGGTCCCTGTCAGCTGTTGCCTGCCTCCTCCATGCCTCACCCCGGGGCTCCTGCAGGCTGTCATACAGGGACAGGGCAGCCACTCCTTCGGGCTCATCGTATATGTGGTCATGTCGAGGAGGAGGGGGCTCCTCAATGCTGTCGTACAGAGGGTCGGCCGGGAGCTGAAGAGGGACTGCCAAGATGCCCCTGAAGTTCTTCCCCAAGGAACGGGCCACCGCATCGAAGGGCACGGCATACTCCCCCTCCGGGCCCCGAGGCCGTGGAGCAGGCACCGGTGTGGTGGGTGAAGGCGGTGGCAGTGAGTCATGGGGCCGGGAGTAGGGGCTCTCAGGCCGGGGCAGCGAGGCGGGGATTGTGGCTGGCTGGGGTTGCAGTGTAGGGGGTGCAGCATTCTTCTGGGCAGAGATGGCCTCTTCCAGGGCCAAGAAGATCTCATTGCCTTGCCGAGTTTCGAACTCAAAGTTGCCCTCTCCAGAAATGCAGCGCCGGCCTGCCTCAAAGGAAAAGGTTACCTGGGCCAAGGAGAAAGGAGGTTATCGGCCAGGCCACAGGGCAAGGATGCCTTTTTTTTTTTTTTTTTTTTTTTTGAGACAGAGTCTCACTCTGTCTCCAGGCTGGAGTGCAGTGGCACGATCTCAGCTCACTGCAACCTCCGCCTCCCGGGTTCAAGTGATTCTCCTGCCTCAGCCTCCTGAATAGCTGGGACTATAGGCACGTGCCACCACGCCCAGCTAATTTTTTTATTTTTTGTAGAGACAGGGTTTCACCATGTTGGCCAGGATGGTCTCAATCTCTTGACCTCATGATCACCTCCTGCCTCCTCCTCCCGCCATCCTCTCTGCCTTGGATGTCCACCTCTGCCTCTCCCTGATCACCCCTCTTTGTTTGTAGCTTATCCTTTCCCTCAGCCTGCCCTGGTGCACCTTCCCACTCACCTTGTCCCGCCCAAAGCGCCGCAGAAACCTGTAGGGCCAGTTGTACAGCTGGGTCCCTGGTTCGGGCCCACCCCACAGCTCCAGGGCACTCTCCCCAGCCCGGAGGGTATAGGACCCCCGCAGGTGGCACCTCTCGCTGGCTTCTGTAGGTCTCATGGTCACAGCAAATTCCTTGTGGGGGGCAACTGGGGAGAAGAAGAGAGAGAAGGCGAAGGCAGTTAATGGGAAACAACTGGCCTGCCTCACCACTGCCCAGTTCTAAATGAGTGTACCAGAAGTTTTCTAGAAAGAGTATTATCCACGCACTCATGGCCCCCTACCTGGGCCTTGGAGGCTGAGCTGCTCTGTACCAGGTCATACTCTCCAAAAGGTCAGGTACCTCCACCACCTACCCTAGTAGGCATCAGGCCCCTACCCACATCCACCCCAACCTCATGCCCACATCCTTCCTGCCCCTGTCGCCAGAGCCAGTCTTGTCTTCCCCACCCCATCTCTCACCCCAAACCAGCCACCACCCCAGTCCCTATGGTCACAGCTGCAGGTGAAGCCTTGGCCCTGCCCTCCCACTGCTGGGGCCCTGGGGGTGGAGCTTAGATGGAAGACAGATGAAAGCTTCTCCTTCCTCCACCAGCTCCCCAAAAGCAGCACCCAGGGCCGGGTATGGTGGCTCACGCCTGTAATCCCAACACTTTGGGAGGCTGAGGCAGGTGGATCACCTGATGTCAGGAGTGCGAGACCAGCCTGGCCAACATGGTGAAACCCTGTCTCTACTAAAAATACAAAAAATCAGCCAGGCGTGGTGGCAGGCACCTGTAATCCCAGCTGCTCAGGAGGCTGAGGCAGGAGAATTGCTTGAACCTGGGAGGCGGAGGTTGCAGTGAGCCAAGATTGTGCCATTGCACTCCAACCTCTGCGACAAAAGCAAAACTCCGTCTCGAAAAAAGAAAAAAGCAGCACCCTCACCTGGGCCCCCTGCCTTCCCCTCTCCCACCAGCAGGCCCTAGGTAAGATGAGGTGAACCCAGGGAGAGACTCAGGGCAGGGCAGGCTCCCCTAGGTTGGGCTGCACCCGGAAGCGAAAAGGAGAGGCTGATAAGGGGGCTGGCCCAGGCTGGGAGTAACCACAAGGCAGGAAGACTCGGGGCCAGCAGCTAGCCAGCCCACACCTCCTCTCCACCTCACCCTGGGGGGAGCCCCTGGGGGAGAGCAGGGCAGCCCCCGCCCCCTCACCTGTGGCCGCGCTGCTGTACAATTCATTTTCCTCCATGCAGGGCCGGCTCTGTTTTCCCTCTGGCCCCGAGAGCTCCTTCCTCTGCCCCTAGGGAGGAGGCCCCAGGTCTCACCACCTTCCCCGACCAGGCCCCGCTCTGGCCCAGGCCTTCTTTCAGGCCACCTCAGCCTGCTGGCTTTGTCTGCACACTGGGTTCGGGTCCCCGCCATCGAGGAAGCACCCCATTACCCTGACGTCATCCTCTAACACTTGCCCACAGGAAGCATCTAACACCCTCGGTCTGCACGCCCCCTTGCCCTTTCGGCACCCCGGGCAACTCACGGGGAAGGCCAGGAGGCAGATGGCCTGCACCCAGTCGCCGCGCTCTGCAGCAGGGGCCGCCAGCAGGTACAGGCGCTCCTTGGTCTCCAGTAAGAAGGCACTGGTGTCCCGGGGGCTGCTGGCCTCTCCGCCGGCCTCGGCCACCCGCAGGCAGTCACTGAGGCGGATGACCTTCCGGGCAGCCTCACCCCGACGTGGCTTCTCCGGGCCCTCCTGCAGCTCCAGCCGGGCCAAGGCGCAGTCCGATTCTCCATACAGTGAGGCCCCGAAGCGGCGCCATTTCTGTGCCAGAGGCGTGGGAGGCGGGGGCGGGAGGGAGCCACCCAGAGATGGGAGATGGTGAGCCAAGGGGAGAAGAGGAACCGTGGAAGGGGGACTGGGGCAGCCACTTGGAGATGGGGAGAGAGAGGTGAAGATCACAGGAGACCCAGGGAGGCAGAGAAGAGGACAGTGACTGCAGGAATTAGAAAATCGGAGATCAGCCGCCAGCCCCGAGAAAGAGGGCCACGACCAGGAGCAGAGACTGCCCAGGCAGAAAGCAACACAGGGATGCGCCCAAAGCAGGCTGCAAGAAGGCCAAACAGGCCCACCGCAGCGGACTCCAGTCCCGGAGAGGAAAGCCGGGCAGTGGCCGAGGCCCAGAGGAGGGAGTGAGGAGGGCGGCATGTGACCCGGGCTGACAATTTATTTTCCTTCCGTACAAAATCCTAATGGCAGCCCTGTTCTCCAGGAACTTCTCTCCACCCTCCTGAACCTTGCTGCCTCACTGCTTGATAGGTTGGGCCATGAGAGAGAGACAGGTATTCCCGCCAGTATTGGTTGGGAGACGAGGACTTCCTGGTTCAAGGAGGCCAGGGAAGGAGAAAGAGGATGGACAGCCAGCTGGGGTCCAGGCCCCTAGAGGCCCCAGCCCAAGCTGAATACCAGCCACATGCATCCCACTGGGGTGGGGAAGGAACCTCTACTGTCATCCTAAACTATCCCTCCAGCTGCCCATTCCATTCCCTTCCAAGGTGTTCGGTGAAAATAAGTCAACACAGAGCAAGAGAGCAAAAGAGGCAAGAGATGAAGCCAGCACAGCACCCTACCCCCACCCAGGGCAAACAGCCCTCAGTAAAGAGCACAGTTTGGGACCTGGTTGGGGCCTGGTTCAGGAGACAGAGTCTGGTAGGAAAAGAGCCCTCCCAAAGTTGAGCTCTGGGTCTAACTTGGTGGGTGCACAGTCAGACCTATAAGGGTTTTGAGTATGAAACTCCCTCTCCACCCCAGGAATTCTAGCAGCCCCCCAGGCCTCCTGTCCAACCCCAGCCCAGCCTCACTCCTACCTTTCCAAACGTCTGTTGCTGCTGAAGATACAGGAAGCCTTGTTTCACTGCCCCGTCTCCCATCCTCTGACCATCTCCGGGCCCCAGGCTTCAGCAATCTCCTTCTCTCCTGCCCTTGCCTCTCTCTTCTCAGCCGTGTGTTCCCCTTCTCTGAAGTTCATTTCCTCTCTGCCTAGGGTTTTCTACACTATTCTAGTCTGCTTGATGACGACAGGCCGATAGGCCCTGTGGTTTCTTCTGAGTGTGTGTTCTTTTTTTTTTTTTTCTGAGTGAGTTTTATACTCAAGCTTCCTGCATTTTCAGTGAGTTAGAGACAATTGCCAAAAAGCCAAATGCCAGCTCTTCAGTGAGCAACAGTTCAGGTACAGAAGTTGGCACAGGGAGGCACCAGCAAAGAGTGGCTGACCGGCTGGAAAAGAGACCCAGAAACCAAACTAGACAGTGAAATCAGTAGCAGAAGGGCCCCACCTTAAGCTGTACACAAGTTGGAAGGGACAAACCACTAAGTTACCTGAGGCTTGGAAAGTCTGAGGAATTTATTTGAGGCCACCAAACCAGAACCCAGCCCTCTCAACTCTTAACAGCTAGAACCATACACATGGCATTGCACGGAGAGAAATATAAGACAGCTCATGTGGGCCTAACCAGATACCACTTTCACATATGCACACACACACACACACACACACACACACACACACACACAGAGAAAGAGAGAGGCAACCGTTGAACTACATGGGACCACTCCCTGCCTGCCAACAACACACACTCACACCAACCCTGTAAAGATTCTAGAAACATGATCATCCCCTCTGGATGGAGATCAGGAGAAGGGACTGACTCCCCAAGTACATTTCAACTGTTGGATTTTTGCCTTCTTTCAGGCGTTCCTGAGCATTAGAAAGATACTTAGGTTTCATCTGCAAATTATCTTGTTTCAATAGCAATCACTTTCATATACATTTTGAAAATGCTTCATAGTTACCGAAAGTGCTTTGCAGCTCACAAAGCTTCTAGGTACCCACTTTTCATCAGCCACACTGTCCCTTGACAAAGGCAGGGCTGGTGTGAACACATTTATTTGCAACTTGCCTGAGGTCACAGAGGTAGTTGTGGACAGAGGAAGAAGTAGAGACCAGGGCTCCTGATCTGTAATTCGACATTTTGCAGGGCCCCTAAATGGAATCCAGATCCATGCAAAAAGATCCATTGCTGTGGAGAAATCCAAGCTGCTCAGAGAAGTTTAACTTAAAGCCAGATGGTTTAGAGAAGCAATCTGTATGGAGGCACAGTGCAGAAGTGTTGGAAAAAACTTGAGACTCAGACCAACACTCTTAGGGTTAATCCCATAACAGGTGCTTATATAAACAGGCCCGTTTCCTCTACAACAGGGGTTCAGTTACCCTGGCAAGGAGCAAGCAGCACTGTGCACAGCTCAGGCCTTCTGCTGTACATGCCATGGACTGGACCAAATCAGCTTGAAAAAATGAATGTCACGAGCTCTGTGAGGACAGGGCTGAGTCACTTCAAGCTGACTGCCCTCAGCCCTGATGCCTGGGTTTGAAAAGGTTGATCCAAAGCTCCAGGGAGAACCAAGGATACTGCTTTGGGAAAAGCACACCTTGGGAAGTGGTTAGGGGTATGGAAATGGGATGTGGCCTAATCTTCCTCTTTAGTCCTTAGGGAGAGTCAACTCTGCCTGGGAGCTGCATGGTCTTCGGCTCAGTGAGTGAGAAGAGGAGAGCTTTAGGGCCATCCTGGGGGCTTCCAGAGCAGTGCCTTCCAAACTGTAACATGTAGATCTTGTTCAGAGTAGATTCCAATAAAGCAGGTCTGGAATGAGCCCTGAGATCCTGCTGGTGGCGGCTGGGCCAAACCACACTGAGTAGCAAGGTGACAGAGGATGTCTCCTGCTACCCTGCTCGCCTTCCCTGAAGGTAAAACAGACACGTTCCACTCAGAACCACAGGGGGGCACCCAAGTTTACCAGATTACTTGAAAGCTGTTTAAAACCGGAGGCCTGAACCCCAGGCAACCCAGACACTCCCAAGTCATCCGTTGCTTATGGAAGCTGGAGGAGTTCTCCAGTAGCCGTTGTCTGCAGAAGATAGGGCGGCAGAGTAATACCCTTGCAATCCTTCTAGGCTCCTTCAACTGTCCCTAGCAGGATTTGTGGCGACCCTGATGTAGAAACACTCACCCCAGTACCTTCTTCCTAGCCATGGGGAAACCCTGTAAGGAGGAGCCCAGAGACATTGCTCCAAGACACAGCAGAAGCACGGAGAATGAGAGGCCCTTAAGGTCCGTAGTCACCAATGATGTGTAGAAAAAGCACCGTAAAGGAGTTTAGCGTGCCTCTTGGCTTTCAGGAAGAGGCACTCCAAACCCCACCTGTGGCTCATTCTAAACCACTGGGATCCTGCCCTTTACAATGGTTTCTCTCAGCAGGAGTCAGGAACCACAGCTCCAAGAACTTTGTTACTATTCTGCTGCAGTGATTAGCAACCCAATCCTAACATAAGAGGGCTTGGGACCTTGTCTTTGGGGCAACAAAGGAAGAAGAGGAGACTTTGTCTGACTCCTTGGGCAGGCTCGGGGATTAGGTAACCCTCAAATGATGTGGAGGTAGGGAAGCTAGCTAAGGGGTAGCTCTGGCCACACAATAGGTTAAGTACATATAGGATGGGCAGAGAACTGACATGGGTCTGAGAGAGGTGAAGGACCAAGTGAAGAAATCAGTAAGCGTGTATTCTGAAGGATCCCATCCCTGGCCCTTCCACCCCAAGTGGTCCCTGACTGTGGGGGGTGGGAGGGGGACAATGCCAATCTCTTGAGCTTCATTTGTAGCCCCCACCCTTTCTCCATTAAGTTTATCACTTTTCTCAGTACTGAGAGAGAACCCAGTTCTAGAAACCTGCTGAGAGGAAGGGCCTATAACATAACATAACATATGTCACCTAACAGTGACATAATATTTAGAATGCTTTGTCTTCATATGAAACCCACATGCACCCTAGAATGAGACATAAAGAAGTTAATACTTCAACAATTTTTAAAATTTATTTTTATTTATTTTTTGAGATGGAGTCTCACTCTGTTGTCCAGGTTGGACTGCAGTGGCACGATCTCGGCTCACTGCAACCTCCACCTCCTGGGTTCCAGCCATTCTCCTGCCTCAGCCTCCTGAGTAGCTGGGATTACAGGCGCACACCACCATGCCTGGCTAATTTTTTTTTTAATTTTTAGTGGAGACGGGGTTTCACCACGTTGGCCAGGCTGCTCTCAAACTCCTGACCTCAAGTGATCCACCTGCCTCAGCCTCCCAAAGTGCTGGGATTAAAGGCATGAGCCACCATGCCCAGCCTCAACAATTATTTACTGAGCATCTACTCTGTGCAGAGGTACTAGGGATACAACATAGACAGAATCCTTGTTTATACTATGTCTGCCTCTAGTTGGAGAGACTGACAATGAGTGAGTAATAATACGTAGTTTTGGACAGTGATCAATGCTATGATAGTGATAGGCACGGGGGCAACTTTCAAGAGGGTAATGAGAAAAGCCTCTCTGAGGAGGTGACAAGTGAGCTGAAAAGTCCATGAGGAGAGTGAGCCAGCCACTGCAAGATCTGAAGGGAAACCAATCCAGGCAGCAGGAGACCCTGGCTTTGCAGAACTGCAAGGCCAGAATGACCACAGAGCATTGAGCCAGAGGGGGCATGGTAGAGATAAGGTCAGCTCATATGACCTCTTGAGGCACAGCAAAGATTCGGATTCTAAATGCAACATGAGGCCACTTAAGGATTTTAAGTAGGAGTGTAAATTACCTGAATTATGATTTTAAAGGAATGTTCTGGGCAGGCACAGTGGCTCACGCCTGTAATCCCAGCACTTTGGGAGGCAGAGACGAGCAGATAACCTGAGGTCAGCAGTTCCAGACCAGCCTGGCCAACATGGTGAAACTCTGTCTCTACTAAAAATCCAAAAATTAGCCAGGTATGGTGGTGGGCACATGTAATCTCAGCTACTCGGGAGGCTGAGGCAGGAGTACCGCCTGAACCAGGGAGACGGAAGTCGCAATAAGCCGAGATCGTGCCATTGCACTCCAGCCTGGGTGACAGAGCAAGACTCTGTCTTAAAAATAAATAAATAAATAAACAAATAAATAAATAAAATAAAGGAATGTTCTGCAGCCAGCTACATGGAAAATGGGTTATCAAGGGGCAAGACAGGAAGTAGGGAAACTAATTAGGAATCTATTACCAGAGCACAGGAGAAATGTAATGGTGGCTTGGACCAAGGTGTTAACAGTGGAGATGGGATGGAGAAGTGGTCACACTGGGTATATATTAGATACAGATTCAACAGGACTTGCAGGTGACTTGCATGTTGGGGACTGATAAGACTTGAAGAATCAACTCCTGAGTGTTTATTAGGAGCAACTGGATGAATCGTGGTACCATTTACTGAGAAAGGGAAGACACAGGGAGAAACACAGGGAGATTGGGGTACGGGGGTGGGAGATGGGAGGGCGGACAGAAATTTGGGCTTGGCTCACTGTGAAACTGTTGCCTCTATTAAGTCCAGTAGCTAATCCAAAAGAATTTCCATTGCAATTGTGACTCTGAGAGTATATCATTGCCCGATGCCAGGTTCAGAAAGCCACTGACGCCACCACCCTGCCTCTTTATACTCTTGGAGCTAATGATTGGACACTGGGAGGTTTTGGGGAAAAACAAAAACCCAACATCTCAAAAGCTCTATGCTTGCTAGAAGTAACAGTCAAAAGCTATGCCACTTAAATCTTCTGCCTCTTAAATCTCTGAGTCAGCCTAATTGGCAGAGCCTAACTTGCATACAGAACCCTAGCTGCAAGGAAGTTTGGGTAATGTAGTTTCCAGGTGCCCTACCTCTGCAAACCAGGAAGCCGAGATCTCAACTAGGAGGACGTAAGTTGAAATGAATGCTGAGCACAGGTCCACTATATCCACCAAGGGTGTGTAATTCACTACCACCATCGTTTGCATATGATGGTAGCCCTCTGTAAATACAAACTTCAAACAATCAGTGTTCTCAGAATCCAGCTATGATCTAATCTGGGGGCCTTGAATGGAAGCCACAGTGGAATCCAATGGAAAACAGGAACCGGCATTATCTAACAGATAATTCCTAGTGAGGAAGACTGGAATTGGCCTCAGCATGCAGGGGCTGACCTTATCTGACCCAGAGAGATGGCTTTCCCACTCATACCTCCACAAGACCGAGCCTAGTGGTCCTAACCACCAGCCCCGCTGCCTCTTCCAGCATCTAATCCCTCTCGGGAGGCAGTCTAGAGTACTGGTGACGATAACAATGTCTTTGGGAAGATAGAACTTTGCCTTCGTATGTTTTGATCATCACCACTATTCGGTGGTTATTTCCGTGAATGTTTATCAAGGACGAAAGGACAGAAATGAAAAACACGAGATCAACCACCGGGGTTGCTGGTGAAATCCAGACCAGAGAGCAATGGCCCTGGTACAAAAGCTAGACAGACACAAGCACAGAATCGGCCCCCGTTGAGAAGAGGGCACTGGAAAATAAGGAATCTCGCAGGTAGCCTAGGTGGGGTGTGGGCGCGGGCGCCCCGGAAGGCTCCTCCCGGGTGTGGGGGTCACCTTAGCTGCACGGTGGGGTGGGGGTGGGAGACGTCCAGGGGTGAGACAAGGGGGAAGACGGTTGGGAAGAGAGGAAGCCACTGCGTGCAGGAGTCCCGGGGCGGCGACAGATCCCGGCCCCCATTCAGGAGCCCTCACCACGCAGACGAGCAGAAGGCAGCGCCAACTCCCACTCCAGCGCCCGCCAGCCGGAGCGAGCGCGGCCCCTTTAAAAACCATGTAAACAAAGCTTTGTTCCCCCAGCCGCCCCTCCTTCGCGCTCCCCGGGCCCGCTCCTTCCTCCCACCCGGCGTCTCCGTGCCGCTGACGTTGCCCGCGCCTTTACGCCGTCCCAGCGGTGCTGCGCATTCTCCAACCACGGCCCGAGCCGCCGGGGCCTGCGCAGCTGAGCGGCGCTACGCCACGAGCGTAGCGCGACGAGCCCCCAGCGCGCAGGCGCAGCGGCGACGGCGTCGGCGGCGGCGGCGGCAGCGGCCCCGGCCGAGGTGCGCGCTGGGGGGGAGGGGGGGCCGGAGAGGAGCATGAATGGAGCAAAATGGCGGATCATGTGCAGGTGAGAGGAGCCGCGGGGGGGAGGGGGCGGCCACGGAGAGCGGCGAGTGGAGTGGGGGGCGCACGCGGCCCACAGGGCGCCAGCCGGCTCGGGGTTCGCCAGGCCCACGCCGCCGCCACTCGGGGCTCTGGAGCCGCCGCCCGTCCCGGAGCCCCGGGGCCTTTCCCGCCTCCCGGGCCGGGGGCCTCCTTCGTCCCCTCCCACCCGGTCCCACGCCTCGCTCGCGGGGCTGCAGGAGCAGGAACGGGCGTCCCGGCGCGCGCAGCCCACAACGCTCGTCAGTCACTGTCTTCGTGCCCAGGGGAGGCCTCCGTCAAGTCCTCGGGGGGCCCCCCCCCGCCCCACGGTGAAGCGAGGGGGGACCCCCTTGCTGACTCTCTCCTGAGGGGGACGCCCCCATTACGCCCGCCATCCCTCAACAGATAACAAAAAGGAAACCTCGCGCTGATAAACCTCGCTCGCCGGAGTCTTTCCCGCCGCCTTCCTCTCACGCCCTGGAATATGGGAGACCCCCCAGCAACCCCGGCCTCCTTCCCCCTCCCACGGATGCGCCCTTCGCTCCGACACTCCAAATCGCACAACCCGGAGGGCCGAGCTCCCCGGTCCTCCAAAATGGGTGCTCAGGCCTCGGCCCGCCTCTCCTCGCGTCCTCCTAGCCACAGTGAAGGAGTTGAGCGCCCACACCTACCATGAAACACTGGGTGGAGGGGGGTGTGTCTGAAAGGAGAGATGAAGGGTTGGGTGCAGACGTTGCTCGGAAGGGTCTTGATCCGGCTCAAGAGCTGCCCCGAGGGTGCTGTGGGACCAGGCCACTCTCCTCAAAGACAGGCACAGGCCCTAGAAAGGGACAGCCCACATCAAACCCAGTAGCAGCTGGAGGACTGCAGGGTTTAATTTCTTGCAAACTAGATAAAGTTTTTCCTGTCCGTGCCTGAGATCTGATATTTTTATGACAGTTATTGATGCACGTCCATTGTGGGGAACCTTCCAATTTTCTAGGTAACCAACTGCACAGGTTTTGTGTTGTGGGAAGGAAAGATTAGAGGGCAAGAAGTGTCGCCTTTATACTCTATGGCATCATTCCTCAAGTGAAAAGAATGATGTCATTCTTAATACGTCTGCAAGAATCTGGAGTGATGTGACTTCTGCCCCTTTCTTTGTAGAGAAGTGACTAAATAAAATACTTAATTTTCGGGCCAGAGATCAGTAAAGTAGATCTTCAGAGTGTGCGGGACAAGTAGTCAGGACAGAATTATAGCAAGAAACCTAACCACAGATGGAAAACCACGGGATTTGTGTTTCAAAGTCAGTACCTTGGCTTAATTCAGAAGTGGCAGTAAAAGTTGATACAAGATGATGATAATAATAATAATAGTGTAGCACCTTGAGTTTTATAGCAGCCTTTTCTAAGAAGCGTGAAAGATTTTATGTGATTTTTAAAAATTCTTGCATCTTAGAAGGCTCAGTAGGCAGGAATTACTTCTGTCATTTAAAGGAACAAAAACCAAAGCACAAGAATGATAATGAGATTTGCTTAAGATAAGGCTAAGTGTCCCAAAGTCTTTGGAGGTTGGATCTAGTGCGCTTCCTTACTGGGGGATGGGGGGTGTCTATGAGCATTCTAGAACAGACTTTGAGTAGATAGCATTTCTGAACCGTGCTTTGGAATGCAGAGGGGGTCAGTACTTTTATGAATACACATCGTGCTATTTGCTGTTTCCCGTAAAGAAATCTATCTTAATGTGATCTCCCACGTTTTTGAGCCGAAAAGGTTGTCATTCCCGTGAAAGTCAGGATGCATCAAAGCAATCTTCACGGCATTTGTCGCTCCAAGGAAGGTCTGTTTTATTTTTAGTAAGATGTTGTTCTCCCACTCACCACTCAGAAATCTACGGAAGTAAGAATTTATTAACTTTTCAAAACAAAGGGGAGCATCTTGGTCAATGTTTTATTTGTAGCCTTTATTTACTTTAAAGAGCTGCAATCTGTTGGTCTAAATTAGTGCTTAGTGGTCTTCATATCACCGGGGTAAGTTTGTGAGTGAATTTTTTTCTCTTTGGAGAGAATGGGACATACTGCTTTTCTTTGTTAGACCAGTAAGTGTTAATAGTATTGGGCACTCATAGACTTTAAGGTGGTACTTTATTGTGGCAGAAAACCTTCCTATGAAAAAGATACACCCTTCCCTAGGTAGAATGAGTAATTGAAGGATTCATTAAAGACCTGTCTGCAATGAATTGTGGGGAGGGTGGCAGGGATATTTTTCTCATAACACTGATCAAACGTGAAGTTTATATAGGTGTCTGTTACAGATTCATAACTGATTATTTGAGAGTTGCATTTGTAGAACTAAATAGTCGAGTCATTATATATCTAGTGCTTTTCTGAACCACCAGGGTGAGCAGTTTTTTCATAATTCAGGCTGAGTGTCATATGATTCTCGGGTTCTCTCAGGCTTATGTCTTGGATATCTCTCTTCTAAGGATATGTGTTTTATGGACGATTTTAAGTGCTATAAAACTTTAGTAATGGGGAAATTACAATATTTGATTTGCTTTTTAGCTCTTGATGTTATAGGCAAGTGTCTGTAGAAGAGTGCCCTTAAGCAGCTCCTCGATGTGATGGGTTTCTTACTCTTGGTCTCAGATAACCTTATCTAACTTTCACCCTGAAGAGAGGGTGGTTACAAAGCTTTGCCTGGGAGAAAAAAAAATCAAACTTGTGTTTTGTGTTTAATAATCTTTAGTTGCCATTCCTTTCATGCTTTTTTTTTTTTTTTAACATATCTAAAGCTGGCAAGTTATTGCAAAGAGATGAAGACAATGCTCAGTGAACAGCGGTTATGAAAAAGATTAAGAAGAATCATATGTTTTAATAGTGCTAGCTGGTGTTCGGGAGCTCGAGAGGAAAAGGAAAGAATATGATTTATATGTCGAATATGCTATTTAATATGAATTAGCTATACTATAAATAATGGAAATGAAGACTGATTTTAGGATTTTGTTGGAATTACTACTTTGTTTTATTGGGTCTTATCCCAAATCCTGAAGTATTATTTAGTGGGCTCTGCATTATGACTATACTAGCAGAATGTACTATTTGCAAAGTAGTCATAGTTTGTTTTAAATTCCAGGCACAGTAATTAAATATTGACTGCCAGTGTAACTCTAGGGAGTTGTGAAGAATCATTACAACTTGTCAGGTTAAATTTTAGCAGGGTGCAAAAATTCGGCCTGATTATAGCAAAAGTGATGGTTGTTTTTTCAGATTTTAACAATACGCAAGGAAATGATAAGTGCTATGGGTAGTCCATTTTGAGAAGGGAGTTCCGTATAACTTTTGAGAGTTTTAAATGTGAAAAACAATAACTTTTCTAACTTTTTTCCAGTTCAGCTAATACCAGAATTCTTAGTGTGTGCAAGGCCCTTTCTGTGCTGGGCACTGCAGAGGATTCAGAATGAGAAAGACCCTGGAGCCAGGCTGCTGAAATGTTCAATTCTGTTGCTCTTTTGGCAGGCTTCAGGAGCACACACGTAGATACAAGAAAGAATACGTTGATTTCAAATCCCAGCACTTTGGGAGGCCGAGGCAGGCGATCAAGAGGTCAGGAGATCGAGACCATCCTGGCTAACACAGTGAAACCCCGTCTCTACTAAAAATACAAAAAAATTAGCCGGGCGTGGTGGCGGGCGCCTGTAATCCCAGCTACTTGGGAGGCTGAGGCAGGAGAATGGCGTGAACCCGGGAGGCGGAGCTTGCAGTGAGCGGAGGTCGCGCCACTGCACTCCAGCCTGGGTGAGAGAGCGAGACTCCATCTCAAAAAAAAAAAAAAAAAAAAAACAAAACAGAAAGAATACATTGATTTCAAAACATACTACATCTGTGTTGGGTGATAAGCAATAACTATGTCCCATTACCCACTCCCACCCTGATATACCTCTTTCGTGGGTTTATACAAATAATACGTGTGTGTTTTATTTCATTATTTTACTTCCATTCACACTGGAAATGTCTGTATTTTTTTTTTTTTTTTTTTTTTTTTTTTTTTTTTTTTTTGAGACGGAGTCTCGCTGTGTCGCCCAGGCTGGAGTGCAGTGGCGCGATCTCGGCTCACTGCAAGCTCCGCCTCCCGGGTTCACGCCATTCTCCCGCCTCAGCCTCCGAGTAGCTGGGACTACAGGCGCCCGCCACCACGCCCGGCTAGTTTTTTGTATTTTTAGTAGAGATGGGGTTTCACCATGTTAGCCAGGATGGTCTCGATCTCCTGACCTCGTGATCCACCCGCCTCGGCCTCCCAAAGTGCTGGGATTACAGGCTTGAGCCACCGCGCCCGGCCGGAAATGTCTGTATTTAAAACATATATCTATTTACTTGATTACTCTGATTTTAGTATATTTCCTCTGAAAGCCTTGGGAAAAATTAAGGGATGTATATGTACATGTGGGATCATTCAAACACTTAACATACATGTAAAAAAATACAGTACAGTGATGGAAGAATCTCTAATTTAGATGAAGGTATAGAAAGAAGTATCAGGAAGATCCCTGTTATATATCTTACAGAGAAATTAGCTTCCATTTGACCCAGAAATTGATGTTCATAACCACCAGCTGTATTTTCTTTTTTCTTCGTTGAGTTTTGAAAGCAATATTGTACCACAGCCTTTCAAGGTGGGAAAGTTGCCAGTTTAAACCAATAAGCTAATGTCTCTCTGTAGGTACAACTACTGAGGCTACTTTCCCCGCTTCACTATGTTCAAGGAAGATAGTGTTTTGAAACTGCATCTTTTTTTTTAAACACCTAACATTATCTCACATTTTCTCAGAGTTAGGAATCTGGGAGTGGCTTAACTAGATAGTTTTGGTTAGGGGTCTCATTTGCAGTCAAACTCTTATCTGGGGCTCCAGGCTGCATTCAACCTCAGGGTTTGACTTGAGGATAGATAATTTTCTTCTAGGTTTACTCACAGTGGGCCTGGTCAGGCCTCAGTTCCTCACTGGCTGTTGTCTGGAGACTGCAGTTCGTTACCAATGGACCTCTCCTAGTGCATCATTTTTAAGGACTTCATTAAATTCTGCAATGATATATGCTGTGTATAAGTGACCCATCTTGTTATTTGTTTCAAAAACTTTTTATTGAAATATATACCTGCAGACAGGTACAGAAATCATAAGTGTTCAGCTTGATGAATTTTCACAAAGTGAATACTCCTTTGTAACCAGCACCCAAATCAAGTCAATATTATCGGTGCCCCAGAAGTCCCCTGATACCCTCTCAACAGCTACCTGTAGCCCCCGACACCCTGCCACTAACTACTATCCTGTCATTTGAGTTTTAAATCTGCTTTTAGAACTTAAGCTGAGTAACTTGAGAGTTTTAGCTTCAAAGCCAGGGGGAGAAGCAGTACAGAGCAGTGATTATACAGCTTTGGGGGGATTTATTTCAGAATGTGATGGAAGCTATGTTAGTGCTCTCTGGTAGGGGTGGGGAGAGTGTGCCTACACAAAATTTTACCTACAATTTTAGGCCATTCATGAACCTTGTTAGAGTTTAAAGATAGGTGCCTTTTTAGATGAAAATGCTTACAATATTTTATTAAGAAACTGATTTACAAGTATTTCTCTTTTGACTTATTTGAAACCTAGTTCAGGACCACGATAGATGTTCCTGGAGAGTTACATGCAAGCTGAATTTTTAAATACTGAATTAAATTCTTGAGGATGATTAATGGTGACCACTTAAGCATCTACTAATATCCCATTTTTGTTACTGTGCAGACACATAGAAGGAAATATAAGATGTGATATTCTACTTTCAGGGCCTTACATTGAATTGAGCATCATAACAAGCCTGGTCATTGAGTTGTGAATTTGTAATGAGACTGGTTTTGTCGACATGTCCCTGATTGAGGGGGCAGTTACTACCCCGTTATATTTTTCCCCCATTCCAATACATCTGAGGAATACCTTCATTCCTAACATTTATAGTGACTCATTACTAGGAAATTCTCAATGGAATGGGATTGGTACCCGGGAGGCATATCAAAATCTTGGGGGAGGAAGGACAGTTGTAAAAACCTAGATCCTAAGTATTTCTGATATTTGTTTCGATGGCTGTTCACCCCTTCACACATGTGTGCATACACACAGGGACACACACACTCCTACTGCCATAAAATGGGAAGGATGTATTTAAGAGAAGGCAGAATTGGAAACTTCATGCCAGCATTAATTGATCTAATTTAATGCTCACCGCAGCACTGTAACATCGGTATAGAGCTAATAGTAATAGAATTTTCCTTGAAATAAGCTGATTGAAAGACCTCGTATCTCTGGAAGACCGGAGAACTCGCTGTTGGAAGATTTAGATGATGTTCGTGGTGGTGGTTATTGTAAGACTTACTGGAGTGTGACTTGGTTGGGCATAGGGAAAGGGGAATACCAATATTAACTGAGTGTCTGTTATATGCCAGGCACCATTCTAAGCCTTTTATAGTGTTATGCCATTTAATTGGGAAACTCATTTGGTCTCTGAGCCTGGATTAAGTGATCTCTGAAGTCCCTTGTAGTTCAAGCATTCCAGATGGGATTTCCAGTTGTTATCCTTGTATTCTCTCCCCAGTATACCACTGTGTTCTCAATTCTTCTTCTTTTTTTTTTTTTTTTTTTTGAGACGGAGTCTCGCTCTGTCGCCCAGACTGGATCTCGGCTCACTGCAAGCTCCGCCTCCCGGGTTCACACCATTCTCCTGCCTCAGCCTCCCGTGTAGCTGGGACTACAGGTGCCCACCACCTCACCCGGCTAGTTTTTTGTATTTTTTTGTAGAGACGGGGTTTCACCGTGTTAGCCAGGATGGTCTTGATCTCCTGACCTCGTGATCCGCCCGTCTCGGCCTCCCAAAGTGCTGGGATTACAGGCTTGAGCCACCGCACCCGGCCAATTCTTATGTACATGTTTGTAAAATTTCTTAAAATATTTATGCTCAAACTAACATTTCCATTTCATCTAACTTAAATATCTCTTTCTCTTCTTTATGTCCAATTTCTTAAACTCCCAGAGTTTTTTTCTGTAAGATCTAGTCATCTGTAGCACTTCTCACAAATTGAGCTCTCTTATGCCCCAAACAGTAACAAAAGAGGTCGCTTAGTTGGACAATAAGCAGTGAAAGATATTTCTTATGGGACAAGAAATTAACATTATTACTCAAATGTTGATACCCGTAGGCTGAGAAATGATTCTCACTTAAAACCCCTGGGTTTTAAACCTCTCTTAGAAAAACATTAGTTAGATGAAAAAAAAAATCAAAATAATTTTCTCTGGAAAATAAGGTTCCTCTGAAAACAAGCAGATTATTAAAATATCCCTTATACTACTTCAGGAAATTGTAATGTTATAGCTGTGGTGGCCTCTTAGCTTTTAAGTATATGAACTTGTGTTGGACACATGCTGATCTCGTTGGTATTTGCATAAGAATAATATTTAAAGTGTGCAGTCTCAGAAAGAATTGAGAGTTTTGCTAGACATTTGCCCCAAAGTTTTAGTCAATTTATGGTTTAAAGGGGTGTATTTAAGGCTAGAAAAGGGAAATGAAGCGTTTTTTTAGGATTTTTTAGGATTTTTTCCAATTCTACTTAGTTTGCAAAGTTTTGAAAGCATATGTCATGAGTTTGGCAAAAATTATTTCAAAGCTTGTTTGTTTTTTTTTTTTAACCTCATTCACCTCCACTAACTCCTGAACTTCAGTGCTTTATTTCTGTCTTCCAAAAAGACATCTAAAATCAGTCATGAAATTTAACTTAACTCTAAGAACCTGTAACATAAAGTTTGCTCTGAAAAACATCTGGGAAACCCGATGTATATTTCTCATATCTATACATCTGTACTCAGTTGAAAAAAAATCTAAATTTTACCCAGTATATAGCCACAAATTATTTAGAATATAATGTTTTGTGTCAGTAGGTGATATTTTTATCTTCAGCTTGTCATTGACCCATCTAAGGATCCCTGCAAGGTCTTGTCAAAAACTAGTCTGGGGCATACCCAAGAATTTTAAAGATTAAATAAAACTTACTGGAAAATGTGACCTTGTTTTCCTTAGTCTTATTGAACTGGTAATGTTCCAGAACTGACCACCTTTCTTCAGGCTTTCATAAAACCAGTATTAAATTGTTTTTAGGCAAATTGAACCTGAGCAACAGGGAGTATGTAAGGATAAGCCAGGCAGGGGCACACATGCTTATAGTCCCAGCTACTGGGGAGGCTGAGCTGGGAGGATCACTTGGGTACAGAAGTTCAAGTCCAGCCTGGGTAACATAGCAAGACCCCAAGTCTTAAAAAATAAAATAAAATAAAATAAAATTCAAATAAAATAAGGACATTATCCCACAGGTGTTACAAATGAAAATTTGTTGTAATGTAAAAGATTATTTGCTAGTTCTTGGAACTCTGCAATTAGACACACTCCAAATAGGGAGAGCAGAATGTTGTGAGCAAGACGTTTTAATTTCATATAATTCCTAAAACCTGTCCATTCAGAGCTGTTTGGTTTAGGTTACTATTAATGTACCTTAGAGGTTCCCAGAGGCACATTTCCTGTCAATATTGATAACATTGATAGAGTGAGACTTAAAAACCAGCTTCTTTTTTTTTTTCAGATGGAGTTTTGCTCTTGTTGCCCAGGCTGGAGTGCAGTGGCGTGATCTCGGCTCACCGCAACCTCTGCCTCCTGGGTTCAAGCAGTTCTCCTGCCTCAACCTCCCGAGTATCTGGGATTACAGGCATGCACCACCACGCCCGGCTAATTTTGTATTTTTAGTAGAGATGGGGTTTCTACATGTTGGTCCAGCTGGTCTTGAGCTCCTGACCTCAGGTGATCCTCCCGCCTTGGCCTCCCAAAGTGCTGGGATGACAGGTGTGAGCCACCACGCCCAGCTGACCCAACTTTGTATCTATTCCTCCCATACCTGTCACCTCTAATGTAAACAGCACTCACGAAAGTAGATATGTGGTTCATAAAAAGATGACTTTTGGGTAAATCTGATGCCAGTGGAATAAAATCTTTCCTTTTTACTCACATTTTATGTGTACAGTAAACGACATCCATTTAAAATGTACAAATTGACAGATACATATACCTGTGACTCTGGGATCAAAATATGGAACATTTCCATTTTGCAGTCTGTCCCTCCCTCAGCCCTCAGCCCCACACAACCCTGTTCTGCTTTCTGTCACTATAAATTAGTTTGCATTTGCTGGAATTTTATATAATGGACTTACTGTGTACTCTTGTTTTCTGACTTCTTTCACTCAGCAAGGTGACTCTGAGATTCATTCTCATTGTTGCATAATAGGAGTGCTTGGTTACTTTTCATTGTTGACAAGTATTCCATTGTATGAATATATCACACTGGATGTATCTATTCACTCTTTGGGAGACATTCAGGTTGTTCCCAGTTTTTAGTCATTGTGAATAAAGGTGCTGTGAATATTCATATACCAGTCCGTGTATGGATGTACATTTTTATTTTTCTTGAGTACCTGGGAGGAGAATGGCTGAGTCCTATGGTGTATGTTTACTTTTTTTTTTTTGAGATGGAGTCTCACTCAGTTGCCCAGGCTGGAGTGCAGTGGCGCAATCTCGGCTCACTGCAAGCTCCGCCTCCTGGGTTCACACCATTCTCCTGCCTCAGCCTCCCGAGTAGCTGGGACTATAGGCACCCACCACCACGCCCGGCTAATTTTTTGTATTTTTTTAGTAGAGATGGGGTTTCACCTTGTTAGCCAGGATGGTCTCGATCTCCTGACCTCGTGATCCGCCTGCCTCGGCCTCCCAAAGTGCTGGGATTACAGGCATGAGCCACTGCGCCCTGCCATGTATGTTTACATTTTTAAAGAAACAGGCAATTTTCCAAAATGACTGTACCTCAAGTTATTTCATAACTTCACCAATATTTAGTATGTCACTCTTTTGCCATTCTAGTAGGATCTCGTGTTTTTAGTTTGTACTTCTTTGATGACTGACATGTTAAGCATCTCTTCACGTGCTTACTGACATTTGTATATCTCAGACTTGCAAACCAGGCTGGTGTTTTGGCCTGACAGCCTATTTTTGTATGGCCTGCACCCTGAGAATAGCTTTTACGTTTTAAATGGTTGAAAAAAATCTAAAAGAATAATACTCCATGTTGCATGATAATTATATGAAATTCTGATTTCACTGTTCATAAATAAGTTTTATTGAAACATGCATTCGTCTCTGTATCCTCTCTGGCTGTTTTTGTACCACAGTGGCAGAGTTAAATAGTCTTGACAGACATTTTGGCCTAAAACATTTACTCTCTGGCCCTTTAGAGAAAACATTTGCAGACTCCTGGTAGATCTTCTTTGGTGATGGATCCCTTCAAATCTTTTGCCTGACTTTTGGGTGGAGGAGGTACCAGCCCGGTATGTTTCTAATCCAAGCCCAGTTTGACAGGAACTGCATCAAGTTCTTCAGTCGTGCCAACCACGTTTCAAGTGCTCAGTAGCAACATAAGGCTAGTGGTTACCATATTGCATAGTGCAGATATAAAATATTTGCACTATCATGGAAATTTCTATTGGACAGTGCTACTCTAGAATAAACTTGCCACTGAACCAAAGGGATTAGCAGCAAAGTGGAACATAGGTTATAGGATTGCTTTCCTAGATATCAGTAAAAATAAGCTAGATCCTCGTCCTCTCAGATGTGTGTGAATGCAAATGGATATATTTTGTTATCCATGTATGTCCTGTTCTCTTGGCCAAGTGATGAGAGAAAGCAGTTAACTCATAAAAGAAATTCAGAATTTTACTGATAGGAAATAATTTTAAGAAGAAAAAAACAAGTGTTAATATATTATCTCCCAAAGCATTTTGCAAAGAACAAACCTTCTAAAATTCCTATGTATTTGTAACTATTTTACAGATGACATGGAGGATATGGAGGGAAATATTAAACCATGAAATCACTTTTTCCTGGGGCTAAGTCCTGATATACTAGCAATCCTAGTTCTCTTCAGCTTCTAATTTTAAAATATTATTTACCATAAAGTTTTTCATAATAGCATGAGCTTTGAAAATAATGCAGAAGGCCGGGCGCGGTGGCTCAAGCCTGTAATCCCAGCACTTTGGGAGGCCGAGGCGGGCGGATCACAAGGTCAGGAGATCGAGACCACAGTGAAACCCCGTCTCTACTAAAAATACAAAAAATTAGCCGGGCGCGGTGGCGGGCGCCTGTAGTCCCAGCTACTCAGGAGGCTGAGGCAGGAGAATGGCAGGAACCCGGGAGGCAGAGCTTGCAGTGAGCCGAGATCGCGCCACTGCACTCCAGCCTGGGCAACAGCGTGAGACTCCGTCTCAAAAAAAAAAAAAAAAAAAGAAAATAATGCAGAAATATTCTAAGTTGAAATGGCTAAGATAGCCTATTTTAAGATTGAATTTAAAGGGTTTTTTTTTTTTTTTCCCCCTGAAAACTGTTTTGTGTGACTGTGCTGAGGGGCAGGCATAACTGACTCTAAAGAGTGAAGTGAAAGTCAGTAAATCTATGATTACATAGTCATTCTCTTTGGCAAAAATATTATGTAATTATGCATTATTTTGTTCTTAACATAGAGATGTTTGTAAGTTTTTGGTGATTCATCACTCATGTCAATAACTTCCTAATCCATCCTAGAAATAAATGTTTTGCTGAAGTGGGAATATAAATGCACCAGCTAACATTGAGAAAGTGGAGGAAATGTGTAATGAGTAAATGTTTTAGAGGCATCCAGAAAGATACGTTTTAAAACAACTTCTACCATTTCTGGTTTCAAACATGGTTTCTGTCACATTCTCTAATTGACCAGATATATTTTATGTGTACCCTAAATGTTCACCTATTTAATAGAATAGTATTGTTTAGAATACTATTATCCTCCTGGTTATTTGGTGAGATACACACATCAGTAAACATTCCCTCATTTGGCTAGTATTGTTTGGTCATGTATTGTGTGCCAGATTGTTAGGCAATGGGAATATAAATGTGAATAAAATACAGTGTCCTTGTTCAAGGACCTGAATACATAGAAATGTACACCAATAAGGGTTATAGAGTGAGATCAGTGATAGGACACTTTTATGCATAGAACATAAGACACAAGTGTCAGTCCTCCCTTGGAGATCCAGGAAAGCCTTCTTAAAGTGGTGAATCATTAAGCCAGATCTGAAAAGGCCTGGTGTTCTCCGGATTGATAAGAGCACAACAAGCAAAGTACCATAGATAAAGCTATATATATGTTCGCGTAACATTCCAGGAGAGCAAATATGGCTTCTATAGAGGAAATCAATGTAATGGTAGGAAGAGACCAGAACATGAAGTGCCTGTTGTAGCATAATAAGGAGTTTGTACTGTAGGTGTATAGTTGAAGGTTTTTAAGTAGAGTGACAGAATAATTACTGCAACAGTGGTATAGGAAATTGTTTATCTGTTATCAAGTTGAATTAGAAGTCACATTTTTTTGATAGTGAAATTCCATTTCAGTAGTCTTTAGATGTTGTAAATATCTCAGATGTCAGCTGCTTTGTTGCCCAAGCTGGAGTGCAGTGGTGTGATATCCACTCACTTCTGGGTTCAAGCATTTCTCCCACCTTAGCCTCCCAAGTAGCTGGGACCACAGGCACACACCGTCACACCCAGCTAATTTTTGTATTTTTTGGTAGAGACAGGGTTTTGTCATGTTGGCCAGGCTGGTCTCAAACTCCTGACCTCAAGTGATTTGCCTACCTCTGCTTCCCAAAGTGCTGGGATTACAGCCATGAGCCACTGTGCCCAACCCATGCCTATCTTATTTCTCTCTCTCTCTCTCGTTTTTTTAGACAGAGTCTCGCTCTGTTGCCCAGGCTGGAGTGCAATGGCGCAATCTCAGCGCACTGCAACCTCCGCCTCCCGGGTTCAAGCGATTCTCCTGCCTCTGCCTCCCAAGTAGCTGGGACTGCAAGCACCTACCACCACACCCAGTTAATTTTTGTATTTTTAGTAGGGGTGGGGTTTTACCATGTTGGTCAGGCTGGTCTCGAACTCTTGACCTCGGCCTCCCAAAGTGCTGGGATTATGGGCATGAGCCACCGCACCTGGCCCATGCCTACCTTATTTCTTATTAACTTAAACAGCAACTGCAAGACTTGGGTGAAACACTGATACTTTATTCTATTTTGTTTGCTGGAACAGCCTCAGATTCTGTTACCACTGACAAGAGTAAAATGTTTTTTACAACCAGCAATGAAATAGGCATGCATTTAATGCGAAAAAGAAGAGGTCGTAGTCTCAGGAGTTTGAATAAATCATGAAATGCTGACTACTCTGGCCGCCAATACCCCTTAAAGGTTTATACCAATTCTATCTTACCTACCCTTGGTCTGTTTTGTTTCTCCATCCCATGTTTTAACTGTTAGAAAATCAGGTTCATTTTCTTTATCCTTTATCAACTGTTGTTTCAAGGTTATCTAGAAAAAGACTTCTTTTTTAAAATCTTCTATTCTGTTAGATTATTTTATTTATTTTGAGACAAAGTCTTGCTCTTGTTGCCCAGGCTAGAGTGCAGTGGCACGATCTTGGCTCATTGCAACCTCTGCCTCCTGGGTTCAAGCGATTCTTCTGCCTCAGCCTCCTGAGTAGCTGAGATTACAAGCACCTACCACCAAGCCCAGCTAATTCTTATATTTTTAACAGAGACGGAGTTTTACCATGCTGGCCAGGCTGGTCTTGAACTCCTGACCTCAGGTGATCCGCCCGCCTCCCAAAGTGCTGAGATTACAGGCGTGAGCCACCACGCCCAGCCAGAAGCTTCTTTTAAATATGCTGTTTGCCTGGTCTTCCTTGTTTGCTGACTTGATTAATAAAAAGCATTTTCCATAGATCATACAGCAGTGTAAACTTGAAAAGCAAATTGATATTTTACAAAACTGTTAAGGGAAAAATGATTTAGAATTCCAGAGAACAAGAAAACTAGCAATGTGTGGGGCATGTATGTCAAAACTTCCTAAGAAACATTTACTTAATATTCTTTTTTGCTTTTTTTTTTGTCAGAGGGTAAATATGAAACCCCGAATTCTTTGCTTCTGTGAATCAAAGTTCAGGGTTCCAAGATTAAGTATTGTGATTGCTTTTATCTTTCTTCCCTTTAATGTTCTGTTTTGAATTTCTTATGCTTCTTTCTTGCCGAGTCTTCTAAAGGAGTACACACAGTATTTAGGGTTTTCTCGTGGGAAAAGAGATAAGGAGGGCTGAAAAGCTTTCTTTTGAATTTTTATGCCAGTTAAAACTCTGTCTTCTTCCTTTATGCCTTTATTTCTTATCTCTTCTTTTATTATTTCTAACTTTTAATTTTTTTTTTTTTTTTTTTTTTTTTTTTTTTTTTTTTGAGACGGAGTCTCGCTCTGTCGCCCAGGCTGGAGTGCAGTGGCGCGATCTCGGCTCACTGCAAGCTCTGCCTCCCAGGTTCACGCCATTCTCCTGCCTCAGCCTCCTGAGTAGCTGGGACTACAGGCGCCCGCCACCTCGCCCGGCTGATTTTTTGTATTTTTTTAGTAGAGACGGGGTTTCACCTTGTTAGCCAGGATGGTCTCGATCTCCTGACCTCGTGATCCACCCGTCTCGGCCTCCCAAAGTGCTGGGATTACAGGCTTGAGCCAACGCGCCTGGCCTAAATGTTTATATAATAATTGGACCGCAGTTCAGTAGGCCAGAGGGGATGCTAAATGTTAATGTAGTCTAGCAGCTAGGCTATTTGTTGTTTATACCTGTGATACAAAGTTCATCCCTGTCTAAACTGTAGGCTATTCGTTGTTTTTACCTGTGATATAGAGGCGTATACATGAATAAATAACATACAAAATGGGAGCATTCAAGGAAAGTTGGCTGTAATGTATATTTAATATTCACATTGACCTCTGTTAGAGAATCAAAGGTGTGTTTCTACAGGCAAGAAAATATTCATTGGCATGTGGTATACTGTAGTATTTTACTGCCAGGATTATAGGCATACATCACATTCTAAGGTTTTAGAACGTGATGGAAATTTCCTTCTCCTTTTGCTGGAATTTTTTTTTTTTTTTTTTTTAAGATGGAGTCTCGCTCTGTTGCCCAGGCTGGAGTACAGTGGCACGATCTCAGCTCACTGCAACCTCTGCCTCCTGGGTTCAAGCGATTCTCCTGTCTCAGCCATCTGAGTAGCTGGGACTACAGGTACATACCACCACACCCGGCTAATTTTTTCTATTTTTAGTAGAGACGGGGTTTCACCATGTTAGTCAGGATGGTCTTGATCTCCTGACCTCGTGACCCGCCCACACGGCCTCCCAAAGTGCTGGGATTACAGGCGTGAGCCACCACACCTGGCCCCTCCTTTTGCTGGATTTTACAGTGTTATTGTTGTTACCGTTATTTAATAGATAATATACAGTTTGAAAATTTCTCTAATTTTTGGCTTCAAGGCTATATCTATCATTACTTTCCTGAGCACATGTACACAAGTCTATTTAACATTGAAATGTTACCCTGACTCTTGTTTTTAAACAGAGACAGCATTATTCTATTAACAGTGTAACATTTTTTATATTATATTTTATTTATGTGGTGGGTCTATTAAGAAAGCATTGTTAAGCCAGTTAACATTTCTCTACCGGGTCCACCCCTTTTGTTTGCCCATAGCTGAATATTTGTAGTGTTTCATTTGTGAATGCAGAAATTTTACTGTGTATCCATGGTGTTCAGAATAATAACTGTTATCAGGTTAATGAAGTGATGTTAGAATCACATAGTTTTTAAGCTAGAAAAAAATCTTAGAGTATGATTATGCAGTAAAAAGAATTCATACGCCATTTTTGTAGAGGGTAGCTAACTGTATATTGCTTGTTAGAGATAATGTATGAATTTTTAACTTTTCCAGCCATCAAAATCTTAATTTTGTTTCATTGTTAGCATAATGAAAGAAAATATACAAGTAAAGATGCTTAAGGTTTAAACGAGAAAATTTTTTTTCAGTTGTATATTGTTACGGGGCAAATACTGTGCTACATACTAGAGATAAAATGGAAAACAAAATAGACATGTCCTTGCTTTCATAGTGTTTATAGATACTCAGTAAATTATACCAATAAATATATATTTATAAATTGCAATGAGTGCTGTGAAGAAAAAAGTTGTAATGAAATATTTTTATTTTGGGGTGACAGTATTCACTGAAAGAAGGGGACAGTGTGCCAGACAAAAAGAAATAACATGTTGAAAGTTCCTGAGGTGAGAAAGACCCGGAGGAACTGTAAGGAGACATCCCGACTAAACCTCGAGGAGCTAAGGAGGCAATGGGTCTCAAGAGATTAGCAAGAACTAGAATATGATAGATTGCTATGCAGGCATTCAAGTCAGATTTCCAGAGATTTGAGTGATTTATTAAAATGCGAATTCCATAAATTAGGACAAAGCAAAGAGTGAAACCTTGTGTAAACATCTTGACTATGATTTTCAGTTGCAGGGAGTTGCACAAGGTGGATTATAATAGCAAAAAACTGAAAGTACGCCACAAAGCAGGTTGTGACATCTGTGTGATTAATGAAGGAAAAACTTCATATGTTTTCAGCTGGGCTGTTTGTTGGAATTAGATCATGAGAAATAATAAACTGAACTAAGGACATTTGCATTGTATGCAGGCATTACCAAGACCAAAATCCACACTTCCCGTTTGCATCAGGACAGTCACAAAGGAGCTTTCATGCTTACTGCTCTGGGTTTTAGTTGTCTTCGGTTTGGGCTCTAATTGATTTTGCCTACTCTTTAGTTAATACAGCCAGGCATCTAAAAGGATTTTTGTATTTAAATAGCAGCTGTAGATATTTGTGGCAGGAAGTTTCGATGCTAACTGGTTTGCCATATTGCTGGAACCAAAAGTCTCAACCTAGTTTACACAGTTTTCAAATGCATTATTTCTTTTGATTTTTATGTCAAGGTGCAGGCTTCTTTCAGGTGAACAAACTAATTGGAAATTAAAGTAATTTGGACATTTTGCCTAAAGTCCTACAAACAGTGAGAGTCAGGATTAAAACTCTAGTTTTAAGCTTCACGTTCAGGTATCTTTCCAGTACTCCCTCCTTTCCATTAAATACAGATAATCTTAACTCATATATTTGGCGTGTCCATTAGTTTTCACTGATTAGCTTGACCTTTTGCTTCTTTCTCATGGATAGAACTTTAAGAGGAATTTGTTTCATTAGACCGAATTTGGAGGGAGCATTGGATTTCGAAGCAAGATCTAAATTTTTTTTTTTTTTTTTTAGATGGAGTCTTGCTTTGTCACCCAGGCTAGAGTGCAGTGGCACGATCTCAGCTCACTGCAGCCTCTGCCTCCCAGGTTCAAGCGATTCTCCTGCCTCAGCCTCCCGAGTAGCTGGGAATACAGGCACATGCTACCGCGCCTAGCTAATTTTTGTATTTTTAGTAGAGACGGGGTTTCACCATCTTGGCCAGGCTGGTCTGGAACTCCTGACCTTGCGATCCACCCGCCTCGGCTTCCCAAAGTGCTGGAATTACAGGCTTGAGCCACCATGCCTGGCCAATGTGAGATCTGAATTTTAATCCATTTAATAGTGGCGTGACCTTGGACAAATAACTTGAACCTTCAGAGCTTTAGTTTTCTTATATATAAAATGGTGTTGGGCTTCCTACTAATTAAAACCATGGCCCTTCTCATGCCCATGCAGAGTCCTCATGAGGGGTGGTATGGGGCCAGATCTCTCTCTCTCTCTCTCTCTGTCTCTCTGTCTCTCTTGTCTGCAAATCCCACAGACTCAATCAGCTTTCCTCATTTTTTGATAGTTGCCACTATTCTGTCCCTTGGGGTTTTGTTTTCTCAAAACCTTTTTGTGGACTATTTCTCTCCAACAGTAACAACAGTATTTATTGAACTCTTGTCACCTATCAGACAATGTCTGCTAACCCTACCTCTGTTAAAATTGCCTGGGACCACATTTGAACCTACTGAATCAGGGTTTCGTTGTGGCGTGTTAATTTTTTTTAGGATCAACACCCTCAAGTCATTCCGATTAGCAGCCATTTGTGGATCACTGATAATTATTCCTTCTACCATGGCCTCTGTCTCTGTGTCCAGAATATGCAGTCAATCAACAGAACAATTTTTGCCCTTTTATTTCATAGATGTAATTTGAATATTGTAGTCTGCCGTCTTGCCCAGTATGCAGGTCACTAGATTTCTGCTCTGTAAAGAATGTTTGATGCTTGTTTTCACCAATGTTACTATGTGTATTAAATGATACATATTCTAAAGATAGTCTCAAAAGATTAATCTCCCAATTTTGATGACTGTTCAAATTTTGTGAAGCCACAAAAGCAGCATTTCCTAAGTATTTTGTGTCTCGTTGGTCTATCACCTATTGCCCACAACAAGGATTATTTAATCTTAAAGTTGGAAACTATGTATTTTATCTTTCTCTTAGAAATTTTTGGCGTATATTAGCATACTGAAGACTCTTACGAGTTCTTCTGTTTAAAAACGAGTTAACTTCTGTTTAAAATTGGTTAACTGGGCAGTTCCCAAATTGGAATTTTTTTTATCGTGTAATCCTATTAGTGGTCAGTGTGAAACACCGACTGCTCTATAGGTAGAATTTTCTGGGGGTTTTTCTCTTTTTTTTTTCATTTGAAAAAGAGGAATAATATTTACTTCATATGGGGTAGTTTTGCAGGTGAAATGAGAGTTTAGGGGAGAGCATTGTTGAGTGGTTAACAAGGCGACAGACTACTGACCTAAGTGCCTTGCTGTTACATACTGGCCTTAGCAAAATAAAAACTCACTCTGCCATCAACCTTTAGATCGCTCTTAACAGACTCAGACTTTGACTAATCTGTTAGTTCCAAAATTATACCTTATTTTTAATGCATAGCACAATAAGAGGTTAAAAATTTCAAAACTGCCTATCTTGTGGAATTTTTGGCATGGCTAGAAAACGTTTAGATTAACGTGTCATTTATATAATCATTGGTAGATTATGAACGACCACCATAGGGCATACACAAATTCATATTAGTCGAATAAATGAATGAATCTTATTTGGATGTGTTAAATGTATTTCCAAAACACACTTGAGTTCGGTCATTAAACTGTTTGCTTTTTAAAACATCTTGATCTGTTACATTTCAGGCTGAAGCACTTTTAATATCTTACGGTAATAGTTACCAAGAAGATTAAACCTCTTAGTACTCATATAATAGGGAAGACTTTTAATTGATGTTTTGCTGGCAGACTCCACAGGAGCTGAGTTTAGTGTACTTTTCAAACTGTGCTTGTCTAATTTCCTAGGATTCTGAAGTAGCTCATGGCTGTTTCCCTCTGTTCCCGTCACTGCTCCTGTCACTGCAGTGTCCCCATCTACAACAGCTACCATTTGTCAGCACAGGGAAGAGATTTCTCTTTGGAGTTAGTTCATTAATTATTAAAAGGTTCACTAAAATCATCAGAAGTTATTTATTGGTAACCCTGTTTAATTGTAGAGGATCAAGCAGAAATTGAAGTACCCTGGACCAAAAAGGAAGTCAGTATCCGATTCTTGGTATCTTTGTTCCTCTTTTATAAAAGCAGTATATATTTGTTAAGCAGATATGTTCAAATTAATCATTAGTTTTTGCAAGTAGAAATGTTACGTGAGTAAATGAGAATCTTAAAAGGTTTTGGAGTAATTTATAAAGTAGATATAAATTTTGCATTAAACTCCCACTTTCATTAAACTTTTATTACTAAAGTTTCAGAGAAATAAGATATAGATAATATTTATGAGCCTTTCATATCAGTTTTTTTTTCAAACTTTCTTAATATATAGCCCCCCTTTAAATGGCTATTGGTGTCTCACAAGCCCTCTGGTATTGATTTAAATTATTTTGGTTTTAATGCAACAGATATTAACAAACATAAAAATAGATGTAAATTCCTCAGGGTTGTCTTCTTGTGCAACTATAAACTGATTTACAGATTTAAAACAAACCACAAAACCAATTACGTTCAAATTAGCAACATATATTTAATATATTAGATGATAATGTCTATAATGCTGACTGGTATACCATACTTTCTTTTCTTTTCTATTTTTGTTAACATTTACATAACATAAAACTTAAAATTTGAAAGTTAGAGAATTCATTGACTTCCAGTACATTCACAATATTGTACAACCATTAGCACTATCTGTCTAATTCACAACATTTTCATCACCCCACAAAGAAACCCTATACCCATCAAGCAGTCACTGTAAGTTCTTTTTTAGTTCAGTATATTAAGACTGCTGGTATGCCATGTGATGACTCAGTTTTCTCACCATTTTTCTGCATTCAAGGCACTGAGAAACTCATTCATAATGTAATTTGGCTTTCACTTGGTAGGATGCATCGTTTACATATTAGGTTCACCTCTGCTCCTTTTATTTAGTCCTCGACGTTTAAAATTATAGCTACTTGACACTAGTCACCCCTAAACAGGAATGTGAAAACCAAACATGATATAGTACTAGATATGAAGGTGATCAGCCAGATGATTCCGAATACCCTTATATTAACTTTTTTAACAGTCATAAGAAAGAAAATACATCATTAAAAAAAAAAAAAACTCATAGAGAACTCATGGAGCACTGAGACTTATCTCAGGATCCCGGATTGAGAAACGTTATAAATGATTCTTGAGGTTTTATGCATGCTGCTTAATGAGAATGAGGAGCCTGGGCCTTTTAAATCTCATATTATACTTTTAAATGTTTAGGATAATTGCCCTTCTGCCTGAAAATTATCTTTTTGGGAAAGTCTTATTCATGTCTCATTTGGTAACAGCAGGATTTTATTTACATAATTTTTTTTCACTGGGAACATGAAAAATACTCCCCTTTGGAAATTTCAAGGTGATAATAAAATGAAATAATGTAGTTTTTAGCTCTTGTATCCTTATTTTGTTCTTTACATATTCTTTCCATCTTAAAAATAGATAGGTGTAGGTTTTGCCTATGGAATATGCCCATTGTTTTCAAGCAGTAACTTGGTTTTGGATTTTTTTTTTTTTTTTAAGGTGGAGTTTTGCTCTTCTTGCTCAGGCTGGAGTGCAATGGCGCCACCATGCCCAGCTAATTTTGTATTTTTAGTAGAGACGAGAGTTTCTCCGTTTTGGTCAAGCTGGTCTCGAACTCCCGATCTCAGGTGATCCATCTGCCTTGGCCTCCCAAAGTGCTGGGATTATAGGCGTGAGCCACCGTGCCCGGTCTGTTTTGGATTTTTAAAGTTGCTTTAGGGCAATTACTTCCAACAACCAAGTAATGATTTTTTAGTGCCAAAATTAATTGAGTCCGATTCTTGTGGAATACTTGTAATATGAGCTGTCTCTAGATTTTTGTGGATTAATTTTTAAACATATCAGGAAAACAGTATCTCCAAAATGGACAACTTTTTTTAATACTACCTGAAACGATCAGAGGATAAATGACAAAGTGGCAAGAAATGAGACTGAAAAGACCAAATCATAACATGCTTTATGAGCTAAGCTAATGAGATTTAGTTTTATTCTGAAAACCAAGGGGAACTCATTGAAGAATACTTTCAAATGTAATTAGCAAACATTTACTAGTCTTTTAAATTTTATCTGAATTTATTTTCTTTGTATATGTGTTAAGAACATTATATTTTATAATCTCCCTGAATTCTGTCATATTTTTGAGAACTAATGAGTTATTATCCTTTTCAGAACTGAAATACCTTTGCTGATGGAAATGTACCTTTTCAAATGTGAAGTTGATCTTCACACTCCTAAATCTAAATAGCTAAATCTAGTCCTTAGTAGCCAGAATGTGCTATTTGAAAATTTGGCAGAGATTGATCAAATACGTTTAAATCCATGAGTTCTTAATGATATTTTAAAAGTGATAGTAAAAATAACACCACCTTCAGAGGATGGTAGAATACCAATACCAATTCATTATCTTGAAAATTGATACAGGAAAAGAATCAAGTATTTACCCTGCCCTTTTGTGAGCTAAACCAATAGATAACCAAATAGTAGATGAGTAATAAAATGTTTTGTTAAGTGTATTCTGACTAATAACTGAAAAAGAAATGATGGAATTAAAGTATCACCATTTTGTAGTCCCCACTGACTGGAGAGACGTGGGAAGTATGGGTAGTAAGCAACAGTGGCTCACGGGATTACACGGATTACGGGATTACAAAAAGATACAAAGTCAAAGTCAGGCTTTTTTTTTTTTTTTTTTGGAACTGGAGTCATTACTCTGTCACCCAGGCTGGAGTGCAGTGGCATGATCTTGGCTCACTGCAACCTCCATCTCGTGTGTTCAAACAATTCTCCTGTCTTAGCCTCCCGAGTAGCTGGAATTATAGGCATGCGCCACCACACCCGCCTAATTTTTGAATTTTTAGTAGAGACAGGGTTTCTCTGTGTTGGCCAGGCTGGTCTTGAACTCCTGACCTCAGATGATCCACCTGCCTTGGCCTCCCAAAGTGCTGGGACTACAGGCATGAGCCACCGTGCCTGGCCAGTGGTCAGGCATTTTGATCATCCTGTATAAGTCTTGTCCAAAACACTACCTGTATGTAATCTTGCCATTAGAAGAACCTCAGTCTGATCCAGTCTCCGGATCTATCTGTTAGTTTTCAGGAAATACCCCAAACAGAGGTACATGCTGGATTATACCAAGTATCTGTAATCAGCACAACCTAAAACTAGGGAACTCTATAGGTCAAACAGCCTGGGTTCTTCAATAGGTAAATTACAGTCATGCCTTGGTGTCTATGGAGGATTGGTTCCAGACCTTCCCCATATATGTAAATCTTGAGGATACTTAAGTCCCTGATAGAAAATGGATTAGTATTTGCATATAATAAGTATATCCTCTTATATGCTTTTTTTTTTTTCTTTGAGTCAAGGTCTTGCTCTGTCTTGCAGGCTGGAGTGCAGTGGCACAATCCTGGCTCACTGCTACCTCGACCACGCCACCAGCCCACTCCTTGGACACAAGCAATCCTCCTACCTTGGTCTCCCTAGAAGGTGGAACTACAGGGGGTGCCACCTGACTAGTTAAGAAAATTTTTTTTGTGAGACGGGGTCTGGCCCCATTGCCCAGGCTGGTCTCAAACTCCTGGGCTCAAGCAACCCTCTTGCCTTGGCCTTCCAAAGTGCTGGGATTATAGGCAGGAGCCACTGCACTCAGACTCGTGTACTTTAAATCATCTCTAGATTACTTGTACTAGCTAATACAATGTAAATGCTATATAAATAGTTGTTATACTGTATTTTTGGGGGAATAATGACAAGAAAAACAGTCTATACATGTTCAGTACAGACAGACAAAATTTTGTTTTCCAAATATTTTCAATCCATGGTTGGTTGAGTCCATAGGTAACAGAATCCACAGATACAGAAGGCCAACTATATAAGGAAATGAAAGGGATGCCGGAGAAACCTGTGGATTAAAAGAGACCTAAAAGGTATTTTCATTTGTTTGTTTGTTTGTTTTTCACAGACTCTATCTTCTAGGCTTAAGCGATCCTCCCCGCCTCAGCCTTCCAAGTACTAGCTGGGACTACTGGCCTATGACACCAGTAGTGAATTTTCTAAATTTTTGTTGTTGTTGAGTTGCCGTCTCAGGATGTTGCCTAGGCTGTCAGTTTTTTATTCTGATGGACAAAATAAATAAACTATAATGTCTAAAGAAGCACACATAGATGCTAAAACCATAAAAAGAAAATGACAAGGAAGTGATTACTATAAAAGTCAGTAATGGGCCGGGCGCGGTGGCTCAAGCCTGTGATCCCAGCACTTTGGGAGGCCGAGACGGGTGGATCACGAGGTCAGGAGATGGAGACCATCCTGGCTAACACGGTGAAACCCCGTCTCTACTAAAAAATACAAAAAACTAGCCGGGCGAGGTGGCGGGTGCCTGTAGTCCCAGCTACTCAGGAGGCTGAGGCAGGAGAATGGCGTAAACCCGGGAGGCGGAGCTTGCAGTGAGCTGAGATCCGGCCACTGCACTCCAGCCTGGGCGACAGAGCGAGACTCCATTTCAAAAAAAAAAGAGTCAGTAATGGTTACTTACATCAGGGAGGGGAGGGTGTTATGTTTGGGATAAGGCACATGGAAAGGGCTTCTGGGGGTGGTTGGCAAAGTTCTGATCCTGGACTTGAATGATGTTCTTATAATATGTCCTTATAATAATATCATTGGTCGTACGTTGCAATATTGGAGAAGATACAGAGGTAGCAAATAGTATTCCTAAGTATTTCTTGGTAAATAAGATAAAGTAGATCATTTGTAAGTCCTACTGTGTGTAAATTGGCGCGGGACTCCCCAGGGGGAAGCTTTTCATCATCTGTAGCAGCAGTTCCCAAATTTTTTGGTCTTAGGGTCTTTTTACACTCTTTAATATTTTCAAGGACCTCAAAGAGCTTTTTTGTGGCTTACAGCTAAAATATTTGCTGTAGAAATTAAAACAATTTTTAGAATATGTGATTCATTTAAAATAACCTTCTTAAACCCATTATAGACATTATTGTGAAAAGCTTTTTCAAGCCAAAGCACACAATTTTAGTAAGGTAGCATTTTATAATTTTTTGTAAATTTCTTTAATATGTATCTTATTAGAGTACAGCTGGATTCTCATAGTTACTTCTGCATTCAGACTATTTATGATACATTATTTTGGTTGAAGTGTGTGATAAAAATCCAGCCTCACACAGATACGTAATTGGAAAGGGGAGGAGTATTTTAATAGCCTTTTAGATAATTGTGAGTATTCTTCAACACTTCTTCAACAAGTGATAGTTTTGTAAAGGTTAATTGCAGTGTGGAATCCGAAACCATATCTGAACTTTCCTTACTCTTACATGAAAGCCCCTTGGTATGCAGCAGAAATATTTACTTATGCTTCCCATATTGTTGCATGGAATAGTACAAAGATGTGTCCTCAAGTTGAGATTTAGTAAAAATAATACTTTTTCTGCTTCTTTATGAAGGGCAATCTTACTTTAAACTGGCTCGGTTTTTGTTTTGTTTTGTTTTAAATGAGTGTGTGGCAGTGAAGAATATAATGGCTCCCACTCCACTTTGATGCCACTGCCTTAGTTTGTGATAAAGTACCAGCTGTTTTATCCACCATGGCCTTTGTACCTTTGGTGTACTGTTTGTGCAAATGTCAGTATAGCAAAGTATATAAATAATGTCTTGGTATTGCTATGAAAATAACTTAGCTCTTAGAGACCTCCTAAGTTTCAGTAACCCCCAGGAGCCCATGGACCACATTTTGGGAACCTGTGAACTGGAGAACTTCATATATCCTCACTGGCTGTTATATCCAGCACTCTCAGGTTAATTTTTTAGAAAGATGAAAGTAGGCCGGGCGCGGTGGCTCAAGCCTGTAATCCCAGCACTTTGGGAGGCCGAGATGGGCGGATCACGAGGTCAGGAGATCGAGACCATCCTGGCTAACATGGTGAAACCCCGTCTCTACTAAAAAATACAAAAAACTAGCCGGGCGAAGTGGCGGGCGCCTGTAGTCCCAGCTACTCGGGAGGCTGAGGCAGGAGAATGGCGTGAACCCGGGAGGCGGAGCTTGCAGTGAGCTGAGATCCGGCCACTGCACTCCAGCCTGGGCGACAGAGCGAGACTCCGTCTCAAAAAAAAAAAAAAAAAAAAAAACGAAAGATGAAAGTAACTACTTGGATTTTTAGGGAATTGGCACACAGTACAGCTTTCCCTGGCTTGTCAAGAATTAAGAACTTGATATTTTATGGCAGTTCCCTTCGAGTGTCATGAATTAAATAAAATATTTGGGACTTTAGTGTTAGAATGCTATGGTGATTGACAGCATGTTTTAAAGTATTCTAATTCAAATCATGTGAGAAATGTATAGCCCCTTTTATTCTTTGGATTACTGTAACTGAATACATTTTTCTCACAAGCGTTTCTTGCTGTAATTTATTTGAAGAAATTTAGATTTAAGGATATAAAACCAGATATTGATACTATTAAAGGGTGAGTCATTTTGTTAAACGCGTAAAATGTTCCTTATTTCCCTCCCTTGAGAGTAAATACAGAATCCTATTTTTTCCCTCCTATTTTCCCACTAGTGAGGGTAAGGCTAAGATGAGAATTCTCGTTTTCTCACCCAAATATTTCACACATTTGAAAGGCATCCTGCTATTAAAAAGCATTTATTTATTGACTGCTTGCTGTATGTTCAACACTGTGGAATATCATGGGAAGATAAGTTATAATCTTACTAAATAGTCAAAGAAAAAGGCAGCATATGATTAAAGTATTTAAAAAGTATATTGCTGAATTCAAAGTTGTGCCGGAGAGAGTAATATGGTCTGAATATTCAGAAAAGCTTCATGAAGGATTTAAGACAAGCTAATAATGTTCGTAGAAAAGGGAAATGTTAGAGACAAAAATGTATCTGGAGTTTAACAAAGCATCTGATAAAATCTCTCTGAATACCCTCATAGACATTAGGTAATTGACTAAAATGTAAAATTTAATGCAGTCTCAAATATTCGTTGAATCATTGAGTAACTAGTTGAATGGCCATATCCAAGAGTGGTAATCAGTGAATCACTGACAGCTAGGAACAAAGTCTAAGGCCCAGGACTCTGACCATGAGCTTGTCCCGTATCAGTAACTTAGATAAGGACATTCATTCAGTATGCATTTATTGAATACCTCCTGTGAGTTATACATTCCACATGCCATCAAAAATAAAAAATAAGGGCCAAACGCGGTGGCCCTATAATCCCTGCACTTTGGGAGGCCTAGGCGCCTGGGTCACCTGAGGTCAGGAGTTCGAGACCAGCCTGGCCAACATGGTGAAACCCCACGTCTACTAAAAATACAAAATTAGCCGGGCGTGGTGGCGCACAACTGTAATCCCAGCTACTCAGGAGGCTGAGACTGGAGAATCGCTTGAACCCAGGAGGCAGAGGCTGCAGTGAGCTGAGATCACACCACTGTACTCTAGCCTGGGCAACAGAGTGAGATGCCATTTCAGAAATAATAAAATAAAATTTTAAAATAAGGAATGTTCTTTCCTTTAATCTCAAAGGAATTACCCTTTACTCACGAAGGAAACTCACATGAAAAACTGCTAGGATAAAAGTCTTAACATGCTGGTCATAGACGGGGGGTAGATTATTTGATAAGAGCTAGAAAGATGTCTAAATTATACTGGAACAGTTCTCCAAATCTGACAAGATAAAATTTCATACAAATGCAAGATCCTGCAGGTAGGTATGAAAAAACTGCATAGGTATAAAACAGGAAAGATATAGTTTAACAACATGTTTGAGAAAAAATAGGTCTAATGAAATTTTTAGCGTGTGGCATGGCACATTATCTGAAAATCCTCCTACTATACAACATCCAAAAATGCTTAGTAAATAAAATATTGAAACAAATCCTTTTAAATACATAGTCAGCCTTACTCAAAGTAAGGAAAATCCGTTGGGAGCAAAAATGAGTAAGAATTCCATTTCCTATTGTATGGCAAACCAATTATTCTAAAGTGCCTTATCATTGTACTATAAGTAGATCCTGTTTAAATTTGAATAAGCCTCCTTTTTTAATACATTGGCAAGCTTGCAAGAAATAAGGGAAATCTCAATACCCTCACTCCTATTAATTAACTTAAATGAACCTGTTCGTCAAACTGGAGTGTTGGGAATAGTGAAGTCAAAATTGCTGTAGGGTCAAATGCCAAAGTGAAACACTTACACCCGCTGCCAGATGAGGAAGCCGAAGCTGAGACTTCAGGACCCTAGAAAGCACCTTGGAGTTGTTAGCCCTCCATAGCCACTCACAGAAACAGGAAAATGGAGGTGCTCGGGATTTCCATAGATTTGTGTCAACATATTATGAGCTTATAAACAAAAACTACCACACATACATGCATCTGCATGGGAAAAGCCACTATAGAAGAGATTCAGCACAAGCTGCAAGTCGCAGGTTTAGATTACCCCATCCTCCCACGCTCACACATCAGATACTGACTGCAGATACTGGAAAATCATCAGATACAGAATTTAAGTTAAATGCTTAACAAAATAATATTTAAAAGGAGAAATAAGCAACCAAAAAGTCGTCAAAAACAACAAGGCATACTTGAAAAAGTATCAAATATAAGTTTAAAATATAACAGTTGAAATTTAGAACTCAGTGAATGGATTAGCATATTAGATAGTGTAGAAGAGAACTAGAAGATCTGAAGATACTGTTCAGATTACAGCACAGGGTG
Source organism: Macaca nemestrina (assembly GCF_043159975.1). Lineage (NCBI taxonomy): Eukaryota > Metazoa > Chordata > Mammalia > Primates > Cercopithecidae > Macaca > Macaca nemestrina. The sequence continues at coordinate 132,619,817 of NC_092132.1, read as the reverse complement.
ACAAAGAACATGAAAAGTACAAATGGTTAAGAGACATGGAGGGTAAGATACCATGAAATAACTAGAAAGAGACTAGAGGAGAGGCTTTTCTAGAATGGAAAAAAAAAAAAAAAGCATGAATCTAAGTTAAAGAAGTTCCACATATACAAAGCAGGATTTTTTTTTTTTTTTTTTTTTTTTTTTTTTTTTTGAGACGGAGTCACGCTCTGTTATCCAGGCTGGAGTTGCAGTGGTGTGATCTTGGCTCACTACAGCCTCTGCATCCTGGGTTCAAGTGATTCTCAAAACAGGATAAATGTTTAAAACTCATACGTACACACTTTATAGTAAAGCCACAAATATTAAAGACAAAACATCTTCTCAGAAAGAAAACATCACCTGCAGAGAACAGACTGGCAGATAAAGACATCTCAACAGCAACCTGGAAGCCAAAAGAGAAAAGTGAATGTCAGCCTAGCATTGTGTGCCCAACAAAATTATCTTTCAAGAATGAGGGCACTGAAAGTCATTTTTAGATAAACACAAACTGAGTTTACCACCAGCACATCTTTACTTAAGGAACTTCTGTAAGGGATATACTTAAAGAAGGAAAGTCCCATAGAAGTGTTTGGTTATGAAAGAAGTAAAGGTGACCAAAGAAATTGGTAAGCATAGGTAAATCTAAACATTGTATGATATAATAGTATTGTTTAATTTTTAGGGCTGTGGAGACAAAGCCAAAATAAGGGACAGTAACAGCATAACACAGGAGACAACTGATTGGAGTTTATCTTCTAAGGTCACTGTTACTCAAGACGGAAGGAATAAGATACTGCCTAATTTTGGACTTTTTTTTAGAATATGTGATAACTAGTACTGGGGAGAAAAATGGAATTCAAAAACAAGCAAAAACTTTAAAAAAGGAAAAATAGGACAAATATAGCACAAAGGAATAAGGGACAGAGGAGTCTGAGGTATATCAGTAATCACAAATATTAAGTAACCTCAAAATGAAAAGCCAGGTTGCGTGAATTGAAAATAATACTGTAAAGGAAATTAAACCTTACTAATACCATCACCACTACCCCTGCAACGTAGACACATATCATACACAATACTCAACAGGCTTTTAGATCTTGGGTGAAAACAAAAGAAACACAGCTCTTGGAAGATAATAGAAAAGAAGATGTTTATGACTTTAGGATAGGGAAAGATTTCTCCAACAGGGCAAGCAAAGGACTCATCATAAAGGAAGATAATGATAAATTAGGCTGTGTTAAAATTAAGAATGTATGGTCATCAAAAGATGACCACACAAGGGAAAAAGCAATCTACAAAGTGGGAGGAAAGATTAATAACACATTCTGACAGAGGCCTTTACAGATTACAAGAGTCACTAAATAACAAAAGATTGAGCTCCTCAAGTTGTATGTGCTTTGTGAAATAGCTTCAGAATATATACAGTAAAAACTGATAGAACTATAGGATAAAACTACAAAACAAACAAACAAAAAACTAGCAGGTCTGAAGCCCAGAGGAAGAAGGAGCACAGTGGATTTGAAAACCAGAGAGACCAGAGGATTCTCATTGAAGAGTAATGAGAGAGTAAGTTTAGAATAGATGAATTCAAAGTCAGATTACTTACCAAATTTGTAATACTCTTACTCTCATATATTGACCTAAAAGTGAAACCCAACCCTTAATTGGAAGCAGAGTGCAGATTTCAAAGTGCAGTCATGCCCTGAATAGCGACATTTTGGTCAACAATGGACCACATATATGACAGTGGTCACGTAAGATTATAATGTAACTGAAAAATTCCTGTTGCCTAGTGACATAGCTATCATAGCACAACATAGTACTTTAAACATACCTGCTTATGTGTTTAGATACACGAAGACCATTGTGTTACAGTTGCCTAAGGTATTCAGTATAGTGACATGGTACAGGTTTGAAGCCGCGGAGCAGTAGGCTATACCGTATAGCTTAGGTGTATTGCAGGTATGCCATCTAGGTTTGTGTAAGTACACTCTGATGTTCACACAGCAGTGAAATTGCCTAAGGCTGCATTTCTCCGAATGTATCCCTGTCGATGAGCAAGGCATGACTATACTTTAAAGGAGTTTTTAAATGTTTTTATATACTAGATTGACTCACATAAAATTGTCATTTTTACCAGTCAAAAATATTTGGATATTTGGCATTTTCATATGATTCAACCTAATATAAGATGAGGAACTGAGCTTTTCTAGTTTTTTTTTTTTTAATTCATCCTTCTCCAGAAAAATAAGTATTGAGAGGCCAGAATTCAACATCCTATCAAAAGCATCTATGCCAGAATCTTCCTGAATTCATTTAACATTTTACACACCAGAAGGCATCACAGGTTTTAGGAATGACACATTCTCAGACTAGATAGATGTGGGATTATTTTTCAGAGAAACCATTTGGGTTCCTCCAAGGATCCTTTAAAAAGTCACCCTAAAGAGCATAGCTACTGATTGTGTAGACTCATCCATAGTTACTTGAGTCATTACCAGGAAATATGCCCCTCAGTCTGTGGGCTTCTGGCAGCAGTCGCAAGTTATGGGCCCTGAGATGAGAACAGATGAAAGTTTCCACAAGTCAACTTAGTTTTCTAAAGGTTTGCTGATCTCTCTGTTCAAATGATATCCCTGCTTCTAATTTCTGTTTTACTGTTGAATCACATTTTTCAGAAAAATCTCATGAACTGACACATTAGTTCCAAAATTAACGTTATACATAAAATTGTTTATTCTCACCCTGTGAAGTTTAATTTCTGCATTTATAATTAAGTGACTTTAGTTTCTAGGGTAGCACAAGTCATGGGGATTCCGTTGTTGCTCTGCCAGCCATCAAAATACAAAATACTGACCCAGACATCCTTAGCCCATTGCCTGCCTAGAGGCAGTTGCCCATATAGCTGCCCTTGTCTGAAGCCTACATACTGATAGCATGGCACTGATAATTCTTAGATTCTTACTATGTGTGATATTTCTCTCATTGTTTCCACTCAGATGGAACATCTTTTTTATGCATTAATTGTGTCAGAGTAGTTACAGAAAGGGTTAGCATTTAAGAATTCAGTTAAAAGCAATGTGGTGGGAGAAGAAATTTTAGAAGAGCAATATAGTGAACACTATAGGAGTGTTACCTATAGTGTTAAAGGCCATGTGGTTCATGACTTTCTTTCCCCCATGTAACAACAAAGGCATGGCAGCCACTGCCCTCTGCCGGAAGTCAGGTGAAGCTCAGTCATGCCCAGGCTGGTGGTGGTGGTGGTGATGGGTGGTTGTTTTTGAAATGGAGTCTCACTTTGTCGCCTAGGCTAGAGTGCAGTAGCACGATCTCGGCTCACTGTACCCTCCATCTTCTGAGTTCAAGTGATTCTGCTGCCTCAGCCTCCCGAGTAGCTGGAATTACAGGGGCATGCCACCGAGCTAATTTTGTATTTTTAGTAGAGACGGAGTTTCGCCATGTTGGCCAGACTGGTCTTAAACTCCTGACCTCAGGTGATCTGCCTGCCTTGGCCTCCCAAAGTGCTGGGTTTGCAGGCGTGAGCCCCACTGTACTCGGCCCTAGGCTGTGTTTTTAAAAAGCACTTGACCTCGGTGTCTTCAGTCTCTTGCTCTCAGGTATTGTTCAGTTCTGAACTTGACTGAACACTGTTGGTCATTTTGGGTAGAGATTTGCAGGTAGACATTTAATGTATTGCAGTTTGGGAAATCTTTTACGTTTCTAAAGAAAATGTGGGTAGTTGTAAAGACTTTGCTTTAAACCTAATCACCAAAGCAGAATCAGAAATTTAAGTTCCAAAATAAATTTTTAAGGTCATTTTTAATCTCACTTGTTTCATAGACGTTCAAGGACATTTTCAAAGAAACACTTACCTGAAGGTTTAATTAGCTTTAGTGCCATTCATTGATGGAATATTTCATATTCCTAAACTATAGGATCTAATTTTTGTTCTTCTGAAGAGAACAAAAGTGAGAATTACTCTCTCTATCAAATGAGTAAGATTTGTTGGTGAGGTTATGTTGACATGTTTAGGTTGCATCGTGTGTGTTATGGGGAACATTAGCGGTGTTTTCACTTAGGTTGCTAGATTGTCAAATTAGTTTCAAGTTATCTTTGTTAGTCTACAAATAATATTACATGGACTTTCCTTAGATGAATTCAAATTGATGTATCTTGCAACAGATGATTGTTAATTTAAAAGAGTTCTATGAATTAAAAACATATAGTATATACATATATATTTCTATTTGTTTTTCAGAAGCCTTTCCTTGAATTAATTTGTGTAAAATTTATATTTGCCTTTTACTTTTTAGAAAATGAGAATACCAATGGGATTTTGATATTCTACCATAAATTTATATAGAAAATGAGGTATATATAAAGTACCTAGGGCCTGGCGCGGTGGCTCACGCGTATAATCCCAGCACTTTAGGAGGCTGAGGAGGGCGGATCACTTGAGGCCAGGAGTTTGAGACCAGCCTGGCCAACATAACAAAACCTCGACTCTACAAAAAATACGAAAAAAAAAAATAGCTGGGTGTGGTAGTGCATGCCTGTAATCCTAGCTACCCAGGAAGCAGAGGCTGGGGTGAGCCGAGATCATACCACCGTACTCCAGCCTGGGCAACAGAGCGAGTAAAATAAATAAATAAGTAAATAAAGTAAGTAAGTAAGTACCTAGCACAGGGATCAGCACATAGTTGGTACTCAGCAAACTGACAGTCTTTCCCTTTTGAGGACTTGGTGGGCATTATCCAGAGAGAATCCTTGTTAGGTGACATAGGTAGATGTGCTCACCTCTTTGGTTAAGTACCTCCTTTTCTTTTTTTTTTTTTTTTTTAAACCTGCGAGGCCTACCTTAATTACCCTTTTGAATACTGCAACCTGCATTTCTATATACCCACATATACTCTTAATCATCCTTACTCTTGTCTGTTTTTTTCATAGTATTTATCACCTGCTAACATACCCTATAATTTATTATAATATGTTTAATCAACCATTTAGAATTGTGCTTGGCACAAAGGTACTCAGATATTTGTTGTTGTATGGATCCTGTTTCCCATGTAATGGAATAGAAACATTCAAGAATTAGGGGACTTCAGAGTCATATAGTCTAGGACAGGGCTGCGCATAAAACCACCAGTTAAAGGCCTTTTCTGATTTGCATGTTCAGTAGTCTGCTTTTCTGCCCATTTTGTTTGAATATTAGTGCAGCTTGTCAGCATCTGGTCACACTTAGAAGAACCAATAGCCATGTAAGTGTGTTGTCAACTCTTTTGTTATTGTCTCCAGCTATTGCTGAGGTTTGTCAGAACCTCATGTTCTCAACCCAGTATTTTGGAAAATTCTTTCTGAAGAGTATGTATGGTATTGGAATTTACATTAAGTCATATTAATTATGTGTCTTATGACTGTCGATCCTGATGCTGTCTCTACAGTGTGAGTCCCTAGAAGTGATGGAGACACAGCAGTTAATCAAAATAGGAGGGATTGATGATAACCAGCCCAGTCTCAGCAAATTTCAGTAAAAATCCAGTATCATCCCCACATTGTGGAAAAATGTCTCCTTGGCGTTAATAACATGTTCAGCAGGTGTTACTTCTCTCCTTTCATAGGATGGCCTGCCTTCTTCCTTTGTGAAACTTTGGCCCAAAAAATATGCCACTTTAGGATGTGAGGGATGGTAAAATACCTGTAGTCATTTCTTGCAACAAGTTCTTAAATGAAAACTATTAGGAATATTCAAAAATAAATGTATTGGTATGCTGCACACTGACGTTTTTGTTACACAGTAACATATCTACTGTGTAACAACAAATCTGCTACAATTTACTATCAACCCTGTTCTTCAGGTGAATGAGTATTGGAATTTTTTTTTTCTTTTTTTTAATGGAAGCAGATGCTTGATTGAGCTGCAGGAACTTACAGAGAAAATATTTTCAACTGTTGAAGTATGTCAGAATTGTATTCAGAGTTTTGAAAGGAGGGTAGAACACCAGAGACGCTATATAAAATAGAAGACCCATACAGCAAACTAAAGTATACTTTGCTGACCTACCTGTAGAGACATATGTTTGGATGGGTGGCAGGCAATAATTTAGAAAAGTAACAGTAGATTATTTAATATGAGCATTACTTAGAAATGACTTTATAAATCTAACTAATTGAAGGACTTTCTATATAGATCCTCTAGCAGAAAAATATTTTATACCAGATAGGTACAGTATGGATTCTAGTTTAGATGGCAGAGAGCCACGCTCGGTTACATTGGCTTTGACAGTGAATGTCAGTGTTATAACACCTGTGTTTTCAGCTAGAGAATTGTAACCATTCTGTTTCCGTGTCAGGTGGTAGGGAGTGGGAGTTGGGTGTGAAAGCTAGGATATAAAATGTCATGTTTTAGTATTAAATATTGATTAGTAAACCAGCCAGTATTAAGATAAAACTCTGGAAGGAAGAATAGGACGTCTTAAACTGGCAAATTAGATGTTTTTACTAGACTTTATTTTTTAGAACAGTTTTAGGTTTATAGAAAAATTGAGCAGAAAGTACAGAGTTCTTACATACCCTGTTACCCCGAACATCTTGCATTGGTATGGTATATTAACAATTGATGAGCCAATATTGATACATTATTAACAACTGAAGGGCACTCTTAGTGTTGTGCTCTGTGGGTTTTGACAAAGAGACAATGACATGTATCTACAATCATAGTATCAAAAAGAACAGTTTCACTGCCTTAGACATCCCCTGTGCTCTGCCTCTTCATTCTTCCCTCCCTGCCTCTGTCACCATCATTTCTCCCCGCTGCAAACTCCTGGCAACCACTGTTCTTTCTGCTGTCTCTATTGTTTTGCCTTTTCCAGAATGTCATATAGTAGTCGGAATCATCCAATAATGTAGCCTTTCATATTGGCATCTTAAACTTAGCAATATGCATTTAAATTCCTCTGTGTCTTTTTGTAGCCAAGTTTTGGTAATTATGAATAAAACTGTTATAAACATTTGTTTACAGGTTTTGTGTAGACATAAGTTTTCAAGTCATTTGGGTAAATACCAAGGAGCGCAATTGCTGGATCATATGGTAAGAGTATGTTTAGTTTTGTGAGAAACTGCCAAACTGTCTTGTAAAGTGGCTGTACCATTTTGCATTCTCACCAACAGTTCCTGTTGTTCCACATCTTTGCCGGCATCTGGTGTTATAAATGTTTTGGGTTTTAGCCATTCTAATAGGTATGTAGTAGTATTTCACTGTTACTTTAATTTGCAGTTTCTTGATGATACATGATGTTAACCATCTTTTCATATGCTTATTTGCCATCTGTATATCTTTGGCGAGGTGTCTGGTCAGATCTTTTGACTATTTTTTAATTGGGTTTCTTATTGTTGAGTTTTAAGAGTTCTTTGTATATTTTGGATATCAGTCCTATATCAGATTTTTGCGAATGTTTTCTCCCATGTGGTAACTAGTCTTTTCATTTTCTTAAGCAAATTAGATTCTGTTTGTAAATGCAATTTCTGTCAATCCTGGAAATTTTAAGAACTAGTAACATACTATAGAAAGAAAAGGGGCACTGGGAAAGATATTCTCTGGGTCATTTTATGTATTTGGCTAACCTAATAATAAACCTGAGTATAATTGCTTGAATCTAAAATCCTTTTTATCTAGTCATTGTAAAACATGATGATAGAGCTTAATGATTGATGGCCTCAGAGAATTGGTGATTGTGTGTTTTTGATCGCTTCCTTTGCTCTATTATATATAATGCAGTGTTTAAATGGAGGTTTTAATAGGATTCTGTACAAAATACACCCAATAATCCGTTTTGAATGTTGTATCAAATTGATAGTAAAAACATAAACTTAAAATAATAAATGTGGGTTGCGTGCAGTGACTTACACCTGTAATCCCAGCATTTTGGGAGGCCGAAACAGGCGGATCACGAGGTCAGGAGTTTGTGACCACCCTGACTAACATGGTGAAACCCCATCTCTACTAAAAATACAAAAATTAGCCAGGTGTGGTGGCACACATCTATAATCCCAGCTACTCGGGAGGCTAAGGCAGGAGAATCGCTTGAACCCGAGAGGTGGAGGTTGCAGTGAGCTGAGATCTTGCCACTGCACTCCAGCCTGGGCAACAGCGAGACTCCATCTCAAAAAAATAAGATAGATAGATAGATAGATAGATAGATAGATAGATAGATAGATAGATAGATAGATAGATAATAAATGTGTCCCTCTGCGGTATAGCTTACATAAGAACTCAAAAACAAATAGCTCTTGGAAACCAGAACTTAACGAAGTGAGTTTATACAACTCTTTCTCACATTTTGACTCCTTTAATATCTAGCCAGTAGGTTATCATTTTCTGAACTTCAGAAGTCAGTTGTTTGACCTTGCTTGCTATATGGTAAACACTATTTGTAAGGAAAAAGTTGATAAGACATTAAATTGATCACATCAATTTAAGTTATTTGAGATGTTGGTTAACATTCTTAGGAGTACTGAGCTATTACAGGATTGTTCTCCCAGTATAGACCTGCTTATAAAAATGCAGTTTTTAGGGAAATGGTAATATAGCAGAAAAGTTTTATTTACATACGTGGTTGTTTCACATTGCAAATTTGGGTTCTCAAATAGCTGGATATTGGCATCCTTTCTTCAAGTAATCTGCCTGGCCTGTATAATCTTTCATACTCAGCCATTTTCATAGTGGAGTACGTTGTTTTGGTCTTTTAATATTGTCCATGCAGAATCAAGTTCCATAAAAGGCATTAAAAACCTTCTTTTTATAAAGAAGGAGTGAAGGTGGCAAAAGCCAAGTATATTGGTTTTTTCTCCTCATCAGAATTCAAACTGTCTTTTGTCTTTGGAACATTAGTTAAAAATGGTGGCGCACCTTTGTAGAAAAACTTTCCAAATTTAAAGTACAGTGTTTACTTTGTCAATCGAGGGCTTTTCTGTGCATTAAACTTCAACATGGATTAAGGTGAAATCTTAAATGAGAATTCTCATCCAGGTATTCTGTCCTCAGGTTAAAGCAGGCAGTGGTGGCAGGGATCTTGGTGATGATTCTGTGAACATGACTTGTCCCTAAAGCCACACTGCTTGAATAAGACCTGGTTGCTCTTAATGGCCAACTCACAGTTGTTGTCCTGTGCCCTTCGCTGTCGTTCCAGGGGTTTCCTTGACATCCCTCTTCTCTGTTGGGTTTCATAGGATCAGCATGGCCGTATAACTCATGACCTGTAGTCTTACCTTTTTTTTTTTTTTTTTTTTTTTTTTTTGAGACGGAGTCTCGCTCTCTCCAGGCTGGAGTGCAGTGGCGTGATCTCGGCTCACTGCAACCTCCGCTTCCTGGGTTTATGTGATTTTCCTGCCTCAGCCCCCAGAGTAGCTGGGACTACAGGTGCCCACCACCACGCCTGACTAATTTTGTATTTTTAGTAGAGACGGTATTTCACCATGTTGGCCAGGATGGTCTTGATCTCTTGACCTCGTGATCCATCCGCCTCAGCCTCCCAAAGTGCTGGGATTACAGGCGTGAGCCACTGCGCCTGGCCCCCGTGCTTACCTTTTTATGGAACTACACTTTACTTTGGCGTGAAGTATATTCCTTAGTAGCTCTTCAAAAAGGGGAGCATGGAGGACAGATTTTTGTGGCCTTACACCCTCAAAGATAGCTTTGTTCTAATCACACGTGATTCCTTCCTTGACTGAGTATAGCCTCGTATGCTGGAGCTCTTTCTCTAGAGGATTTCATAGGAATTGTTCTGTTGGCTTCTTGTGTCCAGTGTTCCTTTTGTGATGTCCAGAGCCATCTGATTCCTGATCTTGTTTTGTTTTCTAAGTTTCTGTCTCTGCTAAAAGCAGCTTATAGAATCTTCTCTCTGTCATCAGGTTTCTGAGGTTTCCTAGTGGTGTGCCTTGGGTGTGGGTTGACTTTCATGTATTATGCTGGCATTAGGTGGACACTTCATTCTGGCAACTGATGTTTTTCAGTTCTAGGAAGTTATCTCAAATTATTTTGTTCATAATTTCCTTTTCTTCACCATTCTCTGTTCTCTCTTTCTGTAACTCCTGTTAATTGGATATTAGGCCTGTGGAACTGGGTCTCTGATTTTTTTAAACTTTGCTCTTTCCATCTTGGTCATTTTGCTCTGTTGTCTGTGAGATTTTAACTTTATTTTCCCACCTTTCAATAGAATATTTTGTCTCTGTCATTGTATGTTTATTTTCTAACATCTCTTTTTATGTTCTTTGAATGTCTTCTTTTTTTTTTTTTTTTTAAGCACAGCCTGTTATTCCACACTTGCAATATTGGGCTTAATTATATGTTTTCATCTTTCATTTTTTGGTCAAGTTTCCTTCTCCCTTTATAGTTTTTACTTGTTTCAGATTGCTTTTTGTGTGCTTGTTTAGCTCTCCATCATCTATGTTGAAGGCTTTCTTCAGATTTCTGATAATACTTGATTATTTGCTCAGGATGAAGATTAAGATAATACAGAATTGACTGGAAGCCCTGAAAACGTGGCGAGGCGTGTCTGCTGAGGCATCACAGCAGAGTAATCGGGTGTGCCATTTGTGGGGTAACCTGCATATTAGTGTATCTGCAACTTTTTGCTTTGTAGCTAATGAGATTCTCAGGGGGAAATCTTCCAAACTCCTTCCTAAAGAGTATGTCTGCTCACTGAAATTTCTCGGTGGAACCCAGTGAGGGAAGACTCAGCGGCACTCCCACTTCATCAACCTATTTGTTACAGGGTGCCCATAGCTTCAGATGTGATTTTGACTGGCTTGGTGTCTCCCAGTCCGAAGAGAGGGACAGTTACTGAGAGGCATACAGTGAGGAGGACTATCTGGGAATCTTAACTTCTCAAAGATACTTTCACCCTGTTTCTCCTTCTTTGGGCCACCCCACTTCACCTAAACATCTGAGCATGTAGTGTGAATGAGGTTTGTTTTCAGCTTTCCTCACTGCTGGCTAGGGATTTGGCTTTCTTAGGTCATTAAGTCAGTTACCATTGATTTTTCTATATTCCAAAATTATGTTGCTATTGTCCCGTTCCTGTCTTCCCTATCTATCTTTGTGGGATCGTGAGGATTTAGGGGTTTTGTTTTGTTTTTAATACCGTTAGTGTTGTGTTAGTTGGGTTTTGGGAGGGAGTAAAATTAGATATGTGATCAATCTGCCATTTTAATATGAAGCTCCTTTGAAAGCTTTGAGAGTTAGACTTACCCAATGTTAAGACATTCTTAGGAAGCTCTTACTCTGTGCCAGACACCCTTGTACTTTCCATTTCCATACCAGTGCGTGCACTGTGCTCACTAAAGTCATAATTCATGCGTAATTAATACAACTGGCGATTTAAGCAAACATTTGAGACAGTTGTACGGACATTAATACAGAAATTACATAGGCTAACAAATACTTCTATTTGAACAAATACCTTTAAAAAGTGGCAATAAATATAATTAAGTTTCTATGGGGAAGTATGTGCTGAATCTCACCCAGTGATGCCAGAAATAGAACTGATCCTCATTGCTTGTTGTCATGTTCTATAAAGTCACCGAGAACACAGTTAGCAAATACTGACCCATTGCTCCTAGGGGAAGTATAGGATTAGATCCAGGCCAGCTCCTGGTCACCACATTTGCATCAAACAAGCAATATGTAACCATGTTTCATTTGTTATTTTGTTTAAAGATACTTTAACACATGTTGTTGATTTATTAACATTAAACTAATGGCCAAAAGCACAGTAACTCATGACTGAATGAAATTTATTTAACACACACAATTTCACCATAAGTTACATCACAGCCTTCTTGCACTTAGGAGCTAGATGTAGACAGCCCTTAGCACTCTGTGGGCCATTTTAAGCAGTGGAATTAGCAATAAAAAGCACAAAACTGCAAGAAACAAGCAGTGAAAAAAAAGACCCCATAAAGGACCTTACAGTTTTTACATTGTGAAAGCTGAAACAGAAGGCAAAGCAAGGCCGGGCATGGTCGCACATGCCTATAATCCCAGTGCTTTGGGAGGCTGAGGCGGGCAGATGACCTGAGGTCAGGAGTTGGAGACCAGCCTGGCCAACATGGGGAAAACCCCATCTCTACTGAAAATACAAAAACCAGCCGAACATGGTGGCGCACACCTGAAATCCCAGCTCCTTGGGAGACTGAGGCAGCAGAGTCACTTGAACCCTGGAGGTGGAGGTTGCAGTGAGCCGAGTTCACGCCACTGCATTCCAGCCTGGGTGACAGAGCAAGACTCTGTCTCAAAAAAAAAAAAAAAAAAAGAGAAGGCAAAGCATGGCAGTGTTCAGCCTGAGCTGGGAATGTGTAAGTCAGGTAACTCAAATTGTTGATCACTCTGTCCATGTGCATGAATGACTGCAGAAGCACCCTGAGCGAATATCGATTTGATGATTACAAATACATTTTAGTGAGTAGGTGAATTCACAAAACAGAATCTCCGAATAACAAGGATCAATTATATATTTTATCCCTGATGCCCCTGGCCCTGCAGGGAAAGGGCGTTTATAATCCCCTTAGAAGAAACAGTGCAGATTTTGTGTGCATTTATGCAAGCAATAAAAAAGCTGCTCTTCTCCAGAGGTTTTGATAGCCAGTATAATCGATAATAGCCAGTAATAATTAGCAGTGCACACACATTACTTCATTGATTTTTACAACCTTGTAAAGTGGGTGTTATTTCTATGTAAAAGAAAGAGAAAACGTTTGAATGATTTGAGTAACTTAATCATGCTCCTACAGTAGATGGAGGGGTAGGGATTTGTCTGGCATGTAAAATCTTACCCATTACTCTGTATTGAATCAGCTCCAAAAGAAACCTTGTTCCTGTTGCTAGGTCACTGAAGTTGTTTGTGGGTAAAGATCCTATGCTACAATCACAAGGATGTGAGTGTTACCCAATTTATTTTTTAAAATATCATTCTCACTTTAAAAAAAAAATGTCCTAATCATCATTTTCATGATCATTTTAACTTTGGTATTTGTTTACTTGGAATTCTGATTCACTAATATAATTAAAATATGAAGGATAGTATATTACAGTCAAAGAATTTTAGAACTGGAAGTGTCTTTTAAAAATCATAAAATAAAATGCATTTACTTTACCTATAGAGAAACTGAAGTTCCTGAAAGTTAACTCACCCACACACATTAAGACCAGTATCTAACGATCCAGTATCAACCAAACTCTTCTTTGCCTAAGTTTTATGTAGTTCCTTGTGTTTTAACCAAATTTGGTGAAGCAGTAGTACCCAAAGGTAAGCCCAAATCTGTTGTTCTATCATGCATGCTGCTTTTTAAATTTGACATCCAGGAATGAACCACTGATAGGAGACAAAATTGCCGGAGATCAAGAGGAGAAAACAGCTGTCTACAGAGGAGCCATGGGGAACTAAAGAGAACCTGCCCAGGAAAGCACTCCCTCTGTGACCCTTTGCAGACCCAGTGCTTTCAGAGCTTCTCATTTTTCATAGGAAGCTGGAAAACCAGATAGTGTGAAATATTGCCAACTGTGTCACTTTAAAACCACAGTGCAAGACAAAAACCAAAAATGACTGTGGGCCTGTTTCAGGGCGCCAGATTGAAACCTCTTCTTTAGCGGATTCACCTTGCCCTGCAGCTTTCATTCCTCTGCACCATTAGTGACAATGAGAAGGAATCCAAGCTAGTTTCTAGTGACAACTTAAGTGAATGCTTTTGGGTTAAACTTATAAGTCAATAAACCTTTAAGTGACTAGGTGCATTCTGGCTATTTACTTCATGAAATAATTTGTTTACATGTGTTTTGGCCACATATTACCCATAACACAAAGATCATCTGTGTTTATTACAAGTTAGAATTGATTAGTATTTTGAAGTAAATGTAGAATTTTGCAGTCTCATGTGGTAGCAGACTTGCCATCCTTATCTCATGCACGCCAGGCTCTGGCATAGTATTATCACTTGCTGAAAATACGTATTTTATCTTGTTTTACTGTAGTAGACATACACAGCATCTGCAACCAAAAGTGTTACTCGCTGTCTTAGTCTTACCTTAGTTCTTCCTGAGAAATGAATGGGAGTCATGGTTATAAAAACATTTAGTGGGCCGGGCGCGGTGGCTCAAGCCTGTAATCTCAGCACTTTGGGAGGCCGAGACGGGCGGATCACGAGGTCAGGAGATCGAGACCATCCTGGCTAACACGGTGAAACCCCGTCTCTACTAAAAAATACAAAAAACTAGCCGGGTGAGGTGGCGGGCGCCTGTAGTCCCAGCTACTCAGGAGGCTGAGGCAGGAGAATGGCGTAAACCTGGGAGGCGGAGCTTGCAGTGAGCTGAGATCCGGCCACTGCACCCCAGCCTGGGCAGCAGAGCAAGACTCCGTCTCAAAAAAAAAAAAAAAAAAAAAACATTTAGTGTTGTAAAACTAAAGCATTCTGAATCTGAAGTGCAGCTGTAGGTTGTTGATGAAAACTTCTTTTCCATTAGTATTAAAAAGTAATCTATGACAATAAGTAACTAGAAAATTTGGGCAGAACTATGGCATTCATCCATACATATACAAAAATACATGAATTATAAATGTACAAATAATTAAAATATGCAAATTAGAAATACACAAACTCAGTGAATTTCCACAAACTGCACATGCCTGGGTAGCCAGCACACAAATTAAGAAATGAAACATCCATACTGCTATTGATGGGCATTTGGCTTTCTATTTGGGAACTGTTAACGTTTAGTGCTGCCATGAGTGAGCTTAGTATGCATCTCTATTGAGTGTATATCTAGGAGCGGAATAGCTGGGTTGTAGGGTGTTTTTTGTTGTTGTTGTTGTTGTTTTTTGAGACAGAGTCTTACTGTGTCACCCAAGCTGGAGTACAGTGGCATGATCACAGCTCACTGCAGTCTTGACCTTCCAGACTTGTGCAATCCTCCTGCCTCAGCCTCTTGAATACTTGGGATGACAGGGACACACTGCCATGCCCAGCTAATTTTTTTGTTATTATTATTTGTAGAGACAGAGTCTCCCTGTATTGCCCAGGCTGGTCCCGAACTCCTGGGATCAAGCAGTCCTCCCATCTCAGCCTCCTGAAGTGCTGGGATTATAGGTGTGAGCCACTGTGCACAGCCTCCATATGTGTACCTTTACACTCCCAGTTTTCCAATGTATTTGAATCAATTCAGACTAAATTAGCAACATACGAGTTCTAGTTGTTCCACATGCTAACTAACACTTGATGTTGGCTTTTTCATTTTAGTCATTTTTTTCATTTCGTTTTGTTTCTCTGAGACAGAGTCTCACTCTGTCGCCCAGGCTGGAGTGCAGTGGTAGGATCAGTGGCAGGATCTTGGCTCACTGCAGCCGCCACCCCGAGTAGCTGGGACTACAGGCACATGCCACCACATTCAGCTAAGTTTTGTACTTTTAGTAGAGACGGGGTTTCATCACGTCGGCCATGCTGGCCTCAAACTCCTGATGTCATGTAATCTGCCTGCCTCAGCCTCCCGAAGTGCTGGGATTACAGGCGTGAGCCACCACGCCCTGCCTCATTTTAGTCATTCTAGTGGCTATCTCATCGTGGTTTGAATTTACATTCCCTGATGATTATTGAGGTTGCACACCTTTTCATTTGTTTATTGGCTGCTTGGCTTATTCTCTTGTAAAGTACGTAAACAAGTATTTGGCACTGACTTGGTAAACTTTTTCCATAAAGTGAGTTTAAAAAATAAATAGTGTACATTTATAAACATTCAAAGAGCAAGCTAGTTTGCCCTGTGAACTCCATTGTAGTAAGTAACTTTTGAGAGGTCTACTGATACATCTGTAAACCAAGACGACTTTGGCCACCACGATTGCCTTTCGTATAAATTTATAAACAAGAAGAACCCTTGAATATGCTTTTCAGGCCACTGAGGCTACCAGCATTGGTAAGAAAAAAGAAAATAAAATTAGTAATAAATGCAAATGCAGTTTTTTGGTTTTTAGCTTTGGGAATAGCTTTTTGTCTGTTTGGTTTTATGAATTGTTATATGAATTCTGATTGGTAACAGAATCAGCTGTTAACTAGTAAAATGTTACTAATGTGAAGAGTTAATTTAGGAAAAGAATGTAGCTTAAATTGCCCTTTTAAAAAATGCTTATCTTTACAGTTGTTAGGATTTTTTTTCTGCTTACAGAGGAATACGTGGTTGTGGTCAAAATTTCCAAGGTTACAGAAATTGAATATTCTCACCTCCCAGAGACAATTAAGTTTGGTTTGTGTTCATCCAGGTTTTCTTCTATAAATTTACTAACATGTATCACAAATGGTAATAAACTCAACATACTGTTTTGCCATTTGTCTTCTAATCTAACAATAATTGTTGTTACTGAATTTTTAAAGTTTCTTTTATTATCTATGATAATTGGATACTCAATTACTGACTAAAAGAATGCCTTGTTAAATAGATAAAAATGTAATTTATATGTCAGTTAACCTTCTAGGTCCTTAAAATGATTCATTTTCTGGCATGGTCCGGTATAAATATTTTAATTTACTCAATACAGTGTTTCCCAGTACACAGAAAAATTGCAACTAAGGGGGATGTAAATTAAAAGGGTTTGTGAAAAGGGTGAAAGTGGCTTGGGTTTTTGACCATTCTTTTTATATTTGTGGCATTAGAATTATGATAATTCAGCTACAGAATTGGTAAATCTACTCTAAGTTTGCTAGAACTTCTCTGGATTGAGCCTATATTTTGTAACATGGTGGCAGCTTCTGCTCATCTCTGATGGCCGGGTGGCAGTCAGGTTAAGAATGTGCTCTTCAGAACACCTGCAGATCTGACTGGTCACCCAAGGATTATGCTTGTGTCTAGTTCAGTACTCAGTATTATTGGGAGTGTCATTAACTCCTTCCTAAAAGCAAGAATCCTGGTCTCTGATTGGAACTCTCCATGTGGATTTTTTTTAAGCAGTGAGGCTAATTTTAAAATATAGACCGGGCACGGTGGCTCACACCTATAATCCCAGCACTTTGGGAGGCCATGCTGGGCAGATCATGAGGGCAGGAGTTCAAGACCAGCCTGACCAATATGGTGAAACCCCATCTCTACTAAAAATATAAAAAATTAGCCAGGTGTGGTGGCACGCGCCTGTAGTCCCAGCTACTCGGGAGGCTGAGGCAGGAGAATTGCTTGAACCTGGGAGGCAGAGGTTGCAGTGAGCCAAGATTGCACCACTGCACTCCAGTCTCTGGGCGACAGAGTGA
This sequence comes from Macaca nemestrina, assembly GCF_043159975.1. NCBI lineage: Eukaryota > Metazoa > Chordata > Mammalia > Primates > Cercopithecidae > Macaca > Macaca nemestrina. The sequence continues at coordinate 132,602,522 of NC_092132.1, read as the reverse complement.
GACTCCATCTCAAAAAGAAAGTATAACCACTGGGCTATTTAAAGAGCACTTCGATACAAATAAAGTAAAATCTGAGGTATTCTGCTTTGTGGAGTAATATAACATCTAATGTACAAACAAAATCTTTATTTTCCCCTAATTTAGAGGCAACTTGCCAGACAAATTACTATATTCTAAGGTCTGTAATCTCAACAAATCTCGCCTTATGTTGAAATAAGAATAACTTAGCTGCATATCCTCTATCCAAGTTGAATAGACTAAAATACTGGTGTTGCCAGATATTAAAGAAGATGCATTATTTTAATACCTTCATCGTAATTGTTGTTGGTGAAATCGGTCTGATTCTAGGTTTGGGAATTAATCCTCTTGAGTTTCTTATGCTAAAAAGCAGTATTTTGCTAGCTGAAGATCACCTTTCACTTTTATAAAGCATTTTACCAAATGTGCTTTTCTGTTTCAGCGAGACCAGGCAGAATTTTCTCCGTGGATTATAGGCAATTTTTCAGGAACAGAAAATAGACATTCTTCTCTGGAGGATTTTCTCTGACCAAAGTGGCATCACAGAATAGATATCCTTAATAAGAACTGACGAATAGGAAAACATTTGACATAGATGTTATCATGCCAAGGAGAGTGCCGTGGTGTGTTTTTGGCCACCCTTAGTGTGAAGTACTGGTTTTAATAGCTAATCAAATAATTGTAGGATAAATTATTTTATGCTAGGCCAAAAAGAAGGTGATTCTAAAGAACCTAACCATTAGTTTTGTTTGGGAAACGCTGGTAACTAAAAAACCATAAATGTTAATGTCTCATTCCTCTCTCCTTCATTGGTAGTGTGGGCAACCCAAAGAAAATGACCCTGTTTTTCAGATGTTTCCACTAATTGTTTGGGAAAACATAATTGTTTCCCATTTGTTCTTCTGGGAACAAAAAAAAATGGAGCTGTCGTTCTTCAAACTGTGTAAATGGTCAAATTGCGTTTTTGTTTTTTAAACAGTCTTGTTTCCTGAGCTGAGAATGCATTACCAGACTTACCCTGCAGTATGTTTTGTCTGCTAAATTAAAGCAAATCAAAACAAAACAACAACAAAAAGCCCACCATAACCTGCATGTAGGTTTTTAGCAGTAAGGAATTACCTGTGACAGATGCTTAGCCATTGTCATGTGAACAACTTTGTTGTAATAAACATAGAGTTGCATGGGGAACCATGGGAACTGATTGATCAGACTTTTAAGAAGAGCCATTATACCGTAAGCATCAGGACTGTTTAGGGAGTGTCTGTTCAGGATGTTGGAAAGCTCAGTGTGTGATGGCTGTGGAGGTTCTGAGGCTGCTGCTACTCCCGGATACCTGATGCCAGGTTTTATAGCAGCTTACGTTTTAGTTACAGTGTCTTTCTCTTGATGTCTTTCTTGTTACCTATTTTCCTAAATAATTTTTTTCAATAAGGTCTTGAGCAGTACTGGCAAGCATAAAAATGGCTTTTGCATGTATTTTATGGAATGTATGTAATTAGCCTTATCTTCTACTTGTGTTCATAAGCCATGTGAATAAACTCAGGTCCTACTTGTAGAACTTTATTGCTTGAGATCTGACTTTGCAATTGCAATTTTCTCCATGCTCTTGAATTGAAGAAGATATTAAGTGGGACCCCTGGAAATCAGAAACAGGTTAAACATAAGCCTAATCAAAGTCCCAAGATTATTCGAAAGATGGTTTATTTTGTTTTAAGGGCAAGGTTGTTGTGTTTGTTCTTTTGGGGGCTCTCTGAAGTGAGACTGATGATCTTAGGGTGTCAGTATTCATCGTTCTTAGGGTGTCAGTATTCATCGTTCTTGTTTCCTTTCAGTTAGTGTTGGAAATTTATTAACCAGGTTGAGTAAAATATGAATCCTGCCCTAAGGGCTTTCCTGCTTAGTGGAAAAGCTGTGATTTATAAAGACACAGTGTAATGAAATAAAGTGATAATGAAAAGCCTTGGGCAGACTGGCTGTGTAATGTATTTTAGGCAATTTACACAGGTTGGTTTAATTATTATTATTTTTGTTCTTGTCAGAATTGTCCTTTCTAATAGTAGGAGCTCTCAGACTATCCTTGCTGCTGATGAAAATAGGCTCCAGTTTTTTCTTAAAGTCCAAACCATTCCTTTAAAGGCTAACAGATGTTTACTCTCCACTTCAGTCAGTGAAAGGTGATATTTAAGTATAGTCTTAACTAGTTACTTTCCTCTTTGCCTTTAAATACCACATTAAGTGCAAGTATATATGCATCCCTGTGGGTTTTTGACCAAAGCACACACCCATACCCCTTCCTGCCTCCCTGGAACTGGTTCAAGATTTGGAGAGAAGAGTTTGCTTGTGGGTGTTTCCCTTGTCTTATCTCTAAGTGAGCATATGCTAGGGTTGAATTTATTTTGATCCTTTCATTTTAAATTTGGAACCAAAGTAAGAGTTTAAAGTGCAACAGAAGAGAGTCTGCTGAACTTTAGACATGAGGGATCCAGGGAGGAAGGTACGTAAATACATCCTGAAGCTTTCTCTAGAGGTTTTCTCATACAGGTGACCATCTTTACACATATACAGTATTGTAAGCTAATAACTACTATTCAAAGGAATATTTAAAGCTATATGAAAATGTATGTGGCACTTATGTCATGTTTATGTGCTTAATTTTAGTAGCCGTGCCTCTAGTATTTCACACTTTTTACATTAATAGCAGAATAAGTAAATTCTGAATTTTTATTTGAAAGCCTTTTAGGAAGGCTTAGGAGGCTGGGTATTTGTAAGGGGAAAAATGTATCATGTATGATTGATCTTCAAGGGAATGATGAAAAAGTATATAGGTATTTTAAGCATTTTATCATTTTGTCTTCTATAGCATCAGATAAAGAGACCTATAAATGGTTATTAGGTGAATGTTACCCAGGTCCTCCTCAGAGTTCAGAAGCAATTCTTTCTTTACTGATTATTATTTATCTTTGTTCGTTAATTTTAAGCACAGTTGCTTGCATTTGTAGTAGGCTGAACTGATTTCTTTCCTGACTGATCTTTTCCAGAGCCTGGCCCAACTAGAGAATCTGTGCAAACAGCTGTATGAAACCACAGACACAACCACTCGACTCCAGGCAGAGAAAGCCTTGGTTGAATTTACCAACAGCCCCGATTGCCTGAGCAAGTGCCAGCTACTCCTCGAAAGAGGAAGTGTGCGTAAGATCTGAAAATCCTAAAGGATAACGGGCACTTAGGAAACTTTATTCTGGTTGTCTGTGTAGGGATGGCTTGGGATAGCTTCTGTTTCCTGATTTTTCTAGGTGTCCCTGACTTATTTTCACTTTTAAAAAGTACCATACCTACCAGGTTGGCAAAACGGCCATACAGCCTCATCAAGAAAATCTCTTTGAACATGCATTTCTGTTCTGTAATTTTTCATCCTAAATTTCCAGAACTTGTTTTCTGCTTTTACATTTAAGTGCCATATCCTATCCTTTCCAGAATAAGATAGGACTGTAGATAAATGACCTTTTTATTATGTTTGTTTTTTTTTTTTTTTTTTGAGACGGAGTTTCAAAAAAACTCTTGTTGCCCAGGCTGGAGTGCAATGGCGCAATCTCGGCTCACTGCAACCTCCACCTCCTGGGTTCAAGCGATTCTCCTGCCTCAGCCTCCCGAGTGGCTGGTATCACAGGCATGCACCACCAAGCCTAGCTAATTTTGTATTTTTTTTTTTAGTAGGGACGGGCTTTCTCCATGTTGGTCAGGCTGGTCTCGAACTCCTAAGGTGATCCACCAGCCTCGGCCTCCCAAAGTGCTGGGATTACAGACGTGAGCCTCTGCACCCAGCCAATAAATGACATTTTTAATCCGAAGTCCTAATACAAGATCCTCAGTCTTCTCTGTGTTTTGTGTCCTCTCTGCCACAGCTGCTGTTTATTGCCTTGCAAGTCCAGGAACAGTGACCTTGACAATGAAATTACAGGAGATTGTAGGATTTTAAATGGAATTAGAACCTCCTCCACCTTAAAAATGTCATTGCAGTGATCAAAATAATGTTCCTAATGAGATATAATTTGATAAAATCACTATCTTTGGCAAGATGGAAGTGTTGGGAAGGGCAGGATCCCCCCAGGGTCCCATGAAAGGGCATCATGAGAGGCAGATCCCAGCTAGACTTCGGCAGCAAGCACTGGCCTTCTTTAAATAAAGTGGCAACGTACAGTGCAGTCCTCATATTTTCCCTAATCCTCAAACAGCTTCCCAGTCATGCTTACCTATATTACACTCTTTCACAGATGAAAGAGAAGACACCAAGAAAAGGCACATATATTAGCCATCATTCTTGTGTGTGTGAAAAAAGAAATGATAATGCCATGTGGTATTCTGAACAACAGTAATCCCTAAAGAATTAGTTAATCGAAATTTGCTTTCCAAAAGTTTCCATAAGACTGGAATGAAATGTGAAAAAATGAAAGTTAATTGGTTGAAAGGATAGAATTCTAGTTGACTTTATTTTTGACTTTTTATAAGTATCATAATATTGTTTATACAATAAATAGAACAAATTATATTGGTTGAAATTATCCCTTAGTAGCTGAGGGATATAACTTTTTCCCCAAGTATCTGAATGATACAAAGTCATGGTCAGAGATTGTGTGGTGGTCTGTTCTGAGTTTTATGCACATAGTGTTTTATATATTTCTCTTAAATCACTTGGTGTTTGGATTGATGCGCTTGTATTTGTCCTGTGGGAGATGCCCAGCTAGCTCTGCCAGCTAACTCCTGCTGGAGCGACAGTACAGTCTCTCTCACCACTAATCTTATACCTGGTGGTATTATGTAATACTAACATAAATGGATAGTCTGAAGGACTACCATCTTAAGGACTTTCTGTGTCATAGAAAATTGTCCTTGACCCTTGATTAAAATACTTTAATGGTTCTGAGCCTGTTCCTGTTTTATGGCATTGTATATAATATAGCCACATGGAGGAATTCTTCCATGGCTCCTTTTTAGGCATTTTGATCAAATGGAATGCTTTGAGTCTCCATAAGGTTAATACTTGTTAAAGCCACATTTGAGAATGTGATGAAGCTATTCCATTGCTTAAGGCATAATTTTTATTTCTCACAAATAACCTTAAGTTTACTTTTAAACTATCATATACATTTCCCAGCACAATAGCTGATTGATAGCTGCACTGATGGAAAGATACAATTTGGAGATTAATTATACAGCATAGTATGGTGGTTTCCTCTAATAATTCTTTTCTTTTTTCTCTAATATCATGCCATAGAAATATTTTGAGGTGAAACTGTTTGAAATATCATTGTAACAGATACTGAGGGGAGATTTCTTGGTTTAAATAAGGGGAGAGATTTTTTTTTTCTAATCTCTCTCTTTCTGAAAAGATGCCCTCTAGTGTCTGTCCCTCAGAGTGAAGCAGATATCTGTATTAGATTCAGTTTGATCATACTGCTACTTTATCTTTCCCATTGTTCATTGTTGAAGTCAGCTAAATAAACTTATGCTATGTGGTTCATTTTTCCTCAGAGCAGTAGACCCTCTAAAATCCAGAGGATCAAATCTGCCAAAACTGATTGCCTTTTTTTGAGTCTGAGCACAGATCTCCAAGTTAAAAACCTTGTGGCTGGCTTGCTCAAAACAATTTTAAGTCCTTTTTCCCTCTCTTTTCACAGTCCTCTTACTCCCAGTTACTGGCAGCTACATGCCTTACCAAGCTTGTATCACGCACAAACAACCCCTTACCATTGGAACAGCGAATAGATATTCGTAAGTGGAAAATTTTCTGTTCTGTCTTGAAGAAAATAGTTTGTTTAGTGATGCGCTAGTAATAGTCAAATGTATGTGTTTGTTCAGTGATGTGCTGAGATTGCTAACCATACAAAAATGTCTAGAATCCAGCTTGTTTCCAGAATTTGGGGCTTATGAAAGTGAAGGGCCCAACGCAATTACTTCTGAATAAAGCCTAAGTCCTCCCTTTTGTCATCAGAAGATTTCTTTCATTCATCTTTTCTTTACTGTCACTAATAACTAAGAAAAACATTGTTAACGATTTTGAATTCTGTGTAGACCACATTCTTTAGCTACCTAGGAGTAGAGTCATAGTGGCTATACTGCAAATTCTTCACGTGACAAAATAAAATTCTGAATTAGAACACCTACTAATCTTAAATTTGGAACAGTAGCATAAAGAATTAAGACAGTTTGGGTTAAATAGTCTAAATTTATAATTTCTTGGCCATTTAGCATGTCTAAAGATATACACCCTTCTCTGGCAGAGCTTTCTATTATGTGGATTGGTTTTGTTTGTTGTTTTTTTTTTTAATAGGGAACTATGTGCTCAACTACCTTGCCACTCGGCCAAAGTTGGCTACTTTCGTGACACAAGCACTTATTCAGTTATATGCCAGAATCACAAAACTGGGCTGGTTTGACTGTCAGAAGGATGACTATGTCTTCAGAAATGCAATCACAGATGTCACAAGGTTTTTACAGGTACAGTGTATATATTTGATGTAATGGGAATGACAGAGCCAGCATATACATATATATAAACACACACACACGCTTACGCGCTTATCTACTTTTTAAACATGACACAAAATAGAATTATTTGATATATTCTCTTCTGCATGTTTTTTACCCTTAGTGTGTCTTGGTAGTGTTTGCATGTTGGCAAAAACAAACCTTGTCTCAGTCTTTCAAATCCCTATATATGGTCCCAAGCGAAAATATGATAATTTAATTAATTAGTTAATATTTTATAGATGGGCATTTCCTGGGTTTTTTTTTGTTTGTTTTTTGTTTTTTGAGTGTTAAATTAATACTTCAGTGAGTAGCCCGGTAGATTTATTTTGAATAAGTGTGTTTGTAGGGTCAATTCCTAGCCTAGGAAAGATATTTCCAAGTTATCTTCAAAAAAGTTATACAGCATGCACTTCATAATGATGTTTTGGTCAACAGTAGACCACATACACAACAGCAGTCCCATAAAATTATAATGGAGCCTAGTGATGTTGAACTGTCTTAATGTCGTGGCACAATTTATTTTTTAAGTAAATTTAGTGTAGCCTAAGTGTACATATTTATAAAGTCTGTAGTGGTGTACAGCAATGTTCTCGGCCTTCACATCCACTCACCACTCACTCACTGACTCACCCAGAACAACTTTCAATCCTGTAAGCTTCATTCATGGTAAGCGCCTAGACAGGTGTAGCTTTTTTGAAAAAAATCTTTTATGCTGTATTTTTACTTTATCTTTGCTATGTTTAGGTACACAAACACTTACCATTGTTATAGTTGCCCACAGTGTAGTCATGTGGTATACAAGTTTGTGCCTAGGAACAATAGCCTGTACCATATAGCCTAGGTGTGTAGTAGACTGTACCACGTAGGTTTTTGTAAGTACACTCTATGATGTTAGCACAACAGTGAAATCCTCTAATAACACATTTCGTAGAATGTGTCGCCATCATTAAGTGACTCATGACTGTATCTACTTCCACCAACAGTTGATAAGAGGACCTGCTTACCTCAGCCCTGGAAGCTAAACTTTTTACTTTTTCCCATTTAATAGGTTAAAAAAATTGGTATCTTATTGTTTGGGTTATGAGTGAGACAAATTTTCATATGCTTGTATTTATTGCTTATGTTTGTTTTTCTGTGAACTTCTATTTATATCTTAAGCACATTTCCTCACATTCTTTACCTTTTGCTTATTGTTGTATACAGTCTCTTTGTAAAATGTGTTGCTTACTTGTCATTTACTTTAGTGATGTATTTTGCAATTTACCTTTTTAAAATGTATGTGCTATAATGTTTATGGGAATTTTTTTAATGTAAAAGTTTTAAATTTTGATGAAGTCAGATTTCTCAGTGTTCCTTTGTGGTGACAGTTAGGTTTTATGTCCAGCAAAAAAACAGTTTTATGATTCCTTGTTGCCTTGTCTAGGCAGTTTTACTAATGACACAGGAGGCCATCATTCAAAAGTATGAGTGCATGCCAAATGCCAAAACCGAGCACCCATGACAGCTCTTTCTACCTTATGCTTTTTTTTAACCAGGATAGTGTTGAATACTGCATCATTGGTGTCACAATTTTATCTCAGCTAACCAATGAAATTAATCAAGTAAGTGCTACAGCCTTCCTCATTGAAGTAAGTGCCATATTTTTTCTTAGTATTGGTGTTTTCTGCTGTGTGTGGGATGATCTTTTTTGGCAGTTGTGTGCTTTTGCGGTAAGTGATTAATGCCCTTTTGAAACAAAATAGTTCCATTGGGTTTTCCTCTGTAAGTGCAACTCACTTTTTGTCCTGTTCCCCTTCTGTCTCCAGGTTATTTTCCCCTTTTCCATTTTAGCTTTTTTTTTTTTTTTTTAATTGGTACTAATTTTCGTTTTAGAGATAAAAGCGATCCCAGCACTTTGGGAGGCCAAGGCAGGTGGATCACCTGAGGTCAGGAGATCCAGACCAGCCTAGCTAACATGTTGAAACCCCGTTTCTACTAAAAATACAAAAAATTAGTCGGGCGTGGTGGCATGTACCTGTAGTCCCAGCCACTCGGGAGGCTGAGGCAGGAGAATCACTTGAACCCGGGAGGCGAAGGTTGCAGTGAGCCAAGATCGTGCTATTGCACTCCAGCTTGGGCAACAAGAGTGAAACTCCATCTCAAAAAAAAAAAAAAAAAAGGGTGAAATACTACTGCTTTGCCCATGAAAGAGAATGACTTCAAAAAAGGGACCATAAAGGTCGACCTTTTGTGTGCCCCTTCTGCTCCTGTATACCTTGAAAGTTTTAAATGGTCATTGATGTCACAGAATACTACAGAGGAAACACCAGTGGCTTTCTTTTGCCCTGGCTATATTTTAGTCATTTACTTTTTTATCCAGCTAAAAATTTGTGATTATAGAACAGGCCCGTATCAATATTAGTTATAACATCTCACCCTTAAGTTGGAAGCATATTAATGATATTAGCATTACTTTTGCTATTGCTCATAATTCTGCAGACATTTTTATTAACCCTGAGCAATCTTAACTGTGAGTTGGTCCTATTTCAAATGTGTTAGCTGAGAGCCTGTGTAAATTGGGAGTCCATGTTGTGTTCTCTTGCCACATGCAGTCCCCATTGTGATCAGTAATTACCAAAATAATAACAGCTTACACTTTTGAGTGATCACTGTTACCACCATTCTAAGCACTTTATAGTAACTAATTTTATTCTCGAAACAGTCATATGAGGTAGGTACTGTGTTTATCCCATTTTCTGGATCAGGAAACTGAGGCACATAAAGATGAAATCATTTGCCTAAGGTTTCACAAGCAACGAATGTGATTCAAACCCAAATAGTCTTATCCTAGAGCCTGTGTTCTTAACAACTAATGTGCTGTTTAACCACTTACCTTTGCAGCAGAAGAGCAGATGCATTAACTAAGGATAGAGATTGTGGACTTAATGTTTTCCCCTTTGAAGCTTGGCCCCACAGAGTACATACATTTTGATATATGTATAATAAAAAACTTTTCAAGATTTTACTTTTCTAAGAAAATGATGAAATTGTGTGTACCATTTAGTGTGTAGTCATTCTCTGTATTATCAGTATAACAGATTATATGATATATAATTTAGCAAGACCTTTATTATGTAAGACACATGATAACACAATGACAGAAGCAAAAATTGGAGAATATTTTGAGCCTCTAAATCATTTGAATTTTCCATTGTTTAGTGATTGTCAGATTCAAAAAAGAAAGTATATTTCTGCCACTATTCTTACTTAGAACCTAGAAATAAAATTAGGAAGACTGGTTTGTCAGTAATCTTGGCTGTGTTACACTTTAATGTGGCAAAAACAAAATGAGTCTCCTCTTGGATGAATTGATCAGTAAACAGAAGAGATTTAAGCTTTCAGTACGTGGTTAGACTGAAAATACTCTTGACAACTTTGAAGTTATTTTATTCCACATGTTGAGTACCTACTGTGTGTTAGGACTAGGAGCATACTAAAGAAGTAAAAGATTTAGTTCTTAGCCACAAAAACATTTATAATTTAGCTGAAAACACAAGAACAGCGAAATAAGAGACCAATACAACCACTTAAATTAAATTTTCACTTCTGCGGTATAGACAATATGTTGAAATAGGTTAGAAAAGGAGGCAAATATTATGGGCTGTTGTCATTTGGAAATTCTGCAGTAACTTCACGTTGAGGTTTTGTTTTTATTTTTGTTTTTGTTTTGAGTTTTGCTTACCAAAATCAAAGCCTCGTTACTCTGTCTGTGGGTGTTTAAGAGACAGGATCTCACTCTGCTGCCCAGGCTGGAGTACAGTGCAGCCATGAATGCCTGGACTGAAGGCCCTCCTGAGTAGCTGGGACTTACAGGCATGAACCACCACACCGACTTTTTTTTTTTTTTTTAATTTTTAGAGGTGGTGGGGGGGGTCTCACTGTGTCTGCTCCTGGGCTCAAATGATCCTCCTGCCTCAACCTCCCAAAGTTCTAGAATTACAGAGGTGAGTCACCACGCCTGGCCCATTAACCCACAGTACAACGTGAAAGTAATTATCAATAATGTCTGCCAACAATTTAAGTTTTACCTCCCTGAATACAAAGGAAAATGAGAATTTGCAGCAGAGATTATATATCCTTTTGTTTTCCTTCTGTAAGCTAGAGAGAAAGGATACCCTGGCTATTAGCAGTTTACTATCCTACATCCTTTCACTAGATATGGTTTCACAATAATTTAAATGTTAAAAATGTATTTTATGTTTATGTTGCTCTTACTGGAAATCCTTCTAGCTTATTTGAAGTCTACATGAAAAATTCTTTTTTTGCAATTAATTCTTTGCATTGGTTTCTTCTTTTTCTGCACAGGCAGACACCACCCATCCTTTAACCAAGCACAGAAAAATAGCCTCTTCTTTTCGCGATTCATCATTATTTGATATCTTCACACTTTCCTGCAATTTACTAAAACAGGTGAGCATGTAGTTTGGGTCATGTTTCCCAGTTTCTTTTGAAAGAATGAGAATAGATGGGAATTTGTTAAATGTCAGCTTGTAACTGACCCTATGAGAGTTTATGCATCTCTTTAATCATCATCTCTTACATAAGACTCATAGAGGTGTTGAAGGAACTGGTCAGAGTGACCACTGAGGTTGGAGAAATGATTATCACTTCCCTATTTCAGATCAATTCCTCTAGGTAAAGAGAAGTAAGTGAGCACTTATCCCATACTCCTATCTTAAAGGGATCTGGTTTACCTAACTCAAAGTTTGAAGTTCTGTTGTTGTTGTTTTTATAACCACATAAAATATTTCTATATGGTGTGAAAGCATGTTAGTTTTATGGTGTTTGGATTCTTAGTGCTCTGAAAGTAGGTTCAGACTACATTGTTAGCATACAGAAATCAGGCTGGTTCTCCTGTCCCCCGCTGAGTTAAAAGCAGCACATAAACAAGCAACATCTGTAAGGAAAAGTAGATTTTGAATTTTTAACATCCATTTGGATTTAATAACCTGGAGGGGTAGACAGTATCACATAAGGAAATTACCTGTGTTAAAATTGAAAGTTGGTGTTTCAGTTCATTTATTGATAGAGCTGAACTGAGAAAGAAGTGTTAAGCTGGGAGTTCCACACAGTTGCAACACAGCTCAGATGCTTTGTCCCTATAGAAAGCTAAATAGAGTTGGCCTCTGGCTTTTTGTTCATTTTTGTAGTTTTGTTCTCATTTTCCAACATTTCCCAATTTTAGTTTTAGAAGCCAGTTTGTATTCTTTCTGTTATTCCAGTTAACGATATTCATCTTTTTCCTCAATTACTTAGTTTTACCTTAGAATTCCCAGATAATCCTCAGGTTAAGCAAAGCTGCCTAGCAAAAGCTGTTGCACCCCCTGGAGGGGAAAAGCTTTTAAGAAAACTAAGGATTGAATCCTCCTTACTGATACCATCAGAACAAATAATTAGCCAGCCAGTCACGAAGGCTCAGCTAGTGTAACCTTGGAAGGGACAGGCACGGTAGCTATGGCCAGTCCTCACCTGTAGTCTGCAGGTACATTGCAGATGAGTAAATAAAATTCAGTGATGATTTTAATTCTGGTTTGAGAGATTTTTGGTAATAGTGGTTGTAAAAACAAGGAAAGAAAGTAGGGCAGGGTGCTACTTTCTCAGAGCTCCCTCCAGAGTTTAATCCCTGCCCCGTCTAGAAATAACTAGGATCTCACATGCCAATAAAATAATCACAGGAGCCATATTGCTTCAGAATTCTCTGTGACCATTATGTCTACATTGTGTGAGGAGTAAGTGTAAGTGTTAAAACGGGGCTTTCTTTAAATACCAACTTCATGTTTTTATAGTAAATATATTTTAATAGTATATAAGGAGCCAGGTATTTTCATAGTAACAGGTGATAGAAGTACGGTATCTTTGGAGAGAAGGGGACATTTTACTGTGCTCCCACATAGCCCTCCTTTTCTGACTTAACAGCCTTGTCGAGTCTGGTAGCAAGCTGGGAAGAGAGGAGTGATTTTGGGGGCTCATTATGTGGTAATTTTTACAGGCTTCAGGAAAGAATCTAAACTTGAATGATGAAAGTCAGCATGGCTTGCTCATGCAACTGCTCAAGCTCACTCATAACTGCCTCAACTTTGACTTCATCGGCACTTCCACTGATGAGTCTTCAGACGACCTGTGTACAGTGCAGATTCCCACCAGCTGGAGATCAGGTAACAGAACTTCCTCCACCTCAAAGGCTGTCACTCCCCTACAGAGTGTCTGTAGGATGATCTAAAGAACTCCTGGCAACCCCTGTGTATTCTTTTTTTTTTTTTTTTTTTTTTTTTTTTTGAGACAGAGTCTCACTCTGTCGCCCAGGCTGGAGTGCAGCGGCGCGATCTTGGCTCACTGCGAGCTCCGCCTCCCCGGGTTTACGCCATTCTCCTGCCTCAGCCTCCCGAGTAGCAGGTACTACAGGCACCTGCCACCTCACCCGGCTAGTTTTTCGTATTTTTTAGTAGAGACGGGGTGTCACCATGTTAGCCAGGATGGTCTCGATCTCCTGACCTCGTGATCCGCCCGTCTCGGCCTCCCAAAGTGCTGGGATTACAGGCTTGAGCCACCGCACCCGGCCAACCCCTGTGTATTCTGAGGGAGAATTGAGAAAAAATTCGAACGTCTTTTTTGTTCGTTTGTTTTTTAAAGACAGGGTCTCACTCTGTCACCCAGGCTGGAGTGCAGTGGCACGATCACAGCTCACTGCAGCCTCAACCTCCGGGACTCAAGCAGTCTTCCCGTCTCAGCCTCCCAAGTATCTGGAACTACAGGCACATGCCACCACACCCGGCTAATTTTGTTTGTTTATGTTTTGTAGAAGTGGGGTCTCACTATGTTGCCCAAGGTCGTCTTGAACTCCTGGGCTCAAGTGATTCTCCTACCTTGGCCTCCCAGAGTGCTGGGACTACAGGTGTGAGCCACTGTGCCCGGCCAGTAACATCTATTTTATAATGTAGGGGAGGTTGTTGGAGTGATCTTATAGATCTGCCAGTGTCAAAGAACTTTTAAAATTGCTGATTAATAATAGTTACGTATTTCACCTTGCATTAATTGCCCAGAGACTTCTGTAATCTAGTTAGGATAATAACTGTCTTTAAAAACAAAATCAAACAGAACAGCTTGTTCTTAGTTTGTCTTTGTATTCCAGAAGGATAAAAGTTTTGAATTCTTTTTGTGGACAGAGGTGTTCAGATTAAGTTCTCAGAGAATTGAAAGAATGAATCTGTTTCTTAGAGAAGCTAAAATAGTACTTTCAAAAAAAGAAAAGAGGCTGGGCGTGGTGGTTCACACCTGTAACCTCAGCACTTTGGGAGGCCTAGGCAGGCAGATCACGATCTCAGGAGTTCAAGACCAGCCTGGCCAACATGGTGAAACCCTGTCTCTACTAAAAATACAAAAATTAGCCGGGCATGGTGGCACGTGCCTGTAATCCCAGCTACTCGGGAGGCTGAGGCAGGAGAATCGTTTGAACCAGGACCCAGGAGGCAGAGGTTACAGTGGGCTACAGAGGGAGACTCCGTCTCAAGAAAAAGAGAAAAGAAAAAGGAAAACCGAAAAGCCCCTATTTGCTTATCACTTCCAAACGAAATAAATGCTCTGTAAGATAAGTAGGCATAAGGATGTGCTCCCTGATGTACAGTGCTGGAAGTATGCCAGCGGCAGTGTTCATCCCTAATAAAGTGATGTCTTTTGTCTTTTTCTTCCCCAGCATTCTTAGATTCTTCAACCCTGCAGCTGTTTTTTGACCTGTATCATTCCATCCCTCCTTCATTTTCACCTCTGGTGAGTCAGGACTACTGTTTCTTAAAGCAAACCTATTTCTAGAAGATAGCAATGGTGAATGAGCCTTATATTCATTTTGTTTTATAAAATTATACAAGTAAAGCATAGAAATACTAGGCTAGTTATCTAGTCTTTTGAGATTAAGCTTGTAGCCTAAAGGTTCTAGCCATAAAGTCTTAATTATTTTTAAATTATTCCTGTCTAAAGGCCAATTCCTGCAGATGGTCAAGCTCTTTTGGGTCTCACCGTGTATCTGACTTTATGCTGTTCCTGAAATGGCCACAGGCTAGCACCTGGGGATTCACCTAATACTGTCTAGTTGAACTATTAAGATTGTCCTGACTTAGAAAACACCTCAGGTGTACGTTAGATTGTCATAAATGGAAACTGTAATGGGAAGGCTAATTTGCATACTTACCCTGAATAACATTTGAAAGCTATTGGGAATGGTGTATTTCTCCTTTAAAGCCATAATTAACCTAAAACCTCAAAATTCATTCAGGTTCTAAAATACTATTGGTCTGGTATTTCAGATTGTTGGTGTAAATTACTGGTTGGTGTTGTACACAAAATATATAAAGAAAACAGAGTGAAGTAATGAGTGGTATGCGTAGTGTTTGTGCAGTAGAGGACTTTTCTGGTCATTGTAGCACTTCTCCAAATTAATATAGACCTTTATGGTCGCTGAAACATGATTTCAGTGTTGTTGGATGTATCGTTAAGGTTACTGCAAGAAAAAGTAGCACAGTCAAGAGGGATAATTAAGAAAGTACTTCTTGCAAAGGTGTGGTTAAAATGAAGGGACACCAACACGGGGTGGTGGTGCATGCCCCTGGGGCTGGCAGTAGTGGGGAGCCTCAAAGGGCAAGTGAAGGAAATCTGGAGAGAGTTGAAGCTGTGGCTTAGAGGAGGGCTGGACAACAAGAACCATGGCCATCACTAGAGAAACTCTGCCACCACATAGCCAGGTGGATGGTCGGAAAAGGGGTACCATCTTCCCTCTGCCCTCTGATCTCCTGCTGGTGCTTTCCATTGGTTGAAGTCAACTAGAAGCCAGAGGCAAGGGAGCTTGGCTGCTGTCCTCAACAGAGGTCAGCCTCCTAGGGAATAGGGCAGGGTAGAGAAGGGTCAAAAGCAGATCTAGAGGGGCAAACACAGAATATAAATATCTAACAGCAGGAACAGGGGGAAATGTCTTCAGGGATAAAGCTGGCTTGTGTTTTTTTGTTTGTTTCTTTGAGGCAGAGTTTTGTTCTTGTTGCCCATGCTGGAGTGGAATGGCACAATCCATGGGTTCAAGTGATTCTCCTGCCTCAGCCTCCTGAGTAGCTGGAATTACAGGCATGAGCCACCATACCCAGCTCATTTTGTATTTTCAGTAGAGACGGGGTTTCTCCATGTTGGTCAGGCTGGTCTCAAACTCCCGACCTCAGGTGATCTGCCTGCTTCAGCCTCCCAAAGTGCTGGGATTACGGGAATGAGCCACCACGCCTGGCCAAAGCTGATTTTTTTTTTTTTTTTTTTTTTTTTAGGGCCCAGATATGTTTATTTCTTTCTTTTTTTTTTTTTTTTTTTTTTTTTTTTTTTTTTTTTTTTTTGAGATGGAGTCTCTCACTGTTGCCCGGGCTGGAGTGCAGTGGCACAATCTCAGCTCACTGGAGCCTCCACCTCCTGGCTTCAAGCAATTCTCCTGCCTCAGCCTCCCAAGTACCTGGGGTTATAGGTGCCCGCCACCATGCCCAGCTAATTTTTTGTATTTTTAGTAGAGACAGGATTTCACTATGTTAAGCTAGTCTCAAACTCCTGACCTTGTGATCCACCTGCCTCAGCCTCCCAAAGTGCTGGGATTACAGGTGTGAGCCACCGCGCCCAGCCGATATGCTTATTTCTTTATAGCATGTATTGATATAAGCACATAATATCTACATGTCAAGCTCAGATTAGCCAAGAAAACTAAATCTAAAACTTTAAAGTATAAATTGCTTGATATTTTTAAGGGTGAAGTAATATATCTTAGCAAGAACAAAGATGCCATTGGAGTGGTCAAAGGAATTTGTACCTAAAGGAATTTCCAAACTGAATTTAAAGGGCTGCTATGGTCTGGTTGGATCTATGCTCTTTTCTCTTTTTAAAATAATGTTGTTTCAGATATCCTAAAGAAGGATATTGTAGGAGGTGGAACGTTTCTGGTGAAAATAACTGTACAGTCTTTTTAATCATTGTGTTTGGGTTCTGCCCTGCGTTTAGGTATTATCCTGCTTGGTACAGATTGCCTCAGTCAGAAGATCCCTGTTTAACAATGCAGAGAGGGCCAAGTTTCTCTCTCATCTTGTTGATGGTGTTAAACGAATACTGGAAAACCCACAAGTAAGTTTATCTGAGAATTTACATATGTATAGGATTAGTGTGCACCCAGCTGTTATGAGTCAGAAGGAAATCCATCCCAAGGTCCAGTAAATAATTCAGACTGTTGTTCTTCAGGGAAGACTGATGTGAATCTCTATTTGTAGGCCAGTTCTGAGAGCATTTGCCCAAAAGAGGAGCTTACATCCTCCAGCTTCAGAAATGTAGGAGTTACGGGAAAGAATCACTTTGCTATAAGGAAATAAGGAAGAAGCTAGTCATTTTTCCCCCAAGAAATTAAGAATCTAACATCGCCAGGCACAGTGGCTCACACCTGTAATCCCAACACTTTGGGAGGCCAAGGTGGGCATATCACTTGAGGTCAGGAGCTCAAGACCAGACTTGCCAACATAGTGAAACCCTGTCTCTACTAAAACTACAAAAGAAATTAGCCGGCCATGGCGGCACGTGCCTGTAATCCTAGCTACTTGGGAGGCCGAGGCAGGAGAATCGCTTGAACCCGGGAGGCGGAGGTTGCAGTGACCTGAGATCGTGCCATTGCACTCCAGCTTGGGTGACAGTGAGACTCTGTCTCAAAAACAAAAAAATCTAACATTTGCTTTTTGATTTTGTTTACCATTTTTAAAAAATGTTTATTGGTAACCTAAGTATATAGGACTGCTTTTAGGTGGGAAGGAATATACTTCTTTCAAATGTTCATTTCATAACTCGATTGCCCTTTTTGTCTTTTGAAGTCCCAGTGATTCAGTATTTTTTTGAAAGTATCACTTCTCTACACTAGAAGAAAATTAAAAAGCAGTTTATTTTAAAATATACTCAGTTTTGTCCCTCTTTTTAAAATTCATTCATTCATTCAACAAATTATATTGAGTACCTACTCTGTACCAGGGATACACTGGTAAACAAAACAAAGTCTTTTTTTTTTTTTTTTTTTTTTGAGACGGAGTCTCGCTCTACCGCCCAGGCTGGAGTGCAGTGGCCGGATCTCAGCTCACTGCAAGCTCCGCCTCCCGGGTTTACGCCATTCTCCTGCCTCAGCCTCCCGAGCAGTTGGGACTACAGGCGCCTGCCACCGCGCCCGGCTAGTTTTTTGTATTTTTTTAGTAGAGACGGGGTTTCACCGTGTTAGCCAGGATGGTCTCGATCTCCTGACCTCGTGATCCGCCCGTCTCGGCCTCCCAAAGTGCTGGGACTACAGGCTTGAGCCACCGCGCCCGGCCCAAAACAAAGTCTTATTCCACATATGCCAACAGAGGAAGACATATCAGGAAACATACAATTAAATATACTGGTAGAATAGATTTTAAAATATCTGTAATATTTGTTATAACTATATCATATAAACAATATATGAATAAATTACAGTAAGTGATATAAATATATGAAACGTTTGTATAACTTTGCTAACTATTGGTTAGTTTTGCTTAAAGATCAGTTTGACAGATGTGGAAATGAAAATTTCATTAGATTCCTTTTATTGGTAGCAATCAGTAAGCAGACAAGCTAGTCACGTCTTAAGTCGTGCCCACTTCTGCCATAATGAGCTTTACTGCCTCAGTGTGATCCTCCTGGGCTTCTGTTTCAAACTCTGTCCATTGAGGCTAATAATGTCATCTCATGGAATTATTATTGTGAACATATGAAATAATAAATGTGACTGTCCCTTTTCAAAGTGACTTTTTAAAAAATTGTTTCTGAACATTATATAGACGTATCATTCTGAATCATGACCTGCAGCCCAGAAGTTAAAAAGTAGATTTTACCCCTTCCCCCATGCCATCTCAAGTATACATCATTCTTGAAGTATGTTGTCACATTTTACATTTTTATTTTTCTCCTCTGCTATTGACAGAGTTTATCAGACCCAAACAATTACCATGAGTTTTGCAGACTACTGGCCCGATTGAAGAGTAACTATCAACTGGGAGAACTGGTAAAGGTAGAAAACTACCCTGAGGTCATCCGATTGATAGCCAACTTCACAGTGACCAGCCTACAGGTTTGTCCTTGATTACGTGTGTCTTCCTTCCTAAATACTGTAATCTCTTCTCTTGCTTGTTGGTTTTAACCATGTAAGAATATATTTTTTTTCTTGGCAAAGGTAACCATAAATACAGTATGGCCTTGCAGAGTAGTTACTATTGTGGCCTGTGATTTATATTTACACAAGTGCAAGTAGTGTGGGGAGAGGAAAATGTGGGAATTACTAGGATAATATTTAGATTCATCCCAGAGAGAATTCCCTCATAGTCACCCCAAAAAAGCCAAGGTTGGAACAGGGAGCTAGACAGAAGAGTAAAAAGAGAGTTGATGCCCTATCTTTCTTAGTTGTGTAATATAGAACAATGGGTCTCACATTTTATGGCTTGTATCACAGTCATCTAGGGGACTGATGAAAAAAATATAGATTCTTGAATCTTATCCCCATAATTTCTGGTTCACTAGGTCCTAATGGTAGAGCCTTGGTGTGTCTTAACAATTTCTTCAGGTGATTCTCATGCATACTAATGGTTGAGACCCACTTATACATGGCTTTCCTTGTGGTAAGGCTTACACAGCCAGCATAGAGCAGCCCTTCTCATTAGATGCTTGCTCTCTGAAATACTAATAAACACATTTAACTAGTTGTCATACACAGACCAAAGCCCACAAAAGTCTATCCTCTTTTTTAAAAAAAGAAAAAAGTCTTTATCTTCTGTGTTGATAGTATGGGACTAATGTGTACAGAAATGAAAAATGTGCCTTCTGCTTTTCTACTTTTCTTTAGCACTGGGAATTTGCTCCAAATAGTGTGCACTATCTTCTGAGCCTGTGGCAGCGTCTGGCAGCCTCTGTGCCGTATGTCAAAGCCACAGAGCCCCACATGCTGGAAACTTACACTCCTGAGGTCACCAAAGCCTACATCACATCCCGGTTGGAATCTGTGCACATCATACTGAGGTAAGGAAACTTAGCCTTATTCATCCCCGCACCAGTGGTCTATTGTCACACTTCCTAGAGATCAGACACCCCATTGGCAAAAAGGTACTCGAAGGTTGTCTCATTGGAGCTGCTGCTGTTCATGATTCTTTTTCCTTGTCAGCAGAGTAGCCTGAGAGCATAAAGCCTGATAGAATGGTCTTGTTGCTTGAACCTTTATATTCTATTCATATTCCCCCTTTTCACTGTCCATAGCAATATCTTTGAATACCGAGTATATCCATATGTTTGTCCTTGTCGCTGTTTTTCTTTCAATGTGAGAAACATTTATAAGATATAGATGATAAGAATTATAATGTGTAACTTATAGGTGCTTAATGTGAACTCCTAAAGAAATAAGTGGATAAAGATTACACAATCTAGTTGTCAATTCTAATGCCAGAGCTAGAACACATAAGAATTCTAAGCCCCTGATCACTGATTGCATTACATTCACACATGGTTTCTGTCTACATTGACTTAACTGAACCAAAAACCCGTAGCTAAAAAAGTGTCAAGCCCTTTCAAAAATGACCTATATTAAATGAAATTATCCCTGTTTAGATAGCTTTCTTCTTTTCACTGGCTGTTTGTCAAGAGAATTTACTTGGAGTCTAAGGGTCTGGGGCCTTTTTAAGTTGGATTCTTAATTTGCTTAGCCCCAAGTGCATTGAATAGTCGTGAGTTATAGTCTTAACTGTTTATGACTTGAATCAGTTCAAAATCTGAGTATTCATGAAGTTCACCAGCAGGCCTTCTCCTGTCATTTCCATAGCTTCCACTCCTGAGGATTCAGCTGGCTTTAGTGAGGCATTGTTGGGGAGTGGTTATATGTTTGTAGGCTCTGGGGCCAGATAGCCAGTTAGTAGCTGTGTACTCTTGGGCAAGCTGCTCCATTTCTGTATTTGTAAAATTCAAATAATAATAGGCCTACCTCATAAGATTCTTACAAGGATTAAATTAGTATGACCTGGCGCAGTGTGTAGCACGTGGTAAGCACACAGCTAGTTTTAGTGCTGCTGCTGCTGCTCCTGCTGCTGCTGCTGCTGGCATTATCATACTGCAGTGTAACAACAGAAAAGCTCCTCAGTGGACAAGATGTTAAAATCTAGGAGCTGGCAGATAAAGCAAGACCTAGTACAGGTCCACAATGCCTTGTTTGCAATTCCGAAGTCAAAGATGTGACAAAAGAAATTTCCTCATCAGTTTGGCATTAGAATTCACTTGTTACAAAACTGGACAGGAGTTGGTATGAGACCATTTATAGTTTTTTTTTTTAAATCCTACTTCGTATGACCATTTATAATATTCATAAGTTTTGCTATAGGAACGTTGAGTTTGATGTGCCACAAAGCCCATCAAGGGTTTTATATGATGTGGTAGAAGCATCATACTGCCTTCCTCCAATCTGAACAGTTCTGAATTCCAAGACACATCTGGCCACAATGGCCTCCCACACAAGACTGTGTACTTATCCTATAGTTTACTATAGTCAGGAACAAGCGAAAGACTAAGAGTCAAGAGGTCAGAGAGGTGAGAAGGGCAGGACTTTGAGGTTTAAGGCAGAAAAACATTAAGAGTTGAGAATTCAGATTGTAAGATTTGACACCAACAAGCAGAATATACCTAAGGGAGACTGATGCTAGGGCGAAGACATTGGCCTTCTGCCTCATTAAACATTCTTCCTTGGGAAAAAGTAATGTTGGGATGTAGGTCTCTACAGTCGGAAATGGTGGCTAAGTGAAGAAGTCAGAGAGCTGCTATAATGGGGAAATCAGTAGTCATATTTTAAGAGCGCTGCCTTCCTTCTTCCCTTGGGAATAGAGATGGCCTGGAAGATCCTCTGGAGGATACGGGGCTGGTCCAGCAGCAGTTGGACCAGCTGTCCACCATTGGGCGTTGTGAGTATGAGAAGACCTGTGCACTCCTCGTGCAGTTGTTTGACCAGTCGGCCCAGTCGTACCAGGAGCTGCTACAGAGCGCCAGCGCAAGCCCAATGGACATTGCAGTGCAGGAGGGTGAGTGTGCAGCATGCTGGGAACTCAAGACCTGTGAGGAGATATTGTCCAGTACCCTTTCACTCATTGCCACCTCTTTCCTACCTCCCTGCAAAAGGATTCTTTCATCATCAGTTACCTCCATATGCACAAAAATCTTTATGAATGAATAAATCCCTCAGGGGACTAGGGAAGAAGAACTGAAATCACATCTGCAGTGGGATTTTGTTTTACGAGATGAAGTCTTGCTATGTTGCCCACGCGGGCCTTGTACTTCTTGGCTCAAGTGATCCTCCTGCCTCAGCCTCCCAAAGTAGCTGGGACTACAGGCATGTGCCACCACACCTGGCTCCTGTCTACTTTTTAATGCCCCACAGCACAGCTGGGACCAGGCCAAGAGGTTTATGACTACTAAATAAAGGCCTAGGGGAAACAGGGAGATAAGTACAGACAGTAACCTGGGCTTCCTCTTTTCACCAGGCCTGGCTGGTGTTTGTAACATAGCACTGTGCCCAGCTTGGGTGTTTTAACTCTAAGGAAATACTACACTAAAAATAATGGCCTTGTCTGATACAGGAACGTTGGTTACCTAACGAATTTCCCCCTTAGCATTGCTCTTAACCAAAGCAGAGAAGTAGCCATTCTCTGTAAGAAAAGTAAGACTTTATGGTTTCACCATAGTGTTCTTAAGATTAAGGAAGTTCAGAGTGAGGAATGTCTTCAAGAAACTATCACTGGAGGTGACACTGGGTCTGTCTCCTGCTGTAGGAAGGCTGACATGGCTGGTTTACATTATTGGAGCAGTGATCGGTGGCCGGGTTTCTTTTGCCAGCACTGATGAGCAAGACGCCATGGATGGTGAGCTTGTCTGTCGGTAAGTGCTCCCTACAGAAGCTCTCCACTCCACCTCGCTGGCACTTCTCCACTCCCCGATAGGGTCCTCTCCACTTACAGAACATAATCTTAACATGCTAACTGCCCATGAGACACAGCTTTCAAGCCTTTTATAAGTGCCGTGATAACTCTGCCTATGATCTTTACTTTAAAAACAAAAACAAAAACAAACCCAGTAATTCAGCAAGGAAATAATGGATACAGAATTAGGAAAACTAAAGCAGAGATTCTCTGTTAGGTCTGTTTAAGAACAATATCTCAGAGTTAGTAAAATATGGATTGCTTTTGCCATCCCAAAATAAGTCTAAAAGGAAACTGTAGTTCTTTAAAGTTCACCAGCGATGGAGTTACAGAGTTCCTACAGCCTTTCAAACCTCTTGGCCATGCATTTCAAGTTATTTTGCATCTGTGCAGTTCTCATTTTATCAAAACTTTTTAAAAATTTTTTTGGAGATGGAATATCGCTCTGTCACCCAGACCAGAGTGCAGTGGCGCTATCTCGGCTCACTGAAGCCTCTGCCTCCGTGTCGTGGGTTCTCCCAGGTTTGAGCGATTCTCCCAGGTTCAAGCGATTCTCCTGCCTCAGCCTCTCAAGTAGCTATGATTACAAGCACATGCCATCGCATCTGGCTAATTTTTGTATTTTTAGTGAGACGGGGTTTCACCATGTTGGCCAGGCTGGTCTCGAACTCCTGACCTCAGGTGATCCACCTGCCTCGGCCTCCCAGACTGCTAGGATTACAGGCATGAGCCACTGCGCCTGGCCTTCTATATATATATATCTATCTTCTGAAAATCCTCATTTGTTTCTTTCCACCCCCATTTTGTTTATCAGATGCCCATTTGCCCAGAGGTCCCGTAATCCTGACAAAAGTCTCCGTAGCATTTTCCCACTGGCGTTTTTTGAAGAGTTGAGCAAAGCTTTAAGTAAGAATGAAATCTAATGCTTTCTGATTCTGCAGCCCAGTTCAGTACTGTGTGTGTCATAATTTTAGTTCAAACAATGTCTTGCAGACTGGTTCTGAGCTTGAGTGTAGCAACACAATGATGGAGTCTCATTCACTCATGGTGTGTCACAAATAGTTAACTATTCCCACACTCAAATGTCAAATGACTCACTTATTATGACATCTGTATTTGCATTCACTCACTTGCATTCCCGTATCCTTTCTTTTGGGGAGAGGGTACAGAGAAAAGGGATGAAGTCACAGGTAGCATTTCTGCTAGTAATCCGTGGAAGTGTTACCTACCTGTGAACATCATCCTTCATGTGTCACCATTCCTTTCATGGCTCTGTGAGAAAAAAAGATGGAAAACTCGTGGTCTAGTCCTGTCTCCCTCATTTATATAGATGAACTTGGTTGCAGGAGATTGCTCTACCCAAGTACAGGCATATATGACCACGTCAAGATAGCTTGGGTTGTCTAGAGTAACAAGGATGTCCTGCTGTTGAGAGAATCATTGCTCCTCTTCCTCCAGGGTGCTCCAGCTGATGAACCTAACAGATTCTCGTTTGGCCCAGGCGGGTAATGAGAAGCTAGAGTTGGCCATGCTGAGCTTTTTTGAACAGTTTCGTAAGATCTACATTGGGGACCAAGTGCAGAAATCCTCTAAGGTAACAGCCTGTTAATTGGCTCCCCTTAGTTCTCACTTCTTCTCACTTGTGCGATTGCTGATAGAGGGAAACAGTTGCTGATAGTTCACATACCTCCAGATTTCAGGTAATAGGACAGTGCAAATGTTTTCTCTTAGCTTTTAAATTCTGGGAGATTCATCAAAGAATTGGGCCCATTTCTCTAGTGCTTAACAAATGGCCAGTCAAAACATCTGTTGTTCTCCCACAAATGGGCAATTCTTAGTCTCCATGCATGAATTAATATTCAGAACAGCAGAAGATTTGGACTGTCTTTTTGTAATTTCAGGATTGAAAGGGACCAGTAAGATTGCTCAGCATCTGTCCAGTAATACTTAGAAACTAGCTTATCCCTTCAGTAAAGTCCTCTCTGGGAGTCTTGTCCATTTTCTTCCACATCTTACCCACGAGTATGGGCAAAAATAGTACCGGGATGTGATTGTTCTAATTCATGTGTTCTGGTTACTTTCTCTTCTTAACACCAGCTGTACCGCCGACTCTCAGAAGTTCTGGGCTTGAATGATGAGACGATGGTCCTAAGCGTCTTCATAGGAAAAATGTAAGTGTTTCAGCTTGCCACCAGCAAGAGTCCTTTGCAATCCTGTTGCAACTGTAAAATGTGATCTTGGCATTGTGCTGCCAGTGCCTGGTATTCCAGCATTGATCGTTTGCGTCAGAAAATTGTGCATTTGAGTGTGTGACAAGCTGTGCTTAGAGATATGGCCCGGCCCCAGAGCATTCCAGGCTTGTACAGGCAAGGATTTAATTTTGTTCTTGCAGAATCTCCTCTTTAGCCTCTGGAATCACAGGTGAAACCCTGTCATGTCATTAGCAAAACAGACCTCCACCCCAGTAATTGCTGCTCAGCCCCTCACCCAGTTGCCGTGCTCCAGGGATGCCCAGCGTAGGCATTCACTTTCTGTTGCTGATTTCCTCTAGTTATCCCCTCGAAGGGGAAAGCCCCACTTAAAAATGGGCTTATTCCTCCCAGAAAACATCACACCCTTTAAGAGTGTTGAGTCTCCAAAATCTAGTGCTGCTGTTTGAACTGTCTTCAGAGTTGGAGCTCCTAATTGGCCCTTTTTTATTTTTTTACGTTATACCCCTTCGGTTACATTTTGCCCTTTTTAGGAGCTCAATTTATCAAAGCACACACTAGGAGCCAAATATATTACCCAGGGCTGTGTGCAGAGTGACATTTTGCCTCCTACCAACTGTCCCAACCCTAAACACTCATATCCATGAGCTGGTTAATAATTTAAGATGGAAAAAGCAAAGGGGGTCTAAAGGACTCTGCCAGCCAAGAATCCAGAAGCAAGGGCTACTAGAATTCTGCAGCTGACAGTGGATGGTGCAGGTGCAGAATTGCATACGTCTGCATGTTATCACTGCCGCAGAAATCTCTTACCCTTGCTGCAGAAATCAGCCCTGGAGTGCCCCAGAATTCCAAGGGCCTGGGTATGGGCCAGTGTAGCTTTGGAACCAAGTAGTGAAGATTATCTGAAGGATAATTTTTCTAGTCAACCAAATGTAAGTACAGAGATTTCCTACCCATCTTTTTTTGTGGTCGTGATGTCTGTGAATTGGTGGTGCAGATGTGTGGTGACTTTTGATGAATGACTTTCTCTTCTCCCAGCCCTCAAGGAAACCAGCAAATCAAAGGGGTCTCCTGCTTTTTTTTTCTTTTTGTCCTCCAGCATCACCAACTTGAAGTACTGGGGCCGTTGTGAACCAATCACCTCCAAGACACTACAGCTTCTCAATGACCTCTCCATTGGATATCCTTTTCTAAGCTAGTTTCTGTGCACAACAGAAAGTGGCATGCTGCAGTCTTAGAATCATGGCCTCCTGCTCTTTCCACTTCAGTTTAACTTTAGTGTGTACTCACATATCTTCCATTTTCCTAGGAGTCCGAAAACGCCAATGCCCATGCAGAATATAGGAATAATTTCAGACCCCAAAAATGAGCCGACACCCGACCTGATAGTTCAGTACAGATTTATCCCTGTCTATTCCTAAGTTCCAGAAGTGCATAGTAGCCCCATCTCATAGGTACACACTCTGTGTGACCAAGGTTTTAGTATCCTTAGTAGAGACAAACTCCTTCTTAAGTTGTCCCATCAGCTGGTTGGTAGAAACATCCTGATTCCAAACTTTATGATTGAAGTAATGACTATACTTCCTCTTGACTTGAACTAGATCTGCTATAAAGTTTGAATTGCTGTAGGGCAGCTTTTCATAATCAGGGGTCCGCAAGAAGGGTAAACCCTGTAAAATTATTGAAGTGATTTTCTTCTCGCTTCTCCAAATACTGTATATAGCTAGTACCATTCTAAACAGGAAAGATGTTCATTAATTGTACACAATATATGCCTCTTAGGCAGGGGTTTAGGGCCTAATTCTCCCTTGGAACACCCACTGAGAAAAGCCATTTTAGGATATTCATGATTGTTTGGGGAAACTGCTAGGTTATCTATTTTCTTACAAATAGGAGTTTGGTATAGGTGTTTTCTTATTGATTAAATAGTGTTTAGAAGAGAACACATTTTTTCATATTTGGCAGTGGTATACTCAAGTTTTTTTTTTTTTTTAAAGATATTTGGGTAAATTGTTCTTTATTCTGGAAAGTTTCCATCTGCCTTAGAGTCTCGGTCTGCTTCACACTTTCCTTGACCTTCTTCCTTTGTCTTTACGTACAGTAGTGTAAGGAAGCTAGTGAAGCTTAGTGCGGTACAGTTCATGCTGAACAATCACACGGTGAGTGATTTTAGCTTTTTTTCCTGCCCCTCCTACCACCCACACATACACTTTCTTGACACACAAAGGAGATATTTAAATTGAGGTCCTGGGTATTGCTACAGCAAAAACCGTGGTCCTGATTCCCACCACACTGCCAGATTACACTTACTGTCATCAGAATGGCTCTTTGAGATCCAGATGATCTGAGTTATGGTGAAGTCACCTACTGCTACTCATACTGCAGATAAATTAGTAATAGTAACAACGGTAGCCTGCCTTCAAAAAAAAAAAAAGACCTTCAGATCCTCAAGGAATGACTACATAGCCGTTGGCTTGAAAGGGCTCCATACTTCTCTGATTGCTGGCTTGCATTCTGCCTCTAACTCATGTTTTTACCTTTAACTTGTTTTCTTTTTTTCAATAGAGCGAGCACTTTTCATTTTTGGGTATTAACAATCAGTCCAACCTGACAGACATGCGGTGTCGAACTACCTTCTACACAGCACTGGGGCGTCTCCTCATGGTGGATTTAGGTACCGTAAGAAATCGTAGTGGCTCATGAAGTCATCTGGCACTATTCTAAATTTTTATTTGAGGACTGAAAACTAGATGTTGGGGAGGGCTTTTCTGTTATTTCAACGTAACAAAACTATCTGAAATAACAGTCTGATTTCACCAAGAACAGAGCATGCTGTCGAGGTCCTTGTAACTGAAAGAGAGTAACAGTCTGCTCCTGAAGTTTTCATCTGATACGCAGTGGCTTTAAAATTTTCTTCATATTCTTCGGGTGTTAAATAAAGGAATTGAGATTCCTAAATATATCTTGTTGGCCAGATAACTTCACCCCACAGGGAGGTATACACCCACTTGAAACAATCAACATGACTTTTTATTATCCAGTTTTCTAGCACAGATGAGCCAGAAGGGCTTAATCACTTTTGTAGCAGTAGTGGTGATATTAGCAGTTTCAGGTCAGTTAATAACTAAAGCTCAGTGGTATTACTCTAATTTTCAGCTGTTTAAATTTAATCCTACCAAAATGACATAAAACCTTCTAGGTTTATGAAAGATGACTTTTTTAAAAATTGAGTGTGAATGAAACCTCTGTACCCATTTGAAGTTTGAGTCTCATCTAGTTCTCACGCACCAGCTTCATTCTTTTCTCCAATGACTTGCTAATTCTCAGCAAGGCAAAATAAATAAATAACATAGTACCTTATACACATACCAATCTCTGGTACTGTGGCTCAGCATCAACAAACCTAGCCTAGACTAGGTGATTTCTGTCATCTTCTAGTTTAAAAATTCTGTTTCTATATATACATGTTATTCTTAAATTGCTACCAATACCTGTTGGGATAATAAAGGGACCCCCTTGAGTTCTCCTGGGTCTGCTCATCTTTCATCCCATCTTCCCATGTATGCACAGCTTTGAATTCTTGGTATTGGGGTTATACCCTGCGATGTTTCCTTTACAGGAGAGGATGAAGATCAGTATGAGCAGTTCATGCTGCCACTCACAGCAGCGTTTGAGGCTGTGGCCCAGATGTTTAGCACCAATAGTTTCAACGAGCAGGAGGCAAAGGTGAGTGAGTCTTTTACCCAGTAATTAATCAGCTTCTGGTTTAGGGCGGTCCCTGATTGAAAATTGTGCTTGACCGTAAACTATCCACTGCCTTAGCTTTTTTTAATATCTTGTACTTCTAGGGTTTTGGAATTGCAGAACCAGATTTGTAAACTTCTATTTTTATATTACAATGTATTTGCTTAAGTAGCTCTTAGGATTTTTTTTATCTGAGTTTTCAAATATATTAGCATAAAGTTGTTTACAGTTTTCTTACTGCCTTTTTAATCTCAGTTTTATCTTTAATTACATCCCCTTCTCATTTTTAATACTGCTCATTAGTGACAAGTTGGGTTTTCTTAAAATTGTGGTAAAAAACAAAGTTTACCATCTTTACCATTTTTACATGTACAGTTCAGTGATGTCAAGTATTTCTACATTGTTGTGAAATAGATCTTCAGAATCCATGATTTTAATATGGAACATTTTCATTATTCAGTTTTTTGTGATTTCTAATATCCACTGAGATTTCTTCTTTGATACTTGAGTCATTTAGAAGGTTTAAGAATTTCCACATATATGAGTTTTTATTTTTAATTTTTTTTTTAGAGACAGAGTCTGACTCTGTTGCCCAGGCTGGAGTACAGTGGCATGATCCTAGCTCACTGCAAGCCTTGAACTCTCGGCTCAAGCAGAGTCCTCCTGCCCCAGCTTCCCATGTGGCTGGGATTATAGGCATGAGACACGATGCCCAGTGAATTTCCACATACATGGAATTCCAAGTTCTTGTTTTCTAACTCTTAGAATTGTCATTTCTTGATTGTTGCTTTCCTCATCTTTTTACTTCATACATACTGTTCTCTTGACCTGTGTCAAAATCAGAAGACACCAGGATGTTAGTATTGGTAGGACTTTTTACAGTATTCCTCAGGGCACCAAGGCTGAATGGTAGAACTACCAGATAGCCAGGGTATTGCCAGAAAAAAATGCCAGGCTTTACCTAACATTCTAAAGCTCTCCTTTTTCATCTTTAGCCTTTTCTTTTTCCATCTACAAATCAGCAGGGTAGACAGAAAGCAATACTTAATCCAGACCTCTCTCCCCTTTATACTTGTGTTTTAGGGTCTGAGATAGGTACCATTCAAACCTGGGTTATTCTGGAACATATTAGCAACTGTAGGCTAGAGTATCAACCAGTATCAAGGATTTAGGGATATCAGTGAATATCAGCCCTGTTCCCATTATATGGTATTAGTTTCATGTAAAGCAAGTAAAATTAACCAAAAGAACAACCTTGGTAGTGGACTACAGCTATCACCCACTTCTTTGTCATGTCCCATGTAGTCTTTTAAGATACTGACCCAGTCTTAGACTGGAAAACTGAGCTTGTGGTATCACCTTAGGAGAGAACTGTTTGCTTACAAGCAGACTGTTAACAGAAGGGATGTTTTTGCCAAATGTGTCAAGATCCCCAAATGTGCAACCTTCTTGAGCATATTGATGACGACCAGATATTGTTGTTGTTCTGTCTCCACGTTTGGAGACAAATCCCAAAGTACGATTTTTAAAGTAGTTTTATTGCTGTTCATGTCCCAAGTAAAAGTTTTATTGAGAGAGTGAGTATTGGATTTGGAGTCTTGGTGTTATGTATGAGTCCTGATCTGGGCCCTCCTACTACCTGGCAGCATGACTGGGGGAAGTTTTTTGGCCTCTTTAAGCATCAGTCTCTTTTTCTGCAAATGGAGAGTACAGATTAAACATAGTCTCATCTAGATGGCCCACCCAAAGGGAGAGGTGCTGTGTAGACTCCCCTTTGTCTTCCTCTTGGCAGGGCCTGCATCTGACTTCCTTTAGGGTATAAACCATTAGGGTATATATGACTCTTCTACCTCTTTTTCTTTGGGACTTCTGTTTTTCTTTTTTGCTTTTTTCTGGCTTTTTGAGTGGGTTTCTTTGCCATGTGTTTCTCTGTCTCTGTCTCTTTGTCTCTCTCTCCCTTCCTTCCTCCCTCCCTCCCCTCTTTCCCTCCCTCCCCTCATTTCCTCCCTCCCTCCCTCCCCGCCTTTCCTCCCTCCCTCTCTCCCTCCCCGCCTTTCCTCCCTGCCTCCCTCCCCTCCTTTCCTCCCTGGGTGGACTCAAAGCTTTTTCACTTTTTACATGTGATGTATTACTTCAATGTCTTAAAACCTTATCAGCCTCTATTTTTGCTATGAACCAGGAACCTATTTTCTTGGCAAAACAAACTTCCAAAGCTAACAAACTTCAAACTTCCAAAACATAATGAAAATATGCCATTCTAGCATAGAAGAGATTGAATCAGAATATTTGAGAAGGAGTGTTTGTTGAACAGTGAGAGGAAGAACTTGACACATGTGTGGAATCCTCATTAGACTGTTGCAGTTTTGTCTTCTATTTTAACATTTTTGCCTTCTACTACAGCGAACTCTAGTTGGCCTAGTAAGAGACCTGAGAGGGATCGCTTTCGCTTTCAATGCCAAGACCAGCTTCATGATGCTCTTTGAATGGATGTATCCTAACTCAAACTAGGAGCACACTACAGCATGCCTTAACTGGAGTGTGATTGGGTGATGGGGTCCAGAGAGGGTGTGGGGGGAAGGGAGGGTAGTGAGGCAAAGAAGATGAAGAGTTACCCAGAAGGCCTATATATGTCCTGGAAGCCACCTTATGACAGACATAAGGTTGTCTGAGGTTAGAACATGAATGAGGTAGTCTCCCAGTTTTTCTTTTGGATCTCAAATATAAATGCCTGCGGAACTATATACCACTGTAGACCTGTTGGTTTTGCTATATTTAGAGAGATGTTTCAGTCTACTAAAAAAAATTAAAAGGCCGGGCGCGGTGGCTCGCACCTGTAATCCCAGCACTTAGGGAGGCTGAGGTGGGCGGATCACGACGTCAGGAGATCAAGACCATCCTGGCTAAGATGGTGAAACCCCGTCTCTACTAAAAAACACAAAAAATTAGCTGGGCGTGGTGGCGTGTGCCTGTAGTCCTAGCTACTCAGGAGGCTGAGGCAGGAGAATGGCGTGAACCTGGGAGGCAGAGCTTGCAGTGAGCCGAGATCACACCACTGCACTCCAGCCTGGGTGACAGAGCGAGACTCCGTCTCAGAAAACATAAAAATAAAAAAAAAAGGATAAAAAACAACTTTTACAAATTAGGAAGTCTGACTTACTGACTTCATACCCTTATGCAGATTATTTCAAATCCAGTTGCCTCTTTAATAGTTATGTAAAGGAAATGAGCGGATCCCCTGTAATACCATAGAAGTGATGAAAGGATAAGTAACAATATGAAATACATCATACTCTTCAGAAGAAGGGCACTATGTAAACTAAAATGTATTATTATATGCCTTTTACAGGTTAAAGAACGCAAAATCACTTCAGTATCTTCTGGTTAGAAAGACCCTAAGATTAGCAAGCAAGAGACAGGAACTTAAAGAACTGTAATTTGACAAGTTTGTGCTTGGCTAGTGCTGAAAAACACTTGTAAATTCTGTACCTTTCTGGAATCAGAAATCTTTCCTTAGCTTCTCATTTACAGATATCCATCCTATATGCCAATTCTCCAACGGGCAATTGAGCTCTGGTACCATGATCCAGCCTGTACTACACCTGTACTCAAGTTGATGGCTGAGTTAGTTCATAATAGGTAAGCAGGAGGCAGAGCTTGCAAGGGCACATCTGCCCTGTTATCTGAGAGAATTTGCTGTATCTAGTGCTTTGGGCAGATTGTGGGAGATAATAAGATTCGTTGCTGCATTTTAAAATTCGAAAAGTTTTTCTGTTTTTGTTTGTTTGAAAGAATAGTATTCCTAACTACACAAAACCATAGTCAACTGCAGGAAATAAGTCACTTTTTTTTTTCTTTTTTTTTTTTTTTGAGGTGGAGTCTTGCTTTGTCTCCCAGGCTGGAATGCAGTGGCACAATCTTGGCTCACTGCAAGCTCCGCCCCCTGGGTTCACTCCATTCTCCTGCGTCAGCCTCCCGAGTAGCTGGGACTATAGGTGCCCACCACCACGCCCGGCCGATTTTTGTATTTTTAGTAGAGACGGAGTTTCACCATGTTAGTCAGGATGGTCTCAATATCCTGACCTCGTGATATGCCTGCCTTGGCCTCCCAAAGTGCTGGGATTACAGGCATGAGCCACCACGCCCGGCCAGTAAGTCACTTTTAAAAAGTCTCCAGTGGGGCACGGTGGCTCATGCCTGTAATCCTAGCTCTTTGGGAGGCCAAGGTGGGCAGATTGCTTGAATGCAGTAGTTCTGGATCAGCCTGGGCAACGTGGTGAAACTCACCTCTACAAAAAATTAGCTGGACATGGTAGCACACAACTGTAGTCCCAGCTACTCAGGAGGCTGAGATAGGAAGATCACTTTAGCCTGGGAGGCAGAAGTTGCAGTGAGCCAAGATTATGCCATTACACTCCAGCCTGGGTGACAGAACAAGACCCTGTCTCAAAATAAGTAAAATAAAAAGAATCTCCAGATGTCCATTCTTAGGAGAAGTAAATTTGGCAACCAAGATTCTGATTTCCTGCCCACAGGTACAAAAGTTAACATCTGGTAATGGTGTCTTGTCCATCACATTTCATGGTTACAGACATTGAGAAGGATAGGTATTGGAATACCCTTCCTTAAGAAAGGTATTTATTAGAGAGGTTGTGGCAGGATCAATAAAAATTTGCTTTTAAAAAGTGAGAAAGAAGGCCGGGCGCGGTAGCTCATGCCTGTAATCCCAGCACTTTGGGAGGCCGAGGCGGGTGGATCACAAGGTCAGGAGATGGAGACCACGGTGAAACCCCGTCTCTACTAAAAATACAAAAAATTAGCCGGGCGCGGTGGCAGGTGCCTGTAGTCCCAGCTACTCGGGAGGCTGAGGCAGAAGAATGGCGGGAACCCAGGAGACGGAGCTTGCAGTGAGCCGAGATCGCGCCACTGCACTCCAGCCTGGGCGACAGAGCGAGACTCCATCTCAAAAAAAAAAAGTGAGAAAGATTTTCAAAACACCAAATTAAGGATAGTGAAAAAGAAAAGTCTAGCATCTTAGCTTTCCTAGAATTTCAGGAATGGGCATTGGTCTCTCATGGCAGTCCTGAGAGAATTAATAAGGTCTTTATTTTTATTTATTTATTTATTTATTTATTTATTTATTTATTTTGAGACGGAGTTTCACTCTTGTTGCCCAGGCTGAAGTGCAATGGCACTATCTTGGCTCACTGCAACTTACGCCTCTCGGGTTCAAGCAATTCTCCTGCCTCAGCCTCCCAAGTAGCTGGGGTTATAGGCATGCGCTACCACGCCCAGCTAATTTTGTGTTTTTAGTAGAAACGGGGTTTCTCCATGTTGGTCAGGCTGGTCTCGATCTCCCGACCTGAGGTGATTGCCCGCCTTGGCCTCCCAAAGTGCTGGGATTACAGGCGTGAGCCACCATGCCCAGCAGAATTAATAAGTTTTAAAACTGCCTTATGGAGTGGGTAATACTTAAAGAGGCTGTAACTTCCCAGGAGACTTATATTCAAGAGTTACTCATTTATAAAATAGATACTTGAGAGCACTTACTCTTTGCCAAAACTTTTTTTTTTTTTTTTTTTTTTTTGAGATGGAGTGTGGCTCTGTCGCTCAGACTGGAGTGCAGTGGTGCGATCTCGGCTCACTGCAAGCTCCACCTCTCAGGTTCACACCATTCTCCTGCCTCAGCCTCCTGAGTAACTGGGACTACAAGTGCCCACCACCACACCTGGCTAATTTTTTTGTATTTTTAGTAGAGACGGGGTTTCACCATGTTAGCCAGGATGGTCTCGATCTCCTGACCTCGTGATCCGCCCGCCTCAGTCTCCCAAAGTGCTGGGATTACAGGCGTGAGCCACCGTGGCCGGCCTCTTTGCCAAAACTTCTTAGCCACTATGCCAGACAAAATCTCTACCCTCTTTGATTTTACAAATGGTGGGGAAGACAGACAATAAAAACACGTATGAAAGATCTTTCCAGTGATTAAGGGCCATGAAACAAAATAAAACAAGGCA
Source organism: Macaca nemestrina (assembly GCF_043159975.1). Taxonomy (NCBI): domain Eukaryota; kingdom Metazoa; phylum Chordata; class Mammalia; order Primates; family Cercopithecidae; genus Macaca; species Macaca nemestrina. Next base: position 132,567,974 of record NC_092132.1, on the reverse strand, counting down.
GTAAAATAGAGGGGAATTGAAGGACAGGAGGGTCGGGGAAGACCTCTCAGAGAAGGTAGTATTAACTAGGATCTAAATGACAAGAAAGATTCCAGTAGCCCTGCAAAGATAAGGAGTCTTCTAAACAGAAAACAGCTGCAGGAGTCCTGAGATAGGACAAGCTTGTTGGGACTTGTGGCAGGAGCCTGGTTGGTGGGGGAGTCTGTGGGAGTGGGTCAGACCAGCAAGCGGAGCCAGATGATCTAGCACCTTTGCACAGCAGTGATGAGGAGTGGCATTGATTCTCGTCGCAGTGGGAAGCCGCTCGAGTGTTTTCAACAAGGGATTAAAATTATCTCATTTAAGTTTTTGAAAGGCTACCATGTGAAGAATGGGACTGAAGGCAGATTAGAAGCAGAGAGAATATAAGGGAAAGGTGGATTTGGGGTTATTTTAGAGTTAGATGTTGATGGATTCAGTGTGGGGGTGTAGGAAAGAGGAAGTAGGAAGGACTCCTGGGCTTTTCAGGTCTTACCAACTTGAATCTAATAAAGCTCATCAAAACATAGAGCAGACAAAAGAGTCAGGAACTTAAAACCAAGATGGTTACAAATTTTGGCCTTCTCTGTCTGACTTCTTTTGAACCATTCCAAGTCCCTATGCATCTTTTCTTCATATAAAATGGTAACAATGCTTTGGCCCCTCCCTCAGTTGCCAGTGAAGCCGTAAAGGTGAAGGGCTCTGCATTAGTATCAAGAGGCGATGGGTAGAAAGTATACTTTAATCAAGGCCAGGCGCAGTGGCTCACGCCTGTAATCCCAGCACTTCGGGAGGCTGAGGTGGGCGGATCACAAGGTCAGGAGATGGAGACCATCCTGGTTAACACGGTGAAACCCCGTCTCTACTAAAAATACAAAAAATTAGCCGGGCATGGTGGCTGGTGCCTATAGTCCCAGCTACTTTGGAGGCTGAGGCAGAAGAATGTTGTGAACCCAAGAGGCGAAGCTTGCAGTGAGCTGAGATCGCACCACTGCACTCTAGCCTGGGTGACAGAGCAAGACTCCATCTCAAAAAAAAAGAAAATATACTTTAATCAAATAAGAATTTTCAAATAGTAATTTTATCTGCTGCTACATTTTTTTTCTTATAAATGTTTTTAATTTGAGCAGCAGAATCTGAATCTAGCATGTTGGTCTTCAGGGTAGAAGCTACTTCATGGTTAAATGTCTATAACTTGGTTATTCTCATATTAGGATAGGCAATTGCTTATCTTAATGTAAATACAGGATCACCCAAAGTACTCAGATGAGAGCCTCAAGTACCCCAGTCTTCCAAGAAAACACCTCTGACTTTTTCTCCTTCTGTGCTCTCTGCTCAGATCCCAGCGACTCCAGTTTGATGTCTCTTCCCCCAATGGCATCTTACTCTTCCGAGAAACCAGCAAGATGATAACAATGTATGGTAAGTGCTTCAGATAATCATGCCTCTAGAAGTTAATTCCAGCTCAGTCACCACACTGTAACCAGCATGTGGGTCTCCAGCCAGCCCTGGCAGGAGCCAGGACAGCATTCCTATTTATGCTAATACGTGTGCATTAGAGTGCCACCTGTCACCAGGGACCTGCTGGAACTTGTATGCCTTTGGAGTAGGAAGGCTGAACTAAACGAGCACTTCTAATGTGGTTGAATAACATATATGACATGTCTACTCAGGCAATCGCATCCTGACACTAGGAGAGGTCCCAAAGGATCAGGTCTATGCTCTGAAGCTCAAGGGCATCTCCATCTGCTTCTCCATGCTGAAGGCTGCTCTCAGTGGGAGTTACGTCAATTTTGGAGTCTTTCGTCTCTATGGAGATGATGCCCTGGACAATGCTCTGCAGACCTTCATCAAGCTGCTCCTCTCTATTCCCCACAGTGATCTCTTGGTAAGCCTTACGCTGCATTGCCAGAATCTTGTTCCTCATCACATTCAGCCTTTTTCACCTGAGACCATGATTAAACACTGCTCTTGAGAAACTATATAAGCTAGCTCCTTTTGCTGTAACTAAGTCTTCTGTTTTCCCAGCTGAAAGGAGCTAAGCTATTTAAGATCGTCCCCCTGCATGCTGGAGTGCATAGTGCCTAAGCTGATTTTCTTCTTCCTCCTCTCCCACAGGATTACCCCAAGCTCAGCCAGTCTTATTATTCACTACTGGAAGTCCTGACCCAGGACCATATGAACTTTATTGCAAGCCTGGAACCTCGTGTCATCATGTATATTCTCTCTTCCATTTCTGAAGGACTTACTGCACTTGGTAAGCACCTGGGTGGAGTGAGTTGGTAGCTTTGTTTTTTACCACTTAACTAAACAAAGAGAGAATCTTGCCCCAGTGTCCAAAAAGATCACTGCCTTGGGGGTTTGGCCATAACAATAAAGTATATAATGCACAGCACATGCTCATCCAGCAGACACTCACTGATCGCCTCCTAAGTACAAGGCACTGTGGAAGCACTGAGGATACAGTAATTAACAACATATAGTCCCGTCCTTAAGGGGCTTATCTGGTGGGTAGAACAGACACATGAGCAAACTGCCTGTTTACCATACTTAACCACTTAAACATTACAATAGGGGTGAGTACAGAGTGCTACACAAGCCCTCAAGAATACCTAGACTCCTGGTTATGAGGAGGTCAGGATCAAGGAAGACTGGCTGGAAGACTTGGCATCAAAGCATAAACCTAAAAGCTGGACAGGTGTTACCCTGGTTAGCCAGGGAGGGTTCCTAGCAGCAGAGACAGCAAGCACTTGCACCTGTAGACGAAGGAACCAGGAAATCCAGACGGCTGGCACACTAGTCCAGAGGAGTCAGGAATGAATTGAAGCTTTAGAGATAAGCAGGAGCAAATCTGGAGATCTTGAGGGGGATCCGCCCATAAGCTGTATTAGGCCGTTTGAATTGTGTCCTGAGGGCCGTGGAGGCTGGGGAAAGGTTTCATGCAGCTAGCTCCATAAGTTTTTTCATCCTAGTCCATATGGCTCCTGTCAACCATTTTGTTTCTAGGCTACCTTCCAACAATCTTTTTTTTTTTTTTTTTTTGAGACAGTCGCTCTGTCGCCCAGGCAGAAATCTCGGCTCACTGCAACCTCTGCCTCCCGGGTTCACGCCATTCTCCTGCCTCAGCCTCCTGAGTAGTTGGGACTATAGGCACCCACCACCACACCTGGCTAATTTTTTTGTATTTTTAGTAGAGACGGGGTTTCACCATGTTAGCCAGGATGGTCTCGATCTCCTGACCTCGTGATCCGCCTGGCTCGGCCTCCCATAGTACTGAGATTACAGGCATGAGGTACTGTGCCTGGCCCAACAATCTTATGTATTCAGGGAATAAAACACATTTTTATATTACGCTGAACAAAACATAAGTAGGAAGATTAAGTCAACTGCCAAATAGTGATGATATATTGCAAATACACATAGACTGACTTTTGGATTATCAACTGTGGTGAATTACCCATGCCTCTGTGCCACTTTGATACACATTGACTTCCATCATTCTATCAGGGTGCGTAGCCATACCTAGTACAGTCCAATCAAGGTATCAGCCCTTGTTTTGGAAGACTTTTTTATATCTTACTGAAAATACAGGGACCTGGCCGGGCATGGTGGCTCACGCCTGTAATCCCAGCACTTTGGGAGGCTGAGGCAGGCAGATCACAAGGTCAGGAGTTCAAGAGCAACCTGGCCAATATGGTGAAACCCTGTCTCTACTAAAAATACAGAAATTAGCTGGGCGTGGTGGCACGTGCCTGTAGTCCCAGCTACTCTGGAGGCTGAGGCAGAAGAATCGCTTGAACCCGGGAGGTAGAGGTTGCAGTGAGCCAAGATCGTGCCACTGCACTCCAGCCTGGGTGACAGAACAAGACTCAGTCTCAAAAAGAAAAAAAAGAAAAGAAAAAGAAAGTAGAGGGACCTTTGCATAAACCGTCAGTCCCGTAGGAATCAGAGACTTGTTTACTCTTTTAAGGGTTCAGCCCCTTAGTCCTTTGGCCTCACCTCATCAGAGTTCTGTCCACAGGTTGTGCTGTACTGTTGCCTTTGTAAAGATGTATAGATGAGTCTGCAGCTCCCCCCAGAGATGCTTTGGAGATAAACAGATGATGCAGCACACCCCCTATTCTAACAAACAATAAACATTCAGAGGCTACATCAATCTGGGTTTAATTACATCCCACTGGTAACTCAGAGCATAGGCTCATAAGCCAGGCTTCTTGGATTCTAATCACAGCTCCTGCAGTTACTAGCAGTTGATCATTAGGCCGATGCATAACCTCTCCTAATTCTAGTTTCCTCATGTGTAAAACAAAAAACCTACTTCCTGAATTCTTGAGAGGATAAATTAGAGATAACACCTATAAGGTACTTAGAACAAAATCTGGCACAAAAGAAGCACTTGCTGAATCGAACTGTTTGTTATTTTGTGTGAGGCAGAAGACGTATGTACATCCACAACACATTGAGCCAATAATTTCGGTATTTTTTATTACCACATACTCACTTTCAAACATAGAAATTGAGCCCTGCTATACAATGAGAGTGAGAGGTTAACACGAGTCATCTTGAGCAACCGCCTTGGCTGAATTGGCCACAGTACCCTAATGGATCTCACCCAAAGATAGTCCATATTTGCTCAGGCCACCATCAGTAGCTCTGCCCTACCCCTACCTTTCTTTCTTACAGACACCATGGTGTGCACAGGCTGCTGCTCCTGCCTGGACCATATTGTAACATACCTCTTCAAGCAGCTATCACGTAGCACCAAGAAGAGGACCACACCCCTGAACCAGGAGAGCGACCGCTTTCTGCACATCATGCAGCAGCATCCAGAGATGATCCAGCAGGTAAGAAAGTGGAGGCATAGGAGGCAGTGATGGGGTGTCCCACAGAGGAAGGACCTCTGCAAGACAGGGGAGCCCACACATGATTAACGTAACATCTCATCAGGTTCCTGCTGCTGAGATGAAGTCCGTGTCTTAAAGTTGCAGTGGATTTTGAGTTTGCCAGGTAATCACTGGATGTAGAAAAAACTCAGGTTCTGGATTATTATTGTTGAGTGTCACAGCGACCCCTGTGCCCTGGACCTATCTCATGAGCACTATCCTCTATCGGTGAAAATTACTTCGCTCACCCGCTGCTATAAATAGAGCAAGAGTTAGCAGCATCCAGCTTTCTAAAGGCCTGCGTTCCTGTTTACAAAACAGGAACAAGAATGTAAGACAGAAGGAAATAACTGGCCACAGAGAGATCAAACCATATGCTTGCTTTTATTTTATTTGTATGTGTCTTGAAGTAACTTACAGAAATACATGCTAGATGAAAATAGATAAGGAAATGGGATCAGTAACTATTGAGATTTTAGCCACTATTACCTTTGTCCACACTGTTCTCTAAAGAAGCAGAGAAATAATTCAGAACTCCATCACGTTCACAAAATGTCATAAAGCTGTCAACTCTGAGTACCTGGAAGGGATCATGCAATGTGGTTTTGCTTACTGTAATTTTGTTACGTGACCCCATCCCATTCCCCACAAGTCGAGGTGACCTGGAAAGATCCATTTTTGTAAGTGAAGTAATCAAACCAATTTTAAGAATAAGAAAGGAAATGAGTATCTTAGAAGAAAAGGTAACCTTGAAATATAAGACTCAGATGAAGCTTCACAAACTATTTGTCTGATTTACCCTATACAGAAAAGGCCTTCAGCCTAATATACTCCTGTATTTGGAATCTGTCGTTTTATCTTGGGTAGCAGTACATTAGGTCACTGCATCAAATTCTCTATTTTCAGATGCTGTCCACGGTGCTGAACATCATCATCTTTGAAGACTGTAGGAACCAGTGGTCTATGTCCCGACCACTACTTGGCTTGATATTGCTTAATGAAAAGGTGAGAGAGCCAGCTCCCTGGTGCCAACCCCAGAAGCAGTGAAAACCACGCACTTGCTATCACCAAGCACTGGGAGAAATGTGTATAGAAACACCCCACGGTGGTGAAACAGGGAAAATGGGTCATTTACCGAGCATGTCCCTTTCAATTCACATTTGTGCTTTCAATATCACATAATCACTTAACTGTTAGAAGTCAGCATGTGTGGTAGCTCACAGACACAGGATAAAGGAGGGTTTCCCCTAGGCAGTAAAAGAAACCTTTCAAGGAAATAATGTACCTGGGTATCAGAGGACCTAAAACCTAAGTTCCAGTTCTAGCTCTGCTATAAACAAGTCTTGAGATTCCGATAAAAGAAAGGTCTGGATCAGATGACCCTTTAAAGTACTTTACAATTTAAAAATTCTTTATTTTCTTAGTAGGATGAAGACATATTATCCCGCAAGTGCTTGCCTGAAATTTTTTTTTAAGTGTCCAATTTTAGTAGATACTCCATTCCTCCTTAGAGAAAAACATTCTTCAACCCTGCAGATGACAGAGGGCTAATCTGCCTTCCCCTGCTTCTCTTACCTTCTGTTCCACTCCTTGCCCCACAGTATTTTTCTGACCTAAGGAACAGTATCGTGAACAGCCAGCCACCAGAGAAGCAGCAGGCCATGCACCTGTGTTTTGAGAACCTGATGGAAGGCATTGAGCGAAATCTTCTTACGAAAAACAGAGACAGGTGAGTATAGAGCGTCCTGCCTAGAAACCTCAATTGCTATTTTTCAAATCAACGAAACAGGCAGTTCCTTTAAAGTGTTTGTACATCTGTGTTTGGAGGCCATCTAAAGCAGTGCTATCCAATAGAAAAGTGAGCCATGTTAAACAGGCAAAATTCATTTTAATAATATATTTTATTTAACCCATTGTATCTAAAATACTGTATCAATGTGTAATCAGTATTTTTAAATTGTGGGTTTTCACATTCTTTTTGTACTACATTTTCACAATCCTGTGTACTTTACATTTAACAGCATATGTCAGTTCATATATTTTCATCAGAAATACTTGATCCGTATTTAGATTTCATAAATTTACAGTTGACAAAGTAGGTTCCCATAATACCCAGATTGTTTCAGACATACCTAGGGATTTTCCAATAACTGCATTGTGTATCTGGGCTTTGCAATTAATTTTTAAATTTTATTTAATTTTAATTAATTTAAAATAAGGCATTTTAATTTAAAATTAAGATGCAGTTGGGGAGCTGAATGTTAAATTGTATTTAATTTGGATTCATTTTCTCAGTCACACTGGCCATAATTTAGGGGCTCGGTAGCCGTATGCGGTTATCAGCTGCCCTATTGGACAGCACGGCACTACACCACCTGGTCTTGCTGCATTAAGAAATGAGATGGCTTCATTGGCTTACTGCCCTCACGTGTGAGGGCAACTTCCTACCTCTGTCAGTGAGATTTCTTTTGTGCTGCCATGAGCCCATGGTAGCCCTCAGGGCCCCAGATTTGACCAGATCTCTAGGCCAACTTTCTCTTAGAGTCTTAAGACTGAAATTAACTGATCTTTGAAACAGAACCCATCAATTCATACATTCTACTTCCCATGGTTTAAAAAAAAAAAACCTGTTAGGCAAATACCTCCCCCCCCCCCCGCCACTCTCCTCCCCCAACCCACATGCATCCTCTCTGCAGGTTCACCCAGAACCTGTCAGCATTCCGTCGAGAAGTCAACGACTCGATGAAGAATTCCACTTATGGCGTGAATAGCAATGACATGATGAGCTGACACCTCCTTGGACTCTACCTGTACAGAGCAGCGTCCCTTTGGTTTGGCCCAGAGGGGCGAACAATTGCAAGGGAGAGGGCCTGGCTGATCCTGGCTCTTTTCTCCAGGGGTGTGGGGAAAATGGCAAAGGTCAACTAGCTACATCCCCAGGGAATAGGGGTGTGAGTGCACTCACTAGGGGGCAGGGCGCTGCTGGTTCCTGGGGGACTGGGTGGGAAGGGTGGTGGGAGGAGATAAGAGACACAAACTGAGACTCCAGCCTCTCTTCCTGGGGCCACCCAAGGGGGGAGAACCCCTAGTGTCCTGCCACAACCTGCCTTGTATAAACATGTACATTTTTTCATAACATTTTGAACAAGGTTTATATTGACTCAAGTTTAAAAACAAAAAGTGTGACTGAAAAATTTTTACAGAGTCTAGTGCACCAATGCTGATGTGAGGGGTTGTGTATGCGAGTGAAGAAAATGTGTATTCTGGTGGCCTGAAGCTTTACTGGACAAGGATGTGTGAGAGTGCAGAGATATATTTAGTGACACAGTAGAGAGGCAAAAAAAAAAAAAAAAAAGCTAAAATTCCAAATGTATATTTTTTCGTATTGCCCTATCCTCACCCAGAAATATCACTTCCTGTTACTGTATTAACCCTTGTTATTAGGAACTCTAAGCCATGCCAGAACACCGTCCCTCCCCTTGGACCATATAGATTCTGCCCTGGGTCCCTAGCCCCTTGCAGTGATAAATAACTCCAGCTAAAAGTGTTTGGTGTTCTTATCTCCATCCTCTTTCCTACTTTGCTTACCCTCATCCTCAGACAGATGCCTCTTGCTTCTAAAAGTTGGATTTAACGACGTGTTGTAGGGTTCTTGGTCTCTGTGAAGGTAGAGACCAGAGAGAAGGAAGTGAGCCCACTGCTCTCCTGTGGAGCAATGTGGGTGAGTCCACCAGAGGCCCTGCTGTGTGTGGCCAATAAATTTTAGTCTTCCCCAGCCCTCGAGGCAGTGTGTGTGGATGTATGCGTGTGGATATTTATATATGTACCCTGCACTCATGAATGTATGAACTGGAGGAAGTTACTACAGTGGAGGGGTTCTTAATAACAAGGTCTACCTAGCATGAAGTATTTAACATTCTCCCACCCCTTAAAAAATATACATTTTTATAAAATGAAAACCATAATAAATGTTTTGAATATTAAAAAAAGAAATAACCTACAGAGGAAAATTAATGGAGAAAGCTATTTGCCTTGTACTTTTTCCACAACTGTTGCTGCTAGTTGTACACATCTCTAGTTCAGCTCTTGCCCACGGGACACTCATCAATTAGGTTTTATTTTTATTTCTCTCCTCTACCCCCAGAAACAAGCCTGTTAATTTTTTTCCCTTCTCCTCTGGCGACTGTGTGATGAATCCTTTCTTGCGTGATCAGGTTGCGGATAGACTTGTAAGGGTGTTTGCTGCATACAGTGTAAGCATTGTGACCGCCAATAAACTTCAATGGTTTCTACTGACCTGGCTTCAGCAATCATGTCCAGTGTGCGTCCAAGGACATGTCTCACTCAAAACACGTGAATATGTGTGAAACCTTCTTTAAAAGCCCGTGAATGACAGGGGCCCCTCCACCTGATCAAATTCACTTGTTTCTCATTGTACAAAGTCTGACTCAGTTTCTTTCAAAAGTATATGATTGATATATCTCTGTCAACAAAACCAGTCACATGCTATTGTCCACAGCTATGAAGCAGAAGCCATTCTACTTTTCTATTAGCTTTCAAATAATAACATGGCTACTAGCAGACAAGTAGTAATTGAAGAAAGCCCACTGTGTTAATATTCTGATATCAGCTTCTCTGATGTGGACTGGGTTTCATTCATTAGCCTATGACAAGTTCAGGGGCAAATATTATCCCCTGGAATACTTTGCAGACCTCACAGGCCAGATTTGTCAAACGAGGAACGCTTGTTAACAGAGACTACTTCTAACCCCTGCACTATGTATTCAGAGTACCTGAGTATGAGGAAATTTGATTGCCAGAAACACAGAAAAGTATTAAGACACAGACATGTGTGTACTTTAATGCAGGTTTCCATCCCATGACTCTCAGGCGCTAGGGTGCCATTCTTGTCTGCCTTGTGTAGATGTACTACTGCCTTTGCAGTTTCAGCTTTCTGGGAACTGCTATAGCTGCCTCAGTCCTAAGTTATTTCAAAGGCGAAAAAAATATTCTGATGGCTACAAGGCAAATGGAGTTGATTCATCTTAGCTAAATTCCATCTCTAAGCCTAACACATATTAAATGGTGAGTTTTCATTAATATGCATATACTTCTGACACATGACCTAGGGACCTGGAATTCTGATTCTATAGTTAGGTGACACAAAATAACTTTCTCATGGATACTTGAAGAGGAGTCCCCTTTCCCCAACTGTTTTGAGATGCTGATTAATCAGCAAAACCCCAGACCTCTCCCTTCCCTGGGCAAGAAACTCACCAAGGATGGTGGTCTCCTCAGTTCAGCCCTGAGTGTAGTCCAGTCATAAGGAGCCATGATTAAAATCTTCCACAGCTTCATCAGATTTATTAAACAGTGAAGCTTTTCCCTCCTCTGCCATGGTTAAAATTTTCCACAACTTCATCAGACTTTTTAAACAGTAAAGCTGTTCCTTCCTTTGCTGACAATTCAAAGAGGGGGCACCAAATCACCTTTTGGTCAAAAATGGTCAGCGATTTCATATGATTCAACCTAGTAAATGTAAAAGTTGATTTTCTTTAGATTTTGGTTTCGCCAGAAATCATGAGATTTTATTCAGTCAAAACAAAAGTGTATTTGAGAATTTCTAGGTTTATTCCCTAGGCACTATGTTCATCAAGTAAAGTGTCTTTAGATAGTGTTTCCTGACACAAACTATGCCTTACATTGAAAACTTTCTTTACTACAGATTATTAAATTGTATTCGTGTTTGTTGGCCCAGCCCAAGGGTTATCTATTCCCACTAACGTGTAAATCAGATAAAGGAAGAAGGGATTTGGCACAGGATTGCAATTTTAAGTTTTTAAATTTGAAGAAGTAATGACTTTGGGCGTAAGTGCCCATTTTCTAATGACAAGTGACAACCTAAGAAATAAGTTTTTCATTCTCTAAAACATTGGCTTTATTAAGGGACTTTTTCCCCTCCCCACAACCCCCCACTGGAAATAATGTTTTAGTACCTTTTGAAATTTCAGCTAAGTACATCAGACCACTTTCCAAAATATCCATGCTTGTGGGGTAACATGAATTAAATCTAGAAAGCCAGAGAAACTCCCTATATCATATTTGCCACCAGCCAAACCTGTCCAGGCCAACCCTAGCCCACGATTTTTGGCTAGATCTACAAGCCTAAATTGACATATAATGCTGCCAAAACTATCAAATGCCAAAGCCAAAAAGGAGAGGAAAGATAGTTATAGGGACCCTGTAAAAGCTACAAGCTTGTTGATTAGGCCTTGAAAACTGTAAGTGATTCTAACTACTTAAAAGTCCTGGTGGTTCTTTAAGTATTTGAAAGGATGAAAATGTGGTCATCAGCCATAATTAGATACTAGGTCATGTCTAAAAAGATTCTTGCCTCTGTAGCTTGTCCTCTGGGTCCATTACATTTATCTTGGGTGTCTTTATCCTGAACTCATTGGTCGGCTGCCACTTGGGTGCTTTTAAGGAAGAGCAGATCAACTAAGGGAATCAGGTGCCAGACAACGGGACGTGAGACTGTCAAGGTAGAGGATGAAATTAAGTTTGGAAAATCATTCCCCTTCCTCAGAAGAGCCTTCTGGTTCTCAGGACAGCCTGACTGCTACCCTTTGTCATCTGTTCATCAAATACTTATTCAGCATCTATTATGGGCCAAGTATCTTTTTGATGGTCAGCAATGGAAAAGGAAACTCAAAAGCAGAAAAAGTCATTTGCAAGGCAAATTTATCTCCATTCTTCTGTTTTGTGATCACTTAGTAATACAAACTGACTGTAAAATATAGTAAACAGTACTTAGAAAAGCACCATGCACAATTAAGCATACAGCAGCACCCATATGGCCTAAAAGAATGGCAAGTGGGGAATCTCCTGACCCTTGCTATTGAATCACGAAGTTAGCAAGTCAGAGCGTCTGGATTCAAGGTCTGGAGGACAGACTCAGGATAGAAACTAACTAATGGGCAGTGGATCAAGCCTTATGTAAAGCTCAGAAGGGACAATAAAGAGTCTAACGGGCACTCCCTACAGCTAGTGAAAGGGTGGGAGAATATAAGAGCCGTGGTCTCAAAGTCAGAAAATGCAAACTTCTCCCTAGTTGACTATACTGTGTAAAGACAGTAAAGCATCCTCTCAAGGCCAAATTCAACTGGAAAATGGTTGAGAGTGCCAACTAAGATGATGGAAACAAAACCACTTTTAAGTTTAGAAGAATGCAGGCCATTATTTCACTAGGAAACTAGGTATCTACCCTTTAACACTTTGCAGTCCAGGGCATGTGTCACAAGTTAAAAACTTATCAGCCAAGCTACGAATGCTGCACCAGAATTCATAAATTCAACTATGCGGATACAACCACGATCTCTGCCTCCATATCCTACGCCTGGCCTTTGCAGGTCTGCAGAACTCTCTCTTCTCAGTCTAAATTTACATACCCTTTGCTCGCCTACCGTTTTCTAAACCCCAAATTGGACCCAGTCCCTCTCTCAAGTCTCCCCTTACTGTGCCCGTTCCTAAGAGCCTTAGAGCCCACCTGCTCTTCTGTTTGGAGTGTTCCTAACCTCAACCCCTGCCTGTCCCAGTAGCCAAAGTGTGCTCCTTACGAGATGCGCCCAGACCATGGTGTCATGGCTAGTGACAAGGATGTACAGTTTCTGGGGCGTGTACAGTAAGGGGAGCGGTGGAACTAATTTGGGTGAAGCCCCAGCAGAGAGATGCCAGACTGTCTGGTTTATGCGGGTTAGCCTCACATCGCTGCCATAGCTCACTACGACAATGAAAAGAGCAAAAGCTGTTGACACCATCCCGCCTGCACCCTGCGAAAGAAAGGGCGAGTTCCTACCCCACCCGGCCTGACCCTCCCCGGCCAGCGCCGCAGCCCCGGAAGTAATTTCGGAAGAAGTTTTTTCCACCGGGAGGTGGCGCCTGCGCACTCAGGTGTCCGCGCCCTCTGGTCCTGCTCTCGCCCAGCTTACGCTGCCGCGCGCAGGCGCAGTCCAGACTCGGTCCTGGCCGGGGTTTCTAGTGTTGCCGCTGGAAGAGCGAGGTCTTAATTGCTTTGCGGTGCTTTGCGGGAGCGTTCTTGGGGAAGTCCAAAGCTGGGCTCCTGCGGCCCTTGGGTACCCACGGCGCCGTGTGCCTGGCAGAAGTTCGAGTTCACAGCAGGCAGCCGCAGTGCTAATCAGCGGCGCTGTTCCCGGGCTGGGTGCAGCTGCTAAGGACAAGGTCCCTGCTCCGAAGAATGTGGTGGCGCGGGGATACCCTGAAAGGGACGGCCATGGCGCACACGAGATGCCCTAGGGTTCGTGGGAGGGCATGCAGGAGCAGCCCCTGCAGGGCTTGGCCCGCCGGAGAAGGCAAGGGAGAGCACTCCAAGCTGCACAAATGGCGTGGCTGGAGGGAAGGTGCAGCCTAGTGTGTGTCTGGATGAGGGCTGGCACAGGAGCTTGGTATTTGATCCTGAACGCTCTGCATTTCCAAAGGCCACTTGGCAAAGCAGCCTGGTGACCAGTCTTTGTTTAGCCCACCAGCTAGTGGGGAATACAGACTTGGACCAAGACAAGGACTGCAGGGAGAGTTGGGCGATGTTAGGAGAGGAGGGCTTTGTGATCAGTTGCATTTGGAGTAAAGAGGATTCTAGTATGATTTCCAGGTTCCAGGACAGAGCGGCAACTGAGTAAGGAAGAGGGAGTGTAGCACTTTGGGGATGAGGGTGCAGGAGCGAAGGCACCGCGCTGGGTGAGCCTGAATGGGACTCCCATCCAGAGAATTCCCTGCTCTTGCAGGCAGAGCACTGGGGAGATTGCTACAGAAGAAAATGCCAGTCCCACAAAAGCTCAGAAAATAGTATAAAGGGGGCCACGAATGGTGGCTCATGCCTGTAATCCCAGCACTTTGGGAGGCCGAGGCAGGAGGATCTCTGGAGCCCAGGAGTTCAAGACCAGCCTGGGCAACATGGGGAGACCTTGTCTCGATTTTTCAAAAATAAAAATAGTGGTAGAGGGAACACCTCCCAGCTTACTTTGATATAAGCAGTTTCCAAATACCAAAACCACAGACATTAAAGAGAAAAAACCTTTTTAGACCACTATCCTTCATGAACACAAATGTAAAACTCCTTAACAAAAGAGAAGCAAGTCAAATCCAACAGTACATTTAAAAAGTGGCTGGGCACAGTGGCTCACACCTGTAACCCCAGCACTTTGGGAGGCTGAGGTGGAAGGATGAGTTGAGTTCAGGAGGTGGAGACCAGCCTAGACAACATAGTAAGACCCCATCCCTACAAAAAATGAACAAGACTCATGAGCATATTGGCACTTGCCTGTGGTCCAGCTACTCTGGAGGCTGAGGTGGGAGGGTCACTTAAGCCCAGGAGGCAAAGGCTGCAGTGAGCTATGATCCCAACACTGCACTCCAGCCTGGGTGACAGAGCAAGACCCTATCTCAAAACCAAAAAACACTAGGGGGAAGGGGAGGCATATAAAATGACCAATGGGATTGATCCTAGGAATGCAAGGTTGGTTTGAATTTTTTTAATAAATGTAATTAACCACATAAAATAAAGGATAAGTAATGGCTCATCTCAATAGATAAAGATGTGACAAAACTTAATATCCATCCATGATTAGAAAATAAAAACTCAGCAAACTAGGAATAGAAAGAAAACAATCCAATAAAAGACATCTATGAAAAACCAACCATTAACAACATACTTAAAAGTGAAAAACTGACTGATTCCCCTAAGATCATGAATAAGGCAAGGTTGCCTATTTTCAACACTTCTATTCAGCATTGTGCCAGAGGTTCTAACCAGAGCAAAAAGGCACAAAAAAGAAATGACAGGCACACAGATGAGAAAGGAAAAAGTAAAACTGTTTATTCACAGGTGTCATGATTTGAGGTGTAAAAAAAGCTATTGTAACAAGGGAATTTAGCAACACAGAATAGAATGTCAACATACAAAAAATTTTATCTACCAACGAGAAACAATTACAAGGTGAAATTTTAAAATACGTACCTGAATCTTAGCTGAGAATATTTTTTTTAATTAATTAGCAAAATATATACCATTTTCTGTGGCATCCAAAAACATGACATACATAATAAATTTAGCAATATATGTGCCGTATCTGTACACTAAATTCTATAAACCATTGCTGAGGAAAATTAAAGATTTTAATTGGTGTAACATGTTTGTGAATTGGATGAATAAAATTTGTGATGTCAAGTCCCAATAAAAATCCCAAGAGGTTTTTTTTGTAGCAACAAGTTGAATCTTACATTTGTATAAAAATGCAAAGAATCTGGAATAACCAAAACAATTCTGAAATAGAAAAAGAATCCTAACTCATGCTACCTAATTTCAAGGTTTACTATAAAGATACAGTAATCAAGACAGTGTGGCATTGACACTAGGATAGGATAGACATGCAGATCAGTGAAGCAGAATAAAGTCCAAAAACAGAACAACATATGTGGTGAATTGATTTTCAACAAAGATGCCGAAGTAATTCACTAGGAAAACATTATCTCTTCCAAAAATAGTACTGGAGGAACTGGATATGCAGTTGAGGGGAAAAATAAACTCTGATCCTTATCTAACACCATACACAAAAACTCAAAATGTACGACAGATGTAAAAGATAAAATATTTCTAGAAGAGAACTTAAAACAAAAACAAACAACTTTCATTACCTTGGGTTAAGCCAAGATGTCTTAAGACACCAAAAGCATGAGCCATAAAAGAAAAAAAAAAAAAAAAAGAACTTCAAATTTCAAATTTTCTGCCCTTCAAAAGACACGTTTTTTTTTTTTGAGACAGAGTCTCACTTTGTCACCCAGGCTGGAGTGCCGTGGCGTGATCTCGGCTCACTGCAAGCTCCGCCTTCCCGGGTTCACACCATTCTCCTGCTTCAGCCTCCCAAGTAGCTGGGACTACAGGCGCCGGTCACCGCACCCGCTAAGTTTTTGTATTTTTAGTAGAGGGTTTCACCGTGGTCTTGATCTCCTGACCTCGTGATCCGCCCACCTCGGCCTCCCAAAGTGCTAGGATTACAGGCGTGAGCAACCACACCTGGCCCAAAAGACCCTATTTTTAAAATGAAACAGCAAGCCACAGATTAGAGTGAAAAAAATCTTTGAACATATATATTTGACACAAAACAGGTATCCAGTAAATTAAAAAAAAAGAAGGGCCAGGTGCAGTGGCTCACACCTGTAATCTAGCACTTTGGGAGGCCAAGGTAGGAGGATTCCTTGAGCTCAGGAGTTCAAGACCAGCCTGGGCAATATAGTGAGACCTCATTTCTACAACAACAAAAAAAAATTTAATTAACCAAGCATGGTGGTGCATTCCTGTAATTCCAACTGTTTGGGAGGCTGAAGTGGGAGGATCACTTGAGCCAGGGAGGCAGAGCCTGCAGTGAGCCATGATGTTACCACAGCACTGCAGCCTGGGCAACAGAGCAAGACCTTGTCTAAAAAAAAAATAAAAGAAGAAAAAAGAAACATACACACACAAAACTCACTAAGAATAACACAACTTTAAAATGGACAAAATAGTTGAACATGCATTTTGTAAAATAAGATCTACAAATGACCAATAATCACCTTGAAAAGAAGCTCAAAATCACTTGTCATCAAGAAAATGCAAATAAAAACCACAATGAAATGCCACTATACATCCACTAGAATGGCTACAATTAACACCGAATGCCAACTGTTGGCAAAGATGTAGAATAATTAGAATTCTTATACACTGGCCGGGCACAGTGGCTCACGCCTGTAATCTCAGCACTTTGGGAGGCCGAGGTGGCTGGATCACAAGGTCAAGAGATCGAGAGCATCCTGGCCAACATGGTGAAACCGCATGTCTACTAAAAATACAAAAATTAGGCCAGGCACAGTGGCTTACACCTGAAATCCCAGCATTTTGGGAGGCCAAGGCAGGTGGATCACAAGGTCAGTAGTTCAAGACCAGCCTGGACAAGATGGTGAAACCCAGTCTCTACTAAAAATATAAAAATTAGCCGGACATGGTGTGGGTGCCTGTAATGCCAGCTACTCAGGAGGCTAAGGCGGAGAATTGCTTGAACCTGGAAGGCAGAAGTTGCAGTGAGGTGAGATTGTGCCACTGCACTCCATCCTGGGCGATAGAGCAAGACTCTATCTTGGAAAAAAAAAAAAAAAAAAGTACAAAAATTAGCTGGGGGTGGTGATGGCACACACCTGTAGTCCCAGCTACTCGGGAGGCTGAGGCAGGAGAATCGCAAGAATTCTTATACATTATATGTAGAAATGTAAAATGGTACAGCACAGCCAGACGTGGTGACACATGCCTGTCGTCCCAGCTACATGGGAGGCTGAGGTGAAAGGATCACCTGAGCCCAGGGGGGTCAAGGCTACAGTGAACCATGATCATGCCACTGCATTCCAGCCTGGGCAACAGAGTAAGAACCTGTCTCAAATATAAAAATAATAAATAAAAGGGTACAGCATGTCAAAGTAGTTTTGTAGTTTCATATAAAGCTTAACATATGCTTACCATATATCCAGCAATTCCGCTCTTATTTACCCAAGAAAAGTTAAAACATATATCCAAAGGCTTGCTCTCAAATATTCATAGCCATTTTATTCACAATTGTTTAAAACTGGAAAGTTCCCAAATGTTCACCAACAGTTCTATCTGACAGGGACTTACTGCAAGGAATTGGCCCATGTGATTATGAGGACCGACCAGGAGAGTCTGAAATCTGTAGGGCAGGCCATCGGGAAGAGCAGCTTGGAAGCTGAGAGGAGCAAGGAGCTGAAGCTGCAACCCCCAGGAAGGACTTCAGGAAAACCTTGCTTCTGTTCCTGAGGTTTTTCAACTGATTGGGTCAGGCATACTCTCATCATCAAGGGTAATTCCCTTAACTCAAAGTCAATGGATTGTAGATATTAATTACATCTACAGATTACCTTGATAGCAACACATAGATTAATATTTGCTTGAATAACTGGGTTGATAGCCTAGTCATGTTGACACATAACTCTAACAGGCAGATGACTGGATAGACCAATTGTGGGATACTCCTCAACCAAAACCAGAAACAAACTACTGATACAAGCACTAGTATAGATAAATAAATCTCAAATACATTTTGCTTAGCAAAAAAAGGTCGACAAAAAGACCCTGTAGGATTCTACTTATATCAAGTTCTAGAACAGGCAATACTAATCTGTAATGTCAGAAAGCAGATCAGCATTTGCCTAATGCCAATTAGGCATGGCAGGGGGTGGGGTGGGGGCATTGACTGCAAAGGGAAACAAATTAGGAAGCGACAATGGAAATTATATCTTGACTGTGGTGATGCTACATGGATGTATACATTTGTCACAACTCAAACTATGCAGTTAAAATGAATGCAGTTTTGTGGGGTTTTTTAGACAGAGTCTCACTCTGTCACTGGAGCACAGTGGTGTGACCACAGCTCACTGCAGCCTCAAACTCCCAAGCTCAAGTGATCCTCCCACCTCAGCTCCCAAGTAGCTAGGACTATAGGAGCGTGTCATACCACCTGGCTAGTGTTTTTTTTTGTTTGTTTTTTGTTTTTTTTTGAAACGGAGTCTCAGTCTGTCGCCCAGGCTGGTCTTGAACTCCTGACCTCAAGCCATCGTCCTGTCTTAGCCTCCCAAATTTCTGGGAATACAGGCATGAGCCATTGTGCCCGTTCAAGTGCAGGTTTTTGTATATAAATTATTTTTCAATAAAGTTAATTTAAAAAGAGAAAGCTAATTCCTGCACAGCAGAAGCCTGGCTCATGCCAAAGAGATAGATCCAGTTCTTCTGGCACCATTTTAGAAAAGACCACCCAGGCCTGTGTGGTGGCACATGCCTGCAGTCCCAGCACTTTGGGAGGCTGAGACGGGCAGATCACGAGGTCAGGAGATCGAGACCATCCTGGCTAACATGGTGAAACCCCGTCTCTACTAAAAAATACAAAAAAATTAGCCAGTCGTGGTGGCGGGCGCCTGTAGTCCCCCCTACTCAGGAGGCTGAGGCAGGAGAATGGTGTGAACCCGGGAGGCAAAGCTTGCAGTGAGCCGAGATCGCGCCACTGCACTCCACCCTGGGCGACAGCATGACTCCGTCTCCAAAAAAAAAAAAAAAAAAAAAAAAAGGTGGCTCACGCCTGTAATCCCAGCATGTTGAGAGGCCGAGGCAAGAGGATCACTTGAGCTCAGGAGTTCAAGACCAACCTGGGCAACATAGTGAGACCCCAACTCTACAAAAAAAGAAAGAAAAAAAAATCAAGAAATGTGTTGGCCTAGTGGTGCACACTTATAGTCTCAGCTACTCAGAAAGTTGAGGCAGGAGAATCGCTTGAGCCCAGGAGGTCAAGGTGGCAGAGAGTCATGATCATGCCACTACACTCCAGCCTGGACTCCAGAGGGAGACCCTGTCTCAAAAAAACAAAAGAAAACAATTGTTGAGGATGTGGAGAAACAGGAACATTTGTACATGCTTGGTGGGAATGTAAAAGCTGCTAAGGAAAAGAGTATGGAGGTTCCTCAAAAAGTTAGAAATAGAGGCCAGGCATGGTGGCTCATGCCTGTAATCCTAGTGCTTTGGGAGGCCAAGATGGGAGGATTGCTTGAGGCTAGGAATTCAAGAGCAGCCTGAACAACATAGCAAGACCCTGTCTCTCCAAAAAAAAAAAAAATTAACCAGACATGGTGGTGCACACCTGTAGTCCCAGCTACATGGGAGGCTGAGGTGGGAGGATCGCTTCAGCCTAGCAGTTCAAGGCAGCAGTGAGCTATGATCACATTGCACTCCAGCCTGAGTGACAGAGTGAAACCTGTCAGCAAGAAAATTAAAAATCGAACTACCGCCGGGCGTGGTGGCTCAAGCCTGTAATCCCAGCACTTTGGGAGGCCAAGACAGGCGGACCACGAGGTCAGGAGATCGAGACCATCCTGGCTAACACGGTGAAACCCCGTCTCTACTAAAAAAAATACAAAAAACTAGCCGGGCGAGGTGGCAGGCGCCTGTAGTCCCAGCTACTCGAGAGGCTGAGGCAGGAGAATGGCATAAACTCAGGAGGCGGAGCTTGCAGTGAGCTGAGATCTGGCCACTGCACTCCAGCCTGGGCAACAGAGCAAGACTCTGTCTCAAAAAAAAAAAAAAAAAATCGAACTACCTATGTTCTAGGAATCCCACTCCTGACCATATATTCAAAGGAACTGAAATCAGAATCTCAAAGGGATATCTGCACTTTTGTGTTCATGACAGCATCATTCACAATAGCCAAAATATGAAAACAGCTTAAATGCCCACTGATGGATGCAGGATATAGAAAATAGTACATACATACAATGGTATATTATTTAGCCTTGAAAAAGAAGGCAATTCTGTCATCTAGGACAACATGGCTGGACCTGGAGGGCATTATGTTTAATGAAATAAACCAGACACAGAAAGACAAATATGCATGATCTCACTCATGTGGGATCTAAAATAGTCAAAATAACAAAAGCAAGGAGTATAGGAATGGTTGCCATGCCCTGGGAGGAGAGGGAAACAGGGAGGTGATGGTCAAAGGGTACAAAGTTTCAGTTACTCAAGATAAATCTGGAGTCCACTATGCAACCCAGTGTCTAGAACTAACAATACTAAGTACAGTAAGTACAGTAGTATACTTACTATCTGCTAAAATAATAGATCTTACATTAAGTGTTCTTAATGAAAAAACACAGGCCGGCCGTGGTGGTTCACACCTGTAATCCCAGCACTTTGGGAGGCTGAGGCAGGTGGATTACCTGAGGTCAGGAATTCAAGACCAGCCTGACCAACATGGTGAAACCCTGTCTCTACTAAAAGTATAAAAATTAGCTGGGTGTGGTGGCGGGTGCCTGTAGTCCCAGCTACTCGGGAGGCTGAGACAGAAGAATGGCTTGAATCTGGGAAGCAGAGGTTGCAGTGAGCTGAGATCACGCCACTGCACTCCAGCCTGGGTAACAGAGTGAGACTCCATCTCAAAACAAAACAAAACAAACAAAAATAATAATAATAATAAAGAAGGCAAGAGAAAACTTCGGGAGGTGATGGATATGTTCATGGCCATGATGGTGTTGAAGGTTTCATAGGTGTATATTTATCCCCAAACTCAACAAGATGTATACCTTAAATATGTACAGCCTTTTGCATGTCAATCATACCTCATTAAGGTGGTTTCTTAAAAAAAAAAATCAATGAACTTTATATATGGATGAGAAGTTTCCTAGGTGGAATTGCAGGGTAAGAATACCAGGAGAGACAAAAACCATATAATCGTCTCAATAAATGCAGAAAAAGCATCTGATAAAAGTCTACATCCCTTCATGATAAAAACTCTCAACAAGTTATGCATACAAGCAATATACCTTAACATAATAAAGGCCATATATGACAACCCACAGCTAACATCATACTGAATGGGAGAAAGCTGAAAGCCTTTACTCTAAGAACTGGAACAAGACAAGGATGCCGGCCTTCACCAGTCGTATTCGACACAGTTCTATAAGTACTAACCAGAACAACCAGGTAAGAGAGAAATAAAAGGCTTCTAAATTGGAAAAGAAGGGGCCGGACGCAATAGCTCACGCTTGTAATCCCAGCACTTTGGGAGCCCAAGGTGGCCAATCACTTAAAGTCAGGAGTTAAAGACCGGCCTGGCCAACATGGTGAAACCCCATCTCTATTAAAAATACAAATATTAGCCAGGCATGGTGGCGGGCACCTGTATTCCCAGCTATTTAGGAGGCTGAGGAAGGAGATTCACTTGAGCCCAGAAGGCAAAGATTGCAGCGAGCCAAGATCACACCCCTGCACTCCAGCCTGGCCATCAGAGCAAGACTCTGTCTCAAAATAAAATAAAACAATAGGCGGGGCACAGTGGCTCACACCTGTAATCCCAGCACTTTGGGAGGCCAAGGCAGGTGGATCACGAGGTCAGGAGATCAAGACTATCCTGGCTAACACGGTGAAACCCCGTCTCTGCTAAAAGTACAAAAAAATTGGCTGGGAGCAGTGGGGGACACCTGTAGTCCCAGCTACTCGAGAGGCTGAGGCAGGAGAATGGCGTGAACCCCAGAGGTGGAGCTTGCAGTGAGCATTGATCGCGTCACTGCACTCCAGCCTGGGCAACAGAGTGAGACTCCGTCTCAAAAAATAAAATTAATTATTAAATAAAACAATAAAAAGAAATTGGAAAAGAAGTCAAATTGTCTCTCTTTGCAGACATGATCTTATGTATAGAAAAGCCTAAACAATCCACTAAAAAACTCCTAGAACTGATAGACAAATTCAGTGAAGTTGCAAGACACCAAAATCAACATATGAAAATCAGCAGTGTTTCTATACACCAATAATAAAATAGAAAAGAAATCAAGAAAGTGATCCCATTTACAAGAGCTACAAAAAATAAAGTCCCAAGGAATAAAAGTTAACTAAGGAAGTGAAGGACCTCTATAACAAAAACTACAAAACACTGATGAAGGAAATTGGAAAGGACACAACAAAATGGAAAGACATCCCATGCTCATGAACTGGAAAAATTAATATGGTTAAAATGGCCATACTAGGGCTAGGCACAATGATTCATGCCTATAATCCCAGTGCTTTGGGAGGCCTAGGAGGGAGGATCACTTGAGCCTAGGAGTTCAAGACAAGCCTGAGCAACATAGTGAGACACAACAAAAAAATTTTACAAATTAGACAGGCGTGGTGGTACACACCTTATAGTCCAAGCTACTCAGGAGGCTGAGGCAGGAGGATTGCTTGAGCCCAGGAGTTCAAGGTTACAGTGAGCTATGACCGTACCCCTGCACTCCGGCCTGGGCAACAGAGCAAGACTCTGCCTCAAAAATAGAAAATAAATAAAATTTAAAAATAAGAAATAAAATTAAATTTAAAAGGCTATACTACCCAAAGCAATCTACAGATTCAGTGCAATCCCTGTGAAAATACCATGACATTCTTCACAAAAACAGAAAAGACAATCCTAAAATTTGTATAGAACCACAAAAGACTCCAAATAGCCAAAGCAATACTGAGCAAAAAGAATAGAGGTAGAGGCATGACCCTACCTGACTTCGAAACATACTACAGGGTGGGCAAGCTCATGCCTGTAATCCCAACACTTTTGGAGGCCAACGTGTGTGGATCACTTAAGCAGAGGAGTTTGAGACCAGCCTGGACAACATGGAGAAACCCCATCTCTACCAAAAAAAAAAAAAAAATAGTAGCCAGGCATTGTGGCACACACCTATAGTCCCAGCTACTCCAGAGGCTGAGGTGGGAGGATCACTTGCGTCTAGGAGGTGGAGGCTGCAGTGAGCTGAAATTGCTCCTGCACTCCTGGGAGATAGAGCAAGACCCTGTCTCAAATATAAATATAAATATTATACACTACAAAGCTATAGTAACCAAGCAGCATGGTATTGGTATAAAAACAGACACAGACCAACGGAAAAAAATGGAGAACCCAGAAATCAATCTCTGTACTTATCACAAACTGATTTTTTGACAAAGGCACCAAGAACTTACATTGGGGAAAGGACATCTTCTTTAATAAATGGTGCTGGGAAAACTGGATATTGATAATAAGAAGAAAAGTAGACTCCATCTGTCATCACATACAAAAATCAATTCAAAATGGATTAAAGACTTAAACGTAAGGCCTGAAACTATACTACTACTAGGAGAAAACCTAGGGGAAATGCTTCAGGACATGGGTCTAGGCAAAGATTTTATGGCTTAAGACTGCAAAAGCACAGGCAACAAAAACAAAAATAGACAAATAAGACTATATGAAACCAAAAACGTCTGCACTGCAAAGAAACAGTCAACAGAGTGAAGAGACAACCTGCAGAATAGGAGAAAATATTTGCAAATTATTCATCTAACAAGGGACTAATATCCAGAATATACAAGGAATACAAATGACTCAACCGCAAAAAACAAATAATAATATTAAGTGGGCAAAGGACATGAATAGACATTTCTCAAAAGAAAACAAACAAATGGCCAATAGGCATATGAAAAAATGCTCAGCTGGGCGCAGTGGCTCACACCTGTAGTCCCAACACTTTGGGAGGCCAAGGAAGGAGGATCACAAGGTCAAGAGAATGAGGCCATCCTGGCCAACATGGTGAAACCCTGTCTCTACTAAAAATACAAAAATTAGCTGGGCATGGTGGCACGCACCTGTAGTCCCAGCTACTCGGGAGGCTGAGGCAGGAGAATTGCTTGAACCCAGGAGGCAGAGGTTGCAGAGAGCCAAGATCATACCACTGCACTCCAGCCAGGCGACAGAGCAGGACTCTGTCTCAAAAAAAGAAAAGAAAAGAAAAGAAAAGCTCGACATCACTAATCATTAGGGAAATGCAAATTAAAACCACAATGAGATATCATCTCACCTCAGTTAGAATGGCTGTTATCAAAAAGACAAATGCTGGCGAGGATATGCAGAAAAGGGAACTCTTATACACTGTTGGTGGGAATGTAAGTTAGTACAGCCATTATGGAAAGCAGTACGGAGATTTCTCAAAAAACTAAAAATACAACTACCACATGATTCAACAGTTCCATTACTGGGATAAATAACCCTAGAAATACTGATTCCTAGGAAATCAGTATCTGATTTCCTTTCCTTTGGATAAATAACCCAGTAGTGGGATTGCTGGATCATATGGTAGTCCTATTTTTAGTTTTTTGTGAAGTCCCCATACTGCTTTCCATAATGCAAATCAGTATCCAAAGGAAAGGAGGGATATCTGCACCCCCTTGTTTATTGCAGCACTATTCCAAGAGCCAAGATACGGGATCAACCTAAGTGTCCATCAACAGATGAATGGAAAAAGAAAATGTGGTACCTCTACACAATGGAATATATCCAGCCATAAAAAAATATGGAAGCCCTCTTATTTGCAGCAATATAGGTGGAACTGGAGGTCATTATGTTACGTGAAGCAAGCCAGACACAAAAAGACAAATTTCACATGCTCTCATTCATGTGGGAGCTAAAAAAAAAAAAAAATTGAAATTAGAGAGTAGAATGATGGAATACTAGAGGCTGGGAAGGGGTGGAGGGATGGAGAGAGATCAATGGGTACAAACATACTATTTGATAGAAATAAGTTGAAATAAGAAATAATAATAAATAAGTTGATAGTACAGTATGGTGACTATAGTTAACAATAATTTACTGTATATTTCAAAATAGCTAGAAGAGAAGACTTGAAATGTTTCCAACACAAAGAAATGATAAACATTTAGCCAGGCCCAGTGGCTCACGCCTGTAATCCCAGCACTTTGGGAGTCTGAGGCAGGAGGATCACTGAGGTCAGGAGTTCAAGACCAACCTGGCCAACATGGTGAAACCCCATCTCTATTAAAAATATGAAAATTAGCTGGGCATGGTTGTGGGCACCTGTAAACCCAGCTACTCGGGAGGCTGAGGCAGGAGAATCGCCTGAACCCGGGAGGCAGAGGTTGCAGTGAGCTGAGATCACACCACTGCACTCCAGCCTTGGTGATGAGAGTGAAACTCTGTCTCCAAAAAAAAAAAAGAAATAATGTTGAAGGTGATGGATACCCCAGTTACACTGATTTGCTCATTATGCATTGTGTGCAAGTATCAAAATATCATATGTACCCCGTAAATATGTACAATTACTATGTATCAGTTAAAAAAAAGTTAATGAGGATGGTACCAGTATTATAGCCTCATTTAGCAGATGAAGAAACTGAGGCACTGAGACATGAATTAACACACCTGAAATCACAGAGTCCAGACTTGAACCCAGACTGTCCAGTTCCAGTCTCCCAGCTCTAGGTCATGACCTCAGGGTCATCCCCCTCCCCTGCCTCCATTTAGCCTTCACTGTGAACCCCAGCTGCAGCCTCACATCAGTGTGATTATTCACGGGGAGGGTGGCCTGGGGCCACTGAAGACCGGTTTGCTTTGAGCCCTACTCTCCAATGAGGCTGGAAGCCCTTTGAGGGGCTGTTTCGTATTCACTGCGGGATGCACAGACCCCGCCCGGCTGGCGGAATCACCGTTTGTTGAGTGAATACTTGAACGTCTGTGCATGGCATGCATGTGCCTGCAATTTGCTCATCTTTACCACACACTTGGCTGCAATGGCTGTCACCTCCAGTAGGCCCCCTGCCAAGGACAGAGATTTCAGGGACAGTCAAGGAGACTGGAACTGCTCAGCTGAGGACAGGGAGCCTAGGGGGCCCTGGCAGGCCCCCAAGCCTCTCCTGGGTTGTCCTGGCCAATTCACAGGGAGGTTGACCCCAGCTCCCAGGAATAAAAGATTCTGACCTCTCCGTAGCAATGAGCCCCTGCCCCAGAGGTGTGCGGGAGATCCCTGGTTATCTGAGGTGTCTCCAGGGTATATCCGCTGAAACCCCCCCTTCTCTTCACTGCCTACTGAGCCTGGGACCCGCTGCTGGTCACGTGCTTGGCCCTGTAGCGTCGCTAGCCGTGCTCCCCAGTGTGCTCCCCGCCCCCTGCCGCGGAGCCTCCCTGCTCCCCTCCCCACCCCACCTGCAGGCTGTGGCTCTCCGCGGGAGATCTCACCGTTCTGGAGACAGGGCTCGCTCTCTCTCATTGGAGACTGGAAGGACGGGCTGTCTGGGCCTTAGGAAAGGCCCACGCTGTATAAGGCATAGGGAAAGGCAAGGAAGAAAGGCAACGAACAAGGAGCGCTTCTAACTGCCGCTTCCTGCCAGCTGCAGGCCTCCCTTCCTAAGTTGGGCTAAGGTTTCCTCTCCGTGGGCTGGGGAGGGGTCGCCAGTAGGCCTCGGCGGGTCCTCTTTGGCTCGGACAGCGGTTCTCACGAAGGGTCCTGGGCCGGCATCATCAGTTTCACCTGGGAACCGGTTAGAAAAGCAAATTCCCTCGGCCCCACCCAGACCCACGCCAAGGGCAGCTGTGGAGTGGGGCGCAGCGATGCGCACATTAACAGCCCTCCAGGTGATTCTACCGCGCAGAGGAGGAAACAATGGGAGAAGGGAAGGGGAGAGGCAGGCGGCTTCTTTGCGGCTGATTGGACACCTGCCCTTCCCCTTCCAAGGCTTCTTAGCCCGGCCTTGGGCAGCAGCCCTCCGGCCAGCGGGGATGAGGTTGCGCTGCGCTCCGGGAGCGCCAATGGCGTGACTGGCCCCGCGCGAAGCAGCGACAGTAAGGCTGAGTGGGGGGAGCTGGGACCTAAGCCGCGCGCACACCCCTTTCTCTGCGCCTGGTGGAGGTGCACAGAGGCTTTTGAGTTAGGCCCAAGCGCAGCCAGGTGACCTCCCCGCGGGCTTTCAAGCCTGGGCTCGGTGGACAGCTCCCTCTCGCGTGAGTCCGGCGGTCCTCTCCGCGCCCGGCCGAGCCCCGGGCTGCGCGCCCCGCTGGGAGGTGGGTACTCGTCCTCCAGGAGTTGGCGGTGAGCCCTTGACCGTGGCGGGCGCTCTCCAGCCGCGAGCGACGCCTCAGTATCTGCCGATGCCTGCCGGCCTCTGGCATCCTCCAGTCGAGGGTCAGGGTCAGGGAGCAAGGCCTCACGCGGGCGCCCTCCTTGCAGCTGCCCGGCCACCCTGCTTCTCCGCCCGCAGCCATGAATCTCAGTAGCGCCAGCAGCACGGAGGAAAAGGCAGTGACGACCGTGCTCTGGGGTGAGTGGGAACTCAGGCTACTTCCCAGAGCCACGCCCCACCTCCGGTGCGCGGCAGCTTGGGGCCCAGGTGAGCCCCTCCCTCGGGAACGAATAGAGGGCCCCACTTCCCTCCCTTTCTCCTCCGCAGGCTGCGAACTCAGTCAGGAGAGGCGGACTTGGACCTTCAGACCCCAGCTGGAGGGGAAGCAGAACTGCAGGCTGTTGCTTCATACGGTCGGTGTTCCCAAAAGAGGGGAGGAGGATGGAGTCCGGAGACTTTCTGGTCCCAACAGAGGACTATGGGTTTCTCCCGTCTGCCCTCAGGGTGATGAGGGGCCTCTGTCTATTTTCAAACCCGCGCAGATTTGCTTGGGAGAGAAAGCCAAAGAAGAGATGCATCGCGTGGAGATCCTGCCCCCAGCAAACCAGGAGGACAAGAAGATGCAGCCGGTCACCATTGCCTCGCTCCAGGCCTCAGTCCTCCCCATGGTGGGCCTTTCCCTGCTGGCAGGAAAACTGCTGCCAGCCCCAGCCTCACCCTCACCCTCACCCTTGGGTGGGGATGGACACACACGAGGGTTCATTCACCCTACAGAAGTGAGCCATGCCAGGGAGGTAGCACAGCCCATGCAGAAAGCTGGGGTCCAGCCCAGCTCACCCCTTCCTAGAGCTGTGTGACCTTAGGCAAGTTAAGCTGTCTGCAAAAATTACACTTTAAATCAGGGGTCCCCAACCACCGGGCCAAGGACCAGAATCTGTCTGTGGCCTGTTAGGAGCCCGCGGCACAGCAGGAGGTGAGCAGCCAGCTAGCCAGCATTACCCCTGAGCCCCGCCTCCCATCAGATCAGAGTGGCATTAGATTCTCAGAGGAGCATGAACCCTATTGTAAGCTGTGCGTGCAAGGGGTCTAGGTTGCATGCTTCTTATAAGAATCGATTGCCTGATCTGAGGTGGAGCAGTTTCATCCCAAAACCACCCCCTACTCCCACCCCATCCATGCAAAAATTGTCTTCGAGGAAACCGTTCCCTGGTGCTAAAAAGGTTGGAGACTGCTGCTTTAAACCATTCACTGCTAGTAACAGGAACATGGTCGATCTACATATTGGTTGTGTATCCAGAAATTCTGTAGTTTCTAATAATTCGTCTCAAGTTTTCTATGCATATAATAATTGAATAATGGCAGTTTTTCCTTTTCTTTCTTTTTTTTTTTTTTTTTTTGAGATGGAGTCTCACTCTGTCACCCAGGCTGGAGCACAATGGTGCGATCTCAGCTCACTGCAACCCCCGCCTCCCAGGTTCAAGCAATTCTCCCGTCTTAGCCTCCCAAGTAGCTGGGATTACAGGCATGTTCCACTACGTCCGGCTAATTTTTTTATTTTTAGTAGAGATGGGGTTTTGCCATGTTGGTCAGGCTGGTCTCAAACTCCTGACCTCAGGTGATGTACCTACCTTGGCCTCCCAAAGTGCTGGGATTACAGGCATGAGCCACCACACCCAGCCAACCCGTCTTTTTTCCCATGCCCATATCTGATCTACCAGCAGTCCTGTCATCTCTGCCTCCATCTTATACCCCGATGGACCACATCTCATCATCTTCCCTGCTACTCCGGTATAGGTGACAGTTGTCTGTGGCTCCATTCTAATTGCTGGGCCTTCCTACCATCACATGGTCCCCTGTAGTCTATTCCAGGGTAGGCAAACTAGAGAGCTTGAATCTAGCCCGCTGCCTGTTTTTGTAAGTAGTTTTACTGGGAACACAGCCACACTCATTCATTTGTACCCTGTCCATGGCTGCTTTTCCTCCATAACAGCAGATTTGAGTAGTCTCCATGGAGACCATATGGTTTGCAAGCCTAAAATATTACCTTCTGGCTCTTTACAGAAAGTTTCCTGGTCTGTGCTCCACATAGTTGCCAAAAAGATCTTTTTTTTTTTTTTTTTTTTTTGAGACAGAGTCTCGCTCTGACACCCAGGCTGGAGTGCAGTGGCGCAATCTCGGCTCACTGCAACCTCCACCTCCCTAGTAGCTGGGACAACAGGAGCTCCCCACCACACCCAGCTGAGGTGGTGGTGGTGGTGGTGGTGGTTTTGTATTTTTAGTAAAGATGGGGTTTCACCATGTTGGCCAGGCTGGTCTTGAACTTCTGACCTCAAGTCATCCACTTGCCTTGGCCTCCCAAAGTGCTGGGATTACAGGCGTGAGCCACTGTGCCTGGCCAAAAAGATCCTTTTAAACACAGGTCAGATCATGTGGCTTCTCCACTAGAACACTTAAGTCATGGCTCTCTCTCACTTAGAATAAGAGCCCAGAGTGTATTACGGCCTGCTTCGGAGCCTTTGTGTTCTGGCCTCAGCTACCTCTCTGTTTCAGATGTGTTTTATGTCTTATGTTCCAGGTATGTATCTTTTACACAGTATGTAGCTAGATTTTGTTCTAGCTGGCCAGTATAGTCTGTATTCATTGCAATTGCTGATGGAATTGGATTTGTGGCATGTACTTTGTACCCCTACTTTCTTTGCTTTTTTATTTTCTTCTCCTTTTCCTATAATTTATGAGATTAATTAAAGTTTCTTTTCCCCTTCTCACTGGTTTGGAAGTCATAGAATCTCATTCTAATTTTTTACTGGTTATCTTTAATTTTTTTAACAATCATGCATGACTCAAAGTTTAAAATTAATGTTTTATTTCCTCCCAGACAATCCAAGGAGGTTTTCTGATTCTCCTCTTTTTATTTTTTTATTTTCGAAATGGAGTCTCACTCTGTTGCCCAGACTAGATTGCAGTGGTACAATCTTGGCTCACTGCAACCTCCACCTCCGAGGTTCAGGTGATTCTCCTGCCTCAGCCTCCCGAGTAGCTGGGATTACAGGTATGCACCACGATGCCCAGCTAATTTTTGTGTTTTTAGTACAGACAGGGTTTCACCATGTTGGCCAGGCTGGTCTTGAACTCCTGACCTCAGGTGATCTGCCTGCCTTGGCCTCCCAAAGTTCTGGGATTATAGGTGTGAACCACCGCACCTGGCCTGATTCTCATCTTTTTATTAATTAATTAATTTATTTATTTATTTTTTGAGATGGAGTCTTGCTCTGTCACCCAGGCTGGAGTGCAGTGGCTGGATCTCAGCTCACTGCACGCTCCGCCTCCCGGGTTTACGCCATTCTCCTGCCTCAGCCTCCCGAGTAGCTGGGACTACAGGCACCCGCCACCTCGCCTGGCTAGTTTTTTGTATTTTTTAGTAGAGACGGGGTTTCACCGTGTTAGCCAGGATGGTCTCCATCTCCTGACCTCGTGATCCACCCATCTCGGCCTCCCAAAGTGCTGGGATTACAGGCTTGAGCCACCGCGCCCAGCCGGTGATTCTCATCTTTTTAACTTCAATATTATTATCTAGTGTTCTAGCTCCAACTTGTCAACTTGCTCAACACTACTCATTACTAGTACTATTGTATTTTCCAGTTAATTCTTAGGTAGGTTTACTTTGTTTACCAGTGAGTTTGGTTACCACTGCTTCTTGCACCCACTTCTTCCTTCTTGATTTAATTTATCTTTTTTAGAAACACACTTTAGTGAGCCTGAGAATAGTAAACTTACTCAGGCTTTGTCTGGAAATATCATGATTATGCCCTCATTCCTTCACGATGGTTTGACTGTGTATATAATTCTAGGTCGAGAGTTTCCTTCAGCTTTGAAGCTGTTCTATTCTGGTTCCCAATGTTGCTGTTGAAATCCTCAATCTGTCTGATTATTTCCTTTTTGGAGATGTCTTTCCTTTCTGGTTTATTTTAAGGCAATGTCTTTTGTTTTTATTTTCTTTTTATTTATTTATTTTTTTTTTGAGATGGAGTCTCGCTCTGTCGCCCAGGCTGGAGTGCAGTGGCCTGATCTCAGCTCACTGCAAGCTCCGCCTCCCGGGTTCACGCCATTCTCCTGCCTCAGCCTCCCGAATAGCTGGGACTACAGGCGCCCGCCACCTCGCCCGGCTAGTTTTTTGTTTTTTTTGTTTGTTTGTTTGTTTTTTGTTTTTTTTGAGACGGAGTCTCGCTCTGCCGCCCAGGCTGGAGTGCAGTGGCCGGATCTCAGCTCACTGCAAGCTCCGCCTCCCGGGTTCACGCCATTCTCCTGCCTCAGCCTCCCGAGTAGCTGGGACTACAGGCGCCCGCCACCTCGCCCGGCTAGTTTTTTGTATTTTTTAGTAGAGACGGGGTTTCACCGTGTTAGCCAGGATGGTCTCGATCTCCTGACCTCGTGATCCGCCCGTCTCGGCCTCCCAAAGTGCTGGGATTACAGGCTTGAGCCACCGCGCCCGGCCAGTTTTTTGTATTTTTTAGTAGAGACGGGGTTTCACCGTGTTAGCCAGGATGGTCTTGATCTCCTGACCTCGTGATCCGCCCGTCTCAGCCTCCCAAAGTGCTGGGATTCCAGGCTTGAGCCACTGCACCCGGTCGTTTTTATTTTCTATAGTTTTACCATGATATGTTAAGGTGTAGATTTATTTTTATTTATCTGTTCAGGACTTAGGTTTTCAGGTATGAGGATCTATGTCTTTGATCAATTCTGGAAAATTCTTGGTTGTTTTCCCTTTGAATATTGACTGTCTTCCAGTCTCTCGAGTTCCTTTTCCAATTAGATATATGTTGGGCCTTCTCACTCTGTCCCCCGTGTTAGCTTTTCTTTCATGTTTCTTTAAATCTCTCCCTCTGTGCCTTATATTTGGTAATTCCTTCACAGTATTGTTGATCATACTAATTCTGCTTCTGCTGCTTTATTCTTCTTTTTAATCATTTGTTGAGGTTTTCTTTTGTTTTTGTTTTAAAAAAGACAAGGTCTTGCTCTGTTGCCCAGGTTGGAGTGCAATGGCCTGATCATGGCTCACTGCAGCCTCAAACTCCTGGGCTCAAGTGATCCTCCCCTTCAGCCTCCTGAGTAGCTGGGACTACAGGCACAAGCCATCATGCCCGGCTATTATTATTTTTTTTGTAGAGCTGGAGTCTCACTATGTTATCCAGACTGGTTTCTAAATTCTGACCTCAAGCGATCCTCCCACCTTGGCCTCTCAAAGCGCTGGGATTATAGGCATGAGTCACCACGCCCATCCTCAGCTTCCGGTTTTTTATATCTAGAAAGCTGCATTTGGTTCTTTTTCTTGTTCATAATGTCTTGTTCTTATGATAATGATTCCTACTTTTACATTTACTTGGTTTTAAACTTATATATATATATACACACACACACACACACATACATATTTGTGTATATACATGTTTTAGAGACAAGATCTTGCTCTGTCTCCCGGTCTGGAGTGCAGTGGTGCAATCATAGCTCACTGCAGTCTTGAACTTCTGAGTTCAAGCCATCTTCCTGCCTCAGCCTCCCGAGTAGCCTGGGCTACAGGCATGCACCACCACACCCAGCTTTATCTGATATTTTTTTAGATTGGGGTTCTAAGGTCTTGGTTGGGCTAGTCTGCAGTCACTTGATTTCTTTCTGTTGACTCTAGCTGGATTGTTTCTTGTATGTTTTGTAATTTTATACGGTGAGCTCATCTTTAGTTTATTTTGTTGTTTTCCAAAAGAATTCGATGTGGCCTGAGTTTGGAGAGTGTCCCAACAGAGTGGTTTCGTGTTTGCTTCTGCCATTTACCTCAGGAATATCATAAGCTTGGGATTTTCTATACATTTCTTGGCTTGGCAGTACTCACTGAGTAAATTCAGACCCCGTAAGTGAGAGGCGCAGCTGTGGGTCGTGGGCTCTCACTGGAGGCTTCTTTTATTTCCATTCATGCTTCCTTGTTAGCTTCCTTTTATGGTGGCTAGGGTTTTGATTTTTCTTTTTCATTTTCGAGGGGAAGAGGGCTGGTTTGGGCTTTTTAGTCTGCAATCCTCAACACTTACCTTGGGCCTTTTACTAAGGGTACAGCCCTTGTGGGTCCTAGCCTCCCCATGGTGGTCTCAGCTGCAACTCTCCTTCTCGCCTGAGCCCGAGGCCTTGTCTCCTGTCTGTGAGGTTTTTTGTGTTGCTTTGTTGTATTTTTTAAAGACAGAGTCTCGTTCTGTCGCCCAGGCTGGCATGCAGTGGCACAATCTCGGCTCACTGCAACCTCTGCTTCCTGGGTTCAAGCAGTTCTCCTGCCTCAGCCCCCTGAGTAGCTGGGATTACAGGTGTGCACCACCATACCTGGCTAATTTTTGTATTTTTAGTAGAAACAGGGTTTCACCATATTGGCCAGGCTGGTCTCAAACTTCTAATCTCAAGTTATCCGCCTGCCTCAGCCTCCCAAAGTGCTGGGATTACGGGCATGAGCCACCGTGCCTGGCCTGTGTGTGAGCTCTGAAGTGAAAAGTCCTGGCTATTTTCAGGCCCATTTCCCTTCAGTTGCTGCACACCAGCTCCTGTACCCGCCTCTCTTCATTTCTTTTTTCTTTTCTTTTCTTTTTTTTTTTTTTGGAGACAGAGTCTCGCTCTGTCGCCCAGGCTGGAGTGCGGTGGCGCGATCTCAGCTCACCGCAAGCTCCACCTCCCGGGTTCATGCCATTCTCCTGCCTCAGCCTTCCAAGTAGGTGGGACTACAGGTGCCCACCACCACGTCTGGCTAATTTTTTGTATTTTTAGTAGAGACAGGGTTTCACTGTGTTAGCCAGGATGGTCTCAGTCTCCTGACCTCGTGATCCACCCACCTCGGCCTCCCAAAGTGCTGGGATTACAGGTGTGAGCCACTTCGCCCAGCCAAAACCTTTATTATGTATATCCATACATTATGCATAAGACAAAAGTACCATAGAGGCTCTTGTCATTTAAAAGTGTGATGATTGGGGTTTCACACTTGTGCATAAGATGTGCCTCCCACAAACCTGGTTACGAGTTGGCACATTACCTGTCTGATGTGAAAAAAGAAAGTAGTACTGTACATAAAATCGTGAATCTGCTTTCTCATTTGATGAGTGTCTCAGTCTGCCCAAGTTGCTATAACAAAATACCACAGACTGGAGGGCTTTAGCAACAGACGTTTTCTCACAGTTCTGGAGGCTTGAGGTCTGAGATCAGGGGGCCGGCATGGTTGGGTTCTGGTAAGGGTCCTCTCCCTGGGTTGCAGATGGCAGCCTTCTTGCTATGTGTTCACATGTGGGGCAGGAGAGTGGAGAGAAAGAGAGTGAGTGAGTTCTCTAGTGTCTCTTACTATAAAGGTACTAGTTCTATCATGAGGGTCCCGCCCTCATGACCCCAAACCTAATGACCTCCCAAGGCCCCCATTTCTAAATACTATCACAGTGGAGAATAGGGCTTCAACGTAGGAATTTGGAGGATGGGGGAACAGCTGTAATTTAGCCCATAGCAATCAGACTTCCCTATCGACAGCTGCCTTTCAGCTTGGAGGCCCATCTGTGAGCCTAGCAAGAATGGGATTACCAGGTTCAGATTCTTGGACAGAGCCCACCTCAGCAGGGGGGTACAGGGCTGAGAACACAGTAAGGTCCACACAATCCATGAGTAGTGTGTAGGGTTTGGGGATGGAAATCAACTCAGTATTTCTGCCTGAGGCCAGCCCCCGAGAGGTGCCAGGCCTAAGTGGCCCTCTCTTCTCTGCTTCCTCCCGCTGCAGGTCACCATGGTAGGAGTGCAGCTTTCTCCCCCAGTTACTTTCCAACTCCGGGCTGGCTCAGGACCCGTGTTCCTCTGTGGCCAGGAACGTTATGGTAAGTCAGAACCCGGGCTCAGGAAGGTCTGAGAGTACCGTGCCAGGCAGGGGCTCGAGATATACTAGCTATTCAAACCCTGGAGGGATTCTTGAGTTTTGGGAGAAAATCCACAAAGGCAACATCACGACCAGCAGCCTGGACTGGAAGGCAAGGGCGCTGGTCCCTGTTCTTCTTTACCCGCTATGACCTCTGTAGGCTGCAGCCCCTCGCTTGTAAACTTCAAAGAGCAGTTGTGAAGAATAAATGGGATATTCAGGAAAAGTACTCAGCGTAATACCCCGTACTAGGGAGCCACTGTTCAGGATGTGGCTGCTGCAGTGATGCAGACCACAGCAACGCGGACTGTAGCAATGCAGCATGATGCTGACTCCTTCAAAATCCCTTCAACTGGCCCTCTTTTCTGTATGATTATGCCTCATTCATAATTATGATTATGCTAAAAAGCCTTGGCAGGTCCCACTTGTCTTAGGATAAAGTTTCAGTTCATTAGCTATTTGCTTTAGATTCTTTCCCCTTCTCCCTCCTCTTCCTCCCCCACTCTGCCTACCTTTAGCCTTGACCCCAGCCCTTGCCAATATGAATCCCCCTCCTACCCAGCCACAGCCACTTCCCCTGCCCTCTTTCTACCACCCCAGCCCTCTGGAGGGCTTTCCTAGACCCCCTACCCTACCCTGGCCCCCACTGTCAAGAGGGCCAGAAAGGGTGCCGCCCTGTACAGGTGGCAGGCAGGTAACCACTGTTAACTCCAGACTAGGATTCCTCCAGGGCAGTGCTTGGAGCAACATGGATCACAGAATGGGAGGTGGGCATCGAGATTCTGTAACTCTGAAGCTGTGCCCTTGCCCCCTTTCCCATGCTATCACAGAAGCATCAGACCTAACCTGGGAGGAGGAGGAGGAGGAAGAAGGGGAGGAGGAGGAAGAAGAGGAGGAAGATGATGAGGATGAGGATGCAGATGTATCTCTGGAGGAGGAAAGCCCTGTCAAACAAGTCAAAAGGCTGGTGCCCCAGAAGCAGACGAGCGTGGCTAAGGTGGGGGAAGGAGTGTGGCTGTTTGGAAGGAAGTGGTGCCCCTACAGAAGCACCTCAGAGGGATGGGCCACCGGGAGCCTGGGCCAGCCTCCCAAGCTGAGTGTGCAGGATGGGCCAAGGCCACCTTGGCTAGTTCTGGCCAGGTGCTCAGCGGGAACCTTGTGGACCTTGGGAATCTGTTCTGGCTCTGGACTTTGTCCTAACTCTCCTAATAAACTGTTTTTTGGTTCCCAGAAAAAAAAGCTGGAAAAAGAACAAGAGGAAACAAGGTAACTCTTCCTACCTGTTAAATTAGCCGAAGTCTCTTAGCTGAGATATACAGTGTTAGAATACTGTGCTGTTGGCATGTGCGCGTACAAATGTACACACGGTGCATATACCTGCACACGCAGGCACACGGGTATGGAAGTTCTGGAGGGTGGCATCACCTTTCTGGAAAAGCATTATAACATTCTTATCTTGGGACCTAATTCCACT
The DNA here is from genome assembly GCF_043159975.1 of Macaca nemestrina. Lineage (NCBI taxonomy): Eukaryota > Metazoa > Chordata > Mammalia > Primates > Cercopithecidae > Macaca > Macaca nemestrina. The sequence goes on along the minus strand of NC_092132.1, from coordinate 132,531,180 downwards.
GAAGGCAATTCCTTCCACAGAATTCCATCCAAAATTCAGGGGAAATTATCTGCACTAAGATATTTCTCATGGCTGGGCACAGTGGCTCGTGCCTGTAATCCCGGCACTTTGGGATGCCAAGGCAGGCGGATCACTTGAGATCAGGAGCTCGAGACTAGCTTGGTCAACATGATGAAACCCTGTGTTTACTAAAAATACAAAAATTAGCCAGGCCTGGTGGCGTGCCTGTAATTCCAACTACTCAGGAGGCTGAGGCATGAGAATTGCTTGAGCCCAGGGAAAAGTTGCAGTGAGCCGAGATTGTGCCACGGCACTCCAGCCTGGATGACACAGCGAGACTCAGTCTCAAAAAACAAAATTAAAAAAAGATGCTTATCATGGCATTATTCAAATAGTGAAAAAATGGAAGCATTCTAAATGTCTACCAATGTAACAATTGACTAAACTACATCTCTTTTCTCAATGGAATATTAATAATGCTTATGAAAAATATAGCAACCTGGAAAGTATGTGTATGGTTTTGGTTTATTTGTTTAATGAGACAGGGTTTTGCTCTGCCACCCAAGCTGGAGTGTGATGGCACAATCATGGCTCACTGCAGCCTTCACTTCCTGGGCTCAAGTGATCCTCCCACCTCAGCTTTCCAAGTAGCTAGGACTATAGGCACGTGCCACTATGCATGGCTAACTTTTAAGTTTTGTGTAGAGACAGGGTCTTTGTTGCCCAAGCTGATCTCAAACTCCTGGCCTCACACAATCCTCCTGCCTCAGCCTCCCAAACCACTGGAATTACAAGTGTGAACTCTGCACCTGACAAGAATATTGATAGTTCATAGAGCAGGATATAAAGTCATTTTTATTTTATTTCACACATTTTTTTTTAAGAGTTTGACCAGGCTGGGCATGGTGGCTCACACCTGTAATTCCAGCACTTTGGGAAGTCAAGGTGGGAGACTCACTTGAGGTCAGGAGTTCAAGACCAGCCTTGCCAACATAGCAAAACCCTGTCTCTACTGAAAATACAAAATTTAGCTGGGCGTGGTGGCATGTGCCTGTAATCTCAGCTACTCAGGAGGCTGAGGCAGGAGAATTACTTAAACCTGGAATGCGAAGGATGCAGTGAGCCAAGATCACACCACTGCACTCCAGCCTGGGCAACACAGCAAGACTCCATCTCAAAAAAAAAAAAAGTTTGACCAAAAAAAAATAATAACCCTGAAAGAAAATACACCAGAATGTTTAGTGTGGGCAGTAAAGAAAACTCTAACTAACGTATTTTCTTGTCTATTTGCTATATTTTGTACAAAATGGTTAATATTTTATAATGAAAAAGACATTTGTGGGCCAGGTGTGGTGGTGCACACCTGCAGTCCCAGCTACTCAGGAGGCTGAGGCAGGAGGATCACTTGAGCCCAGGAGGCTGCAGTGAGCTGTGATGGTGTCACTGTACTGTAGCCTGGGCAACAGAGCCAGACTCCATCTCAAAAACAAAACAAAACAAAAGACATTTGTGATAACCAAATGAAGATAGAAGCCTAAGGAAAACACATGTGCGTGTGCATGCACACACGCACACCCCTTTGTTTAAAGAGTCCGAGTGGTCCCCAGGAGAAGCAGCCAGGCTTGCTTTCCAGGGTGGGCACTGGGAGGGCCCCGCCACGGGTCTGGAGCTGAGCTCTCTCCCTGACCCCCATCCCACTCCTGCTCCACTCCACCCTGTTGCAGAGCCAGCGTTAGAGACAAGAGCCCTGCGAAAAAGGTGAGTAGGACCGGGGGCTGTGGCCCCTGAGACAGGCGGGTATTTTCTGGGGGGGCTGCCTGGTATGGAGAAGGGAATGGGACCCTGGAGCCCTGCCTTCCCTCCACAGGCCAAAGCCACAGCCAGACCCAAGAAGCCAGGATTCAAGAAATGAGGGGCCACGCTTTGGGGGCCACAGTGCAAAGTGGGCCTTCCCTGGACTGTGCTGCGGGCACAGGGTGCCCCTGCCCGGACCCTCCATCTGTGTCTGAATGTGACAGCGGTGTTGTAGGGGCAACATGAGAGCCCCTCACCCCCAACTCTCCGCTTTCAGGAGAGCCCCAGTGAAGAGCCCCACCTCGGGGTCACAATAAAGTTGCCTAGTCAGGACTTCCCTTCTCTTCCCTGGAGCCGGCCTCCTTGTCCGCGGCGCCAGCCCAAGTGCCCGGCAGAGGGCAGCCTTGAACCAGTGCACCCGGGCCCTGAGGTCATACCCGCCTCGCTGTACCCAGCCCCCGCGGCTTGAGCCTGCTGTGTCCCTCCTTCTCGGCACCCCCAATTCTCCCCCAGTGGCAAGGGAAGAGCCTAGAGTCTGCCTTCTGCTGAGCTGAGTGTCAGGTGGATTTGCAGCCCGCACACTCCCTCTGGGCAGGGCTAGGTTTATAGGCACCCAAGGGCTACAGAGGCTCAAGCTACCAGAAAGGGCCTTGCCCTAGGGGGCCAGTGCCCACGGTCTTCTCCCGACCATACTCCTGTCAGGCAGCTACTGTGTGCAGAGCATCTATAGGGACCTCAGGGACATGCATTCTTCCTGCTTGCTTCTGTTAGGGGCCAGCTCTTACAGGCACCTCCCGCGTGTGCAGATCTGGGTCAGGCAGGAGCCAGAGGCCCGCACCCTCAAGGAAACCTTTGAGGTGGGGTAGACGGGATGAGCTTTACAGAGGCACCAAGCCCCACATGCTATCAAGCCGGCCTCAGTCAAGCATAGGGGCGAGGTCAAGAGGACTGGAAAATGGGGTGGGGGACCCCCACCCTCTCCCCGGTGTGCAGAGGGCACTCTGGAGGACTGTTCAGACGTGGGTGACGCTGGCGCAGTCCCTGGAGCAGGCAAACACACAGATGGGCCTCCCACTCGGGGTTATCCATGTAGCGCCTCTGCTGGCTTCTCCCTGCCCCTCCCCAGCACCCTCAGGGGCCAGGCCTGAAGTGAACCAGTGGGGAGCTGGTCCTGCCATCCTGCCTAGGATCCCCAGGTATGGGGCCCAGGAGGTCGGAGCTCTTTGAACACCTGCCTGGGAAAGTCAACAGCCAGGCTGGGGCCTCCTGTCCAGCTATAGCTTCTCTTGAGACCAGAGACAGAGGTAGTAGAGGGCAGGGTGGTATTCATTTTTTTTTTTTTTCATTTTTTTAGAGACAGGGTCTCACTTTGTCGCCCAGGCTGGAGGGCAGTGGCACAGTCTTAGCTCACGGCAGCCTCGACCTCCTGGGCTCAAGCAATCCTCCCACCTCAGTCTCCCAAAGAGCTTGGAACTACAGGTGCGAGCCACCACACCACAATGAATTTTAAATTTTTTTGTAGAGACAGGGGGTCTTGTTATGTTGCCCAGGCTGGTCTCCAACTCCTGGGCTCAAGAGATCCTCCCGCCTCGGCCTCCCAAAGTGCTGGGATTACAGATGTGAGCCACCGCGCCCGCCCAGGGTGGCATTCTCCCTGCATGTTTCCTACCCCCATGAGATGGATGTGGGTGCTGTCCCGCCCTCCAACAAACAGACAAGCCACTAACTTCAGGTCACCCAGAGTCCCACCCTCCAACAAGGGGACAAACTACTAACTTCAGGTCGTCCAGAGAGTGACGTGGGGGACTGCTCCATGTGGGCAGCTGGTGCTTTTCGAACTTGGTTTCATCCACAGTGACCCGGGGTAGACAAACCCAGCTCCTCACCTTCAAGTCACTTACAGTTTAGGGAAACAAAACCCAACACAGTCATTTCAGTTACTGGCCGGTGTTTTGAAGGGAGTGGAACAGGTGAATTTGGGGGGCAGGGGGAAGCAGTTTGGCGAGAAGGTCTCCTGGAGGAGGCAATGGACAAGAAGGGGCCAATGGACTTCATAAGGAGCTGGCAGAGGACGTCCCTGGGAACAGGAGCACAGCATGCAAAAGGTCCAAGGCAGACACCTACTTGAAGGGGGATCGCTGCAGTGACAGCTGCTAATACCCACGACCCACTCCTTTAATCCTCATAACCGTGCCTTAAGGGGATTGTGATTGGCTCCATTTCTTTTTTTTTTTTTAATTTTTTTTAGAAACTGGGTCATACTCTGTCACCCAGGTTGGAGTGCAGTGGCGCAATCATGGCTCACTGCAGCCCAGAACTCTGGGTTCCACCTATATCCTCCCGCTTCAGCCCCCTCAAGTAGCTGGGAATACAGGGACACACCACCACACCCAGCTCATTTTTTAACATTTTTGTAGAGACGGGGGTCTCACTATATGGCCCCGGCTGGTCTCAAACTCCTGACATCAAGCTATCCTTCTACCTCGGCTGCCCAAAGTGCTGGGATTACAGGTGTGAGCCACCACACCTGGCCCAGCAGCATTTCTCAGATGAGGAAAGTGTGGCACAGAGAGGTTAGACAAGTTGCCCCAAGGTGACACGGCTGGCAGAGGAGCCAGGGAGTCCGGCCCCAGAGCCCTGGATTTTGACCACTCTGCTGATGGGAGGGAGGCATGAGCCGGTGCACAGTTTACGAAGTCTTGTAAACTGAGAGCAGGAGTTAGAAGTCAGTCAACCATGTAATGGTAGTCCTCAAGGGACAGCCAGGCCTCTCTACAGCCAAGCATGTATTTGGCCCCAAGCAGATAAACCAGTGATCACTCGATTTTGATTTGCAAGCAGGCAGTAGGAAATAAACTGCAAAGGTGGAGGCCGGGTGCTGTGGGTCACGCCTGTAATCCCAGCACTTTGGGAGGCCGAGGTGGGTGGATCACCTGAGGTCGGGAGTTCGAGACCAGCCTGACCAACATGGAGAAACCCCGTCTCTATTAAAAATACAAAATTAGCCAGGCGTGGTGGTGGGCACCTGTAATCCCAGCTACTCAGGAGGCTGAGGCAGGAGAATCACTTGAACCTGGGAAACGGAGGTTACGGTGAGCTGAGATCATACCATTGCACTCCAGCCTGGACAACAAGAATGAAACTCCGGTCTCAAAAAAAAAAATTGCAAAAATTCCATCCTCCTTGCTAGAGCGCCCTTTGCCCTCTGCCCTTCACCCTTCCCCTGCCCCAACGCTTCTGTTTTTCAGCAGGAAGAGGGTGGGCTGGGCTCAAGCAGGTGGTGGCAAGTGGCTGACCTGCAGGTGGGCTCTGTGTTTGCACCAGCTGGGCTGTTAGGAGAGGCAGGCGTGAGACGACCCCAGCTGGGGGGTGTTGAACTTGGCACTAGGGGGTGGGGATTAACCACAGCAGCCCAGGCTACTTCTCAGTTCCCTTATCACCTCCTGAACGCCACCCCCCCAGCAATGAATGTTAATAAACTCCACCCTTCTTCACTCCCCCTTACCCCCAGCTCACTCCAGTCAAAGGAGAAAGTCTGACAGTTTAGGTCAACTGAGGCTAAACCACAAAACGGGCCCCTGCCCCCATTCTTGTGGCACTTGTTGCGTTTCTGCGAGTCCTTTATCTCAGCTGATGTGGATGGCGGTGGTTTTGACAGCATCCCTGGTAGTAGCCATTTCCTTTTTATAAACTGGGACCTGAAATCAGAGAAGTGAAGGGACTTGCCACAGGTCACACAGCATATAAGGACCAGGGCAAGGTGGGGGTGATAAAATCAAGGGCTCCATGCTGCCTCCCCACTCAGGGCCCACCACTGGCTTCCCCATGGGCGTAAAGGAGCACACCAAGTTAGAAGGCCAGGCTTGCAGGTGCCCAACCGGAAGGGACAAGGAGCCACAGCTGTCTTGCCTATGACACAGGGCATCCAGCCATGCCCAGAGCTAACCCCCTGGCTAAGCTCCGAGGCCCAGCTTGTCTGCTGGCATCTGTTACCATGGAGACCCAGGCTGGCCTGAGGGCTGGCCAGTGACAGCAGGCCCTGTCCCCATGGATAGAAACCAGGTGCTTGGGCTCAGAGGCCTTGAGTGGCTCCCACTGTCCCCATGGCCAGTAAGTCCCGACAGCATAAATTGGAACCCTCACCCAACTTTTGCCCCCAGCTGACACCTCCACCCTGGAACCCAAGGCCTGAGCTGTCCCCTCCACGTGTCTGTGCTCTCTTTAATGCCCTGCCTGGGGGTTGGGAGCTGGTGAGGATGTGGATGTGAGGTTGAAGGTTTCTCAGGGAATGAGCCAGAGCTGCCCGAAGAGGCAGAGTGTAACCCAGACTGCAGATGATGGGAAGAACGCGGAACGAAAGTGACCCGAAGGATCCACAGGGGGAAAGCAGAGAGGTGGGCACGTGGGCACCTGGTGCCTTGTCCCAGCCATGCCACCAGCTAGCTGTGAGGCTTTGGGCGAGTCCCTTGCCCTCTCTGGCTCTCATCCAAGGAATGAGGAAGTTGGAACAAATGATGAATCCCTAAGACCCCTTCTAGCTTTGACGTTCTTTGAGTTTCATTCCAAATCCCCGGACTCTCCCTGGTAAGCAAGGCCAGGGCTCGCCCACCCTCCCCACACAAGCTCAGGCTGCACCCACTCCTGGGCTGGGTCCCCGAGGAAGAGCCTGTGGAGAGGAGAGCCCGGAGCTGCCTGCACTGGTCAGTGCATGGGGGCAGGGGTGGCAGACCACTTTGTGGATTGATGGAGCTCAGGAAGGTGAGAAGGAACCCACAGGTGAGAGTTTCGCCCCCCTGGTCATCTCTTTAGGTAAATAAATCCACATCCGCCACTTCCCCTTCCCTTCCCACCCTGGGCGCGCAGAGAACTCCAGGGAGCCCAGAGCTGGGGCCTGAGCTCTGCTCACTCACAGTGGGTCTTCCCTCAGAGATCCCCAAGCAGACCCCCAGGCCCTCCTATCTTCTGCAGTCACCATCATCCACTTTTCTGTAGGGAGGGAACAGCATGGAGCTCTCTGTTCACCAGTCTCCAGGACCTCGGATTCCACCTTTAATCCTGAAAACCCAGGAAGGCTTCTGTGTCCCTACAATGAAGCAGGTTTGGGGCTGGATCTGGAGGGTGGCAACTCAAACCATGCAGAACAGAAGAAGGATGGACTTTTCCATTCTGGCTATTCCATTCACTAGCTGGGCCATTCTGAGCAAACACCTCCCAGTGTGCCTCAGTTTTCTCATCGGCAAAATGGGCTAGTCCCTGGCATTGTACCGAGCAATGTGGGACCGGAGGTCAGGGGAAGAGGCTGGTAGGCACTTCATCCCAGGCAGCTGCTCAGGAACACGGGACACAGGGAGGGGACTCTGAGCTGCTCCTAGCTCAGAGAGGCTCCAGGGACAGGCACTGGGAGGAAGGGGATGCAGAATGGTGAGTGGAGCTGGGTCTCGGAACACAGACCTCTTGAAGTCTGCTGTGTGCTGATTTCACACTAAACCCCCAACACCCTGAGGCATTCCTGTCCTCATTTCTCAGATGGAACTACAGAAGCCCAAGGAAAAGGGGCTTAGGCCAGGACACCCAGCTCTTCTCTGAGTCTCTGTCTCAGGCCAGCTTTTGCACCTCTCCATTGGGATTTTCCTAGACCTCCATCTATACCTGCCAACCCACCTCTGACCCCCAATCTGTTGCGCCCAGTATTTGCTGCTGGTCAGGACAGACTTAACCCCTCCTTCCCAGCAATCAGCTGCTCCAAGCCAAGCCCACCCCTGCCCCCTGGAGGGAGGCTCCTCCTTTTAAGGCTGCTTCTGGGAATTTCCACTCCTGAGCCAGAACCAGAGACCCCAGCCCCGCTTGACACCTGCAGCTCACCCTTGGGGAGGTGGGGCACCAGACCTGAGGGCAGGAGACTGGGGAGGTGGGGCACCAGACCTGAGGGCAGGAGACTGGGGAGGTGGGGCACCAGACCTGAGGGCAGGAGACGCAGACCCGGAGAGGGGAGGAGGGGCTCCCCCTCCCTTGCCTGCCACACATCGAGTTTGCCTGCGTCGAGTTTGGCCAGTCTGTGAGGGTCAGAAATAGAGCGGGAGACAGCAGGGCCACCTCCTTCAGGAGGCCCCCACTGCTCCATCTCTGCACTGGGTGGCCCAGGAGAGACTGGCAGCCCAGAGGGCACAGCGCGCACGCCCCCACCCGCATCTGCTTTGCAGCCTCACTGGCCAGGAAGGTGGACACCTCATACCTCAGTCTCCCAATTACGCCCTCCTCCTCCCCCTCCTCCTCCCTCTTTTTTCTCCTCCTCCTCCTCCCCTTTCTCTTCTCCTCGCCCCCCTGAAAACCTGTGGCTCGGAGAGACCTTGGCTTCTCTGGGACTCTACCCCTGGGGACTTCCCACATCTGCTCCTGAGCTTGGGGGCAGGGGGGCAACCGCCTGAGGAACCTCTCCAGCGATGGGAGCCGCCCGCCTGCTGCCCAACCTCACTCTGTAAGTGTGCTACCTCTCCCACTGGAGTTTTGTTGCCATTTCCAGCCTCAGGGCAGCCCTCCTCTTCCCGGGACTCCCACGCGTGCGTGTGCGGGGCTGGCAGGACGGGGGCGGGGGCCTGGGTGCACCCTAGGCTTGTGGCTGGCACCCACACCTGGGCTTACCTCCTGTCCCCGCACAGGTGCTTACAGCTGCTGATTCTCTGCTGTCAAACTCAGGTAGGCAGGCGTTCCCACCGGCTTTCCCCCAGTTTTCCCACCCCACCTAACCAGGGCGGGTGCAGGCTCCTTTCAGGTGGACAGAGGCAGAGTCTGGCCTCTCCCTGGGTCCAGGAGGCACTGAGGTTTGGAGGGGAGTGAGCCTTTGATGGGGAGGGCAAGGAAGGGGGCCGACTGAGGTTTTATCTCTGTCCTCCCTCTGAGGACCCTCCCCACTTCCCCTGGGTCTCTGCTCCTCTCCCTCCCTCTCCACCGGGTTCCCCCAGAAGGCTAAGTGCGTGGGCACTCCGGACTTGAGGGATGGAGCCTGGAGCGGTTGGAAGCGGGTGGAGGTGATGGCTCAGGTGAGGCTTGGGTTTGCCAGTACCTGAAAGGACAGGTTTTGATGCAAAACCACTCATATGTCCCTCTCGCCACCCCACTCCCATCAGTACGGATGCCCAGTGTGGGGTTCTCGTGAGCATGTCCGGAATGCCTCGCCAGGGTGAGGTGACTCCTCACCTGGAGGGCACAGAGGTCAAGCCCAAAGAGGTTTGTTGGGGACGGGATGCAGGGTTTGCTTCTCCACACTTCCCCCACCCCAAGTCGGCCCCCCACCTCCCTCCATGCACACCTCCCACCCCCAAGTCTCAGCCCCCAGTGCGAGGCTTGCTCCCTTTTTTGTGATCCTCCATAAAAGTGCAGCTATTAAAATGCACTGGTCCAGAACCGCTCTGGGGCGAGATCGCTTGGCTTTCCCAGGCCAGAGGCCCGCTTCTCTTCATATCCAGTGGGGACTTTTTTTGAAGGTAAATGCCTTTTCTCTGGGAGAGGGAAAGGGGCAGCCTTTGAAGCAGTGGGGGGGTGGGAGAGGGAGAGACAACTCCCCCCCCCTTCCTTCCCCCTTTTGCTCCAGCCCCGTTCCAGGCCTTTTGCTTCACACATCCAGGGGGAGCCAGAAGAAAGCCCCCAGCCTGGCTGGGAGGGGGCTGGGGGTGGGCCCAACCTGTTCTGGAGGGGAACTAGCACAATGGTGCGGCTGGCCGGGCGTTTATGGCCTGGCTGAGGCCCCATTCAGGACTCAGGGAAGGTGGCAAAGCGGTCCTTTCCCCCTTGAAGTGCCCCCTCACCCCCCTGGGAGGGGGGGCCAGCAGGCCGGACCACAGCCATGCTTGAGGGGCTGTCTGACAAGCAGCTGTCTGCAGTGGTGGAAGGGGAGGTCCTCCCGCAGCGGGAACATGAAAGGGACAGGCTAGGTCCCGCGGGGAGAGGGACTTGTGGGTTGTGGGCTGTGGGGGGGCGTGGGGCTGCCTTTGTGAAAGGCTTGAAGGGGACAAGGAAAGGAGGGGGCTTCGGGGGGGCGCTCTCTGCTCCTGACCTGGAACAGACTGCCAGAGGAGGCCGTCGGCCAAGAGGGGCGGAGGGCCTGAACCTGGGCCAGGAGGCGGGACTGGGACAGGCAGGACCCCACCCCCTGGAAGGGAGGCCAGGGAGGGGCAGGCTGGGCAGGTCCCCCACCCCAAATGCTCCAGGGTGGGGCAAGGGGCAGGTCTTGCAGAGGCTGAGCAAAGGCTGCTCTATGGGGAGCTGCAATTGGAAATGAGCAATGGTGCACAGGAAGTGTGAACCCTGCGCAGGTTAAACATCCAGCTCTGAGAGCTGCTCCCTCATTCCCCCTGCCTCAAAGGTGATATTTCCCACCCCCTCCCTAGGAGAGAGTAGCCCCTAACAGATGCTGATCTGGGTCTAGCTCTGTCCAGATGGCTGAGGTTGGGCCTGGGATAAAGGTGGAATTAGGGATTTGGGGCAGGGGATAGGAAAAGCTGTCCCAGCACAGGCAGCAGCATCCAGGTAGAGAGAGAAGCAACAGAAAAGGTGCATTCTCCTGCCAGAGCTGAGGCTGCTGCCAGCAGCCAGGAAACCTAGCCCGGGTCGCACCTTGCAGGATGGAGAGGAGGAAGTACTCTGAGTCTCTCCCACTTAGCCTTACAGATGGTTAAGGAGAGACCTAGCTGGGAGGCGGTACTCCTCCTGGCTTTGCACAGTGTGTGGGGGGAAATGGTTCCTCTCCCCCAACCCAAAGGGGAAGCAGGTGGGCGGGCGCATCCCACCAACTGGCCGGGAGCCTCTGTTACATTGTGGCTAAGGAGCCGCCTGGCAAGGGCAGCCACTGGGCCACTGCTGATAGTGCCTGTCCTCTTGGTGCTGCCTCTGCCTCCCTCTGCTAAGGAGGCACTTTGCCTGCCTGTTCTCCCATAGTGCCCAGCCCCAGCTCCAGCCCATAGAGGAGGGAGGAACGCTGGAAGGGCCCTGAGCACCAGGGGGCGAGGCCAGGGAGAAGATGGGTATGAGCTCAGGATTCCACGGTTAGTGCTTCGAAGAAATGCTCACGGGACCCTGCAGGAGCTTTCAGAGTCCCCCACATGCTCTCTGGTGACCCTAACTCGCAGCACCATCTGTTCTGGCCAGTGGAGAGGATGAGGAAGGAATCTGGTTGTCCTGGCTAATGGAGCATGTCCCTGGAGTTCTGGGGGAGATGACAGGCTCTGGTCTAAGAGGCGGGGACAGCGGTTCTGTCCCTAATGAGCTGTGTGCCCTGTGCACCTCCTTCATAGAATATGAGGATGGGATAGAACCCCGAGGGCTCTTTCCAGCTCCCAGAATCCTGATTCCAGGGCTGTGTTCTGTCAATAAGTGTCCCCCAGCCTGGGCAGACCCCAGTCCCTTCTGTAAGGTAGACGCAAAGCCAAGAAGTTATGACCGGCTCACCCAGGAGCCTGGGAAGGTTATGGCCACATGCCCACTTCACTCTGCAGGACAACTGGCCTGTCCCCAATACATTCACCTCCTCACCCCTCTCCCTTGGATGGACCAGTGGTGGTGTCACCCAAAGCAAATTGACACTATTTTTCCCTTGGTAACCGCAAAGGGGGAGAATCACCCGTCTCCTAATTTTAACCAGTACGTGAGGGACCAGGGCGCCATGACCGACCAGCTGAGCAGGCGGCAGATCCGCGAGTACCAGCTCTACAGCCGGACCAGTGGCAAGCACGTGCAGGTCACCGGGCGTCGCATCTCCGCCACTGCTGAGGACGGCAACAAGTTTGGTGAGAGCTGGCCCTCCCCCCAGGCCACCCACACCTCCACTCTGCCTCACTTCCGCCCTGCCTCACCTCCTGGTCCATCCCCAGATCCTGTGTCAGGGCTGAGGGCCCCAAGGGCCTGAGCGTCCCCAACCCCTTCGCCTGAGTCTGGAGGTCAGTGTGGCTGGGTGGTCCCCTGCCGTAGCCATAGGCTGGCAGCCCTGATGGACGGAGGTCTTTCTCCCCTTCCCCACCACAGCCAAGCTCATAGTGGAGACGGACACATTTGGCAGCCGAGTTCGCATCAAAGGGGCTGAGAGCGAGAAGTACATCTGTATGAACAAGAGGGGCAAGCTCATCGGGAAGGTGAGGCTGGGAGACTGGAAACAGTAACAGAGAGTCAGCCCTACTGGGGTGGGGACATATAAGGCATCAAGCTCCCCTCTCTCCTCTGAGCCACACCCTCCTGTGTAAAGACTTCCCATCCGACTCTCAGCCCGCCCACCCTCTCTGGTTTCTTTATTTTATTTTAGAGTCCGGGTCTTGCTCTGCTACCTAGGCTGGAGTGCAGTGGCACAATCATAGCCCACTGCAGCTTCAAACTCCTGGGCTCAAGCAATCCTCTCGCCTCAGCCTCTGAAGTAGTAGCTGGCACATGCCCAGCTAATTTTTTTTTTTTTTTTTTTTTTTTGGTACAGATAGGGCCTCACTATGTTGCCCTGGCTGGTCTCAAACTCATGGGCTGAAGCGATCCTCCCACCTCAACCTCCCAAAGTGCTGGGATTACAGGCGTGAGCCACTGAGCCTGGTCTAGTTTCTCTATTTAAATGAGTCCCTGGGACTCTATTAGCCCTCTGAGGGGACTGGCAAGCCATTGGGATCTGCGGGGCTGATGTCAGGAGTATTTCTCCAGCAGGCATCAGTAGGAGTTTAGCATCTACCTGACACTGCAGCCTCTGGGTGGAGGACTAAAGGCTGTTGAGGGTGGAAAGTGGGGCACAGATGTAAGACAGGAACTCCCCCAAGTTCAGTGGGGCCAGTGGGCTCCAGCTAGCAAGACAGACACTAAGCAGCTGCTCCTGTAACTGAAGCGCACAGTGGCCCAGTCCTGCTGGGTGGGAGAATTCCACTTGGTTTGAAACCAGGCAATCCCATCTTCCCATTCGGCTGTTGCTGACCAAATGACCTCTGGTTTGCTTATCTTTGTCAAGTCTCAGGCTTCTTGTCTGTAGAAATGGGCACAGACCCCTGACTGCTGACAGGGTGGGATGGGTGGCCACGCTGGCACCCTTCTTTCTTCTCATTGGAGGCTGCTGCCTCCTCTCCCATGCTCAGCAGCACCACTCACCTAGGCTCCATGAGCATTTCAGTGCTAAGGGCCCAGGCATGCTGGGAACTGCTGCAGGACCTTGATCTTCACCTGCATCTCAGAAAGCTGAGGCCCAGCCTAGTACAGGACGGCTAAATGACAAGCCTGCAACTCAGATCCACAAAGCCTGTTCGCGTTGGCCACGGTTGCCTCTCTAACTAGGATGCCATCTCACCAGGCAGAGTTCCCTGGGTTCACGGCCCTGTTGTTCCCGTTGTCCCTCCTCAGTCGTCCAACATAGGCCCTAAGGGCAACACCCCAGACCAGGGTAGGTGGCCAAATGCCCTTCCTGTCCTTGCTTCTCCCGCAGCCCAGCGGGAAGAGCAAAGACTGCGTGTTCACGGAGATCGTGCTGGAGAACAACTACACGGCCTTCCAGAACGCCCGGCACGAGGGCTGGTTCATGGCCTTCACGAGGCAGGGGCGGCCCCGCCAGGCTTCCCGCAGCCGCCAGAACCAGCGCGAGGCCCACTTCATCAAGCGCCTCTACCAGGGCCAGCTGCCCTTCCCTAACCATGCCGAGAAGCAGAAGCAGTTCGAGTTTGTGGGCTCCGCCCCCACCCGCCGGACCAAGCGCACGCGGCGGCCCCAGCCCCTCACGTAGTCTGGGAGGCAGGGGGCAGCAGCCCCTGGGCGCCTCCCCACCCCCCTCCCTTCTTAATCCAAGGACTGGGCTGGGGTGGCTGGAGGGGAGCCAGATCCCCCAGGAAGGACCCTGAGGGCCGCCAAACATCCGAGCCCCTAGCTGGGAAGGGGCAGGCCAGTGCCCCAGGGGCGGCTGGTACAGCACCCCCTTCCCGGACGGGTGGCAGGCTCTGGAGAGGAACTGAGTGTCACCCTGATCTCAGGCTGCCAGCCTCTGCCGGCCTCCCAGCCGGGCTCCTGAAGCCCGCTGAAAGGTCAGCGACTGGAGGCCTTGCAGACAACTGTCTGGAGGTGGCTGTCCTCAAAATCTGCTCCACGGATCTCCCTCAGTCTGCCCCCAGCCCCCAAACTCCTCCTGGCCAGACTGTAGGAAGGGACTTTTGTTTGTTTGTTTGTTTCAGGAAAACAGAGGGACAGAGAGAGAGAGGAAAATAGAGGGTTGGCCACTCCTCACATTCCACGACCCAGGCCTGCACCCCACCCCCAACTCCCAGCCCCGGAATAAAACCATTTTCCTGCAAATAGGTTATCTGAAGCGGGGTGGGGGATCCGACCACCAAGTACCCCTGGAAACGAGCCTGCCCTTCCCCGGCCGGGCGTGGCTCCGGCAGGTGCAGGCGCGGCCCGCAGCGCTGGGGCCCCCGGGAGGCGGCGGGCTCGGCCCCGCGGGAGGCGGGCGGTCCAGGGCGCGTCCAGGCCGGGCGGCCCCTCCCTGGCGCGGGCTCGGGTTTCCTGGGCTCGCGCGGCGCGGCCCGTGCTACCTGTTGGGGAAGAAAACCCAAGCCCCGAGAGGGGCCGGGGCCGGGACGTGCATCCAGCCGGGCCCCAGGCCCGAGACGCGGGCGAGGGCCCTGCGGAGCCCGGCGAGGCCCGGGCGGCCCGCGGACGCCAGGAGCCTCCTCAGGCAGCGAAATTGCTTTTTTTCCGGTGAGGAGGGCGGGGGCGGGGAGTGGGGCTGGGCGGCCGGAAGGGGGAGGGGGCGAGAAGGCGTCCCCTGTCCTCCCGGGTCCCCGCGGGGCCGGGGCGGGGGCCACACCTGAGGGCAAATCTCAATTAGAGGCTGCGGCCGGGCCCGGATGGCCTGGGGGGGAGGGGGACAGAGGGGCGGGGAGGAAGGGGCGGCCCTGCCCCCACCCCAGCTTCTCCGGTGGGCTTTCCCAGGGGCCTCCAGGTGTGCGTGTGGGGAGTGGAACTCGGGGGCGATAAAACCCGCCTCTTCAGTGCGTTGGCTTTTAATCTTGTCGAGGGGGAGGTCCTTCCTCGCAGGGACCACCCCCCACCCCCACCCCAACAGGTCAGCTCTTCAGGGGGAACACCGTCAGCGAGCCCTCTCTTCTGGGGTTGGGGCCCCAGCCTCAGTTTCCCCTACCCTCACTGAGCCCTCTCTTCTGAGGATGACCCCCAGCCTCGTTTCCCGTTCCCTCACTGAGCCCTCTCTTATGAGGATGTACCCCCTCCCCTCCCTCTTCCTTCTGAGAGTACCTTGAGGAGGGGCATTATGGAGAGGGAAGGATGAAAGACATCCCTTCTCCTCTCTGCTCCCTAGAATGGCCTAAAAATAAGGAAAGAGGAAGTGGGGAAGGGCCCTGGTCCAGTGAAAATGGGAGGTGGGTGCAGCTACAGTCCTAGTTGATGGCGAGGGCTGGCGCAGAGTCTGACACCCCCACCACGGGGCAATTTAGAAGGTGGGGACAGCGGCAGCCAAGAGGGAGGTCCCCGGCCCTGGGACAGACATTCTCCCTACTGCTCGTCATAATTGCTTTTCACCAGGTTACTTTTTTCTCTCCCCCATCACAAAGAGCCTTAATCCCAGTGAAGACCGCGCCGTGTTGGGGGTAGTTTTCTGGGATGTGTGTTGGGAGGGTGGTCTGGAGCCACAGCTGATAACTGGCGAGTTCAATGGGACTTAACGGGGGAAACACCCAGCAATTACTTGAGGACAAAGGGTTGGGGGCCCCCCAGGTGTAGAGGACTGGACTTTGGGGGGTGGCTGGGGAGGAGGCTGGGAAGGAGGTGTGTTGGGGAGGGGGCCTCTTACAATCCCTCTGATTTCCGCAGGAATTTGAGACATTCTTTAAAACTAGACTGCCTCCCCGCTAGCCGGGCTCTCCGGCCCACCCCCGCCCCTCCCTCGCTCGGGTTAGAGACGGCTTCAAAGGTGGACGGGGCCCTTTGTCTTGCCTCTGCTTTCTTCTCGGCCTTTCTCCGGCCCCTCCCTCCCTCTCTTTGACCTCCCCAGTACCGACAGGCCTCTGGGGGCTGGCTCCAGAAAGCCTTCACTGTTTTCTTTCTTGCTTTTTGAGGTGAGACCTGGCAGGGAGGGACAGAGAACGGAGAGGGAGGGCCGCTCTGGAGGCCTGTGCTGTCCCAGGGAGTGCCCTCATCCCACCCCATCCCCGAGGTGTCCAGCGCCTGCTCTCGCCCTGGGGCGCTGGGTCCCTGGGTCCCTGGCTGGACTCTGAGCCTTCTCCTCACCACACCTCTCGGCGCCTCTGCCCAGTGTCCAGGCGCTGCCATGCCCCAGGTGGCTCTTCAGGCTCTGGAAGTCTGTTCAGCTCATTCCCCCTGAACTAGTGGTGACCTCGAAGATGCTAAAAGGAAGAAGCCAAAAGAATAGATCCCTAATGATGGCACTTCAAATGGACTCTTTGAACATGCACATCTAGGCGGTGGGGAGGAAGGAGACTTCCCCCAGGTCCTCAGACCACACCTGGCTTCAGCAACCCTGCTTGCCTCTGACTGCCCGGGTCTATGCAGGTGTGAGCATGAAGTAGCCACAGGGGGCTAATTGCTAATAGCCCCTTGCTGTTGGGGAAACATGAATCCCTTTAGGGGAGTATGTGACCAGGTGGATGGAGGTGGCAGCAGCGGCCACCAGTGCCTCAAATCTCACGCCAGTTTGGGATTACCAAGAACTCTCACTAAGAATGGCTCACAAATTGACCTCCCCTTTCTCCGTCCCGTCCTCCAAACAGCCTGATGAGGCAGAGGGGAGCCAAGCAGGTCGTCAGAGGGAGACATCACTCTTTAGGCCACACAAACTGGTTCCACTTACATCAGTCTATTCAACCCTGTCCCTCTGATGCTGAGACAGTGACTTTCCAGGGACCAAGCCGAAAGCCTTGCCTCAGTCCTCAGTGTCTTCAGCGTCAAGCGCTTGCCATGGTAAAGAACCGTTTCTCCTCGAGCCACACCCCACCCCCCTCGGCCTGCCCTTGGCTGGCCTGCCTGGCTTCTCTTTCCCAGCTCCTCACAGAGGACCCTTCCCCAAGATTCCCTCCCACTCTGCTCTCCGTCTGCCAGCTGCCTCTCTGAGCAACCTCAGCATCTCAGCCACTGCCTCCTTGCCCTCCTTGCGCGTGACTGCTCCCTCCCAAACTCTGGGGCTCTGCACCGTGGCCAGACCTCACTGGGATCTGTCTAAATCTCTGCTCGCTCCCTACATCATCTCTGTGCCTCCCAACACCGCCCTCTACTCCAGTACATCCGAGTTTGCTCCACTTACCTTCTCTACCACAACCACAGCTCTACCCAGCCCACACTATCCCGGCCAAACTCCTTAGCGTCATCTTTAAGACTCCTATCCAGCCCTGTCCAGTCTCCCTGTTCGGCCCTAGCCCCACAACTACCCTTTAAGAATGCTGGAAAACTGGAACTCTATCAAGCAAGCATGTCCCCATCCTCATTCAAAGGGTTCCTGCCACCTGTCGTGTCCTGCTGTAGCGCGCACACACACACACACACACACACACACACCCCAGACCGCAGGCTCCTTCTCTGCTCCATAGGCTCTCGGCACTACCCGGGGAGGAGCAACTGTCTCCACTACCACTGGTCTTGCCAGCCATTCACTTGCCCTTGCCTTATGGTACATGTCACAGCTAGTCCAGAACTGTCATGATGTATGTACTTGTCATGATTCCGCTAAATAGCAAGTGCCCCAGATGTAGAAATAGTCCATCTTTTCCTCCCTGACTGCCCAGCACAGTATGTTCACAGGGTAAATGTTTATTGAGGAAATACACCACCTGAAGCCCCAGAAAGAAGTCATTATCCCAACACCCCACCGTCCCTCTAGGCGGAGGCAGGAGAGAGGCCGGAATCCTGCCTTCTCCCACCTTCTTTGGCAGACGTGGGTGGGGCCGGGGCTTAAGCAGTTAGTCCCAGTGTTTATTTTTCTGCCACAACATTCAAGCCCTGTGCTAATCCTTCCGTTAATAAAAAAGAGAGACAAGATAGAGCTCTCAAGGCACTTGAAATTTAATTGGAGGGATAAACCCATAAAAAGGCAATTATTTGTTCTTTGATGGGACTTTTGGAAATCCTTCTTTTACACATGACATAACAAAGCAACTTTTTTTGTTTGTTTTTCGTACGTCCCCAAAGACGTAAAGCGGAGACAAGAATTATTGGAAATAAGGAAACTAATATGTACCGAGCTCAGGAGATGTGCTAGGCCACATTCAGGGCACATTTGCTTGCACTCCTTCTTTAGGGCGGTGAGATGTTCCCATGTAGCACATGTGGATGAGTTCACACTCAGAGATGCCAGGCCATTCACGGTCTCGCAGCTAGTGAGCACTGCACTCTAGATTCTGCCTGGCTTCCACACTTTGCATGCAAGGTTCTCCACTCCCTCCCCTGCCCATGCATCGTGGGTTCTGGGGCAGGAGAGAGCAGAGGCCGGGGTGCTTGCGGGAGCTTTGTGGAAGGCCTGGGGTTTGCATCATTTCAGTGCAGAAAATATGCACAGAGCGGAAAATGATGAGAGGAAAAACAGGCATGAGAATCAAGGCGGGGAAATGGGAGGTGTCCTCTGGGGAAGGGGAACAGTCTGTCTACCTGGCTGGAGCTGAAATTTGTGTAGAGAAGTGGCAGGAAGTGATTGGATCAAATGATGAAGAGTTTGGTCCTTATGCTGTGGCGGGGAGGAGATGGTGAGGGGCTTTGCGGGGGCCCAATGCAGTGGTCTGGTGGCAGCATGCTGGAGGATGGAGGCTCTGGGGTCCGGGCAGCCGAGTCCAATGTCCGGAGGCACGGGCACATGGCTTCCAATCTCTGATGAGAATGGTGACTTTGGGGCCCTCATCCTTCTTTTTCTTCAGGTCTCTGTCACCCTTTCCCTCCTCCCTGAGTATCCAGGTGCCCTGGCTCTACCTCTCCAGAAGTTAATATTTACATAGCTCCCCCGCCCAGCAGGTTGGTGTGTGGGGTGGGGCCAGGGGGCACTGGAGTGAGACAGACCAGATGTGGACAGAGAAGCCTATCGAGAGGGCCTGGGGGAGGGAGGAGGCAGCAGGGCCGGAGTCCGCCCAGGACATCTGGCACCAGTGACCTTGTGGGGAAAGGAGCCAAGAATGGGGCGTCAGGGGGCCTGGGACCCCCCTACCTGAGAGACACAGGAACCCTGGCCCCGTGTTGTGGACACAAGCGCCCATCCTCAAGGTCTTGAGAACTCCTGAACTTCCAAAGGTACGAGAGCCCTGGCAGCCACCGCCTGCCTGCTGGGTACGGAGCAGAGCTGAGGAAACCCACCCGCCTGGGGCCCGAGCCAACAGGCACCTGTTGTTCAGTGTTGCCAGCTTTCAAGGGGAGAACCTCCCCTTTCAGACAAGCCATGGGGGAGTACAGTTCAGTCGGCCTTGAGGGGTCAGAGGCCTTCCCAGGGGGAGGAGGCTGGAGGCAGAGTCAGTCTTTCCATGGGACAAGGACAGTGATGAGGTGGGGGCAGAGGATGGCATGGGTGAGAAGGGTCCCCTTGCCGCCCCTCTGAAGGCCCAGCACCAATACACACACACACACACAGTGCCCAAATCCCTGGCAGCAAAATGACCTTGGCAGTTACCACTCCTCAGGTCGACAGAGGGAGCTCTCACTCTGCAATCCCCTTGGGTCCAGGCCTGGCTGGGCTGATCACTCTTCCTGCCCAAGGTGGCCCGCCCGCCCCACCCATGGAGAGACATTCCGATAGAATGTGAGACTCGGGCGTGGTGGGGGACAGTGGGAATGGGGCCTTGAGGGATTGGAAGAGAGCTGTCCCGTGCCCTGACTTTTCTCAGTGGAATGAGAGAGGGTTTGGGACCAGGTGAAGGTGCTCACGTAGAGACGGCAGAGGTGTGGGGCCCGCAGCCAAGTGCCCAGTGCAGCCAGCGCCCAGGGGCCTCTGCACCCTGCTGAAGCAACCCCTCTGGCCCTTCAGCACAAGGACTGTCCCTGCCTTGCTGTCTGTCACCGTCCTGAGCTCCACACTGGGCTTCCTGGAGTGGGGACTCTCCCCAGTGCTGCACACTCTTCAAGACTGGCCTGCTCTCCGGCCCTGAATTAGGGTTCTCCTGAGGTCACCCCTAGAGCCAATTCTAGAGCCTTATGAAGGGAAGTGGGGGGATGGGGCACTTGGTGGGGTTCACTGGGCACCCTAGCTCCTGAAGCTGTCCCCTAACCCCCAGTGCCAGCACTGAGGACACACCCTCAGGCCCCCTCCCTCCATCTCTGAGGAAGAGGCAGCGGGAGCCACAGCTTCCTCCTCCCCCCTCCCTGCCGCCGCAGCTGAGCCGGGCCTGAGCTGCCGGCAGGTTGTCTTGGCAACGGGAGGCGGAGAGGAGATGCGCGGAGGGATGGAGGTGTATGTCACCGAGGAGGCTGCTGCGCTCCTGCCCCACGCCCTGGGCCCTTGAAGGTACCGAGCACCCTCCCCTCCTTTTCCCCTCCGCCCTTTCCCCTTGACTCCCCCGACTCAGCCCTACATGTGCTGGTTTCGATAGGAGGAGGCACCCCTCCTGCCAGGCCCAGCGGTCCTACACATTCCTCATCACCCACCTCGTTCCAGGCCCCTGGCCACAGTGTCCTTCCTGGCATCAGCTCACTTCAGCTCTACCTTTAGGGACCCTCGCACCAGAAGACAGCTCTCCTGGGGTGGGGCCTGGTGGGAGAGGGGCAGCGGCAGGGGAGGAACCCAGGTCGGGTGCGGCAGGGATCAGGAATCCTAAAGGGCTGAGGTGTCAAAGCCCCCGGTACCTGGTCAGCTGGAGGGACCGAGAGATCATCTAGGGCTGCAGTGGGGCTGGGGCTTCCCCTCTGACTCTCAGCCCCTGATTACAGGGAAGTAAGGGTGGGGTTGAAGGTACAGAAAGCCGAGAGGCTGGGTTGAGGCCGGGTTGGTTGTGGAGCAATGGCCGGGGTGGCTCCTCCTCCAAGGCTGTGCCCCTTCCTGCCACATTAAAGGTATGCCCCCTCCCACATCACTCTCCTGGCCTTTTTCTCCACAGTTCCACGGATCCCGTGCTTCATCCCCCACCCCCAGGTTTTCTCTATACCTTCACAGCCACCCCCACCCGGCTGCAGCAGCTCAGCCTGTGTTCTGTCTTCCTTCTCAGCCACCTGCCTCCCTCCTTCCTCCCTTCTCTCTGGAGCCCATCCCTCAGGTTACTGTCCTCTCTGTCCCCACCAGCCAGATACATTCTGTCCCCTCCTGGCCTCTTCCCTCAAGCCCCTCCCTCTGTGCTTCTCCATTCAGACACCCCAGAGCCCCCTCCCCAGATTCTAGATTTCCCCAACAACAGCTGATACCATCAGCTGACCAGCTGTGGGCAGGGTTGCCAGGGCAACGGTGAGGGCTGCCTAGGTAGGCAAGTCTGCGGTGTGGAGGTGGAGAGGACGCTGGGGCCAGGGCGAGGGTCAAGGGCAAGGCTTGTTGCCCTTCCCTGTCCTGCCCAGGGGGCCCGAAAGGCCAATGACAGGCTCCTGGGATGGTTGAGGCTTTGCTAGAGACAGGGAAGGCACGTGCCTGTAAATTCTGTGCCAGACCCGGGGGTTACCGGGCAGGAAGCTCATTTTTCATGAAGCCGCCCTAGGGAGAGATGGGGTCCTTCTCTCTCTCTGCCGCATCCCATTGGAGTTCCCAGGGGATTCAGGTTACCAAGGGGCCAGCCCACATCTCAGTACTGAGAACCTGGTTGCATCCCTCCATTCTGCCCTCCCAGGAGAGAGCTCATCCTTGGGTAACCAGTTCTGGCCTGTGCCTGCACCCCCACCTCGAGAGGCTGGGCCCCAGAAGCCTCAGTTGCTGCTGTCAGATGGTGGGGTGGTCATAAATAGGGTAGGAGGTGCAGGTGCCTGGAGAAACCAGGCGTTGTCCCCCTGGGTCATCAGTAGCCCCCTCCCCCTACCCACTGCCCACAGCAACTTGAACTCTGGCTGTTTAGGAGGAGGCTGAGGGACTCTGGGTGCATGTAGGTGTGTGTGAGTGTGAGTGCTGCAGACTGGGGTGTGGGAAAGGGAGAGGACAGTGCTGGCTGATTCTGCTTCGTCATGACGCTAGGTTAATGCTCCTCTTGTTTGAAATGGATTGAGCTGCAGTGTTGGTGGAAGAGCGCGCACATCCACACACACACACCCTCGCCAGCCACACGCTATCAGCTGGAGGTGGGGAGGGCGCGGGGAGGGCGTGGGGGAGCCGGCAGCCTGCCCGCCCGCCCCCAGACAAGGACTCCCCAGCACCGGGGGATCCAGGCGGTCGTGGCTTGCAGAGAAGCAGGGTGGGGGCAAGGGGGGTGGGGACCCAGAGGGGAGATCAGACCGCTCAACCGAGACCAGCTCCCCTCCTTCGCCAGCTCCCACCCCGCCCACCCACCCACCCCAAGCCGGCTTTTTTCCTGTTATTTGTGCTCCGGGGAAGCGCGGCTGGGTTCCTGGAAGAGACGCCTATTACCTAGGCTCCTGGGGGAAGTGGCAGCCCTTGGATCTGGCCTACGCCTCTCGGGCCTCTGTGGCCTCAGAGCGTCTGGTCCACACTGTCTGGGAAGAGGTAGGTGGCAGGGTCTCCGCCTCTACTCCCCTCTGTGGGCACTGTGGGCCACAGCGCTTGCTGGTGAGCCAGGCTTTGGGTGGCGGCAGGGTATCTGGGGGGAGTCCACGGTGGTCCCTGTCCAGTGGGAGGATGGGCCGGCCCCTGGGACTAGCTGGGCCTGATCTAATGGAACCTTCTTCTGATTTGGGGAAGAGGGCCTGGGGTGTTCTCATCCCAAGGATGAGAACTGCTCCCAGCCCAATCCCCTCTTCGTTAGCATCTCTGCCCGGCCCACCTAGCTGAGCAGGCCAGCAGTGGAAGGGATGGACTGTGGGGGCACGGGGTGGGCAGGGGAGCATTCCCTGTCTGCTGAATACTGGCCTGCTGGCCTCCCCGCAACCACTCCACATGCTCTGGGGGTTGGAGCAGTACATTTAGGGGCCTGGGGCTGTTTATTTGGAGCCTGCTTTTTAGGGGGAGTGGGAGGAGAGCCTGCTCCCAGCCAGTGACTGGCCAGGCTGGGGTGGGGCTGAGTGAAGAGTGAGGCTGTGGCAGGGCACAGCTGCAGGCCCAAGCCCAGTTCTCCCCCTGTGCCCGCCGCTGGGATGCTTGAAGGGGGCCAGGGCTGAGCAGACATGCAGCCCCCACAGGGTTCCGGGGCTCCCCTCCCTAGCTCTGTCCCTCAGGGCCCAGCAGGCACAGCTCCCTATCTTGGGCAGACACACCCAGTGTGTCCCTTCCAGGGACCGGTTGCCTGGTTGTGAGAGTCAGGGGAGCAGGGACAGGTCCAAGACAAGGAAGGCAGTTGGGCTCTGGGAATGGGGAGCCCAGGGAAGGCCTCCGGAGCTGGGTAAGTGGAGGGCTCTGTGTGTGTTGCTGTACACGTGCACAACTCTGGGATGGATGCCAGGGACAGGACCAGTGGGTGGGTGCGAGCGGGTGTTGGCAGCACCATGTGTCACTGTGAGGGGGCCTTGATGGGAGAGTGGGGGCGTGAGCTGGCACACAGGGCTTTGGAGTCTCCCCACGTGCATGAGTCCTGCAACAGTTTCAGCGCAGGTGCTTCTGCCTGTGCCCACCTGTCCATCTTGTGTGGTGCTGCCGGCCTCTCCGTGGTCAGATGTCAGACTCCTGGATGAAGTTGTCCACCCGTGGGTGGATGTGTGCAGAATCCCTCTTCTAGAGCTCCTGGGTGTTGTGGGGACTGGAACAGGGAGGCCCCAGGATCCAGAAAGCTGAATTGAGGCTGCATCTCCCCCAGCTCTGCCAGTCCTGCTTGTACAACAGGACCAGCTATAAATGGAGGGGGAGCAGTCAGCCTGAGGGGCTGCAGGATGCAGAAAGCAGAAAGCGGGGTCTCTTCAGAGGGAGAGTGGAGAGGGAACATAGAAACCAAGCCAGAGAGAGACCTAGGAGAAGATGGCTGCACAGATGCGTCTCTGGGTGGGCCAGAGAGGTAGGAGGGGGCATCTGGGCCCGGTTTTGTTGTTATCAAGAGAACAGGGGAGGGCAGGCCTTGAGCAGGGGGACTCTGGGCTCCCCACCCACCCAGGCCTGGTCCTTTATCCGAGTGTGAGAGGGTGCCCTGTAGTGCTGGGTTAGGGGAACCTTCATCGCAGCAGACACAAGGGTAAAAAACATTGGAGTAGGGGAGAGGGAGAAACTGGGAGAAGAGGAGGGAGTCCCCAGGCTCTGCCAACCTTAGGACAGACTCGGAGTTCAGGCTTGGCCTAAGTAAGGGACACCTCTGAAGAGCCACTGGCCCAGAGCAGGCCTCAGCCTCCTGGTGTCCTTTTCCAGTGGGGGGAGGGGGGAGCAAGGTGCCCTGCCCCACCCACATCACACGCATGCACAGCACCCATGGGAGCGCCTGGCCCCTGCCCTGCCGTGCTGCACTGCTCCACCCTCCCTGCCCCTCCCCGCCCGGGATGCTGTTTTGGGAACTGGTGACCTAGCTGGATCCTGCCTTTATTTCTGGCATTGAATTGTTGCCACAGTAACTGCAGGGGTGGGGCCGGGTGGGGGAGAGGGTGAAAGGGAAAGAGGGAGGGAGGGAGAAAAGATGAAGAAAGCAAAGAAAAGGGACCAGAAGAGAAAGCAGAAAGACGGGAGGAAGAAAGGGAGAGAGGGCCAGGCAGTCACTGTGAACAAAACAGGAGAAGGCGAAGCGGGGCAAAGTTCCCTGCCCACCAGATGCCAGCCCGCTTGGATGACTTGCCTCATTTCATCATTCGTTTACTGTCTGCACCGGCTGGCCTCCAGCCTGGCTGGACTCTGCTGCCTGTGTGGCCCAGAGCCAGAGGCCCCCAGACTCCCAGCTGTTCTTCTACAGATGCCATCAGTGAGCAGGACTCTGGGTGGCTCCACTGTCTAAGGTTAGCACGTGGGACCCCCAAGTCCCACATTTTGATTGAAGTGGGCTCTCTGGTACTCATTGAAAAGAGCACTTGGCTTTGGCCTCAGGCAGGCCCTGGTAGGAATTCTGGCTTGGCTTCTATTTGGGTGGCCTTCGGCAAGTTCACCTTTCAGCCTCATTTTTGTTCATCTCTAAATGAGGAGAACGTTGTTTTGTGTGAGGTTTAGAAAGGATGTATGAAAGTCCCGAGTACAGGGGCTGGCACCAAGCAGGTAGTGGTTGGCTGGAGACAGGAGCACAGCTAGACCAGGGGCCCCCTACCCCGAAGCTGCCATTCTGCCTGCGGAGGTTTCATTTCTAAAAGCCCAGGGGAGCCACGGTCTGGATCAGTTTCTGCCTGGAAGAAGAGCCCGCCAGGATGGGTGGGCACAAACTCGGAAGGCCCAGTGGGCAGGTCTTATCACCCACATCCCAGGGAGCTGTGGAGAGGAGAGGGTGGTGGGTGAGGTGGGGCTGGGCTGGTGGCTCAGATAAGGCAGGGACACACAGCTGGGGGAGGGTGGGGCTGAGATGGAGGGCGAGCAGACAGCTGGCCTCCGACCAGGGCCAGGGGCAGCTGAGCTGTCCCTTCCGTCACCTGGACCTGCCTTCCTCTGCAGTGCTCTCTCTTCCTCCATCCCTCCCCTCTTCCTGCTGCAGCTCGCCCTTTCTATCTCTTTGTGCACGGAGGTCGCTGGGACCTTGGGGGCGCCTGCACAGGCAGGCGGGGTGCGTGGATGGGAGAGGGGTCTGGACTGGACGAGGTGGAGTGAGCCGGCACTGACCTGGGAGAAGTGAGCTTTGACGGAAGGGGCTGCTTGTGGGTGGAGTAGGCAGGGTGTGATTTGAGAGAAGCTGAGGAATATCTCTCTCTCTCTCTCTCTCTCTCTCTCTCTCTCTCTCTGTGTCTCTCTGTCTCTCTGTCTCTCCCTCTCCCTCACACATGCACACACACATATACACACACTCTTCTCCACCCCCAAACATTTTCCCTGCTGGCCTTCTGACAGCTTAAAATTTAACCAGCAGAAACTTTATGCCTTAAGGCTAGGCCCATGTTTACATGCAAATGTCCCCCAAGGGGTAGGACCAAATTTCTGCCTCTGTGGAAATAATTTATCAACCAACATGCTCTCTAACAAATGGCAGGGGGTGGCGCCAGGGTGCAGGGCCCTGGCTGACCCCAGGAAGCAGACCCAGATGCTAAAGGACAAGACCCAGCAGTGGGGTTGTGGGCAAGAAGGGATTGGGGACAGAGCAGAGGTGAGAGGCCAGGGGCTCAGTGACTGACATCAGCTTTGCCTGGGCGGTATCGTGTGGTGAATGGTTTTAGAAGTCAGACAGACCTGAGCTTAGATTCCACACAGTACTGTGTCCTTGACCAACTACTTGACCTGTTCAAGTCTCAACTTCTTCATGTGCAAACGAGATACTCGAGATACTCGCCAATCCAAGCCAACCCCACAGGATTGGAATGTAAGGGTTAAATTGAAACAAAGATGGGCTGGGCAGTGGCTCACACCTATAATCCCAACATTTCAGAGGCAGAGGTGGGAGGATCACTTTTTTTTTTTTTTTTTTTTTTTTTTTTTTTTTTTTTTTTTGAGACGGTGTCTCGCTCTGTCTCCCAGGCTGGAGTGCAGTGGCACAATCTTGGCTCACTGTAAGCTCCGCCTCCCGGGTTCCCGCCATTCTCCTGCCTCAGCCTCCCAAGTAGCTGGGACTACAGGTGCGTGCCGCCACACCCGGCTAATTTTTTGTATTTTTAGTAGAGACGGGTTTTCACCATGTTAGCCAGGATGGTCTGGATCTCCTGACCTCGTGGGGAGGATCACTTGAGCCCAGGAATTTGATACCAGGTTGGGCAACATAGGGAGACCCCCATCCCTACCAAAAAAAAAAAAATTGTTTTCGGGTGTTGTGGAGTACTTCTGTAGTCCCAGCTACTCGGGAGACTGAGGCAGGAGAATGGATTGAGCCTGGGAGGTCGAGGCTGCAGTGAGCTATGATCATGCCACTGTGCTCCAGCTTTGGTAAAAGAGTGAAACCCTGTCTCAAAAAAAAAAAAAAAAAAAAGAAAGAAAGAAAGAAAGAAAGAAAAGAAAAGAAAAAGAAAGAAAAAATGTGAACTGCCCAGCACAGTGCCAGTCGTAACATAGACATTCTATAAATAGCAGCTGTTAACGTGACTGTGACCATCAGGATTTCAAATCATGCTTCTGGGCGCCCATGCCTCTGGGACGGTATTTGTGCACGTGTGAGTATGGGGATATATGACCACATATTCCTGAGACATGGCTCACCCTGGGCCACTCACCTCCCACCTCTCTGAGTAGCCAGCACTCTGACAGATAGCTGCTGTCACACTCTGTACCCCTCCCCTGGCTGGTGTTCCAGGAAGATTCCAGGGCCTCCCCCAGGCTCCAGAACACACTGAAGTTATCTAGTCTCCCTCCGGCCTCTCTCTGTGTGCAGCTGCACAGGCTCCTCTGAGTGACCCCTCCAAACCTCTGACTCACTTGTAAGATCTGCAGAGAACCTTAATTCTCTCTCTCTTTTTTTTTTTTTTTTTTTTTTTTGAGACAGAGTCTCACTCTGTTGCCCAGGCTGGAGTGCAGTGGTGTAATCATAGCCCACTACAGCCTCAAGCCTCTGGGTTCAAGTGATCCTCCTGCCTCAGCCTCCCAAGTAGCTGGGACCACAGATGTGCAACCACCATGCCCCGATAATTCTTCATTTTTTTAAAAAATAAAGACAGGGCTCACTATATTTCCCAGGCTGACCTCAAACTCCTGGCCTCAAGCGATCCTCCTGCCTTGGCCCCCAAAGTGTTGGGATTACAGGCATAAGCCTCTGCACCTGGCCACCATCTCTCACTTTTGCTGGGAAAATGGAAGCCCTGTATGGTTGTTACCCAACTTCTTTCCCTATCCTCTCCTTTCCAGGGAGCACAGTGACATGATCATAGCTCACCGCAGCCTTGACCTCCCGGGCTCAACCCATCCTCCTGCCTCAGCCTCCAAGTAGCTGGGACTATAGGCGTACTTCACGACACCCAACTAATTAAAAAAAAATTCTTTTGTAGAGATAGGGTCTCTCTATGTTGCCCATGCTGGTGTTGAATTCCTGGGCTCAAGTGATTCTTCCACCTCTGCATCCCAAAGTGTTGGGGTTATAGGCATGAGCCACTGCCCAGCTTATCTTTGTTTCCAGGAAACCTTTCTTCCCAGAGCCAGTCTTGTACTTGGCCATGAACTTGATCCCTTCCCTCCTGCTGCCATCTTGCTCCGCCCACCTAGTGCCCACTGCCCCCTGCAGCCTCAGTCTTTCCTGTCTACTGTTCCCTCTCTGCTGTCTGCAAAAACACATTAAAGGCCTTAGGCCAATCTTGCCTCCTCCAAAATGACCCTGCCCTTCTATCACACTTCTTGGAAGGGCCACTCCCCATGGCTGTACCACCTTGCCAGCACCCTCATCACCCCCCAATCCCTAACCAGGAGGCCACTATGGCCCTGACATTCAAGCTGGAGGAAAAGCACTTCTCTCACCTTCTCCACGGTGACACATGGCTTCCATGATGTTCTACTCTCTCACCCCTCCCTCTATCCCTCCCTCCCTCTCATTCTCTCTCTCAATATGTTTTGCACATTTACTGTGTATCAGACCCTATGCTGAAAACACAAAGACCCACTAGAGACTCCTAGGCCCCTGGGAGCTGCCATCTAGTTTTCCTCTCTCTTTCTGACTGTGCCATCTCTGGCTATTTCTTTTCAGTCCCCCAGGTTCCCAGGATGCTGTTTTTGACCTTCTTTCTCCTTTGGCAATCTCGTGTTCGGACTATGACCTCTAGGCAAATGGCTCCCACATCTCTGGTTCCAGCCTGTCCTCTTCTGTAGGTTCCTTTCCTCCTGGACATTCCTACCTGTTCCCCTGCTGCACCCACCACAACCTTCACCTGTCAAAGTGACTTCCTCCTTTCTCCTTCTCCCAGTTTCTCAGACTTGCAGCCTCCGCCATGGGTGCCCCAGATCCAGTCCTGCTTTGCACATTCTGCCTCTAGGGTTTCTCCAATTTGCCCTCTCTCCTTCCTGTCCAAGTCTAGATCTTCACAGTGCCCTGCTGAACTACTGCTGCAGCTTCCGGACAGGTCTCCCCGTGAACATGGATCGGCTCTGCCTGTCCAATCTGGCTGTCAGGCTGCCACCAGATTCATTTTCCCAAAACACTGCTTGAGTTGTGTCACTTCTTTGCTTAAACAAAGTTTTTGAGCCTTCTGTGCCCCTCTGTTGCCAACAGATTACGACCTAACCCTAGGTTGGGTTCAGGGCCTCCACAATCTGGCCTCGACCTCCTGTCCCAAATGCATCTCAACCTCATGAGTTCTCCAATCCAGCCATATTTGCTGTTCTCCCCGCAGGCCCAGTACATCCCCATGTCCCCACCTTAGGCTGCTTTCTCTGTCAGGAGGCCCTTTTTCCATTTTTGCTTGATCTCAAACTGGGCATCTTTCGAGGCCTACCTCAAATACCTCTTCCTCCACTAAACCCTTTCCCCTCTCTTGACATTCCAGCAGGAGGAATCTCTTCTGTGACTTTTCATAGTGCTTTATACTATGTTATCTGGTACATGTAGTTTTCTACTTTGCATGGGAGTTATCTAGATGCATGCCTTATTTCTGGAGAGGCAGCTTAGCTCCTCTGACTCATCTTTCTGTTCTCCATAAGACTTACTGCAGAGTCCTGCTTTGTGTTCATTGCAGAATAGGTGTTCAGAAAGTATTTGTTGAATGGATGAATAAAACAGTACATGACTAAGTGGATGGATGTATGGATTCAGAGATGGATGGATGGATGGATGAATGGATAAAGGGATGCAGGGATGGATGGATGGGTGGCGAGATGGATGGATGGATGGATGGATGGATGGATGGATGGATGGATGGATGGATGCAGGGATGCAGGGATGGGTGGAGAGATGGATGGATGGATGCAGAGATGGATGGATGGATGGATGGATGGATGGATGTTGGGATGGATAGATGGATGAACAGATGCATGCATGCATGGATAAGCATTTTCCCCTAGGGCTAACTCAAGTGTATAGCTAGTTTGATACTAGCTATAAACAAAGTAAAAATAAGAGAGGAGAGAGAGCTAACAGCTCTTCAAGTATGTACCAGAATTTATTCTTCTTTTTGCTTAATTAAAAGCATTACAAAGCAAGTACTAAGAAGGCAAGAGGAGTATAAAGTTCCAGAACAGAGTCTTTCCATGCGCACCAACACCTTGTGTGACTCTGATGGCCAGAGTCTTTTTTTTTTTCTTTTTTTTTGAGATGGAGTCTCATTCTGTCGCCCAGGCTGGAGTGCAGTGGCACGATCTCGGCTCACTGCAAGCTCTGCCTCCCGGGTTCACACCATTCTCCTGCCTCAGCCTCCCAAGTAGCTGGGACTACAGGCGCCCACCACCACGCCCGGCTAATTTCTTGTATTTTTAGTGAGATAGGATTTCACTGTGTTAGCCAGGACGGTCTCATTCTCCTGACCTCGTGATCCACCCGCCTTGGCCTCCCAAAGTGCTGGGATTACAGGCGTGAGCCACTGTGCCCGGCCTACTATAGTCTTGTTTTGGAGATGCCATGGTTCTAGAATCCCAAACAGACTTGAGAAATCTGGCAGATTCTAGCTTTCCTCACTCTCACCTGATACTGAGGACTAGCTAGGCACTGTGAATCGTGCTGAAGACACAGTCATTTTCAACTCCACGGCTCTGGACAAATTTTAACCTCTCTGAGCCCATTTCCTTATCTGTAAATGGGTCTACCTTATAGGGCTGTTGTGGCAATGAAACAAAATAATCCTTGTAAAGGGCTTCTCAAAGTACCTAGCGCAGAGTGAGCACTGAATAAATGACAGCTCTTTGCTCTGCCACCTAAGCTGGAATACAGTGACGTGATCACAGCTCACTGCAGCCTTCACATCCTGGGCTCAAGCAGTCCTCCCACCTCAGCCTCCAGAGTAGCTGAGCTAACTATAGGTGCACATCACGACATCTGGCTAATTTTTAAATTTTTGTTAGAGACGAGGTCTCCCTATGTTGCCCAGGCTGGCCTGGAACTCCTGGCCTCAAGCCATCCTCTCTCCTTGGCCTCCCACATAGCTCTTATTGTTGTTTTCATCCTCCTGCAATTAGCAATCTGTCTAGTTAGGGAGAAAACATGTTCCCTGTAATCAAGTGCTTAGCTACACTGGTCTGTTTTTAAGTCCCACTGGGATTCAGAGAAGGGTTGATCCATGAGGACTAGACTAGTACAGGAGGCCTCCCAGAGGAGCGGCTTTGGGATGGCCCTGGAAGGCTGGAGACACCTGGGAGGCAGAGAGGTGGACAAAGCAGTGGAAAGTGTCAAAAGCAGGAAGGTGGGGCTGGGCACAGTGGCTCACACGTGTAATCCCAGCATTTTGGGAGGCCAAGGCAGGTGGATCACTTGAGGTCAGGGTTTCAAGACCAGCCTGACCAACATGGTGAAACCCTATCGCTACCAAAAATACAAAAATTAGCCAGGCGTGGTGGCACACGCCTGTAATCCCAGCTACTCTGGAGGCTGAGACAGGAGAATCGCTTGAACCTGGGAGGCGGAGGTTGCAGTGAACCGAGATGGCACCACTGCACTCCAGCCTGGGCAACAAAGCAAGACTTTTTTTTTTTTTTTTTTTTTTAACGAGGCAGGGTCTTACTCTGCCACCCAGGCTGGAGTGCAGTGGTACGATCTCGGCTCACTGCAGCCTCGATCTTCTGGGCTCAAGTGATTCTCCCACCTCAGCCTCCCGAGTAGCTGCGACTACAGGCATCCAGCACCACACCTGGCTAATTTTCTTCGTAAAGACAGGGTTTCGCTATGTTGTCCAGCCTGGTCTGGAACGCCTAGGTTCAAGCGATCCTCCTGCCTCAGCCCCGCAAAGTGCTGGGATTGCTGGCATGAGCCACTTATGCTCGATCTATGCAGTGTTTTAAAAATAATTTTGTCCATGAAACAAAGTTTGTGTGAAGTTCTGACGTGTGGAATTTCCACTTGTGCGTCATGGTAGACACTCACAAAGTTTCGGAGTGCGGATGTCAGGTTTTGGATGAGGGATGCTGAAGCCGGGCTGCTCATGGAACCCTCTCTGTTAACCCTTCCTGGGCGAGCGCCGGGAGGTGGCGGCGGGGACAGTGTCCCGAGCGGGAGTGGGACCAGCGGCCGGGAGGGAAGGGCCTGAGCCGGGGCCACAGGCCAGGCCGGGGCGGGGAGGGCAGGTGCGGCGGAGCCAGGCCGTGGAGGCCTCCGCCCGGGCGGCAGGCTGACCCCTGCCGTCATTTCCTTTGGAACCAGAGAACAATGGCTCAAAAACAAGCGCAGCCCGTCCCTCGGTCGCCTCCCGTCCACGCGCGCGTTCTCCGGGGCTGAGCGGATGGGAAGCCTGAGCCGCACGGGGCCCGGCTGCCTGGAGAGCTGCCGACCGCGGAGGTCCCGCAGCCTAACGCCGCCCCGGCGCGGCCTCCCTCCCTTCTCCCTGCAGCCTGGAGAGTCACCGCCGAGGGATGAGGACGCGCCAGCCCGGGGGGACGCGCCGGCTGCTTTCGCGGCCCCAAGCGCGCAGCGCCCAGCAGCCGCGCGGAGCCTGACACGCTGTCCTCTCCCCTCGCGCACAGGGCTCTGCGAGTGACCTGGCCGGCGAGCTCCGTGCTGCATGGAACGGCTGCAGAAGGTGCGCGGCGCCGCCCCGGGCCGGGGGCGCCGAGGGCGGGTGGGGGTCGCTCGGGAGTCCAGGGCGCCACCTGGTGGCCACCAGCCGCGCAGCGCCGCGCAGCACCGCGCAGCGCCCCGGGTCCCCCAGGCCTAGGGCCGCCCCCGCCCCGCTCCCGCACACACGCACTTGCCCACCCGCCCGCCTTCTCGCTCTCCCCAGCAACCACTTACCTCCCCCGGGAGCGTGAGCCCCTCCCGAGATTCCAGTGTGCCTGGCTCTCCCTCCAGCATTGTGGTGAGTACCCCTCTCGGCCACCAGCACCTCCTGGCTGGGAGGGGGGAGGGGGGAAGACCCCTGGCTGCTAGGGGAGCTTCCCGCGGAGCCTCCCCAGTGGTGGTCCCGCCGGTGCTGGCGGGCAGAGAGAACCCAGAAACCCAGAGAAGCTCCCGTATACCCCTTCCACTGGTCTGGCCTCGTTACACCCCAAGTGCTAGTCAAAGGACTATCATGTTTTAAGGTGATTAATTTCTTAAAATAATAGAATTGTTAACGTCTGCAACGGCAGTCTGTTTTCTTGGTAATTAACGTAAGTCTAGCAAGCAGGGCCAGTGTCCTAGGCCAGGCTATCAGCACAGCTGTTTCACGTGCACCTTTCCCTTCAGGCCAAGATGGACAATCAGGTGCTGGGCTACAAGGACCTGGCTGCCATCCCCAAGGACAAGGCCATCCTGGACATCGAGCGGCCCGACCTCATGATCTATGAGCCCCACTTCACTTATTCCCTCCTGGAACATGTGGAGCTGCCCCGCAGCCGGGAGGTGAGGGGGCTCCTCTTGGGCAGGACTTGGGGGGAGGCCCCCCCAGCCACACTGGGTGGGGACTGATCCCTCCCGTGCTTCTTTTCCTGGAGGTCTGCCTCGGCAAAACAAGAGAGGGAACTGTGCGCAGGAATCAGCCAGTCAGTCCATCCAGCGTTCAAGAGAGCAGGCAGAACGGGCTCTGGGCTGGCATGTCGCTCAGATGTAGAGGGGTGGACACATTTGGATGGCAGCAGCACACAGGAGGCACAAAGAGCAAGATTTGTGGAAACAGTTTGGAAGCACTGAGCGTGGGGGCTGAAAGTCTAGTGGAGGGACCTGTGTGATGTTGTGGCCTCAGTTTACCCTCCTGTAAAATAGAGGTGACCTCTCTGCCCATCCGTACACAAGGTAGTCAGGGTGCAGGAGAGAGTGCAAGGCAGGTACTCATCAACTGCCTTCAAGACAAGGTAGGCCGGGCGCGGTGGCTCAAGCCTGTAATGCCAGCACTTTGGGAGGCCGAGACAGGCGGATCACGAGGTCAGGAGATCAAGACCATCCTGGCTAACATGGTGAAACCCCATCTCTACTAAAAAATACAAAAAACTAGCCGGGCGAGGTGGCGGGCGCCTGTAGTCCCAGTTACTCGGAGGCTGAGGCAGGAGAATAGCGTAAACCCGGGAGGCGGAGCTTGCAGTGAGCTGAGATCCGGCCACTGCACTCCAGCCTGGGGGACAGAGTGAGACTCCGTCTCAAAAAAAAAAAAAAAAAAAAAGACAGGGTAGTGTCGTAGCTGACCAGTGACAGGGGGCTAGACCATGGGGTGACTTCAGTGCCTGCATGATGAACTCCGACCTCATCCTTGGATGCTTCTTGGTCTTGTCCCTTCTATTTGTTTTGAGGCTCTGAGGACAGGACCAACTATTCCCCAATTGGTTCTCAGGCTAGGCATGGTGGCTCACACCTATAATCCCAGCACTTTTGGAGGTCAAGATGGGAGGGTCACTTGAGGCCAGGAGTTTGAGACCAGCCGGGGCAACATAGGGAGACCCCCATCTCTACAAAAATTAGCAAGGCGTGGTGGTGTGCACCTGTAGTTTCAGCTGCTCAGGAGGCTGAGGTGGGAGGATCCCTTGAGCCTGGGAAGGGGAGGCTGCAGTGAGCTGTGATAGAGCTACTCATTCTAGGCTGGGCAACAGAGTGAGACCACAAGAAAGAAAGATGAGAGAGGGAAAGAGGAGAAAGAATAAGAGAGAAGAGAGAAGAAAGTGGAGAGAGAGAGAGGAAGGAAAGAGGGAAGGGAGGGAGGAAGGCAGGAAAAGAAAGAAAAAGGAAAAAGGAAGTAGGAAAAAAATAAAGATGAGAGAGGGAGAGAGGAGAAGAGGGGAGGAGAGAGGAAGGAAGGAAGGAAGGAAGAAAAGAGTTGGCTCTTGGAGCCCCAGGCGCACTGCTGCAAGGCTTGCATGCTTCTCTGTGCCTCCTGTGGGAAGACTGAGGACTTGGTGCAGGGAACTGTGGGAAGGATCCAAGAAAGCAGAGGTGGCCCAGGAGCTGGCCAGGAAAGTGCAGCATGGGGTGGGGGATGAGGTGGCCTCTCTGGCATTCTAGGGAAGAGGCTGAATCTGCCCCTGTAGCTCTGACCAGCCCCCTCTCCATTCACAGCGCTCGCTGTCACCCAAATCCACATCCCCCCCACCATCCCCGGAGGTGAGTCTGCCCCACACCTGCAACTTGCCCTGCCCTGCCCTGAAGGGAATCCTAACTCCCTCCCCTCACACATCAGACTGAGCTCTGCAGAGCCCAGGGAGTGCCTGAATCAGCGGCGCCCTGGCTGTCACTGGCCAGCTCTGTGTCCATCATTCTGTCGGACCCAGGACCTCATTCAACCCTTTCTCCCTGGGCCAGGCACCATCAGTAGGTCCTTGGAACTGTGCCACAACATTGCCCTGGGTTTGGAGGGCTGCAGCCTGCCAGGATGGGAGGATAGAAAGGGTGGTGTGAGCTGACGGGGGGTGCATGTGTGGGTTGGAGGGGGTTGGGGGGCCTGGAGCCACACGCTTCTGCTCTGCAGGTGTGGGCGGACAGCCGGTCGCCTGGAATCATCTCTCAGGCTTCAGCCCCCAGAACCACTGGAACTCCCCGGACCAGCCTGCCCCATTTCCACCACCCTGGTAGGTCTTCTCGGCATGACCGCATTGGTTCCTAAGACTTTCTCCATCAGGAACCCCAGTGCCCTTACATTCAGTCCCCCACTCTCTGGGGTATATGCTCGCCTCAGACCTAAGTAGACCCCAGGAGGCCAGGACCCCTCCCGAAGATGGGAGACCTGTCACTTTTTCTCTCTCCCCCAGCCAGAAAAGTGTAAAAAGTCCCAAACCCCCGAGGGACAGTGCCAGGAATGCCAGCCCTGTCTTGGCTCTTGACAGGGGCCATGAGTTCCCCACCTTGTCCATCGTCTCCATTCTCCTGGCCCCAGCCTCCCTGCCATCAGCATGTCCTCCTCCTCATCTCTTCTTCCTCCCACAGAGACCTCCCGCCCAGATTCCAACATCTACAAGAAGCCACCCATCTATAAGCAGAGAGGTGAGGGTGCCCCTGGCTCACCAGAGCCCGCTTCCGGCTGCTTGCTGGGAGGCCGTGCCCTGGGGCTGGGGGCTGGCTGGAGGGGGACCGGAGGATAGCACGTCACGGCAGCACGTGTGCCCTGTGCTCAGTGTGTACACTGCTTTTACCTGCAGGACCTCACAGGTGTGAAGAGGGAGGGGTGAGGGTAGCCAAGTTGGCCTCGGGCAGGGCACACCTGGCTGACCCTGGTCTTTGTCTGCAGAGTCCGTGGGAGGCAGCCCTCAGACCAAGCACCTCATCGAGGATCTCATCATCGAGTCATCCAAGTTCCCTGCAGCCCAGCCCCCGGACCCCAACCAGCCAGCCAAAATCGAAACTGACTACTGGCCGTGCCCCCCGTCTCTGGCTGTCGTGGGTAGGAGAGATGGGGAGAGGGGAATGGGAGGTCTGGGACTCCCTCCCCTTGGCTCCTGCAGAACCCACTCCCACCCCTGCCCTATGGTGTCCTCTGGGCTTCTTCCCACCTTCATGAGCCCCCAGGCTCGTCATTCACCCACTCTTGTGTTCCCATAGCGCCTGATTCGAGTGACCCTCTTTATTGGTTATTCATTTACTTCCCATTCATTTATTTAGTGACTCAACAGACATGTATCAAACTTTTTCTGCATCCCAGGCTCTGTGATGGGAGCTCTGGGAAACAGACAGATAAATCATAGATGGTTTGGTCCCCAGTGAATTTTATTTTAATTTTTATTTGTATACATTTATGGGGTACAAGTGTAATTGGTTACCTGCATGGATTGCACAGTGGTGAAGTCAGGGTTTTTATGGTATTATTATCTGAATAGTGCACGTTGTATCCATTAAGCAATTTCCCATCACCACCCCCCACACCCTTCCGAGTCACCATGGGCCATCATCCCACTCTCTACATCCAGGCATACACGCTATTTAGCTCCCACTCATGAGTGAGAACATGCAGTCTTTGTCTTTCTGTGTCTTTGTTTGACTTAAGACAATGGCCTCCAGTTCCATTCATGTTGCTGCACCCACTGAATGTCAGTCGTGAGTGTGTATATGTGTGTGTTGCCTACCCAGACTCATGGCAAGGTGAGAAAATGTTACTCTTATTTTACTTTATTTTTATTTTATTTTATTTTTGAGATGGAGTCTCACTCTGTCACCCAGGCTGGAGAAGTGGCACGATCTTGGCTCACGGCAACCGCCACCTCCTGAGTCAAGCATTTTTCCTGCCTCAGCCTCCCAAGTAGCTGGGATTACAGGCATGCACCACCACACCTGGCTAATTTTTTGTATTTTTAGTAGGGACAGGTTTTCATCATGTTGGCCAGGCTGGTCTCGAACTCCTGACCTCAAGTGATCCACCCGCCTCAGTCTCCCAAACTGCTGTGATTATAGGCATAAGCCTCCATGCCTGACTCTATTTTTAAATTTTGAGACAGGGAATCTTGCTCTGTTGCCCAGGGTAGAGTGCAGTGGCACCATCTCAGCTCACTGCAACTTCCACCTCCTGAGTTCAAGCGATTTTCCTGTTTCAGCCTCCCAAGTAGCTAGGATTACAGGTGCCCACCACCACACCTGGCTATTTTTTATATTTTTAATAGAGACGGGATTTCACCATGTTGGCCAGGCTGGTCTCGAACTCCTGACCTCAAATGATCCACCCACCTCGGCCTCCCAAAGTGCTGGAATTATAAGCGTGAGCCACTGTACCAGGCGTTACTTTATTTTTATTTTTAAATATTTATTTATTTATTAAGACGGGGTCTCACTCTGTTGCCCAGGATGGAGTGCAGTAACGCCATCACAGTTCACTGCAGCCTCGAATTACTGGTCTCAAGCAATCCACCTACTTCAGTGTCCCCAGTAGCTGGGACTACAGGCATGCCCTACCACACCAGGCTAATTTTTAAAAATAAATTTCTAGGCCGGGCGCGGTGGCTCAAGCCTGTAATCCCAGCACTTTGGGAGGCCGAGATGAGTGGATCACGAGGTCAGGAGATCGAGACCATCCTGGCGAACACGGTGAAACCCCGTCTCTACTAAAAAATACAAAAAACTAGCCGGGCGAGATGGCGGGCGCCTGTAGTCCCAGTTACTTGGGAGGCTGAGGCAGGAGAATGGCGTAAACCCGGGAGGCGGAGCTTGCAGTGAGCTGAGATCCGGCCACTGCACTCCAGCCCGGGCAACAGAGCGAGACTCCGTCTCAAAAAAAAAAAAAAAAATAAATAAATAAATAAATAAATAAATAAATAAATAAATAAATTTCTATAGAGACTATATTACCCAGGCTGTTCTCAAACTCCTGGGCTCAAGCGATCCTCCCACCTCAGCCTCCCAGTGTGTTGGGATTACAGGTGTCAGTCACCTTACCCACCCTACTTTATTTTAAAAAAATAATTTGTAGTGGTCTTATCAAGGTCCAGCCCAGGGCAGTGCCCAGAGGCTGTGCCACATAAATGCACACTGACCCCACGGCGAGTGACTCCCTGCCTGCCTTTGCTTGTGTCTCCTAGAGACAGAATGGAGGAAGCGGAAGGCGTCTCGGAGGAGAGCAGAGGAAGAGGAGGAGGAGGAAGATGACGACTCTGGAGAGGAAATGAAGGCTCTCAGGGAGCGTCAGAGAGAGGAACTCAGTAAGGTAGCATCTCGCCACCCCTCACCCTCTACCCATGTGCAGGAGTCTCGTTCTGTTGCCCAGGCTGGCATGCAGTGGCATTATCTCAGGTCACTACAACCTCTGCTCCCGGGTTCAAGTGATTCTCCTGCCTCAACCTCCTGAGTAGCTGGGATTACAGGTGCGCCACCACCTCACCCAGCTAATTTTTTTTTTTTTTTTTAAGTAGAGACAGGGTTTTGTCATGTTGGCCAGGCTGGTCTTGAACTCCTGACCTCAAGTGATCTGCCCACCTCGGCCTCCCAAAGTGCTTGGGTTACAGGCGTGAGCCACTGTGCCCAGCCCACCCTGTGTCTTTTTGTGGACAGAAGTTCTGGCTCCATAGCCAGTCGAAGGGACTCCTACCCAAAAAGCACACTTTTTGGAACATGTGGGGGAACGTCTTCTTGCCAAGACCCCAGGTTTTTGCTTTTGAAGGGACACCTCAACTTTATGCTGCTTTCTGGGGGACACTACTTGATATTAGGATCAAAAACACAGAAAAGGATGGTCCCACCAGAGCTGGGCGCTAGCAGCCTGAGTGATCCATGGGAAGAGCAAAAAGGAGAGTATGGGCTACGGGCCTCCAAGGGAGGAGGGAGAACCATGGAAAAGCCATTGACAGTGACATGGGCCTGGGCTCTGGGCAGGGTGACCTGGGACAGGGACAGGGAGGCCACCGTGGTAGAGTTCTACCGAGCAGCTCGGACACCTGGCTCTCGAGGGTGGCCAAACCCAATGTGGCCATGTGTCAGTCACGAATGAGAGGCTCCGTGAGCTCCAGAGCACGAACTAGCCACTTGGGAAATGTCCCCAGTCCTGCCGGCGGCATGCCCGACTCTGGACCTTTTGGAGATAAGAAACGAGTATTGGCCCAGCATGGTGGCTCACACCTGTAATCCCAACACTTTGGGAGGCCAAGGCAAGAGGATCACTTGAGCCCAGGATTTTGAGACCAGGCTGGGCAACATGGTGAAACCCCATCTCTACAAAAACACAATTAGCTAGCTGGGTGTGGTGGTGCATGCCTGTGGTCCCAGCTCCTCAAGAGGCTGAGGAGGTTGGATTGCTTGAGCCCAGGAGGTCAAGGCTGCAGTGAGCCATGTTTGTGCCACTGAACTCCAGCCTGGGTGACAGAGTGAGACCCTCTCTCAAAAAAAAAAAAAGAAAGAAAAAGGAAAGAAACAAGTGTCTACGTCTTGGCTCCATCTTCCTTTCTCCCTCCTCAGGTTACTTCCAACTTGGGAAAGATGATCTTGAAAGAAGAGATGGAAAAGTCATTGCCAATCCGAAGGAAAACCCGCTCCCTGCCTGACCGGACACCCTTCCATACCTGTGAGTGCTGTGGAGGGGACTCAGAGTCACCTGGCCAGAGATGGAGGCCTGACTCTGTGTGTCTGTTGACTTATGACACATACAGGATGCAATCCCTGACCCAAAGTATGGCTGCTCTCCTGGGAGCAAGACTCCCAGTCGTGGAACAATGTCAGATGATAAATGAGAGTATCGGCTAAAGCAGAATTCAGCAAGTCTGGTTTAATTGACAACCATTTATTGAGCGTTTACCATGTGCTAGGTACTGGGCATATAAGCAGGGAAAAAATCTAGTCTTGTCCTCTGGTAGCTTGTGGTCAGCAGGGAAACTGTCATGGAACCTGGGGTTTCGGTGCAGTGTGGCCGGTATTGTGATCAAGGTGTGCAGGGTGCTTTAGGAGCACAACAACAGGGTCTGGGAGGCTAAACTAAGGGGTTTTGTTGTTGCTGTTTGTTGCTTGTTTGTTTTATTGAGACAGGGCCTTGCTCTGTTGCCCAGGCTGGAATACAGTAGTGCAGTCTCAGGTCACTACAACCTCCACTTCTCGGGCTCAAGCAGTCCTCCCACTTCAGCCTTCTGAGTAGCTGGGATTACAGGTGTGCGCCACCATGCCTGGCCAATTTTTAAAATCTTCTGTAGCAACAAAGTCTCACAATGTTGCCCAGACTGGGCTTGAACTTCTGGACTCAAGCAATCATCCTGCCTTGGCCTCCCAAACTGTTGGGATTTACAGGTGTGAGTCACCATATCCAGCTTAAACTGAGTCTTGAAGGCTGAGACTCCAAGCAAGCCAGACAAAGTGAGTGGAAGACGGCATCGTAGACATTGGGAATGGTGTGGGAGTGAAATTTGAAACATGAAACCTCTGGCTGGCTGAGCCTCCAGGAGTCTGGAATCACAGAGCACAGAGCACACTGTGGGGCAGTGGGCAGTGAGGCCAAGAGACGGGGAGCGGGGCAGGCTTTGAATGCTGTGGTCCACTATCCAGCACGCTACCCTGGACTTCCTCAGAGCTTGGCAACTGGAGAGGAGAGGGAGAGACCTGAAAACCCAGGAATGGAAGCTGCGAAGACTCTTAAAGCCTAAGAGGGGGCCCGGCATAGTGGCTCACGCCTGTAATCCCAGCACTTTGGGAGGCTGAGGCAGGCGGATAACAAGGTCAGGAGTTCGAGACCAGCCTGACCAACATGGTGAAACCCCATCTCTACTAAAAATACAAAAATTAGCCAGGCATGGTGGCGCATGCCTATAATCCCAGCTACTTAGGCGGCTGAGGCAGGAGAATCACTTGAATCCGAGAGGTGGAGGTTGCAGTGAGCCGAGATCAAGCCACTGCACTCCAACCGAGGTGACAGAGCGAGACTCCATCTCAAAAAAAAAAAAAGAAAAGCCTAACAGGAAACCACATAGTGTCACTTCTGCATTGTAGCTGCCAAAGCCAGTCACTGGCCGCCTAGACTCAAGGGGAGGGGAG
Organism: Macaca nemestrina; assembly: GCF_043159975.1. Taxonomy (NCBI): domain Eukaryota; kingdom Metazoa; phylum Chordata; class Mammalia; order Primates; family Cercopithecidae; genus Macaca; species Macaca nemestrina. The sequence continues at coordinate 132,489,883 of NC_092132.1, read as the reverse complement.
CTAGACTCTCCTTCTCCTTCTCCTTCTCCTTCTCCTTCTCCTCCTTCTTCTTCTACTTCCTTTGTTTTTCTTCTTTTTTTTGGCAGGGTCTCGCTTTGTTGCCCAGGCTGGAGTGCAGTGGCACCATCTTGGCTGACTGCAATCTCTATCTTCTGGGCTTGAGTGATCCTCCTGCCTTGGCCTTCTGAGTAGCTGGGACTACAGGTGCATGCCACCATGCCCAGCTAATTTTTTTTTTTTTTTTTTTTTGAGACAGAGTCTCACTGTCGCCCAGGCTGGAGTGCAGTGCTTGGCTCACTGCAACCACTGTCTCCCTGGTTCAAGCAATTCTCCTGCCCCAGCCTCTCGAGTACCTGGGACTACAGGCGCACACCACCATGCCCAGATAATTTTTGTATTTTTAGTAGAGATGGGTTTTCGCCATGTTGGCCAGGCTGCTTTCAAACTCCTGACCTCAGGCGATCCACCCGCCTTGGCCTCCCAAAGTGTTGGGATTACAGGCGTGAGCACGTCTGGCCTAATTTTGGTATTTTTAGTAGAGATGGGTTTTCATCATGTTGCCCAGGCTGGTCTTGAACTCCCGGGCTCAAGCAATCCTCCTACCTCGGCCTCCCAAAGTGCTGGGATTACAGGCGTGAGCCACTGCGCCCAGCCAAGACTGTAATTCTTGATGACAGGCACCGCAAGGTCTGATTGCAGAAAGCATGAAAGATGGGGGGCAACGGTACAGGCCATCTTTGGAAACAATCTACCGCACTCTCCAATAGTCTGGATAAGGGCTAAAAACAGATGTGGGTCCAGAGACGAGGGAATGGATTTGAGAATATAGAAACAATTGAATCTGCTGGATTGAATCCAGTGGCTGATTGGACGTGGGAGGTGCGAGAGGGAGGAGTTAAGGTTTTTGTCTTGGGTGCTAGGTGATGACCAACTTGGAACTGAGATAATAAGAGAGGCGAAGTTTCAGGGCAAGATGAGAGACTGGTTTTGGACATGTGGGGTTTGAAGTGCCCCGTGTAAAGCACCTTCAGCTTGCTTATATGTGGCAGGAAAATAGTGAGGAGAAAGTGAGATTGTACAGAGAGAGAAGGGAAGGGTGCCTAAGGCTTCCGTTAGAGGTCCAGTCGGGGCTCACGCCTGTAATCCCAGCACTTTGGAAGGCTGAGGTGAGAGGACTGCTTCAAGTCAGGAATTTGAGATCAGCCTCGGCAACATAGTGAGACCCTGTCTCTACAAAAACTAGAAAAATTAGTTGGGAGTGGTGGCGTGTGCCTGTAGTCTCAGCTAGTTGGGTGGCTGAGATGGGAGCTATGATCGTGTCACTGCAATCCAGCCTGGGTGACAGAGTGAGACCCTGTCTCTAATTTTATATATATATATATATATATATATATATATATATATATATATATATATATATATATATATATATATATATATAGGCTGGTTTGAGGGCTGGTTGAGATCGAGCCCCAGAATGTGAGGGAGGCTGGCCTTGAAAGGCCTCCCCTGGGGGTTGGGAACTTGGATCCAGGGGCAGGCCAGATGAGAAGCTGAGGTTGTCTGCTGAGCATTAGTGGGTGAGACTTCGTGAGAATGGCGAGGGTTTGGAACTGCCGTGGAGGGGAGGAGAAATGTGTGAGGCTTGGCCTTTGTAGTGATGCTCATCTACATTGTGTGGGCTGTATGTCCACAGCTGGGGGCAGGATGGGAGCTGCTGGGTTGACCCTGGCTTAGCGTTTTGTAAGGATAGGTGCTGAGGGGCCAGGCTGCACCGTGGAGGAGCCGATGAAAGTGGTTACTGTGCCCAGCTACAGGGCTGAAGCGGAGAAGGTAATGACAGAAGGTGGGCGCTGGAGGAGGTAGGAGGTGAATGAAGAAACTAGAGGTCTCCATGAGGTTGGCGGGCTGGGTGGTGGGGATGGAGCTGAGCCAAAGCCACAAAGTGAATGGTCCAAGCTTACAGTTTCTAGGCATCGTGGTTCGGCTGATGACAAGATCCTGGGTGTGACCCTTTGAAAGGGTTGTCTCACGTGGAGCAGAGGTGAAAACCACTGAAACTGGGGAATTCAAGGACCTCAAGGTTAATACGTGGTTAGGACATCTGAGTGTTCCCCAGAGCTCTCAGGATGCTGTCTCCGTGGGTGGGAAGAGCTACAGAAGTTTATTAGAGAATGTGGAATAAAGAGTTAAGGCCTGAAGAATGATGTGGACAGAGGATGTGTGAAGGTTGGATTCAGTGTCAGTGTTCTGCCAGAATCTTCTATTCAGCCCAGGTTAGCTCTTTAACTTCCATTTCGGCCTCGTGAAGTTGAATAGCTAGATGCTTACCTCGGGATCATCTTTGGCGTCCCTGAACTTGCGGGTGATTAATGATCACATGACTCTGTAGGTTACTGTCATATTAAAACAACCTGAATTCAAGAATCATGAACAGGCATGTCATTCTGATTTAATGGTGACACTGGAATAGTCGCTGTGGAACACACGTAAGCATTTTATGATAGAAGTAATTTGGAGGGGAGAATCTTCGTGTAGGGTTTGAAGGTTGAAATTCTATCAGTCGGTTGAATAAATGTATACTTATTATTGTAAGAGTGAAATGCTTCTGTAGTGAATGGTGATTGTGAAAGCTATTTTCTAAATAAAAATAAGTGTTAGGGGAAAAAAATGAGGTTTTGTTCTCAATAATTGAACCCTTCCAAGCCACAGATTTCGTAAGAATATTTTAAGAAAAGGCTGGGTGCTGTGGCTCACGCCTGTAATCCCAGCACTTTGGGAGGCCGAGACAGGTGGATAACCTGAGGTCAGGAGTTCAAGAGCAACGTGGACAACATGGTGAAACCCTGTCTCTAACAAAAATACACAAATTAGGGGGGCATGGTGGCATGTGCCTGTAATCCCAGCTATTTGGGAAGCTGAGGCAGGAGAATCACTTGAGCCTGGGAGGCAGAGGTTGCAGTGAGCCGAGACTGTACCACTGCACTCCAGCCTGGGCAACAGAGCGAGACTCCATATAAAAAATATATATATGTGTGTGTGTATACATGTATATTTATATATGTACGTATATATACATTTATATGTACATATATTTATATATGTGTATATATATTTATATATGTGTATATATTTTAAGATAGTTCCTCATAGTTTTGAATCTATGGAGGTTAACTATTTATACAGAAATGCTTGTGGAAACAGTTGGTATAGATGCCAGCCATTTCTAGCAATTGGAGGTGAAGGCATTTTGAGATCACATCGAGCTGAGGATCTTAGGTACAAAGTTATTTCTAGGAAAACATTACTGGAAACAAATTTTCTTGAATTACAATTTGCAATACTTGAAAACTGAGAGATCCTATTAAATGTGCAAGTTGAGACTGAGGTCCAGTAATGCTGACATGAAGTTGTTGACTGCTGGTACAAACCCCAGTGACAGTACTGAGAACATGACTCTTTCTGTAGGATAATGTCAGACTTTTTTTGTTGTTGTTGTTTTTGAGATGGAGTCTCGCTCTGTCACCCAGGCTGGAGTGCAGTGGCCGGATCTCAGCTCACTGCAAGCTCCGCCTCCTGGGTTTACGCCATTCTCCTGCCTCAGCCTCCCGTGTAGCTGGGACTACAGGCGCCCGCCACCTCGCCTGGCTAGTTTTTTGTATTTTTTAGTAGAGATGGGGTTTCACCTTGTTAGCCGGGATGGTCTCGATCTCCTGACCTTGTGATCCGCCCGTCTTGGCCTCCCAAAGTGCTGGGATTACAGGCTTGAGCCACCGCGCCCGGCCAGACTTTTTTTTTTTTTTTGTCTGTTTCTGTTTTTGTTTTTTTGAGATGGAGTCTCGCCCTGTCGCCCCAGGCTGGAGTGCAGTGGCATGATCTTGGCTCACTGCAAGCTCCGCCTCCCAGGTTCACGCCATTCTCCTGCTCAGAGTAGTTGGGACTACAGGCGCTTGCCACCATGCCTGGCTAATTTGTTTTTGTATTTTTAGTAGAGACAGGATTTCACCGTGTTAGCCAGGATGGTCTCGATCTCCTGACCTCATGATCCACCCACATTGGCTTCCCAAAGTGCTGGGATTACAGGTGTGAGCCACAGAGCCCGGCATAATGTCAGACTTTTAAAATTTACTTAGTTGGCTCACGCCTGTAATCTCAGCACTTTGGGAAGCCAAGGTGGGAGGATTGCTTGAGCCCAGGAGTTCAAGACCAGCCTGGGTACCATAGTGAGGCCTGGTTTCTACAAAAAAAAAAAAATTAGCTGGGTTTGATGGTGTATGCCCCTAGTCCCAGCTACTGAGGAGGCTGAGATGGGAGAATCACTTGAGCCTGGGAGGTTGAGAGGTTGAGGCTACAGTTAAGCTATAATCACACCACTGTACTTCAGCCTGGGTGACAGACTGAGACCCTATCTCAAAAATAAATAAATAAACAAATATGAGTACTAGCTGAGCAGGTGGCCCGTGCCTGTAGCCCCAGTACTAGGGAGGCAAAGGCAGGAGGATCACTTGAGTCCAGGAGTTCAGGTTCAGCCTGGGCAACATAATGAGACCCTATCTCTATCAAAAATTTTTGGCCAGGTGCAGTGTATTTTTTCATAGAGACAGGGTTTCTCCATGTTGGTTAGGGTGGTCTTGAACTCCCAGCCTCAGGTGATCTGCCCACCTTGGCCTCCCAAAGTGCTGGGATTATAGGCATGAGCCACCATGCCTGGCCAAAATATATATATATATATATATATATTTTAGATTTGATTACTAACATTGTTAATAATATTATAATAATGTAATTATTGTGATTCGATTTTAGATTTCTTTGTGTATCCCAGAGGTTCATTTTCTGATGTGAGCCTTGGCTCCGGCTGACTCAATTTTCACATCAGGCATTGGGCCCAATTGTATATTTGGGCCACTTCTAGTTGGAGAGAAGAGGGATGGTGGTAGAGACAACTGAGAATCGCGGGCACTGTATTGCTTGCTGAGGGTGACCAGTCGGAGCTGGGAGCTAGCAGAAGCCTGCCAGGTTCCCTCCAGCGTGACCCCTTCTGCCCTGCCCCAGGTGTGGAAGGCCCGTGAGGGAGCTCTCTCAGAAAGGGCTGTCAGGGTCAAAGGAACTGAACCAGGACCTTTTGCTCTCTTCCAGCCTTGCACCAGGGAACGTCTAAATCTTCCTCTCTCCCCGCCTACGGCAGGACCACCCTGAGCCGGGTAAGGCCTCGGGACTGGAGATACAGACTATGTGGGAGGGGCGTGCCTATGGGGGTGCTGAGAGACTGAGCCACTTGGGTACCCTCAGGGAGCGGGGAGGCCCCCAAAGTGAAGGGGACCAAAGGCGAATATCCCCAACTGCCTCTGATTCCTTTGTGTCCTTTCTAGTTACAGTCCACAGAGTTCAGCCCATCAGGGAGTGAGACTGGAAGCCCAGGTGAGAAGTGGGCCCTGGTGCCGGCATCTGGGGAAGGGACTTACGCAGGTCCCTGGGCATCCGGGGTCTGGGCTCTGGGCAGGGGTCTGGTGAGGTCAGATGTGTTGGCCTGCTGACCTCAGAGCTGCCTCTGAACCATACCCCTTCTCTCCCACAGGCCTGCAGGTGAGTGCCTCCTGGAGGGGAACAGGCGGAGCACCAGGAGCCGGGTCCTGGTGCCTGGAAGTGTCAGGGGAAGGGGGGTGTGGGGCCACAGAGTTGCCCGGTGAAGAAGAAGAAGTTGGGGTAAGGCTGGGAAGGTCTCCCTGCCCCACTCTGGCTCACTGCGGCTTTGGTCTCCCCAGAACGGAGAGGGCCAGAGGGGGAGGATGGACCGGGGGAACTCCCTGCCCTGTGTGCTGGAGCAGAAGGTGAGGGGCAGGGGACCCAAGCGCCTATAGCGGGGCGGGAGGCTGGGGAGATGCCAGGCAAGTGGAATGCGCTGCGGGGTCTTCCTGGTGTCGAAGATGGGAGGGATGGCAGGGAAGTTGGGGGAGACAGAGGGCAAGATGGCATGAACCCCAGTGGCCTCTGCAGGTTGATGTGGGGGGCCTAGGGAGTCAAAGGACAGGACATTCTATGAACCTAAGATTGCCCCTCCCCCCACTCCCAGATCTATCCCTACGAAATGCTAGTGGTGACCAACAAGGGGCGAACCAAGCTGCCACCAGGGGTGGATCGGATGCGGCTTGAGGTAGGCAAGGAAGATGCCCTGGATGGGTGCGGGGCTGTCCACGGGCACTCTACTGCCTGGGAGAACACCCGGGGCCTCTTTGAGTGAGTGTCCCCTAGGTCACTGGGCACAGCCCCCACCCCACGCTGAGCTGCCCGATTCCCCCACGCAGAGGCATCTGTCTGCCGAGGACTTCTCAAGGGTATTTGCCATGTCCCCCGAAGAGTTTGGCAAGCTGGCTCTGTGGAAGCGGAATGAGCTCAAGAAGAAGGCCTCTCTGTTCTGATGGCCCCCACCTGCTCCGGGACGGCCCCCTTGCCCCTGCTGCTTCAGGGCTCTTCCCCGGCGGGTTGGGAGGGGCAGGAGGTGGCGTGGAAGTAGGGTGGGCTCCTTTCCTCAGGTAGAGGGGGGGCCAAGACCTCTGCAATCCCGGGCAGTGAGCTACGGACTTTCTTCCCCCTCACAAGCCTGGGGCCCTCCTGCTCTCATCCCTGACCCTCCCTGCACAGGGCAAAGCCAGTCGGGGTTCCGGCACACAGAGTTCATGTTTGCACCATCTCCCCGCCCCTCACCCCAGAGGGTGAGGAGGAATGAGGGGCATTGGTGGTTAGGCCTGTTGGCTGTCTTGAACAGCTGGAGGGAAGATGCAGGGGTGGGAAGCGGCCAGGCAGAAAGAGCTCCAGGCTCTCGTGTCGCCCACCCATCCCTCCCACACTCACTCCTGACAGCTTTCCCGCACTGCAGCCTCCTGCTCCTCTGATTCTAGTGGGAACAGGCCCCAGCTCAGCCTCTGGCAGGGAGGTCGCCTCCCAATTTCAGCTTGCCCTGACCTCTGCTCGCAACCCCCGAGCTTCAAAGCCTCTTGCTCCAGCCCTGCGGCTTCCCCAGAAGCCTGGGCTGAGGGTGGAGATGCCGCCTACACATGACCCTGGCCCTCCACCTGCCTCCGGGCCACGAAATGGGAATTCCAGCACCAAGCCAGGCACCGGGCAGAAGCTGGGCCTTCCGCCTCCCTTGGATGGGGTCAAGAGGCCAGGCCTGGCACATTTTGGAGTGTCCTGGCTACCAGCTCTCACCCACACCCACGCACCCCCCACACACTATGCTCTCTCAAGAATGTAATTTATTGGGGCCCCCCCAGCTGCTTTCCTCACCTGCCCCTGCCCTACCTTACACCCCCAGCTTGACTTCTTTCCAGTCCACGTGTGTATATAATGATATCTATATTTTTGCCCAGGTCTGGGTATTGCTTCTGCCCAGACCCTGGCATCCCTTTCCACTGTGTGTGTGACCATGCTGGGGGAGGGGACTCTGCTTGGAATTAAAAGGTCGCATTGGGTCCCTACATCTGTCTTTTCCTTATGAGCCACCAGACCTGGGTGAACGAGACAAGCCATATCAGGTGGAGGGAAGCCCTGGGAGTCAGGGTTCCAACGCAGGGGCCACCTAGGGCTGGAGGGGTGGAGACGCAGTCCCTCAGTACTCTTCCTCCAAGCCCAGGCCCAGAAGCAGGGGCCGTCTAGACGGACCTGTCTGCCTCTCCTTCAGGGACTCTGTGATAGGGGCAGGAGCCCTTGAGTTTGGGGCCAGAGGGAACTCACACCTCAGGGAGGGGCCTGGTAGAGAACTGGCTGGGAGGAAAGACTGCCCTAGCCCTCCACCAAATCCCGACGTGCTTGCGTTGGTGGCCAAGCTCAACATCGGACATGGTTGTCCCTCCCAAGGGGCAGGGTGCTCATGGTTCAATGGGGAGGCCAAACACAGAAAAGGTCAGCAGATGTGAATGTGTGGTGAGCTGATCCCCAAGAGTCAGGCAGGGGCAACTAAGGAATGGAGAAATGGCAGTTGGAGGACGAGTCAAGTGGAGGCCAAGGGAGGAAGACGGGAATCTGGTCTAGGTTGACTTGGCAAGGACTCCCAAGGGGAATAGACAGGGAATTGCATGTTGCGGTGGGGGGGGTGGTGCAGAGGGGCTGCAGATCTGACGGACGGAAAGACCAGAAAGAGGACTGCCTGCAGGTGTGGGTGCTTATGTGGAGAGGGGCCGCCCCCACCTGGCTGGAGCAGAACCATGTGTGGGCACATGAAGAAGCAGTAAGAGGGACCAGGTGAGTTGGAGGGTACGCAACTTGTGAACCTGAGACTGGAGCTGGGGCCTGGCCTGAGTCCCCTAGTTGAGTCCCTAGCCCCTGCAGCTGAAATAAGCAAAGTGGATAAGAATCCCTCAAATGTGAATGATTATTTTACATTGTAGGAGTTCTGTTGCATCCACAACATCATTTTATCCCTTCAGCAAACCTATGAGGTCAACAGGACAGATCACTGTCATCTTCTTAGCAAACGAGAAAATGTTGGGACAGAGACATTTCCTCTGAAGCCCAGCACGGCAGGAAACCAACGAGTAGAGAACGGAGACAGCATTCAGGTTTCCAGGACTTTCCCAATGGGTACTGTTGTCTGTGAAGGAGAAGCAGAGGAGGGCAGACTAGGAGGGGCAGAAAGAGAGAAATGGTTTCTGCACACATACCCAATACTAGGCATTCAGAAACTGCTGGGGGGCTTACCCTGCTCTGAGCATGGGGAACACAGCAGTGACCAGGCTAGCATGCCCCTTGTCCACAAAGAGCTCCCAGGCTGTTTGGGAAAATGTCGAGGTCATTGAACCCTAAGGGGTGCTGGAGACAGGGTTTGGGAACCGTATATAATAGGGGCAGGTTTGAACCTAGGTCCTAAAGGATTTTCAGTTCATGAGAATTTAGAGCATATATATGATGGGATACTACTTAGCCATAAAAAGGAATGAATTAATGGTATTCGTAGCAACATGGATCAGATTGGAGACTATTATTCTAAGTGAAGTAACTCAGGAATGGAAAACCAAACATCATATGTTCTCATAAGTGGGAGCTAAGTTATGCGAATTCAAAGGCATAAGAATGTCACAAAGGACCAGGCACAGTGGCTCACACCTGTAATCCTAGCACTTTCGGAGGCCAACATGGGAGGATTGCCTAGGCTCAGAAGTTCGAGACCAGCCTGGGCAACATGGCGAAACCATGTTTTAGTCTCTACTAAACCATATTTTAGTCTCTACTAAAAATACAAAAAATTAACTAGGCGTGGTGGCACACGCTGTAATCCGAGCTACTGAGGAGGCTGAGGCACGAGAATCGCTTGAACCTGGGAGGCGTAGGTTGCAGTGGGCCGAGATCATGCCACTGCACTCCAGCCTGGGCGACAGAGCAAGACTCTGTCACAAAAAACAAACCAAAAACCCACGATGGACTCTGGGGACTCAGGCGGAAAGGGTGGGAAAGGGTCGAGGGATAAAAGACTACAAATTGGGTACAGTGTATACTGCTCGGGTGATGGGTGCACCAAAATCTCACAAATCATCACTGAAGAACTTACTCATGTAACCAAACACCACCTGTTCTCCAATAACCTATGAGAAAAAAAAAAAAAAAAAAAAAAGGCTAGGCGCGGTGGCTCACGCCTGTAATCCCAGCACTTTGGGAGGGCAAGGCAGGTGGATCCCCTGAGGGTCAGGAGTTTGAGGCCAGCCTGGCCAACGTGGTGAAAACCCATCTCTACTAAAAAAAAACAAAACAAACAACAAAAAAACTTAGAGCAGCTCAGAGTGGAGCTCTCTGTCCCTAAAACAAAGCCTTAGGAAGTGCCTCTCAGTGCCTCCTCCCCACAACACACACATAAATAAAAAATAAAAAAATTAAAGTGTGAGCAAATTCTTTCACATTGAGAGTCATTGACTATATGGCTTTTTTTTTTTTTTTTTTTTTGAGACGGAGTTTCTCTCGTCACCCAGGCTGCAGTGACAATTAATACTAATTAATACAATGCTAATTAATACAAGCTAAGTGCTAATTAATACAAAAAATTAGCCGGGCGTGGTGGCAGGCACCTGTAGTCCTGCCTACTTGTGAGGCTGAGGCAGGAGAATGGCATGAACCCGGGAGGCGGAGCTTGCAGTGAGCTGAGATCGCACCACTGCGCTCCAGCCTGGGTGACAGTGCGAGACTCCGTCTCAAAAAAAAACCAAAACAAAACAAAACATAAAACACAGTTTACCATGAAATCGTCTTCAAGTCTTCATTTAAGCTAATAGGAGAGGCTTCATTCAAAGATCTTCCCCTAAATGGGCTAACCTGACATCCAAATTTAATAAAATTTAATAAAACATCACGGTCTCTGATACTTCTGGAATATAACACATAGAGTGTGTACACTGACTTCATTAGAGTTTTAAAACTAACATTTAAAAAGTTAAGTCGAATAAAAGGTTATGCACTCCCGATGTACTTTCATTATCCCCTAGAGTCCTCTGAGACATGCTGAAGGGAAGCAAGCTGATTTGATCTATCCAGCCTGTGTCCTTTACCTGTGAGGAGGTGGGCCTAGAAATCTGCAGAGACTGGACTGGAACTCTCACCTGTCAGAGAACTGAGGTCCCAATCAATTCTCACTCGGCCTGGACTTGGCCGAACCCTGGCCCTCCCTAGGGCCTGAGGCGCAGACCCTGGCCACCCTGGCTCAGAGTCTGGACTGCAGGCTCCACACCACAGCACGGAGCCCACTCTGGGCAGGCCAGCATTTCCTGTGCCTCAGCCCCACTGGGGAATGGGTCCTAAAAGGTGATGCGGGTCCTGTGAAGCCGGAGACCCCAAAACTCTAGGTTCTATAATTCTGACAGGGGCTATTCTTCCTTCCCGAGGGAAACTGAGTCCTTTCCCTTTCGTCATATGTCAGTGATTAGCAGAGACACTATTTTTTTGTGTTTGTGTTTATTTTAGAGACACTATCTTGCTGTCACCCAGTCTGGACTGCAGTGGCACGATCATAGCTCATTGCAGCCTCGAACTCCTGGGTTCAAGTGATCCTCCTCCCACCTCAGCCTCCCAAGTAGCTTGAACTACAGGCGTATACCACCACACCTTGCTAATTTTTTTTTTTTTTTTTGTGGAGACAGGATCTTGCTATGTTGCCCAGGCTGGTCAATAGTCTTGGCATCCTAAAGTGCTAGGATTTCAGGCTTGAGCCACCACACTTAGCTGCAGAAACTTCCCTTTTTTTTTTTTTTTTTTTTTTTTAGACGGGGTCTCACTCTGTTGCCTGGGCTGGAGTGCAGTGGCATGATCTTGGCTCACTGCAACCTCCACCTCCCGGGTTCAAGTGATTCTTCCACCTTAGCTTCCCAAGTAGCTGAGACTACAGGTACTTACCACTACGCCTGGCTAATTTTCTGTATTTTTAGTAGAGACAGGTTTCACCATATTGGCCAGGCTGGTCTCAAACTCCTGGCCTCAAGTGATCAACCCGCCTTGGCCTCCCAAAGTACTGGGATTACAGGTGTGAGCCAATGCCCACAGCCCATAAACTTTCTGATAGCCATGTCAAAAAAGTAAAAAGCAAGACGTGAAATTAATTTTAACAATATACGTTATTTAACCCAACACACCTAACAGTCACTTCAATATGTAATCAATATAAGCCATGATTATTGCAGTTTCACCTTCTTTCCTTTCTTACTGTATCTTCCAAATCGGGGTGTGCTTGGCATTGCACATCTTGGTTGGGACCAGCACATTGCAGGAGCTCATCAGCCCATGTGCCTGGGGCTACCTGAGACTTCAATTCAGGAGGAATTGTAATTCCTCCTCGAAAACACCCCCCTTAGCTCCGGCCTTAATCCCAGCTACTCAGGAGGCACTGGCAGGAGGGTCGCTTGAGGCCAGAAGCTCAGATCAGCCTAGGCAGCATAGTGAGACCTCCCCTCCCAGGGAAAAAAAAACAACAACAATTGGCCAGGCGTGGTGGCGCGCCTGCGGTCCCAGCTACTCTGGAGGCCAGGGTTGGAGGATCGCAAGAGTCCAGGAGTTGGAGGCTGCAATAACCAGAGATCGCGCCACTACACTCCAGTCTGGGCAACCAAGCGAGACCCTGTCTCGAAAGAAAGAAAGAAAAAAAAAAAAAACCCTCCCAGCCAACTCTCAGGGCCCACCGCTGGCGGTCCCCAACCCCCTTCCCCGGCCCGACCTGGCGCCCCCAGCCCGGCTTAGCCAGCGCCACGCAGCCGGGCCGGGAAGGGGCGGAGCCGCCGGGCCCCGCCTCCCTTGCCGCGCCGGGGCCGCCGAGGCCAAGGGGCTGCCTCCTCCGCCTAGAGCGCCGCTGCCGACGCCTTCGCCCAGGAGCCGGGGGGCCGGGCGCCATCATGCTGAGCCGGCTCGGGGCGCTGCTGCAGGAGGCCGTGGGGGCGGTGAGGCCGGGAGTGCCAGGCCGCCCGGGGTCGCGGGCCTAGGCCGGGCCGGGCGGGCGCGGAGCCGGGTGCGGCCGGCGGGAGGGAGGGAGGGCGGGCGGGCGCGGGCCCCCTCGGGCAGGGACACCCGGGCCGCGGCGCCCCTTTCCCGGCCTCTCCTCGCCGGCCGCGCCCCACTTCCCCTCGCTCTTCCCAGTCCCGCTCCCAGACTCCTCCCGACCGCCCCACCTCCCCGGCCTGCTCCCGCGTCGCTTCCTGTCTGTGCGTCCTGGCCACGGAGTCTCCCAATTCCCGAACTCGCCTTCGCCGGGACGCTCCCTGTCACCCCTTGGGGTGTTTCCTGCCCCCTCGGGCCCTAGACCGCCTCCCCCAGTACCGGTGGGCCTGCCTCCTTCCTCCGCTCCACCCCGCCTGGGCTTGAAAAAATCGCCGCCCCTTCTCCTCGGTCTGATCTCCCAGACAACTCCAGGACCTTGTTGGGGTGCAGGACGCCCTTCCCGTCACCCCGGGACGTGGGAAGTGCGGGCCCTGCCGGTCCAAGTCCCCACGAAGGGTAAAGACCCGGGCAGGCTGGTGGGCGCCCAGCCGGGGAAACCGCCTTCTGCAGCGTGCCTATGTTTCCAGCGTGGCTGTCACCCCTCACAAGCCAAATTGACTTTGAGTTAGGGACAGGCCGCCCGTGGTGGGGCGTGAGTGGCCCTGTGCGGGGAGGAGAGTCCATTGATGCTTCACATGCCGTCAGAGTGTGTTTTTGCCATTTTTTGTTGGGGCTGCAGGCTGGCAAGCAGCCCACTACTAGGGTTCGTTCAGCAAGATGTAGTGCTGTGTAGGGAGGGCGGGGGTATTCCTGATAGGGTGGGGGGGTGCCTGCTGTTGAAAGTAACTCTGCCAAGAAGCTGTCTGTAAAGTCAACAATACTTTTCTGCCTCCAAGTATAAATCTTCCCCCAATTGATGAGTTGAGTATCAGATTTTCTCAGGAGAGAAAGTCTTGGGTTTCACCCTCCTTCCTCCCCACCACCTCCTCCCCCACCCTCATGGGAGCTCCTGTTGAAGGAAGTTTGCCTTAGGCAAACTTGGGAAGAAAGTCAGAAACTATGACTTCCTACACCTTCCCAGCCCTGCTGTTGACCCAGGTCCAGGGCCTTGGGGCATCCAGGTAGAGAGGGTTCCAAAATGATTTTTCCTCCCCTTCCCTCATCCCCAGTCAAAACAGCTGTCATCTTAAAAGTGATCTGATAAACTAATTCGTACCTCTGAGGAACACTCCATTTACAGGAGGTGAGACAGGCCAGACAGTTCCTCAGTCCTGAGGAGTGAATTTCTTTTTCTTTTCTTTTTATTATTATTTATTTATTTCTGAGCCCAGGCTGGAGTGTAGTGGTTCAATCTCTGGCTCACTGCAGCCTCCACCTCCTGGGCTCAAGCAATCCTCCCACCTCAGCCTCCTGAGTAGCTGGGACTACAGGCATGCTGCACCACGCCAGGCTAATTTTTGTATTTTTTGTAGAGACAGGGTTTCATCATGTTGCCCAGGCTGGTCTTGAACTCCTGGTCTCAAGCGATCCACCCGCCTTAGCCTCCCAAAGTACTGGGATTACAGGCATGAGCCACTGCGCCTGGCTAGGAGTCAATTTCCAAGGCTTCCAATGACGGAAGTACAGGCATCAGTGGCAGGAGGAGATTTTGGCAGTGGAGGGACATCTTTTTAGCCAAGTGATCTTCTGGGCCCTTTAGTATTGAACATGTAGGCTATGTCCGGGAGGTGTGGCTGGCCCTACAGGGAGACAAATTCCTCTTTTCTGCTCTACCCCCAGGTCTCCAGTCTAGGTCTTTTCCAAGCTTGGGTCACCAAGTAATGTGTGATCCCAGTAAGTCAGCTGACTCCTCATTGAGGAGGAAGAGTGCTCCTTCCCACCCTCTTCTGATCCAACAGATAGGAATCATTACAGCTCTTTTTTTTTTCTTTTTTTTGGACTACAGGTCTGCGCCACCACGCCCAGCTAACATTTGTATTTTCAGTAGAGACCAGGTTTCACCATGTTGGCCAGGCTTGTCTCAAACTCCTGACCTTAAGTGATTGACCTGCCTCAGCCTCCCAGAGAGCTGGGATTACAGGTGTGGGCCACCACTATGTCCGGCCACTAATAATATCTTTAAAGAGAAATTGTTGGGTTCAGTGTCTTTGGTTTGGAGTTGCCGGTCATGGAGTCAGGTAAAGATGACACACCTGTGTCACCAGCTCTCTAATGGCCTGTGCTGGTTAACCTGCCTCTCCCATGTCTCCTGTCGTACTGGAGCGTTCTTTTTGGTTAAAGCCCAGCTCAAGGTTTTCAAAGACTGTAAGTCAATTTTGAGGCTAAAGGAGACCCCATCACAGAAATTATGAGATAATTGTAGGGCTGCTGAAGGGCCAGAGGACTTTCTGAAACAAGGAACTAGGGAAAGAATGTCTCCAGGAGGTTCCTGAGATATTTGGTAAATATTCATGGGTATTCACTATGCGCTGAGCCATCGAGGGCAGGCTAGCGGTGAAACACAGAACCCTGGCTCTCAGGGAGCTCATCGTCTAGCAGAAGAGACGACTGCTCAGCACGGCAGGCACTGTCACATGGAAGGTGGTGAGATGCCATCACTCCACAGGGATAGAATATTTGGAATAACTGTGGGTGGTGCTACTTTTGAGAAGGGTCATAGCCCCTACCAACTAGCTTTGAAAGAAGCCAAGATGCCCTGTGGACCGAGGGGAGTTTCCAGTTCTCTGAATGTCATCCCTCCCTGTGTTGCAGTGGCCTTCTAAGCATATTCTTCCTGCCTTTACCTCCTCTCCCAAGCTCAACTGCCAGATGAATCTTCCTAAAACACTGCTCAGACGGTGCCAGTGGCTGGGTGTGGTGGCTCACGCCTGTAATCCCAGCACTTTGGGAGGCCCAGGCGGGCAGACCACTTGAGGTCAGGGGTTCGAGACTAGCCTGGCCAACATGGTGAAACCCTGTCTCTACTAAAAATACAAAAATCAGCCAGGCGTGGTGGCACACATCTGTAATCCCAGCAACTTGGGAGGCAGGAGAATCACTTGAACCCAGGAGGCGGAGGTTGCAGTGAGCTGAGATGGTGCCGCTGCACTCTAGCCTGGGTGACAGTGAGACTCTCTTTTATTTATTTAAAAAAAAAAAAAAAAAAAAAAAAAAGCTGTCATTGACCTGCTCCCTGCTGCCTGCAAAAAATGATAGAGGCTCCAGAGTCTCACCAGCACCCCTTCCCCAGACACACTTTGCAGAGTTCCTTCCGGTTCTTCAAGTTTTAGTTCAGATGTGATCTTGGTAAAGCCTTCCCTGTTCCAGCCTGTTAGAAGTTACCCCTTTTTCTGAGAGGTCACCACTTTCCACCTGTCCTGAGGCCTCACACTACTTCCTTGTAGCTTCATTATTCAATGCAATTTTGTATCGTCTTCTCCATGGCACGTTTCTTTTTTTTTTTTTTTTTTTTTTTTTTTTTTGAGACGGAGTCTCGCTCTGTCGCCCAGGCTGGAGTGCAGTGGCCGGATCTCAGCTCACTGCAAGCTCCGCCTCCCAGGTTCACGCCATTCTCCTGCCTCAGCCTCCCGAGTAGCTGGGACTACAGGCGCCCGCCACCTCGCCCGGCTAGTTTTTTGTATTTTTTTAGTAGAGACGGGGTTTCACCGTGTTAGCCAGGATGGTCTCGATCTCCCGACCTCGTGATCCGCCCGTCTCGGCCTCCCAAAGTGCTGGGATTACAGGCTTGAGCCACCGCGCCCGGCCCATGGCACGTTTCTTGAGGACTGGGTGTTAGTCATCCTCATGTTGCTTGTGGCATCCAGCATAGTGTCTTGTACATAGTGGGCGCTTGGAATGAATGAATGATTTCATGAGTGGCTACTCAGCTCTGTGGTGCAGTGAAGTGTGAGGTCAGAGAGAGGTGTGGGCAGGCAGGGACACTGGAGAGGGCTTGGTGGAGCTGCTGGGGACTGAACCTCGCTGGGGACTCTCAGGATCCAGACAAGTTATCGGGATACAGAGCACCTTGGGCAGAGGAGTGGCCCCAGCAAAGACCTAGAGGCAGAAATGCACAGCTGTGGGGAGGGATGATTAGAATTCTTTCTTTTTTTTCCTGAAAACATTTACTCTGCAAGAAAAGTGAAGGAATGGTTTTGTTTTTGAGAAGTTTTCAGGGAAAGTGGTTGTTCTCAGTGCAAGGCCAGTATCAGCCATGGTGCAGAGATGGAGAGAACTTGTGGAAAAGGGGGAGGTTAGGGGCTTTCCCAGAGCAGAACCAGAATTTTCCGAGGCTTGATAGAAGGAGCCGGTAGAGGAGGAAACGAGAGCAGCACTGGCTAAGGAGTTGGGGTTGTGCAGGCTCAGGCTTTGGACACAAGATGAAAGCATGTTAGAAGGAAGGCACTTTGTTAATATCATGCTAATGTTACCTACCCATCAAAATGAACAGAGCCTGTGGTGGTCTTGAACAGATTTTCAGAGACTCTCAGATTGAGAGGAATGGGAAAGCTTTGTCTTTTTCTTTTTTTTTTTTTTTTTTTTTGAGATAGGGTCTCACCTCGTCACCTAGGCTGGAGTGCAGTGGCACGATCACAATTCACTGAAGCCTTGACCTCCCCGGGCTCAGGTGATCCTCCCAGCCCAGCCTCCCAGGTAGCTGGGACTATAGGCACACACCACCATGTCCTGCTAGTGTTTAAATTGTTTCTAGAGACAGAGCGTCATCATGTTGCCAAGGCTGGTCTCAAACTCCTGGACTCAAGCCGCCTGTCCACCTTTGCCTCACGGTTGGGCTTATGGGCCTGAGCCACTGCACCTGGCCTTTGCCACATTTTCCATCTGCATCATTTTGCTTTTCTTTGGGGGACTGC
The DNA here is from genome assembly GCF_043159975.1 of Macaca nemestrina. Classification (NCBI taxonomy): domain Eukaryota; kingdom Metazoa; phylum Chordata; class Mammalia; order Primates; family Cercopithecidae; genus Macaca; species Macaca nemestrina. Next base: position 132,472,589 of record NC_092132.1, on the reverse strand, counting down.
GTTCCTCTATGTGCCTCTACTGTAGTGTAACCATGCTGTGTTGAAATAATCTGTGTCTGTTTCCCCCAGCAACATTCTTAGCACCTCCAGGACACAGGACAGGATTGTGACATATAGCAAGAAAACCGCATTTCCAGGAGGGAGGGGTATCTAGGGAGAAGTGGCTGTCAGGAGATACTTGGCTAGATATGGAGACAGTGCCAGTGTGTCCGGGAGAAAATGTGTTATTCCTCCCTTTGAAAGCCAGGGAGCAGGGTGCCTGCTCATGAGGAGGCCTAGCATGAACCTGACACTCGGCATGGAATGTCTGTTCCCACGAAGACAGGGGCTCCCTGGCCTTTGTGGCCCCCACCGAGGTTGTGTCTCTGCCCTCTCCGCAGCGCGAGCCCAGCATTGACCTGCTGCAGGCCTTTGTGGAGCACTGGAAGGGCATCACGCACTACTACATCGAGAGCACAGGTGCGGCCTGGCCCTCCCCAGCCGGGGGACCCTGGAGGGAGCGGGGAGGAAGAAGTGTGCAGAGTGTCACCATGCAGGTGTCCTGGGAAAGGTAACGTGCCCACTTGTGCAGAATTGGAGCCGAGTTCATGGAGACAGAGAACCGGACAGACAGAAGACCCAGAGCCCTGGGCCACTCTGCTCCTGATGATTTAGCTGCCGGTCCCACCCTGACCTTTTGGAAAGGGCTGTGTGAGGGAGGAGTAGCCTCGCTGGGGGTCTCACTGGCCTGACTCTGCAAGGAAGAGGTGGCTGCACTTCCCCCAGCTTCCAGCTCCAGGCCTTCAGGCCCCAAGAGCATGTGCCTAGGGTTTACTGATCAAAAGAAAAGAGTTTAACAACTTCCCCTTTCCCCTGAGCCAACTTAGGGGCATTTTCCTTGTAGAGATCTGGGGTAGGAGGAGAATGAAAACCAAGGTGGGTAACATGCCTGGGTCCCTCTCCCCAAGCTGACACCCCAGAGAGCCAAAGCCTTGGGTCACCTGGTCCCATCAGGATCGCTCACTGAGGGGACGGCATCTGAGTGGCTGCTCTGCAGTCATGATGCTGCCACGGGTGGATACAGACTTGTTGCCAGGTAACCATATCCTGCATCCCTCACTTTCCCCTTCCTGGAGTTCAGACTGGGGCTTCATTCCAGCCCACACCTTTCCTACAGGCTTTCTTTCCAGCCCGGGCCAGCCCAGGAAATTCAGAAATCTGTGGGACCCTCTGAGGGTTCTGCTAGATCAGGTTTCTCAATCTTGACACAGTTGGCATTAGACCTGGAGCCTTCCCTGCGCGGGGCTGTCCTGGGCAGTGTGGGATGTGCAGCAGTAATTCTGGCCTCTACCCACTAGGTGCCAGTAGCACACCCCACCCCCGAACTGGGACAACCAGCAATGTCTCCAGACATTGCCTCATGTTCCCTGGGGGAGAAAAGCCCACCCCCGGTTCGGAACCACCTCTTCAGGTGAAAGATCTCTTGAAGGAGAGCCTTGGTCCACCAGCTGAGTAAGATCAGATCAGAACTGGCTTAAATTCACCTGGGGCTCCCCCCACCCCCCAGCCCTTTCATTTCCAGAATGGTTCCTAGACTAGAAGGGTCGGAAGTGCCTGGGGCAGGCCACCCTACTCAAGCTCCTGTTCCTTAAAGGAAAGCTAGGGGGTGCTCCAAGGCCAGTCCTGAAGCACCAGAACTTTCTTTAAAAGACACACTGAGACTGACTGCAAAAGCCCCACTAAGTAGCTTCCCTGTCAGGGCCTTGGTACAGAGAGCAGGACTGGGTCAGACCTGAAGGTGGTGATGCAGATGTTTTTTTCCTCTTTGTGAAAAACAGAGGCTTGCCTTCTCTGAGTGTCAGCTGGGGAGGCCCCGGGAGGTTCTCTCTCAGGCAGCTGCTGGAATTACAGCTTCTAAGTTACGTGACAAGAGCCCTGAGCCCACAGCGTCTCACTCAGGCCCAGAGCTGACAGCAGCCTTCTGTGGGCCCAGGACCATGTGTCCCTGTCTCTGTACCTATCCCAGGGTTTGAAGGAAGCCGATGCTGCTGCCCCCAATAAAGTACTGGGCATGCATGCGTTCTCAGAGGACTGTGTCCTGAGCCTGGAAAGACTTTTGTCTTCTTAAATATTGAAGCATCCACTGTCAACTTCCATTTCCCAGTTGCCCGCAGCTCTCTTCCCCCACCTCTCCCAGACAGGACCTCCCCTTTCTGGGCTTTGGCAGGAGATGGTGAAGTTTCAAGCCAGGGTGCCCCTCTTCACCCTACTTACCCTTGTTTCCCAAACATCAATTAGATGAAAACACCCCCGCCAAGAAGACAGACATTCCCTGGCGGCTGAAGCAGATGCTGGACATCCTGGTGTATGAAGAGCAGCAGCAGGTGGCCGTGGGTGAGGCAGGGCCCTGCCTGGAGTACCTGCTGCAGCACAAGATCCTGGAGACTCTCTGCACACTGGGCAAGGCCGAGGTGGGAGGCCCCCTGCGCGCTGGGCCAGGCCGAGGTGGGAGGCCCTCTACGCACTGGGCAAGGCTGTGGTGGGCAGCCCCAGGCTCCCTGGATTCCAGGCTGAGGTGGGCAGCCTGGGGTTCCCTGGATTCCAGGCCTTTCTGCCTGTGCTCCTCCCAGTCCTGACACTGAAAGTGGCAGCTGCGGGGAGAGGAGCAAACAGGACAGGCACTGTGGCTGTCTCACTTAGAACACTCCACCATCCCAGCACCCCTGTTCCCAGTTCACTCCACAAAGATGGGCCTGCCGCGTGCCAGGCTCTGCTCTAGATGCTGGGGACACAGTAGGGATTCAGACTGACAAGAGCCAAGGCATGGTGGTGCGCGCCTGTAGCCCCAGCTACGTGGGAGGCTGAGGTGGGAGGATTGCTTGAGCCCAGGAGGTGGACGCTGCAGTGAACTGTGATCATGCGACCGCACTCCTGCCTAGGAGGCAGAGCAAGATGCTGTCTCTTAAAAAAAGGAAAGAAAATCCGACAAGAATCCTAGTGGGAGAGGCAGGACCATCCTGTGATGGATCAATAATGACCCAGTTATGGAGCACAGTGATGCAGGAAAAGGGGTTGCGAGTGCCAGGAAGGCCAGTTTCGAACAACGTGGCGAGGGAAGCAGGCCTGTGAGAAGGGGCCCTCTGAGCCAGGATTGAGGGAGGAGTTGAGCCTGGGGCTCTCTGGGGGTGTAGCGTTCCAGGTGGGGGACACACCTCTGACAGGAGCTCCTTCCCTGGCCTCAGTCCCCCCAAGACATGCGGCAGGCGGGGGCCACGGTCCTGACAGGCACTCTGTCCCTGGCCTCAGTTCCCCCCAGGCATGCGGCAGGCGGGGGCCACGGTCCTGACAGGCGCTCTGTCCCTGGCCTCAGTTCCCCCCAGGCATGCGGCAGCAGGTGTTCCAGTTCTTCAGCAAGGTTCTGGCGCAGGTGCAGCACCCCCTGCTGCATTACCTCAGCGTCCACAGGCCTGTGCAGGTGAGGGGCCCAGAAGCCAAGGGGTGTGTGGGTGTAAGTCCCCACTCTCTCCCCCGCCACACCTCTCCCCAATGTTTCTGTCCTGCTGCTCTTCCAGAAACTCCTCCGACTCGGTGGGACAGCTCCCGGATCTGTTACAGAGAAGGAGGAGGTGCAGCTCACCACCGTCCTCTGCTCCAAGATCCAGCAGGACCCAGAGCTGCTCGCCTACATCCTGGAAGTGAGCACTCCCACTAGGAAGAGGAGCGGGAGGGCCTGGAACCCCAGGGCAAGCCCCCTCGGCCCTCCTGAGAGGCAGACGCAGAGAGCAGGTACCCAGGAGGCACGCAGGCAGCTTCTCCTCCAGCTCCAGGCTGAGGCCCTGCCAGCAGCCCACCCTGCGGTCCCAGTAGGGGACCCTGGGAAGTGGTCCCCACCAGGCCTGGCCTCATCCCACCCTCTTTGCAGGGTAAAAAGATTGTAGGTAGGAAGAAGGCATGCGGAGAACCCACTGCCCTGCCTAAGGACACAGCCAGCCACAGGGACAAGGACTGCTCCCACGATGGTGCTCCTGCCAGGCCCCAGCTGGACGGGGAGCCCTGTGGGGCCCAGGCCTTGAACAGCCACATGCCTGCTGAGACCGAGCAGCTGGATGGTGGGACTGCAGAGAGCAACCTGATCACCTCCCTGCTTGGGCTGTGCCAGAGCAAGGTGCTGGCAGCAGAGATGGAGAGGGTGGGGCGGGGGAGGGGTGGGTCGATGGCCAGGAGGTGATTTGGGGGCTCACATGCACGTCCCTGAAGTTGCGTCCTCATCCCCTAGAAGAGTCGGGTGGCGTTGAAGGCCCAGGAGAACCTGCTGCTCCTGGTGAGCGTGGCCTCCCCAGCAGCCGCCACTTACCTGGTCCAGAGCAGCCCCTGCTGCCCTGCGATTGTCCAGCACCTCTGCCAGCTGTACCGGTCCATGCCTGTCTTCCTGGACCCCGCAGACATTGCTGCCTTAGAGGGCATCAGCTGGAGGTGGGTGCCCAGCCCGGGAAGGCTGGCCAGCATCTTTAGTTGCTGGCAGCCCTGCCTGTCTTTAGTGGCCAGCTCCCCTGGTATTCCACGTTGCTAGGGACCCCTGCTGGCCACCATCTCCCCAAGGCTGCAGCTGATCCCCAGGGGCCTTCGTGCCCTCCAGGGAAGCACTGCTTTTGCTGCCTCTGTCCTTAAAACCCCCAAGATAACCGATCCCCAGCCACAGAGGTTCCACAGGAGAGGGGAAGGGCCCAGTTTCGGGAGACATTGAGGAAGACCTTGAAGCTCCTTCCCCACTCTCTGAGACTTCTCTCCCCTCTTCAGGTTACCCAGTGCCCCATCTGATGAGGCTTCCTTCCCTGGGAAGGAGGCCTTGGCTGCCTTCTTGGGCTGGTTTGATTACTGTGACCACCTTATCACAGAGGCACACACGGTGAGCAGGGGCGGGCGGGGGCCGGGCTCTCATGCTATTCCCTGTACCGTCTCCATCTCGAGGACTACGTGGAGCAGGGACATGGAAACATGGGGTCCAGGAGCTAGGCGGGGCCCCAGGCAGGCTGGAAACCCTCTCCTGTGGCATCAGGCGCTGCGCAAGGACATGGTTATTTCTCAGCGGGAATTGTGATGAGCGCAAAATGCGTTGACGACATGCTCTGTGGAACCCAGGTGGTTGCAGACGCCTTGGCGAAGGCCGTGGCTGAGAAGTTCTTCGTGGAGACCCTGCAGCCCCAGCTCCTGCATGTGTAAGTGTCCAGTTACCTCAGGCATGGCTGTGGTCTACAGCAAACTGCCTACCCCACCCAGCCTTGTCCTGTCCCTAAGGCCAGACACCTTCTTGACCAGAATCCCATCTGTGGACCCCATTGGGTGATGTTTGCCAGGCCTGCCCTGTGATGTGCACCTGGCTCTGAGCTACGTGGGCTAAACGAAGGCCTCCTACCCTTCCCTGCAGGACCCCAGCAGGGATGGGCAAGTGACCACAGACATACCAGCCAAAGATGCGAGGCAAGCAGGAAGGGTTCTGCCACCCGCACTCGTGTGCTATCTGCACACCCCGGGCCTGGCTAAGGTGCCCTCTTCCCATAGGTCCGAGCAGAGCATCCTGACCTCCACCGCGCTCCTCACAGCCATGCTGCGCCAGCTCCGCTCCCCTGCGCTGCTGCGGGAGGCCGCGGCTTTCCTCCTGGGCACAGACCGGCAGCCTGAAGCCCCCAGGGACAACCCCCATGCCCTGTACGCTCACCTCATCGGGCACTGCGACCACCTCTCTGATGAGGTACGGAGGGGGACCTCCACCTCTGTTCCTCTCGCCACCCCTGCCAGAGGGAGTTCCTGAACACTCTTCCCATAACTCCACCTTTGAGACGCTGATCTGCAAAACACTGCCGAGCCGCTTTTGTCACACACTAATTTTCTCTGATCATATGCATTTTTTTTTTTTTAAAGAGACAGGGTCTTTCTCTGTCACCCCAGGCCCTGGAGTGCACTGGTGTGATCCTAACTCACTGCAGTCGCCAACTCCTGGCCCCAAGCGATGCTCTCACCTCAGCCTCCTAAAGTGCTGGGAATGCAGGCATGAGCCACCGTGCCCAGCTTATTTTACAGTATTTTATATTTTGGACAGTGCTTTTATACTCACTTGATTTGCGGGAGGGCTGACACCTACTCCGTGAGGCAGGCAAGGTTGATACTCCCATTTCTCAGACATGGAAAGTAAGGCACAGAGAAGCAATTTGGCTTGCCTGAAATCGCACGTCCAATTAGTCACGTACCAGGGACCACCCAGACTTCTTGATTCCTAGGCCCACACCCCCCACCACTCCCCCCAAAACCTGCCACCTTAGCATCCAGCCAAGGGAGGTGACTCTGCCTCAGGCCTTTTCTTATCTGGGTTAGCCATGCCAAGGCACCCCTGGGAGCTGGGTGGGGAAGGGGCTATCCTGCCGACCGCCTTCCCGCTCCAGATCAGCATCGCCACGCTCCGGCTGTTTGAGGAGCTGCTACAGAAGCCCCACGAGGGGATCATCCGCAGCCTGGTCCTGCGCAACCTTGAGGGCCGCCCTTACGTGGCCTGGGGCTCACCAGAGCCTGAGAGCTATGAGGACACACTGTAAGTGAAACCAGCGCCCTCTGGACCCAGCCCGGCCCTCAGCACTCGCACACTCACTCTGTCCATTCATTCATTGGTGCCGCACTGTTCTGTCCTGGCCATAGAGATCTGGAGGAAGACCCCTACTTTACCGACAGCTTCCTGGATTCCGGCTTTCAACCTCGTGCAAAGCCTCGCCTAGCTCCTGCCACCAGCTACGATGGCAAAACAGCAGTGACCGAAATCGTCAACAGGTGGGGAACAAGTTAGGCAGTCTGAACCACTCGAGTTTTACTCTTTTTTTTTTTTTGAGATAGTCTGGCACAAACTTAGCTCACTGCAGCCTCCACCTCCCGGGTTCTGGGTTCAAGCAATTCCTGTGCCTCAGCCTCCCGAGTACCTGGGATTACAGACATGCACTACCACACCCAGCTAATTTTTATATTTTTAGTAAAGACGGGGTTTCCCAATGTTGGCCAGGCTGGTCTCGAACTCCTGACCTCAGGTGATCCGCCCACCTTGGCCTCCCAAAGTGCTGGGATTACAGACCTGGTCACCGTGTCTGGCCTGAGTATTTTTCTTTGGCCACAGCCCTGGGGTCCAGTTGGGGAGGGAGATAGGGGTCCCACGAGCAGGGGAGAGCAGGGTGAGCCGGGAGCGCCTCCACACCAGCTCCTGTTTCTCAGTTTCCTGTGCCTGGTCCCCGAGGAAGCCAAGACCTCTGCCTTCCTGGAGGAGACGGGCTATGACACGTACGTCCACGATGCTTATGGCCTGGTGAGTGGCTCCTGCTACCAGCTCCCACTTCCTGTCCTCCAGAACAGCTGGGTGATAAGCTCTGGGTTCCCCCTCTCTCATGCCCAAGGACCCCAGCCCATCCCTCCTACGTGGGGCCCCGTCTGCTGGTTCCCAATCCCTGGGCCCGCTGCTTCTACTCTCCCGCCTGTCTTAGTTCCAGGAGTGCAGCTCCCGCGTTGCGTCCTGGGGCTGGCCTCTGACCCCCACACCTTTGGACCCCCATGAGCCTGAGCGACCTTTCTTCGAGGGCCACTTCCTCCGAGTGCTGTTTGACCGCATGTCCCGGATTCTGGATCAGGTAGCCAGTGGGCCTGGGCCAGGAGAACTCCAGGCTGGTGCCTCTGGGGTCCTTTGAGAGCAGGGGCTGGCCACAGGGTTGCCTCCGCTTCGGTTCTTTGGTGCACAGCACCCCTGTCCTTTCCCCAGGTGGGAAGCCCCGTCTCGCCCCTGCTTCACATGTCCTAACATGTTCTGGTCCTCAGCCCCATGGAATCCATGACACACACACATCACGTGAGCCTCCCACCCCCACACACATTCACACTGGCCAGGCATCTTGCTGGAGGAGTGCAAAAATACTCACCAGCCCTGCCAGCCCTCAGCTCTGTCCACCATGTTCCTACAGCCATACAGCCTGAACCTGCAGGTGACCTCGGTCCTGTCCCGGCTTGCCCTCTTCCCCCACCCCCATATTCATGAGTACCTCCTGGATCCCTACATCAGCCTGGCCCCCGGCTGCAGAAGCCTGTTCTCCGTGTTGGTGAGGGTGAGGATGCCTCGGCCCGAGGGAGTGTGCCCAGTGGGGGTGGAGGGAACAGCAGGGAAGGGGAACGGGGCAGGTGGTTGGGGGCTGGAGGGGTGGGCACCCTTGCCAGTGCCAGGGAAAGCACAGTCTCCCATGCTCTGCATGGTGTGGCAGGGCCAGGGGACCCGCTGGTGTTGCTGGCCCCATCTGAGTCCCCTGTGGTTCCTAATCTAGGTGATCGGGGACTTGATGCAGAGAATCCAGAGGGTACCCCAATTCCCAGGCAAGCTGCTCCTGGTGCGCAAGCAGTTGACGGGCCAGGCTCCTGGGGAGCAGTGAGTACCAAGGGTGCCAGGTGAAGCCTGGGGGTGGGAGGGTAGAAAGTGCCTCTGGAGGACAGGTGGCCGGCCACAGGGTCAAGCCTTATGGATGCTGGGCTGTCATGCTGGGCACAGTCCTGCCCCCACCCAGCCATGCCCCCTGTGTCATCTCCCCTCAGGCTGGACCACCAGACCCTCCTCCAGGGCGTGGTGGTGCTGGAGGAGTTCTGCAAGGAGCTAGCTGCCATTGCCTTCGTCAAGTTTCCCCCGCATGATCCTCGCCAGAACCTCTCCCCAGCCCCGGAAGGGCAGGTCTGAGCCAGGAGCAGGGCGGTGGGAGACTCCTGTCCACACCTCTGCCCCAGAGCGGCCTCCTGCCTGGCACTGCCGCCACACTCCCCTCCTGGGATGGGGCTTCTGCTCCCGGGCTCACTCAAGGAGACTGCGGCATGTTGACCACACCAGACTGGGTTTCAGGGAATGGGCATGCCAGGCGCCAAGGAGCCAAACAGATGGCTTTCCAGGCAGCAGGGTCCTTGGGGCCTTCTTGGAGGAGCTTGGGTGACAGCCAGGTGAGCACCCAGGCCCCAGACCCTCATGTGCTATGTGCCTGGCCCCCTCTGTACTGGCCATTTGTGGCCAGGGCCAAGACCTGTGACTCAACTCCAGGGGCAAGATGGGGAGTGAGCTGATGGCTCTGAGACTGGTCGGGAGCCCAGGCCAGGGAGATGGGGCCTGGAGCCTTGTCTGTGTCACATTAGGTACCATGGGAGCTGCTGAGACCTGACATTTTGTCCCCTGCCTTCACGGCTTGGCCCACTTGGCCCATGGAGGAGGAGCAGTGAATAGGATTGTTGGGGAAGCCCCTCTTCCCGCTCTTCTCCCCTGGAAACTGTTGCAAAACGCCCAGCCGCCTCATGGCAAATGCCCAAAGCATGTTCCGCACCCAGGCGGGGGCCGCTGCTAATGAGAACCTTGGTGCAGCTGCAGCCGGGAGGGGAGCGGGCCCGGGAGCCAGGCTCAGGTCCAGCTAGTTCCTCTCTGGCGCCTTCTGAACCCGTCTCAGCAGGTCCACAGCACCTGGGCAGAGAGGTCAGAGACCAGGGGAGGCCAGGCCTTGCCCTCCCTTCTGCTCAGGGCCCTGTGTTCTTGATAGAAGACCCTTCTGGGTGGCCAGGGAGCTCAGGGGACAGATAAGGGCAGGACGCCCCCTGACTCCAGGCCCCTGAGCCTGGCGGGGAGTGGCTGCGGCCCAGGCAGCCAGTCCTGGTGTTGTTCTCCCTGCATGCCCTCTGTGGCTGGGGCCACCACCCCACCCGGCCCGAATATGTCTTGACCTGCAGGAATACACGGGCGGCGCCAGGCATTACCTCACAGCGGGACTACACGGTTGCTGGCTTTGCTCCTGGGCAAGGAGGAGCAGGCCAGAGCCTCTTTCGCTTCCTTTTCTTGCCCATGCCACTTCTAGAAGCCAGACACAGGTTGCCAAGAGGTGACACGAAACAGGAGGAAACTCAGTGACCTCTCCCTCTCCCGCATTCCTCCCCACGGGGGAGGACCTCGCCGCTCTGAAGAGCACCGTGCGCATGTGCGTGCACGAACGTGGGTGTTGGTGTGGACAGGGCACAGATCTCCGTGGATGAACTGCGTCTGGACTCTTAGATTCATAAAATATTCGAGGGTCTGGGAGTCACAGACCCTCCCCTCTCCTCCATGCACTTTGGCGTTTGCACGGTGTCTTCCCCGGACAGCACAGCAATAAATGGTGTGATTGCGTGGACATGGTGGCTCTGTTCTTGGCCAAGTTTCCCCTCCTTCTGCCCAGGACTCCACTGCTAATTCGGGCCCATCTTCCTCCCCAAGGAAGACAAATTCTTTTTCTAGCACTGGAGCAGGGAGGTGGGGTGGGCGGTAAACAGACAGGCTCTGGCAGTGCAGATCTGCTGATCCTCAGAGCCTGCCAGGAGCCAGACTCTTGGCAGAGCAGTGCCACTTCTGCTGGGCTGACCTGCAGCCGAGAGCCTGCCCACCCCGGAGACACCGTGAGGGAATGGACCACGTGGGAGCATCTATGTGCAAGTCTCACTTGGGTGTGTGTATGCTGTGTGTTGTATGCCTGTTTTAGTTGTAAAGTAGGCCTGGTATTTAAAACCTTGTCTTTAAGTTCAAGGCTGCAGTGAGCTGACTGCACCACTGCGCTCCAGCCTGGGCAACAGAGTAAGACCCTGTCTCTAAAAAAAAAAAATAGTAATAATTCACAGGTGTGTTCTCAGGGAAACAGAGAAGTTAACACATAAATAAATAAACCCTTTGTCCTTAGATGTGTGTGGAAGGGTGGGGGATCCTCTGAGGGGGTTCCCCAAGAGAGTGCGGGAGGGCAGGCTGAGAACTTGGAGGAAAAGGAGCCAGACGGTGGCTCTCAACTCGTGTTGATCACTGGGTGGCTTTTTAAAATCCCAATGCCCAGTGTCCCATCACCAGTTAAATTATTGTTGCTGGGGGTGGGCCCAGAGTTCAGGCTCTCCAGGTGGCTGTGCATGGTGGCTCATGCCTATAATCCCAGTACTTCGGGAGGCTAAGGCAGGAGGATCACTTGAGGACAGGAGTTCGAGACCAGCCTCGGCAATATAGCGAGACCCCATGTCTACTAAAAACTTAAAAATTAGTTGGGTGTGGTGGCATGCGCCTGTGGTTCCAGCTACTTGGGAGGCTGAGGCAGGAGAATCACTTGTCACTCGAGCCTGGGAAGTCAATGCTACAGTGAGCCAGGATCACACCACTCCGCTCCAGCCTGGGTGACAGAGCAAGACCCTGTCTGAGAAAGAAAAAAGAAAGAAAGAAAAACAAAAACCCAGGTGACCCTAATGTGCTCCCAGGGTTGAAAACTACTAAGCTAAATAATGGGGGCAAATAGCCAAATGTCATTGCCCGGCTGACTGGATGTGGGCCGGTGGGTCCCTTCGACACTGACAGAAATGAACTGAAACAAAAGGGTTTGGTTCCATCATTTGCGAGGCATTTGTCCTCAGAGGGTACAAGGATTCCTACCACCTTCCAGGGGCCAGAAAGAGGGCAGCCAAGGGAGGCAGGGAGGGGGCTGGAAAAGGGGCCTTGGAGGTTATCTTGGCCCTCAGGAGAAGGGGAGCCCGTGCAAGTGTTTCCTTGCTCAGAATCAGAAATCTCTACCGTAGAACACTTGATATGTTTCATCTGTTCATTTCCTTTGATTTTTGCTTAAATGTTCTTTCTTTTCTCTTTCTTTTTTCTTTTGAGAGAGGGTCTTGCTCTCTCACCCAGACTGGAGTGCAGTGGCCTGATCATGGCTCACTGCAGCCTCCACCTTCTGGGCTCAAGCAATCCTCCTGCATCAGCCTCCTGAGTAGCTGGGATTTACAGGTGTGCGCCACCTTGCCTGGGTTTTTTTGTTTGTTTGTTTTTTGTTTTTCTGTAGAGACAGGGCCTCACTATGTTGCCCAGGCTGGCTTCAAACTCTTGCCTTCAAGCGATCCTCTTGCCTTCAAGCGATCCTCCTGCCTCAGCCTCCCAAGGCACTGGGATTACAGGTGTGAGCCACCGTGCCTGGCCAAAGTTTTCTTTTTTTTTTGAGACAGTCTGCCCAGGCTGGAGCTCAGCTCACTGCAACCTCTGCTTCTGGGGTTCAAGCGATTCTCCTGCCTCAGCCTCCTAAGTATCTTGGATTACAGGCATCTGCCAACATGCCCGGCTAGTTTTTTGTATTTTTAGTAGAGACGGGGTTTTGCCATGTTGGCCAGGCTGGTCTCGAACTCCTGACCTCAAGTGATCCACCTGCATCAGCCTACCAAAAAGTGTTGGGATTACAGGCGTGAGCCACTGTGCCTGGCCACTTAAAAAAAAAAAAAAAAAAAAAAAAAAATTTCCTACCATGATTCAGCCAGGCTGAGGGGAAATGAAAAAAAGGTTTGGTCTGGTGTGGGCTGAAGCTGTGAAAAGGCAGAGGCAGGAGAGCCGGGGGAGGGGTCTGTGCCAGGGAGGCTCAAGGAGAGAGCAGAGGCAGCACCTGCAGCCCGTCCCACGTGAAGTTCCTCTGGGGCCACCCGCTGCCCAACCCTTGGAGGACTCAGAGCTGTGTTTCATTAGGGATGGGTCCCCTCCGAGTCACATCCCGGGCCAGCAGGCCAGCTGGAAGGAGCCCCGGGGGCCATGCTGGACAGCAGACTGGCCCACACTGTCAGTGCACTGGGAAAGGCATGGGCAGCTGTGGGTAACACGATGGGAACAGCAGCTCTTGGACAGCAGTCCCCAACACTTGCTCCCCACAGAGACGTTTAGGCAGGGAGGCAAGGTAAGTAACACCTCTTTACTCAGCAAGGGGCTCCTCCCTCAGGACACCTTCCCCAGTGCCCCTCCAGGCTCCAAGGGCCTGGAAGGATCAGGATGCAGGCCTTTCCCAAGGAGGGCACAGAGCATGAGGAGGAGATGCCACTGGTGGTGCAGAAAGCTCCCCATCCCCCTGGGGAGTGGTGTCAGTGTGCCCTCAGGGTTGTGAGGTCCTGAGCTTTGGACTCCTTGCTTGGTTAAAGGCACTGTCCCTTGTGCAATGTAGAGGAATGCTCCTCAAAGCCTCTCTCCCGGGAACCAGGAGAGCCGCCCCTGCTCCCAATGCAACAAGATCCCTGATCGCCAGCCTCTTGCCTCCCTCAGAGAGAGACATGTCTGCACTGGAGGGAACATGGCTGCCTAGCTCCTTGTCACCTCCTCCACCTCCCTATCTGTTCACTGGGACAACAGAGGATCCCTGAAGCCGCTTGAGGAGCTGGCTTTGCAGGTCTTCCTCAGTCACCTTCCACCAAAAGAAGTTCTCACCCCGAATCTTTGGGGGTTCATCCTGGATCCCTGGGCTCCGAAAAGCCACAGTCACCAGCACATTCAGACAGATACCATCACTGTGATCTCGGCCCAGGTGCTGCAGTCCAAGCAACCCCTTGATCTCCACCACCAAGTGGTGCAGGGTCAGACACTCCTGCAGCAGCCGCAGGATGGCCATCTTCATGCCACCCCTCTGCTCCACAGGGTCGAGGCCACAGGCAGTGACAGGCAAGTGAGGCATCCCCACTGTGCCCACCAGCACCCACACTGTCTGGGTGCTGGTAAAGGTGACCACGAGCCGCTGGCAGACCAGATCACAGGGTAGCTCTTGCGGCAGAATGAGAGGGTGCCTGGCTTGCTGGCGATACTGGGCGGCTAGCTCAACCAGGTGCAGGATGTCATGGGCTCGCAGCGGAGTGGGCAGGGAGCTCCGTGGGTACCAGGCAGCCTGCAGGGACTCTGCATCGGCCTCCTTGGAAGTCTTGAGAATTCCACCTGGGGGAAATGTGGGGGATGGGGCAGGGACAGGCTGTGTGGAGAGGAGTGCAGGTGTGGCAGTCACCAGACATCCCTGACCCAGAAGAGAGGCCCCCAGCCCAAAAGCTGGAATCTGCCCATGCCAGGCTGTGCCAGTCATAACAGGACTGGCTGTGGAGGGGCTCACTTCACCGAGGAGCTGGGGGAAAGGTGTCAACTGGCCCTGTTCACACTGCCTCCAGGTGGGCCATACCTGTGGGGCGAGCGAGGAACACGAAGCGGACCCAGGAGGGGCCCCGCTCCTCCACGGACAGCAGTGTCTCGGGCTCACAGTGCAGCCCCGCCTCCTCCTTCACCTCCCGCTGCAGCGCCTCCACGATGGTCTCCCCCGGCTCCATTCTCCCCGCAGGCAGGTACCACGACCCCCGGCACTCCCTCTTGGCCTCCTGGATCAGTAGCACCTCATCCTGAGGGGACAGAGGATCCTCACTTCCTGCCACAGCCTTCCCTCCCCGGGGACCAGGGGACACCTCAAACACAGTCGCCCGAGACTCCCCTCTGGGTGGACACCCTCAATCCGGCTAGCGCTCCAGTAGACCTGCCCTCGTGTAGCTGGGGGCTGCAGCCCTCTCCTCCCTGCAATTCGTCCCTCTCTGGATTTAGGAAGACTTCCATTTCAGGAAGGGCTGAGATTCCTGGAAGCTGCTTCAGGGGTTGGAGATGAGGCCCCAGAGTGAGGGTCACCATGTGTCTTGCACTGATTTGCGTCTGTACATGTCACTGTGTATCTCTCGCCTCCAACGGCGTGGTTTACAAACTGTGATGGGTCCTCACACTGGGGTCTGGCTTTGAAACACGACCCCCCACCTCCACTCTGTACAACCCTGCCCTATGGCCCTGGCCCCTTCTAGTTGTCATTACATCGCCTACTACAGGGATCAGCACCAAAGGCCTAAGGGTAAACACGGATTGAGCCACTGCTACCCGGGGGACCCTGGGCATTCCGCTAGACTCTGGGGAAGGGAAGGAATGAGCCCTAGTGGGATGAGACAAACAGGTCCCGGGCCTCAGTTTCCTCTAATGCATATCGGGACGAACGCAGGACACAGATGCCAGTGGGAGTGGGAGTGCTTTGCAAAACTGGGGAGCGCCAGCACGCGGCAGCGCTGGCTGTGGCCGTTGGGTCTTCTGTCCCCACCTGGGCTGGCTGCGCGCTCCCGAGGCCCGGCGGGCCTGGCGGGCGGCCGCTCACCTGCTCGCTGAGGAACACGGCCAGCACCACGTAGCACACGTTCTTCCGCAGCCGCACGGGCACCGGCGGCTCCCCGGCCGGCGCCGAGTCGCAGCTCTGCACGCTCAGCCCCTGGCCCGCCAGCACGGCAGCCAGAGCTCCCGTCAGGCCCTCCGAGGCCATCGGGTCCCCCGGGGGGCGGCGGCCTGAGTACTCGCAGACTGGCTGAGCCGAGCCGCGGGCGAGCGTGGGCTCCTGCGCCCTCTCCCAGTCCCTGCGGCAGCAGGCCGGTCCCGCACGAGAACGCGGAAGCGCACGCGAACGCGGAAGCGCACGCGAGCCCTGGCCGCTGATAGGCTGCGCGGCGCCGCAGCCTGCCCGGATTGGCCGGCCCGCGGCAGTCTCCGAAGGGGCGGGGCCACCCGGGGCCGCCGGGCAACTGGGTGGGCGCCGGGCCAGCTCTGGAGGACCCCGCCCGGGTTCTGCCGCCTGTCAGTCCCGAGTGCTCAGGACGTCTCCCAGCCGCCCCCGACTCGCCTACTCCCCGAGCGCGCACTGGTCTGCGGGAGCTCCGACCGTGACGTCATCCTTCCTGCCGGGCGCGTTGCGCCGCAGGGGTAGGCGACTATGACGCTACAAGCCCGGTGACGTTACGGAGGCCCGGGGCCGCCCCTTGGACCCACTGCCCCGCTGTTGCCGTGAACACACGATGGCATTGCCGGAGTTGATCATCTCCCAAGTAACTTTCTTCTCACTCCATTCAAGAGTAATAAATGTCACGTGGCCTGTGGGAAGGGGGACATAAACCCCTGCCTTTAAGGAGATTCTGTTGTAGTTGGAGAGAGAGACGGAGTCCTAGATGAGGAGTCAGCTGAGGGTTCGAGACTAAGTGCTAAATGCTTGGTTTGGGCAGGAAGAGTGACAGGCGCTGGGAAGAGGGAGGGGAAGGGCTGGGGATGGCGGGAAGAGTCGGGGGCTGAGAGAGGGCTGCCGTCAGCCGGCCCATCCTCATCAGTGTCCCTCTGCCCACCGCATTTCCCACGCAGCTCAAGGCCCTCTCCGCTGCAGATGGTGCGCCCGGGGAGGGCGGGGGTGGGGCCCTGCTCCTCCATCCTTGTCGTCACCCTCCCACCTAGCGTGCAGGACCTGGCGCGTGGAGAGCAGGGTGGGGGTTGTTGTGGCGAGCGCCTGCTCCTCTCCCAGCTCTGCCTTTCCTCCTTCACCCGCCCCTCAGAACTGGAAGGCAAGGCCAGCTGGAAGGGATCTGCGAAGCAGGCCGTCTGGCTTCTCACCCGGCAGAGGCCACCCCTTTCTTCTCCCTCGGCTGGTTTTGTGTGCCTCCCTGCTTGATGGTGTGGACAAAGCTCAGGACCTGGAGCCAGATGGCCAGCCGCTGCTGGCTGGCTTGCTCTGTGCTCCTGGGTGAGCTGTGAGCCTCAATTTTCTTATTTGTAGAGTAGGGTCATAACAATTATTGTTTTACAGGGGTGTTGGGAAGGCACGACAATCGGAGAGGAGCTGTGTGGATTGTCCAGTACTGGGCACCGTCCCCAGGCAGCCCACCGACCCTCAGGAGTGGGCCCTCTCCACCACAGCACTTCTTTCTACAACACGCAAGGCCCACCCTCATGAAATGTGCCTTTTGTTACCCCCTAGAGACAGCATTTCACTCTGTTGCTCAGATTGGAGGTGCAGTGGCATGATCACAGATCCTACTACAGCCTTGATCTCTTGGGTTTAAGCTGTCCTCCTGCCCCAGACTCCTGAGTAGCTGGGGCTGCAGGTGTGCACCACCATGCCCAGCTAAATTTTTAATTTTTAATTTTTATTTCTTTGTAGAAACAAGGGTCTTGCTATATTGTCCAGGCTGGTCATGAACTCCTGGCCTCACTGATCCTCCCGCCTTGGCCTCCCGAAGTTCTGTGGTTGCAGGCATGAGCCACCATGCCTGGTGAAATGTGCCTGTAGAGCTGCCTTAGAATTGGACTGAGGAACTTCAGCAACGCAGGATGTGTTTCTTTAGACTCCTCTCACCTGCTGATACCACAGGCTCCCTGGAGGCAGGGCCCGGTGTTAGGCTGTGGGATATCCCTACAAGGCCCATGAATTTTGAGGCACTTGCTGAATGCAGCTGGGCCAAGCCCTATCCTGGACCTCTCACCTCCCAAATAACTGCAGGCACGGGACCCCAGGACTGCAGAGCAACTTATCAACATATTTGCTCTGTGTGTGTGTGTGTGTGTGTGTGTGTGTGTGTGTGTGTGTGTGTGTCTGTCTTGTGCGTGCCCGCACATGTGTGAATCCCTCAGTTTTCCCACCTGTGAAGTGGGGGCAGGTTGGTCCCAGACTCCTGTCTGCCTCGCAGGGATGATTTGAGAGAGTGAGATCATGTCTGGGCAGGGCTCTGGGAGCTTCAGAGGCAGCCTAAGGTAAACAACAGAAAGCCTCACTGCCCAGAGAGCAGAGACCGCAGCAAACCATGGCTCCATGCCTCCCATTATCCCGGGGGGGAAAGCCCTCCCCAAAAGCCCCTTGTAAACTGGGAAGGGAGTGCTGAGACAACAGAGAGGCAGGCGTTCCCAAGGCCTTGGGAGAGAACAGCAGCCAGACAGAGGCTGGAGAGGCGCCGAGACAAGGGAGGCAGCTGAGGGAGGACGGGAGGCTGGATAGGAACCACCAAGGTCCCCATCAAGTCAACTGTGTGTCCTCCAGTCCCAGAGAGGGAAGAACCCTGGCCAGTGTGGTGGGCCACACAGCCTGGTGAATGGGAGTAGCCTAATGCTCCCAGCACCCACGGGAGCCAAGCTGGAGCCAGCCATTTCAGGGCATGTGTGTGCATGTGCCGGGGTGAGCGGGGGGAAGCACATGAGCAGGAAGGCCTGGGTAGGTGGCCATGGGGATGGGGACAGGGACAGGGGCAGGCAGGACAAGGTTGTATCAGGGCGTCTGTGATGCTAGAGTCATGGACAGAGCAACAAGACCTGTGTCTTGACAAGGTAGGAAGGTGAGGAGGGCAGGAACCCAAGCTACAGTGGGAGAGGGAGGGCTGGCCACAGGCTAGCTCTCTGAGGGACCCTGGGGATGCCACATCTACCCTCCGGGCCATCTGTCAAATGCAGGCATGGTTGGATCCTGGAACAGAAAAAGGGCATTTGTGAAAAAACTGGTGAAATCCCGGTGAGGCCTGTTGCTTCGTTAGTAGTGTGGTATCAATATTAATTTCGTAGTTTTGATCAAGGCACCATGGTTATGTAAGATGTTCACAATAGGGGAGGCTGGGTGAAGGATAATTGGGAACTTCCTGTGCTATCTTTGTGACTCAGCTGTAAATCTAAAATTATTTCAAAATAAAAAGCCTGAGCATGTATATTCAGGGCAACTTGAATCTATGCTCCTGGGTAAAAAGGGAAAAAAAAAAAAGTCTAAGAATTTTATCAGAGAAAAAGGAAAGAAGGCATTGGATATGCAACCCTGCGCTCACTTCCAGCTTGGCTGGTTGTATGTCTGGGATTTCTGAGCGACAGAGGGGCTGCAGCAGAGCACGGCTGGCAGACCCTGTGAGCAGCAGAGGCCCAGAGTCTCTGTGAGGAACAGTGCCACCGAGTGCCCCACGAGGAGTCTCAGGCTCAGTCCCTACCTGGCCTGGCTGCATTCTCAGGAACAATGCTGGGACAAATGAACATTGATTCACTTCTGTTTACAAAGAGACTAAATATATCCTCAAGGGCATTGTGACCCACCTGGAAGGACAAAGGGGGTGAAGAGGAGATGAGGTCTTTTGGGGAAGACAGAGGCTCAGTGATGCACTGTCCCCACCCCTAATGGGTAAAATTCAGAGAACCGTCTTCCCACAGGAATGACCCCAGATTTGGGGTTCTGAGGTGACATCAGGACATGACTACGGAAGATGAAGTGAGGCATGGTGGATCATGCTTGTAATCCCAGAACTTTGGGAGGCCAAGGTGGGCAGACTGCTTGAGCCCAGGAGTTCGAGACCAGCCTGGGCAGTGTGGCAAGACCCTGTCTCTACGAAAACTACCAAAATTAGGCATGGTGGCACGCACCTGTAGTCCCAGCTTCTCAGGAGGCTGAGGTGGGAGGATGGCATGAGTCCGGGAGGCAGAGGTTGCAGTGAGCTGAGATTGCGTCACTGCATTCCAGCCTGGGTGACGGAGTGAGACCCTGTCTCAAACAAAAGATGAAACGTAGGTAGGAATGGGTCATTCAGGACCACTTGGAACATGATCAGCTATAAAATAAAGCACATACATTGGAAGAAGGAGGACAGACAGGAGGGCAAGCCTGTCTTTAAATTCCACTAAGAGTTAAGACTATAATGTGAACAGGTGGCTTGACTCAGAAAACTTGGTTCAAATCCCGTTCTGCCACTAAAATTGCTATATGACCTTGGGTAATTTACTTAATTGTAGTTTGCCTTTTTTTTTTTTTTTTTTTTTTTTGAGACTGAGTCTCGCTGTGTCACCCAGGCTGGAGTGCAGTGGCCGGATCTCAGCTCACTGCAAGCTCTGCTACACGCCATTCTCCTGCCTCAGCCTCCCAAGTAGCTGGGACTACAGGCGCCCGCCACCTCGCCCGGCTAGTTTTTTGTATTTTTTTAGTAGAGACGGGGTTTCACCGGGTTAGCCGGGATGGTCTCAATCTCCTGACCTCGTGATCCGCCTGGCTCGGCCTCCCAAAGTGCTGGGATTACAGGCTTGAGCCACCGCGCCCGGCTAGTTTGCCTATTTCTTCTTCTGTAAAATGGAAATAAATCCTATCTGTCTGAAAATCATGATAATGGATTAACTGAAATCATTTTAATGAAAGGAGTGAAATGAGATTAATAATAATAATGATTATTATTATTTTAGAGACAGAGTCTTGCTCTGTCCCCCAGGCTGGAGTGCAGTGGCATGATCTCAGGTCATTGCAATCTCCACCTCCCAGGTTCAAGCGATTCTTCTGCCTCAGCCTCTGGAGTAGCTGCGATTACAGGAGTCTGCCACCATGCCCGGCTAATTTTTTTTTTTTTTTTTTTTTTTTGGTATTTTAGTAGAGACAGGGTTTCACCATGTTGGCCAGGCTGGTCTTGAACTCCTGACCTCAAGTGATCCACCTGCCTCTGCCTCCCAAAGTGCTAGGATTACAGGGGTGAACCACCTCGCCTGGCCAGATGAGATCAATTAAATGAAAACAATAGCAAAGTAAACGTAGAGTTCTCAGTTTTTTCTTTTCTCCTCTTTATCCCATAAAAAAATGAAAATAACTGAGTTCTCCAAACAATGAAGAAAGCCCTGCTTTTTTTTTTTTAATAAAGGATGATTTTGTAAATCATGGCAAAGCCGCTTAATGGAATATAAGCAGTCATTTAAAATGATGGTTAGGTAGAAACACAGAAAATGATTATGATATGGTGTTGAAAGAAAGAAACCAAGGACAAAACAGCAATCCAGCCATGTGTACAGCAAATCCTTGGGGAAAGCACTGGGAGGGAATACGCCAAAATATTCATAGTAGTTGGAGGTGTGTAATGATAGGCTTGAAGGTGACTTTCTTATTTTCTAAATGTTCTGAAAGTATATTACACTTATAATAAAAAAAAACTTTATTTAATAAAAAAAATTCCCCAAACCACAGCAGGAACAATTAGGTATGACAAGAGTGGGAGTGTTTCTCTTTGTAGGGCTGAGATACACAAGGGAAGCTGGAGAGGGCAGAGCGCCACCGGAAGGCTGCAGGCGTGGAGTGGGGACAAGGAGGGGTCGGCTGTCTGAAGCAGTCAGGCTGAGTCCCAGGGTGGCTGGGCCTGGCATCGGTCACGGCCACCAAGAGCAGACAGGTGGGGCAAGGGCTCCTCTGGGCCACACCTCTGGATCTCCAGGTCAAGGTAGACGGGAGAGATGGGGCAGCCTGGAGCTTGCTGGGTGGAGTAGGGCTCCGGAGTCTCTGCACAGGGAGGTCACCTCGTGGCTGTGCCCCAGGACTCTGCCTTGCCTCCTGTTACACTCAGGAGCATCTCTGGGGAATAGCCCTCCACCCCACCCAAAGGTTCCTCAGTGGGAGGCAAGGACCCAGGCCCTGGAGGAAGGAGGAAGAGCAGGCAGTGGTGTCCTGTCCCTCAGGCCCCAGCTCCAGGCTGCCCTACTCCATTTGCCTCTACTCTAGGGCAGATTTCCATGTCCCCCTCCCTCCCCGGACCATGTGGCCTGCAGGGGCAGGGCCAACCACACTGGCAGCAGTCACAAAACAACAGACTTTAATGGAAATCATGAAGGAGGGAAGCGGGCGGACCTGGAAGGGGCTGAGTGACATCGCCCATGCCGCTCCCTCAGCCAAGCCTGAGCAGCTCCTGATGCCACCCTCTCCTCACACTCCCCAGATCTTTTGGCAGGAGGGCGGAAGGTCAGGGACCCCTTGTTCAGCATGCCTGCAGTGAGCCCAGTGGGGATGCGGTGGTAGAAGCGGAGCTGGGGCTGTAGAGCAGGCTCAGCAAGAGTGAGCAGCAGCAGGTGTTGCTTAAGCCAGAATGATTCCCGAGGTCCCCCAAGGAAGGGCTGTTTGTCTCCTGGGTCGGGGAGGAATGGGGGTTGGAGGAAGTCAATCGACCCCAATGCAGGCCTGGTACCATGGAGAGCGGCACAGGGTGGGGGAGGTGCCAGCCTGAGAAGGACAGGTGTGAGCTAGGTGGCACTGTGGTTGTTGGCTTAAGGGGGAGGGGAACAGGGTGCTCTGCTTGTGCCCGGAGTGGTGCTTGTGGGGCTGACCAGAAATCCTCAAGTCCCCTAGCGTCATTCCCTGCTAAAGTTGTACCTGGGCTGAGCACCTGGTCTACCTGTCCCCACCCCGACCCCAAACACCCAGCATCCCTCTATTTGGCCTCCTGCAATGTCCCCACGGCCACCTTCACTGCTTGGAACACAGCCCAGTCCATCTAGGAAAAAGAGAGAGGACAAAGCATTTTCAGCCACATTCCTGGACCCCCCACTGTCCCCCACTCTGCTTAAAAGGAATACTCTGGCCAGGTGCAGTGGCTCACACCTGTAATCCCAGCACTTTGGGAGGCGGAAGTGGGTAGATCATTCGAGGTCAGGAGTTCGAGACCAGTCTGGCCAACATGGTGAAAATCAAAAAAAAAAAAAAAAAAAATTAGCCAGATGTGGTGGTGGGCGCCTGTAATCCCAGCTACCTAGGATACTGAGGCCAGAGAATCGCTTGAACCCAGGAGGCGGAGGTTGCAGGGAGCTCCACTCCAGCCTGGGCGACAGAGCAAGACTCCATCTCAAAAAACAAAACGAAACAAAATAAAAAGAATACCCTGCCCCTGCACAGGGTAACTGCATGCTTGGCACAGGGTGGTATCTGCTATGTCCACCGAAGCTGTGGCACAGGGAGGTGGGAGGCTTGGGCAGCACACCCAGCCTGCTGGCCCACATCCCACTCACCTGGGCACAAAGCAGGCGGCAGTCAGGGTGAAGGCTGGATCCCTGGTGGCAGAGCTGAGCAGAGAGGGCAGAGGTCTCAGGGGAGAGGAAGTGCTGAGTGACGCTGACTGTGCTCACCAGGCCCTGCACCTGTGTCAGGGGAACATGGACAGTGAGGCTCAAGATCACACATCCTCTCCCTGTCCCCCTGGTCCCTGAGGTTCGCTTCCTCTAATGACACCCACTCCCCACCCCTAGCTCTCAGAGAGCAGATTCCTGGATGCACCACTGGACACTTCAAAGGCTGGGCCAAAACCGGGTGTCAGGACTGCCAGAGAGACCCCGAAGTCTCCCCGCGAGCCCCCTGACATCAGCATGCCCAGGAAAACAGTAGTGGACTCTGGCGCCAGTCCCAGTTGGGCTCAGTGTCTTCAAGGCCTCTTGGCTCCCCTGTTTCCTGTTCCCCACAGCAGTGTGCGGCTCCCTGCCCTGCCCGGCTCTTGGGTATTGAGGTGATGTTGGATGCCTGCAGCCTTGATCGGGTTGCTCCTGCCAGCCTGATCTCCCCGCAGAGCCCCTGCCCGCCGGGAAGCACCTGGTGGGGAGCCCCTGCAGGCACCAGCACGGCCTCTCCGGGGGCCTGGAGCAGGGTCCAGCAGCTCACGCCCCACTCCTCCCGCAGGCGCCGCCGCAGCCCTGCGTCCAGGTAACAGCTGCCTGGGGCGCCAGGCTCCAGGGCGCCTGCCCCGGCCGGGCACACCTCAAAGAAGAGAAGGGGGAATGAGCAAGATGGGGAGGGAAGGGCAGGGCTGCAGGAGGATGGGACATGGACTTTCCAGAGGCCAGAGGTGGAGAAAAGAGCTGAAGGGTCAAGTCTTGAAGGGCCGGCAGGGAGGGTAGGGTTGGGTTTGTTTGGGGCTGGGGCAGCTCAGGTTGGCAGAACACACATTTGGCTGGAAGGAGCTTAGAAGGAAGGGGTTCAAGGCCCTACAGGGGGGCAGACTGAATCCCTGCTTTTCTGGGGCTGGAGGCCTTTAACAGCCTCTGTGACCTCAGCCCCTCTGCTCCCTCTCTCAATGGTGCCCCTTTCTGCAAAGCCAAGGGAGACGTCCTGCATAATCCCAGTTCATAAACTGTCTTCCAGGACTTCTTAGTCTGGAATGGCCAGAATTGTGTGCTAAGTGGTGGGTGAGCAGGGAGCTGTATGTCCCTGGGGAGACAACTCAAAGCGTTCATCAGGGTCTCCCTAAGATTCTGGACGCGGAAAAGGGAAGGACCACTGCGAGGCTGTGAGTGCCTGCGGGTGAACAGGCTTTCGGGCCAGGCCCAGGTCTCTGCAGCAGCCACAGCTACGGGGACCTCACAAGCCCAACCAGAGCAGGGAGCTCTCTGGGCAGGCAGGGACTCGCGGAGGCCAGAGGTGCCCAGGGAACATGTGCAAAGGGGACGCCGGCATCATGCTCCAACCCGCCACCAGCCCAATCCACCCCCTTCGGCAAGGACCTCAGCCATTGCCCCTGGGCTTAGGGCTGCAAGATGGGGCCATCAGGGAAGGGAAGGCTAGTGAAGCCGATGGGACCCTAGAGGAGTCCCGGTTGGGTGCCAAGATTCCTTTGCCCTTGGAGATTCAGGTCCATCCTGGAGCTAAGCAGTGTTTCCCAGGCCACCCAGGGAGACTGTGCCCCTCAGCCCTGCCCCGTGAGTCACTGGGTTGGGCCGTGGGGACTGCCCACGGCCAGCCACACCCAGCCCAGAAGAGGCCATCTGTGTGTGGAGGTGTGCTCCCCTCTGCATGTCCCAGCATCTGTGTGTGCATCTACACGTGTGTATGCCTGTGGGCTGGAGGGGTGCACACCATGCTGGCCTCTGCAAGTCTCCATGTGTGTGCTTTGGCGAGGGGTGACACTAGGTGGAAGTCTTTTCCCCAGGATAATGAGGGCCCAGCTGGACTTGGGAACCACGTGGCTGCCCTCGCCTTACCCCTGGACTCTCCTCCCCTGCACCTCAAGCTTCTTGCTTCCAGCCCACCCCATCACTTTCCCCTTCCCTGGTTCCTTACCTGACCCATCTCTCTTTCTACTTCCCTCAGCCCCCTTCCTTGCTAGCCCCTCCAGGAGCATCTCCTCCAGGCAGTCTCCCCTAACAAGATGCAAATACCAAAAGAGGGGCAGCAGGACGGAGTCTCAGAAGGGAGGGAAGGCTGCCTGCCTCCAGGAGTAGCACAGAGTAGTGACCTGGGGCCGTGACAGACAGAAGCTCAGATCCCAGCCCTGCCACTAAGCCTCGGTGTTCTCATTTGCCAATGGGAAAGGAGCAGTACCTGCCTCATGGGGCAGGGGACTGAGACAGGTAACAGATATTACACCTAAGGCCCTGGTACCACGTCCAGCCTCAGGCAGCTGGTGCTGTCATTTCATCATCAGGTCCAGGCTGTCCTGCCGCAACCCCCTGCCGCTTCTCTGAGCCCCATGGCAGAACTCCGGGTCCCCTCTGCCTTCTCTGCACCTGTCTGTGCGAGTTGGTCTGTGCAGCTCACCTGAGGGCGCGGGGCGGGGAGCGAGCACACTAGGGTGGGACTGGACGAGCTTCTAGGGCTGAGCAGGGGGAAGGGTAGGGCTCCCGGCTGCCTCCTCACCATCTGGAGAAAGCGGCGGATGCGCTGGGCGTCCTGTGCCCGGAACACGTGCCACACAGTGCTGACCTGGCTGCCCGGAGACCAGAGCCCCTCCCCGTCCAGGCCTGAAAGGAAGTCTGAGGAGGAAAGAGAACTCAGGCAGGCCCTGGGCTGGTGGCAACAGACACTCGCCTCTGTATCTTGTCCCTGCTCCTCCTGCCTCTGGCCGAGGACCTACCTTTCTGTACCCGGTGCCAGGCAGGCAGTGGTGCCTCGGCGTGCACCAGGATGCTGACCAGGTCAGCCACCTCCACACAGAGGTTCTTGGTCCCCAGGTGTCCCCGGTGCGGGCTCACACCTGCATGGCAATAGAGAAAGAACAGTTAGAAATGGAATCAGAGAAGCACTTCAAGCCCCAGGGCCTTGGCACAGATGCTCGTGTGCCCTGAGATGACAGGCACGGGAGTAGAGACTGAGCAGGAGTGGAGGGACACTCACCATAGGCTGCCCAGAGTTGGGGCTCCAGTGGACGCAGGGCAAGGCCAGGTGGGAGGTAGGAAGCCAGGTTGAGTTTTCCACGGTGGGCGCAGTACTCCGGGAGTGGCAGGCTGGCAGCTAGGTTCTCCACCCTATGGGGCGAGGGGGTCATGCCCAGCAGGCCCAACCCGCGCACCAGAGACCCCATCAAGGCCCTCCCACTGCCAGGGTAACTCCCAGAGGGCAAACATGAGAGTACCGGGGGCCACAGGGTGGGGGTGGGGGGCAGAGGAGGAGGGGAGGGCTGAACCAGGCGGGGCCTGCAGTGGCTGGGGAGGTAGGGCTGGCCCTTGGTGACATACACACCTGCTGGTATCCTCATCCCCCAGAGCTCGATGCAGCAGGAGGACAGAGCCCTCATCTGACTTTGGGCGAACTACAGGAGGAGATAGAACGGCCATTGGCCTCGGCTCCAAAGCCCCTGCCCCAGCAGCAGCAACCCCTGCTTCCAGCCCCTCAGGGTTACTCTGGGACTCCTCTGCCACCCAGTCCCTAGGGCTTGGGCTCCCAGCTGCCTCTCCCCTGTGTCGGGGACACTTACGCTCAGGCCAGGAGAAGCCCTCCCAGAATGCTGTGCTGCCCAGGCTGGTGGGCTGGGGAGGCCCAAGGGGACTCAGCGCCTGCACCTGGCCTCCAAGTGCCCCAAGAGCTTCTGTCCCCCACAGGTTGCCCTGCAATGTCCTTTGGATCCCTGACACCAACACAGGCTGTGGTGGGAAAGGAAGGAGGCCATGAGGAGAATGGCCAGGGTGCCCGCCGTGGCCAGGCAAGAGTGTGTTGTAAGGGCAGTGAACAGCTCAGAGACAGCCCTCTTGCTCCCTCTGAGCCATTAGGTCTGTCTGGGCCTAGGGAACAAGGCCCCAAGGGGCAGGTGGGGTGGCCAGGGCTGGGAGGGGAGGGGCAGAGCACCTCACCTGGCCCTGCCTCCAGTGCTCCTGGAAGAGGTGGAAGCCACGCCGAGGCCGAGGCCGGGGCTCCTGCAGCCACAGCAAAGCCCCCGGGGGAGGCAGTCGGGGCCGCACTGGAGAGAGAGGCAGGCCCAGGCCCTTGCGCAAGCCCGGGCCAGCTCGAAGCCCCGGCCCCAGGGCTTTCTCCTGGATCTTCCGTTCCACCACCTGTGCGATAATGCTGTCCAGGATGTTGGTGATGCGGTCATCCTGCAGGAAGGGGCACAGTGGCTCAGGACCTGCTGGGCCCCGCAGGGAGGGCAGGCCCAGCCTCTGGTCCCCTGGCTCCTAGCCCTCCCTCCATGCCCTCACTCACACTGGGCAGGGCCGGAGTGACGGGGGCGAAGGCCATGTGTATTCGCTCATGACCCAAGCAGAGTTTGACCGCGGTGGAAGCCAGCAGTTCGCAGAGAGAAGGACAAGGCAGGGGCGCTTGGCCAGCACGGTCCTCTGCTGGGGTCTCAGTGGAATCGGGGGTCTCTGTTAGGGGGGAAGATGGTGGGGGGCTTCGCGTTTGGTCCTTCCCCTTCCCCTTGAGGCCCTCTTGCCCATGCTGCTCGTCCCTCTCTTCCTGGCTGAGCCCACTCTCTCCCCAGCCAGCATCCCCCACTGCAGCCCTGCACTAGGTCTCCCCACGCTACTGCCTTTCCTGCTGGCAGCTCCAGAGCCTCTAAAAAGAGGGGTTCGGGGGGGTCTGGCCAAAGAAGGTGTTTGGAGGCGTGTCCTGAGGAGAGTGGTGGAGATTATTGGGGGTGAGAGGGTTGATAAATCCCTGGAGACTTCTGCTGGCTGTCCCCTCCTGCCTCAAACTCTGGCCCAGCCTCCCTCCTGCACAGGCCGAGGGGCAAGAGGAGCCGCTCACCCTCTTTGATGCTCTTGGTCCTGTGGGTGTCGCCATTGCACGAAGGTTGTGGAGTTGGGGGCATTTTCTGTGTCAATTCCTTCTGTTAAACCCATCCACCACCCCCCAATCCAACCAGAGATTTTAAAATGGCAGACACAGTTCAACACAACCCACAAGAATGAACAATGGACTCTTGCCAGTCCTAAAATCGTGTTTATAGGAGCAAAATGCTATAAGATATAACATTAGGTGGAAAAAAGTTGCTCATAGACTTCTACCTATGGTAGGGTCTATAGTCTACTAAAATAGACAAATGGCTGGAAAGAAATATGTCAAAACTAATGGTGGCATTAAGGTCATCATCATTTTCTTCCTTATACTTGTCTGTATTTTCCAAATTTTCCACAATGGGTATATAACACAGTGTCTGGCACCCAAAATGCATTCAATGAACGATTTATTTTGAATGGATGACTTTTATAATAAGAACATGAACTTCATAAAAACTTTCCAAAATGCACATTGAGTGCCTGCTAGGTGTTAGGTGCTGGGGATACTGAGAAGGCGGGCCAACACTCCACCCAAAGGAACCCATGGCCTGGGGACCGGGCGATACCAACAAGCACCTCTAGCATGATGTGGCAAGCGCTGAACTAGAATATGCACAGAGTAGGGCAGATATGCTCCAGGAAGGCAGGGGGTGAGGACCTCCAGGGTGTGGGGGTGGGAGGGGCCAGCGCTCAAGATCGTGCATGGCTCCTGATCCCCAAGGTGGGAATTAGCCTGTTTCCACAGGCTTCTCTCTTGCTCTTCATCCCCACCAAAAAAACAAAGGGGGCCAAACCCCTGCAAAGCTCAGTCATTTGCAGGCATGATACCCAACCGGTGGCATGCCCTGGGTCTTACCTGCTGGCCTGCATCCCTGGGGGCCCACACCCGGGCATCAGCTTGGCAGGGGCAGTGCCCCCGGATATCAAACTTGACCCAGACCTGGTGCATTGCAGTGCTCAGCTCTGCCAAAGCTGGGGGTGGGGGTGGGCAGGAGAGGGAGGTTGGTGGTGAGTGTAGACCAACAGGCAGCTTGGCCTTGCCAAGCAGAAGGGCATGGCACTGGGGGGAGGGATAATCAGACAGGAAGCTGGTCTCTCTCAGGACCCAACCTCTGCACGCCCCACCCCTCCAAGATGGCTCACCCTGGCTGGAGACAAACTGGGTCAGCGTCAGGGAACAGGCAGCGTGCCCAGCCTCCTGCGTGCACTCCTCCGTGGACTGCTCCCGAGAGCCTGTGGGGCAGGAAGGGAAAAGCTGCAGGTCCAGAAATCAAGGTAATCACAGGTTAAGGTCAGAGAAGGTCAGGACATGATATCTAAATCAGGGGACTCAATAGTCCATAAAACTCGTGCTTTCTGGGAAACCTGGGTCACATAGAGACGCAGCACTCTTTGCTTGCAGAATGCACAGCCTTTAACGTGCTGAGATGCTTTGCAAGCCCTGAGGCTAACCATGTGGAAGACAATGTTCTAAAACGTATCTGACCCTGGAGCTCTTTTTGGTCATTCCTACACACAGGGAAATTTCAAGCTCTCCCATGGCCAACTTGAGCCAAGGGGGAGAAAGCTGAGAACCATGAAAAGAACAGGACGAAATCAGAAGACCTGAGTCTAAGTCCTGGCTGCAACACTTTACTAACTGTGACTTCGGACAAGTCACTTATCCTCTGAGTTTTTCTTATCTGGAAAACAAAAGCAATAATACCCACTTCACAGTGTTACAGCAGGTTTTAAAAGGTGCCGGCTGAACAGAGTGGGAGACACCGAGTGGGCACATTCGTCTTTGTTTAAGGGTGGTCAAGGGCGCAGGCATGGTCCTCTGATCTGCAGAGAGGGGAAGTCTGCTCTAAGGGCATTGAGCCACGGTGGCTGAGGCTGGGGCTGCGCAGGGAGTAGGGGGCTTTTTGGGGAGAGGCAGTCAACGAATGACCACAGGCTTGCAGCCGTCCCCCTGAGGGCTCCATCCCGCCCTCCCACCCCCAGCTCCTCTCCCTACCTGCTTTCTCCCTGGCCCGCCCAGCGCCTGCCACACGACCGCAGGCCACACACAGCCGGTGGCTGCAACGGGGACATCGCCAGTGGGTGTTGAAGAGTCCGTGGTGGCAACGGCTGCAGCAGCGTGGAATGCCTGGGTTGTCCTCTGTCACGGCTGGCCCTTGGCCTGCTGACCACGGAGAGAACAGGGTCAGAGGGTGAAGGCAACAGGCCCCAATGGAAGGCTTCATGTGGCAAGGATCCAGGCAGGGGCAGGAGAAGCAGGGAGCAGCTTCCATGGAGGGGCCCCCCCGGGAAGGGAGACAAGCCCCTCGACAGCTACCCACTGCTTACTCCTCAGCCCTGTCAAGAGCCTCCCTGCAGAAACCATCCTGTCCAGCAAAGCTTTCCAGGGATAGTGGAGACCTCAGCTCCACCATTCCTGCCCCACACCCAGCCCTGCCCCAGGGACTTCCCCACTGGCCCTGAATTACTAATCCACACCACTTCTAGCACATTCTTTCCTCCACCTCCTTCCCTCCAAGCCGTATGTGCTACCAGAAATGGTAACCATGCCCAGGTGTCATTTCCTCCAGGAGACTTTGTTGTCGTTGTTTTGAGATAGGGTCTCACTCTGTCACCTAGGCTGGAATGCAGTGGTGTGATTACAGCTCACGGCAGTCTCCATCTCCTGGGCTCAAGTGATCCTCCCACCTTGGCCTCCCAAAGTGCTGGGATTACAGGCGTGAGCCACTGCACCCAGCCAGGAGTGGGGTTTTCTAAGAGCCAAGTATCAGACTAAGCCATTGTTGGTAGGTGGAAAAGGTGCCACTGAGTACAGTTCAATGAACGCCTTGCCTTTGGATGCAGGGGACTCAGAGGTGGTCAGGACTTGGCCCTGCCTCACGGTGCACACATTCTGGATAGGGAGATGTACCCATAAATATGGCAATGACTGTGGCACCATGAGGCGGGTGCTGGAGGAAAATGCCAGGGAAGGGTGAGGATGGGAATGCGGGGGAGCTTCCCAAGAGGGCCCCAGAGGATGAGTAAGTTTTCATTCACCAGGTAGAAAGGGAGGAGCAGGGCATTCCAGACACTGGGACAGCCAGTGCCAAAGCCTGAGGGGATGACAAGCTCCAGGGAGCCGGGAAAGGAAGGATGGGTGGCGTGTGTGCTGGGAACCCAGGCTGGGAGTGGCAGGAGCCGACAGGGAGCAGGGAGCTGGCTGAAGATGCACCAAGGGGCCTGGCCTGTTTGAGGCAAGAGGGAGCCCCAGGGGTCTCCACCCAAAAACTGACCGGCAGCCCAGGGCTGTATGCTTACGAGGAACTCCCTCTGCTGCGAAAAGGCGACCAGAGGGAGCGCCTGCAGCCAGAGGGACCTTAGCCCAGGTCCTGCCAGCCCTCCAGGCCCAGGAGCTTCGCCTGACCCCCAACCCCTCAGGAGCTCCCCCACCTCCCAGTGCCTTGCAGATACTTGGCACTCATTCTTGTTTTCCCAGCAAGCCCAAAAACTCCCAGAGAACTGGGCTGTACCCAGTTTGACACCTTCCTGATGTCCCCACCCAGGCCAGGAGCTCTTCCGAGGTTGCCTTAAGTCTAGGAGCCGGCAGTGTGGGTGGGGTCAGAGGAGGGACACCTGGGGCTCCCCCTACAGAGACCCCATGCAGACCCAGGAGGTCCTGTTCACCTTCCCGCTGGGCCCAGGCCAGGGCTTCCCGCTCTCTCCGCAGCAGACGGCACAGTCGGTCCCCTAGACTACTGAGCAGGTGCTTGGAGAGGCCTGTGCTGAGCCTGCCATCAGGGCCGGACCCTGGGCCTTCCTCAGAGCTGGAGTTGGCGGCTGTGTCTTCCTCCTGCTGCAGTTCCCCTCCCAGAGGTGATCTGGAGAGAGGGCAGGGGGAGATGAGGAGGGAGCCCTGGTGGGAGGGCACTGGAGGCATCCAGGGGCAACGGCTCACCTCCGCACTTGCTGAAAGTGGCCGGCGGGCCCTCCTCCCTCTCCAGCTGCCTGGGCACAACTTTGGCATTGAGCCAGTTTTGCAGGGAGAGCCAGGCATGGTATGTCCTGAAGTCCTGGGTCCTGGAGACTGGCCTGGCCGTCTCGGGGTCCTGAGGGGACAATGCGGAGGTCAGGAGTCTGGGCTTCCTGGGCTGCTGAGAACCCCATCCCAGCCTTAGCGCCCACCCCGTCCACACTCAGAGCCAGCCCAGTTCCTCGCCCCAGGCCTCTGAAGCTTAATTCAGAACCAGCAAGAGTGGACCAGGCAGCTGGAAGGCTCGCACACCAGGCTGAGCAGGGAGTCTGAGGATGCCCTGACATGGACCAGCAGGCGAGGGAAGAGGTTGTCTGTGTGTTGAGCCCAAGGCTTTGGGCAGCTGGGGCGATCGTCCTGACACATGTGCAGGATCCAGTCAGTGTAGACTTTGGATAGCTCCACTGAAGGCTTAGTGATACGGCTGGCTGTGTGACATGAGGAGACAATCCCAAAGTGGACGGAGGGCGCTGGAAGGTGAGAAGGCCGGAGAGTTTCGACACAGGCCACAGGTGCAGTAACCCAAGAAGGCGAAGGGGCCAACTTCCCAGCCAGGGCAGAGGCCTGGGAGGGCACACACAGGCCCATGCCAGGTGCAGGGGCATTTGAGCAAGGCCGTGGAGAGTCCTGATCCACACCCAGCCGTCCAGGAAGCTGAAAAACTGAAGTGATCCCGAAGAACTGAGGCTGAGGCCGGCAGTGCCAGGGCCCTCCGTGGAGGGCACAGTGTAGCAGAGGACTCCAGGGTGCGCCCAGAGCCCTAACACTGGCAGAGTCCAAACTGAGTATCCAGTTCCCTCTGGCCAAGAGAGCAGCCGTTCCTGGGGCAGGACAAGGGATCCTTCAGGAGAAGCAATCCCCAAACAGGGATTTGTGGCACAAGCAGTCATCGCAGTGAACATTTACTGAGTGTTCACTGGGTGCCAGGAATTCTTCCAAACCCTTGCTATGAATTATTCTAGCATTTAACTTTTGCAGTAGTCTTCCTGAGGTAGGTGCCATCTTCATCCCTATTTTATAGATGAAGTAACTGAGGCCCAGAGAGGTGAAGTTGCTCATCCTAGGCCACACAGCTACCAATCAGCAAAGTCAGGGATGAGGTGCTCTGGCTCCAGAGCCGTGCTCTGAACCATGTCATTATACTGCTACCAGCACACCAGGGCTTGGGAGGAGACAGAGATAGAAGCTACTTGCTGGAAGGCTCTGGCCTGGAGATGCTGAGGAACTCCCAGAGAGCCATTGCGATCCAGGTGGGAGGCTAACCACTGGCTGTGGTCCATTCATAAAGCCTACGGACCCCGCCCCATGCGAAGCCCCAGCCCCGGCTGCCCCCTCCCACGCAGGGCCTGCAGCCCCTCCCGGCCCCCTTACCTCTCTGGTCATCATGCTGTCCCGAGTCCGCCTCCTTGTTCCCTATCGATGTGTCCCGTACCTCCTGCCAACCCCCAGCCCCCTGTTCTGCAGTGCCTGGAAAAGGGTCCGGTGGCCGCTTGGGGGCTGGGCCGCCCACTGCTCCTTGGATCTCCGGGCTGCCTGCCCTTTTGAGGGCCCGGAGCTGAGCAACCGGCCTCTCCTCGGCCTCAGGGCAGCCGCGTGGACATTCAAACTGCTCCGAGTGCCGTGTGAGCCATGTCTTCTTCAGTTTGGTGTGGTGGCCGGGGGGGCAGGCCCTGGGGCCAGAGGCCTTGTTCACTTCCTCGCTGGGTTCGCTGGCTCCACTGGCAACCCCGTCCAGGCCCTCCTGGCACTTCCCACAAGGGCCAAGACCCCCATCTTTAATGGGTGGATAGGATGAGCAGCAGCCCCGCTGGGTGATAGGCGGCTCGGGAGAGGGGCACCTTGGTGTGGTTGGTGGCCCCAGCTGGTACCCAAGGCTCCCACCGCTTGGTCCAGCCCAGACGTTGCCAAGAGTATGAACGAGGCCTGGGGGATAAGCGGGCCAGGGGGTCCGGGGCACAGTGTCTGGCTGCCCCAGGAAGAGTGGGCAAGGATTCTGCTGATGGCCAGCTCCCATCTCTCCATCCCTCTGGTGCAGTGAAGGACGTTCGGTCTCACCGGCTCTCTGCAGGTGCCCACCAGGGTTTAAACCCAACAACCCAGGTTCCACAGCTGCCGAGGGCTCTTTTGCCAACCTGAGAATGCCCGGATCCTTGTGGTAAAAGCCCTACAGAGGGGAGAAAGTGTTACGCCTGGGCTGACTTGGGCTCCCCGTGCCTAAATGTATGGGCAGAACTGACAAGCAAGAAGGAAGGGAGAATACTGAAGCCCTCACACTCTGATTAATCAATGGCACTGCCCTAGGTCTCTGGAGTGC
This sequence comes from Macaca nemestrina, assembly GCF_043159975.1. NCBI lineage: Eukaryota > Metazoa > Chordata > Mammalia > Primates > Cercopithecidae > Macaca > Macaca nemestrina. The sequence continues at coordinate 132,438,890 of NC_092132.1, read as the reverse complement.
CTCCGACACTGTCCTGGCAACCCCCACCTCCTCCCCCAGGATTTCTCAGACTTCCTCACAAGGAAGTCTAAGAACTAAAGGGTGAATGCCTGGCACAGCCAAAGGGCATCCAGGGTCTGTTTGGGCCGTTTGGTGTCCTGTGCCATACTGAGTTTTAAGTGTTCTAAAATCTCATCCCTGGGAGTGGGAGTCATCTATGGGGGAGGTACCCTAGACATGGGCCATGGGGTCCCCTGCACATCCCACTCTTAGATAGAGAGGCCTTGTCTGCTCGCCCATCTCCTCCCAGGACAAGCCACACATTCCAAGGCCACAGTTCCCAGGACCTTATCCTAGGCAGACAATGGATGAGTCAGTGGCTGCAATGACCTGAGGGCAGGGGAGGCCTAGAGAGATGGAGCTGCTCAGGGAAGGGCTTGCTTGGGGTTGACTGTGGGGCCTGGGACAGCTCCAAGCTGATAGACCCCTCTACCTTGGTGCTGCCTTCTCTTTTCATCACAGTGGAAGGGCAGCTTGGGGACCACCGAGCCACTTTGCAAGGCCAGAGCCACAGGTACCCTCTCTGCCCCTGCACTCACCTTGCTGCCTAAGCTGAAGGCAGAGGGCACTTTGGGCTGGCCCCCGGAGTGTACCCAGGGGTGTGGGGCAAGGGGCCAGTCACATGGACGCTCTGGGGGCAGGCCAGACACTAGGTAGGGTGGCAAGCAGGTGGGCACCCAGAAGGGAGCTCGCTCCAGGATCTTGGTCTCCAGAAGGAAAGGGCAGTGCCAGGGCCGGAAGGCCACAGGGTCACTCTTGAGATGGCCACCACTATGCTCAGGCATCAGGGGGCCACAGCGAGGTGGGCACGCTGGCCCGCAGAATGCCAGCGGATGGGTAAGCATGGCCTCCTTCCAGCGCAGTCCCTCTTTGCTGCCCAGCCAGTTGACCTTCCTCTCCCCATTCTGGGGGCCCTCGCCCTCCACAAGTGGGAGCGTGTCCTTGGGGCCCTGGGGGAAGCCAGGGGGAAGCCAGGAGTCTGGGGTGCTTGGGATACCCCCCCAAAAGGGAGCAGGCTCTCCCAGGCACAGCGGCCCACGGTGCAGGCCATCTCGAGGCGGGCTGCCGGGCTCCTGTCTGACGATGCCGTTCTCTGGGGCCGTCTTCTCCCAGGTGCCCTTCAGGAAGCTGGGCGAACTCTCCATCACTCTCCTGCCCTCATGGGGCTCTCCCAGAGGGGGGGTCCCTGGAGCATAACCATCAAAGCATGAGCTTCTGGGGCACATTCCCCAAGCACCTTACTGCCTGGCACAGAGTGGGCACTGCCCTGGCAGCACCGAGGCAGCTCAAACCAGTAAGGCAAGTGCCAGCCCACAACTGGGCACCGTGCTGCCTCTCCACATGCAGCCGGACGCATCTTGTTCCTCCAGTATGGGGATATCATCCCTTCCCCAAATTCCACCTAGGCCAGTGCCCCTCAGCGGAGGCTGCCATGGCTAGTAGGGCATGTCCTGGCCTCACGGAGCTAGGAATCTGCTCACAACCCATGAGGCAGGACAGAAAGTGGAAGGCCCTGAACGAGGAGAAAGGCTGGATCCTGAGCCTGACTCTGTCCTATGCTGCATGGCCCTGGGCAAGTCTTGTCACTCCTCTGGGCCTCAGTGTGCCCTTGAGGGTTGGGTCGTCTCAGAGGATTCTTCTCATCCTGCAATCAGTGGTTTTGGGGGTGCTGCTAGCCCAACCCTAGCCTACAGCCCCAGCCAGGTTTGTAGCCATGGGAAGTGCAGGCCTGGCAGGCTGGAGTCACTGGGGAAAGCTGCCAGCCAGGGCCGCTGGCTGTGTCTCTCTCTACACCTGGGCGGCCCTGAGTCAGCCTCTTCCCAGAGCCCTGCAGTTTCTCATCTTCTCAAGCAGAGTCCCAGGATAACTGCAGGGGGCTAGGAACCCCGCCCTGGCCCCCAGCGGGAAGAACGCGCCGGCACAGGGGAGGGGGATTAAGAAGCCTCAGCTGGATGGGTCAAGTTGCCCTAGCCCTGCCAGCAGTGCCAGGGCAGCCGCCACCGCCGCTGGAAACTTCAGCTTGGCGGGGAGGGGAGAGGGAAGGAGGCGGGGAAAGCGGGCTGGGCCCCAGAGAGAGGCAAGGGAGGGAAAATTGAACGTGCGTACAAGGGACCAGTATGACAGGTGGCACTAGAGCGGCAGCGCTCTCTTGGCGCGGTCCCCTCGGCCAGCGCGACGAAGCCCCAGGCAGGAGGTGACGGCGCAGTGGCAGAGGGCGCCCAGGTTTTCTGGAGCCACAGCTCTGCCGTGGTCTGGCCGCGTCGGGCATCCTAACTTTCAGGTGTCAGAATGGGTGGCCCAGCCCAGAGGGGCACGGGGAACTCACTCCGTACGGGCACCGCAGGCTCGGCTCAGAAATCCCCCTCCACGAGTGTCCCTAGGCGGCGCGCTCCTGGTGCTTACCTGGGCTTCACCGGCCGGTCGCGGCGCAGGCGGTGGCGGTCGTCGTGGCCGGCACCGGGCGCCTGCTCCCCATGGGCCAGCTCCGGGGCCTCCCGGCCGGCGGGCGAGGATGCGTTCTCCCGCTCTGCTCAGCGCGCTCGCGCTCTCCTTTCCCCGGGGCGGCGGGGGCGCTCTAGGGCCGCAGGTTGGAGGGGTCGGACTCCGGGATCTGCAGGATGCGGCACACCGCGCGGATCGGCCGCACCAGCTTCTGGGCCGAGGCCGTGGGTTGCGCCATGGGACGCCGAGACTCCGTGCTGCGCCGCGGGGAGGGCCGGGCCGGGGCTAGGGAGCGGGTGCCCCCGGAGGGAGAGAAGGCGCCGGGCCGGGGGGAACACGCGCCCCGGGTCGGAGATGGCCGAGTGGGGGGAAAGGCCGAGGGGCCGGGGGAGGGGGTCGTGCCTGGATGGGGGTGCCGATCCTGGGACCCAGGAGAGAGGCACCGGCGAGGGCGCAGTACCGCGCAGCGCGGCTAATGGAGGTAGAGCGCGGCGGAGAGCGCAGCAGGACCTCTGATCGCCATCGCCAGACGCGCAACTGAGAGTGGGGAAGCTGCTCCGCCGGTTTCCTCCTCCAGCACCCTGCGGGAAACAGGAGCCCGTGATTCGGCGGCCGCGCCTGGGCCTGCCCCCTCCCGGGCCCCGGGGGCTTCCGCCAACGCCCCGGCGATGCCACCGGCTGCGCACGGGGAGAATGAGCCCTTTGTTCCCCCTCCCCCCCGCCGCGCCCGGGCGCCTGCCGAGAGAGGCTCCCCCGGGGCAGCGTGCCAGCTTCCCAGCCGCCCCACCCTCCCGTGGGCCCGGCCCCGGAGCCTGGCAGGCGGGCGGCACCCCCACTATAGGTGCCAAGCCCGGGAACTGGAGCAAAGGGCGGGAGGGGCCGGACCAGGCCACGGTGGGGCGGGGTGCCCCCCAGGGTGCTAGGGCGGGGTGGCTGGGAGGGGGCAGTGCCAGAGCTGGCAGGGGCAGACGAGTTCTCACGGGTCAGTGATGGGCGCTCTGGCCCACGCCAGCTGGGCTGTGCCTGCCGGGCCACTGGCTCCTGGTCATCTCCAGCTCTGGCACATGGCACGCCCCACTGGCCTGTGTCTGCCCTGCCTCATCCTCACCTGGTCAAGCTGCTCTTTGCCATCTTCCACCCCAAACCCTTCCCAAACCCCTTCCAGAGCCCAAGGGCACAAAGGGTTGCGGCCTAGGACCTCTGGGAGGGCCTGGGCTCGGGTCTGTCCCTGGTCTAAGGGCCTTGATTTCGCCAAATGTCTGGAGAGGTCATGGGCCCAGATGAGCTCCCACACCGGCTCCAGACCCCGGGCTGTGAGTGTTTGCCCCATCCCCAGGGTTCCTGGTGCTTCCAGGCCAGGGGCTGGAGAGGCGCCCATGGGAGTGGCTCCCGGGAGAGCACAGAGAGGAGGAGAGGAAATGGAAAAGCAGGGCACCCTCCACCCGAGGAAGCATCCCGGCTCCACTGCGGGGGTGGTTCCAGTGCAGACACAAACAGACAGATTCAAACACACACAGACAGATTCAGACTCACACAGAAACCCACACGCCCAACGGGCGCTTCCCTTCCCCTCAGGCACCCACCTCCCACCCTCAGCTACCCTGGCTCCCTTCGGAAGCCATCCTCAGCCTGCCTGGGACAGAAGCTGCACTCCCTCTTTCCCATCCCATGGAAGCCATGGGTTCTGGATGCCTCTAGCTTGGTCCCAAGTCACACCACCATCCCCGCAGAGGGAAGCCCTGAAGAGCCAGAAGCCTTCCTCCTAAGGGATGAGCAAGGCCTAGAGCCTTCTACCAATTGAGAATAGTGGGGGTCCTGGGGAGCAGGGTCCTAAAGGAGCGGGCACTGGGCCGGACTTGGGCTGTGTTGGCATCGATTCACCCTGCCCCTGGCCTCCCCCCAGAGGCCAGTTCTGTGGCAAGGCAGGCTGGTAGAGGTTGTTTACATGACTGAGTAACACTCCCTTCCTCCCCAGCTCCCCTGAGGGTGGCTGGGACCTGAGTGTGCCAGGGGAGATGCTTGTAGAGGGTCTAACATGGACTGGAGGCCCCAGGCTCTGAGGCCCGGCCTCCCACTTCCAGCCTGGCTCCAGGGGTGAAGGTGAGGGACTGGGGTGTGACTGTGGTCCCCCATCTGTGTCCTCTGGCCTCCCTCCTCAGCAGCCGAAGCTTGTGGGAGCGCCAGGGGGAGATTCCTGCGGCTTGGGGCCTGGAAGAGGCCAAGATGGGAGCCTGCGCTGTTCAGAACCCTGAAAGCCTATGGCTGACATCCCCAAAGGGGTTGGGGACTATCCCAGGGGTGTGGGGCAGATACCCCCCTACCCCACTTGCCATGTCTGCTTTGTCAGGCCACAGTCCCTGGACTAGAGCAGCAGGGCTCTTGGAGACAGGCTGCTGAAAAGCCCAGGGGCTCGTGGGGACTTGCGGGGTGGAAGGAAGGACCTCTTCCCCACCCTCACCCAGCTCCCCATCCCGCTTTGGGGCCCATGCCACAGGCCCACAGAGTCCTTGTAGCCGGCTGTTCTGTGCCTGAAGACGGAGCAGAGCTGAGGAGACACACAAAAGACACAAACACAGAAAGAAAGCCACACGGCGCGTGGACACAATGCCAGACTCGTGGACAAAGGCAAGCTGACCAGCACCCCCAGCCGTTCGTGGACCGAGCCCCAGCCCCTCACCGACCCCTGGCGCACTGACACACACTCGCTCGCTGACATACGCTCGTGCTGACGGGCACAGCAGCACTCACGAGCCGGCGGCCCTCATGCCATCCCCAGAGCCCCTTACCTGGGCAAGCACAGTGCCCCCCGGGCAGAGCAGCCCCCGGCCCAGGGGAGGGCAGCAGGCGGGGGCGGGGGAAGGAGCCCCGGAGAGTCAGGCCAAGCTGCCACTAATCCGGGCGGGGAAAGGGGGGGCACCCACGTCAGAGCGGGGACTGCCGGGTGGAGGGCATCTGAGGACATCCCCTCCCACACACGCGGCCGTCTGGGCACCTAGCCCTGCTTCCCCAGCCCCTCCATCCTTCAGACAGCTGAGGCTGGCCTCCCCCCACCCCACCCCCACCCTGTGGCAATGCCTGGGGGGGATGGGGGAGGGGAAATACCAGGCGAATTCTCCCGGGACCCGTGGGGGTGGGGGCAGGGGGTGGGGAGGAGGGGAAGGGAAGTGTGGAGATGCGTTTGGAACCCGGAGGAAGCTCCGAAGCAGATGCCACCCTCCCCTCTCGCCCACCCACCTACATCCCTGACCTAATTCCTCTTCTCAGTCTGCACCTCCCAGTGCGCTTCCTCCTCCCCCCACCTCCCCTCCCCTCCAGGTTAGCCCCACAAGCTACCCACCCGGGAAGAGGAAGCCAGCTCCACTCTGCCCTGGGCTCGGGACCTTTGTGCCTACCTGGAAACACCAACTGTGGCCCCCAGGATTTCTCCAGCAGCAGAGAATCCTCCTGCCCAGGCATCTGCCCCCTACCCAGCTCTTGAAACCCCTGGTCCCTGATGCTGGGTAGAGGACGGAGCCAGAGCCCGGGTGACACCTCCTTAACCCCCTCAAGGTGGAGGGCAGTGCCAACCAGCCCCGACCCAGCTTGGGCCAGGGCTGTGTCAGAACTAGAGGCTAATCAGTGGCGGCTAAAAACACAGCCAATGCATGCGGCACACATGGAGGCTGGAGACGGGGAAGGGGACCAGGACACGGAGGGCCCCAGGCCAAGAGGGATAGTGATGGGGGCTGAAGAGGCAGAGAGGGAACGGAGCCACCTGGAAGGGCCAAGGGATGGCAGTGGGTGGAGAGGAGAGAGAAGAGAGGGGCAAGAACAAAGGGCCATCTGCACCCGGAAACCAGGATGGATATGGAGGAGCCCCTCAAAAGCAGACAAGCTGCAGGAGAGGGGAGGAGTGAGACCAGGGCACGAACCGAGTGGGGCAGGGGCCAGGACCCAGCGGAGGTATGCAGCTCTAAGGGATCTGGCTGTGGCAGCTTTATGTCCCCACCAGCCCTGATCCTGCTGGTGGTCCACTGTCTGGTGGGGAGGAGAGGGTTGGGGGTGCTTAGGCTGGCTGGCACGCAACCTACTCTTCCTAGAGAGGCCAGGCCAGAGGAGGTGGAGGGTGAGACAGTAATCTCCTCCAGTGTACAACCATGCTGGGCAAAGGTGAGGTATCAGGGGTTCTCAGAGAGGCAGGGCTGACTCTCAGGGAAGCCCAGTTGGCAACCAGTGCCCTGAGCCTCCGGGTCATAGGTGTGCTCACCCAGAAATGCCCCAGAACTTGGACTTCTGGCTCCTTCCTCTCTGTCCCCAGCATGTGTTGGACTTCATACAACTGCAGTCAGCCGTTCACCAAACCCGTGTTCTAGGGGCCTTGGCATGTTCAAGGCTTGGCGGTAGGCCCCAGGTGACGCAGAGCACAAAGGCAGAAATCACGAGGCCATCCCACCCCCACCCCCACCCCCGGCCTCCCCCACCCAGAACTTATGGTCACTTGGCGCGTTTGTTCTTTCACCAGCAAAACTCCTCCAGGCCTCTTAGGTGCTGGCCCGGTGCTGGTCGCTGGGGGTGTTGGGCTTGTTCATGAATGATTACAAGATGCTTCTAGTCCCGCCCTGGGGAAGTCAGGGGAACTTCATGGAGAAGGTCAGAGAATGAGCAGGACTTCACCATCCAGTCGCGAACTTACACAAATATTTCTCTGTGGTTAGACCATTTGTTCCAGGCTGAGCTACAACAGTGTGTAAAATACGGCTGTTCTTTATGAAGTCACAGCACAGTGGGGGAGAAAAGGCAACGTGCTCAAGGCAAAAACAGAAGTCTGTGCAAGAACAGAGGTGGTGTGGTCCAGACAGCAAACCACTCTGAGGTGAGGGAATGCTTGCAGAGGGCTTCCTGGGGAGGCGATGTCTGAGTGGGGTTCAAAGGGCAAGTAGAAATGGGACAGAGTTGGATGGTGGAGGAAGAGCATGTCAGAGGCCAGCATGCATAGGGCCACACGGAGCCACCAGACAGTCTGATGAGATGGCGAGTATAAGGGATCATAAGCTCCGCCAAGGGGCTTGGTAGCCCTGTGGCCCTCTCCAAGCACCCACCCTAGGAGGGAGGGCAAGTGAAGCCCCCGCCCCAGTGAAATCTCCCTCACCACCCCACGACTTCAGGCCTCTCCCCAACTCTGTTTTCTTTCACTCTGTTTTGTTTTGCCATTCATCACATGCCCTTCTGGGTTTGTTATTTTTTTTTTTTTGGAGACGGAGTCTTGCTGTGTCACCCAGGCTGGAGTGCAGTGGCTCAATCTCGGCTCACTGCAACCTCTGCCTCCCCGGCTCAAGCAATTCCTGTGCCTCAGCCTCCTGAGTAACTGGGATTACAGGCACGTGCCACCATGCCCGGCTAATTTTTGTATTTTTAGTAGAGACGGGGTTTTATCATGTTGGCCAGCTGGTCTCGAACTCCTGACCTCAGGTGATCTGTCCGCCTCAGCCTTCCAAAGTGCTAGGATTACAGGGGTGAGTCACTGCGCTTGGCGCCCTTCTGGTTTTTTCTTTGTTTGTTTTTTGTTTTTGTTTTTGTTTTTGTTTTTGTTTGAGATGGAGTCTTGTTCTGTTGCCCAGGCTGGAGTGCAATGGCGCGATCTCGGCTCACTGCAAGCTCTGCCTCCCGGGTTCACGCCATTCTCCTGCCTCAGCCTCCTGAGTAGCTGGGGCTACAGGCACCTGCCACCATGCCCGGCTAATTTTTTGTATTTTTAGTAGAGACGGGGTTTCACCGTGGTCTCGATCTCCTGACCTCGTGATCCACTCGCCTCCGCCTCCCAAAGTGCTAGGATTACAGGTGTGAGCCACTGCGCCCAGCCAGCCCCTCTGGTTTTGTTCCCTCGACTTGGGTACATGGATCCTGCCAGCCCGCCTCTATCAATGCAACACCCAGGCAGAGGTGCATCAGGAGTCAGGGCCCCCGGCTCACAAGCAGCACAATGGTACACAAGTTGTTGTGGCTCTCCAAGCCTCGGTTTTTCATCTGTAAAATGGGTGTAGCCCTGTGGGTGCGGTGGCTCATGACTGTAATCCCAGCAGTTTCAGAGTTCAATGCAGGTGGATCACTCAAGCCCCAGAGTTCAAGAACAGCCTGGGCAACATAGGGAGACCCTGTCTTTACCAAAAAAAATATAGTAATTAGCCAGGTGTGATGGAGAGTGCCTGTAGTCCAAGCTACTCAGGAGGCTGAGGTGGGAGGATCCCTTGAGTCCCGGAGTTCAAGGTTGCAGTGTACTATGATCGTTCTGCTGTATTCTAGCCTGGGCGATTCAGTGCGAATCTGTTTTAAAAAATGGATATAGTCCCTACTTGGTAGGCTTGTTGGGAGGATTCAAGGAAATCATCTCTGTAAAATGCCCAGTACAAGGTCAGGCACACAGCAAATATTCCATACGTGTTAGTCTCTGTGTCCTTGCCTCCCAAGCAAGAATCATCTCCTTCACTCTGGTACTGCTTAGTGATTAAGTGCACAGACTCTGGAGCCAGACCGCCTGATTCCAAGCCCTTCTGCTACCTACTAGCTATGTGACCTTGGGCAAATCACTTGCCCTCTCTGTGCCTGTTTTCCTGTTTGTAAAATGGAGACTATAAGACTAGTATGTACCTGCCCCCCACAAGATCGTTATGAGAATTAAATTAATATATGCCAGGGGCTTAGAGCAGCGTCTGCGTGGGCAGCCACGCTCTGGGCGCCAGCCGTTACTACTCCCTGCATCCCTGCAGTGTCTGGCAACATGTCTGGTACCTGCTCGAGGCTCAATATTCATTTTTGAATGAATTAATGAGGAGATAAGACAACCCCACGATGCAAAGGCAGGCCATGTTGGACGCCAGTGAGCCCCCATATGTGAGAAGCTAAATCACCGCAGCAGATTAAGAGCCTCCCCCAAATAAAACCCAGATAATCCCCACACCAAGAGTTAATCCACACTCTGGGGCCACTCCAGGTTACCACCCTGTTTCCCCTCTTCTCATCCCACACTCTCACCCACCTCTTTGCTTAATCAAAAGCAGGGAGGAGCAGGTGCGGCCGTGGCAGAGGGGTGCACCCTGGGCATCGTGGCGAGACCAGCATCAGGGGCAGGAGAGGGCAGAGCTGGGTACCCCAGTTGCCTCAGGAATCGGAGGAGTTGGAGTGGAGCCAGCCAGGCAAAGAGCCTCGGTCTCAGGAGAGCAGAGGAGACTCCTTGGATGGGGCAGCCTAAGGACCAGTCAGGGCCATTGGAGGCCTTCTGAATTCCGCCAGGCCCCGCAGGGCGAGGCTCTGGCCAGTCTCCCAACCCCACCCTCCTTGACCTGGAAGCCGGGGGCAGCCCAGATCCTGGCCACTGCTGCCCTCTGGTGGCCACTCCTCAGAGGTGCAATGGTGCCCCTGCTGTTTCCTGAGTGTTTACAGAACTAAATGTCCCCAGAGCTGCCCCAGGGGGCTCCTTCTTCAAGGCTCCTAGAGGAGATACTCCTCCCCAGGCCTCTTCTGTCTAGCTTCGACCTCCCTATGGGAATAACGTGCTGCCCCAAGCCCCTCCTGTCCGTGCTCCCACTGGTTTCTCTACAGCTGCACCTTCCTGCCGAGGCCTAACTTCTGCCTAACTGAAGTTTTGGGTTCTGACCCGTCCTCTGGACTGGTCCCCACTTTCCCATCAATGCTCTCAAAAGCTCCCCAAGAGCTCCTTCGTGAGATCATGTGCTGCATCGCAACTCTCTGTCAGTGGTTCTGTCTCCTCCAGAGGACTGGGCTCCTTCAGCCTTAGACCTAGGCTGGGACTGGGCTGTTCAATTTCAAGGGAGTGATGCGAGCAATGGGAGTAAGAATCAGGAGGAACAGAACCCCTTTATGTATTTATTTATCAAAACATTGGCAAACTTGACCTCACTCACCAACACACACACACAACCAGGACACACGCGCCAGGCCTTATAAAAGGCTATCAAGTACTTTGAAGGACAGGAAGGAATGAACACACCCAGGTGGACGTTTAGTTTCATTTGCAGGGGTTCAGGGACGGCTCTTGTCCCACAACTGGGGAAGGGAGAGGACAGAGCAAGGCAATAAATAGAACCCTGGGCCCAGCCTGCTTTGGTACATTGTGGGTGCATGTGGCCTTGGCAGCATCTGCTCCTGGCCCTTAACCATCAGTAGGAGTCAGGAGGGCGGGGCCCAGGCAGTTGGTGCAGGCCAGATGTGCTGCCAAAGGTCGCTCCAAATAGCCCTGGAGCCCTGCAGGGCACGAGGTAAGAAGGGGCCAGATGCGGCAGACCCTAGCTGTCCATGTCTGAGGGCACAGTCTTTTTCCTCGTCCGAACCTTCAGGGAGCGTGAGGTGCCCTGGGGAGAGAGGAGGCACAACATGAGGGTGTGGGGAGCACCAGCCAGCAGAGCCCTCCTTCCTCCTGTCGTCCTCCCACACTGACCTCCCGCACTGGTGGCTTCCTCTTGACCACACGCAGGCTCTGGCTACGGATTAGCGGCTTCTCTCGGGGCCGGGCTGGCGCCCGGGGGACTGCCTCAGTATCCGACCAACACTCATCCTCGGTGTCGCTGTCCTGCAGGCCCCCAGCCTGGTACCCTGTGTGGAGGAGGTGAAGCTGAAAGCCTGCGGCCAGGCCAGCTCTTCCTCGAGCCTTGGGGGAAGCCATGGTGTGAGTGAAGGAAGCCATCCCTCCTGGCATGGCTCTGGGTCCCTCTGCCCACTCACCAATGGGTGGCCTCCGGTGGGACACCTGGTCCTCCAGGTAGAGGGGGTCCTGGTAGGCAGGGGCAGGCACGTCAGGGATGGAGCGCAGGTCCTGCATGGAGAAGCTCCGCAGCCTGCCGGCCAGCGCCCCCTGACTCTGTAAGGGGGAAGAGGCTTCAGCGGGGAGACTGCCCAGGGAAATCGGCCAACCAGCTAATCACTGGGGCTGAGACGCAGAAGTGAAAACTGCTTAGCAAGCTTCTGGCCCCGCGCCAATGTGGCACCAACAGGAAACCAAAGTCAGAGAGCAGGAGCCGCTGCTCACGCTCAGTGCCAGAGCCAGGAAGGAAGGTCTGACTCCAGTTCCATGCTTCTGCCAATATCCCCTGTCACCTTCTCACCCCTGCTCCCCAGCTGCCATCTCTGGGCTCCCTGGCAGAGGAGCTGAATGAGCCCAAAGGGCCTTAGCGGTGGGATGGGGGCTGCTGGAGGGCTGGGGACCTGGAGCACCTTGGTGGCAGCCTGCACAGCAGCCGAGGCGGCAATGTTGAGGCCCCGCTTCCCGAAGGTGAGCACGGTCTCGTAGCTGCGCTCCTTGGCCTGCACGATGTACGCGTCGATCTCCTGTGGAACCGATGGGGAGGAGAGCTCAGGTGGACAGCCAGAGTCCCTCTTCCTCTGCAGATTCTGAGAAGCCACTGATTGTGGCACCACCCAGGCCAGCCCAGCCCAGCCCAGCCCCAGCTGGTGCCCAGAGCCACAAATCTGGGCCACAAACACATACCAAGAGCAGGGCCACCACCCATTCACCTCAGTGACAGGCCATGCTCCAGCTGCTGCCACCACTACCCCCAAACCAACTTCCATCCTCAGAGGTCATTCATGTGCACCCCACCTGATTATCCCAGAAGATGAGGTAGGCTGGGCCCTGTCAAGGTCCTGCACCTCAACAGCAGCAGGACTGGGATAGAACCCTGGTATCCCCAGCATCCTAAATCCCAGGTCCAGAGCTCTTTCCCTCACACACACCCCTAAGCCTCCCTTCCCGCCTCCCCCTGGGGTACCTTCTCATGGCGGGACAGGGACGGGTGGACAAACTTGCGGTAAAGCAGGCTGGCGCCTTTGGTGTAGGGTGAGAGCAGCCACAGCACAAAGGCCATCTTGATCTCATAGTAGAAAGGGAACCTGTCACAGCACAGGGGGCAGGGTGAGCCAAGGAGCAGGGCTGGGAGGGGCCACCCCTGACCCATGGTTTGTGGACCCTGTGTCCATACCAGGAGATAAAAATGTCTGTAACGATCTCTGCAGCCATGAAGAGTGCAAAAACAATCCAGTACATCATCCACCGCACCTGTGGAGTGAGAGCGCAGAGGTCAGCCTGGGGCTGGCAGCACCAACTCCCAACCCGGGCCAGTCTAGCCCAGAGATTCCAGGGAGCCTGTCCGGCTGCATAGCTGCTTTCCCCCACGCATGGCTGGACAGGAGCTCTGAGAAACTGCTGCTCATTCCTATGCCCGCCTCCAACAAGCTTCACCCACGAGGTCTTCCACAGGCACCCCAATGGCCTGCCCTCTATCTACATCCTCTTGAACAGGGCCCATTCTCTCTCCCTCCCCACTCCACTCAGGAAGTACCACATGACCTTGCCCCTGGAGGAGGGAGAAGCCAGCTCAGACCCTCCCCACCTCACCGGGTCCTACTACACACACCCAAACCCCCACACTCACATATTCACGAATGTTCTTGGTCTTCACAGCCTTATAGGAAGCATAAGCTGGACACAGCATCCCAAACACCAGCCTGGAAGAGCAGCCATGGGGAGTGTGAGGGGCACTATGCCCCACTCCCACCTTGCCAGGTGGCCATTTCTCCCCACTGGGGTGCAAGGTGGCAGTACCCGCCCTGTTTTTCTCGCTTGGCTTGTACAACCTGTGCCTGAGTCAGAGCCCTGGAGGCCACCTCCCCACCCTGCTGTTTACAAACATCCAAGCCTGCCCAGGCCTGCACCGGTGGCCCATGGGTGCGTGATGGAGTGAGAGGACAGCCACTCCACGAAGTGGGTGAGAACACCAGACTGTCCCCTCCCATGGGCATGCAATCAGGCCCAGGGTCACCAGACCTGGTACTGCCGGGCTGCAGAAGGTGCTATGGGAGCCAGGTGTTGGCGTACTCAAAGGTGAGGAGCAGGATGGTAAGTCATGTGACTGCTCAGATGGCAAGCAGGCACCTGGATTCTCCGCCCACAACGTGCCATATCACCTTGTGTTTGCCAAGGGGCAGTAAAGTAGGTCTGTGGCCCTCGGCCCCAGGCATCTGTTTGCAGTGTGTGTGGCATGTGGCAGGGGTCGTCCTCAGCCGACGAGGCTTGGTGGGGCGGGGAGTGGGCGGTACCCCAGACACCGCGTGCAAGCCCACAGGTCCGTTAACCCTGGTATGGAGTGCTGGAGGGCGGAGCTCAGAAAGTTCCCCCTCCCATAGACGTCCACAGCTTCCACCACAGGGGTGGGACGGCACCCCGGGGTAGAGGAGGTCTGAGGGCGGCCATACTCACACCACCAGGCGACAGATCATCCAGGACACCATCTTGCCGGCCTTGGGGACGTGGGGAGAACCCCAGGAAGCCGCTCAGAAGGACGTTCACTCAAGGGCTGGAACGGGGGGGATCAGGGCAGTTGCGGGAAGCAGAGGGGCGATCCGGCTGTTCCTTGGCGGAGGCAGAGCCCGCCGCCCACGGCCTCCGACTGTGCAGTTCAGGGGACTTGGAGAACGGGGAGACCCGAGGCAAAGCGGCCCCGGCGGGGAGGAAGCCGACTTGGGAGCGGGCGCGCCCCGCGGCCGGGACAGTTACAGCTCCCACCCGCCCTTCCTGCCGCGGAGAACCCGGCGCTCGGCCCTTGCTGCTGGTCCCGCGCTGGAGCGGGTCACCGCGGTGCCAGCGCGCCGGGCCACCAGCACCGGCCTGCAGGGCGGAGTTTGCAACTCACTTGAAAGTTGCACGGAACCGAGTGCTGCCCAACCCCAGGGCTCCGGCTCGCCACGCAGGCGCAGTGTGGCTGCGGAGGGGGCGGGGCGAGGTCAGGGAGGCGAGAGGCCGGCCCCTTAAAGGGGCGATGTGCCGCGGGACTCGCGCGCGGGGCCCACAGAGGAGTCACCTTCCCAATCGGAAAGATTAGAGCGTGGGAAGCTGTAACGAAAAAGCAGGGGGAGTGTGGGGGTCGGCACACAAAGAAAATCTGGACTCCAGAGTTTTCGCGACCCTTAACTGGCTTTTCCCGGTGTCTTTCCCTCTCGCCTCATTTTCCCCTCTGTGAAATGGGTAAAGGCATGAGATGTGGTTGGTAGGGTAGAGGGGAGGATCTCTGCAGACTCAGGCAGGAAGCTTGGCTGAGCGTCCCCAAGTCCGGGTCTCACACCAGTGGGTCCAGGAGAGAAAGGGGGGAGGCGTGGGGGGAGAGGGAACTTGAGGAACTCTTCGCCCCCGCAGGTTTCAGGGGTTCCCTTCTCTCTGGGATGCCTTTCCAGAGCCCTGACTCCGGGGCAGGCTGACCGCGATGATTTGAGGCATTCTGGATAGAGCTCCCAGCTCCCACACTCCTTCTTCAGCAGAAGTTTGAAATTCCACCTATTCCTCTGAGCCAAATACACAAATATCACTGGGCCCTGAATAGTAGTATCAACCATTGCCATTTTGTAATGCACGTTTGCACGCAAGGTCTTAGTCTTTGCAAACATCCTTTTTACCATGTAGGAAATAGGACGCTCAGTGGTTAAAAAGCAACTTTCCCGGTATCACCCAGTGGTATTTATTTCCGGCTGGTGGCTACATGCTCGGCTTGATCAGTCTTCTGAGAGATCAGCAGCTGCAGGCTGAGTGGTCCTGCAGAGGGTCGTGGAACTGGAGAAGTTTCTCTGGGCGGGAGGCAGACACCAGGAAGAAGGGGGAAGGCTCTAAAACAGAAGGCAAACGTTGCTGCTTCTACTACTTGCCCTGTGAGGTTTCATTCTTTTTGACATCTTCAGCTTACTGCCTCTGTTGTTCCCTCTGAAAATAGTGTCCCTCCCACCCTGCAAAGGGTGGGAGCAAAGCTGTCCGGGCGTGTGGGGTGGAAACACAGGCAGTTACTGCTTTTTATTGGAGCCACAGTTAACGCCCACCAGCTATCATAAGGATGGAATAGGTAATCATGGGGCCAGGGAAAGGAGGCTTCTGGGGGAAAAATAAACACATGGTGATTATATGGTCTTAATTATTATCATCAGTTTTATTGGTATTGCTGGGTGTGAGAGCTAGCAGTGAAACCAGCCCACAGCAGAAACTCCCCCGAGGCCCCATGTCTCCCTCTCTTCTCTTAACCACCCCCTCACATTTGCCTGTCCCCCCTTACACACACACATTGGAATAACCAAAAAGGCCAAGGGCTAGAGGAACCCCTAAGGAAGGCCCCAGCCCCTGTCCATCTTTAGGCACAGACATGTGAAAAGTGTCCTGGGTGAAAAGTGTCCTGGGTCTCCCTGAAGGAGGAAAGGTGTGACTGAAGAGGGAAGCAGCTCAGGAGGAAAGGGACATCCATGACTTAGGAGGTCACTGCACATGTGAGCCTCGGGTCCTTTGGTGCGTGCTGCAGAACTGTCCCTTCCCCGATGACTGCCTTCTGGGGCCACGTGCCTGACCTTAGCATCACATGCCTCTGTCTACCCCCATTTGCTGGGAAACGTTCCCTGGGCCCACCCAAAGCCCACTCAGCTGGAATGGTCTCACGGATGGAGACTCCTGGTCCCAATGCCTGTGCTTGGGAAATCTAAGAGAAGAGATGTCAGAGGTCTGCGCTGACAGCAAGGCTCAGCATGGAGGGCAAGAGGCTGGCAGCTGAGGAGTGTCACCATCCCTGGTCTTGGCAGAGTGAGTGGACCTTGCCTCTTGCAGCCTTTGGTCCTGAGCTGTTGACACAGTCACCCAGTTCTACTGGGTTGCTAAGCAGCACTCTGGACGTGGACAAGCCCCAGGGCAAGTGACCCAGCAGGCACACACAGAAAGCGGGGCACTCAGGCCAAGGGAGGAAAGTGCCTCCCACCCATCAGAAGAGCTCCCCCCGGGGGCAGCAGCTGTCAAAGTGATATTTATCTTTCTACTGGGCAGCAGAGTGCCAGCATGTCTGGGAGACTCAACCCACTTTCCCTGGCAACCTCTCCCAAGCACAGGATAAGGGCTTGTTTCCCATTTGGAAAAGAAGGACAGGCCTCCCCAGGATGATGGAGGTGCCTGCTAAGCTAAGAGCATGTTTGAGGAGGTGGAAAGCAGGTAAGTCACCTATTGCTGCGGGCGAGGAGGCCGGGTCAGAGGCTACGGGTAAGATATGGGGCACAAGGGCTCTGAGACTGAGGATGGGTGAGGAACCGTCACCCACAGACAGTTCTCTCCAAAGATCCACCTCCTCCTCTTGCATAAAACACCCTTATCTGAGCCACTTCTGTTTTCATATATTCCTATAGACCAAGGCAAAACACTACACCAATGGACTTACATATGCTAATGCATTTCACTCTCATGAGAAATAACCCTGTCAGGGTAGGACGTGGTGGCTCATGCCTGTAATCCCAGCACTTTGGGAGGCCAAGGAGGGCAGATCATTGAGGTCAGGAGTTTAAGACCAGCCTGGCGAACATGGTGAAACCCCGTCTCTACTAAAAATATGAAAATTAGCCAGGCAGGGGGCATGCTCCTGTAGTCCCAGCTACTTGGGAGGCTGAGGCAGGACAATTAATTGAACCTAGGAGGCGGAGGTTGCAGTGAGTCAAGATCACACTACTGCACTCCAGCCTAAGCTGGAAAAAACAAACAAACCCTGTCAGGTAGGTATCACGATTATACTCATTTTATAAATAAGAAAAACCGAGGCACAAATAGACTAAGTAACGTGGCTGAGTGTTACTAGCTGGTTTCACCCGGCTGGCAGAATCAAGAACCCGTGAAGTGGAGTTTTTAAATCTGCTTCACAGAAGGAGAAATTGAAGCTCAAGGGAATCAGCTGACTTGCTTGAAATCTCACACCATGGGAAGGGACTGAGCCAGAATTCACACCCATGTTATCCACGCTCCAGACCCCACTGTTTCCAGTTCTCCACTCCCTGGGCTGGCTGTGAGCTGCCTGGGCTGTCTGACTATGACCCAATCCTCTGCGCCCAGCTGCTCACAGGTGCTCGCTGAAGACAGAGAAATGAAGGGGGTTTTGTGACATGCGAGAGCTGAAAGGGGCTCTGAAGGACAAATTAAAACCTGGAGACCCAGAGAAGGGATTTGACCTGCCCAGGGTCACACAGCAAGCACCCCTGCCCAAGGATCTATCATTTGCCCCGTTTCCATCTCTTGTCCCTTGCACTATCACCAACCCACACGAGGCCACAAAAGGATTCCGTTTACTCAAGCCCATGGGAGAAGAGGAGAAGCGGGGTCCCAGCCGCTCAACAACACCTGTTTTGCCATTCAGCGTGCTGTCTCCGAGACCTCATTACTTGCACTGACACCCTGAGCACTGACCCCACCCGGCCCCCATCTGACAGTTTTAGGCTCTCTCAATTCCACTCACGGAGATGTTGAGGGACCCTGACTGCCCACAGGGCTTGGGTGTGTACAGTGGGACCAGGTCATAGAAGATCTTCATGTTGCGCAGAGGCTCATGGGCTTGTAGAGCAGGAAGCCAAGGCAGGTTCCTGAGCAGGGGAGGACAGGAGGAACGTGTGTGTTAGAAAGATCAGACCGATGGTCGAGCGTGGTGGCTCACATCTATAATCTCAGCACTTTGGGAGGCCGAGACGGGCGGATCACCTGAGGTCGGGAGTTCAACACCAGCCTGGCCAACATGGTGAAACTCTGTCTCTACTAAAAATACAAAAATTAACCGGGCGTGGTGGTGGCACCTGTAGTCCCAGCTACTCGAAAGGCTGAGGCAGGAGAATCGCTTGAACCTGGAAGGCAGAGGTTGCAGTGAGCCAAGACAGGGCCACTTTACTCCAGCCTGGGTAACAAGAGAGAAACTGTATCTCAAAAAAAAAAAAAAAAAAAAAAAAAAAAAAAAAAAGGCCAGGCCAGTGGCTCACGCCTATAATCCCAGCACTTTGGGAGGCCGAGGCCGGCAGATCACCTGAGGTCAGGAGTTCGAGACCAACCTGACCAACGTGGAGAAACCCCATCTCTACTAAAAATACAAAAAAGTAGCTGGGTATGGTGGCGCATTCCTGTAACCCCAGCTACTTGGGAAGCTGAGGCAGGAGAATCGCTTGAACCTGGGAAGCAGAGGTTGTGGTGAGCCGAGATCGCGCCATTGCACTCCAGCCTGGGCAACAAGAGTGAAACTCAACTCAAAAAAAAAAAAATCAGACTGAGAAGCGGGTTGGCGGGGACTGGCAAGTGACCCAAGACAATGGGCGATGAGGAGGGTTTGGACAAAGCTTTGAGCTGGGAAAGAGCAAAACAAAAAAGTGCCCATCTAGCAAACCTTTGGGACAAAGAATGGAGAGGACTTGGCTTATGAAATATGGGAGAAGAGAGATCCAGATGTCACCTAGAACTCCCAGGTCTCATCTGGGTGGATGTGGTGGCAATGACAGACATTTGCCCAGTGGAGGAACAGGCATCGGGATAAAAGAAGACGGACTGCTGAGATCATCCTCAGCCCCACTGGTTGGAGTTGGCCTGACGGCAGGACAGACTCAAGTCTTCGTGGGTGCCCGGACTGTAATCTCCAGGAAGGAACACTAGCTGTGAGTCAGCTCCAGGTGCTGGAGACTCATCACACCAGCACCTGAGTGTCATCCCTGTGAACTCCTGACCCCAGCCCCAGCTGACCTTGGGGATGCCCACTTCTCAGAAAGAAGGGAGCCAGGAGGAAGAAGGTCTGGAAGCCATTGCCAGGCTCCCCGTGGGCGGCAGGGCAGGCAGGGCCAGGCTCCATTTTCAATGACACATTTTGATGACACCCAAGAGCCGGTTATGGGGAGGGAGCTTTTTATTTGAAGCAAGTGAATCATAGCATTGCCCCCCAGTACCCTGGTATCCTGCCACAAAGAGCATCACACCACTTGGGCACAGGGCAGGGCCACCCCTGCCCACTCCCTCTCCACTAGCTTGGCATCTCAGCAGACAGCAGAGGGCAGCAGAAGCTAGGCTCATGGGGCCCCTCCCACCAGTCCCTACCCTGTCCACTGAAAGGCAGTGTTCCTGGGGGCCTCTGTGGACTGGGGGGGCCAGGGCTACAACATGCCCTCAGGCCAAGCTCCACTCTGGGCACCCTTGCAGGTAGCTCAGGTGCTTATAGCTTGGCCAGCTCTCTAATCCACCCAAGGAGCCTGCCCAGCTCAGGGACCACATCCCAAAGACAGGGTGAACCAGGGGACAGTCCAAGCCTGAGAAAGCAACAGCCACAGGAAGGAAGGCAGAAAGGCTTTCAGTTGAAGGGGGGGGGTCTTCCATCCATGGGTGAGCTGGGATTCAGGGCCATGAAGGAAACGCCAAGGAGAACAGAGACAGACACCCCGGCAGCTCCCTGGGGCTGCTTTTGCTGCTGTTGTTATTGCTTCAGGCAGAGGGGCTTTGCCCCCAGGAGGCCAAGCAGGCCCTCAGAAGCTGCCACCACCATTCTCATCCTTATCAGTTCTGGGTGGGGGGCACGCTGGGGGTGAGCAAAGGGGGCCCCCTCCAAGCAGAGAGGCAAGGTAACAGGAGAGCCTGGTAGGCAGTGCTGAATCTGCTTGTATGCACACATGCCCTGACACGTTTACAGACAGACACGGAGTGCAGACCGGACGTGTGAGTGTGTAACTGAGTGTGTCTGTCCGTGTCCATGTGAGCATGCAGACAGGTTGGGGCACGGGTGAGTGCCCCCGGGGAAGTATGACAGATATGGCCGTGGGCTACAGTGGGGAGCAAGAGCAGGTAAACAATGCCTGGAGCACCAACAGGAAAGACCAGAGGGCCAGGAGGAGAAGCACAAGGACGGGAGGGTGCGGCCCCCCTCGCTCCCAGCACCCTGCACCACTCATATGCATAAGACAGGGGGCAGAACGTGGGGAAGGCTGCAGAGGAGGGGCGGCTATGGTTGGGGTCACAGGAACTGGGCGCGAGGTGTCCCAGGGGTGCCTGGTGTTCATGCTGATTGCAGTGATGATGCATGTACTCCCGGGCCAGTCCACAGGGTGTGCCTGTGCACACTGGGCATGTGCAGATGCAAGGGCATGGGTGCAGGTTGGCCTCGCGTCTTCACACGGGCACACGTGGTGCTCACAGAGGCCCCCACCCATCCTTCAGTGGCCACCCTGAGGAGCCCAGAGGCCTCGGCACCACCCTAGGCACTGAGATCCACCACAACGTGTCTATAAACCAGCGTCTGTCCCTTGAAACTGGGGGCCAGGAGTAGCTGGGCATCCCCAGCAGGCATGTAGCAGAAGGCCCGAGGAGCCTGCACAGCCAGTTCCTGGAACCGTACAAACTTCTGTCGTCCTTCATCCCACTGGTAGATCTGGGTGAAGGAGAAATCGCTGCCCAGCGCCAGGTAGCGGCGGCCACCCACAAGGAAGGGCTGCAGGGCCAGCGAACCCCGGGAGGGCAGGGCCTGCACCTCCGAGAAGCGGGTACCCTCCCAGCGCAGGATCTTGGAGTCACCAATGTAACGGCTGAGGCACAGGTAACTGTCGCGGCCGGCACGAAAGTGTTTCACAGCTTGGGCATCAGGCACCTGAGTCACCTCACCCTGGGCCACAAACTGCTTCTGTGTGCGACTCCACTGATAGATGACCGGTGCCTGGGAGCTGCTGGACACAATCAGCCGTGGCTTGCCCTCGCCATCCACAAACTCCAGGTCGGTGTCGCGGTGCCAGGGGTGCAGCGCCTGGTGGGAGTAGAAGCCATTCTGGTGCCAGCGGTAGAGGCTGGTGGCGCCCGCCTTGGAGCTGTCGGCCACGGCAAAGTACCAGTCGCCGTCGATGCGGAAGGCTTCTAGGTCATTAGGCTTGCGCACGCGCTGTGGGTCGATATCCTGCAGCTTTGTGAAGCGCGTGGTGTTGGGATCCCAGTGGTAAATGTAAGAGCCACCAAACAGCTGGGCCACGACCACATACAGCTGGCTGTCCACCACCATCGGCTTGCAGTGCACTGCAGAGGGGGCTGTGCCAGGACAGGGGCAGGCAGCATCAGGCAGGCTGGCAGCTCCCACTCCATCCCACCCCCTTGGAGAAGGCCAGTCCCTTCTAACCTTGGACTAAGACTCTGCACTATACCATTCCACCCACACTGAAGTTCATCCACTAAGCGCTCAATGCTTTCCAGTTGTTTCACAGCTAATAGCCAGTTTTAGTATCACCCTTGTTCCACCCATACCCCTAGGGTTCAAATATAAGCTGATACAGCACAAAATAGGTATCCCTCGATAGTGACTCGTTGCTTAACCATAATGTCAGTTATTGAATTTTTATTGTGTGCAGTCACTATGCTGAATGTAAGCACATGTTACGTCGATGAGGAATTCATTACTCTGGAAAAGACCCTGTGATTTTGTCCGTTTCACACAGAAAGAAACTGAGGCTCAGAGAGAGCAAGTGACTTGCCCAAAGCTACCCCACTGGCAGTGGCCAGGCAGGGAAGGGAGGAAGAATTTGAGTGGATCCACAGAGGGGAGAGGAATCTTAGGTATACCCAAGACACCTTGCTGTTTGCATCACAGCACATGAGAACACATCCTCCCAAGAGTTCTCACTTTTGAAAGGGCTTTTATGTACAAGAATGCATGCCCATGTGCACCTGTACTCACGATCAGCTTCATCGGAGCCCTTCTGGGGCACCAGGTACATCAAACCACACACTGCTCACCTGTCCTGGGGTCTCCAGCTGCTGCCCAGCATCTCTACTTTGACATCCCCAATTCACCCCTCCTTCCTTCTCACTGCAACCCCACCTTTCCCCTAAGAGAAATTTGTGTAGAGCCTCAGGCTCTGGCAGTCACTGCCTAAATCCCTTCTTTGGAGCTTGGTCTGCCCTGCCCAGATGCTAATGATCCCCATGCCACACCCCAGCTCCTAATCTTCCCTCAGACTCTTCTGGCCCACACACCCACACAAGCACCTCAAACTCAGTCATGACTCACAACTCACAATTGAGCTCCATACCCATCGCTGAGCCTGCCCTCCTCCTCCTCTGTTCTTGATTTCAGCTGTGGCTCCACTAGTCTCCCAATCCAGAAACCTGGCAGTCATCCCTAACACCTTTCTCTCCTCCACTCACCCTTCCCTGATCAGTCCTCAAGTCCCGACAGCCTTCCCTTCTACTTTCTAATAGTGTGTATGTAGATTGGTGTTAGTTCCTCCTTAAATGTTTGATAGCGTTCACCAGGGGAGCTCTCTGGGCCAGGAGGTTTTTTTAGGGGAAGGTGTTTTGTTTTTGTTTTTTTCTTTAATACTGACTTCAAGCTCCTTAATGGAGACAGGGCAATGTAAGTTTTCTATTTTATCTGGTGTCAGTTTAACCCTTCTTTCTAAATATCTCCCTCCATCCCCACTGCTACTGTCTCATATCCAGGCTCCAGCACCCCTCTAGCAGACAGGCACATATCCCCCTACTGTTTTGCCCTCATGTCTGGCCCCACACCTAGCCTTTTTCCATGCAAGAAGCTTTCTAAAATGCAGACTGGATCACACATTCTGCCTAAACCCTGTCAATGAGCTGGTACTCATGAATCTCTGGTTGCCACTCCCCACCTTGAACCTTATCCCTTGTCATACAAGCTGCTTATGATTTGCACACATACACACAGTCACATACTAAGTTATTGCACACCTCCTTGACTTTGTTCATGCTGTTTCCTCTGCCAAAACACTCTTTCCACTTTTTTTTGCTCCTAGCTAAGTCTCCTTCAGCTTTCAAGACTCAGTTCAAACTTGGTAGATCCAAAACTGCTCAATAGTCACTCCTGTCTCCTCCTCATTTCCCAGTCCATCTAATTATGTAAGCCAGACACCTGGGGATCACCTCTGAGTCCTCCCTTTCCTCTCTCCTTCAAGACTCAGCTTAGGTATTCCCCCTCCACCAGGAAGCCTTCCCTGATTGCCCAGGGTAGGCTTGTCCTTTGTGCTGCTAGAGCATCATGTTCATATCTCCCTCTTAACATCTGCCTATCATATGGATGATATCTGTGTATATATTGGCCTCCTCCCAAAGACTGGAAAGTTCTTGTGGGCAGAGGATATGTCTCATCTATCCCTCTACCTACAGAAACTCAATGGGGTTAAATGACGGAGTCCACTCCCCCCTCCCCCGGCAAGGGCCAGCCGAACCAGATTGGGTGCAGGTACCTGGGATTCTGTCATAGTCTCGAAGCTGCCGCTCAACATAGTCCCACTTCAGGATGGTGCAGGCACTGACACCTGGCTGGGCCAGAGCCAAATAGAGGTCACTGGAGTAGAGAAAGGGCTCAGCCGACACTGCTGGGAAGGACAGGGTCTGGTACAGCACAAAATCTGCAAGATGAGAGGTGTGTTACTGAAGACCAGAGGGAGAAGGGAAGGGCTGCTTGGGTGACGGTGGTTGCTTTACTGCTGCCACTGGGTGTCGTGGGGCAGGGTGGGGGGTTTCACGCCTGTAAAGCTGCCTTGGGGTAGACGTGGGCTGACACCCAAGGCAGGGGCACCTCCTACCCGTAGTGATGCAGTCAAACTCCCGCAGCGGCAGGTCCTGCACCTTGTGCTCCTGGAAGCGGGGAGGGCTGGCGCAGTAGATGGGCGCCACCGTGGTGTTGGTGTGTGCCAGCCACTCCACCAACCACTTCACCTTGCAGTCGCAGTTGAGTGAGTTGCCCCGCAGGTCCCTACATCATGAGGGCAGAGGAGGAGGGCACAGAGAGAGACAGGATCTCAGGGCTCTGCCCACCCAGGCCCTCCAGGTTTTCAGAAATAGAGCTGGTCAAGGCTGCTGCAAGTCTTTCACATGCATCTTCGTATTGATTAGAGAAAAGGTTTCCTCTGGCTGGATGTAGCCCCATAGACACAGGCTTGGCCAGCAGAATATGGAGTCAGTTTCAGCCCTTGCTGACCTTTTTGGCCAGGTTGGCTTTTGCAGTATGCAACCTGAACAGCAGTACGTTGCATCCCTGCTCCTCTAAGCCTCCCACAATCCAAGGCTTTTATTTTCTTATAAATAATGATAAATGAGTGTGGCTATGCTATACACTACTATATGCTATATACTACTTACTCAAAACTTTCAAACTCTCCTTCCCCTGATTGAACTTTAATGTGGAGTCCAATCAAATATAAATTTAAAAAGCACAGGCCGGGCGTGGTGGCTCACACCTGTAATCCCAGCACTTTGGGAGGCTGAGATGGGTGGATCGCAAGGTCAAGAGTTTGAGACCAACCTGGCCAACATGGTGAATTCCCAGCTCTACTAAAAATACAAAAATTACTCAGGTGTGGTGGCACACACCTGTGGTCCCAGCTACTTGGGAGGCTGAGGCAGGAGAATCGCTTGAACCTGGGAGGCAGAGATTGCAGTGAGCGGAGATCACGCCATTGCACTCCAGCCTGGGCAACAGAGCGAGACTCTATCTCAAAAAAAAAAAAAAAAAAGCACATGTTGGCCGGGCATGGTGGATCACGCCTGTAATCCCAGCACTTCGGGAGGCCGAGGTTGGCAGATCACAAGGTTAGGAGTTTGAGACCAGCCTGGCCAACATAGTGAAACCCCGTCTCTACTAAAAACACAAAAAATTAGCCAGGTGTGGTGGCACACACCTGTAGCCCCAGCTATTCAGAAGGCTGAGGGTGAATCACTTGAACCCAAGGGGTGGAGGTTGCAGTGAGCCAAGATTGTGCCACTGTACTCCAGCCTGGGTGACAAACAAACAAAAACATATACACATGGTGTCTCAGGCGCACTTTGAGAAAAAATGCAGTTTGGAAGGCTACCATCTATATCTAAGTCCACCTCCTCACCTGCTCAGGGGCCCCCAGACCCAAGCCCTCCCGGCTTCTCAAGACCTTACGACCATCCCAGTTCTGACTCCCACACCACTCCCTCCAGGGATGCACCCTCTGCGGCACTGTTGGAAGAGATAGGACTCGGGCCTTACAAGTCATTCAGGATGTCCAGGGGCCGAAAGATGTCTCTGGGCAGTGTCTGCAGGTTATTGTTGGCCAGCGAGCTGCAAGAGAGACCCCCAGGTCATCTGAAGATCATGACCAAAGCCAAAGGCCACAGGAGAGGTGGGGCTTTGGTGCAGTGTGTATATGTGTGACGTACTCACAGGTGAGTCAAGGACTTGAGTCCTCGGAAGGTGAACTTGGATAATGTCCAGATGTCATTGTTCTCAATGAAGCTGGGGAAAGCGGGAGCTTGCCTCAGTGGTCACACAGGATGCCAGACCCCCAGCAGCACTCGCCCTATGCCCCAGCCTAGATTTCAGCCCATGTCCCCAAGACAGGTTTCCAAATGGAGTCTGGCATCGTCAAGCCATAGGGATAGGGCATCAGGTAGGGTAGAGGCAAAATGAATGAAACGACCTTCTGCTCAGGTCCTGCCGTCACGGGATGCAAGGGCTCTCGCCTCCCATCACCTCCCCCTCCCACGGCATTCTCATCCAATCCCTACCCAGTCCCTCGGCCTCCCAGGCCTGGGGTCCCCCTCCCTTGTTCTTTCCCATTGCCCCTTTCCCTCCCACACACAGATACTGCAGGTGCGACAGTCCTGTGAAGGCGTTGTCTCCAATCAGTGTAAACTTGTTGGAGTTGAGCAACCTGCAGAGACAAAGGTGGAATTAGAGCTTCCAAGGGTGTGCCTGCTGCCCCAGCCCCCAGCCCACTGCCTCAACCCTGGGCTTCCCCAAGACCTGGCTGCCCTGCTGCCACCCCTAGGGACCCCATAGGGAATCCCTGGGCCACCTGGGCAACAAGGCCAGGCAGGAGCCTGTTCTGGCCCCAGAAGCTCCCAGGGTCCCTGTTGGCTCCTAAACATGGGCCGAGGCAGAGTTCTCTTGTCAAGCCAGCTCCTGGCCCTCCCCAGTGGCATCTCCTCTCCCTCTCTCCCACCCTCATTCTGTCCCACTTCAGCCCATCATGGATAACTGTCCCTCATGGACGGCATCTTGTAGAGTTGGAGACACTCCTGCCATCCCTTTCTTTCAGCCCCCAGCTCTTTCTGGGATGCGTGATTCCTGGGGTCACCTGTCTCTAACATGGCCCCAGAGTGCCCACCTTAGGCACTAGTCCAGGTTATCGCACCCAGTTCTCTTGGGTCTCCAGAGGCGCCAAGCCCATCCCCAGATCCCCCGTGCTTGGCTTCTCTGTGCCATCCCTAGCTGTCCTCCTGCTGCCCTGACTCCCCTGACTCCAGGCTGCCCCACCTTTTGGGTACATCCTATCAGAATAAACGCGAGGGACACCTGCATCTTTGTCTCCAGAGGCTGCCTCTGTCCACTCTCCCTCTCCCCAGCCCAGGATCTGTTCCCTGCT
This sequence comes from Macaca nemestrina, assembly GCF_043159975.1. NCBI lineage: Eukaryota > Metazoa > Chordata > Mammalia > Primates > Cercopithecidae > Macaca > Macaca nemestrina. Next base: position 132,412,226 of record NC_092132.1, on the reverse strand, counting down.
ACCATCCCCACAGCTCCCCAACCCTTCCACAAGGCCCTATCCATACAAGAACTGCAGCAGCGGGAGGTGGGAGAACGCTCCATCGTGGATCTCTGAGAAGGCGGCATTCACCAGGGTCCTGCGGGGACACCCGAGTCAGTACTGTGGGGTCTGCAGGGGCTGTGCTGAGGCAGGGAGAGGTGAACATGGAGGGCAGAGGCTTTTGTACTCACTTGCCCTGGAAACGCCCCATTTCACCGACCTTGGCCCCCACCTGTGTCTTTCCCTTCTCTTCCCAAATTCACTGCCTGCCTTCACCACAGTCCTCCCCTATTGCCTCTTGGGGCACCCATGGCCCCAGGCTCAGCTTCCCTCTCAGGCAAGAAAAGGTTCCATCACCCACACCGTTATCATCATTATCCAAACACCCACAATGGGCTGGGTGCTGTTGAGAGATGGGGCATGGGGGTGGGGGCTGGCATCCTGGTCCCTAAGGACTTCACAACCTCTCTGGTCCCACAGACAAGGGGAGCCCCTGAGGCTGGCTGTTGCAAGTGACAGGCTGGCCGGGCTGGGTGCCAAGTGGCTGGTCAGTGGCAGGCGTGTGCCCCATGCCAGGGTGCTGGGAGGGCAGAGCTCATTCCCACCTGCCCTGGCTGCCACTCTCCTGCCCTTGGTGTGACATCACAGGCAGGAGTCCACATGCTCGTGTAAGCAACCCCCCCCCGCAAGTCTGGAGCCCAGCACACAGTAGGTCTCACTGACGCTCGTGGTGGTGATGATTCATTCTTGGTGGTGAACTCCTGCTTTCCCCACCCATGGCCGCTGAGGCTGCAAAACTGCAGAACTCCCTGCCCGACTGGGGCCTGGGCTCTCCAGCCCTGAGGACCCCTGCAGTCCCCCTGGTCCCCACACTCTGAAGAGGGGGAGCGAGGGTTCTCCTGTCCTTTCCCAGAGCTGTCCTCGGCCTCCTCTCCCTCCCCACCCCCAAGGCCGGGGCTGGACACTCACAGGGAGATGACCTCCGAGGGCAGGTTCCTGGGCACTGCCTTTGAATCCACGCAGAAGGCGGTGTCCCTGGTGCAGGAGCAGCTGGGCGGGCAGGGGGGCGTCTTGGGAAGCCTCTTAGCGCTGACCTGCAGCATGAGGCAGAAGCCAAGCGCGGAGAGCGCCAGCAGCCCCGGCGCCGGGCCCCGCCTGGCCTGCAGCCCCGCCATGCTGCCCGCGAGCTCTCCCTGGGGCCGGCAGCCGCGGACCCGCCCCACCGCTCCCGCGGCTGGGCCACCCCGCGCGGGCTGGCACCTCCCGGCCACCGGCAGCTGCTGCCGCAGCCAGGGGCCCGCCTGCGGACTCTTCTTGCCCTCGGGCGCCGGCTGCGGTCCCCTCCCCTGCTCGTTCCCGCGATCCGGCTCGGGAGAGAAGCGCGGAGCGCGGAGCTGGAGCCGCAGCCGGGGCTGACCGCGCGGGGTGGATGCGGACTGCGGCGCGGGCGGCGGGGGCGCGCGCGGGGCGGCGGTGGGAGGCCCGAGTCTGGGAGTCACCGAAGGGGAGGAGTGGCCGCTGTGTGCTCTCCCGGGCTGTCTCTGGGGCCATCCGCGTGTGTGGCTGCGCGTGAGTGCATGCGTGTGAGCTTGTACTTGTGCCTTCGTGTGCTGGGCACGACCGTGCGCGCCGGTGCTCACCTGTCTCTGCACGGGCACATGCACACACTGCCTTGTGGAGGCGCTTCGGAGTTAGGGATCTCTGTGCTTCTGTGTACCTGGATTTCTTTGCATGGGGGGGACACATCCCCTAGGCAGCATCATGGGCATGTCGTGAGTGGCAGACGCATATCTAAGTTAGCATGCAAGATTAGAAGCACAAGGGCGTCCTGGAGGAGTCTGAAGTGCGCTTCTAACTGAATTCACATGTTTTTCCACGCGCCACTGAACAGGATGTACCTTTGTGTCAGCATGAGCTGAAAAGGGAAACACAGCCTCTGGAGCTGGAGTGGGACTGTGTGGAATTCTGGAACATTTCTCACTGCTCAACCACAGCCTGTTGAAGCTGGGAAGCGCTTTAGATATTTTTCAGTCCAGCCCTTTGTCTAACAAATGAGGAAACTGAGGTCCCCCCAAAAGAGGCTGGCTAAGTTTGCTATCTCAAGTGTTCTGTACTTTCCCTACTTAATCCTCTCAATAGTTTGAGGCAGGTGATAGTAATTCCCTTTTACAGACAAGAAAAGTGAGGCCTGTCGCACCAGAAGAAAAATGTGTCAGCATGGATTTCTGCCCACTGTGCCCAACTTCAACGTTCACGGTTGTCCTTCCATGCAGGGTTCTTCCAAGTGTAGCCCTGGGCCTTCTCTGTCTCTGAGGTAAAAACAATTTCCCTAGTATTGTCAAGACATGATTTGCCCTTTTCACTTCTATGAAGTTCCAAATTTAAAAGATTTCTAAAACTGTAAAGGAGTGACACTTTCTAATTTTATTTTTGCTTTGTAAAATAGTTTTTCCATTAAAAATGTGATTTATATCATAACATATAATGGGTTTATTACTGATATTTTAAATTCATATGTAAATAAAAAGATAATTTCTCAATAAATGTCAACAGACATATCCCACATAAACAAAAGCTCTTTGGGGTCTTCAATACTTTTTGAGAGTGTTAAGGGGTCCTGAAACCAAAAAGCTTGAAGACTGCTGCTCTATACCACGTTAGCTTCCCCATGGTGGAGGATGACTGTCCTAAGAGCTCATAGGCATGGGGCAAGGGGAGCCTGGCTGTAAGCTGCCTGGGCTTCTAGTCTTGTGCTCTTTCCACACCAGTCCAGGGAACTGAGACCACTGGCTTTAAGACGCTTCCCCAGCTGTCCCCAGACTCTGCCAGCAGGGGATTCTCTGGTCTGAGCTTAAGTCGTGTTCTCCCAGCCAGGGATGCCCCTGCCCTTTGATGTCTACTTGCTGCCACACATTTAGCTGCCCTCCCCATGCCAACTTGGGGGCAGGGAAGCAGTGGGGGTAGGGAGGTGGCTGGGGCAGCTGGGCAACTGTTCCCACCCGTCCCTGGCACGGCTCTGCCCAGTACACAAAGAGCAAAGTGAATCTTGTCCCCACCCCTGCAGCTGAGAGGCTGGAGGAGGAAACAGGGAGGCCCACACAGAAGGGGTGGCCACTGTGGGGCTGTCCATCGCCCAGGGCTCTCAGAGGGGGTCAACCCAGAAACAGACAATGAGGGCGAGTCTGGGCTGTATTCTTAGCTAGTGGGAGGTCCCCTAGAGGATGAAGTAGATGATGCTAATGATGACGACTGGATGTCACACCCATGATGCCATTAGGTCCTTATAATAGCATAGTGAGGTGGACAGCTAGTACCTGACCCATCTCACAGATGAACATACTAATGCCTAGCAAAGCAGAATGACTCACGCTGGGTCCCAGAGCTGGCCAGTGGAAGCACTGAGACCTCCACATACAGAAGGCATGGACTATTGGCCACTGTTGGTATTGGTCTCATCATTGACTATCATTAAGTGTTGGCTGTTTGCATGCCTCCTGCCCAGTGGCAGGTTCAAAGAATCCTATGGGAAGCGTGCTCCTTTCCTTCCCAGGGCCTGCAGTTGGGCTAGAAGACAGAGCAACAAAAATCACCCATGTAGCTGACAAGAACATTCATATGTGCTGAATGGCAGGTGAAGGTGCCACAGAGAGGCTGAGGATTTCAAAGGGCACCATGAACTGGAGTGAGGTCACAGAGAGCGTTGGGTGGGTGGCATTCAGAGAGATAGAAGGTCAGATGCAGGGTTCACACTTGTCATCTCAGCACTTTGGAAGGCCAAGGTAGGAGGATCACTTGAGGCCAGGAGATGAAGGCTGCAGTGAGCTATGAAGCTGTCATTGCACCACTGCACTCCAGCCTGGGTAACAGAGTGAGACATTGTCTCTAAATAAATAAATAAATAAATAAATAAATAAAACCGGAGAAGTGGAGAGGGATTGGAGGTTGGCTTTCACAGAGGGAGAAATGGCTTAAGCATTTCTCCCATAAGGAGAAAAGGCAAAAATGTGAGAAGGCTGCAGATAGGGCTGGTATGGGGGAGGGGGAAGGTTGGCACACCCAGCTAAAGATCCTTCTGTGTTTCCTTCTCCAAGGAACCCAGGACCTTCACCTGGTTAGTGTGAGTGCTCCAGGAGGCGGGCACCCTCCCTCAGCCCTCAAGCAAAAATGAGTTTTAAGGAGAAGCAGCAGCAACAGCAGCCACAGAGCTTATGACAGCTACAGCCTAAGGGCAACAGGCAAGGGAGACCAAGGACCAGAAAGAGCAGAGGCTTTTTCAAAGAAAGAGACCCCTCTCCTAGCACCCAGTGATGGCGGCAAGCCCCACCCACAGTGCCTGCTAAGAACAAGTCCCACGTGAGGACAACACGGCCCCCTGAGATGCCCACAGGGACCCCGAGATGCCTGCAGTGCTTGGCTCTCCCGCTGGCTGGCTGCCCACCTGGCTCAGGCCCAGTACGTGTGAGTCAGCTGATCAATCGCAATGTTGCCAGGATGATGGGGGCAGGAGTGGGGGCCCTGGGGGAGGGCAGGGGTGGGCACTGCAGGCGAGCTGTCTCCTACATCTGGCACCTGCACACAGCTGAGGCCGAGCTGAGAGGACGCTTCTCTGGGCTCCCCCTCCTCCCGGCACCCCTCCCCTCCTTTCACTGTCCTAGGACACTCTCGAGCTGCTGGAGTCTTAGGCAAATATTTAAAGGGGCAGCTCGGGGGTGAGGAGGGTGGTGGGAGCAAACACTTCCTTCCCTTTCTTCCTTCCTGCGCTTCTCAGCTTCTCAGGGGCTCTCAGTTCAGATGCCATGTTGTTATGCAACCTTGGGGCCGAAGGCCCTCCAGGTGGAGGGGGGGACAGGGGAACCTGCCAGCTCATGACCAAAGGGCAGGGCCCTGGTAGGAGGGGGCTGGGGCAGGGGGCAGGAACTGGGGTGGCATGTTAAAGGACAGGAGGCTGGTTGGGCGTGGTGGCTCACACCTGTAATCCTAGCACTTTAGGAGGCCGAGATCACTTGAGCCCAGGAGTTCAAGACCACCCTGGGCAACATGGTGAAAACCCATCTCTATAAAACATGCAAAAATTAGCTGGGCATGGCATGCTCTGGTAGTCCCAGCTACTCGGGAGGCTGAGGTGTGAGGATCACCGGAGTCCAGGAGGTCAAGGCTGCAGTGAGCAGTGATCTCGCTACTGCATGCTAGCCTGGGTGATAAAGGGGCTGTCTTTATCAAAAAAAAAAAAAAAAAAAAAAGATAGGAGGTGAAGCGAGCAAGCCCAGGCCTGGACGCTGCCACAGCCACCTGAGTTTAGAGGTGAAGGGACTTTAGAGACCACCTGGCCCAAGGAGTGAAAGGGAACCTGAGAGAAAGTGTGAGCCAGCCCAAAGTCATTGGCAGATTTGACCTCGTAAATACATAGAGATGGCTTTAGGGAAGGCACTAGGAAAGAGAGAAAAGAGAAGGAGACAGTCCTGAAAGTTGATCATATTTGGGTGAGTATCATTCTCAGGGCAAATTTAGGATCAGAGGATGTAGAAGGGGGAGTCTAGAGGGGTAGAGTGTAGACCACAGGGTGAGTGGGCTGATTTGAGGATGGGGAGACTGGGAGCCCACCAGTGACCAGAGCCAGCCCTGTGCAGGGCTGTCCGGACAGAAGAAAGCAGTGTCAGACCTGGAATCTGCCATCAGCAAAGCCTGCAATTGACAGACAAGCCCAGAGCAAAGAAGGAAGCACTGCACATCAGTAAGAGCTTGCCACCAGTGGGGACAGTTTCCAGAATCAGGAAAATAATCACTGGGGGCAAGTTTGAGGCTGGTACTAGATGTGTGGGAGGAGACGAGGTGAGGGAAAGAGTGCTTGAAGTTGGAATTGGTCCTTGCAGGGAAATGTAGATTTATGAAACCCCCAAAACTGATGTCAAAGCACCTCCTGCTTTAGGCAGAGTCCTCTCTGAGTCTACAGGTGCTGCCTCCAGAACCCCCTTCCTGGAGTGTATCCCTATGCATCGAGAAATTCTGCTGGGAAATGTGATGGTCAGACCCTTGGCTGCCTGAGAGGTTCAGGCTGGCAGAAGAATCAGGAAAGCCACAGGGCAGCAGGGGCAGGTGCCAGCAAGGAAGGCGGCCACGCCAGGAAGACACCCACGGTGAGAGGTGCAGATGGCCCAAGGGCAAGTTTGCTCAGCTCACCCAGCTTTGCTCTTGCTGGGGCCAAGAGGACTCATGTGCCAGGGCCAAGGGCCCTTGGGGGCTCTCACAGCTGGCTTATCTGGGCTTCAGTTCTGGAGGGCCAGGAACAAACAAGCTTCAAAGCCAAGGGCTTGGCTGGCACACAGGGGGCTTGGTCCTTCACCTCTGTCCTCTCTCCCTATGGACACATATAAGACCCTGGTCACACCTGGGAGAGCAGGAGAGGACAGCATAGCACTTGCAGCAAGATGGATGTGGGCAGCAAAGAGGTCCTGATGGAGAGCCCGCCGGTGAGTGTGGTTGCGTGTGTGTGTATGTGTGTGCGCGCGTGTGTGTGATGGGCCCTGCCTCCTCTATCCTCCCTGGCCTGTTTCCTTATCCAGATCCATTCACTCAACTAACCTAGGATTGTGGTAAGTCAGGATGGGGGACACCAAGACCACTAAGCCTGGGACCCTTGTGGAGTTGTTCGTGGGCCGAGAGCCATGATTGGGGTCGATTGAAAGGGCCATCCGTAGACAGCTCCGAGTCAGAAGCCATGAAAAACTTCAGAAGTCAGGGGACACTTCACAGAGAAAACGACACATGAGCTGGAGCCAGAATAAGGAGGAGCTTACCTGGTGGAGAAGGTGGAAGGCATTCCAGGAAGGAGGGAGACTTTGTGTCACCACATGGAGGTGATCACTTGGGGAACAGAGAGGGGCTGACCATGACTGAGATGCCAGGGGCCTGGGGGACACAGCAGGAAGAGACAGGTGAAGCAGGCTCTCTTGGGTCCCTCAAAACTAGACCCTGCTTCTAAGCTTCTATGTGTCTATGGGTTTGTTAGAATCTAAGCCACCTCCTCCAAGAAGCCTTCTCTGATCTCCTCAACCCTTCCCTGTCTGTCCATCGCATTGACCGTCCAGCCCTAGGCGGCCGTGGGAGGGTGTCCAGCTTGTGCAGGGAGAAGAGGGGCAGCCTCATGACCTCATGCCGGTCTCCCTGCCTGCCCCACTGTGTCAGGACTACTCCGCGGCTCCCCGGGGCCGATTTGGCATCCCCTGCTGCCCGGTGCACCTGAAACGCCTTCTCATCGTGGTGGTGGTGGTGGTCCTTGTCGTTGTGGTGATTGTGGGAGCCCTGCTCATGGGTCTCCACATGAGCCAGAAACACACGGAGATGGTGAGAGGTGTGGGATGGGGCGGCGGTGGGCATAGGACATGCCAGACAGAGGAGCTAGGTGGGATGGGCGATAGGAAACTGTCCAAGGGGAGTGGAGGGGAGGAGGCAAGGGGCACAGCTAGAAGGAAAGAGGCACAAACCAGGTGGCAACCCAGCCCAGGCTTTTCCACAGGGCCCCTGCCCCACAGCAGGACAGCGGCTCCCCCCAGCACCTGGTTCCACTCAGCCTCTCTGAGCTCTCGGGAAAGAGGGAAGCGAATTTGAGTACAGAGGCCTGAGGATGGGGATGGGTACCACAGGCTGAGTAGCAAAGGGGAAAACCAGGCAGCTCCATGCCCTATCCCCAGGTTCTGGAGATGAGCATCGGGGCTCCGGAAGCCCAGCAACACCTGGCCCGGAGTGGGCACCTGGGTACCACTGCCACCTTCTCTGTTGGCTCCACTGGCCTCGTGGTGTATGACTACCAGCGGGTGGGTATGCCCGGACCTCCTGACCCTGGGACCAATGACAAGGCTCTGCTAGAGCCACCCAGCTGGGCCACTTCATCCACATCCTTCTCTCCCCCTCCTCCAGCCCTTTTGGCCTGAACCCCAGATTCTAGTATAACTCCCATGCCCAACCTAGAGGGAGGTGGCTAAGGACCTGGGTCAGGGAGAGAGCAGGGCAGGGACCTCCAAATCATCTCCAGCATTCTGTGCCTAGCTCCTGATCGCCTACAAGCCAGCCCCTGGCACCTGGTGCTACGTCATGAAGACAGCTCCGGAGAGCATCCCCAGTCTTGAGGCGCTCACTAGAAAAGTCCAGAACTTCCAGGTGTGTGTGTGGGTGAAAGGAGTGGGCTGTCTCCCTCCCAGGGCTGCTGGCAGGAGCGTCTGAATGGTGGCTATTTGTCACCTGTAAAGCATCGTTCCTTGTTGGCTGCCTGCTGACTGCCCCTCTCCCTATTCCCCTGCACGACTCCTTCCCTTCCCATCCCACTGCCAAGCTGCTGGGCTCAGCTGAGTCCACTCACTACCTGGTGGCTTCTGACTCTAGCACAGCCCCTGTTTACTGGTGAGGAAACTGAGGCTCAGAGAGATTGCCTGATATACCTGAAGTCCCACAATAAGGGCTGCACACGGGATACAAACTCACTTCCTAGATTTCAAATGGAATGCTCTCCGCAGGCCAAGCCCGCAGTGCCTACCTCTAAGCTGGACCAAGTGGAGGGGCGAGATGCAGGCTCAGCACCCTCCAGAGGGGACCTGGCCTTCCTGGGCATGGCCGTGAGCACCCTGTGTGGCGAGGTGCCGCTCTACTACATCTAGGACTCCTCAAGTGAGCAGGTGTGATCCCAGGGTCGCTGGGAGCGCTTGGGCCACCTGCCCGGGCTGTGGAGGAGCGCTCGCGCTGACCAGGCGCTGGGGCATCCACTGAAGCAGGGTCATCCAGGGAGCTCAGGGGAGGGGAGGCTCGCAGACCGGTACTTCCCACTCCCCCGATCCTCTCTGTCCATCTTCAACATGCCTTTGCTTCACAGGGTCAGTGGAAGCCCCAGGGGGACAGGAAACGCCCTGGGCAAAGGGTCTTTTGCAGCTTTTGCAGACGGGCAAGAAGCTGCTTCTGCCCACAACGCAGGGACAGGCCCCGGAGAAATTGGAGTTTGGGTAGAGGATGGGAGCGGGCAGAGGTGGTGCCCAGGGGCCCTGGAACTCCTGCCACAGCAGAATAAAGCAGCCTGATTGAAAAGCAAAGGGTCTTCTTCTATCTTTCTGTAGGGCACAGTCCTGCCCTGGCAGGGGCCGGCCGGGAAGGGAAGTGCCTTGGGAGAGCAGAGTGGGGTTTGCCATTCTCCCTCTGTCCCAGTGCGCTGGGGGACTGGGTCCACGCCGGCGGGGGAGAGGGGCTCGCGGGGAGCCATCCACGGGCTTTCGGCGCCCTCCAGCGGCGTCTCCGGAGGAGGGAGAGACACCGAGACAGCAAGAGAGACAGAGAGCGCAGAGAGCGAGACGCGAGAGAGGGTCGGAGAAGGGGAGCTAGGGAGACGTCGGCGGAGAGACCGACCCGAGGCGGGGGCGCGGGGCAGGGGCGGCGGGAGGACCTGACAGCGTGTCCCGCGGCGGGGCGGGGGCTCGGCCGAGCGCCCGCGGGGGAGGCCGCCGCTAGAGGGCATCTCGGGAGCGACAGCCCTCCCGGCACCCCGGGGGCCCGAGCTCCCGCCCCGGCCCGGCGGCCCGCGGCCCGGGTGGCCCGAGCCCCCTCCCCGGGCGCGCGGTTCTGCGCCTTCCCCGCCCCGGCTGGCGCGCGGCCCGGCCCGGCCGAGCACTGTCCCGGCCCCGAGGGGGGCCGAGCTCGGGCGAAAACCCGCCCTCCAGCGAGCTCATTTCCCTAAAAAGGGGGGGGGGAGCCGGAGGGAGGGAGGGAGGGAGAGAAAGAAAGAGAGAAAAAGAAGGGAAGGGAGAGGGAGACTGCTGCAGCCCGAGGACAAGCGCGGAGCGGCGGGCCGAGCGGGGGGCGGGAGACAGGAAGGAGGGAGGCGAGCGGAGGGAAGGGGAAGAGGTCGGGGAGCGAGGGCGGGAGCGGTCGCGGTCGCGATCGAGCAAGCGAACGAGCGGGCGAGGGGACGCCCTCCCCTAGCCTCCAGTGCCCCGCTTCCCTCGCCGCCGCCCCGCCAGCATGCCCGGCGTGGCCCGCCTGCCGCTGCTGCTCGGGCTGCTGCTGCTCCCGCGTCCCGGCCGGCCGCTGGACTTGGCCGACTACACCTATGACCTGGCGGAGGAGGACGACTCGGAGCCCCTCAACTACAAAGACCCCTGCAAGGCGGGTGAGCGCCCCCCGGCCCCCCGGCAGCGGGCCAGGCGGGGAGGCGCGGGCGGGTTCGGGTTTGGGGTTGGGGGAGGACAGTCCAGTGTGGGAAGCCGGGAGCTGCCTGGTTGGCAATGCAGTGGGGAACAAAAGAACGAAGGGGAGAGGGAGGGGGGTTTGGGGGACTTTTCGGACTGAAGTTTTGCTGCTGTTGGTGGAAGCTGCTGCCGCTGCCTCTCATCTTCCCAGAGGATTCCAGGGGAAGTCTCCTTGGGTCCCGGGAAAACCGGCGGGCAAGGCGGCTTTTCCTTCTGTAGGAAACTTTTCTGGCCAAACTCCTGTGCGTGTGTGTGTGTGTGTGTGTGTGTGTGTGTGTGTGTGTGTTCTTTCCCCTTCTCCCCCATCTCTCCTGCTCCAGGAGCTGAGTGTTTTCCAGCCTGTCTGGGCTGCCCTAGGGCTGCACATCTGTCTGGCTTGGAGCTGGGAGGCCTGAGTCTCCGAGGAGCAGGTCCCCCAGGCCACCACCCAGCCCAAGTGGAAGAAAGTTTTGCCAGGGATTCCCTGAGATCGTGCTCTCTGGGTATCCCGTGGTTTAACCAGTAGCTGCAGCTTTCTGGGACTTAGGAGACAGCTGTCAAAGTCAGAGAAGCCAGCTCAGAAGGGGGACTTACTTTTGTCCCTATGCGCCCGGAGACCCCTGCCAAGGCCAAGTTGGGGTGGAAGGAGGGAAAATACAAAGAGAACCCAGATATTGTATATCAGCTCTGTCACCCCCCAGACACCAGAGGCTAATTAGCCGAGGTCAGGACCCTGGAGTGTGTGTTTGCCTGTGTGTGTGTGTTCTTTGTCTCTGAAGACCCTATGTAACCCCTTCACTCCTGCTGGGTCCAGAGGGGTCCTGCCCCTGGAGTGACCAGATGGCCAGGCACTCGGGCCATTTGCCCGATTGGATGCCCCGGGCAGGCTGTTTGGGGACACACAGGGACAAGATAACAGAACTTTTCCTTGACTTCCTGCCTCTCTGACTTCAGCTCATCTCCAAATAGCCAGAGCTAGGGGAAGTGGCATAGTTCCTAGAACTGGACTGCTTGTGTGGGGCACAAGGGGCGGAGGGGCAGGTTGCTCTAGTCCTGGCTCTGGAGACCCTGTTCAGGGACTCTCTTGGGAGGATGGCCCACAGGCAGGAATAAGAGACCATCCATTGGAGAAGATCAGGGCAAATCCCTAAGCCCTTCCCCCTCCATGCCTGCTGGGCTGTGGGTAAATCGGGACATTCGCTGTCGTCTTTCTTGCTGGGTGCTGGGAGTGGGCACAGGGCAGAGTGGACTGCCCATGGACTTTGAAGGCAGGCACATCTAGCTTTCAATCTTGACCCCGCCACTCGTTATAGCTGTACTACCTCAGAATGGTAATGATCATGTCTGGACTGCCGCTTTCACACCTGTAAAATGGGACTGATTATACATCTTCCCATAGAGTTGGTGGTAAGGGTTAAATATGAGAACATACATAAAACACTTAATAGTGCTTAACACAGAGTCAGAGCTAAATAAATGTGGGCTGCCTCCTCTCTGTTTTCTGTGCCTCAGACTCTCACTTCATTTTTTTGAGGAGTGTGGGATTGCTGCTGTCTCCTTGTGCTTCTTATCCATCAATCCATCAATACCTAATATGTGCTAGGGCCTGGAATGGATGTTGTGGGAGGTACTGAGATGTACAAGCTAGGACCCTGCCCTCAAGGAGCTTACAGTCCAGTAGGGACCCAAGACACCTACAGACATAACCAACGGCACAAACCAAGCCACACTGAGTGCCACATTGGAGAGTAGGACGCTAAAGGCTCAGGGAGTCTCCTACCCCTCTGCAGCCTGGTGGTGGCAGAGAAATGTGATCACAGCAGGCTGGGAAGGTCTGGGGGGTCTTCGTGGAGGAGGTGCAATTGGGGCCAGGCCTAAAAGAATGGGTGGGAAGCCATTCTGATGTCTTTCCCTTCTTGTTGGAAATGGGAGTGATTTTCAGAGCAGCAAGAGGCTGAGGGCTCTCCCCCCAGTCTCAGGTTTCATGCTAGGGTGGGGCTGGCTGAGTTGGAGCTTCAAGTAAGGGCTCTGGAGAAAGCACTCTAACCGGGTGAAGTGAGGCTGGTGGGGCGCTGGGCCAGGCCTGGGGGCGGCTGAGAGGGCCCTGGGGCCTGACAAGGCCAGGCCTTGGGTCAGATCAGCCTCCCTCTGGGGTATGACTGATGCTTGAGATCTGCTGCCCACCTCTGGAAGAAACTCACATGGCCATTCCTAGGCACTCACACCCACACCCCTGTGCCACTGTCTTCTAGCCACGGGTCCCTCAGCTCTGTTCTCCACGTTGCTTTCTCTTGCCTGGCTTTGCTTCCTGTACCCTCTGCAGCCCTGACCTCCAGATGCTGGAGGTGATGATGGCAGGCATGCCTGTCCCTGCTTCTTTTCAAGGGTGGGAAGTGAAAGCTCCTTTGACTCCCACAGCTTACCTGTGACCTCTTGGGTTGCTCTGAGGGTAGCCAGGCCCCTTCATTGGGCCATTACTGGTCAAGTTATGGTTGCCGTTGTACTAAGGGCAAAATTAAGATCTTTGATAGCCTGGAGAGGTTCCTGGACCTTCTGAGTGAGACCAGGACATTGGGCAGGAAGCCAAGCTGGTCTGTTTGTGTGCTCAGAGCTGGTGCCACCAAGCCCTCCCTAGCCCTTGCCCAGGAAGATTTTGAGGCAGCCCTGATTTCCTGTATGTCAGGAAATCAGCCAAACCATGAAGGGGGTCCTTCTGCAAGATTCCCAGCACTGTTTGGCTACCCCAGGTGACTAGCCAACAACCCCCTGGAGAGACCTTGGAGGCAGGAATTGGGACACAGTTGATCCCATAATCAGAGAAGCCCATTGGCATGACCCCACAGGGGTGGGGCTAGAAGCACGTCGCACACAGGGCTGGGTAGTAACCCTGTGGCAGTGTTAAAATGGGCCAGTGAGGCCCCTGCTGCCACCTCAACCTCATCTGGCAGCCCAGAGTCTGCAGGAGCGGAAGGGGGCAGCTCTCACCAGCCCACACCCCCATCCCCACCCAGGGGCCGCCTGGGCCAGGTTTGGACATGAGAGAGCCACAGAGGATTAGGGTATACCCTCTGAGGTCTAGAAGTAATCTCTCCTGTCACCAGACCACACTCCCCCTCTAGACAGCTGAGTCACCCCACCCACCCAGGCCCCTGCCCCTGAGTCACCTTCTTATTTCAGTGCCCCAAGCGGGGAGGAAAAAACTTATACTCTCCCTGGGCCCTAGATGGGGTGGGCGGGGCCCAGGGATTTCCCAGGAAGAAGGGATTCTTAAGAATTATAGGCTGGGCGCAGTGGCTTATGCCTTTGGGAGGCCAAAGCGGGAGGATCACTTGAAGCCAGGAGTTTAAGACTAGCCTGGGCAACACAGCAAGACGCCCATCTCTACAAAAAACTTAAAAAATTAGCTGGGGGTGGTGCCATGCGCCCGTAGTCCCAGCTACTTGGGAGGCTTAAGTGGGAGGAGTTTGAGCTTGAGAGTTCAAGGCTGAGTCCAGGAGCTGGAGACTGCAGTGAGCTATGATTGCGCCACTACTCTCGCCTGGGTGACAAAGCAAGACTATGTCAAAAAAAAAAAAAAAAAAAAAAATTCTAGTTTCTCTAGAGATCTGAGGAGAAGATATTGGGGTGGGGGGAGTAGAAGCACCAGTTCTCAGGCCACTAAGAACCTCCTAAGGAGATCCAAGGGAGTCAGCTAATCTCTCTCTCTCCCGTCCCTAGCTCTCTTTGTCTCACACTAGTGCATCCCTGTCTATTTCTAAGTGTACCCTTGTCCTTTGGGGAGTGTGGCCCATGAAACACAGTGCATGCCTGCAGTTATTTGTGTGTTTAAAAACACAAGATCCTGCATGGGGAAGCGGTTGAGTGTGTGTTTGTGCACATGCGTGGGTATGTCGCTGCCTTGTGGGCAAGCATGTTCACCCGTGTGGGCATGGGTCTTCCTGAGTACATGGAGGCATGGGTGCAAACGTGCACCTCTGCAGAAGTGTTGACATGTGATGAAGTCCATCCACATGTTTGCAGGGGTTTGCGTGTGTCATCCCCCAGCTAGAAGCTTGCATTTGTACCACAGGACATGCGTCAGTCTTGCACATATAGCCTTGGGGCTCATTACACCAGCCAGCTTCCTCTCCCCATTTCCCAAGGAGGGGATGCCTTGCTATGCCCCGGGCAAGGAGACAGTGGAGTCCAGAGGTTGACCTGGAAGAGTGAGATTCTTCCCAGGCCCAGGCACACTGATGGGCTCAGCCACGGTGCTCCTGGCAGGTTTACAGCCAGAAAACAACACAAAAAATTTTTATCTTGTGTCGAAAATAACTACTACCGTGACCGTGACCCCAGGGCTTCCTCTGAGTAAGGAGAGACCTCCTAGACTCCTTAGCATCCAGATTCCCTTGCTTCCCCAGAGGGGAGCCCAAAAGCACAGTGCCCCAAGGCCCAGCTCCTGCCCCTAAGGCTCTCCTGTCCATCTCCTCTCTCCCCACCCCCACTCGGTTCCCACGCATTCTTCAGCCATGACATCCTCACCCCTGGAGCTCAGCAGCCAGGGCCATGCCCTGCCCTGCCTTACATTTGCTTTGCCCTGGTTCTACACTGGCCCTGGACTCGCAGGCCAGCACAGTTCTGTGGCCTCTGCACTGGGGTTTCACTCAAGGAGGGGTGGGGGCAGAGAGTGTGGGTGAGACAGCATTCCCGGAGGAGGTCTAGAGCTGACTTTGAGCTTACAGGTTGTGTTGGGATAATATTAAAGTAGTGGGCGGTGCTTACCGTGCTGCACGCTCTATGCTAAGGGGTTCGTGTATATGTCTTATTTCATGTAGTAATCCTAGGAGACAGATTCTGTTATCTAGGAGAACACTGAGCCTTAGAAGAGTTTACATGGCTTGTCAGCTAATAGTAGCCAACCTGGGATTCCAAGACAGGTCTGTCTGACTTCAAAGACCTTGCCCTTTGCTCTGTGTCCAAAGGTGAGTCTAAATGTCCAGACACACCTGTATGCGATGATGCCTGTGGGTTTGGGTGTGGGAGCCTGCAGGTACAATGTCTGTGAAAGGTAAAACACGTGTGTCCGGGCATGGTGGCTCATACCTGTAATCCCAGTACTTTGGGAGGCCGAAGCAGAAGGATCACCTGTGGTCAGGAGTTCAAGACCAGCCTGACCAACAAGGTGAAACCCCGTTTCTACTAAAAAAAACAATACTAAAGTTAACTGGGCAAGGCTGAGACAGGAGAATTGCTTGAACCCGGGAGGCAGAGGTTGTAGTGAGCTGAGATTGCACCACTGCACTCCAGCCTGGGCAACAGAGTGAGACTTCATCTCAAAAAAGAAAAAAGAAAAGAAAAGAAAAGAAAAAAAAAAAAAAAAGAGAAAGAAAGATATCCACAAGTCTAAGTGTGGAGGCATTCGTGTGGCACATGCACATCTATGTGAATGGCGAGTATGAACCTGCTGCTTCTTCCTTGGAGTGTACCTCCCATCCCATGTCCTTGCTAAGGCCACTCTTGCATGTCACCTGGGAAGCATCTTCTGTTGCTGTCCCATCAGTTGCTGAGCCAAGGCCACCTGCCAAGGATGGCGATTTAAGTAAGAAGTAGCTTTCTCATGGGTTGGAAGAGATTTGGGGCCACTTACTGGCTGGTGACCTTGAGTGAGTCATTGCCCTGCATAGGCTCAAGTGTTCTGATGTCTAAAGTCAGGGAGCGGGGCTGGAGCCTAGCCACTTAGGTTATCTCTCTCTGAGAGTTTCTAATGGGGCACTCCTCCGCAAGAGCATGGTGTGGAGTGTGGCTTACTGGGCATGTTGTGGGCAGGCCAGGATTAAATTAATTAATGGGAAAGTACTTTGCCAATTGGAAAGCACCACAAAAATTTCAACAGACATTTACATAAGGTGTCATTATCACGACTATTATTGGCTTAATGAGTTCAGAGCTTGCAGCTGGTTTGTGTGTGTTGAAGCTTGTGCACGTGTGTTTTTTAAAAACTGTGACTGTGTGTGTATTTTGTTGTGGATGTGTCTGTCTGAGTATCTATTTTTGTGTATATGTATTTGCAATAGGGGTTCTAGAGAGTTCAGTGGTCGCTGGACTGGAAATGGGGAGGCCTGAGTTATACATCCAGTTTTCCAGTGACTAGCAGTGTAGGTTCAGTTAAGTTGTTGCTTTTGGGACCTCAGTTTTCTCATCTATAAAATGGAAGTTTGGCCTCGATGACTGCCACAGTCACTCCCACATTCTGTTGATCCTGTCTAGGTGAGGGTGTGTCTCTGGGCATGTATTTGCAAGCCAGAAGAATATCAGCGTAGCAATTCATTCATTTGAACATCCTGGAGTGTCTCCCGCCTGAAAGTGCAGTGCTGGGCGCTGCTTTCGTGTGCAAGGATGTGTGTCTCTGGCTTTGATGGCTCTGCACTGGATGGCAAGGGTGTGGATGCCACCGTGTGTCCGTAGGAACACTAACCTTGGGTGTCTGATTCTGTATGTGATGAAGTCAGTGTGTGTGTGTGTTCACCAGTGAGGCCAACTGGGGAGGAAAAACCTGTGTAGAAGTCCTCAAGGTTAAAACAATTTGTGTAATGCGACCGCCAGGCCTGTATAGCGCTCTGCCTGGATGAGAAGCAGATGTTGCTGTGGGTGGAGCTGCAGGGAAGCCGCTGTGGGTCCCACCTCTAGCCCAGCCTCCCGCCTCCCCCAGCCCAGCTCAGCTCAGCATGCAGCTCCCATATGAGCGCCTTCCAAAGCAGCCAGTTCTATGGCCTCTGCTTCCTTTTCTACAGATTTCGCAAAAGGGAGACAGACAGTTCAGCCGGGTCTCTGGAAACATCCCTCCTCAGCTCCACATACTGGAATCGGAGTGGCCCTTTAGGGAGGCTCTCTTCCCCTCTGGCCTTTCTGCTTGAGCAGCCTAAGACTTGGAATAGGAATTACTTGAGAACTGTTAAACTTTTTTCTCCTAGCTGGGAAGCTCCCGGAAGGTATCTTCGTTTCCCAAAGATGCTTATCTGTTCTAATGAAAATTGGTGCAATTTTATTTCCTTTTTTTTTTTTTTTTGAGACAGGGTCTCACTCTGTTGCCCAGGCTGGATTGCAGTGGCATCATCTCAGCTCACTGCAGCCTTGACCTCCCGGGCTCAATTGATCCGCCTGCCTTAGCCTCCAGAGTGAGTAGCTGGAACTACAGGCATGCATCACATCACCATGCCTGGCTAATTCTTGTATTTTTTATAGACACAGGGTTTCACCATGTTGCCCAGGCTGATCCTGAACTCCTGAGTTTAAATGATCCGCCCACCTCGACCCCCGCAAAGTGTTGGGATTACAGGTGTGAGCCACTGCACCTGGCTTACTTTATTTCATAGACCCCCCAACCTTGGTTAAACTGAAACAGCATTTGCTGAGTGAACACCACATGCTCAGCACATCCTGTTTTATTTTCTTCATAGCTCCCATTGCTATCTAGAAGACCCTAGGTCAGTATTTATTTACTTGCATATTATCGAAGGTTAGCTCCACAGGAGCAGGGGCCACTTCTGTCTTGCTAATGACTAGGGTATTGTCTCCACCACAGTAGTATGTTAACTAAGTATTTGCTGAAGAATGATGGCTCTGTGGCTCACACCTGTATTCCCAGCCACTGGAGAGGCTGAGGAGGCTGGAGCATCTCTTGAAGCCAGGATTTTGAGACCAGCCTGGGCAACATAGCAAGATCCTGCTAATTTTAAAAAATTAGCTGGGCACAGCGGTGAGACCCTATCTGCCCCACACTCCCCAAAGAATGATGAGCTAACAGCCTGGTAGGGACTGAGCATCAGCTTTACTGGGATTTTAACTGAAAAGTAAGCATGAGCTTCCCAAGAAATTCTATAAGCTGATCCCTAACTGCCCTTCTCCTTCTTGTTCAGATGGCATTTGAGGATCACAGTCGCTGTGGAGGTTGGGGGCTGGTGCCCACAGGGGTGGGGCTAGAAGCACGTCGCACCCAGGGCTGGGAAGGGGGATTAACTCAGCCCTGGCTTCTTCTTTTCTCTTTAGCTGCCTTTCTTGGGGACATTGCCCTGGACGAAGAGGACCTGAGGGCCTTCCAGGTACAGCAGGCTGCGGATCTTAGACAGCACACCACTCGTAAGTCCTCCATCAAAGGTGCAGGTAAGTCGGGTGCCAAAGGGCCCTCTGTGTCCTAGAAATGAATTCCAGTCTTAGGGAAACAAGGACTCTCCCTGTTCCCAGCCAGGCCCTCCCAGGACAGAGGCCATGAGCTTGACCCCAGCACATGGGCCTATCTTCCCTCGGGATATCTTCATCCCTTCCCCAAAGGAGTAGTAAATACAGACATCCCTAGCAACTAAGAACTGACATTCTTTCTGCTTACAGTTTACAAACCACTTTCAAAAGTATTGTCTAGCCTGACTGTCCCCAACCACCTTTAAAGGCGGTGTCAGGACAACTCCTGTTTGACAGGTCCAGAAACTAAGACTCACAGAGGTAAAGTGACCTGCCCAGGATCACACAGCTAGTGAGTGGCAGAGCTGGGACTGGAACCCGAGCTTTCTCACTCCAGATCTTGACACTCTGCCCAACACTGTAATCCCTCCTGGGCTCTCCTGTTCCCACTTTGCAAATTTCTGTGCATCCTCTGAGGCCCATCTCAGGAGCTTCTCCTGTTCATCTTTCCCAGTTGCCCCCTAAACATGACTATCCCTCCATTTTCCCTGTTTTCTCCCTCGTCTGTGCTCACACTCTTACCCTGTCACTTATCACACCATATTGAAAGGATTTGCTCCTATGTCTCCCTAGCTGGACTCAAAGCTCTTTAAGGTCAGGGATGCTTTCTTCTTATCCTTGATTGTGGTCCAAACTCCTAAAAATTCATGTGGTACTTGTGCATGGATGCGGGAATGGGAGGGATGAGGGGCTGGGCTGTGTCTGTTCTCTCCAGCCCCTCACTGCTCTGTAGAAGGGTGAAGCTCCTCACTGCCAATGCTGATGTTTGAGACATGGTCCTGAGAGCACACAAATAGCCCCCCCCTTCCCAAAGGGCAGGGGCAGGGATTCTTTTTTCTTTTGTTCTCTCTCTTTTTTTTTTTTTTTTTTTTTTTGAGACAGGGTCTCACTCTGTTACCTAGGCTAGAATGCAGTGGCACCATTTTGGCTCACTGCAACCTCTGCCTCCTGAGTTCAAGTAATTCTCATGCCTCAGCCTCCCAAGTAACTGGGACCACAGGCATGCAACACCACGCCTGGCCAATTTTTTATATTTTTAGTAGACACGGGATTTCACGGTGTTGGCCAAGCTGGTCTCGAACTCCTGGCCTCAAGTGATCCATCCTCCCTGGCCTCCCAAAGTGCTGGGATTACAGGCATGAGCCACCATGCCAAAGGGCAGGGATTCTTATTGAGGGCCTGCTCTTGGAACACTGTAGTGTGCCTGAAGTTTTCCTCTCCAGCTTGAGGGAAGATCCTGATGTGGTACCTTATGGAATAAGGGTAGGTGGCATTGGAGGGTGACCTGGTGGCCTGCTAACAAGTAAGGCTCATGTGACCTTAGTGGGGACTAGTAGGTATGGCACAAGGGAAAGCTGCATGGAGGGGTCCCCTGCTAAACTACCAGGTGACTTTGGGCAAAGCTTTGGCTTTAGTTTCCTCATGTGCCAAATACAATATGACACTTGTCCACATGCCTTAGAGCTCCTATGTCAAATGCAAACATGAATTTGGGAAACCAAAAGAAGGCATAGAGTTCTGAATGTTCCACAAACGTCAAGGTTTATTCAATGAGAAGGGATATTTTCCTAATCTCAGATCCCCACAATTCCTAGAAAATGAGTGCACCTTTGTTCTCTTTTATGATTATTGTCAATTCTCACTGTTTGTGGAAGTTACAGAATAACTTTATAGTTACTCTGTACAGTCACTGAAAACACTAGCAAATACTGACCCATTGCTCCTAGGGAAAACACAGGGTCAGGTTCCTTCAAGCCTCTGGTCACAACATTTTTGTCAACTGATCAATGCATCACCTTGTTTTATGAGTGTTTCTTTATAAAGACACCTTGCTTAATACGGAGCTAATTCACTAACATCGAACTCACCACCAACAGCACTCTAACTCATGCCTCAAAGAAGCTTACCTAGCACATGTATGTTCTCTGTAAGGCACATCACAGCCTTCTTGCCCTTGGGAACACCAGAGAGCCCTTCAGCATTATGCTCAGGGGCTGTTTTAAACAGCAAAACCCTCAACAAAGCGCACAAAAACGCAAAAAACAGGGCACTTTAACTAGACCTCAAAAAGGACCCTTGTTTACATGATGGGAGCGGAAAGCAGAAGGCGGAGCGTTGAATTGTTCGACCTCAGCTAGGAACATGCATGTTGGGTGACTGAAATTTTTCACTGCTCGGCAAATGTCCACAAATGACCGTGAAAGCCCTGAAAGTATTGATTTTGGGGGCTGCGAATAAATTTTAGCCAGTAGGCAAATTTGCAAGCGTAGAATCCATGAAAAATGAGGTTTGACTATGCTTTTGTTTTCCTGGTCTTCCTCTCCACTCACTAGCCACCATGCCTTCCTCTTTCAGTTCCAGGAAACACTTCTACCCCCAGCTGCCAGAGCACCAACGGGCAGCCTCAGAGGGGAGCCTGTGGGAGATGGAGAGGCAGATCCCGAAGCCGAAGGGCGGCAACGTCCCGACCAGAGCGTGTGTGGCCCGATGGGGTCATCCCCTTTGTCATTGGGGGAAACTTCACTGGTGAGCGTGCTATTGTGGGGCCCAGGGTGCAGCCAGCTTTTGGGCCTGGCCTTGGGGCAGCCCTGCCAGGCACGGAGGCGTGGGTGCCATCTGCAGCCCGAGTGCCCACACTTTCCTTTCGGGGCAGTCTGCTCTCAGAATGGCTGTGACTCTTCTATGGTGGGTAGGGGGTGGGTAGGGGGTGGGACCGCCTGGACACCGTGGCAGCCTGTCTTCCTTCCTCCTGGCAGGTAGCCAGAGGGCAGTCTTCCGGCAGGCCATGAGGCACTGGGAGAAGCATACCTGTGTCACCTTCCTGGAGCGCACGGACGAGGACAGCTATATTGTGTTCACCTATCGACCTTGCGGGTGAGCAGGAAGCCCTAGGCACTACACCTTCCGCCGTTGCCCCAACCCAGGTTCTTCCCTGGGCACTGCCACTGCCCCCAGCTGGGCACAGCCCTGGGTCCCTTCGTCCCCTCCTGCTATGGGGCATCTCCCCAGGAACTGCCCCTTGTGTGGCTGTGACCTCCAGCACACAGCCTGGGCACTCGGCGCTCAGGGCCCACCTCCCCTCCGCTCCCCTCCCCCCCCACCCCCCCGGCAGCCTGGCCCCGCCCCTGAGTGGATGCACTCCCCCAGCTCGGGACCGCCCCCCTGAGCTGGCCCCGCCCTCCAGGTGCTGCTCCTACGTGGGTCGCCGCGGCGGGGGCCCCCAGGCCATCTCCATCGGCAAGAACTGTGACAAGTTCGGCATCGTGGTCCACGAGCTGGGCCACGTCGTCGGCTTCTGGCACGAACACACTCGGCCAGACCGGGACCGCCACGTTTCCATCGTTCGTGAGAACATCCAGCCAGGTAGGTACCTGTCCCTCGGTGCGGCCTTGATGGGCGGCTTCTGCCCCAACCCCCACCTCCAGGGACCCTGGGGGCAGTGGGAGCCGCTCCTGCCAGCCGTCATAGCCTGGGCCCTCAGCGCTACCCTCAGCCTGGGTTGAGCCGGCCCTTGCCTTTGAGGCATTTCCTCCTCCGTGGCAGATCAAGTACCTGCATCCGTTGCGGAGCTCCTCTGCGGGGCTGGGCCAGGTCCTGGTCCTGGACAGCGGTAGCCCGGGCAGCCTCTAGGGTGGGGCATGGGCTTAGTGGGCCCGCCCTGGGGACTGCTCAGGCCTTTCCCCACCTCTGCCCACTTTCTGTCCTCTGCCTGGTCTGCCCTCTGAGGGCTTTTCTCTCATTTTCTCGATATCTCTGTCCCTCCCTTCCCACCTCCTCCCTCTCTCCCAGGCACTCTCCACTCTTCACTGCTTCCTTCTCAGCTGCGGCTCTAGAAATGGGTGCTTTCTTTCCATGTTCCCTTGAGTCCTCCATTCACCAGGCCCTTTGCTGGATAGGACTCTTCCTGAGACCCTCCCCACTCCCAGGCTCCCCTTGGCTGCTCCCCGAACCCTCAGGTAGGGGGGCCCTCTCAGATACAGGAAGGACCCCATTCCTGCCCTGGAAAGGGAGCGTTGCATCCCAGGCAGACCCACTCCCTCCCTCCCCACACACCCTTTTCCTGATCTTCTCAGGGCAGGAGTATAACTTCCTGAAGATGGAGCCTCAGGAGGTGGAGTCCCTGGGGGAGACCTATGACTTTGACAGCATCATGCATTATGCTCGGAACACGTTCTCCAGGTAGGAGATGGGGTCAGGGCTGGGCCTCTGCTGGCGCAGCCCCACCCTGCCCTCTGTAGGTCATTCTCCTTCTGCCTGCCACTTCCGGGGCAATGACCCAGGAAAAGAGTGGCCCTCCGGGGGACTGTGGCCTCCAAGCAGAGGGTCCACGGATGCTGCCTGCCCTCCTGTCCTCTTCCATGGGTGGGGCTGTGGCAGGGCCTTAGCACTGTGTGCACCCAGGGGCACCTGGCGGAGGAGGCTGAACCCAACCACTGTGCAAGCCAAGCAGTGTGGGGTAGCCCCAAACTATCAGCCCAAAGGGTGCTGAGCTTTTATTTGTGGGCCATTTGTTTGTTTTTGTTTTTGTTTGAGACAGGGTCTTGCTCTGTCACCTAGGCTGGAGTGCAGTGGCACAGTCATGGCTCACTGCACCTCAAACTCCTAGGCTCAAGCAATTGTCCCGTCTCAGCCTCCTAAGTAGGTAGGATGACAGGTACACACCACCATGACTTTTTTTTAGAGATGGGGTCTCACTATATTGCCCAGGCTGGTCTCGAACTCCTGGGCTCAAGCAATCCTCCCACCTCGGCTTCCCAAAATGCTGAGATTACAGGCATGAGCCACCATGCCCAGCCATTCCTTTTTAATTAGTCTGCTTTTTTTTTTTTTTTTTTTGGTAATTGGCCAGTTTGCATGAAGCCAGGCCCCTGCCCTGGACTAGCCCTCGTGCCCAACTCCAAAGCACATCCTCCTTATCCGATGCCCAGGTCCCCAGAAGCCACAACTAGAACCCTCGAAGGTGGTGGCCCAGCCTCCCCTCCCCCAAGCTTCTCCTTAGCAGAGTGTGGGAAACGGCGCCTCCCTCCTCCTCACACTCCTTCCTGGCCTGGCCATTCCCAGGCCTGGTGCTTTGCTCATCCTCTGTCTGTGTCCCAGACAGTGGCCCTGCCCCCTCTTCTCAGTGCTTCTACCCGATCCACTTTTCCTGCCTGCAGACCTGCAGGAACAGAGACCAAGGAGGGGTGGTGAGGTCATTCTGCCCCCCCACACCCACAGACCCGGCCTTACATTTCCCACCGCATCCCACCGCACCCCCTGCTGTGATCCACCCAGCTGGGTGTGAGTCAGGGGCCCTGGGGAGGTGGAGGGCTGCCTGCCTTCCCTTCACTCTGCTCCTCCCAGTGCAAACACCCAGGATTCAGAAGGGAGGAATGGGGGGTACAGGAGACACTGATAGATGGGGAGCTGGTGGGGCTGTCCCCGGGGCTTGGTCTGGCTGCAGTGGAATCTGCCTTTGGCCTTGTTCCATGTGCATTCAGATGCAGCCTGTGCCAGCAGGGTGAGTAGCTGGCCTAGGGAGTCCTGGGGGAAGTTTAGTTAGGGCTGGAGCAGCATGAGGGGCTGCAGAAGCAGGGGCCCAGTGGGGTTGGAAAGATGACCCGCTAGGGGCCTGTAGCTTTCCTGGGACTGGGAGTCGTGGCCAGCCTGAACTGGGGGCACCAGTGGGTCTCAGGGCACCCTGGACCTGCATCCCTGACCTCCCAAAGTGTTCCTGGGGCTCCCCCGACTCCTGTGGTGTGGCTGCCACGGAGCAGGGTGGCTGCTGGTCAGTGGGCAGTGTAATGACAGGGTGAGACGTCTCCACCCGGCCCTGACCCTGCTGAGGAATGTCTGAGCTCCAGCAGGGTCGCGACTTGTGGGTACGGATGGGCATGCCACCCACTCCCTGCCCACTGTCCCCAAGACGCTCACCCTTCCTTCTCTCCCTCTTCTTCAGGGGCATCTTCCTGGATACCATTGTCCCCAAGTATGAGGTGAACGGGGTGAAACCTCCCATTGGCCAAAGGACACGGCTCAGCAAGGGGGACATTGCCCAAGCCCGCAAGCTTTACAAGTGCCCAGGTCAGGGCAGAGAAGGGATGGGTGAAGGCGTGGAGGGCAGGGCCTGAGGGAGGCAGAGGCCAGGTGCCTGGTGCCACCAAGAAGGCTTTGGCTGCAAGTTTTAGAGAATGGTGTGGTGGGGGAGGGGACCCCATAGGAGGGGCAGTGTCCAAGTGAAGGAGGCCACTGGGTGTAGGCTCAGGTGGTGGTCAGAAGCTGAGCCACCACCTTCTGAGGGTCTGTAGGGGCAGAAGTGGGGAAGAACAGGGCAATCCTAGGAGAGGGAGGTGGTGGCACGAAGCCCCACCAAGGGAGCTTGACCTTAACTCTGGAACCCATATTGCCTTCACAAACAGGGCAGCACTGGGCTGGGAGGTAGGATGGTGTGTGCTGTATGTGAGGCGGAAGGGGTGGATCTTACAGGGACAGGACTGCTGCAGACACCCTCCCACTCCTCGGGCATTCTCCCCTCCCTCAGAGGATGCCAGGGCTCAGGGGTGGGTGAGCCAGAAGGTGGGGGGATTTGGCGCCTGCAGCCCTGCCCTGTCATTTCCTTTCCTCACAGCCTGTGGAGAGACCCTGCAAGACAGCACAGGCAACTTCTCCTCCCCTGAATACCCCAACGGCTACTCTGCTCACATGCACTGCGTGTGGCGCATCTCCGTCACACCCGGGGAGAAGGTACGTGTGGGCTCGGCCTCTGAGCCTTCCCCTTCCCTGCGGGTCCCCATACCTCAGGGACTTCTCCCACGGTGGGAATCAATATGGGTACCAGCGACCTACCTGGTTACCGTAAATGCATTGAGTCCACAGCGCTGATGGGGCACTGCTGTGGGAAGGGGCTCCCGGCATTCACCGCCTTCCCCGGCATCTCCCAATAATTGTAAATTAGTGTTAATTTGCAGATAGCACTTACTATGTAGGTCTATTTTGATTATCTAGTTCTTCTTGGGTGCTTTTCCTACATCACCTCTTTTATGGCTACCTCCACCTTTATTTTACAGATGAGGAAACTGAGGCACAGGGTGGTTAAGTAACTTGCCCAAGGTCACACAGCTGACAAGGACTGAGGTGGGATTGGAGCCCTTCTCAGGTCTGGGTTCCAGCCTGACCCTCAACTCTCATCTATCTCATCAGGGCTTGGGCCAGGGGCTCCTGAAGGGCTCTTCCCAATTCTGACAGGCTCTGGTCCTGGGAACGATTAAGGAATGATAGAAGTGTCTCCAGCAGGATGCTGCCTGGTGGGTCTCTCCTTCCCATCCACCCTTCCTCTTGCTCAGGCCAGGACCCTCCGGTCTTTGCTCTCTGGGCCTGATTTTTTGTTCCTGGCTCTCCACTGGCACTCTATTTCTCCTCCCTCTACCTGTCATCTGCTGTATCAGTTCTGATCCAAGCTCAGCTCCACCTTCTGTCTTACCTTGTGGGGAAGTGCCCAGTTCTCATACTTACTGCCACATGGGGCTGGCTTCGGGCACCCTACGGGATCGGGTCAGAGCTGTCTCCATCTTCACAGTCTAGCTCGGATGTGACCTCCTTCAGGGAGCCTTCCCTACTCATTACTAATTGGTGGCAAGCAGGGTGGACACCGAGTGTGGGGAGGGCCCCCAAGCCTGTCCGGTCAGGTTTCCCACTGCATGGTTGATTATCCCTGTTTGAATACCTAAGGTGATGAGAGGCTCACTACTTTTCAGAATAATTCATTCTGTTCTCTAGCCAGCTCTTTTTTTATTTTTTTCTTGAGATGGAATCTTACTCTATCACCCAAGCTGGAGTGCAGTGGTGCGATCTCAGCTCACTGCAACCTCTGCTTCCCAGGCTCAAGCGATCCTCCCACATCAGCTGGGACTGCAGATGTGCGCCACCATGCCCGGCCAACTTTTTTTCTATTTTTGGTTGAGACAGGGTTTCGCCATGTTGCGCAGGCTGGTCTCGAACTCCTGACCTTAAGTGATCCTCCCGGCTCAGGCTTCCAAAGTGTTGGAATTACAGGCGTGAGCCACCACACCTGGCCTGTAGCCAGGTCTTAATGTTACAACATCTCTTCTTCTCCCTTAAGCTCCTTACTTGCTCTAGTACTTTCCTCAAGAGCAATTTAGGATAATTCACTCCCTCTTTCCCATGTCAGTCCTCGTAACGTGGGGAGATTACTCTCATCCCTCCTTAGAGCCATTCACGGTCTTTTCACAGAGTCTGGACCTCTGCACCAACCCCAAACCTTCTGTGTCCTTTATATTTCTATTGCTCCCAAGAATGAGCTACAAGACTTTCTTTTCCTTGATTGGGACACGATTCTTAATGTCATAGTGCAGCGTTGAGCTGGATTCGATTCTATTATTGGTTGCATTGTTCAGTTTGACATCTCAAGATCATTTTGAATCAGAAAGTCACCATTCATCAGGTAGCCCTCCTCTTACCTCTGCCATGAGCTCCTTTGATAAGCATGTCTTCTAGGTCTGCATCCTGGCCTTTGATCAAAACATAGAACGGCACACAAACCAAAGAAGAACCAAGATTTCCCTCCAAATTGACATTAATCTGTTAATCTAGGCTTTGAGAAGAGTTATTACATCCGTTATGATGCCACTTAAAGTCATGACTATCCAGCCACAGGTGACCACCAGTTGACCAGGATGTGCGCTCCTTCTGAGACCATACCTTGGTCATCTTTCTATCCTTGGCCCAGGAAGTGTTTCATAAATGCTGAATACGTAAGATGCAACGCCTTAGCAAATTAAATCTACTGTTCCACCAGTTGATAAAACCCCTTTAAAAAGGAAGACAAATGTGTTCGACCTGCCTTGTTTCCAGTGAACCCAAACTGGCTC
Organism: Macaca nemestrina; assembly: GCF_043159975.1. Lineage (NCBI taxonomy): Eukaryota > Metazoa > Chordata > Mammalia > Primates > Cercopithecidae > Macaca > Macaca nemestrina. The sequence goes on along the minus strand of NC_092132.1, from coordinate 132,384,919 downwards.
CTAGTCATCAAGTGTTTCTTTTCTAAATGGTCACAGAGCATCTGTTTCTTTGGGGATTGACGTTTGGCCCAGTGGTTTGCAATTCCCAGAATCCGCTCCTTACTCTCCTTCCAGTACACACACCCCTTTGAAGACTGGGAAAGCTTTTACTCTGAGTCCTGCAGATTACACATGCTGATCACATCTGCAAATTATTTGACTGTCTCCTCTGATGTCATTGATGAGCTTGGAGACAAAAATCAATGTAGCGAGATGCTCACGGGCTCTCCTCCTTCTGTGTTATTGAGCTTCTATTTCCTTTTCAAACAATGCTTATTTTCATTTGTTGTAATTTGAAGATCATTCTTACATAGGACAGATTTTTATTGAGAGTTGAGTAATTCTGGCTTCGCTCTTGGTTGACATTCTACCATCTTCCCTTAAAAGTGAACCCTTTCTTCCTTGTTCTGCATCTCTCTTAAAAATGGCAATTTTGGCCAGTATATGGCCCACACCTGTAATCTCAACACTTAGGGAAGCTGAGGCAGGAGGATCACTTAAGGCTAGGAGTTTGAGACCAGCCTGGCTAACATAGCGGAACTCCATCTCTACAAAAAATTTTAAAAATTAGCTGGGTGTCTGGTGGGTGCTGGTAGTTCCAGCTACTCGGGAGGCTGAGGTGGGAGGATTGTTCGAGCCTGGGAGTTCAAAGCTGCAGTGAGTTATGATTACACCACGACACTCATGCCAGAGGAACAGAGCAAGATCTTGTCTCAAAACAAAACAAAAAATTGCATTCCTTTTTTGCTGTTTTCTACCAGCTATGCCCTGGCTTCCTTTGTTTCCCTCTAGAGGGTTCCCATTACTCCAGCCTTGGGAAATCTCACCCACTGATAATAATAGCAATAACTAACTGACTGAACATATGATTGAGCAACTATGTGCTAAATTATTATTATTATTATTATTTGAGACAGAGTTTCATTCTTGTTGCCCAGGCTGTAGTGCAATGGCACGATCTCAGCTCACTGCAACCTCCTCAGCCTCCTGAGTAGCTGGGATTACAGGCATGTGCCACCACACCCAGCTAATTTTGTATTTTTAGTAGAGACAGAGTTTCTCCATGTTGGTCAGGCTGGTCTCGAACTCCCGGCCTCAGGTGATTCGCCCACCTCGGCCTCCCAAAGTGCTGGGATTACAGACGTGAGCCACCACACCCGGCCATGTTAAATTCTTTATGTGTGTTATGTCCAACATTATCGCACAGCAACATTATGGGCCAGATGCTAACATTATCCCTGTTTTGGATATGAGAAAACAGGCTTGGAAAAATTTAGTAACTTCTCCAAAATTACACAAAATTGGATTATGACACAAGAGTCGGTGATTGCGATACTATATGTGTTCTAAAGCCCTGCTGCATTTCGACAATGACTTTAGTGCTCTTCAGCAAACCTGTGTGCCTACTATGTGCCCAGCCCTGGGCCAGCCACCGGAAATGTACAGACGCGCAAGACAGTCGCTGGCCCTGAGCAGCGGAGTCAGGTGGCACGCTACTTACCTTCCTGTCCGGGAGTCTTATGCAGTCGACAGGGGTGTGGCATCTGGGCTAGGATCAGCTTCCTTCCCTGTTCTTCCTGGCTGGCCTGGGCTGGCACTAGTCTCTCTAGTGGACACACATGGCCTTGCCCCCAAAGCCTCTCTCTCTGCCTTGGTGCTGCTTCCACGGCGATTCCCAGAGGACTCCTGTCCTTTTTTTCAGAAGCCTGCCTAGGGCTGCAGAAAGAGAAAAGGGCTAAGTATAAAAATTCCAGATTAGTCAACCAGTGGTTGTAGAAGTACCCGAAGTAAAAACTAGCCACAGTCCTGAATGAAATTGGAGAGTTGTAAGGGAAGCCAAGTGACACCCTGGGGACATGAACATTGAAAGGACCTACAGAGCCTGGTGTGGTAGAATACTAACGGCCTCTCTATCATTTAACGATTATATACCACAGAAAGCATTAGGCACCTTACATGCAGGACCGCAAAGGATTAGGCACCTTACATGCAGGACCTCGCTATTCCCTGTAACACTTTTACGACCTAGGTACTGTTATCCCTACTGTACAGCCAAGAGAATGGAGGCTTCAAGCGCTTGAATAAATCTCCCCAAGTTTACACAGGTAGTAGTGGTGAAATTGGCATTCGGTTCCAGGACTTTCTGACTCCAAAGTCTATGGTCTTTCAAAGGTAAACCTGAAATAATGCCGCCTGCTTTAGTGGATGGACTTTGACATCTATTTTGGCTGTGGAGAAGTTGTTTTTCATTTGCCTCCCAATTCTCAGCTTATTGCTAGAAATGTGAATGATAAGTAAATCTTACCATATACAATTGATTTTGCCTGTCTTGGGTATGTCAAAGTAAAAGAGTCAACTGGAAAGCCTTCTTTTCGGATCCCCCGAGTCTACACTCATGTAACTAGCGGCTGGCGCGGAGAGGACTGACAGTGGTTCCCCAGCAACAGAGGAGAACCTTTATGAGGAGAAGACGGTTTTAAGAAGGGAATCAGCTGGGTACGGTGACTCACGCCTGTAATCCCAGCACTTTGGGAGGCCGAGGCAGGTGGATTTTCTGAGGTCAGGTGTTTGAGACCAGCCTGGCCAACATGGTGAAACCCCGTTTCTACTAAAAATACAAAAATTAGCTGGGCGTGGTGGTGCATGCCTGTAGTCCCAGCTACTCGGGAGGCTGAGGCAGGAGAATCACTCGCGCAAACCCGGGAGATGGAGGTTGCAGTGAACCGAGATCATGCCACTGCACTCCAGCCTGGGCAAGAGTAAGACTCAGTCTCAAAAAAGGAAAAAAAAAAAAAAAAAAAAGGAATCATGGTCAGTGGATCAAACATTTGCAGAGGAGCCAAGAAGATAAGAACTTTTAGAGCTGGCAGTATCTGCCCTCATTCCCATCCCTGCCTCCTGATACGCTACCTGTTATTCAAGGTCCAACCCAAATTCTTTTTTTTTTTTTTGAGACTGAGTCTCACTCTGTCGCCCAAGCTGGAGTGCAGTGGCATGATCTCAGCTCACCTCGACCTCTGCCCCCCGGGTTCAAGCAATTCTTCTGCCTCAGCCTCCCTAGTAGCTGGGATTACAGGCACCTGCCATTGCCCCCAGCTAATTTTTGTATTTTAAGTAGAGACAGGGTTTCATCATCTTTTTTTTTTTTTTTGAGACGAAGTCTTGCTCTTGTCCCCCAGGCTGGAGTACAATGGCACGATCTCGGCTCAATGTAACCTCCGCCTCCTGGGTTCAAGCAATTCTCCTGCCTCAGCCTCCCGAGTAGCTGGGATTACAGGTGTGTGCCACCATGCCCGGCTAATTTTTGTATTTTTAATAGAGACAGGGTTTCACCATGTTGGCCAGGCTGGTCTCGAACTCCCGACCTCAGGTGATCCACCCATCTCGGCCTCCCAAAGTGCTTGGATTATAGGCATGAGCCACCACACCCAGCCCAGCCCAAATTCTTAATGCCTTCCCTGTCTTCCACATCCCCAGCCAGGCCAAAGGGATCCCTGCCTTCTCTGCAAAGCCTGTGCTAGATCCTACCCAAGTTCTGCTTCTTGAAGGGTGTGGGGCTCTGAGGATGAAGGGAAAATGGACACTTATCCTTAGCACAGTTGCTGAGCAGAATCGCTTGGCAGGCCCAGAGAAGCCATGTGGAGGATTGGTGGAGGGTGTAACTTTAAGAGCCAGAGTGCCTGAATTTGACTCACAGCTGTGCCATGTACTGGCTGTGTGGTATTGGGGAAGTTGCTTAACCTCTCTGTGCCTTTGTTTCCCCGTCTATCTACATATATACTTTTTGAGATGGAGTCTCACTCTGTTGCCCAGACTGGAGTGCAATGGCATGAGCTCGGCTTACTGCAACCCCCATCTCTGGGTTCAAGCAATTCTTCTGTCTCAGCCTTCCGAGTACCTGGGACTATATATAGTCACATGCCACCATGCCTGGCTAATTTTTGTATTTTTAGTAGAGACAGGGTTTCACCATGTTGGCCAATCTGGTCTCGAACTCCTGACCTCAGGTGATCCACCTGCCTCGGCCTCCCTAAGTGCTGGGATTACAGGTGCGAGCCTCTGTAATCTATAAACTATAAAATGAGCCTGGCGATAGTACCTACCACAAGGGAGGTGCTATCATGTTTGATCTGCTGACCATGATTCACTTCTTAAAACCATCTCCGGCCGGGCGCGGTGGCTCAAGCCTGTAATCCCAGCACTTTGGGAGGCCGAGATGGGCGGATCACGAGGTCAGGAGATCGAGACCATCCTGGCTAACACGGTGAAACCCCGTCTCTACTAAGAAATACAAAAAATAGCCGGGCGAGGTGGCAGCGCCTGTAGTCCCAGCTACTCGGGAGGCTGAGGCCGGAGAATGGCGTGAACCCGGGAGGCGGAGCTTGCAGTGAGCTGAGATCCGGCCACTACACTCCAGCCTGGGCTACAGAACGAGACTCCGTCTCAAAAAAAAAAAAAAAAAAAAAAAAAAAAACCATCTCCTCCTCATAAAGGTATGAGGATTAAACAAATTATTATACATAAAGTCCCTGGAGTAGTACCTATCACATAGTGAGAACCCAACTAATGTTAGCTGCTGCTATCTTTCCTATATTCCTAATCTTTTAATTTTATTTAATTATTTTATCGTATTTTTTAGAGACAGAGTCTTGCCCTGTTGCCCAGGCTGGAGTGCAGTGGTGTGATCTCAGCTCACTGCAACCTCCGCATCTCGGGTTCAAGTGATTCTCGTGCCTTAGCCTCCCGAGTAACTGGGACTACTGGCACGTGCCACCACACCTGGCTAATTTTTATATTTTTAATAAAGATGGAGTTTCGCCATGTTGGCCAGGCTAGTCTCAAACTCCTGACCTCAGGTGATCTGCCTGCCTTGACCTCTCAAAGTGCTGGGGTTACAGGCGTGAGGCACCGCGCCCAGCCCAGTCCCTAATCTTTTTTTTTTTTTTTTTTTTGAGATGGAGTCTCGCTCTGTTGCCCAGGCTGGAGTGCAGTGGCTGGATCTCAGCTCACTGCAAGCTCCGCCTCCCGGGTTTACGCCATTCTCCTGCCTCAGCCTCCCGAGTAGCTGGGACTACAGGCGCCCACCACCTTACCTGGCTAGTTTTTTGTATTTTTTAGTAGAGACGGGGTTTCACCGTGTTAGCCAGGATGGTCTCCATCTCCTGACCTCGTGATCCACCCACCTTGGCCTCCCAAAGTGCTGGGATTACAGGCTTGAGCCACCGCGCCCGGCCCCGTAATCTTTTTAAATGAAGAAATCCTGGTCCACTTCCCCAGGAACCCTGTTTCTCTCTAATTCCAGGATTCTTGTCTTAACCATTCCAAATACCAAAAAATCTTAAGCAAACTTCATTCTACTAGCAAAGTTAACATTTATTGAGTGCTTACTCTGCGTTGGGCACTTGTAAATTTTACACATATACGAATTGAACTCCCCTAAGTCCTGGGAGGCAGATAGTATCGTCATTACCCTCTTATAAATAAGGACATGGAGGCACAGAGGAACTGGTTGATGGGCCTAAAGATCATGCAGCTAGGTCAGATTGAAGCCGGACAGTGAGTCACCAAGGGGCAAGATGCTTAACTGGCACGCTGTGGCCAGAAGTGAGGTGTCCTATTACTTCTCCCCTGCCAGCATGCAGCAAGCTTGAGGAGTATTTCCTATATTCAGGAGACTCTGCACCCCATATTGAATCCTCCCAACTCCCCAGTGAAGCCATTATTATCATTTCCAGTTTGGGGTTTTTTTTTGTTTTGTTTTGTTTTTTCTGAGACAGAGTTGCTCTGTTCATGGCTCATGTGATCATGGCTCATTCCAGCCTGGACCTCCCCAGCTCAAGTGATCCTCCCACCTCCACCTCCCGAGTAGCTGGGACCACTGGCATGTGCCATCATGCCCAGCAAGTTTTTAAATTTTTTTGTAGAGATGAGGTCTCACTATATTGCTCAGGCTGGTCTCAAGCTCCCAGGCTCAAGCAATCCTTCCACTTCAGCCACCCAAAGTGCTGGGATTACAGGCATGAGCCACCGCACCCGGCCCCATCTCAATTTCAGACAAAAACACTGAGGCTTAAGGAAGCCGAGCCACAGGCCCAAGTCACCAGCCCGGAAGCGGTGGGGCTGGCCAGGTTTTCTCTGGCAAAGGGCATTGCCCCTGCCACCACAGCACAGCTGTTTCCACACGACAGAAGCCAATACAACTCTTAATTTGACACATCCAGTCTCAATATAGCCATCACTGGGCCTCTCTGTAGCATGCCTCTCTCGGCCAACGCAGGTTTCTTCCTCCTGAGTGATGTGACCTCTGGTTCCTCCTGCTTCTTTGGAGGTCTCGGGTGGGCCCTCTGGGGTTCTGCCGGCTGGGCGTGGTTTCTTCCTCAGCAGCTTTGACATCATCCTCCCCAGACACAGCCAAGGCTGCTTCTAAGGATGAAGGAAAGCGGCGCTTGTCCTCAGCACAGCTGCTGAGCAGAACTGCTTGGCAAGCCCAGGGAGGCCACGTGGAGGAGTGGTGGAGGGTGTGAGTCAGGAGCCAGAGCGCCCCCACTCGGCCCTCTGCATCCCTTCTTCCATCCAGCAACTCCTTTGTTTTTGTTGTTTGTTAGATATACAAATAACATATGCACACGGTAAACAAACTTTTTTAACAATCTAGAAATGCGTAAAATAACAGTGAATTTTCTCCTCTAGACCCTCCTCTAGATCGCACTCCTCAGAGGTGACTAAGCACTGGGAACACTTTCTAGTGTCTCCTTCCAGACCCTTCTAGGTATACACATGCATGTAAGCATGGATGTGTATATATGTATGTATATATATACAAGACAAAAAGGAATTGTATGCACACGTATATGGTCTTTTGCAATATACCTTGCACTCAGCAATGAATTGTGCCCGCCGTTCCATGCCAGCACTCAGCCATTTTTATGGCTGCTTAGAATGCCATTGTCTTGATTTATCTCAATTTAATTATTCAGTTGCCCCCTGCAGATCTCTATTGATGGATATATATAGATATATAGATATATATACGCACATACACACACATACATATATACTATATATCTTATATATTATATAATACATATTTTTTATATATATATAAAATAAAACCAAATTTCCATTCAGTGAGCCAGCACAATCTTGGCTCACTGGAGCCTCAGCCTCCTAGGCTCAGGTGATCCTCCCACTTCAGCCTTCCTAGTAGCTGGAACTACAGACACATGCCACCATAGCTGGCTAATTTTTTAATTTTTGTAGAGATGGGGTCTCACTATGTTGCCCAGGCTGGTCTCAAACTCCTGGACTCAAGCGATCCCCTTGCCTCGGCCTCCCAAAGTGCTCGGTTACAGGTGTGAGCTACCATGTCTTGTCCACATTTGATCATTTTCTAAAAAGTTAAAAGATTAGGTAATGAGACGCCATCTACTCCCTCGCAAGAGCTAGAACAGACTTGCATCTTCAGAGTTTCAAAATGCCAGGACTTATAATAGTAACAATAACTTTTGATGATGATAATAATAACCAAGAGTAATATATAGTGTGCTTTATTTTATTTTGTATTTTTTTTGAGACAGAGTCTTGCTCTGTCACCCAGGCTGGAGTGCAACGGCACGATCTAGGCTCACTTCAACCTCCGCCTCCTGGGTTCAAGCGATTCTCCTGCCTCAGCCTCCCAAGTAGCTAGGATTACAGGTGCATGCCACCACACCTGGCTAATTTTTTTGTATTTTTAGTAGAGATGGGGTTTCACCATGTTGGCCAGGCTGGTCTTAAACTCCTGACTTCAAGTGATTCATCTGCCTTGGCCTCCCAATGTGTTGGGATTACAGGAGTGAGCCACCACGCTCGGCCTATAGTGTACTTTTCAAAAACATGATCTTACTCAATTATATCACAGAATACCACAATTAATAAGAGACCCCCCCAAATAAATATACTTAAACTCATGTAAGTTTTTTTTTTTTTTTTTTTTGAGGCGGAGTCTCGCTCTGTCGCCCAGGCTGGAGTGCAGTGGCGCGATCTCAGCTCACTGCAAGCTCTACCTCCCGGGTTCACGCCATTCTCCTGCCTCAGCCTCCCGAGTAGCTGGGACTACAGGCACCCGCTGCCACGCCCAGCTAATTTTTTTGTATTTTTAGTAGAGACGGGGTTTCACCATATTAGCCAGGATGATCTCGATCTCTTGACCTCGTGGTCTGCCCGCCTCCACCTCCCAAAGTGCTGGGATTACAGGCGTGAGCCACCACGTCCGGCCTTCATGTAAGAATTTTTTAAAAAGAATAGAAGAAAAAGGATGGGCTGTGGAGCTAAGCTGGGTAAAGAGAGAGAATAGATGGGGGTGACCGGCGGTGGCATTGCCCTGGGTGCAGTGGCTTGAAGGTCGCAGTGATGAGAACTGAGGGAAAGACTGGGAACTGAATGGAGAGTGAAGCCCTAGAAACTGAGATTGTAGAGGGGCAGACAATTCTTGATGAAGCCGGCCTGCACGGCGTGACATGTTGGTGTGTGGTCAGGAAGGTGTAGAGAGGTGGAGAGAGGAGGTTGCAGAACTGACCGGCCAAGAAATGGGAAGGGTCCTCTAGGCGGATATTGGAATCACCAGGTATTCTGATAGGGCCCATGTCAGAGTGACCGGGAGCTCCTCCCCAACTAGCCAGTTGACCCTGGCTACAGACAGCAATTGTCAGTGCCCACCTTGGAGTCTTTCTCATCCTGGCCTCCACTCTGCCTCTAACTCTCCAAGAAGGTACAAGGGAGGCATTCTGTCCCCTTCTCTAGTGGAGAACCCAGCTCTCCCAGAGCGGGAGAGCCCTGAGACCATCGAGTGTTCGCTGCACTGGCCTCGCAGGTCACAGCGAACACATCCCTGGAATCCCTACTTGTTGGAACTCTGAATACCCGACAGGCTTTGGGCCCACTCTGGAACCTACCGAGGAAGTGGTTTCCCCCTGGAAATGGAGGGAAACCATTAAACTCTCTACCTGTTAAAATGCCCATCTGCTAAAGGGAATTGGTACTCACCAAGGTGTAACATTCCTCCAGTAGCGAGCGAGCGTTTCCTGAGCTCGGAGGCTGAAATGAGGTGCTCAGGACAGACGGTGCCTGTGCCTTGGAAGTGTGATGTCAGGGTAGGGACTGTTCTCCCCATTGCACGCAGGACACAGCAGAGGCTCAGAGGTTATGTGGTTTGCTTGATAACTCACAGCAGGAAATGCAGAGTGGAGATTCACGCCCAGGCTGTTGTGACTGGGGTCTGAGCTTTCTCATGCGTATGTCTCATCCCTCCCTAAGCCCGGAGCTCCTTGAGGACAGGGACAGATTCAGATCTGGTGTCCTCTCAGCAGTTAGTGTATCCCCCTGCCCAGAATCAGCCCTCAATAAATGATGGGGCCGGGTGCAGTGACGCACTCCTGTAATCCCAGCACTTTGGGAGGCTCAGGTGGGAGGATAGCTTGAGCCTGGGAGGTGGAGGCTGCAGTGAGCTGTGATTGTACCATTGCACTCCAGCCTGGGTGACAAAGCAAGACCCTGACTCAAAAAAATAAAATAAAAAATGATGATTAGTGACTCAGCCCTTCTTTCCCCCTGCCTCTCCTCTTGGGACCCTTCGTCCCTACTTCAGACCCCTCAGTATCCTCATGCAGCCCTTGGCCCTTCCTACTGCTGTGGAGACCAGTTCCTCTTGAAGGTGTTGTGGGTTGTGTTATCTAATTGACTATGAAGAGAGCTGGAGCCAGAGGTTCTACCCAAAGTGATGGCTGCTCCTCCTCCTGGACCTTCTGGGAAGAAAGCTGACCATACGCAGACCACTGTGGAGGAGGGGCGGTTCTGTGCCAGCAGCTCCTTTCGGGAGCCCGTTAGCTCTCACCCAGGGTGACCTGCCTCGCGTAAGGCAGGCGGTGGTCATCATGGGGCTGGCAGAGGGCTGGTGCAATGTTCAGGACAGCTTAACCCTCTTCCTCCCCTGTTGCCCTAGATCATCCTGAACTTCACATCCCTGGACCTGTACCGCAGCCGCCTGTGCTGGTACGACTACGTGGAGGTCCGAGATGGCTTCTGGAGGAAGGCGCCCCTCCGAGGTAACAGCACCAGCCACCCCCTGCCCCCCCCATGCTGATTCCCTCTCTGAACCACCCTCATCACACTCTTCATCTCCCTCCAGGGCCCAACACTGGCCAGGGATGACATCCCGGTGTGGGAGCCAGGAGTCCTGGCATCATTAGTCCCAGCTAGCTGCGTTGCTCACTTGCTGTGTGACTTTAGGCAAGTGCTGTCCTCGATCTGGACTTCAGAGTCCCCAATGCAGGCTTCTGGGCCTCCCTGTGAAGTCGGCTGTCACCCAGTGGGTGCAAGGAGTCATCGGAATTGACTGAGAGAGACAGACAGGCTGTTCTGTGCATCCCCGTGGCCCCAGGCTCTCTTCCTCATCTGGGCACTTTCAGAGGCTCCACTATTTTTTTTCTGTCTGCCCTTCTGGTTTTTGAGTGCCCACAGTGCAGCCTGGCTCAAAAGAGAGTCATCATAACCCGCCAGCCCATCTCCTAACTCACTCACTGCCGAGGGCTGCACAGTGGGCACCGTGGCCCGACCTTGTTTGCATAGGATACTTTGTCCCGAGGAGGGTAGGGGGCAGGAGGTGAGTCAGTGGGAATAAGTGGGTCAGAAGCACAGAACAGAAGGTGCTTTAATGAACCTAGAATTAGGGCAAAGGGAGGCAGGTGATCCTAGAGGGTATTTGCAGCAAGCCCGAGGAGCTATATGAATCTCCTCCTAGCTGGACATGATCATAAGGAGCTCAGGACCACTCTGTGGGCAACAGAACCTCTTCTCCTCAGCCTGTGCCTAAAACAGCCAGACAGATCTTGCTAACCTCTATTTTCGCCCCAGTTTCCGATATTTAAATATTTCTTTTTGGTCACTCAAAGCAGCTGGCCTTACAACACTTCCTCTCGCAGACGTGTTAGTGTTTTTCCAAGATGGGAGTTTCTTTTTCATAACTTACATTCCTGGGCCAGCACCCTCTGTCCCTTGCTGAATGTTGGGAAACACCGGCCTTATTAGGAACACACAACTCATTCCTAGTTGATTCTTGACTACAAAGAATTCCACAGATGGCCGACCTCATCCACTTATGTTGATTCTTATTCATTTTTATTTCAAAGTGGACATTTTCTGACCTAGTCCCCAGATTCTGGGATTTATTTAGGGTCCTGGGGCATCCCTTGCATTTGAACAAATAAAAGCATGTCTGTAAGGGCAGTTTGTAATGTGTAAAGAAGGTCATGTTTATTTCTGATTATATTTCTGATTTTATTTCTGATTTGGTCTCTTCTTTGCATAGAGACCAAATAAGAAAAGGTAAATATGATGGTAATATGCTCTTTAGAAAGGTAAATAGAACACATATATATAGTTGGACATTATAAAGATCTACCTTAGCCAGGCATGGTGGCTCACACCTGAAATCCCAGCACTCTGGGAAGCCAAGGTGGGTGGATCACCTGAGGTCAGGAGTTCGAGACCAGCCTGGCCAACATGGCAAAACCTCATCTCTACTAAAAATATGAAAATTAGCTGGGCATGGTGGCAGATGCCTGTAGTCCCAGCTACTTGGGAGGCTGAGGCAGGAGAATTTCTTGAATCCAGGAGGCAGAGGTTATAGTGAGCCAAGATTGCACCACTGCACTCCAGCCTAAGTGACAGAGCGAGACTCCATCTCAAAAAAATAAAATAAGATAAAATGAAAAATAAAGATCTACCTTTCCTCTTAGAAATAGACACATATCCTATCCCTCAAGTGGTCTCTGGGTCTCCAAAGCCAAGCTGGACCTTGGACCAGACAGAAGCCAAGCGGAGGGTGTACAGTCTTGAGAATGTGTGAAGTAGGGTGGCCACAGATCAGGGCCCAAGCACCCACACCTCCTGGAGAGGTGGGGCCTCTATAGGGGGTGTCCTCAGGGTTCACCACTCTTTCATCCACACTGTCTGTGCAGGCCGCTTCTGCGGGTCCAAACTCCCTGAGCCCATCGTCTCCACTGACAGCCGCCTCTGGGTTGAATTCCGCAGCAGCAGCAATTGGGTCGGAAAGGGCTTCTTTGCAGTCTATGAAGGTACTGAGGAAGGTGGCGGGCGGGAGGGGTCATATAGGAGGTCTCTGGGCATCCTAGAACATCCCTCCTGGCACCTGAGGGGCAAGACCATGGGTCCCCAAGGGAAGAAGCAGAGAGAATGATGGGATTGCCTGGGACTGGGGGGTTGGTGGGGAACTGAAAAGCTGGGGGACATGGGAAGGACTGGAGGAGTGGGGAAAAGAGCTCCCCAGCAGGGCAGAGCATGCTGACTCACCACTCCTTCCCACCCTATCCTGTGTCCCCACAGCCATCTGCGGGGGTGATGTGAAAAAGGACTATGGCCACATTCAATCACCCAACTACCCAGATGATTACCGGCCCAGCAAAGTCTGCATCTGGCGGATCCAGGTGTCTGAGGGTTTCCACGTGGGCCTCACATTCCAGTCCTTTGAGGTAGGTCATCGGCCCTGTGATCTGACATTTGAATCCTGTACTCGCTCCCTGGGACAGCTGCCTCTCTTTGGGCTCCCGGGGGTGGGTCTCTGGCAGCCAGAGCCCCTTCCACTGATGAAGCCTCAACGCCTAGATTGAGCGCCACGACAGCTGTGCCTACGACTATCTGGAGGTGCGTGATGGGCACAGTGAGAGCAGCACCCTCATCGGGCGATACTGTGGCTACGAGAAGCCCGATGACATCAAGAGCACATCCAGCCGCCTCTGGCTCAAGTTCGTCTCTGACGGGTCCATTAACAAAGCGGGCTTTGCCGTCAACTTTTTCAAAGGTGCCTCCTCTCCTACTCTCCCCTGCCCCAAGGTGCTCCGTGACCTTCATTCCTTCTTCATTCACTCATTCAACACGGAGACTCTAGCAGGCATATGGATGCCAGTGAGACCCCAGGGACGTGCCCTTAAGAAGCTTGGGGCTAGCTGGGGAGAAGAGATCCCCCAATGTGGATTAGAGGCAGGACCTGCTGTAGGACTCAGGGAGGAAAAAAGGCAGTTGGAGGTTTTTTTAACCTGTGTGACCTTGGGCAGGATATTCTCCCTGAACCTCAGTTTCTCATCGGTAAAATGGGCACAGTAACAGTCCATCCGCCACAGGCTTCACATAAGCATTGATGGAGAAATGAAAGAGGGGTCCTTAGTCAAGGAACGGCACATGAGAGACACCGGCCCAGTCCGTGTGCTCAGAAGGAGGGCTCTGTGGGGTCCCTCTGTGGGGTTCCAGCCATCGGGGAGCTGGGTGGGTCTTGGGGCTGAGTGGACAAGTGAGGCTCACAGCCAACTTCTTCCCTTGAATGGGGGTAAGGGGTGGTCATAAGAAGCATGAGGGACCCTGAACTTGACTCCCAAGCAGAGGTGGGAAGAGTGACCAGGCCCCTGCCTGGGGTTTGTGACACCCTTTCCTTCCCACCACAGAGGTGGACGAGTGCTCTCGGCCCAACCGCGGGGGCTGTGAGCAGCGGTGCCTCAACACCCTGGGTAGCTACAAGTGCAGCTGTGACCCCGGGTACGAGCTGGCCCCAGACAAGCGCCGCTGTGAGGGTGAGTGCCCCCAGACTGCCTCCGACCCTGTTCTCTCCCTGGCCCCAGCCCACCTACCCAGACTTTTTTTTTAGACAGGCTCTTGCTCTGTCACCCAGGCTGGAAGTACAGTGGCTCAATCTTAGCTCACCACAGCCTCCAACTCCTGGGCTCAAGCAATCCTCTCACCTCGCCTCCCAAGTAGCTGGGACTACAGGCGCACACCACCTTGCCCGGCTAATTTTTAAAACTTTTTTGTAGAGATGAGGTCTTACTTTGTTGCCGAGGCTGGTCTCAAACTCCTGGCCTCAAGTACTCCTCCTGCCTCGGCCTCCCAAAGTGCTGCGATCACAGGCTTGAGTCACTGCCAAGATTTCTTACGCCCTTGGACAGCCCCCTTCCTGGAAAAGCTAGACGGATACCCCAACACTCTTTTCGTAGCTCATGGATGAGAAATACATGTCACATTGCAACCCCAAGAACACGCTGTCCCCCTGTAGGCTGCATTCTGGCTCTGGGTTTGTTTTGTTTTTTCATTCTTGGACGGTTTTTTGGGGTTTTTTTGTAAATGACCATCTTGACCTGCTAATTGATATCACCACCCACCAGGGTGTTATGATCTACAGGTTGGGAAACCCCTGTTGTGGGACAGGCACTGTTTCCGCCTCTCCACGCATCGTCCCGAGATGCTGGGGACAGCACTCCGAGGCTAATAGCTCCAGCTCACTAGGCCAATCTTGCCGTGCCCCTGAGCCGCTCCCTTTCCTGCACCTCCCAGGACCACCCCTCCCTGAACTGCTTTGCCTGAGCCCCTTACTCCCCTCACTCCCTCTTGGCAGATCCTTGGCCTGTTCATTTGCAGAGAAGATAGAAATGGCCACACTTCTGACCCCTTAGTTCCCCCACTCCTCCCTACAGGCTCACCCCTGAAGACACCGAACCCACCCTGCCTCCTCCCGTCTGCCCCAGAGGGACCAGACACAGGTCCCTGAGCCTTGGGGAGTCCACAGGCTCCCCATCTTCTCCTTACTGCTTCCCAGCCCACGTCTCAGCCCTTTCCCATGGCAGGGGCTCCCTGCAGATGATGCCACTTTCCTTGTCCCTGCAGCTGCCTGTGGCGGATTCCTCACCAAGCTCAATGGCTCCATCACCAGCCCAGGCTGGCCCAAGGAGTACCCCCCCAACAAGAACTGCATCTGGCAGCTGGTGGCCCCCACCCAGTACCGCATCTCCCTGCAGTTTGACTTCTTCGAGACAGAGGGCAATGATGTAAGTGCCCACCGGGGGCTGAGGTGGGGCAGGAAGCTGTGAGGCGTGGGCATTCAGCTCGATGCCTGCTTCGTGTCCTCCGAGAGCAGGCCCAGCAGAAACACTCTGCAAATGTCAAGGAGAGACTGCTCTCAGCTCGGGAAACACAGGAGGGAGGGCCCCGAAGGGGGCGGGGGAACATGTGGCAAGTGGGAGGAAGTGTGGAGGGGTGTGGAGCAAGGGAAGGCTTAGGGCTGGCTTGGGGAGCACAGGAGGATCCAGTGATGGGGAGCAGCTAAGTCAAGGCTAAAGGATGTGCAGAGCAGAGAGCTTCCCAAGGGCGGGAGTAGTCAAGAGAGGCTTCCTGGAGGAAGCGGGCCTGGAGCTGGGCTTCCCTGCAGGTGTGCAAGTACGACTTCGTGGAGGTGCGCAGTGGACTCACAGCCGACTCCAAGCTGCATGGCAAGTTCTGTGGTTCTGAGAAGCCCGAGGTCATCACCTCCCAGTACAACAACATGCGCGTGGAGTTCAAGTCCGACAACACCGTGTCCAAAAAGGGCTTCAAGGCCCACTTCTTCTCAGGTATCCCCGGACTGCCCAGCTCCTAGCCCCGCCTCTCCTCGGAGAACAGGGCTCCCTTTCTCCCTGCCCCTGCACCCCTGTACTCCCCAGCCCTCCCTGGTGCCAGGCAGGCAAAGTCTGCCCCCTGCTCCCCACCACTTCACTCCCCCATCAAGCCAGCCCTTCTGGTATCCAAATCCCATTATTCCTGAGCCCTCAGGGCTGTAATGGCTGGGGCCTGAGGATGGGTAGAACATAAGCATTCAGAAATCAGCGCCCAGAAGTGAAGAAGAGGGTATTCCAGGTGTCAGGAGCTGTGCGAGCCAAGGCCTGGGAGAGGGCAGGTCCTAGGAACAGGCAGTTCAAGAATGTGGGTGGATGGAGGAGAGGCAGGTGTTTGCCTTGGACTGTGTGGGGCAGAGTCTCTGGCAGTGGCAGACTTCTAATCAGACCCTCTACAAGCCAAATAGGTTCATACTGGGGCCTTCAGAAAGATGAGTCGTGGCTGGGTGCAGTGGCTCACGCCTGTAATCCAAGCACTCAGGGAGGCTGAGGCAGGAGGATCACTTGAGCCCAGGAGTTCAAGACCAGCTTAGACAACATAGCAAGACCCCATCTCTATAAAAAATTTTAAAATTAGCAGGTGTAGTCATGTGTGTCTGTAGTCCCAACTACTTAGGAGGCTGAGATAGGAGGATTGCTTGAGCCCAGGAGTTTGAGGCTGCAATGAACAATGATCTCATCACTCACTCCAGACCCTGTTTCTAAAAATTTTTTTAAAAAGGAGAAGGATGAGTCACCTGCTTCCTTCAATACCAAAGCCTTAGGGCTCCCCTGGGCCGGTGGGCAGGAACTCAGATCCAATTAGCACATGTTGATTGACAGCTGCCCCACCTAAGGCCTGGGCTCCAGTCCCTTGGCCTCATTTGGGCCTTTGATGGCCCCATCTTCGGGTGGTCTCAATGGTGATCAGCAGCCCCTGGCCCAGCCTCTCTGAGCTGATCCTCCGGGTCCAGGAGATCTCCCCTTCTTTGTGAATCACTCAGCCCTTCACCCTGGGGCGAGGCTGTAAGGCAGCTGGTGGTCCCCAGAGGTAACAGGGCCCAGGCCCATGCAGTGAAGGGCATGAGTGGAGTGGAGCTGGGGAGAGAGGGAGGTCAGGGTCTGGCTGGAGCAGGCCCATGGATCCTCACTCCCGGCCTGCCTGCTGGGCTGGACAGGGAATAGGCAGGAAGGCAGGTGCCCACGGCCGAGTCCATGCTGCCTTCCTTCTCCCCTCCTTCGCCCAGGGTCCTGCATCCTCTGCCCCCTCTGTGGCTGCCCTGTACCCCTGCCTGACCCCTGGATGCCATGCCCCTGCCCCTGCACTGGCTCCCTGCTTGGCACTGCCAGCCACCCTGCTCTGCCCGTTGACCTCCTACCCCCAGCCCCCGCTTGCTGAGACCCTCCCCATGCCAGGCCAATTTCTTCCTTCCCTGTGCCCACCTGGGACTCCTAAGAGGTGCTCGCCAGAGGGTTGAGAGGATGTAACACCTGCTCAGGGGCAGGCTCTGCCCCGGGAAACCATTACCTGCTTACTCTCGTCTCTTTCTGCCCTTCTGTTGCTCCAGTCTTGGAGGGGGCAGGGGACCGACACTCACATCTGTCAGGCCTGGAGTTACTGCTCTGCCCCCATGCCCCGGTCGACACTATGCCCGCCCCACCCTCAGCCCTGCACAGAGACACACACGCCCACACGCACACACTTGTGCACACACATTGCCCCATCGCACAAGAAATCTGCAGAGGACCCCCACTGGGGGCATCGAGGCTCAGCCCTCAGGGCCTGGGGCATCTGACTCTGGCCCCCGAGAAGGGGGGCTATTTGGACTTTTGGGACACCCACCGAGGAGACCCTAAGCCAAGAAGGAGAAGAAAGAGCCTGAAGACCTTCAGTCTGACCCCTGCCACCTTCCGGGGCATTTGGGCACTGTAGGGTGAGTGCCACCTCCTTGCTTGGGCCCATGCCCACCTCCTCCACCCCACCCCCCTGCAACCTGCTCCCCCCAGCTCCCAGGTGAGGCTGCCCACTCCTGTCCCGGACACGGAAGCAGCCTTCCTCAGGACTCACTTTCCCCCACTCATTCATCCAGCCATTCACTTACCCGTCTATTTGCATTTGGCAGGTATAATTTTACCCGTGCTGTGTACCAGGCACTGGACTAGGTTTCTAGGGCACACATGTGAGGAAGGGATGGAGTGAAGACTTTGCTCAGTCTATAAGCTAGACTCCCCAAAGCTTCTAGCACAGTCACTGGAGATGTCCTCAGTGAACCCCAGGATGGCTTGCAGGGTGCCCTTCACACCCACATTTTCTGCAGGGCTGATTCAAAGGCAGCTCATGGAGGGCTCTTGATCAGGCCCCCTCTGATGTGTTAACTGAGCAAGAACCCTTGAGAAGGACTTGGGGACTCCACCTCTTGGCCTGGGTTCCTGTGGCCCCTCGGGGTCTAGCCTACCTGGTCATGGGTTGGAGAAGCAGGGCCTTCTGGAAGCCGATGTTCCAGCCCTTGGGCCCCCGTCCTGATGGGGATCAGGAATAGGCCCCCTTGCACAGATCCCCGCCTGGCCAGTTCAATGCCAGCAGGCATCTTTCCACCTCATGGTTCATCTCGGGAATTCTGGGAGTCCACTGGGATCCCTCACCTTCCCTGGATATGCCTGCTTCTATGCCATGCACACCATCCCCCAAGTGACCACAGACAGACCTGAATGTATGTGGCTGTGGCACACACACCCGTGACCATGTGCACTTCTGGGCTTTGGGGCACAGATTGTGTGTTTGTCGCGTGAGTGTATGTGTGGGTCTCTGACACGTGGCTGTTGCCCCTCTGCCAGCCATCTGCTAATGAGCTACATCTCTGCCTTTACACGTGATGTTGTATCCAGGTCTAGGTGTCCATGCACCTGTGTGTGCAGATGTGTCCTGTCCCTGGGTGTGTCTGTGCCTGTCTGTGCGTTGATATCTGTGCCTGCCTCCTCACACATAGGTGGGAGTGCAGAGTGTGTATCCTCTGTATGCACCTGTACACAGGCTGGGCGGGCAAGTGAGGATGTGTGTGTAGTTGGCTGTGTCTGTATCTGCATTTGCATGGTGTATTGGAGCTGTGTGTCTGCGTGTGTGGGTAGTGTGTACCATGTGCATATGTATGTGTGTGCCTGTGGACCAGCACCTGTGTTGCCACATTTGGGTAACAGTACCTCCATGCACTGGGTCTGCAGGTGTATTTGTGAGTGTGTGTGTGTGTCTAACATACTCTTTAGATGTTGCCACCTGAATGAGAGCCAGAGTGGAGCTCTCCCAGCCCTTCCCAAGTACTGCTCCCCTCTACCAACGACTCCCCAGTTCTCTCCTTCCCTGATGCAATGCACACCTAGTGGGCTATGCGTGCCATCCCTCCAGGCCTTCTCCTGCCACAGGCTCTGTCTCTGTCCCGTCGCTGTGCCTTCTGCCCCTGCTAACCCAGCCCTCCGTGCCCTGGCTGCACCCAGACATGGCCACCCCGCATGTATGTCTGCCTGCCCTCCCGTCCCACCCTGCCCTCGGACCCACCTCGGAGGCCCTGGGTCTGGTTTTCACTGCTGTCCCTCCCTGGTCCCTGCCCTCCACCCCCACCCCTTGGTCCCTGTTCTCCTTCTCTCTCTCGTTTCAGAAAAGAGGCCAGCTCTGCAGCCCCCTCGGGGACGCCCCCACCAGCTCAAATTCCGAGTGCAGAAAAGAAACCGGACCCCCCAGTGAGGCCTGCCAGGCCTCCCGGACCCCTTGTTACTCAGGAACCTCACCTTGGACGGAATGGGATGGGGGCTTCGGTGCCCACCCACCCCCCGCCTCCACTCTGCCATTCCGGCCCACCTCCCTCTGGCCGGACAGAACTGGTGCTCTCTTCTCCCCACTGTGCCCGTCCACGGACCGGGGACCCTTCCCCGTGCCCTACCCCCTCCCATTTTAATGGTGTCTGTGACATTTCCTGTTGTGAAGTAAAAGAGGGACCCCTGCGTCCTGCTCCTTTCTCTTGCAGTCTGCTTGTCCATGTGTCTGTTTTTCCACTTGTCCATCTGTCCAGTAAGCAGGTAATGGTGACCCATGCTGGTCCGCTCGGACCCCCGTCCTCCTCTCCCCACAGCTGGGCCCCGCTCAGCTGGTCCTGCTGGATGCAGTGCCCCTTTGGACCCCCTTGTCACCTGGCCTCCCAGTCCCCACCACCTGGCCTGGCCAGCTCTGGCCAGCTGTTGCTCTGTCCCGGTGGGAGAAAGCCCAGCCAGGCCTCCACTTCCCCTGGGGCGTCCATACCTCAGCCCTGCACAGACCCAGCGTCTGCCCTTATTTGCTCCCCTGCAGACAAGGACGAGTGCTCCAAGGATAACGGCGGCTGCCAGCAGGACTGCGTCAACACGTTCGGCAGTTATGAGTGCCAGTGCCGCAGTGGCTTCGTCCTCCATGACAACAAGCACGACTGCAAAGAAGGTACGGGCTGCATGCCAGGGGCATCTGGGCTTGAAGGACCTGCTGCTGGGAGCGGAAGGCCAGCGGGTCATCTCTGTCGGCCTCCGTTTAGATTCTGGGGCCCAAGTGATCTCTGAGGCCCCGTCGTTCCCCCTCCCGCAATGTCACACACTCACTTCTGTTGCCCACATTAGGAGAGGAGGAGCTCACGGCTGCTTCGAGGCTTCATTTTCAGACTTTTCTAGTTTGCGCTTCTTAAAACCATGTCCAAGTCTCTTTGTGACTTCCTACTGGCACAGAGGCAAGAAAGGATAGTGGGTAAGAGCACAGTCTCCAGAGCCAGGTGGCCTGGCCCAGCCCTGCTGCTTCGCTAGCTGTGTGCCTTTGAGTGACTCTTTACCCTCTCTGTGCCTTGGTTTGCTCCTGCGTAAAATGTAGATAATAATAATAGTACCCACCTCAGAGGGGCACTGGGAGCTCGACATGCCCCAAGCAGGGACTGGCTCACTGCAAGCACAATGGCATCTGTTACCATTATCGGTCACACTTATAACCCCTGGGGATGCTCAGAACAGGGCCACTGCCTTCCTGGCAGTGAAGCCCCGCACACATTTAAAAATAGCTCTAGGCTGGGCTCGGTGGCTCGTGCCTGTAATCCCAGCACTTTGGGAGGCCGAGGCAGGAGGATCGCTTGAGCTCAGGCATTCAAGACCAGCCTAGGCAACATAGTGAGACGCTGTCTCTATTTTATTTTTAAACAGGTTTTTAAACCAAAAATAAAGTAAAATAGGCCGGCGCAGTGGTTCACACCTGTAATCCCAGTACTTTGGGAGGCTGAGGCGGGCAGATTGCTTCAGCCCAGGAGTTAAAGACCAATCTGGGGAACATGGTGAAACCCCATCTCTGCAATAAATACAAAAAATTAGCTGGGTGTAGTGGTGCACGCCTATAGTCCCAGCTACCCTGAAGGCTGAGGTGGGAGAATCACCTGAGTCTGGGGAGGTTGAGGCTGCATGAGCCGAGATCACACCATTGCACTCCAGCCTGGGTGACAGAGTGGGAAAAAGCAAATAAAAATATAAATAAATAAATAAATAAATAAAGCAAAATAAAAACAGCTCTCAGGGCATCACCAGCCTGGGTGACAGACTGGGAATAAATAAATAAATAAATAAATAAATAAATAAATAAAGCAAAATAAAAACAGTTCTCAGGGCATCACCAGCCTGGGTGACAGACTGGGAATAAATGAATGAATGAATGAATGAATAAATAAATAAATAAATAAATAAATAAAGCAAAATAAAAACAGCTCTCAGGGCATCACCAGCCTGGGTGATAGACTGGGAATAAATGAATGAATGAATGAATGAATGAATAAATAAATAAATAAATAAATAAAGCAAAATAAAAACAGCTCTCAGGGCATCACCAGCCTGGGTGACAGACTGGGAATGAATGAATGAATGAATGAATGAATGAATGAATAAATAAATAAATAAAGCAAAATAAAAACAGCTCTCAGGGCATCACCAGTATCCCCTAATACCTCCTGGGCCTTGATAGCTCACAGGCCCGCTCTAAGCCAGGGATTCCCCTGTGGCCCTTGCCTGCTGGCTGTGTCCAATCCCAGCAGCACAACATAGACTTGCCTCTACCACTGAATGTCTGTGTGACTTTGGGTGAGTCACTCAACCTCTCTGTGTTTCAGTTTCCTCATCCATGAAATGATAAAAAATGATAGGCCAGGCGCAGTGGCTCACGCCTGTAATCCCAGTACTTTGGGAGGCCAAGGTGGGTGGATCACTTGAGGTCAGGAGTCCAAGACCAGCTTGACCAACATGATAAAAACCCTGTCTCTACTAAAAATATAAAAAATTGGCCAGGCGTGGTGGCACGCACCTGTAATCCCAGCTTCTCAGGAGGCTGAGGCAGAAGAATTGCTTAAACCTGGAAGGCGGAGGTTGCAGTGAGCCGAGATCATGCCACTGCACTCCAGCCTGGGCAACAGAGCAAGACTCCATTTCAAAAACTAAAAAATAATAAAAATGATGCCTACCTTGCAAGGTACTAAGCTTTATAGACATGGCTGTGAGCCCTTAGCACCATGCTTGGCAAGTGATTCTTCCTACCCCGGTTAGGTTGACAACCCAGTATAAACAGATGCGCTGCTCACAAGCAGACACAGAACCGAAGCCCTCAACAGTGAACCAGTGGACAGTCGAGGGCTTCCAACCCTGTGACTTCAGGCTTCCCAAATACACAGTTCCTGAGTCATGGAACTAGCTAGAGGGGACCTTATACTGATGTTGTCTAAACTGCATTCTGCCTCTGTACTCCCTTGTGTCAAAAGGTTGTTTGATAAAGAACAGAATCCGTAAGATAGCCAGGACAGGGGTGAAGCTCCTGGAGAAGATGGACTGTTTACCTTTCCATCTGCTGATTCACCTTAGAAGCACGTGTGGTTTCTTACTCAGGTGGTAGGTTAATTACAGATCCGTAAGCATTTCCTGATTCCTACAGAGGACCCAGCACTTTGCAAAGATCTGTAGGGAATTCAAGACAGGAGCCCCTCTGTTCCCATGGAGATTGCAGCCTAGCTGGGGAGAGACATGGGCGTGCAAGGAACACAGGGGACATGGAAGGCCAGAGCGCAAAGAGGGAGGGCAGGGAGCTGTGTGAACTCACCGATGGGTAATGGTGACAGCTCATGGTTCAAGTATGGGTAGACAGGAGCTTCACCTGCCTCCACCAGGGACTTGCGAGGGCCCTGTTTTCGGGGCTCTCGTGCTGTATCTTGCCCATTCTTTTCCCCACCAGCCATAGTGCCTGGCCGCCTGTTTCCCCGAGTGAAACATGTCCGATGATATGATCATGAATAATGATCATCAGCTTTTTAATTTGAGTTGGGGCCGGGCGTGGTGGCTCATGCCTATAATCCCAGCACTTTGGGAAGCTGAAGGGGGCAGATTGCCTGAGCTCAGGAGCTCAAGACCAGCCTGGGCCACATGGCAAGCCTGTAGTCCCAGCTGCTTGGGAGGCTGAGGTGCAAGAATGGCTTGAACCTGGGAGGCGGAGGTTGCAGTGAGCCAGGATCGCGCCACTTCACTCCAACCTGGGCAACAGAGCAAGACCCTGTCCACCCCCGGCTACAAAAAAAAAAAATTGAGTCGGGGAAGCCATGCTTTTCAGAGGCAGAAGTCAGATTGCCGTGGATTGAGGAGATCGGCAGTGAGAGTGGCCATAGCAAGTGTTCCGGAAGACAAGCTGGAAAGAAAAGGAGAGAGGATGGGCTGTAGCTGGAGGGGCCTGGGAGAGCTCTTTCAGGATGTGTGAAGGTTCTGAGGCTGCAGAGCTGAGGGAGAGCGTGAGGCTGGATCATTTGTGGTGCGAGGGTTCCCAGGTGTGGGCAGCAATGAGCTGCGGCTCCCAGAAGGGCAGTCCGTCCTGACGGGGAGGAGGAACACTTGAGGCTGCAGGGCAGCAGGGCAGGTGGGTTTGCAGGTCGGAGTCCGGAGGTTGAAAGCATTCATAGTGGAGGGCCCTGGCTTTCTCAGGAGGTAGGAGAGAGGTGGTCTACCACAGGGAGCTGACACAGTGGCTTGAGGAGGGGGCTGGATGTTGGCAGCAGTTACTAAGGAGGTGAGAGATGGAGCTGGTAAAGGCCAAATCCAAAGAGTGTCAAGTGGTCTGGGGGCCCAGGTGAGGCTGGAGCCACAGGTGGGGTTTTCTAAGATGGTGCTGCGCAGAGCCGGAGATGCAGGGCCACGCAGGGTGCAGAGGAGCAGGCTGAGTGGTCAGCCCTGCAGTCGGTTAAGTCAATCGAGGAGGAAATACTGGGAGAGAATGGAAAGATCAAGACCCTGGAGGTCTCTCTAAAAGTAAGAGGCCAGCCGGGCACAGTGGCTCATGCCTGTGACCCTAGCACTTTGGGAAGCTGAGGCAGGAGGATCGCTTGAAACCAGGAGTTTGAGATCAGCGTGGGCAACATAGTGAGACCCCATCTCTAGAAAAACTGAAAATGAAAAAAATTACCCAGGTGGCATGCCTGTAGTCCCAGCTACTCGGGAGGCTGAGGCAGGAGGATCACTCGAGCCTGGGAGCTCAAGGCTATGGTGAGCTATGATCGCACCACTGCACTCCAGCCTGGGTAGCAAAGTGAGAACCGGTTTTTCTTTTTGTTTTTTAATTTTAATGAAGCCAAATGACCATGGTCAGGAAGGTGAGGTCCTGAGCACCCCAAGGAACAGGAAGAGGCCACAGAGGGGTGATGTGTTTGTGATGTGGAGAAACAGTGGATGACGACAAAGCCCTCAAGGAACTGAGAGGCCGTCTTGGGTGGACCATTATGTGTCTGTTGACTTCACCTGGGAGGGTAGCAGGAGTGGGGGTGGGGAGAACTGAGTCAGGTGTCAAAGTCCCCTCTGACTGTCCAGGCTGCTGGAAATCAGTAGATGACAGCTTCAAGAAAGGGCACAGGTCAGCCGGGTGCAGTGGCTCATGCCTGTAATCCCAGCACTTTGGAAGGCCTGGGCAGGCGGATCACTTGAGGCCAGGAGTTCAAGACCAGCCTGGCCAACATGGTGAAACCCTGTCTCTACTAAAAATACAAAAATTAGCCAGGTACAGTGGCTCACGCCTGTAATCCGAGCACTTTGGGAGGCCAAGGTGGGCAGATCACCTGAGGTGGTGAGACCAGCCTGGCCAACATGGCAAAACCCCATCTCTACTAAAAATACAAAATTTAGCCGGGCATGGTGGCGCTCGCCTGTAATCCAAGATACTGAGGCGGCTAAGGCAGGAGAATCGCTTAAACCTGGGAGGTAGAGGTTGCAGCGAGCAGAGATCACACCACTGCATTCCAACCTGGGCAACAGAGTGAGACTCCATCTCGAAAAAAAAAAAGAAAGAAAGAAAAATGGAGAGGCACAGGTGATGTGACCACTGTGGCCCAATACCTACAAAGGTCCAGGGGAGCCTGCGATGGCTGCTTCATGAGTGCTGCCATGTGAGGCCTCCTTCAGGGCTCTCGTAGGAATCAGGCAGCTAGATTTTCCCCAGACACAGATAACCTCATGAAAAAGAAATGATGCCTGCCTGCCATCCCGTTCATAAGTGGGACAAGAGATGGAAGGAAGGAGGGGGGCAGGAGGCATTGGAGCTTGGGGTCCCTCTCTATCCCCTTCCGTCACTCGCTTCCCTGCAGCCGGCTGTGACCACAAGGTGACATCCACCAGTGGTACCATCACCAGCCCCAACTGGCCTGACAAGTATCCCAGCAAGAAGGAGTGCACGTGGGCCATCTCCAGCACCCCCGGGCACCGGGTCAAGCTGGTAAGGGGACCCTCCCCACTCCTTATGTGGTGTGGCCACCCCTGGTCAGAGGCAATGCCCAGAGCCACACAGGCTGCAGGCTGAGCCCAGAGGCCTGCTATCCCCAGGAGACCCCGTCTGGCCTGGACAGAGCCCCTTTCCCAGTATAAGTTAGGGGCATCCCTGCCTTTGCCCTATTCCTGGGCCCTCCTTCATTGTCATCCCCAGCTGTGGCCACTCCCATGGGTGTCCGTGAGGCCTAGGTTTGGGGCTCCCGTCCTCGCCCCACCTGCCCTCCAGGCAAATTTTTAATCTGTGCTCCTTCCTCATCCCCCTAGACCTTCATGGAGATGGACATCGAGTCCCAACCTGAGTGTGCCTACGACCACCTGGAGGTGTTCGACGGGCGAGACGCCAAGGCCCCCGTCCTCGGCCGCTTCTGTGGGAGCAAGAAGCCTGAGCCCGTCCTGGCCACAGGCAGCCGCATGTTCCTGCGCTTCTACTCAGATAACTCGGTCCAGCGAAAGGGCTTCCAGGCTTCCCACGGCACAGGTGCTGTCATTGGTTGTGGGAGATTTTGCTGAGCCTGGTCTCTAAGACAGGGGTAGAGTAGGGGGTTACAAAGCGGGTATGAAGGCATAAAGGGACTGAGCCCTGTGGGGGTGTGGGTGATGCAAACATTGTGTCCTGAGAACCAGGCCTGGGAGGCAGGGATAGGAGGATGTGGTTAGGGATTAGGATGGCAGTGATTACGACGGGCAGGAGAGGTTAGGGAACTCAGGGACAGTGAGGAAAGCCCCCAGAGGTCCCCCTGAGAGCATGCTGGCCACTGCAGCAGCCCAGCCACACACCAAATCTGAAATATACTCTATTCATTCTCCGATATTTATTTATTTTTTTATTTTTATTTTTATTTATTTTTTATTTTTTGAGATGGAGTCTTGCTTTGTTGCCCAGGCTGGAGTACAGTGCTTTGATCTTGGCTCACTACAACCTCCACTTCCTGGGTTCAAGTGATTCTCCTGCCTCAGCCTCCTGTGTAGCTGGGATTACAGGAGCCCGCCACCATGCCCAGCTAATTTTTGTATTTTTAGTAGAGACAGGGTTTTGTCATGTTGGCCAGGCTGGTCTCAAACTTCTGACCTCAGGTGATCCTTAGCCTTGGCCTCCCAAAGTGCTGAGATTACAGGCGTGAGCCACCATGCCCGGCCTAGTCTCCTGATACTTATTGACATGTAGTATGGATGAGGCTGTATCCTAAATGCAGGTCCCACAAACAGACCAAGCAAAGATCCCAGCCCTCGAGGGGCTTGCTCAGCTTTCACTTGCTTATTCAGCAGCCATGGACTGAGCTCCCCTCTGCGAGAGCAGTGAGGGGCACATGACCTGAATCAGGCATGAGCCCTTCACTCCTGCTCCCAACCCCATACTAGGAACTCACAGTCCAGGAGAGAGACAAGGCAGGCACCGCCCGTGACAGCATGAGTCCAAGCGGGAGCCAGGCAGGAAGAAAGCTACCCCGGCCTAACTGGGCATGAGCTGATAGAGGCATTCAAGGCAGGGGGAGGTACCCAGGCAGAGACGCAACCCCAGCCCAAGCCCAGGGTGTGCCCAGGTGACAGCAGGTCATTTGGTTTGGCCGGAGCAACAGGTGTGTGAGGACAGCAGGTGGTGGGAATGATGTGGCTGCAGAGAAAGGCTGGAGCCCAGGGGACGCCTTGAGTGCCAGACCCAGGATGCCACGAGGGAGCTTTGCAGTCTCCTCTTGGGTCCTGAGCCACCTGTCAGGGCATCCCCAGAGCTGATGGTCCACAGCTTCTCCTCTTCCCCTTCAACTCAGTCCCTGACCCAGCCCGACCTGGCCCTCTCCCCAGCTCCTCTAGGCAGACCTGAGTGCCAGGTGCACAGAGGCCAGAGGGCCTGGGGAGGAGGGTGGCCCCATGCGCTGTCCTCTGCCCCTCCCAGTACAGGGTCACAAACCGGAGGCCTGGAACTCCATCTGGCCTTCAGACCTGCTATGTTTGGCCCAGGCTGTGTTTTTTTTAAATGTGAGCCAACGCTTAAAAGTTAGGGGTTTTCATATAAAACCCAGATGTACGGCTTCTCTCCTGAAAATGGAAGCTGCGGCAACACTGGGCCCACATTCTTCCATGACAGCCGTCAGCTGGAGCAAATGAGCAATGTCCTCTTTAGACAAAGTGTGTGGTGCCTCGTGCCGCCTCTCCACACTGCCTTCCTCTCAGCGAGCCTCACCGCCTGTCCCCCTCAACCTAGGGCCAAGGTCCCTTTATTTAGAGATGGGGCAGCAGAGCACTGTTCTGGGCCAGACCCCCACGCACCCATCACTGGCCACGTGGCCTTCGTCTAGGCCTCCACCCTGCCGTGAGGATTCGGCATGGTGCACCATGGATCCTGACACCTCCGGTGCTCAGGGCTGGTGGCCAATCTTGTCCTCTACAGAGTGCGGGGGCCAGGTACGGGCAGATGTGAAGACCAAGGACCTTTACTCCCACGCCCAGTTTGGCGACAACAACTACCCTGGGGGTGTGGACTGTGAGTGGGTCATTGTGGCCGAGGAAGGCTACGGCGTGGAGCTCGTGTTCCAGACCTTTGAGGTGGAGGAGGAGACTGACTGCGGCTACGACTACATGGAGCTCTTCGACGGCTACGACAGCACAGCCCCCAGGCTGGGGCGCTACTGTGGCTCAGGGGTGAGGCCCCTGCCCCTTGCCCTCCTGGCCCCATGCCCCACACTGTCCTCCACCCTTCTTGTCCCAATCCCCAAGACCTAGCGCCCACACAGGCCCCGGAAGTTGAGTGCACCACGCGCGTGGTGCTGCACCCAGAGGCCCAGCCTGGTTGGGGCTGCTCAAAGACACTGCCTTATCCGCGATCTAGGAAACCCAGTGCTTTCTGGGCAACCTAGAGGTTCCTATGGCCTCTGACCCAGGCCTGCTTCAGAACCAGTTGGCCAGGGCCTGCAAGGGATGGAGCTTCCCCTGTCCCTCCTTTCCTTACCCCTCCTCCAAGGCAGCCCACCAGGGCCTGAAATGGGGGGCAGAGGTTGGTACCTGAGCCTGGGACAGGGGGCCTGAGCGGAGTGGCCCTCACCAGTCCTTTTGCTGGAGCCATAAATACCCTTTTCATTTCCTCTGCCAATTTCTCCTCCTGGTGAGAGGCCAGCTTGTCCCAAAGCTCTTCCTGCTGCTGTCCCAGTGGCCCCTGGGCACTGCTTCTTGGTCCATAAAATGGCACATTCAGAGGCAATGAGCAAAATTCAACTTGATGGGCTTTTACCTAAGGACATGGGCTAGCCTTATGCGGAGGATTTATTTTCCTCCCTGTAAGAGCTTGCTGCTGCTTTTTTTTTTTCCCTTGTCCTTTCCTGAGGATTTCAAAGAGACAGACTTTTCTTCCTACCCATCTCTCTCTCTTCCCCCCCGCCACCCTCTCTCTCTCTGTCACACACACACACACACACACACACACACACACAGGCCCACCCGCTTGCATGCCCTTTGAAACACACTGTCCCTCCTGTCACCTCCCTGGCCCCCTGCCTATCTCGTGGCTGTGTCCCAGGCAGCCTGGGTGCCCCAGGAAGGGTTAAAGCTCCTGGAAGCTGTAGCAGCTGCTGGACTCAGCATTGGCCAAACCTTCCCCAGAAGCAGAGCTTCAGCCCTCGTGTGGCTGGCAGGGGCTGGACAAGGTGGAGTCTGAAGCAGCTTGGCTGCCCTGGTGTCCCCTGGCTGCCAGGCTAGTGTCCCCTCCCCTCTTTGCTCTTTCTTCTGAATCACACACGAAATCGGATGTCCCCAGGTGTCTTCTTCCAGAGACCTCCCCCAGGCTGAGTCCACCAAAGGGACTTGGGGAAGGATCAAGGCCTCCTGGCACAACTACTGGGAATGTCCTCAAGGTTCTCAGAAATGATTTCTTCTGTGCCTGGAAGGCCAGGGTGTTGACGTCCGATGCTCTGCCGGCTGACCTCACTCAGTAGGCTTGCAGGAGGCATCTAAGAAGGGCCTGGGAGCAGACCTTGGCCAGGTGCCAGAGGAGAGGCGGGGCGAGGTGTAGGGACGGCAGAGTCCAGGTCTGGGGGACACTGTGCTTCTCCCCAAAACTTCCTCCACACTCCAGCAGAGAAGTGGCCGTGCTGTCTTCCCTAAGAGTCCGCTGGGACGGCAGGAAGTCATGCCATTCAAAGAACCCCTCCCTTTGCAAAATACTTTGACATCAGTCCGGTCCTTTGCTCTTCCCTAGCACCCGTCCTAGGCATGGAGAGCAGAGAGCTTTTGCTCCTGTTTGTGGCTGAGGGAAGTGAGGCCCAGAGATGGGAGGTGGCTTGCCTGAGACTACACGACTCAGTTAGTAGTTACAGTAGACCTGGGTTTACAGGAACTTAGTTCTCTTCAGCCCACGCCTTCTCCCCTCCCCAGGTTCCTCATTAAACTAGCAAGAAGCCCCATGCTTCAAGGGGCGGGGAGAATCTGGTGGCTGCCCGGGAGCCTCCTGCCCCTCAGAGCCGGGGATCTTGGGGAGACAGGAGAGCAGCCCCAGCCCCTCTTCCTCCACCTTACCCCATCCCTTTTCTCTGCCAGCCTCCTGAGGAGGTGTACTCGGCGGGAGATTCTGTCCTGGTGAAGTTCCACTCAGATGACACCATCACCAAAAAAGGTTTCCACCTGCGATACACCAGCACCAAGTTCCAGGACACACTCCACAGCAGAAAGTGACCACTGCCTGAACAGGGGCGGGGACCGGAGCCTGCTGCCCTTGGTCACTTAGACTGGACAGTGGGGGTGGGCGGAAGGCGACGCACCATACCTCTCCCCCAGGCCCCAGGACCTGCAGGGCCAATGGCCCGGTGAGACTGTCCATAGGAGGTGGGGGGAACCGGACTCCGGCGTAAGCCACTTCCCCACAACCCCTCGACCAGCAAGGGGCCGGGGCCGGGGAGCAGAGCTTCCCCAAGACATTTCAAAGTCACCATTCCTCTCTTCAGGGGCCCTGCCTGGTGGCAAGAAGGAATGTCAGCAGGACCCCGTTGCCGTCCCTGTGTCTACACGCTGTATTGTGTATCGCCGGGGGCATTATCTTCATTGTAATGTTCATTTCCCACCCCTGCTCCAGCCTCGATTTGGTTTTATTTTGAGCCCCCACTACACCCCCCCAGTTTCCTGGGGCACAAGTGTCTGTGTGTGTCCCCCAGGAGCCACTGTGGGAAGCTGATGGGGAGGGGATGGAGGAACAAGACAGGGCTTCTCTCAGGCCCAGTGGCCGGTCAGCCACACCAGGGCACCACAGCCAATAAACCGAAAGTGTTACAGCCAATATCCTGTGCCAGATGCTGTCTGGGCCGTGGGGGCGGGGCTGTCATGTTCCAGATGTATGGGCTTGCTGTGGAGGCCGGCACACGGCCAGGGCACCTGGCATCGTGGACTGCCCTTCCCTCCCCTGATCCCAGGCCCCCGAGGGTGTGATTTCACACTCAGGCACATATGTTCTCGCAGGCACCCATCACAGCGCGCACACACACCACATGCTCTGCTTGCGGTCCTCCCACATGAGGGGAGGGGTGGAACATTCCATAAAGAGGCTGTTTGGTAGGGAGGGAAGAAGGATGTGAAAGGGGTCAGGGGTGTCTGTCCGTCTGGGTTTTCTGTCTCTGCATCTGGGGAAGGAGCAGGTAGGCTGCAAGGGTGTCCACCTAGGTGAGCAAACGGGGGCCAGAGAACCCACATCAGCTAGAACAGGTCCAGTTGGCCCCTGGTGCCTGCCTTCCTGCCAGTCAGATGCCAAGTGCCGCTCCCCATGGATCCCCCTGTCTTCGTGGAGACAAGAGCCAGAGCTCAGCAGCCACTGAACAAACATCCCAGCTCTGGCCCCTCTTCCCAGGCGACCCAAAGCTGTCTTGTCCGGCCTCCTCCTTCCTGCCATTGCCCACCCCGCTTCCCCATCCCAGACCTGTGCCTCCCAGAGGCCAGGAGGAGAAATCACATCTCAGTTCCCTCTCTCCCCTCTTTCTACATGGCTCTCAAAGGGAAAGAAAGCCCAGAGCAGCCCCAGCTCTTATGCCCGGGCTGGCTGCTCCCAGGGTCCAGAGAGAGCTAGGTGGCCTGCTGCAAGCCCCAGG
The DNA here is from genome assembly GCF_043159975.1 of Macaca nemestrina. Taxonomy (NCBI): domain Eukaryota; kingdom Metazoa; phylum Chordata; class Mammalia; order Primates; family Cercopithecidae; genus Macaca; species Macaca nemestrina. Next base: position 132,353,544 of record NC_092132.1, on the reverse strand, counting down.
GTTTCCTAGAGCCTTCAGTGGACTGGCAGGCTTTTCCTGGCTCCTTCCTGAGGCTGTGCCAGATGCTGTCTGGACGTGCAGGGGCCCCCACTCCCCGGAAGCAGCCTGGCATGGGGGACTCCATCTTGGCTCTTTAAGCAGAAGGTAGTAGTGGAAAGCAGGCATGCTGCGAGTGTCGGATGTGTACACAGGGCCCTCTTCTTCCAGGAAACCAGCCTGCTCTACTGCTCAGGCTGCAGCTGTCTCCTCCAGGCCTGACCACCAGTGTGGCCCCGGGGCCCTAAGAGAGAGCTAGAGGTGCCCACAGGAGTTACTGCTTGTTGCGCCAGTAAAGTCACAGGCTGTGATGTCACAGCCTCTCCTCCCTGCTGCTTCTTCCTCTGAAAAGGAGGCTCAGGACAGCCTGGAGGGCCATGACAGAATGGAAGGATCCCTACACTTGTGCAGCTGCCTGGGCATCTCACCCAGACACTGCCCACCCACTTGGCATGAGCTCTGCCACGAAGTTGGTGGTCAGTGGCCATAGGTCTCCTTACCAGCCCTCTGGGTCCTTCGGAAGCTCCAAGGACCACAGTCCCAGCTCATAGGCCAGGGTCATAACCCTGTCCAGGCAGGGGCTCCAACCCACAGAGATACATTGGGTCCCCCCACCCCAAACAGGGTCCTTATGGACAGCAACCGCCAGCTAGAGGCAGGCTCAGGATAACCCATGCAGCCACCTGGGCACACGACTCAACACTCCATCACCCACAAACACAGGTTCCTCCAGCAACTCAAGAACCCGCCCAGCGAGCCCTCCAGACGTTCCATAGGCCCCTCTTCAGAGGTAGGCAAGGGGCTGTAGTGCCCTAGGTCGAGGGAAGGCCCAGCAAGGAGAACTTTGGCACAGAGTATCTTGGAAACCACCCACACCGAAACTGACGCAGTGCAGGAGCCCCAGCCACAGTGGGCGCTCCCAACCCACCCCATGGAGTGAACAAAGATTTTGAAGACCACCAAGGAGGTCCACATGGCAGTTTCAGATCCTCTGCCCTGGTCAGCCAAGAAGCAGGGGTACAGGCCTGTCTGGATGCCCAGATGTCCACCCCCAAGGGCTTGCAATCGGGCAGGAGGCAGCCCAAAGCAAGGATAAGGGCATCCATTTGATAGAGAGGGAGGAGAGGGGAGGACGAAGAGGAAGAGGACAGGGAGGAAGAGGAGGAACACTCAGAGGACGGAGGCTGGAGAGTTCTGAGGAAGACAAGACGGTGGCTGGAGAGGAGGCGGCGGGGAGAAAGGAGGGAGAGGATGGAGAGGAAGAGGAGGAAGTGGAGGAGGAGCAAGGATCTGCCTCCTCAGGTGACGGAAGCCCCTCAGGCGCTGGTTGCAGGCCACTGATGCGTATTTCAGAATCTGATAAATTGATGCATTCTGCGGGCCCAGCCTACCCTCACCTTCTAGCTGCCCAGGGTTCTAGACGAGCCCCCCACCCCCACCCAGTGCAGCTGCCCCTCTGCGCAGGTGATTCCATGGTAGAGGAAGGTACACTTGCTCCTCCTGTGTCCAGCACCTGAGGTCCCCTGGGGGCTTAGCTGAGGGCCCCCGGAGTCCTGCACTCATGATAAGCATTCACATGGGAAAAGCCAGGATGCAGCTGCCCCGACCCTACACTCCCAGCCCCAGTAGCCAGGTCAAGGTAAGCACATCCCTGGGAGCTTCAGACTTTCTGGAGCCCTCGGCCAAGAGGGCAGCATGAGCCTGGCAGTCAGGAGACCTGGCTCTGCCACGCTTAGCTCGGTGACACTGGCCCGCTGCCCCCTCCCTGGTCCTCTGCTCCCTAAACCTATCACCTGTCCCCAGCACCCTTCGTGCCATGTCCTGAGAGACAGATTTGAAAATCCAACGTCTTGTCTCCGAAGCAGTCAGAGGGCAAGGCACCAGGCAATTGAAGTGACTGGAACCCTCAGCAGAGATGTGGCAGCTTCCAGGGACAAGTGTTGGCTCAGCTGTAAAACAAGGAAAGTTGAGTGCCTGGCTCTGTCCCTCACTCCCTTTTTCTCTTTTTCCCTGCCCCTCCCTCTAACCCTACAGGATCCCCAGTAGTAAAAAGGTGACAAGCTTGAGAGCAAACAAAACCCATTTTGAACACCAGCTCCACCATTTGGTGGCTATGCGACCCTGGATGAGTCACTTCTTTGAACCTCAGGTTCTTCAGTGTGGGGTGATATGGTTGTGAAGGAATGAGGCCAAGCACAGTGGCTCATGCCTGTAATTCCAAATGCTTTGGGAATCTAAGGTAGGAGGATCACTTGAGCCCGGGAGTTTGAGACTAGTCGGACCCTGTCTCTACAAAAAATGTTTAAAAAATTATCTGGGAGTGGTGGTGCATGCCTGTAGTCCTAGCTATGCAGGAGGCTGACGTGGGAGGATTGCTTGAGCTGGGAGGTTGAGGCTGCAGTGGGCCGAGATCACACCACTGCACTCCAGTCTGAGTGACAGGAAAAACAAGGAATGAGATAACCTTTGAAGAGAGCCGGTCATGGTGCCTGGCAAAGAGGGGGCTCTTAATAAATGGGCCTGTTTTCCTTTCCTCTGCTAGCTCCCAGACAACTCTACTCCTGTGCTAAAAGGAAACTTTCAGGTACAAAAGTAGTTTCCAGGCAGGCACTAGGAGCTTAGTGTAGAATTCCCCCTGCCGGAGGGGCAACGCTGAGCCCACAGCAAGGAGGGGGCTGCAGGGCAGCAAGGGACATATTTCTGGCGAGCTGGTGGCCCTTTCTGGGCACCTCCCAAGTCACACCCTGTACTCGACTGTCCCTACGCACAAGGCTGATTCTAGGATCTGTGAAAAGATCTGTTGCTCCAGTTTGCAAAAATAGTAATGCCTGACTTGGAGAGTGAGGGACAAGGCAGCCAGATGTCTTCCCCGGAGAACCCTGAGCCCCCAGCCCAGCCTCCCGCCAACCAGAGCTGCCGCCTCTGCTGCCCCAGCCCCCTCCATCCCACACCCTCCCTTCCCCCATCCTTGAACATCTGGTTTCAATCTGCTCCAGATGTTGTGGCCAAGCTGTTTTATGGCCAATCACCTCAGCTCCGCTTCCTGAAGGCCTCCCTCCACTTCGGGGAATGGACCCTCCTCGTCCCCTTCCTTGGGACCCCAGCCACCTCTTTCCTAGCATGGAGAAGAGACACATACAGAAGCCGAATGGAACTGCTAGCGTCCTCAGAGCGGGTGCCTCCCCTCCCTCCACTTTGTGGGATGCCCAGGGTTAAAAGGAAAGATGCTGGTCCAGGGACAGAGGAATGGCAGTCAAGGGTGGGTGTGCACCCGAGAAGAGGAGTTTTGGTTGTGAGTTGTGTGTGTCGGGGACCAAGCGTGTGCCACCATGTGTTTGTCAGGTATGTCTGTGTGTTTGTGCCTGCACAGCGGAACCCCTCACCTGGAATCTGAAGCCTCCCCTTGTGGCTGCCACCTTCTTTTCCCTGGCTGCCTGCACTGCCAGACAGAGCTAACTCAGGGCCCCCCAGCTGGGCAGTGGCAGCTATGGGTTCAGGGTTGTCCCTCACCTGGGAGCTGTCTGTGCCTTCTAGGCTGTCCTCTAAATCCAGCCCAGGAAGGGTACGTGTGTAGGGGTGTGTGTGTGTGTGTGTGCACTGGCACGTGGACCTCTCTCCCTCCACCAAGTCAGAGCAGGCCAGAAAGGACCCCAAGGTGGACTCCAGCGGACCTTCTGACCCAGCTCTGTCTGACTGGTGCTTCGAGCAAGTATGGCAGGGTTGGCTGTACGCCGGGACTTGCCATCTGGACAGAGGAAGGAGAAACGGAAGGCTCTCCAAAGGAACCTGCCTGGGGACCCCCACAACCCCACCTCCATTCTGCCTTCATGCTCCACTATGAGGTCTCTGGGAGCCAATCTCTCCTCCCAAGAAACCCAAAAGGGTTCACAAAAGGAAGACTGGAGCCTGACCCTCTGGAGGACTGAAACCCTCTCAGCTGGGAGTGGAGAATCCTGTGCGGGCCCGCCCAGAGGCAGAAGGGTTGATCCGGAGTCACTCCATCCTCAGAATGCTGGATTTGAGCTACTGCCCACTACTCCCTTTGTTTTTCAAAACTTGGAGTCTCACCCTGTGACCCAAGCTGGACTGCAGTGGCATGATCATAGCTTACTGCAGCCTTGAACTCCTGGGCTCAAGTGATCCTCCCACGTCAGCCTCCCAAGTAGCTAGGACTACAGGTGCGTGACACCACGTCCTGCTCTGCTCCACTACGGCTTTAAAACAAGCTTCCATGCTGTCTGTGACTCCACAGCCCCCCCTGGTGATATTCTGGAACTAGGCACAGACTTGCTTAACTGGCTTTGTGGAGGGGACCCCTGGGGGTGTCACTGTGTCTGAAACAGGACTATCCCAGGTAGCCCCTGACATACACTAAAGGAGACAGGCATAGGGCGGAAAAGGAGAAGATTCTGGTTTCTCAATCAAAGCCTGGGCACTATCACTTACTGGCTGTGAGACACGAGCAAGGCTTTGTGCCTCAGTTTCTACTTCTGTTAAGTGGGAATAATACTCCCCAGAAACATCGTGAAGACTAAAGAAGTTGATGTGTGTGACAGCACCCAGGTGCCTGGTGCATAGTAGGCCCTCAGGAGCCGTCATCTGCCCTTCCGCTTTCCTTTCTACCCCAAAAAGGCTATGCCCTGAGCTCTGGATGACACACATGAACGTGGCCTTGAGTCAGGCAGTGTTGGTGAGGACTTTGACTTCTCTAGAGCTTTTCTATTCCAGCACAGGACCATATCAATAAGTTCATAATAGATGCAGGCCAGGTGCAGTGACTCAAGCCTATAATCCTAGCACTTTGGGAGGCAGGAGGATCACTTAAGCCCAGGAGTTTGAGACCAGCCTGGGCAACACAGGGAAACTCCGTCTCTACAAAATAAAACATTTTTTAAAACCTAGCTGGGCAGGGTGGCATATGCCTGTGGTCCCAGCTGCTCTGGAGGCTGAGATGGGAGGATCACTTGGGTCCCAGAGGTTGAGGCTGCAGTGAACCATGATCGTGCCACTGCACTCCAGCCTGGACAACAGAGGAAGACCCTGTCTCAAGAAATAAATATAATGGCCAGGCACAGTGGCTCACTCATGCCTGTAATCCCAGCACTTTGGGAGGCTGAGGTGGGTGGATCACTTGAGGTCAGGAGTTCAAGACCAGCCTGGCCAACATGGTGAAAGCTCATCTCTATTAAACATACAAAAATTATGCAGGCATGGTGGCATGTACCTGTAGTCCCAGCTACTTGGGAGGCTGAGGCTGGAGAATTGCTTGAACCTGGGAGGGGGAGGTTACACTGAGCTGAGATCGTGCACTGCACTCCAGCCTGGGTGACAGAGTGAGGCTCCCTCTCAAAAATAATAATGATAATGATAAAATGATAGAGGCAGAAGTGACTCGGATCTGTAAACGGGAGCTCTGTCGGGGAGCGGGCACACTCAGGCACTTGGAACAGGGACATTTGGTGGCATCTGGGTCGGGAGCAATGGCAAGCTGCTATAGTAGGAAGCCTTCAAAGCCTCCAGAGGCTCCAAATGGGGTCTCCAGATGCTACGGGTCCTCTCCTAGGAGGCCCCATGTGGGAGGCCCCATATGGAAAACACTGGGTGGGACCAAAAGACTCCAAAGTCCCTTCCAAGCTGAAGACTCGGCTCTACAACCTCAGCCCCGCCTCCCACAGTGGACCAGGTGCTCCCTTGGAGCTGATTCCAGGTGGCCTGTCCTGTGGGCATTCCCACCTGAGCTCCTCTGTGGTTTGCAGAACTCACCCCCCCATCACTGGCCCAAAGAGATGGGGTGCTATAGTCTGAACGTTTATGTCCCCCCTAAATCCTAGGTTGACATTTATTTTCTTTTATTTTATTATTTTTGAGATGGAGTCTCACTCTGTCACCCAGGCTGGAGTGCAATGGTGCAGTCTCAGCTCACTGCAACCTCCACCTCCTGGGTTCAAGCAATTCTCCTGCCTCAGGCTCCCGAGAAGCTGGGATTACAGGTGCCCACCACCACGCCCAGCTAATTTTGTATTTTCAGTAGAGATGGGGTTTCACCATATTGGCCAGGCTGGTCTTGAACCCCTGATCTCCTGTGATCCACCTGCCTCAGCCTCCCAAAGTGCTGGGATTACTGGCGTGAGCCACCGCGCCCAGCCCTAGGTGGAAATTCTAACTCCAAGGTGATGGTTTTAGGAAGCGGGGCCTTGGAAGTAGCTGAGGTCATGAGGGTGGGGCCACATGAATGGGATTAGTGCCTTTATGAAATGGGCCGAAGATGGCCTGGAGCAGTGGCTCATGCCTATAATCCCAAGCACTTTGGGAGGCCTAGGTGGGAGGATCACTTGAGGCCAGGAGTTTGAGGCCAGCCTGGGCAACAAGGTGAAACCCCCCAACTCTACAAAAAAAAGGAGGGGCAAGAGAGCTTGCTCATCCCTTTCACCCTGTGAGGACACAGTGAAATGAGCCATCTGTGAAGCAGGCCCTCACCAGACACAGCTTCTGCCAGCACCTTGATCTTGACCTCCTGAGTCTCCAGAACTATGAGAAATGAATCTGCGGTTTTTGAGCCACCCAGTCTGTGGTATTGTGTCACAGCAGCTCAAATGGACTGAGACGAGCAGGGCCCTCAGGCCATGGTGGTTTATTGATGCACGTCGCAAGCACAGCACAGGCAGGCGGACCCCAGCCCCGGGGGAACATGAGGGCCAGGGGAGGGCAGCAGGCCACCCCTACAGCAATGCTGTCAGCACAGGGGGAAGGAAACGGCCTGGGCCATGTTCTCTCCTTCTCCACACCTCTTTCCCCGGGAAGCCTCCAGGCCTCCTGACCCATCCCAGAGAGACAGCTGGCCACACAATTCCCCCTGGCTACAGAGAGGCGACGGTTGTCCACCTGCCCCTCACCGAGGTATGGTCTTGCCGGCCTGCCGCCGCTTCCGTCCGTCGTCATGGAAATCCAGCTGCTCATCCATCATCTCCGTCACCTCTGAGAAAGTCACTGTGAGGCTGCACTCTTCTCCGCCTGATGTCACCTCCGTCATCCCCTAAACAGCCGGCGGCTGCTGTCAGCCCCTCCCACAGGCTCTCTGTTTGCTTTGCTGATTGTAGGGAGTCCACCCTGGTGACCTGTGCGACAGTAGGAATGAGGCAAAAACACAAGGAGGCCCGGGAAGGACGTCACCAAGAACTCCCCGGGGAGGGGCTCCCGGCCAGCAGGGTGGCAGGAGAGCAGACAGAGCCAGTGGGCAGGGGAGAGGTGGAGCAGCAGAGGGTCCACAGTCCAGGTCACGCACGGGCACAGTACAGTCACGGCACCATAGCAGAGCAAGTGAGCAAAGTGCACGGCTGGGCGGGGTGCCGGGGCCCGCGGGACAGCTCGCAGATCTCATGTTCCATGCCAGGCCCCAGCAGAGCATGAGGCGGCCCACTCCCAGCTGAGGAAGGGGCACTTCTGGGTCTCAGGGGTCTCCTCCCCCTCCTCAACCCCAGTGGCTGCTGTCTCAGACCCCCATACTCTAAGCAAGGAGAAGGTATGGTAGGGTATGGGAGGAAGGAACACCCGACAGCCTGACGCCCCCAGTGCCAAGAGAAGAAAGAGAATTCCTTTCTAGAGAGCAGGGGGAGTGTCCCGGTGGGCAGGTGGAGAAGGAGGGACAGCTCTCCCATGCAGGAAGAGGGTTCTTTGGGGCAAGGAGCAGCCAGGGTGTCATGGTGGTGCAGGAGACTATTTATAGAAGGAAGGGATCCGGGCCTGGAGTGGGAAGCCCCAGAGACCCAGCTCAGCAGGGAGGGGGCATTCTGTGGTTGGCCCTGAGTGGGGTGAGTGGGACTAAGAAAGATCGCCCCACAGCTCTCTGCATCTCCTCTGGAGGCAGCCAAGCTACACGTGGGCTTTGGCCCAGAGGGGCTTCCCTGGGAGAGCCCCAGGAGGTGGGCAGGTCTTTGGGACATAGAGACCTGGATGAGGCAAAGAACAGTAGGACAAGGAAACCAGAGGAAAAGGGAAGTTCTCCAGAAATCCAGCTCAGCTGCCAACTATGGAGGAGGAGAAGCCTTTCCATGTCCACCAGGCCGGGGGTGGGCCACACTTACCAAGAGGACCACTGTCTGTTGCCTCCAATGCCAAGGGGCGGGGGGAGGGCAGCTGGGCAGAGTGGAGGGAGCAGGGGGGTAGGAGAGAGAAAGCAAGCTCCCTGAACCTGGGCTACCCACCTCCACCTTCTGCTCCTCTCTCCCTGGCCCCCCAGCTCCCCAGGAGTCCCTAGCGGCCCACGCTGATGTTGCAGGTCTTGCAGCTGGGGTCCTTCTTGGCATCAGCAGTAGACAGGCTCATAAGCTGGTGACCGCTGATCTCCCCCAGGGTGCCCAGGGACAGGTCGACAGGCTCGGTGTAGATGATCTCCAGGATGAGGTCCTGGGCGTGGCGGAAGACCAGCTCCCCGTCCTCCACGCTGCAGGTCAGGAACTTGTTGCAAGCAATGTCCAGGAGGGGCAGGCGGTCGCGGCAGAAGCGGTCCCCCAGGGAGCCTTTGGGCGCCAGCACCAGGATAGCATAGTGGTAGGCCGTGTACATGCAGTAGAAGTCCGCAAAGTAGAGGTTGGTGCTGGGATTGAAGAGGCGCTGAGCTGGGATCTGGAAACGCCAGCGGCCGTAGGGGGAATCCTGCGGGGGCTGGCCCGTGTTGAACTCCGTGTTGCAACTGAAGAAGACCCCGTGGAGCATACCGCTGGTTGGGGAGCCGTGGCTGCCGCTGTTGTCCTTCAGGTAGGGCTGCAGCATGTTCCCGCAGTGGGTCCTGCCCACCCCAGGGAGACACGCCAAAGGGAAGAGAAGATGCGGCTGGTGAGCCGGGCTGAGGCTTGGCTGCTGCGTGTGGTCGAGGAGGGAGGGAGCCAGCCCAGCTCCCAGCCCTCCCCCAGCCGCCTCCGCTAGTTGCAAATAGAACATTCCAGAATGCAAGAGCAGAGAGGGCCCTGGAGAGGGATTCATCCAGCCCACTCCTTCTCAGAGAAGAGATGTGAAGCTGTCACTCCCCAACTTGAAACCCTTTGATGGGGTGTGCGTGAAAAGCACGCTCATGATCTGATCTCTCTGGTCTCCTCGCCACTCCCCACCTCCTGCCATCACACCTACTTACCCACCCCCTGCACACGCAGTCTCCTGCCTCTGTGCCCCCTGTGCAGGACTCTTCCCTCTGCTGCACTGACCGCCCTCTCCACCTTCCTCCAGCTGGCTTGGCAAACTTCTAATCAGCCTTCAAGCCTCAGCCACGCGTCTGCTCCCCACTAAAACCTTCCAGGAACAGCAGACACCTGCACTTGACAAATATTTGGCTGCCTACTATGTGCAGGACACCCAGTCTTCTAACTGTGTTGCCCAGGCTGAACTCCTGGCCTCCAGTGATCCTCCGGCTTTGGCCTCCCAAAGTGCTAGCATTGCAGGTGTGAGCCACTTCATCGACCAGGACACTGAACTGTGCTCAACAATTACACGTACCTTTCACATGAAATCTTTCCATACTGTCTCGCTGACTGGATTCTGAGGTTCTCAAAAGGGTGAACTCTGCCTTTATCTTTACATCCTGGCACCAAGTAAGGTGCCTGGCACACATGGGTGCTCCCTGTCTCTCTCATTCTCGCTGATAAAGGAGTCCAAACTGGGCCACTGACTCACTTTCCAGGCTGGAGTGCAGTGGTACAATCACAGCTCACTGCAAGCTCGAACTCCTGTGCTCAAGTGATCCACACCCGGCTAATTCTTTAAATTTTTTGTAGAGATTGGGTTCTCACCATGTTGCTCAGGCTCATCTTGAACTCTTGGGCTCAAGTGATCCCATCTTGGCCTCCCAACATGCTGGGATTACAGGTTTGAGCCACCAAGCAGGCCTTGCTTCTTTAATACAAACCCCAAAGACTCCCAAGGTCCTCACTGCCCTGAGGTTAAAACTGCCCTGACTCTAAGGATAAAGGCAGACAGAGGCCAGGCACAGTGGCTCATGCCTGTAATCCCAGCACCTGGGGAGGCCGAGGTGGGTGGATCACCTGAGGTCAGGAGTTTGAGACCAGCCTGGCCAACATAGTGAAACCCCGCTTCATTAAAAATACAAAAATTAGCCTGCCATGGTGGCGCACACCTGTGGTCCCAGCTACTCGGGAGACTGAGGCAGGAGAATCATTTTAACCCAGAAGGCAGAGGTTGCAGTGAGCGGAGATCACGCCACTGCACTCCAGCCTGGGTGACAGCGAGAGACTCCGTCTCAAAAAAAAAAAAAAAAAGAGGCAGAGCAGCTGCTTGCCCTGGCTGAGCCTCAGAAGGATGTGGTCTTGGAGCACTTTCCAGCAGGCCTGGGGAGGGTGGGTACTCCTGGTCCTGCCTCACTCTTGCCTGATCCTGGCTGTCTTCAGTGACAAGTGACTCCCTGGCTCGAATGAACAAGCTGCTTCCCTCTGGGCCTCGTGCTCCTCTTCTGTAGGCCAAGGGTGTTGGATCAGATCACCAATTTTCGAACACTTTTAGACTGCAGCATCTCTCTCTTTTTTTCCCCAAAAGAAATTATACGTGGAAGGCTCACAGGCAAATAAAATTGAGGCTGCTCTGGTTGGACATCAGGTGTGGGGCCCACCAAGCCTCATCCTCTGGTCCCCCCAACCCCATGGCAGCATTCTAAGGGGTTCACTGACATGTCTCCCTGGAGGGAGCACCCAGTTTGAAAAGCGATGAGCTGGGTGCTTCCTCAAACCTTTTGTGATCAGAACACTCATTTTATGCACTCCCTGCCACCTCCCCTTTGGCCCCAGGGCCTGAATCAGAGAGACCTGTGGTGGTAGACCCCCATGAAAAGAACTGTCCCAGAGCGGGAGCAAACCCAGATCTCATTCTCCCAGGCTCGTTAGTACAACACTCTTGCAGAAGGCCCTGTCCCCAGAGCCCTTGATCTTCCCTGAGCCCAATCCCCAAAGCAGCAGTCTCTTCAGAGCCAGCCTGGTGACGTCAGGGCATGTCAATCCTAGAGGAGGGACTGGCAGCCACGGGGGTGGGGGTGACCTCAGACAGCCAGGACAGGAACAAGAAGGGCTGGGAGGGAGGAGAGGCCTGGCAGGTCCAGCCGGGAGCCCGCACCCATACCTGGCATGCTGGAAGTACTCCTTGTGATGGTTGCGGTAGAAGACGGAGAAGCGGAGCATGCGGCCTGCGATCTGCTCGGCCTTCTCCTGCAGCTGAGCCAGGTGCTCCTTGGCATAATCTGCAAGATCCCAGATGCAGTGGGTGAGCTGAGGGCCAGCTGAGGAGCACAAACACCTCCTGTCCCCACCCCACCCCACCCCGTGCGTGCCGGCCAACCTCTGTCTGTCAGAACAGCAGAGGCGACTAGACAGTCGCAGAACCTTAAACTCAGATGGGAACAGGCCAGCTGGCCTCTGCTGGAAACACAGAGCGCTGCATGCTGTCTGTCCTCATCACCTCTGCAACCACAATGCCAGAGTCTCGGGGCTCTCTGGGTCACAAAAAGGCAGAGGGTCGCCCAGTAATCCTGCCAGGGTGCCCAGGGGCTGTGATCCCAGGCTAACCTCATGTGAAAAGAGGACTCATGGGAAAAAGGAAGACTTGAGAGGGCTTGAGGTCCTTTTGGGAAAGCCCCTCAAATCCAGTAGATAGGAGGCTCCCCACACCACCCCCATGGAAGCCAGCTGTAGCCACAGGTGAGGGCTCCTGAGGGGCTAGGGAGAAGTGAGACCAGGCAATGCTTAGGCAGTCCTGGGTCTGGAGCAATGGCTCTCAGCTTGAGCATCTCAGGAGAAACAGGGAAGGCTGGAAACAGGATAGCAACATTGAACCCTGGAGCCCCAGGAAGGCTGCTGCTGGCACATACAGCTCCTTGGTACAAAGGAGGAAGCTGCCCTTCCCTCTTTGTGGATGCATCCCTGGCCAGGGTGCTTGGTTTGGAGAGAGGAGTGTGGACTGGATTGCAGCCAGATCCCCAATTTGAATTAAATGCCCACTGCACATGGAGGTCTCAGGGGAAACCGAGCTTTCCCCTCCAGGAGCAAGAGGCCTCCAGAGCGTGGGGTTCTGCAGCAGAACTAAAAAAAAGCACCATTCAGCCAGCCGCGGTGGTTCACGCCTGTGATCCCAGCACTTTGGGAGGCCGAGGCGGGCGGATCACCTGAGTCGGGAGTTCAAGACCAGCCTGGCCAACATGGTGAAACCCCATCTGTACTAAAAATGCAAAAAAAAGTAGCCAGGCGTGGTGGTGGGCGCCTGTAATCCCAGCTACTCAGGATGCTGAGGCAGGAGAATCGCTTGAATCCGGGAGGCAGAGGTTGCAGTGAGCCAAGATCATGCCACTGCACTCCAGCCAGGAGGCGACAAGAGCGAGACTCCATCTCAAAAAAAAAAAAAAAGACAGAAGGAGAAAAAAAAAAAGAAAAAGCACCACTCAAAAGACAACAGCAGCTCAAGGAGACTTGGGGCATAAATCTTGGCAAAGGATGGAGCCAGCAGCCTCAGAGGCCCAGGGCTGAGAATGTTCTGTGCCCCTTCCGTGTGACAGAGAGATCTGGAGCAGCTCTCACCGTGAACACCAAAAGAATGCAATCTTGTGGGGACAGACCCTGAGTCACGAGTGACCAAGCACACATAAGCCCGCTGTTTGTGCTGGAGTCTACAAGTTAAGTTCTGCTAAGAGAGTTTGCAGGGCCGTTGACCAGGGACCATTTTCCCAGGCTACGTGGAGGCTCAGAACAAGCGAAATGTGATTGCTCCACCAAGTGCACATTGACAGATAATTGATTAAGCAAAATGTGGTCTATCCATACAATGAAATACTATCCAGTTTTAAAAAGGAAGTAAATCCTGGTATATTCCAGTCACAAAAAGACAAATCCTGTACAATTGTACTACTGATATGAGATACTTAGAGGACTCATATTCATAGGAACAGAAAGTAGAATGGTAGCCGGCAGAGGGAAACGGGGGGTGGTTGTTTAATGGGTATAGAGTTTTGGTTTTCCAAGAAAAAAAGGTTCTGGAGATTGGCTGCACAATAATGTGAATATACTTAATACCATTGAACTGTACACTTCAAAATGGTCAAGATGGCAAATGTTACATCATGCACCTTTGACCACAGTGTTTACAAAGATGCCTGTGATCTGGTACCAAGCCAGAAAAGTAACTCCCTTTCTTAATGGAAGTGGTCTTGCCAACATGATTAGCGGGGTTCACATCTGCCTCCAGTGAGAGAAGAGAAAGGGTGGCTTTTGGAGGCAGGGAGGGTGTCATGCCTGTGTGCCTTCCCTGTGGCCCAAGCATGCTGCCTGGTGGACAGAAGGCGTTCGTCAGTGTTTGCTCGACTGCCAGGAAGCCCCGCTTTGACCACAACTAAGCCTGACGTGCCAAGCAGCAGGACAGGGGCATGAAAGCAGGGCCTCACCCCCAGTGCAGAACTCCACTGTCTCGCTCCAGCCGGACACCAGGTACTCCCCATCGCTCTGCTTCACTGCCGTCTGCACGGCCACGCTGTACTCCGTGCGGGGGCTCAGGAACCAGTGGCCTCTCACCGTCATGGGCAGCGGCACTGCCTTGGCCACGAGCTTGGTGGGGACATCCTGAGAAATGGGGTACAGACAGAGAGCCGGGCGTCAAACAGGGGTTCATGCCCGATCTGGGCGTCACCCCAGAATCTCCACTCCCCAGATGGCCCTGTTTCTCCTGAGCAGGACCAATCTTGAGGATCCGTTGGCTTCCTATCCTGGCCACCATTTTCCTGGGAAGGCCACACAGACGCTCCCCAGTCTTGGCCCCTCCTCGAACCCCCCTGACACCCTGTTCTCTTGGGAACGGAGGGGAAAAGCCACGAAGTTGAGGGCGGCAAGGCCTTCATTTTTTAAGGAGACTTTGAGAGCTCTGCACACTGCAGTGCCGTCTCCACGGCAACGGCAAATGCTGAGAAGCCAGGGAGGAAGGGAAAATATGCCTTATTCTTTGGGGGGGAGGGTTAAGGGGGTGGTGTTGAACATTCACGTCACCGTGGCAACTGGCCTGCCAAAAGACACCCAGATCGGGAGAGCCGGTTCCAGAGAAAGAGAGCGGGTGAGTAACCCACGCCGGTGCCGTCGGCCTGGGAGCCAGCTGGCCGCCTCACTCCCCCTGCCTCTGCCAGCTTGAGAGGATGGGGGGCTTCCTCCCACCCACCCCCACACTGGCTTTTAACCCCAGAAAAGGACACACCCACGGAAGACTCTCTCCTATTCCTTTTCTAAGTCAAGCAAATGGCAGGCCAGCAGGTGAGGGGCCGGAGAGGGAGAACTGAGGCCACAGCAAAAGGGCCCCGCCCAGACCGAGGCCCGCGTGGCCCATCCAGCCAACAGCGAGGCTGTGCCCTGAGCCGGGGCTTTGTCGAGACTTGAGACGTCATCCCCATAGGCGATGCCTGCGGCCCCACCCCACCCGGGCTCTCTGCCCCTGCTTGAAGTCTCAGTCGTGGCGCTGATAACAGCGCTGCCTCTGTGCTAGGCGCTGGGCCAAGCACCACGAAAACATGACTCACTGCATCCTCTCCACGACCCCGCGAGGCTCGGCATTGTTATTCCCTCTTCACCAGGGAAGGAGCTCAGGCTCAGAGAGGTCATGTAACTTTCCCAAAATGACACAGGAAGAAGAGTGTGGATTTTAACCAGGCCTCTGACTCCAAGCCATCACTTCCAGGTGTTCCCTTATCTGGCTTCCTTCAGGAACAGGAGCTGGGAAGGGGCTCCTGGGACACCTTCTACTCACCCGGTGCTTGAACTTGTTGGAATTCTTATTCTCCTTCTTGTTAAGGTCAATGAAGTAATGGGTGACCCTCTCCAGGTCACTGTCCTCCATGGCCCAGGAGATGCGGAAAGAGTCGCAGGTGATGTTGTTGATCTCAATGCTGTGGGGCGTGGACAGCAGCTCCATGCTCCCGTCAGGGTTGTCTCCTGTGGGGACTGAGGAGGAGGAAAAGGGTCAGTATCTCCCTTGCCCCCAGCGAGCTTTCTGGAATGTCCTCTTCCCAATAGCCCTTTTGAGGCGGAACCTCAAGGACCCCTGGAATCCACCTGCCTCATGAATTAGATGGGAAAGACTGCACAGGGGAGGCTGGAGAAGGTTGATAGAGGGTGGAATGGGGTGCCTGCCCGGGGGGCTCTCTGCTCTCCTCGGAGGGG
The DNA here is from genome assembly GCF_043159975.1 of Macaca nemestrina. NCBI lineage: Eukaryota > Metazoa > Chordata > Mammalia > Primates > Cercopithecidae > Macaca > Macaca nemestrina. The sequence goes on along the minus strand of NC_092132.1, from coordinate 132,338,329 downwards.
TCTGCAGAGCAGACGGCACCTGACAGGTGGCAGAGGCAGTGGGAACGCTGCAAAGCCGGGCGGGGACAGATTTGCAGCAGATGGAGCCGAGGAGGGAGGGGGCCCTCAGCCAGCAGGCGTGAAAAGAGAAAGGGGTGGGGGTGGAGAGGACGGGTGAGAGGCGGAGGAAACACAGGAAGCACCTGCTGTGGAGCGGAGGTGCGAGGCTTGGGGCAGGTGACAGCCAAGAGCTCACAGGTGCCAGGGCCCTCGGATTCAGGCCTCTCTCCTCGCTGGGGTCAGCAAGGGTTGCCACGGTACATGGCTGGAAGGACAAGTGCCACGTTGGTGCATGTGGACACATTCGTGGTGGGAGGGGCACGCGACACAGCCGGCTTCAAGCTCTTTTTTCCACCCATAACTTTTTTTGACAATCCCTCTTTCTCTTCAGCCAATCTTCTCTTGATTCCTTTCAATCATTACTTTTAACATTAACATCTATTGGGGGCCAACCATGTGCTCATAACTTCACAGACATCTCATGCAAGCTTGGAAGCAGCGACACACTATCATTATCTCCATTTTACAGATGAGGCAACTGAGGTCGGGAAGGTACTAACCTGCCCAAGGCCACACAGGGAGCAAATGATTTGAACTCCCGCTCCCAAGCTCTTGATCATTAAGCTAAGGTGGTGTCCCCTCATATGTGGGGGTGGAGGGGCACATGTGTGGCGTGTGTGCATGCGTGGGTGTCCGTGGTGTTTCCACCCTGTACTTTCCCTCCTTCTATCATTTCCTTTCAAGCAACTGCATTTTCTCTCCCTCCCTGTCTTCCTCCTTTGGTTCTCCCCTTATGTCTGCTGCTTGTCCAGCTATGAGAAGACCTCATCATGGTCACTCTCATGTGTGCTTTAGCTGGGAAGAGCTGACTCTGGCTGTGACTCTGGCCTGGGGCCTAGCTCCGGGATGGGGAAGAGAGAAGGGAAGGGGAGTGACAGCGTCTGGGAGGGGACCGTAGATGGGGGTGGGGCGTTCTCCAGGGGCATTTGGTCTCCTGCTTTCCAATCCCTTCCTCCATCCCAGCTCCCGGCACCCCTCATTTTTCTAAGTGTCACCTCCTTCTCTTCTTTCTCCCTCTTTTTCTCCTCCCCTTGCCCAGGAGCTAGTGGTGAGGGCATCTTGTGCCTGCAAAAGCAGGTACTTTTATTTATAGCTTCCAGAGGATCCAGCCCACACCTTCCTGTCAATTAAGCTTGCTCCAGAGCCTGGCACCTCTGTATTAACCTGTGAGTTGCCTGGATGGCAAGTACAGGGTGAAGGCTAAGGGTGATGGCCCTTACCTGCCCCAGGTGTCACTCAAGTCCTGTTTCATCTTAGCCTCCCACTCCAGAGCCAAAATGCCAGTGGCTTTGTGCATGGGGAATCCTACGGTAAATAAGCATGGGGGTGCTACCAGGCCCACCCCAAAATCAAACAGATGGGATTGGGTGTCTGGAAGCAACCCTACCATAATAAACCAGTCTGTAATTCACGGGGACAGGTGTGGAACAGTGAGGAGTTACCACCTCTTGGGATCCTGGTGAGAAGCTCTCAGGGAGACACACATGTGCCTCACACACACACACACACACAAGCACCCACGCACACGAACACAGACACACTCCTACCCAAGAGGCCCTGAGTGGCACCCACCTACACGCTCGGAAGCAGCCCACACTCGTCCCATGAGCAGGCACCTATTCCTGCCTCTCCTTGGAGTCCTAGAAATAGGGGCAGCTGTGTGTGGTGGTAGGGGTCTCCAGGACCTGGGTGTCTTCTTGTGCCTTCCTCCCTACAGTTCTGGGAAAGCTGAGATGACATCCCCACCCTAACTTGGGAGGGCGGCAGTGAGTGAGCTGGGGTGGACAGAGGGGTGGGTGTGAACCCAAGTTCTCTACACCCAGAAGACTGGGGAAGGGCAGGGTGTGAGGGACAGGTTGAGGCAACACCCGAGAAACACCCACACTCCTGTGTGGATCCACCCCAAGACAGGCATGTACACACCCACACACAGGCAGGCACGCATGCACATACACACATGTGCCAAGAGTGCCCACCCACCCGCATCCCACACTTCCACGGACGTCCTCACTCCCACTCACCCATCTACACACTCAGGTGCCTCCCGCCACCTTCTACATTCTAAGAATGCCCCGCAGTTTTCCCTCTTCAAGCTGTCACCTCCATGCACACCCAGACATGTTCATGTCCACAGGCTCACGCACACACGTCCACGCACACCTCCTCACAAGCCATATTTGGGGAAAAGAGGACGCCACAGGCACCAACATGCGTGCGTGCCACCTCCACAAGAAGGCACGCAACCCACACGCCTGCCTGCACACACATGTGTGTTCATACACACAGCAGCCCCCGCCCGAAGTCTGGTATTCTCTCTCGAATCATCGCCAGGCTCAAAGACAGACTTTGAAAATGTGTTTGCCTCTGGCCACACTCTGCCAGCCCTGAGCTTTCGTGCCAACAGGTTTGTGCACCTACGTGGCTCTGCCCACAGACAATGGTTTCTGCCCCCTCTTCTCTTTACCCACCCCGTCCTGCTCTGGGTCTCACCTCCCCACATAGAAAGCCCCTGTCTGCATACACTCCCACACACATGACAAGGGACATGGTTACCCCTAAATATACTGCCTCATAGTGTCCCCACCCACGCACACCCACAGGCTACTCGGATAAGTCCCCCCAACACACGTACCTCACGTGTGCCAGAAAGATATGTTTCTAGACATGCCTCACACCATTCAAAACCCACACATGAGCATGATTGCAGGCAGACGGACCTATCTGCGCCAGCAAGCCTCCAGCCAACTCGCAAGCGCGCACACACACATGCCGCTCACACCGGTGCCCCTTCCCCATGTCCATTCAGAACAGCCGCCCTGCCACAGGGAATGCTTCCCCCACCCTGCTGTCCCTGTTGGCATCGCTGACTGCAGCAGAATGGTCACGGGGTGACTAACTGTGGTGCCCCAGAGACTGGATTCAGCCATTAACCACTTTGCCAAAGGCCTGGGGGAGAGGGGACAAGGTCGTCAGGCCTGGCAGTCCAGGTGGACACCCTGGGTGGTGGCAGGACCCTAGCACCCCCAGCTCCTGGCTACTCAGGATCAACAGCAGCATGTTCCAGGGAGGAAGGGTACTCACCTGGCTCCACTGGGCTCTGCAGAGGAAAAGCTGGCAGGGAGGACAGGGACAGACCTCTGTGTGGATGAGATCCCAGGCAGGGGACAGCAGCCGGACGCCTGGGTCACAGGCAGTGGTGTGCGCTCGCTCCTCTCCCGGCTGCCAAGGAGGCTGCTTCCATGCCCTGCAGCCAGCTCCTGTCTGGCTGTGCAGCGCGCGTCGCTGCTGCCCCTGGTGAGACGATGTTCCCAGCTGAGCAGCGCAAGAAGAGAGGCAAGAGCGAAATCAAAGCAGCGTGGAGGAGAGAGAGGCAGAGAAGGGAGAAAGAATGAGAGAGCCAGACCGAATCTGGCTCCACCAATGGGATCAGTGGCTGCGCAGCGTCAGGTGATAATAAGCAGGCTTGGTCCCTGTTCGCCGGGCTGGTGGGAGGGGGAAAGGGCAGAGGGTCTCCCAGGGAGCTACACAGATGTCCTCAGGGACAGCAACATACGCTGCCTTTCCCCCATTCTTCCAGGACAAGCTGCCCTCAGAAGTCCCTCCAACACACCCCCTACTTGGAAATCTCTGACTTGAATGCAGCCCCCAAACTTTAGGATGCTGGGAGAGGGGTGGAGCTTAGCCCAGGGCTTGGGCCCCAAAGCAAAGACTCTGATTGGGGGAAGGGGAGGGAGGCTATAGAGGGGAAAGGTCCAGATGGAGGGTGTGAACCCAGGGTCACTGTCTTCAGTCCGGAGCCTCTCCTTGGGGCCTTTTGGTGAACTGTGGTTCCATTTTCTTACCAGTTCTAGTGAGAGATGGCAGACCTGCAGCTCAGGGATCCCTGTGGGTCTGGCGAGAACCCTCTGGCAGCTTGGGTGTCTGCAGGAAAAGGGGCTGGGAGAGAGGCTGTGGCACAGTGCAGGGTGCACAAGGGCAAGAAAGTGGGGGTGGGAGAACACACCAAGCTCTGAGTGTCCTCAGCCCACCCCACTCTCTGAGCACAAAGGAAGCCGGCCCTGGGCATCTTGGGGAGAGAATGTAATGTCTTTCAAGGCAGCAGGAGGCTGTTCTGCCATCAAGAAGCAGACTCAGTGGAGGCCATCAGGAAGAACACCCAAGGAAATGTGAGTCCAGCAACAAGCAGGGACAAAGGGTTGCACAGCAGCGAAAAGCACAGGCTTATAGTCAGATGGATGTGCTGAGAATCCCTGCTCTACCGCTGCCCAACTAGGTGACCTTGGACAAGCCACTCTACCTCTCTTCATCTGTCAAATGGGATCACACAGGTTTATTGTCATCATGGAATGAAATAATTAGGTAAATCGTCCAGCCCTGGGCCTGGCACATCAGAAGTGCCAGTCACCTGTCAAAACTGTTCTCATTCCCATGATATCGACAGCATCTGCCTGCAAGGAGGCCACAGTCTTCTAGGGGAGAGAAGATGGCCATTTAGAGGACACAATTAGAGAATGAGGAGCATACAACTAAATCGCAGGGCACAGATACTGATTCAGAGAAAGAACAGTGGGCGGCTCCAGGGCACATGCAGGGTGCAGGCCAGAGGAGGCTGTGGAAGCAGGAGTGCGGCTGGGGTGGGGAGGATTGGCACGGGGGCAGCAGACACCAGGCAGGCCCAGGGTGAGGTCTTGGTGAGCAGGAGAAGGTGTGAGCTGAGCCTAAGAGACACTCACCAAGGGGGAGTCGAGGCGGCAGGCCTCAGTGCAAAAGTCAGAGGAGGTAACAGCAGCAGAAAGTGAGTGTTCACAGAATGCAAAGACAAGCAGAAGCCAACCCTGCCTTAAACGGCTGTGAGAACCTCAGCGAGTCTGGCCAGGTCCTGAACCACAGAATGTGGGGTGGTGCATGGCACTGAGGCAGGACTAAGCACTCCCTTGGCCAAGCATGACTACGTCCTGCTCTAACATACCCACGCCGAGCTGGTGAGCTCAGAAGAGATGCAAAATGTAACCTCCTGGTGATGGCCAGCACGTGACATCTGGACTACACTTCTGTCCCAGGCCGGGTGCAGTAGCTCACGAGAATCCCAACACTTTAGGAGACTGAGGCGGGCAGATCACCTGAGATCAGGAGTTTGAGACCAGCCTAGCCAATATGGTGAAAACCCATCTCTACTAAAAATACAAAAATTAGCTGGGTGCGGTGGTGGGTGCCTGTAATCCCAGCTACTTGGGAGGCTGAGGCACAAGAATCACTTGAACCTGGCAGGTGGAGGTTGCAGTGAGCTGAGATTGCGCCACTGCACTCCAGCCTGAGTGACAGAGTCCTGTGGCCCAAGCATGATAGTAGCCATCTCAGCGCCCCTTTGTGGAGCTGCGTGCCGGCAACAGGTGAAGGCACAGCCCTTTAGGAACTTCTGCCACTTCTCGCCTCAGAGGACTTCTCTACAGATCACAAGAGGAAACACGTGGTAAGAGCAAAGCATAATGTGCCAAGTATAACTCACTCCTTGTGAAACCAAACAACCGCCAAGATGCACTTCTGCTGCATTTTTATTTTTAATAACTTTTTATTACACAAGTAGCACATGATCACTGTAGAGAGACAAGCACATTTCATTTTAAAATTTAAGAGGGAATTAAAATCTCTCATTTTCCCACCATTCAGAAATACACACTAAATACATATATAGAATTTTTTTTTTTTTTTTTTGAGATGGAGTCTCGCTCTGTCGCCCAGGCTGCAGTGCAGTGGCCGGATCTCAGCTCACTGCAAGCTCTGCCTCCCGGATTTACGCCATTCTCCTGCCTCAGCCTCCCGAGTAGCTGGGACTACAGGCGCCCACCACCTTGCCCGGCTAGTTTTTTGTATTTTTTAGTAGAGACGGGGTTTCACCGTGTCAGCCAGGATGGTCTCGATCTCCTGACCTCGTGATCCGCTCGTCTCAGCCTCCCAAAGAGCTGGGATTACAGGCTTGAGCCACCGCGCCCGGCCAGAATTTTTTTTAATTAATTTTTTTCAAGACAGGGTCTTGGCCGGGCGCGGTGGCTCACGCCTGTAATCCCAGCACTTTGGGAGGCCGAGGCGGGCGGATCACAAGGTCAGGAGATCGAGACCACGGTGAAACCCCGTCTCTACTAAAAATACAAAAAATTAGCCGGGCGCGGTGGCGGGCGCCTGTAGTCCCAGCTACTCAGGATGCTGAGGCAGGAGAATGGCGTAAACCCAGGAGGCGGAGCTTGCAGTGAGCCGAGATCGCGCCACTGCACTCCAGCCTGGGTGACAGAGCGAGACTCCGTCTCAAAAAACAAAACAAAAAAACAAAACAAACAAACAAACAAACAAAAAAGACAGGGTCTTGCTCTGTCACCCTGGTTGGAGTACAGTGGCACAAACTCAGCTCACTGCAACCTCTGCCTCCCTGGCTTAAGTAATCCTCCCACTTCAGCCCCCTGAGTAGCTGAGACTATAGGCGCACACCACCACACCTGGCTAATTTTTTAATTTTTTTATAGAGATGGGGTCTCACTGTGTTGCCCAGGCTGGTCCCAAACTCCTAAATGCAAGCAATCCACCCGCCTTGGCCTTCCAAAGTAGTTGGGATTACACAGATGTGAGCCACCACACCCAGCCAATACATGTATAGAATTTATTAACAAAAATAGGATGAAAGAATGCTGTTTTATAACCTTCTTTTTTCACTTACCAATATCTTTTCTGTTCATCACATACTCTTTTTTTTTTTTTTTTTTATAGAGACAGGTTCTTACTATGTTGGTCAGGCTGGTCTCCAACTCCTGGCCTCAAGTGATCCTCCTGCCTTGGCCTCTCAAAGTGCTAGGATTACAGGTGTGAGCCACCATGCCCAGCTGATCAACTCCATTTTAAAAAGGTGGAAGGTGGGAAAGAGTACTGAGGCCGTAAGTAGTAAAACTAGTTAGTATTCATATTCAGGTCTGTCTGAGTACCAAGGCCAGATTCTTCGTGGTAGAAAGATGCATAGCAAATACAGAGTCTGATGTAATAGAGAATGAGACTATAAGTAAAACATATTTACAGTCTTAATATTGCTTATGCACTTTATAGATTCAAAATGTTTATGTGTATTTCCCTATGGCTGAGCTCACTGTGGAGATCCAGTGAGCCAATGAATGCACATATATCCAGGTAGTCCATGGAAACCGCTTTGGTCATTTACATGTGTTTACAATGACAAGAGTGGGTCATGAGTATTTATAAGAACTACATGGATTTCTCAGTGCCTATTTCATTTTCTTTTTGAAATTATGTTTAGACAACCTACAACCTTCACTGGTCATCTATTTTAAGGAAGAGCATTCACCTAATTCTAAAAGCATTTACTAAACTAAAGAATAAGTATTTTATGACTGGGTGTGGTGGCTCATACCTGTAATCTCAGCTTTTTAGGAGTCTGAAGTGGGCAGATCACTTGAACCCAGGAATTCGAGACTGGCCTGGGCAACATGGTGAAACCCCATCTTCACAAAAAGTACAAAAGTTAGCTGGGCATGGTGGCATGGGCCTATAGTCCTAACTACTCTGGAGGCTGAGGCAGCAGGATTGCTTGAGCCCAGGATTTGGAGGCTGCAGTGAGGCATGATCACTACATTGCACTCCAGTCTGGGTGACAAAGTGAGAACCTGTCTCAAAAATATATATATATGTATCTCAGATTTTGTAGAAAACTTAAATATTTAATAACTTTAAGACATGGGAACATGATGAATTATATTAAAGAACTCAGACAAACTATAGAAGAGACACTGAGAGAATGTTGGAGGGATAAAGGAAACTTCAAGAGAAAAAGATCAAGAAGAATGATGAAAGAGAATCGTAAGTAGAAGGACTCATATAGAACCACAGGACTGGAATAGTCAGTAAATTATACCCAAAGTGGAAGAACATGATGTAGGAAATATGGAACACCACTGTGCACTGCTTGGCAAGGTACCAGGACAAGGCCAGGCGCGGTGGCTCATACCTGTAATCTCAGGACTTAGGGAGGCTGAGGCAGCCGAATTTTCCGAGGTCAGGAGTTCGAGACCAGCCTGGCCAACATGGCAAAACCCTGTCTCTACTAAAAATACAAAAGATACCCAGGCGTGGTGGTGCACGCCTGTAGTCACAGCTACTCAGGAGACTGCAGCAGGAGAATCACTTGAGCCCGGGAGGTGGAGGTTGCAGTGAGCCAAGATCCTGCCACTGCACTCCAGCCTGAGTGACAGAGCCAGACTGCCAAAACAAAAAAAAAACAAAAAACAAACAAACAAACAACAAAAAAAAAACCAGGACAAGAGTGTGGCATACTGAATACAAGCGATCACCATGATGAAGCGCCTTCCCTCCATGCACCCAAAACTTGCCACATCTACTCTATTAAGAGTCACTTACAGAATAATCTATAGAGAAGACATGATAATACAACTCACAGATGGCTTTGACATCAATGGTGCCAAAATTCAATTGCTTTCTGGAAACAATCTACTCTTATTCTTTCTAATGCACATCCAAATTTTCTAGTTGATCTCATCACAAATTGGAATTCAATCATCCATTTTAAAAAATTCACTGGGTGCTTACCTATGTATAAGGCACTATTTCAGGCAATGAGGATCCTGCAGTTGTGGGCAGGGAAAGGAGAACCAAAAAAAAAAAATCCCTGCTCTCATAGGGCTTACATTCTGGTGGGGGAAGACAGATAATTAAATAGGTAAGTAAATAAATAAATAAATAAACAAACTTTGTAGTCTGTTGAGTGGTGATAAATGCTCTAGAGAAAAATAAGTCGGTACGTAGAGATAGGAAACGTCATGGAGAAGTTGGGAGTTATGATTTTAAATAGGGCCATCAGAGGAGGACTCTTTGAAAAGGTGACTTTGGGAAAAACAACAACAACAACAACAACAAAAACCACCTGATTAAAGGATGGACGGGAGCCATGTAGAATTTTGTGGAGGAAGGGCATTGCAGGTAACAGGTGCAGGGGCCCTGAAGCAGGATGTTGCCTGATACAGTCCAGAAACAGCAGGGGGAGCCAGTGTGCAAGGAGTTGAGACTGGAGAAATGGTAGGTGCCGGGAGAGATCATGCAGGGCCGTGCCGCAGGCCATTCTAAGACCTTTGATTTTTACTCTGAAATGGGAAGCCATTGGGAAGTTTAGAGCAGAGATGTCCCGAAGTGAAACATGTCAGTTCCACTATGTGGAGACTAGACTTGGAGGATTCAGGTGGAAGGAGGCCAGTTAGGAGGCAATTATAATAATCAGCAATAAATGATGGTGGCCTGGACCAAGGTGGTGAGAAGTGGGAAGATCCCGGATGTACCTGGAAAAGTTGATATATAAGACGTAGTATTATATATACTGATATATAATAGCTGATATATAAGTCGTAGCTCATATGTAAGTCGCAAGGCTGGGCGCAGTGGCTCATGCCTGTAATCCCAGCACTTTGGGAGGGCGAGGTGGGCAGATCGCTTGAGATCCAGGAGCTCAAGACCAGCCTGGGCAACATGGTGAAACTCCAACTCTACAAAAAATTTTTAAAATTAGCCAGGCATGGTGCTGTGCGCCTATAGTCCCAGCTACCTGAGAGGCTAAGGTGGGAGAATCACTTGAGCCTGGGAGGTTGAGGCTGCAGTGAGCTGAGATCACACCACTGCACTCCAGCCTGGGCGACAGAATAAGAAAGATCTTGTGTCATTAAAAAAAAAAAAAAATCTGGCCGGGCGCGGTGGCTCAAGCCTGTAATCCCAGCACTTTGGGAGGCCGAGGCGGGCGGATCACAAGGTCAGGAGATCGAGACCACAGTGAAACCCCGTCTCTACTAAAAATACAAAAAAAAATTAGCCGGGCGCGGTGGCGGGCGCCTGTAGTCCCAGCTACTCAGGAGGCTGAGGCCGGAGAATGGCGGGAACCCGGGAGGCGGAGCTTGCAGTGAGCCGAGATCGCGCCACTGCACTCCAGCCTGGGCAACAGCGTGAGACTCCGTCTCAAAAAAAAAAAAAAAAAAAAACCTGCAAGATTTTTAATTTGAACAACTAGCAGGATGCAGCTACCATTTACTGAGATGGGGACCACTTTGAAGAAGTAGCTTGAGGAGAAAGATCAAAAAAGTGTGGATGTGGCCAGGTGCAGTGGCTCACACCAGTAATCCCAGCACTTTGGGAGGTCGAGGCAGGTGGATCACTTGAGGTCAGGAGTTCGAGACCAGCCTGGCCAACATGGTGAAACCCCATCTCTACTAAAAACACAAAAATTAGCTGGGTGTGGTGGCACGTGCCTGTAATCCCAGCTACTTAGGAGGCTGAGGCAGGAGAATTGCTTGAATCAGGGAGGTGGAGGTTGCAGTAAGTGGAAATCATGTCACTGCACTCCAGCCTGGGCGACAGGGCAAGACCCTGTTTCAAAAAAAAAAAGTTTGGATGTGGACATAGGTTTTGAGATGCCCAAGCAGACATCCAACTGGAGGTATGGAATAGGCAGAGACACATCAGGGGTTCAGGAAGCACTGGACTAGAGATGAGCCCTTAGGAGTGATCAGCATACAGTACACTTGAAGCTGAGAAACTGGACCATTGTCATGGGAGTTAGTATAGAGAAAATAGGAAAGAATTCCAAGGACAGAATTCTTTTTTTTTTTTTTTTTTTAGATGGAGTCTCGCTCTTGTTGCCCAGGCTGGAGTGCAACGGCACAATCTCGGCTCACTGCAACCTCCGCCTCCTGGGTTCAAGTGGTTCCCCTGCCTCAGCCTCCAAAGTAGCTGGGACTATAAGAGCGCACCACCACGCACAGCTAATTTTTTGTATTTTAGTAGAGACGGGGTTTCACTATGTTAGCCAGGATAGTCTCGATCTCCTGACCTCGTGATCAGCCCACTTCGGCCTCCCAAAGTGCTGGAATTACAGGTCTGATCCACCACACCCGGCCCCAAGGACAGAATTCTAGAGCTCTCCAACATGTAAGCGTCAAGGCGATAAGGAGGAACCAGCAAATGAATGGCCAGCAAAATGATGCAAATAAACAAGGACAAATTACACAGAGAACATGTAATAGCTTGAACTTGGATAGCGTTCTCGTATCTCACATTCCTTTTACTCTACCAATACATATTCAAAACAGCTTCTTATTCATTTTTAATGTCCGTGAAGAATTCACAGGAGGCCAGGCGCCATGGCTCACGCCTGTAGTTCCAACACTTTGGAATGCCAAAGGGGGTAGATCGCTTGAACCCATGAGTTTGAAACCAGCTTACGCAACATAGTGAGATTCTGTCTCTACAAAATAATTAAAAATAGTTGGGTATGGTGGTGCACACCTGTAGTCCCAGCTACACAGGAGGCTGAGGCAGGAGGATCCCTTGAGCCCAGGAGTTGCAGGCTACAGTGAGCTATGACTGTAGCTGTGAGTAGCCACTGTACTCCAGCGTGGGCGACAGGGCAAGACCATGTTTCAGGGAAAAAAAAAAAAAAAAAAAGGCCGGACGCAGTGGCTCATGCCAGTAATCCCAGCACTTTGGGAGGCTGAGGCAGGTGGATCACCTGTGGTCAGGAGTTTGAGACCAGCCTGGTCAACATTGTGAAACCCCACCTCTATTAAAAACACAAAAAGTAGCCGGACGTAGTGGCGCGCACCTGTAATCCCAGCTACTTGGGAGGCTGAGGCAGGAGAATTGCTTGAACCTGGGAGGCAGAGGTTGCAAGTGAGTCGAGATCATGCCATTGCACTAGAGCCTGGGCAACAGAGCAAGACTCCGTCTAAAAAAAAAAAAATTCACGAGAACAGATTTTTGACAGAATCTGTTATACCTTTTAAACCTGCATTTAGACCTAGAAGACTGTATTTGTTCTTAAGAGTTTGTTAAATTACAATGAGATTATTGTCTTTATTATGATATTTGTGAAAATAAAACGTTTTTAACAACGAACTAAGCTCAGCTGGGCACAGTGGCTCACGTCCGTAATCCCAACACTTTGGGAGGTAGAGGTGGGCAGATGGATTGAGCCCAGGAGTTCAAGACTAGCCTGGGCAACATGGCAAAACCCCGACTCTACCAAAAATACAAAAACTAGCCAGTCTCATAACCTGGCCTCAAAATAAATAAATAGATAAAAATGTTAAAAGACCCCTGTGTAAAATATCCCAATTAAAAAAAATCTAAATGCGGCCAGGCTCGGTGGCTCAAGCCTGTAATCGCAGCACTTTGGGAGGCCGAGGCGGGCGGATCACGAGGTCAGAAGATCAAGACCATCCTGGCTAACATGGTGAAACCCTGTCTCTACTAAAAATACAAAAAATTAACCGGGCGTGGTGGTGCGCGCCTGTAGTCCCAGCTACTCAGAGGCTGAGGTGGGAGAATGGCGTAAACCCGGGAGGAGGAGCTTGCAGTGAGCCGAGATCGTGCCACTGCACTCCAGCCTGGGTAACACAGCGAGACTCCATCTCAAAAAAAAAAAAAAAAAAATCTAAATGCATAGAAAAATGACTTCAAGTACATAAAACATTTGATGGGATAATAATGGATAGCTTTTTCTTCTCAGTGCTTTTTAAATTTTTCCAAATTTTCTAAAATGAATGAGTGTACTTTTAAAAATACAAAATAAACCAGGAAAGCTACTACTTGGTGAACTTCAAAGCCCAACAGAATGAAATCAAAGCTATTTCACCCAGTGCTCTAATTAGAAACTAAGGGCTGTTGCGTGTAGCTCTGTAGGGAACAGGAAAAGGGTATAGGTTTGGTTTGATTATTGTAAAATCAACATGCAGAAAGAAGTTGAAAAAGGTCTGTTTAGAAAGCAACAACAAAATATTAGTAAATTGGCAAACAAAGTTTTAAATTTTAAGAGCCAATACTCAAAAGGATGTGGACAAAAAATTATATATTCTCTTTTTTGTTTGTTTTTTTGAGACAAGGTCTCCTCTGTCTCCCAGGCTGGAGTACAGTAGCACAATCAGAGCTCACTGCAGCCTCCACCTCCTGGGATCAATCGATCCTCTCACCTCAGCCTCCCAAGTAGCTGGCACTACAGGTGGGTGCCACTACACCCTAAAATTATATATTCTTATGTACTACCTGTGTGTGCGTGTGTGTGTGTGTGTGTGTGTGTGTGTACGGAGTCAATAAATTTCAAAGTCAATAAAAGTTCTTTTTTTTTTTTTGAAACGGAGTCTTCCTCTGTCTCCCAGGCTGGAGTGCAGTGGCGCGATCTCGGCTCACTGCAACATCCGCCTCCCGGATTCAACCTATTCTCCTGCCTCAGCCTCCCAAGTAGCTGGGATTACAGGCGCATGCCACCACGCCCAGCTAATTTTTGTATTTTTAGTAGAGATGGGTTTTCACCATGTTGGTCAGGCTAGTCTCGAACTCCTGACCTTGTGATCCGCCCACCTTGGCCTCCCAAAGTGCTGGGATTATAGGTGTGAGCCACTGCGCCCAGCCTGTTTGTTTGTTTTCAGATGGAGTTTTGCTCTTGTCGCCCAGGCTGGAGTGCAATGGCCCAATCTTGGCGCACTGCAATCTCCTTCTCCTGGGTTCAAGCGATTCTCCGGCCTCAACCTCCCAAGTAGCTGGGATTACTGATGCCCGCCACCACGCCTGGCTAATTTTTGTACTTTTAGTAGAGACAGGGTTTCACCACGTTGGCCAGGCTGGTCTCGAACTCCTGACCTCAGGTGATCCACCCGCCTCGGCCTCCCAAAGTGCTGGCATTACAGGCATGAGCCACCACACCTAGCCAATAAAAGTTCTTTAAATTCCAACAGTAGAGCAAACTTGGTATTCAGATTCCTTCCAGGCTTTGACAATGAGTGCACATGAGGGCCACTGCTGTGAGCCCAGGATGGGTGTGACTAGGCACCGGTTGACCCATTGTGGCTGTTCCAAGGCTGCCCACATAGCCTCACCCAGGACTCCATCAAAAGCCCACAATGTGTGTATATGTGTATACATTTGATTATTGTATATACACACATTCTTAGTGTTGATGTATTTCAGCACAATCTTTTTTATTTTTTTTTTGTGGAGTTTGTTTGTTTTTGGTGTTTTGAGACAGACTGTCCCCCTGTCGCCCAGGTTGGAGTGCAATGGCGTGATCGCAGCTCACTGCAACCTCCGCCTCCCCGGTTCAAGTGATTCTCGTGCCTCAGCCTCCCAAGTAGCTGGAATTATGGGCATGCACCATCACACCCAGCTAATTTTTGTATTTTTAGTAGAGACGGGGTTTCGCCATGTTGGCCAGGCTGGTCTGGAACTCCTGACCTCAAGTGATCTGCCCACCTTGGCCTTCCAAAGTGCTGGGATTACTGGCGTGAGCCACCAGGCCCGGCCGCACAATCCTTTTTGAAAGCAATTTAGCAATATGAATGAAGAACCATAAAATGTGCATGTACAAAATGGTACAGCCACTGTGGAAAACAGCTTGGCAGTTTCTTGTAAAACTAAGATACAACTACCACATGACCCAATGATTGCACTCATGGGCAATTATCCCAGAGAAATAAAAACTTATGTTCACACAAAATCTTGTACATGTATTTTCACAGCAGCTTTATCCATAATAACCCCAAACGGAAAACCACCCAGATGTCTTTCAGAGGGTGAATGGTTAAACAAACCATGAATAAATACTTTGCAATAAAAGGGAACGAACTATTGATACACGCAACAACTTGGATGATCTCCGGGGAACAATGCCGAGTGAAAAAAGCAATCCCAAGAAGTCACATACTGTACGATTCCATTTATATAACACTTTTGAAATACCAAAATGGCAGAAATGGAAAACAGATTAGTGGTGGGAGGAGGTGGGGGGAGGGAAGTGTGGCTATAAAAGGGCAGCTAGAGGAATCCTTGTGGTGATGGAAACTTCTTGTATCTTGACTGCACCAATGTCAATATTCTGATGGCAAGATGTTACTACTGGGGGAAAATGAATAAACAATACTTGGGATCTCTCTACATGGTTTCTTACAACTCTACATGAATCTACCATGTTCTCAAAATAAAAAGTTTAATTTAAAAAATGTTTCTAGAGATAGGGTCTTGCTGTGTCACCCAGGCTGGAGTGTGGGGGCTGGATCGTAGCTCACTGCAATCTCGAACTGCTGAGCCTTTCAAGCGATCCTCCCACCTCCGCCTCCCAAAGCACTGGGATTACAAGCGTAAGCCACCAAGCCCATCCCAAATATTTACTTTAAAACAAAACAAAACAAAACAAAACAAAAAAAAACAAAAAAAACCCCACCTTCTTTTGGCCAGTTATCCCAGGACGGGAAATCTATCCCAGGAATATAATCCGAAAGAAAACAAAAACCAAAACAAAATCGAAAAAAAGCACGTCGAATGTACCAGATATTCACTACAGCATTATTTAAAACAGGGAAAAAAGAAACAATCAGGGAAATACTTAAATCATGATACAGCCACTGGAGAACTATGCAGTCTTTGATGCCGTAACAGAGAAATGTTATTTGAAAAAGCAGGATACAGGCCAGGCGCAGTGGCTGACGCCTGTAACCCCAGCACATTGGGAGGCCGAGGCGGGTGGCATCACTCGAGCTCAGGAGTTCAAGACCAGTGTGAGCAACACAGTGAAATCCCGTCTCTACCAAAAATACAAAAAAAAAAAAAAAAAAAAGAAAGAAAAAAGAAAAAGAAAAAAGAAAAAAAAAAATTAGCCGGGCGTGGTGGCATGTATTTAGAGTCCCAGCTACTTGGGAGGCTGAGGTGGGAGCATGGCTTGAGGCTGGGAGGCAGAGGTTGCTGTATGCAGAAACCTCGCCTCAAAAAAAGAAAAGAAAAAGGATACGAAATTGTGATACAACTCTGTGAAGACTACTAGACACATTACAAAATTTTTAATAGTAGTACTCTACGTGGCATTCTGGTAGAAACGATTTCCTTTCCTCAAACTCCCCGTAATAATGTTTTTATACGGTCTGGGGGATGGGAGATAACATTAAACGACACTTTTTATATCACAAACGCTGGAGTCAATAAAAGTTCTTTAAATTCCTCCAGCAGTAGAGCAAACTTGGTATTCCGATTCTGTCCAGGCTTTGACCAAGAGCGCACCCGAGGGCCACCGCCTTCGTGATCCCAAGCGGGTGTGACTGGGCACCAGTTGGTCCACTACGGCTGTTCCAACGCTGCCCTCACAGCCTCACCCCAGGACTCCACCAGGAGCACAGGGAAGGGGTCCCCGAGAGTGGGCTAGGTCGCTGCCCGGAGGTAGTGACCACTCCAAGGTCACCATGGAGAACCCGCAGACAGGGCTCGGCACGGCCCAAGACTCCCCGACTCTAAGTCCAGGTCTCGCTCTCTGTGCCGCGCCCCTCGTCCCATCCCGAGCAGCTACCCCCAAGCTCCCAGGGGCTCCGCCGAGGCGAAGCCTCACATTGCGGCTTGGCGGCCGACAAGACCCGCGACCCTGATCTCGGCACCTCCACGCCACCGCCCGGGGGCCAAGACCCCCGAGCACCGCCACATAGCGTAGCCCAGACCGGTTCCCTCATCCTTTTTCGCCCTCTCAACCCAGCTTTTCCCGACTCCGGGAAGAACCGGGAAGAGAAGGCGGAGGGGAGCGAAGCGCCGCCTGATAAATACTGTGGCCCAGTCCCGCCCCCGAAACGTCACATCCGGCCCGTGCCAAGATGGCAGCGCCCAGGCGGTGCCACGCAGACTTCCGCCCGGTGCGGAGACCTAAAGCTGGCAGCGGGTCGCGTCGCAGGTGAAGTGGTGACGCGCGGTGTGGAGCCGCGGCCCGGGTGCGTCCCTGCCTGGTTCCTGGGCGGGGTTCCTGGAGAGAGGGCGTGTCGCGAGCCAAAGGCTCTCACCTGGGTGGTCCCGGGAATCTCGCCACGTGGGAGGGGAGGAGCTGAGAGGCCACTGGAGGGACGCACCGACTGGGGGACCGGAAAGCAAGGGGGTTGGGTTCCGCCAGGGTCCGCGTGTCAGTCCACTCTGGTAATCTCGTCCCCCCTTCTCTCCCAGGCAACATGTCGGAAGGAAACGCCGCCGGCGAGCCCAGCACTCCGGGAGGGCCCCGACCCCTCCTGACTGGGGCCCGGGGGCTCATCGGGCGGCGGCCGGCGCCTCCTCTCACCCCCGGCCGCCTTCCCTCCATCCGTTCCAGGGACCTCACCCTCGGGGGAGTCAAGAAGGTATCCAACGGCGCGTTTCTAAAGAAACTCAACTACCTTGAATTCCAAGCCCCGGCATTCAACTGATGTTTGTGTAGGGCCTACTATGTGTCAGGAGTGTCGTTGGGCCTCAAGCCTACCCCTCTTTAAATTCTAGGGAGCCTGTCCTATCTTCAAATCTAGGTACTGAGTACAAAATGTTGAAATGAGTCCCAGAGGTGGTTGAAAGACAGAGAATCCTAATAAGTTAAAGTCGTTCAAAAGTAATTTGAACAGTGTTTATTTACTCTTATTGTGTGTTTGGACATCTTTAAGAAACCCATGAAAGCCAGGCAGGCATAAACTTCACAGTCTTAGAGCGTTCAGAATTCACCATCTCAGTGTGCAAACTTGTTATCTAGAGTATCATGAATCCTAGGCATGGCATTCGAGGCTCTGTGGGCTGTCCCATGTGTATATGACTGTGGATGTCAAGAGTAGCCCAGAAAGGGGTGGGGACAGGATGACAGAAGAATAAAGCAGGTTTTTGGGTTTTTTTTTTGAGACGAAGTCTCGCCCTTGTCCCCCAAACTGGAGTGTAATGGCATGATCTTGGCTCACTGCAACCTCTGCCTCCCGGGTTTGAGCGATTCTCCTGCCTCAGCCTCCTGAGTAGCTGGGATTACAGGTGCCCGCCACCATGTCCAGCTGATTTTTGTTATTTTTAGTAGACACAAGGTTTCACCATGTTGGCCAGGCTGTTCTTGAACCCCTGACCTTGTGATCCACCCACCTCGGCCTCCCAAAGTGCTGGGATTACAGGCGTGAGCCACCGCTCCCGGCCAAATAAAGCAGTTTTTTTTGTTTGTTTGTTTTGTTTTTAACAGAGTCTCTTTCTGTCGCCCAGGCTGTAGCACAGAGGCACCATCTCAGCTCACTGCAACCTCCACCTCCTGGGGTTCAAGCGATTCTCCTCCCTCAGCCTCCCGAGTAGCTGGGATTACAGAGGCCTGCCACCGCACCTGGCTAATTTTTGTAGTTTTTAGTAGAGACGGGGTTTCACCATCTTGGCCAGGCTGATCTTGAACTCCTGACCTCATGATCCACCTGCCTTGGCCTCCCAAAGTGCTGGGATTACAGGCGTGAGCCACCACGCCTGGACATAAAGCAGTCTTTAGAAACCTAACTTTGCCTTGGAAAATATGGAAAAACACTGCCAACAGTGATTGAGAGTATTGGCAGATCTGTGGCCTTCCCTACTTAGTCCTTGCTGCTAGAGATGTTTCCCCATGATACTGACTGGTCTCTATAGCAGTTTGAAGATAAGAGGTGAGACCAGAGAAATTCCTTTGCTTTTAGAAGTCCCAGAGGACCTTCTTTCAGGATCTTCTTTCCTAAGGCTGCTGGTTAAAAATGGTTTTTGGTGCCCCTTTCTTCTATGCATAACTCCACTGCCACCACACCATGACGTTCCTCCTTTTCAGGCACACGTGTATCTATAAAACTGACAGCACTGTGGAATGTGCCAAAGAGAGTCATGGTGGCCGTGGTCTGTAGAAGATGCCCGTTGGGAATTTTTATTTTCCTCTGTACTTTGGGGTCAGGACCTAACACATCAGTGACTCCTGTATTTTGCTTTCAGAAAACCTTCACCCCAAATATCATCAGTCGGAAGATCAAGGAAGAGTAAGTAGCTAGTCCTTCTGAATACTTGCCCCTTATTTACTTGCTCTGAATTTGGGGCTTTGGGGAGAAATAAGTAGGTTTGTGGCTCCAAAATTTAAATTTATATCTTTAGTTCTTTTCACTAGTGATTTTCAACCCTGGCTCCTAGGTGATTCTAATGTTTAAGCTTTAAAAAAAAAAAATACTGGTGTCTAGGGTTCCATCTCTAGAAATCGTGATTTAACTTGTTGGCAGTAGAATGGAGTGATTCTCTTTGATGGCCCGAGTTGAGAGCCAATAGTTTAAACAAAGATGTATCACGCTTTCCCTGAAGTTCCTTTGCATTTCTGCCTTCCTGCTTTCAGTCCCAATGCAAACAAAAATCTACATTTTTGGACAAGAACGTAAAGTAAAGCAAACTGAAAAAATCCTGCCTCATCAAGGAAGTGAGAAAAGTGCTAGAATTAGGATTGGATTCTGCTTCTCATGGTGTAATTATTGGCTCAAACTCTCCGCTGTCTTGGAGTGAAGTGGTATGGGAGAGTAAGGCCAGTTTTTGGAGACACAGTGAGTGAGTGGTTTCCCTTAATCCATTCTTTTTTCCAGGCCCAAGGAAGAAGTAACTGTCAAGAAGGAGAAGCGTGAAAGGGACAGAGACCGACAGCGAGAGGGGCATGGACGAGGACGAGGCCGCCCAGAAGTGATCCAGTCTCACTCCATCTTTGAGCAGGGCCCAGCCGAAATGATGAAGAAAAAAGGTACAAGGAAGGAATCAGTGAATTTCAGTTCAGACTGCCCAAGAGAAGGGCGAGAGCAGTGGAATTTCCCCGCTCCCAGTTCAGTTTTCCTTGCTGTTGGCATCTTCCTTATTGATCCCTAGTGACTGGGTGATTTCCCACAGGGAACTGGGATAAGACAGTGGATGTATCAGACATGGGACCTTCTCATATCATCAACATCAAAAAAGAGAAGAGAGAGACAGACGAAGAAACTAAACAGATCTTGCGCATGCTGGAGAAGGACGATGTGGGTACCAGGAGGCTGTGGGGAAGGGGCTTCCTTGTGGCTGTAGAACAGGGCTTCTGGGGAGCCAGGTGAGGGGCAGAAGAGCTCACTGATGTCCTGGAATCCTGGGGAGCAGCAGGAATCTTTGGTTAGAAAGGGACTAAAGCAGACTTTGATCCAGGTGCATGTGCTAGCAGGCTGGATGACCCAGGCTCTTTTTGGCAGTTCCTCGATGACCCCGGGCTGAGGAACGACACTCGAAATATGCCTGTGCAGCTGCCGCTGGCTCACTCGGGGTGGCTTTTTAAGGAAGAAAATGACGAACCAGATGTTAAACCTTGGCTGACTGGCCCCAAGGAAGAAGACATGGAGGTGGACGTACCTGCTGTGAAAGGTACTCTTGTCAGTTAACTTCTCATCTCCAATTCCATGGCTGCTCCCCAGGAATCCTGTGCATCAGGCATCCTTTGCATGTGTCCCTGACTGCTGCTCATGAGCAGGTCCTCCCATCCCAGCTGTAAGATACATGAGCTGAACAAAGATGCCCGATTCTCCCTCGCAGAGGGTTCCTGTGTTGGCATGGAGCGGTGGGCCCAGCCTCAGATGTCACTTTTTAGATAAGTCAGGGGAGATTTAAACATGTTGTCTCTTGCCCCTCTCTATAACCAGTGCCCCCTTCCCACTCCCTGGCTGAGTGACAGTGGAGCAGACGGGGGCAAAGGGCTGGTAACAGTGAGCTGGTATGGAGGGTGGTCATGTGATAGCATTCCATTTCTATCACCCGGGCAGTGAAAGAGGAGCCACGAGATGAGGAAGAGGCCAAGATGAAGGCTCCTCCCAAAGCAGCCAGGAAGACCCCAGGCCTCCCAAAGGATGTATCCGTGGCAGAGCTGCTCAGGGAGCTGAGCCTCACCAAGGAGGAGGAACTGCTGTTTCTGCAGCTGCCAGACACCCTCCCTGGCCAGCCGCCCACCCAGGACATCAAGCCCATCAAGACAGAGGTGCAGGGTGAGGATGGACAGATGATGCTCATCAAGCAGGAGAAAGACCGGGTATGATCAGGCAGAGGCCTGTGGGATAGAGTCGGGGACTAAGAGGGGAAGTGGTGACCTGTAGTGGGAAGCAAAGCCGTGCCACCCTGGCTGAAATGGGACAATAACGGGTGGTTTTTCTTGATGCCTGCAAGAGCCATGGGTCTTTGTACCTCCAACCCCAATTGTGTGTGTGTGTTACAGGGGTGTGTGTTCACTTCTTATAAGGAAATATTTCAAAGACATACAAATGAGAGAACAGGCCGGGCGCGGTGGCTCAAGCCTGTAATCCCAGCACTTTGGGAGGCTGAGACGGGCGGATCACGAGGTCAGGAGATTGAGACCATCCTGGCTAACACGGTGAAACCCCGTCTCTACTAAAAAAAAAAAACAAAAAACTAGCCAGGTGAGGTGGTGGGCGCCTGTAGTCCCAGCTACTCGGGAGGCTGAGGCAGGAGAATGGCGGGAACCCGGGAGGCGGAGCTTGCAGTGAGCTGAGATCCGGCCACAGTACTCCAGCCTGGGTGACAGAGCGAGACTCCGTCTCAAAAAAAAAAAAAAAACAAAAAAAAACAAATGAGAGAACATATGGCCAGGTGCGGTGGCTCATGCCTCTAATCCTAGCACTTTGGAAGGGCAAGACGGGAGGATCACTTGAGCCCAGGAGATCGGGACTGGCCTGGGCAACATGGTGGCACCATGGCTAATACAAAAACTAGCCAGGCATGGTGGCGTGTGCCTGTAGTCCCTGCTACTTGGGAGGCTAAGGTGGGGGGATGGCTTGAGCCCAGGAGGCAGAGGTTGCAGTGAGCCAAGATCGCGCCACCACACCCCAATCTGGGTGACACAGTCAGACCTTGTCTCAAAAAAAAATGAGAACATAAACTGCCATGTACCAGAACTCAGCTTCAGCAGTTACTGATATTTTGTCCGTTTATGTATTTGTTTGCTATGGGTTTTGTATTTTAACCATAGCCGACAGCCCTAGGAGAAGGCACTCTTTGGGGAGCTCATTCTGACCTTTGCTGTGCCTTACTCTTAGGGAGTAGAAGGGGGTTCATGAAAGATGGAGGAAAGAGCTCCTAGCCCAGTGTCCATCTTCTGGTTTTCTGCGCAGGAAGCCAAGCTGGCAGAGAATGCTTGTACCCTGGCTGACCTGACAGAGGGTCAGGTTGGCAAGCTACTCATCCGCAAGTCTGGAAGGGTGCAACTCCTCCTGGGCAAGGTGACTCTGGACGTGACCATGGGAACAGCCTGCTCCTTCTTGCAGGTAAGAGCCTCCTTAGGGCAAGGGAGGGACCCTTTAAGGAGTGGAGGAGGATTGAAGAGCCAGTGCTAAATAAGGGAGGGGGTTTCTGGGAGTATCATGTCCCCAATTCACAGCTCTACATGCTGGGCACGTGGTGGTGGTTCTCATCACTGTCTCTGTCCATTGGCAGGAGCTGGTGTCCGTGGGCCTTGGAGACAGTAGGACAGGGGAGATGACAGTCCTGGGACACGTGAAGCACAAACTTGTATGTTCCCCCGATTTTGAATCCCTCTTGGATCACAAACACCGGTAAAATGAGCAGATGGAGGAGGACGGTGCCTGTGCCCACGGCTGCTGCCTGCTCCAGACATTTTGTTCTTGAATCTGTGAGACCCAGAAGGAGCCCACTGAGCCCACCCACTCCAGCCTTTGGCAGCCATTGTCCCAGGTCCCCCAGGGCTTCCTCCCATAGCAGCTGTAAATGGCACAGTGAACCTTCCTGCAGCATGGAGATGGCACATCCTTGCTGCTGGGGACTTGGCCCTGCTATTTATTTTTGTATTTATGTCTTAATCTCATCCACTGATGCATCCTCCCAAGGTAGGTGGGGAGGGTCTGTGGGTAGGGGCTGGCTTCTCTTGGTGCCTGCTGGGCCGCCGGGGCAGGAAGTGTGAGAACTGCAGCTTCTACTGGTGCTCCCTCCTTCCTCCCGGAGGCAGCATAGGAGAGAGAGCAAGGATTGAGTCTGAAACTTAAGCTCTCGGTCCAAGCTGGCCAGTTCCTGGTTCTGTGTCCTTGGACAAACTACCTAACCTTTCTGAGCCTCCTATTCCTCATCCGACACAAATGGGGATGATACCTATCTTCCAGGGTTTGGGTGAGGATTCATGGGCTGTTATAGATGAAAACTGCACAAGGCCACGCACAAGGCCAGAACCAGCAGGCATTCAATAAATATTCATGTCCTTTTCCTCTACCTGAGTCTATTTTCAAACAAAATAGAGATTTCAAGTCTCCCAGAGGCAGTGACTAGAGCTCTCCCGTCCCCACTCTTGCCCCTTCCTGTTTTATATCCTGTCCTCACCCTGGGCCTGATGCCCTAAATTTATGGTGTCAGGCTGTTCTACGCCTTTTTCTCCTGGCTCGTGTTAGCCAGGGGCCTCCTGTGTGAGTTACTGTAATCGCTGCAGGTAACAGAAAGGAAGAAGTCAGAGACTTCCTCCCAGCACCCTGCAAAAGCCTTTGGGGGACATGTTGGGCCCAAGACATGTTCCCCGTACTCTTTCCTTTGCAGTTATTACTCATGTATGAGCTGGAGTCATATATTGCTAACAACAAAACTAAACCCTTGGTAAGAGAAGTTAGGGATATATTGAATAATGGCCTCTTTGACACTTGGCTGATGATGCCCACTTCAAAAACTTTGGGTTTCAGAGGCCGGCCTCTGTCTCCTGTCCTAGCACTGCCAGAGCCACCTACTCAGGGTTACTTTTTTGGGTCTGTGATCCTGTTCCCTTTACCAGGTCATCGTACTGTGTTGTCCCTGGAGGAACAGCTTCTCCTCTTGTCTTGACAGTAGGGCTGGTATTTTCCCTGGTTCAGCTGGGGAGACATTTGCAGGTTAGAAAAAAGTCTCATGTGGCGGCCTGTGTGGCTGTTAGACACTGATGGCACAGCTTCCCTTTGCTGGTGTCGTGGCACATGGCCTCTGGGACAGTATGAACCACAGGGGCCCAGGAAGAACCGTTTCCCCTCCACCCCCATCCCTGATTCCTAGTGGCCCCTTAGATTTTGGGTACATCTTCCTTCAGGCTCACCTTCCTTTTCCAAGTTCCTCAAGCCTGTAACTCATTTGTCAAGGCTGGGCTTTTCCTATAAAGCCCTCAACCTGCCCAGCCAGCAGCTGTGAGGCTGACTGACTCTTTGGTGACCACATCACCCTTTCCGGCACTGAAGCTCATGTCAGCTCCATTGGATAGTGTTGTTCTGGGCGCTTCACATTGTAGAGGACTGGAGCAGAAAGGGTTCCTTGGAAACCTGTGCCGGGAAGCCCTGTTTGGTTGAAGGCTAAGCTTTGGTTAGTTCTGGGCTCCAGCCTTTCTTCCTTTAAATAGCTGATGCACAGCCAGCAGGTCTCCATTCTCATCCTCTCTGTTCTGTTTCTTTGGTTCAGAAATACTCTTCTGCTTTTTTTGGATGAACTCAATGGCCTGATGTTAGATATTGGGTGTTTTTCAATCTTCAGTTTTCTGACTCTTCCAGGAAAGTTTGAGGAAGAACCTGTACTGCTTTCACGTTCATTTTGCCCGTTCAGATGTCTTGGCTTGAACCTTATGACTCTGTATCAAAGTCCGCACAACCTGTCTCTAGGTCACTGATGCACAAATTAGGTCTCATCAATAAGTATGGGTAAAGAGAGGAGAGTCCGCCTTCTTTGTCGGGCCTGTGAGGCATGCATTTCTACCAAGGAATAAGACAAATGACAGAGGAGAAGAGCCCAAAGCCAAATTCATACATGAGTGCAAGTGGATGCAAATTTGCTGCTACCTGCATCTGTGTATACGCTTTCTGTGAAATACAGAAAGAAGGAACAATAGGCTTGCACACTTTTCTAACTACATGATTAAGTGGCAGAGTCCGGGCTATCGAGTCATGGTTGGGTTTGAATCTGACTCCACTGGTAACTTGGGTTGGAAAAAAATCACTTATCCTCTTCAGGCTTGATTTTATTTATTTTATGTAAGAGTGAGACACTAGTAGCTTAATAGGGTTGCTTTTAAGTTAGAGTGAACATGAGGCATTTATTCAGTGCCAGGCAGATAATTGCCTATAACGGGATGTGATCAGCACAAGTAACAGAAAATTAGCCTGACGGTGGCCTAAGCAATGGGAATGTTTATCTCACATAGCAAGAAGTCTGTAAATAGATAGTTCTAGAGTTGGGTGGAAGCCAAAATGTCATCACAATTTCCTTGGAACCATTTGCTCTGCCATCCTCAGTGTTGCAGAATGGCGGCTCCTGTGCCAAGCATCATTCTCCAAATGACGTTGTCCACAGCCAGAATGGACAGTAGTAAAGGAGCATTCTTACTCTGTCCTTATCCGGGAAGAACCGTCAGCAGCTCCAGCAGCCTCACCCCTGTCTCTTTATAGAGTGGGCATGCCCACTCTCGGACCGGGCCCTGGCAAAGGGGGATGGGTCGACTAGTGCATCCCCTGTGCGTCCCCTGGCACTGAGCACACTTGCCCTTGAGCTGGGGTTTTGTTAGTAGGGAGGAAGCTGGAGTGGCAATTGGATAGACAATTCATAGTAGCTGTTGCCATGTTCAAAAAATACCACAATGTAAAATCATTAAGTATTCATCTAGGCCTAGCTTTTTAAAATGTTTAGTTACCTTTTATTCTACTAAAATCAGTTTTAACATTTTAGTGTATATTATTTTATTTTAGATTTAGCAGGTACATGTGCATATTTTGTTTTGTTTTGTTTTTTGAGATGGAGTCCCACTCTGTCGCCCAGTGGTGTGATCTTGGCTCACTGCAACTCTGCCTCCCAGGTTCAAGTGATCCTCCCGCCTCAGCCCCCCAAATAGCTGGGATTACCGGCGCGTGCCACCACACCCGGCTAATTTTTGTATTTTTAGTAGAGATGGGGGTTTCATCATGTTGGCCAGGCTGGTCTCAAACTCCTCACCTCAAGTGATCTACCTGCCTCAGCCTCCCAAGTGCTGGGATTACAGGCATGAGCCACCACGCCCAGCCACGTGTGCATGTTTGTGTATATTGCGTACTGGTGGGGATTGGGCTTCTGTCATACCTATCACCTAAATAGTGAACATCGTACTCAGTAACTTTTCAACCCTTGCCCCTCTTCTACTCACCCCCTTTTGGAGTGCCCAGTGTTTGCTATTTCCATCTTTATGTCCATAGGTACCCATTATTTAGCTCCCACTTATAAGTGAGAACATGTGCTATTTGATTTTCTGTTTCTGAGTACACTTAGGATAATAACCTCAAGCTCCATCCATGTTGCTGCAAAGGACATGATTTCATTATATTTTATGACTGCTCATGTATATTATTTCAGCCTTCAAAATTTTGTATGTTATTTATAATGATATAAATTATGTGGTTTTATCGTGTACTCTATCTCACTCAAAAATACGTACAATTCTTTGGTCCCAGCTACTCTGGAGCTGAGGTGGGAGGATCACTTGAGTCCAGGAGTTCAAGACCAGCCTGGGCAACATAGAGAGACCTTGTCTCTGAAAAATAAATAATATGCACCCACAAGCACACACATCCGGTTCTTCCACGTTAATGAGTATCTTGTGTTTCACATACTTCTGAATTAGCTGAAGGAATTAAAGGTAGCATCTTTTAATCCTCAGACCACCCTGCGTGGTCCGATTGAATTGGGCACTCAGCACTAGGCTCTTCAAAGGGAAAGGGTTTTCTTTCTTAGGACAGTACACAGTAAAAGAGTGGCACCCACGCTGTTCATCCAGTGCGCCAACCCCCAGTCCTGGTGTCAGATACTTCCACATTCGGGGCATTTCCCCTCGAGATGGCGGTGGCTAGCGACAAATGATGTGAACACGTCTCTTGGATTGTGGTTCGGCCACACAAGGCCCCACTGAAGTTCTACAGGTGGAGTGTGGGGTCCAGAAGGGGCTCAGGTCTTAGGGGTGTCATCTGAAAAAACAGAGATGGTGATGGGATGCTAGCTTTAGGAGCCCTCTGCCATGGCCACTTTCTGCCTCAGCTCTTCTGAAGCATTTCTTCTGTTCCCTTCCATTGGGGTAAACACTGATCTATCTACCCAAAAACTGAGTCAGAAGTTGGACTTTGTTATTTGGCTCATCTACATTTAAGATCTAGTCAGAAAAAAATGCAGTCTTTACATCTAGAAAGCTTACATGAAAGAAAAAGAAAAATGCAGTCTTGATCACTGTTGGCCTAGAGACTTTATCTTGTGTATATTCCAGGGCGTGCATGAGGTTTCACTGGACAAGTAGAAACCATTCTAGGTATTCTAAGCAGAAAGAGTTAATACAGGAAGAGAAGTTTATAGACTCGTTGGAAGGCTGGAGGAATGAGCCAGAGGTTGAGCATCCAGGAATCAGAACCCTGTAGAACAGATGGTGAGGGAGCTACACTGTCTTCCACAATCAGGAGGGTGGAGACTCAAGCTCGACTGAGTTCTAGAACACAACACACTGCCACAGCTGCCAGCCAGGGATGAGGGAATCCCACAGCCCCAGCTGCCTCTGGGGAACCACACAGCTGTACCTGGACCCTGGCACACCTGAAGAAAGTGCCTGCTGTGTGCTAGGCACCCTGCAGGAGTTAGGAAAGCAGTGGTTAAACAAAGGGCTGTGGCCTGCTGGAGGAGCCTGTGCTCTAGTGAGGGAGACAGAGGATACGCTTAAGGAAGGAGGTTAAAAGGTGACAAGAGTTTGGGAACCTGCAGGGAGCAGGGGATTCTGGGTGGTGCCGGGCATGTTGCAGCAAGTAGGGTAGACCTCCTTGAGAAGGTATAGTTTGAGGAAGTGAACCAGCGGGATCAGATGCAGGTGGGGAGAGTGCTCTGGGCTGAGTGAAGAGTCAGAGAGACTGGCTGGAGCTGAGGGAGAGAGAGGGCTTTTAGGCCACCATAGGGACCTTGGCTTTATTCTTTTTTTTCTTTTTTTTTTTTTTTTTTTTTGAGACACAGTCATGCTGTGTCGCCCAGGCTAGAGTGCAGTGGCATGATCTTGGCTCACTGCAGCCTCCACCTCCCAGGTTCAAGTGATTCTCGTGCCTCCGCCTCCCGAGTAGCTGGGATTACAGGTGCCTGCCACCATTTTTGTATTTTTAGTAGAGTTGGGGTTTCACTAGGTTGGCCAGGCTGGTCTCGAATGCCTGACCTCAGGTGATACACCCGCCTTGGCCTCCCAAATTGCTGGGATTACAGGCATGAGCCACTACGCCCGGCCCGGCTTTATTCTTAAAGTGACCTGGTGAGCTGGCCGGTGTGGGGGTGAGGCGAGAAGCAGGGCTGAGGGAGTCCCTGGGCAGTGGATGGCAGTGACTTGGCCAGGCCACTAACAGCAGAGGCACTGGGAAGTGATTGGATTCTAGATACTGATTTCAAGGGTAGCACCAGCATGATCCGCTGATAGATTCGATGTTAGGTGTGAGAGAGAGGAGAGTCAAGCTCATCCACAGCTCTGGCAGTGGAAAACGGCCAAAGTGAAGAAGGCGGCCTCAGGTTTACCTCCACCTTTCAAACCTCAACTGGTAAAACCTCATGCATGCCCAGAATGCTAGCACAAGAGATTTAGGGAAATGTGGGTATTTTGCTTTCTGTCCCCTGCAGTTCAGGTTCTCCGTATAAAGTGGTGGGAGTGGAGTGGTTGGTGGGTACTACCAGCTATATTCATGAGAGTTGGCATAAGGGTTCACAGTTTGAGTGAAGCATCCTGAGACTGTGCCGTGCTGCCAACACAGTTCTGTCCGATTCATTCCCTCAAAACAGTATATTCCCGATGAAAGCATGACCAGTACTTAAACTAGCTATATTCAGTGTGACTCTCAGACCTTTCCCCAGGGCAAGATGATCACAAGAATTCCTTTAGAAATGTCTCTTACATTGTACAACTCAACTTTAATGGTTATATTGGAATCCGTCTTTGTACTATAAAAATTCACCCAAGCGATCTCCCATTTCTGGGCTATTTAGTTTTTTTCTAGTTTTTCATCATTTAAAAAATGATGCAGCCTGGGGTGGTAGCTCACATCTGTAATCCTAACACTTTGGGAGGCCAAGGCTGGTGGATCAGTTGAGCTCAGGAGTTTGAGACCAGCCTGGGCAACACGATAAAACCCCATCTCTACCAAAAATACGAAACTTAGCCAGGCGTGGTGGCTTGCGCCTGCATTCCCAGCTACTTGAGGGGCTGAAGCGGGAGGATTCCATGAGCCCAGGAGGGGGAGGTTGCAGTGAGCCGAGACGAGATTGCACCACTGCACTCTAGCCTGGGTGACAGTGAAAGCTTGTCTCAAAAATAAAAATTAAAAAAAAAAAAAGATAAACAATCCTGCTAAATTGCCAGTATCCTCAATTATTTCCTTAGGAGTCTCTACTTAAAATGGTTTTCCTGACCATCCTGGGAAACATAGCAAGACCTGGTCTCTAGGGAAAAAAAAAAAAAATTTTTTTTAATTAACTGGGCGTGGTGGTATGAGCCTATAGTGCCAGCTACTCTGGAGGCTGAGGTGCGAGGATCAGTTGAGCCCAGGAGTTTGCTAAGTCCTATCCTATGAGATTTTTAAGGCTTTTGATAGATTTTTCCCTCCAGAATGTTTGCATCTATTCTCATGTGCATCAGCAGTGCATTTGTAGTTAAATGTGTAATTAATGTTCTGTTTTTAAAACTGTACAAATGTTGGGCCAGGCGCTGTGGTTCCTGCCTGTAATCCCAGCACTTTGGGAGGCCAAGGTGGGTGGATCACTTGAGGCCAGGAGTTTGAGACCAGCCTGGCCAACATGGCGAAACCCCATCGCTACTAAAAATAAAAAATTAGCTGGGCCCGTGGTGGCACGTGCCTGTAATCCCAGCTACTCGGGTAACTGAGGCCCGAGAATTGCTTGAACTCAGGAGGCGGAGGTTGCAGTGAGCTGAGATCACGCCACTACACTCCGGCCTGGTGACAGAGTGAGACTCTGCCTCAAAAAAAAATACATATGTGTGTGTGTGTGTGTGTGTGTGTGTGTGTGTGTGTGTACAAATGTTGGGCCAGGCGCCGTGGTTCCTGCCTATAATCCCAGCACTTTGAGATGGATATTGGCCGAGGTGGGCGGATCACCTGAAGTCGGGAGTTCAAGACCAGCCTGACCAACATGGAGAAATCTCTAAAATACAAAATTAGCCAGGTGTGGTGGCACATGCCTGTAATCCCAGCTACCCAGGAGGCTCAGGCAGGAGAATCACTTGAACCTGGGAGGTGGCGATTGAGGTGAGCCAAGGTCACACCATTGCATTCCAGCCTGGGCAACAAGAGTAAGACTTTGTCTCAAAAAAAAAAAAAAAAAAAAGAAATGCACAAAATTATGGTAAATGCATAATTTTTATTAAATATATAAACTGATATAATGTGAGTGCTGAAGAAAAAGTTCTTATTTCTATGGAAACTAAGGTAAAGGCTTTGGCAAGATTAAAGGTGAGGCTGGGCGCAGTGGCTCACGCCTGTAATCCCAGCACTTTGGGAGGCTGAAGCGGGTGGATCACTTGAGGTCAGGAGTTCGAGACCAGCCTGACCAATATGGTGAAACGCTGTCTCTACTAAAAATACAAAAATTCGCTAGGTGTGGTGGCACAAGCCTGTTAATCCCAGCTACTTGGGAGGCTGAGTTAGGAGAATCACATGAACCCAGGAAGTAGGGGTACAGTGAGCCGAGATCACTCCACTGCACTTCAGCCTGGGCAACAGCGAGACTCTCTCTCTCAAAAAAAAAGATGTGAGGCCGGGCGCGGTGGCTCAAGCCTGTAATCCCAGCACTTTGGGAGGCCGAGGCGGGTGGATCACGAGGTCAGGAGATCGAGACTATCCTGGCTAACATGGTGAAACCCCGTCTCTGCTAAAAATACAAAAAACTAGCCGGGCGTGGTGGCAGGCGCCTGTAGTCTCAGCTACTTGGGAGGCTGAGGCGGGAGAAGAGCGTGAACCCGGGAGGCGGAGTTTGCAGTGAGCCGAGATCACGCCACTGCACTCCAGCCTGGGAGACACAGCGAGACTCCGTCTCAAAAAAAAAAAAAAAAAAAAAAAAAGATGTGATAGAGGCTCTTGGTTGTTCCTTAATATCCAAATATCCACTCTTTCCTTCTTCCATGATAATAAGCCTTGACTTTTAGGAGGGCACGTACTCATTCAATACAAAGACCACATTCTCAGCCTCTTTTGAGGGCAGAGGTGACTCTATCATTACTTTCTGGACAATAGTATGTAATCATAAACATGGGGCAGTGCTAAGGTTTGGATGTTTGTGACCTTCCAAAATTCATGTTGAAATTTAGTTCCCAATGCAGCAGTACTAAGAGGCAGGACTATTAGGAGGTGATCAGACCGTGAGGGTTCCCACCTCGTGGATGGGATTAGTGCCCTCATAAAAGGGCTTGAGGGAATGTTTGTCCCCTTTCCACCTTCCACCATGTGAGGACACAGCAACAAGGCGTCATGCTTGTCATGCTTGAAGCAGAGAGGGCAAGCCCTCAACAGCCACCAAATCTGCTGGTATCTTGATCTTGGACTTCCCAGCCTCCAGAACTGTGAGAAATAAATCTCTATTTACAGATTACCCAATCTGTGGTATTTGTAACAGCAGCCAGATGGACTAAGACAGGATGCTCCCAGGAGCTTTCCTTAAAGGAAACATGATACATGCCTCTTTTACTTGGCAGGGGTGGGGGAATTATGAACCTTTATTTAACGATTTTTAAAAATAAATAAAACATAAACTACCGTTCTCCTTGTCTGTTTACTCTCCCATTTCCCTTTCCTATATCCTCAAGCCTCCAATGCCTCTCCCCAGTTCTCACTCTCAGCTGAGGACACTGCTTCTTAATGCATTAAGAAAACAGAAGCAATCGGCCAGGCATGGTGGCTCATGTCTGTAATCCCAGCACTTTGGGAGGCTGAGGCAGGCGGATGACCTGAGGTCAGGAGTTTGAGACCAGCCTGGCCAACACGGTGAAACCCCATCTCCACTAAAAATACAAAAATGAGCCAGGCATGGTGGCACACACCTGTTATCTCAGCTACTCAAGAGGCTGAGGCACGAGAATTGTTTGAACCCGGGAGACGGAGGTTGCAGTGAGCCAAGATTGCGCCGTTGCACTCCAGCCTGGGTGACAGAGCAAGACTGTGTCAAAAAAAAGAAAAATAGAAGCAGTCGGAGAGGGTGTGGTTCCCACTACCACATCTTGAGTCTGTGTCCAGGTGCCTGTTCTTGTCTCCTATTCCTATGGATGAACTGTTTGGCTGGGTGTGGTGGCTCACGCCTGTAGTCCCAGCATTTTGGGAGGCCAAGGTGGGTGGATCACCTGAGGTCGGGAGTTTGAGACCAGCCTGACTAATATGGAGAAACCCTGTCTTTACTAAAAATACAAAATTAGCTGGGCGTGGTGACACATGCCTGTAATCCCAGCTACTTGGGAGGCTGAGGCAGGAGAATTGCTTGAACCCGGGAGGCAGAGGTTGCAGTGAGCCAAAATCGTGTCACTGCACTCCAGCCTGGGCAACTAGAGCGAAACTCAGTCTCAAAAAAAAAAAAAGAAAGAAAGAAAAGAAACCTATGGATGAACTGTCTGCTCTTCCCTGAGACCAGACCCTTCTGTGGGCCTTAGATCCCATTCCCTGTTGTCCACTCAAAGGATACGGCTCCAGCAAACACCTCCCTCACCCACTCACCCACACATATGGATCCCCTTCACACACATACAGACCACTCCCATATTCACCCTCTCTCCACACATACAGCCCCACAGGATACAAAACAGTCCCCTCCTATCTGCAGGGGACAAGTTCCAAGACCTCCAGTGGATATTTGAAACTGGAAAGCACTGAGCTGTAGATATACTGTTTTTTCCTACTCATACATACCTATGATAAAGTTTAATTTATAACTTAGCACAGTAGGAGATTAACAACAGCAGTAAGAAAAGAACAATTATAACAATATACTGTAATAAAAGTTATGTAAATGTGGTTCTCAACATCTTATTGTACTCATCCTTGTGATGATGTGAGATGGTTGGTACAATGTCGTTGTGATGAGATGAAGTGAGGTGAGTGGCATGGGCACTGGGGCTTAGCGTTAGGCTACTGCAGGCTTTTGAAGATACATCAGTAGGAGGATCGTCTGCTTCGGGTGATCCTGGACCACTGAACCATGACAGTGTGGATGGTTTATGTCAGGGGCTATGTGTGTGCCTCACTTCCTTTCCTGGCACTTCCTTATCTCTCCAGCTCTAAACATGGAATGTCCAGGGCTCTGGCCTTTCAAGGTTTCTCTTGTCCATCTACCCTGCTTCCCTCAGCAATCTCACCCAGAATCATGGCTTTAAACTTTCTATTTCTAGTGAGCTATGATCACAACACTGCCCTCCAGCCTGGGTGACAAAGCAAGATCCTGTCTCAAAAGGAGAAAGAGAATGGGGGAGGTGGATGGCTCACTGCAGCCTTGACCTCCAATACTCAACAATCCTGCCATGTCAGCCCCCTGAGTAGCTGGGATTATGGCTAATTAAAAAAAAAAAAAAATAGAGGCAAGGTCTCACTTTGTTCCCCAGACTGGCCTTGAACTCCTGGGATCAAGAGATCCTCCCACCTCAGCCTCCCAAAGTGTTGAGATTATAGGCATGAGCCACCACACCCCGCATCTCTTTCTCCCTTTAAGAGGTCCAGTTACCTCTATGAAAATTAGAATGGAACTCAGCTGTTGCCCTACTGTTAGTAGTTACTAAATAAAATCTGTCTTCACTGCTTTAACTGGTGTCTGGCTTTTTAATTTTTAATTTTTTAGAGATGTTGTCTGCAATGCAGTTGTGGTTATTGCTCACTGCCGCCTTGACCTCCCGAGTTAAAGTGATCCTCTCACCTCAGCCTCCTGAGTAGCTGAGACTACAGGCACACATCACCATGTCCGGGTAATTTTTAAAATTTTTTGGTAGAGGGGTCTCACTATGTTGCCCAGGCTGATCTCAAACTCCAGGCCTCAAGTGATTATCCTCCCTCAACCTCCCAAAGCACTAGGATTACAGGCATGAGAAGCTGTGCCCGGCCTGGCTTTGTTTATCTTTGACAATTCTAACAAACTTAAAAAAAAAAAAAAATCCTGAGACAGTTAGGGACATTTGTATATCGACTAGATATTTGATAATATTAAATGATTGTTGTTCATTCTTTTGAGCTGTGATAATGGTGTTGTGGTTACATTTTTCAAAATAATCCAAAGAAATTTGTCCAGACTATTAGCATCTCTCCCCACTTCCAGCACTACCACTCTCAGCCAAACATCCTTTTATCAGATTTTTACATTTGCCTCTTTTTATTTTATTTTATTTTTTTTAGACAAAGGCACACATAGCCAGGCGCGGTGGCTCACGCCTGTAATCCCAGCACTTTGGGAGGCGGAGGCGGGCGGATCACCTGAGGTTGGGAGTTTGAGACCAGCCTGACCAACATGGAGAAACCCCGTCTCCACTAAAAAATACAAAATTGGCCAGGCGTGGTGGCACATGCCTATAATCCCAGCTACTAGGGAGGCTGAGGCAGGAGAATCGCTTGAACCTGGGAGGCGGAGGTTGCGGTGAGCCGTGATCGTGCCATTGCACTCCAGCCTGGGCAAACAAGAGTGAAACTCAGCCTAAAAAAAAAAAAAAGGGCACACATCACCATGATATGAAATATAGAAAAATAATTTCTATATTTTTTTGTAGAGACAGGGTTTAGCATGTTGCCCAGGCTGATCTCAAACTCCTGGGCTCAATCAATCCTCCTGCCTTGGCCTCCCAA
The DNA here is from genome assembly GCF_043159975.1 of Macaca nemestrina. Lineage (NCBI taxonomy): Eukaryota > Metazoa > Chordata > Mammalia > Primates > Cercopithecidae > Macaca > Macaca nemestrina. Next base: position 132,303,584 of record NC_092132.1, on the reverse strand, counting down.
AGTGCTAGGATTACAGGGATGAGCTACTATGCCCGGCCCCATTTTGCCTCTTCAATGATACATCACCCGCTCCTACCCACCGCCAGTCTGTTCAGTCTGTTGCAGAAGTTAGCATGGGACCTTCCTGGGGCCCCAGGGGCCTCATGTCCCGCTCTCCTCCTGGGCCATCCCACTCCAGTGGCACAGGCCTTGCTACTTTTGTCTTGCAGCAGGCCAGTTCCAGGTGCAGGGCTTCCCCATTATTTTTCTCCCTGCGTAGAACTTGCTTTCCCCAGATAGCTGCATGTCTTGTTTCCTCCATTTCTTCAGGTCTCTGAGACTTTCTTGACCACCCTACATAAATTAGTAAGCTCCCATCCCTGACACTCTTTTTTTTTTTTCTTTTTTTAAATTTTTAAGTTGTTATTTTTGTGAGACAGTCTCACTCTATTACCCAGGCTGGAGTGCAGTGGCGCTATCTCGACTCATTGCAACCTCCACCTCCTGGGTTCAAGCAATTCTTATGTCTCAGCCTCCCCAGTAGCTGGGACTACAGGCACGCGCCACCACACCTGGCTAATTTTTGTTATTGTGTTTTGTTTTGTTTTTTTTTTTTGCAGTAGAGACGGGGGTTTCGTCATGTTGGCCAGGCTGGTCTTGAACTCCTGGCCTCAAGTGATCCACCCACCTCAGCCTCCCAAAGTGCTGAGATTACAGGAGTGAGCCGCACCTGGCCTCTGACACTCTTTACACCCCTTTTCTTGTTTTCTTTTTCTCCGTAGCACTTGTCACCATCTGACATATCATGTATTTCCTTTTTCTGTCTGATATTCCCCCTAGAACACAAGCTATAGAGTAGAGATGGTTTTGTTCATGCCTGTATCCCCAGGACTTCTAATTTCTTGCCCATCATAGGCACCAAATAAGTTCTGGTTGAAAGAATAGAGGCATGACTATTATTGTGTGAATGCTGCAAGTATGCACTAAAGAATCCGTAACCACATTTCTGAGCATATAGGGAAAAAAAACTGATAATGGCAGGAAAGTCTCCTAGCTTCCTCCCGGCGGAAGAATGTCCGTCACTTTTCCAGGACACTGGCCTTATAGAGGAGGGCTTTGAGTCTATTCAACATTACAGTCCTTGTGGCTCCCCAAGCTGCATGTACAACAGGCACTGGTGTTTTACATCAATGTTCTATGAATGCTCATAAAGGCTGAAGGGGATTCTACCCACCGGTAAGTCCTGCACATAGAGCAGTGCTAGGGTCTTCCGGACCCCACAACCCTAATGACCCCTTTGACCTAAGTCCTGCTGATTGATGATTTTGCTCATTGGGGCATGTGCCAAAGGGAGGCAACCATCACCTGGAGGTGCCTCTTGGGGGTTTTAGATTTGTTGTCTTCCCGACGTTAAGAGATACACCCCTTTTGAAAAGCAGCTCTTAATTTGCTGTTGGGTTCTCGTCAAAACCGAGCACTCATGTCTGTAATCCCAGCCCTTTGGGAGGCTGAGGCAGGAAGATCACTTGAGGCCAGGATTTTGAGACCAGCCTGGACAACATGCAAGACCCTCATCTCTACAAAAAAAAAAATTAAAAATTCTCCAGGAGAGGTGGCATTCACTTGTAGTCCCAGCTACTTGGGAGGTTGAGGCGAGCGGATTGCTTGAGCTCAGAAGTTCAAGGCTGCAGTGAGCCAGAATCACACCACTGCACTCCAGCCTGGATGACAAGAGCAAGACGCTGTCTCTTAAAAAACCCTAAGCACCTTGCCGGGCACGGTGGCTCACACCTGTAATCCCATCTCTTTGGGAGGCTGAGGCGGGTGGATCACGAGGTCAGGAGATCGAGACCATCCTGGCTAACACAGTGAAACCCTGTCTCTACTAAAAATACAAAAAATTAGCCGGGCAAGGTGGTGGGCGCCTGTAGTCCCAGCTACTGGGCAGGCTGAGGCAGGAGAATGGTATGAACCTGGGAGGTGGAGCTTGCAGTGAGCCAAGATCGTGCCACTGCACTCCAGCCTGGGCAACAGAGCGATACTCTGTCTCAGAAACCAAAGAAAGAAACAAAAAAACCTGAGCACCTGACAAAGGGTACACCGCACATCCTCATAAAGGCCTTGTGACTGATAGTCCCATTTTGGGGTGGCATGATTCCAACTCAAAGCTAACAATGTGGGAAGGGCCTGACAAGCCTCTCTTGTCCAATGGAAATGATACATTCAGTATGCAGCTGGCCTGGCCCTAGTGGCATTTTGGCTTTACATTAAAAAAAAAAAAAAAGGCAGCTATTCTTCTAGGGGAAATTTTATCCTCCACCCCATAGCTCACAATCCACAAAGGTTCCCCTAAAAGCCTGTGCCTGGTTCACTGATGGCTTGGCTAAGCTGAAGTCAGTGCTGTCCACTGGGCTGCTGTGCGGAATGGAAAGCAGATATGGTCGTTCCACTTGGTAGGCAGAACTCACAGCTATTCTCATAGCCCAGGTCAGTCCTCTTTGATGAACCTCCTGTTATATTTTTACTGACTCAGGCTGCTGACAATGACCTAGCTCCTTAGTTGTGCCACTTGGAAAACTACAAACTGGCAGATTAAATATTTCTCTAGCCTGGTATGGGTGCACACCTGCAGTCCCAGCTATTTGGGAGGCTGAGGTGGGAGAATCACTTGAGTGCAAGAGTTAGAGGCTGCAGTGAGCTGTGACTGCACCTGTAAACAGTCACCGCACTCTAGCCTGGGCAATATAGTGAGGCACATGTCTAAAAGTAATACTTTTTAAAAAAAGATTTATGTCAGCTGGGTACAGTGGTTCACGCCTGTCATCCCAGCACTTTGGGAGGCCAAGTCAGGCGGATCACCTGAGGTCAGGAGTTCGAGACTAGCCTGGCCAACATGGTGAAATCCCATCTCTACTAAAAATACAAAAATTAGCTGGGTGTGGTGGCGGGTGCCTGTAATCCTAGCCACTTCAGAGGCTGAGGCAAGAGAATGGCTCGAACCTGGGAGGCAGAGGTTGCAGTGAGCCAAGATTGCACCATTTCACTCCAGCCTGGACCATAAAGCAAGACTCTGTCTCAAAAAAAAAAAGATTTTTGTCTTTTTTGGGTTTGTCTTTGGCCACGAACTGTGGAAACAAATTGCAGCTGCTGATTGAACTGTCTTGGTCGATCTAGGTGCCCATGGTAAGGGTGTATTCTCTGATGAGACCAACTGGAATCAAGGTGCCAATTGAGTCTGCACCGCCCAGACTAACACCTTTGCTTTCTGGATCGATCATTGTACCAGACATGGCAGCACACCCCCCACAGACTGGGCACCCAGTAGAGGACTCTGCTTCAGATGCACAAGCTATCACTGCATGCCAGACTTGTGACTCCTAATAAAAGGAGTAACAGGCGAGCTGTTTGTCTCTGGGGAGGAGGCTGCATTGCACAGGGTGTGGCAGTTGAGTCCATCCAACCTTTGAACCCCTTTTGGGGCTTCTGGCTCACTGCTGTTGACACTTTTTCAGGTTACAGTGCTGTTGTCCTGGTCCAATCAACTGATTCTGGCACATGAAACTAACTTTGAGGTGCTTTAAACTAATCTTCGTCATACTTCTGGCTTTCTGGACATTGCAGTCTAACAACCTTTTATGGCAATGGGCACAACGTCGTCAATGGGACTTTTGGACTGCCCATCATCCACAGGTATCCAGTATTTTCAATTTTTTATTTTTTTAGAGACAGGGTTTCTCTCTGTTGTCCGGGCTAGAGTACAGTGGTGTGATCATAGCTCAGTGTAGCCTTGAATTCCTGGGCTCAAGCGATCCTTTTGCCTCAGCCTTCCAAGTAGCTGGGACTTACAGGCATGTGCCACCACATTCAGCTAATTATTTTTATTTTTATTTTTTTTTAGAGAATGAGTCTTTCTATGTTACCCAGGCTGGTTTTGACTCTGGGCTCAAGTCATCCTCCCGCCTCAGCCTCCCAAAGTGCTGGGATTACACACATGAGTCACTGGGCCCAGCCATCTAGTATTGTTGAGTGTTGGAACAGCCTCCTCAAAAATCAGCTCAATACAATTTCTGACTCTGCCTCCATTGCCTTTTCTTGGTCCCTATATATTAGTAAGATAGTTTGGTCCCTGAATATGACCATTCATAGAAAGACAGCCTTCCCTCTTGACCACTGCCTGGGTACTAATCAAGATGAAAAGTGGGGATGTTCTATAGAACTATTTTGAAAATTCAGGATTTGCTTCTGGGCACGATGCTTCTTTCTTTCTCCTAATGGGAGCTGCATCCCACCTGGTTAGTTCACCCCGTGGTGGCTGCCCAGCCAAAAGGGGGCCTAGGGGACTCAACTTCAATGCCGATTAAGTGTGTGTGTGTGTGTGTGTGTGTGTGTGTGTGTGTGTGTGTGTGTTTAATATTAACTCTTTATATAATTTGTTAACATTCAAACTAATTATGAGTAATATCAAGTATGACAATCTGGGCTAGGCGTGGTAGCTCATGCCTATAATCCCAGCACTTTGGGAGGCCGAGGCTGGCAGATCACCTAAGGTCAGGAGTTCGACACCAGCATGGCCAACATGGTAAACCCCATCTCTACTAAAAAAATACAAAACTTAGTTGGGCATGGTGGTGGACACATGTAATCCCAGCTACTCAGGAGGCTACGGGATGACAATTGTTTGAACCTGGAGGAGGAGGTTGCAGTGAGCCAGGATCGCACCACTGCACTCCAGTCTGGGCAACAGAGCAAGACTCCATCTCAAAAAAAAAAAAAGGTATGACAATCTGATTTTGATTTTTTTCTCCAAGAATTTTGTCCCCCAAACTGAAGAACAATTCTGTGTGAGACCACAGTTCTCAAACTGTGTCCTGAGGCACCCAAGGTGCCACAGCAGAAAGCCCCATGGAGCACCAGAGAATATTTTAAATTTTTAAGGGAAACATGATGATACTCAACATCTGTAGGAAATCATGCAAACTGCTATGAAAAGATAGATCATGGTTTCAACATTAGATTATTATCCTTTAGATAACATTCTAACTTCGTGAAGTTGGACTTTCTGCAGTTGCTGTGATAAAAAGTAAATATTGTATGAATACCAGTGTAGAGGAAATAAGTGTGGTGGTGTCCAACCTGATACCAAGGTTTCAGCAGCTCCCAGCACATCCCATTAGCAAGTAGTGTGGTTACTTAAGAATGGGATAAAAGTGCCAGGCGCAGTGGCTCACGCCTGTAATCCCAGCACTTAGGGAGGCTGAGACAGGCGGATCACGAGGTCAAGAGATCGAGACCAGCCTGGCCAACATGGTGAAACCCCCTGTCTCTACTGAAAATACAAAAATTAGCTGGGTGTGGTGGCACGTGCCTGTAGTCCCAGCTACTCGGGAGGCTGAGGCAGGAGAATCGCTTGAACCCGGCAGGCAGAGGTTGCGGTGAGCTGAGATCACACCACTGCACTTCCGCCTGGCCACAGAGAGACTCCATCTCAAAAAAAAAAAAAAAAAAAAGGGATAAAAGTATTATTTTTATTTCAACTCATATGTGTTCTTTCTTTCAAATGGCTACTAAGTTGTGAAGACATGAATATGTATCAAGACATTTAGACCTAACTATTTAATTAATGAAATTGGGCCGGGTGCAGTGGCTCACACCTGTAATCCTAGCACTTTGGGAGGACTTTGGGAGCCCGAAGCGGGTGGATCACTTGAGGTCAGGAGTTCGAGACCAGCCTGGGCAACATGGCAAAACCCCGTCTCTACTAAAAATATCCCCAAAATAATTAGTCCAGTGTGGTGGTGTGCGCCTGTAGTCCCAGCTACTCAGGAGGCTGAGGCAGGAGAATTGCTTGAGCCCAGGAGGCAGAGGCTGCAGTGAGCTGAGACCGTGCCACTGCACTTCAGCCTGGGTGACAGAGCATGACTTTGTCTCCAAAAAAAAAATAATAACAAATAATGAAATTGTTAGGTATTTCTTTTGGCCTGGATTTCTAGGGAAAAAATGGCCTTGTCCTTCTTGTACCTGACCCTTAGGCCTGGGTGTGACAGAAGGTTAATTTATAGCTACTGGAATGAGACACCGTGGAGGGAGAGTAATGACTTTGGCCAGGAAGGGACCACAGGGACCACCTCAGTCCCTGGGAGATATGGGAGAGAGGAGGACAGTAATGATCTTTGTCTATCAGAACTGCTTCTGGAGCCTCCTTACAAAGGAAAATACCCTGGTTTTCTCAAACTGTTGCAAGCCCCTTATTTTATTTTTTTGAGACAAAGCCTCACTCTGTCGCCCAAGCTGGAGGGCAGTGGCGCGATCTTGGTTCACTGCAACCTCCACCTCCCGAGTTCAAGTGATTCTCCTGCCTCAGCTTACAGGCATGTGCCACGATGCCTGGCTAATTTCTTCTGTATTTTTGGTAGAGATGGGGCTTCACCATATTAGCCAGGCTGGTCTCATACTCCTGACCTCAGGTGATTCACCTACCTCAGCCTCCCAAAGTGTTGGGATTACAGGCATGAGCCACCACGCCCGGCCCCATTACATTTAATTGGCTGCTGAGTCTGCCAGCCCCTGCCAGACCACTCTGACCTTGATTTGACCATCATCCTCCTTCATCTTAGCTAAAAGTTTGCTGGCATCAGCAGGGGCTGGACCTGGACCTATCTCTTGCACCTTCCCATAAAACACCAATCAGCACCTCCAGATGCCTTCCTCACCCCCATTCCTTTAGCCATTCTTCAGCCATTCCACTGAGTGGATGAATGCCACTGGCTGGTGGTGTGGATAAATACAGCAGGGTGAGCTGGCTACCTTCTTGTAGTTCCTTCAAAAATAAGGACCAGGCTGGACATGGTGGCTCATTCCTGTAATCCCAGCACTTTGGGAGGCTGAAGTGGGTGGATCATTTGAAGTCAGGAGTTTGAGACCAGTCTGACCAATATGGTGAAACCCCGTCTCTACTAACAATACAACAAACAAACAAACAAACAAACAAACAAAAAAACAAAATTAGCTTGGTGGCAGTGGAGCATGTCTGTAATCCCAGCTACCTGGGACGCTGAGGCGGGAGAATTGCTTGAGCCTGGGAGGTGGAGGTTGCAGTGAGCTGAGATTACACCACTGCACTCCAGCCTGGTCAACAGAGTGAGACTCTGTCTCAAAGCAAACAAACAAACAAAAAACAAAGAACAAAAATAAGGACCGTATCCAGTTTTTTGAACTGGTCTAGGAACCCTAGAGCTACAGACTTTCTGGGAGGCTATGTTGGAGGCACTGTCAACCTGTGCCTACCCAGCTGATGTAACATCCTACTTGGGGGGCCCAAAAAGGATAAACAACACGTTTTTTTCCCAGGACCACCATGAGCACCCTTGGTATGTGGAAGCTAGGCATTAATTTGCCTCCTTCTGTAAATCACGGTGACTTAAACCTTATAGTGAGTGGTAAGAGACCTTAAGGAAACACCACGAGTAGATTGTATGACCCTCGGACAACTGCAGAGATCTCGTCAAATAAGGCTACCCTAAACTGCTCAGAGGTAACTGACTTGTTATTTATGTATACTCTATGGGGAGTTATCCTTATAATGGGAGTCATCCAATCAGAAAAGGCAGTATGAAATTTATCCCTGAATTTCACTGAAGTGACCAGTGATACCATCTTGGCTCTCAAAGGTATTAGGTCAAAAAAACTTTGCAGTTCTTGACAAAAGCCTGGTCCATAATAAGCCCTATGTAAGTATTTGTTAAACGAACAGCAAATACAAAATATAGGCAATATATTTTGTATTAATATATAGCAAATACAAAATATAGGCAAATACAAAATAAAGGCAATAAAGCATATTATCTGTGTCAATCAAATCTTTCACAGCCTCTCTAATTTTTTTTGGTTTGCTTGATTGGTCAATTACTGAGAGCTTGTTGTCTCCTATTATGTTGGCAGATTTTTCTACTTCGTATTAATCGGCTTTTGCCTTATATATTTTGATGCTATGTCATTGGCTGCATGTAAATTTAGAATTGTTTTAACTCCTTGAATCTTGTCATTATTAAGTGAGCCCCTTTTTCTCTAATACTACTTTTTGCTGTAAGGTTTTCTTTGTCTGATACTGACATGGCGACTCCAGCTTGCTTGCTTTTTGAGGGGGTTAGTGCTTGCTTGATTTTATTTATTCTTATTTTTTAGAGAGACGGGATCCCACTCTGTCACCCAAGCTAGAGTGCAATGGCAGGATCCTAGCTCACTGTAACCTCAAATTCTTCTGCTCAAGCACTCTTCTCGCCTCAGCCTTCCAAGTAGCTAGGACTACAGGCATGCATCACCACACCCAGCTAATTTTTTTTTTTTTTTTTTTTTGTAGAAATGGAGTCTCACCAGGTTGCCTAGGCTGGCTTTGAACACCTAGCCTTAAGTCATCTCCCATCTCCCAAAGCACTGGGCCTATGTTTCACCATCTGAATTTCAACCTTTCTCTATCATTGTATTTTATGTCTACTTATGTCTCTCTGTACCTACTAAACGCTATATAGCAAGATTTTTGTTTTTAAAATCCAATCTGATAATCTGTGTGTTTTCTTTTTTCTTTTTTTTTTTTTTTTTTTTGAGACAGAGTCTTGCTCTGTTGCTCACACTGAAGTGCAGTGGCATGATCTCAGCTCACTGTGACCTCCGTCTCCTGGGTTCAAGTGATTATCCTGACTCAGCCTCCTGAGTAGCTGGGACTACAGGCACATGCCACCATGTCCGGTTAATTTCTTTCTTTCTTTTTTTTTTTTTAGTAGAGACAGGGTTTCACCATGTTAGCCAGGCTGGTCTTGAACTCCTGAGCTCAAGTGATCCACCCACCTCAGCCTCCCAAAGTGCTGGAATTACAGGGTGAGCCACCGCGTCTGATCAATCTCTACATTTTGCCTGGAAAGTTCGACATATATATTGTAATTACTAACACGGTAGAATTTATTTCTGTCACTTATTTTATGTTTCCTTTCTGTCCAGATTTTTCTGTGATAAATTTTTATTCTTCTTTGCCTTTTTGTTTAGATTAATTTTTTCTCATTTGTTTTTCCTCCACTGAATGGAAATATATAGATTTTATTTCTTTAAAAAAAAAAAAATTGAGACAGGGTCTTGTTCTGTTGCCCAGGCTGGAGTGCAGTGGTATGATCACAGCTCACTGCAGCCTCAAACTCCCGTGCTCAAGGAATCTTCCCACTTCAGCCTCCCTAGTAGCTGGGGCTACAGGCGTGTGCCACCATGCCCAGCTAATTTTTTTTCCTTAATTTTTTGCAGAGACAGGGTTTCACCATGTTGTGTAGGCTCACTTTATTTCTTTAAAAAATTTTAATGTGCATACTTAGTGAGTGTAGAGTTAATTCTTATTACCCTCCTCCAGAACCTTATAATGCTTTTATTATAATTATCTCTCTCCTGACTTATATGCCTATTTTTCTTAACCTCTTGGCTCTATCATTTTTTTTTTTTTGGCTTTTTAAAAACTTCATTGTATTGGACATCTCTATGAACCTTTGCACATCTTCTCAGTCTTACCTTTCTCTTTATTTAGGCAGCACTGTGTTGACCAGTTCTCTGTGGGTACCCACCAGGTCTACACAGATACAACATGATAGTACTTAACCTCAGGCTTGCTCTGTGCATCTTCTCCCTTCTTCCCTGAGACTTTCATGTTGACGACAAGGCATGGAACAGGATGGGAACACCATGGTGCAACTACAAAGTACCGGGGTTTTAACATTCCTTGAGGTATGTCTTTGACCAAAGGAAAGGAGAGAGTCAATGGTACAAGCATCCTCCTTGCTCCTGTAGGATAGGTAGTCTTGCCATGGACTTCATATGGCTTCTCAAATGGTCCTGATGGATACAGCAACCAGATCATTGTAGCAGTGGCCAACTTCCTAATGCATCTTTGAGTAAGCTCTCCCTCCCTCCCTGCATCATTCCCCTGTCCCTCACTCCTAGTCCCTGGGATCACACTCTCCAGTCAAATACTTGCACTTAATCTTTGTCTCAGGCCCCACCTTCTGAGGATCTAGGCTAAGTCATCCATCTATTGCACACTATTATTACCCCTTTATTCAGTCACTTACTACACTCATGATTCCTTTTTTCTTCCCAGACTTTCCTTCTGGGGGCTTTTTTTCTTCTTCTTCTTCTTTTTTTTTTTTTTTTTTTTTTTCTCTTTTTAACAGAGTCTTGTTCTATTGCCCAGGTTGGAACACAAAGGCATGATCTTGGCTCACTGCAAACTCCACCTCCCGAGTTCAAGCGATTCTCATGCCTCAGTCTCCCAAGTAGCTGGGATTACAAGCATGCTCCACCATGCCTGGCTAATTTTTGTATTTTAGTAGAGACAGGGGTTCACCATGTTGCCCAGGCTGGTCTCAAACTCCTGGTGTCAACTGATCTGCCTGCCTAGGCCTCCCAAAGTGCTGGGATTACAGGGTGAGCCACCTCAGCTGGCCCATTTTGCTTTATCTTCATGTTAAAAAATTTCATTAGAGAGGGTTTGTTGGAGGTAAATCTGTCAGTTTATGTTTCTTTGAAAATGCTTTATTTTACCCTTGTTTTGGAAATAAAATTTCACTGGGTATACAATATCTAGGTTGACAGGTTTTTTTCCCTTAGTCTCTCAGGCCTGTGGATATATTGTACCACTGTCTTCCAGGATTTTTCTATTAATATTACTAAGTCCACTTTTCACTCATTTATAGATAATGTGTTTTTTTTTCTTTATGACTGCGTTTTTAGATCTTTTCTTTGCCTTTGGTATTCTGCATTACAATGATGATGTGCTGAGTGTAGATTTCTTTTTACTTCTCTGTTTCAGAGTCACTGGTCTTCTTGAAGCTAAAGATTTGTATCTTTCATCAAATCTAAAAAGCTCATACCCATTAAATCTTTGAATATTGCCTTTCCTCTTTTTTCTGTGTTATCTCCATCTCAAACTTTATTGGGCCTTTTCACTCTGTTCTCTGTGTTTTTAGCCTCTCATGTTTTCCATCTCTGTCTCTGTGCTACATTCTAGGTAAATATTTCAGCTGATCTTCGAATTCATTAAGTCTCTTTTTAGCTGTGTATATTCTCTTGTGTAATTTTCCTTGAAGTGTTTAATTTCTATCACATTATTCATTTTTATAAGTTCTATTTTGGTTCTTTGCCAAACTTGCCTCATCATTTTGGGTACCTTTGCTTTTTTTTTTTTTTTTTTTTTTTTTTTTTTTTGAGATAGGGTCTCATTCTGTTGCCCAGGCTAGAGTGCAGTGGCGCAATCAGAGCTCACTGCAGCCTCGACCTCCCAGGCTCAAGTGATCCTCCTACCTCAGCCTCCCAAGTAACTGGAATTACAGGCACGCACCACCATTCCTGGCCAATTTTTTTTTTATTACTATTTTTTTGTAGATAGCATTTTGCCATGTTGCCCAGGCTGGTCTCAAACTCCTGAGCTCAAGCGATCTGCCCGCTTCAGCCTCCCGAAGTGATGGGGTTACAGGTGTGAACCACTGCACCTGGCCTGCCTTTGCTCTTTACTCATTGTTGCAATTGCCACCTTTATTTCTTGAAACATATTGTTTCATATTTATGAAATATGCTATTTATTTATATTCTGTGTTCAGTGACACTATTTTTTGAAATATTTCTGGATCTGGTTCTGTTCACTGTAGTTTCTGTATGTTATTTTGTGGTGTTTCTTTTTGTTTTTGGTTTGGGTTTTTTGAGACAGAGTCTCATTTTGTCGCTCAGGCTGGAGTGCAGTGGCACGATCTCAGCTCACTACAACCTCCACCTCCCAGGTTCAAGCGATTCTCCTGCCTCAGCCTCCTGAGTAGCTGGGATTACAGGCGTGTACCACCATGCCTGGCTAATTTTTCTATTTTTAGTAGAGATGGGGTTTCACCATGTTGGCCAGGCTGGTCTCAAACTCCTAACCTCAAGAGATCTGCCCACTGCGGCCTCCCAAACTGCTCTGCTTGTTTTTTAATGTGCGTTTTTTAAAAAAAATACCTCTATTAAGATATATTTTAGGCCGGGTGTGGTGGCTTATGCTTTAATCCCAGCACTTTGGGAGGCCACGGCGGGTAGATCATGAGGTTAGGAGTTCGAGACCAGCCTGGCCAACATAGTGAAACCCTGTCTCTACTAAAAATACGAAAATTAGCTGGGCATCGTGACGGGAGCCTATAATCCCAGGTACTTGGGAGGCTGAGGCAGGAGAATTGCTTGAATCCAGGCGGCGGAGGTTGCAGTGAGCCAAGATCACACCATTGCACTCTAGCCTGGGTGACAGAACTGGACTCCATCTCAAAAAAAAAAAAAAAAAAAAGATGTATTTTACATATCATATAATTTATCCTATTCAATAATTTTTGGTAAATTTAATGAGTGGTGCAAACATTGCCATAAATCAGTTTTTGAACATTTTTGTCACCCTAATAAAAGCCCTCATGCACATTTACAGTTCATCCTAATTCCCACCCTCAGACCCAGGCAGCCATTAGTTTACATTCTGTCTCTATAGATTTATCTTTTCTAGACATTTCACATAAATGGAATCATACAATATGTGGTCTCTTATGTCTGGTTTCTTTCATTTAACATATTTTTGGGGTTTATCCATGCCACAGCAGTTTGTTCCTTCTTATTGATTAATCCATCCATTGTGTGAATATATACCACATCTTTATTCCTCTTTTCCTTTTTTTTTTTTTTTTTTTTTTTTTGAGATGGAGTTTTGCTCTTGTTGCCCAGGCTGGAGTGCAGTGGTACGATCTTGGCTCACGGCAACCTCCACTCTCCGAGTTCAAGCGATTCTCCTACCTCAGCTTCCTGAGTGGCTGGAATTACAGACACCCGCCACCACACCCAGCTAATTTTTTGTATTTTTAGTAGAGATGGGGTTTCATCATGTTGGCCAGGCTGGTTTCAAACTCCTGACCTCAGGTGATCCACCCGCCTTGGCCTCCCAAAGTGCAGGGATTACAGGCATGAGCCACCGCACCTGGCCTCCTTTTTTTTTTTTTTTTTTTTTTTTTTTTACGTATCCCCATTGTTAAGCATACAAATTTCCGTTTATTCATTTACCAATTGATGAACATTTAGGTGAAGTTTTTGGCAATTATCAGTGATGCTGCTGTGAACATTTGCATGCAAGTTTTGTGTGGACATGTTTTCATTTTTCTTAGGTAGCTACCAAGAAGTGAAAATTTGATTCCTACAGTAATTTTTTGTTTAACTTTTTGAGAAACTGCCAAATGTTTCCCAAATAAGCTGCATCATTTTACATTCCCACTGGCAATGTAAGAGGGTTCCTGTTCCACCACATCCTTGCTGACATCTGTTATTCTATTAGTCAGACAGGCCTGCCATAACAAATTACCACAGACTGGGTGGCCTCAGCAACATACATTTTCTTCACAGCTCTGGAGGCTACGATTCTATGATCAAGGTGCTGGCAAATTTGATTTCTGGTGAGTACCGTCTCCCTAGCTTATAGATGGCTGCCATCTTGCTGTGTCCTCACATGGCCTTGTCTCTGTGAGAGATGGATAGAGATAGAGAGAGATCTCATGTATCTTTCTCTTCTTATAAGGACACAAATCCTATCAGATTAGAGCTCCTCTTTACCTCATTTACAGCTCCTCTTTACCTCATTTACGTTAATTATCTCCCTACATACTCTGTCTCCACATACAGGGGATTAGGGCTTCAACATAGGTTTTGTGAGGAGGACACAATTCACTCCCTAACATTCCTCCCTCTGTCCCCCCACAAATTCATGTTCTTCTCACATGCAACACATTCGCCCCATCCTAACAGCCCCCAGAGTCTTATACCATTTCAGTATCAATTGCAAGTCTAAGGTCTCATCTAAATAGGCCCTCCCTATCCATGGGTTCTGCATCCATGGATTAAACCAACCATAGATCAAAAATATTTGGAAAAAACAAAAAGGATGGTTGCATCAGTACTGAACAGGTGCAGACTTTTTTCTTGTAATTATTCCCTAAACAATACAGTGTAACAACTATTTATATAGCATTTACACTGTATTTGGTATTATAATTCATCTAGAGATGATTTAAAGTACACAGGAAAATGTGCATAGGTTATATGCAAATATAAAATATACCATTTTATATAAGAGACTTGAGTATCTGTGAATTTTGGTATCCATGGAGGGAGGTCCTAAAAACCAATACTCCGCAGATACTGAAGGACAAATTCCATTAAATTTTATGGCTCCAGTCAGGGGTGTTGGCTCACACCCATAAGCCACCGAATTCAAGACCAGCCTGGGCAACATGGCGAAACCCTGTCTCTACTAAAGGGCTTATTAGTTCCAACAAGAGCTGGTTGTTAAAAAGAACCCGGCGCCTCTCTCCCCTCTCTTTCTTGCTTCCTCTCTCTCCATGTGATCTCTGCACAGGCTGGGTCTCTTTGCCTTCCGCCATGAGTGGAAGTACCCCGAAGTCCTCACCAGATGTCCAGTCTTGAACTTTCCAGCCAGCATAACCATGAGCTCAATAAACCTCTTTTCTTTAAAAATTACCCAGCCTCAGGTATTCCTTTACAGTAACACTAAAGGGACTAATGGACTGACACAGGTCCACTCACATCTCTTGCGCCCCCGCCTTTTTTATTTCTGAGACAGAGTTTTGCACTTGTTGCCCAGGCCAAAGTGCAGTGGCTTGATCTCGGCTCACTGCAACCTCCGCCTCCCGGGTTCAAGCGATTCTCCTGCCTCAGCCTCCCGAGTAGCTGGGATCACAGGCACGCACCACCATGCCTGGCTAATTTTTGTATTTTTAGTAGAGACAGGGTTTCACCACGTTGGCCAGGCTGGTCTCAAACTCCTGACCTCAGGCCATCTGCCCACCTCGGCCTCCTAAAGTGCTGGGATTACAGGTGTGAGCCACCATGGCTTTTGCCCATTTTTTTGATTAGATTGTGTGTCCTTCTGTTATTCAGCCTGATGTGTTTTGTGAGCTCATATTTATTGATACCTTTTACATGGGAGTTTTGGGAGCCTGGTGTATTTCTCCTGAAAGGATTTCTAGTTCTCTCTGCCAGGAACCCAGATGTACTGCATAGGTCTACATTAAATGAAATCCTTCCTATAGGTTTTAGGCCCCACCAATAATGTAATTTTCTGCCCTTAATCTTGCTGTTGCTCTGGTGATCTTATTTTCTGAACAGCAACAACATCAACAACAACAGTAAATCAGAATACATGGTTGGAATAGAAATATTTATGGGGACCAAGTGCCCAGGGTATTTGGAGTCATGACTGCTTAGGAAAATTCAGATTATGTATAGTTATGGGGCAATTTTCACTCTGAATTTTAGAGACTGGCAGGGCCAGGTGGACAGAATTTGGTGTTATGACTTAATTTTGAGTTAAAAAAAAAAATCTGCGGTGGCTCATGCCTGTAATCCCAGCACTTTGGGAGGCCGAGGCGAGCAGATCACGAGGTCAGGAGATCGAGACCATCCTGGCTAACACAGTGAAACCCCGTCTCTACTAAAAATACAAAAAAATTAACCAGGCGTGGCGGCGGGCGCCTGTAGTCCCAGCTACTCGGGAGGCTGAGGCAGAAGAATGGCGTGAACCCGGGAGGTGGAGCTTGCAGTGAGCTGAGATCGCGCCACTGCACTCCAGCCTGGGTGACAGAGCGAGACTCCGCCTCAAAAAAAAAAAAAAAAAAAAATCTGTAATTTTCTCTTAGTGTAATATATGTACTCTTTTTGCCCCTTTCATTTTTAATTAACAAATAGCAATTACATATGGTTATGTGGTACAGTATAATATTCAGATATTTGTTTACATTGTGGAATTAAACCAAATTAATTAACATATCCATCTCACATACTCATCTTTTTGTGATTAGATTATGTGTGTCCTTTTTAATCAATATCCTAGGGATGGCTAATTAACAATTAAAGTATTCTGTTAGGGAATATAATCTCCAAGATATATTATTTTGAAAGATTCTAAATAGATTTCCATGTTTCAGAAAGCTTCAACCATTTTTATGTCCAATCAACAGCAAGACTATATGGATTTTCCTTTGGTTAAATAAGTAGTGTTCATGATGTCTGGATTGGCTAGAAATACTGTACAAAGGCCACCTACACGTGCACGAATGGACAGGATATAGAAATATAGGAAACTCAATGTGCCTACCCTTTGTGATGGTGCTCTTGGTTTAGATTCCCAAATAGAAGACATGTTCAGGAAATTATCTGAGGATTATTATTTCCTTACTTCAACTAGAAGATTTGCTGAATCCTGCCCCCAAAATATTGTTTCGTGTGTATACAATAAGCGTGTCATGCAGAGTTTGGTCGGAGTTCGTAAAAGAACAGGGAGTTGGATCTTCATGAACGTTACAAAACACTTTGTATAACTGTTTCTGACTGCACTTGCTACCATTAAGTATTTGCACAGGCAGGAGTATTGCTTACAACATAACATTGCAACAGTTGCAAGTTAAGAAGGTTGTGTGGTAAAGGAAGTGAAAATGTTAGATGATGGTAAACAAATACTGTCTAGGAACAGTGAAGGGGCATCGTGCCAACTGGATTCCTGAGTTGAAAATCATCCTGCTCCAATAATTTTCAGACTATCCTCATTCGGGAAGGAGAGAGAGGGCCCTTGTATGTGTGGATTAAAACAAGTAATGGGATATCTGAGACCTGGAAAAGGTAAGGTTAATCCTTCTCTAGTCCTATTCCATGCAGAGCCTTTGGATGTCACCATAGCATCCACCAAAGCCTTCAGAAGCTTGACCTCAACCACCCTGTAAAACCTGGGTGTGGGAGAGGGATGCAGTTATTTGCCAAAATGGTTGGGAGAGGGGCAGAAATCTTTCTTTGGGTAAAATCATTCTGTAGTTGCTCAAGTAACCACTAATAATCTGCTTCCTAGAAAGTTCTTCTTGGCTCACAGATTTAGGCATCAATAAATAACAATAGGCAACATTTATCGAGGGTCATCTTGTGCTAAGTATTTTACATACGTTATGTCATTATGTGTGTACATTTCCATTCAACCCTATGAATGGATGTTTTTAGTTTTTATCTCTGTTTTATGTATAAGGAAAGTGATGTGCAGAAATCATATGAATTAGGTGTCTGAATGCGCACTCAAGTTTACCTTTTTTTTTTCACCACCTGTATCGCTAATCCTCTAACTGGCAGGAATGGGGCAAGTCAATTTCAACACGCGAGTCTTAGGCTAAATCTGTTTATAAGAGTTGCCCCCAGAAAGGGAGTCAGGATCTCCAAACCCTAACACATTTTAACGCTGAGGGTCACAGAACTTCCAGCGCTCCTTCCGCACGAACCACCCCTGCACAGCGAACCTGCTGGAAAGGACGAGCCTCTCTTGTAGATGGGCCAATGAGATAGCTTGCTCTTGTGAACGACAGGTCATGTGGCCAATGGGCTCAGCCCCGGCGGCCTCGAAGAGCGGAAATTGGCCCTGGAGCATGTGGGCCCTGGGGCGTGGGTTGAGCGCCGCCCTCTCCTGAGGCCCGTGGAGCCGGGCGAGTGGGACGAGGACTCGCGCCCAGGTGAGAGGACTGGCCCCGGTTGCGGCAGGCCAGGCAGGCCAAGGTCGCACCCGGGCGGGCAGGGTGGGCTTTTGCTCAAGCACGTGGGGTAGGCCGGCCTCCCGGGCCTCTCCCCTCCCCCTTCGGGGAGGTGCTGAGGGTTGCGGGTCGGGCGGGGACGGGAAGTCGTTATTCGAGGCCCGGCGCTGAGGCCCCAGAGAACGTGCTCAGGTGGGGGCGGCAGGGGAGGCCCAAGTGGACCTCTTATTTGGCCTGAAAGAGGAGATAGAACCCCCGGCAGGGCTGTGGCTTTGGGAAAAGGTGCGTTTCTCGGGGTGGAAAGGGGGTGGGATTCGCCTTCGGGGGCCTTGCTTCTGGTTAGGCCCGAGTCGTGAGGCCTCTGCACGGAGCGCGCACTCAGGGATGCGAGGGAGACAGGCCCAGCCCATCCTGGGTTCCTTTCCCGTTGAACCTTTCGGTCAGCCAAGTATCTGCTACCTGATCCCAGGGGAAACCCACACTGGGAGAGGGCCTTGTGAGGGAGCTACCTGAATCTATAGAAGTGATGTTGGGGGTTGAGGGAAGCGTGGACAAGGAGGAAGATTCCAGATGTCAATTAAGGGAGGCTGTGCAGCGCTTCTGAGTATGTAGCTGTTAACATACTGATTGCTTGGGTTTCTTTGGGTGGTGTTGAGGAGGTGTGAGCAGAGTCCTGGCTCACCGAAAAGGGGTGTTAGCAGTTAAATATAGCCTTCAAGAAAGGGAGTCATATCTTGCATTTAGAGTGTGAAAGAGGATAGTTTAGTTCAATACATTTTTCAGGTTCTTGAACTGTCTGCACTATGATGTGGACTTGGGAATTGTGTGTTAATATTTTCTTTAAATGTATGTGATTTCTCTGTAACTAATACTTAATACAGCTTTTTAATTTTATTTTTGTTTGTTTTGAGACAGAGTCTCACTCTGTTGCCCAGGCTGGAGTGCAGTGGCGTGATCTCTGCTCACTACAACCTCTGCCTCCTGGGTTCAAGCGATTCTCCTGCCTCTGCCTCCCGAGTAGCTGGGATTACAGGCGCACGCCACCATGCCTGGCTAATTTTTGTATTTTTAGTGGAGATGGGGTTTCACCATTTTGGTCAGGCTAGTCTTGAACCCCTGACCTTGTGATCTGCCCACCTCGGCCTCCCAGAGTGCTGGGATTACAGGCGTGAGCCATCATGCCTGGCCAAGACAGCTTTTTGAAAGTTAAGAAGAGGCTTATCCCAGCATTTGGGGAGGCTGAGGTGGGAGGATCACTTGAGGTCAGCAGTTTGAGACCAGCCTGGGCAACATGGTAAGATCCCATCTCTACAAAGTTTTTTAAAAATTAGCTGGGTATGGGCCGGGCGTGGTGGCTCAAGCCTGTAATCCCAGCACTTTGGGAGGCTGAGGCGGGCGGATCACGAGGTCAGGAGATCGAGAACATCCTGGCTAACACCGTGAAACCCTGTCTCTACTAAAAAATACAAAAAAACTAGCTGGGCGAGGTGGCAGGCGCCTGTAGTCCCAGCTACTAGGGAGGCTGAGGCAGGAGAATGGCATAAACCCGGGAGGCGGAGCTTGCAGTGAGCTGAGATCCGGCCACTGCACTCCAGCCTGGGTGACAGAGCGAGACTCCGCCTCAAAAACAAACAAACAAACAAAATTAGCTGGGTATGGTGGCAAGTACCTGAAGTCCTAGCTACTTGGGAGGCTGAGACAAGAGGACTGCTTGAGCACAGGAGGTTGAGACTGTAGTGAGCTAAGATCCCAACGCTTCACTCAACCTGGATGACAGAGCAAGACCCTGTCTTTTTTTTTTTTTTTTTTTTTTTTTTTTTTGAGACAGAGTCTCACTTAGTTGCCCAGGCTGGAGTGCAATGGTACGATCTCGGCTCACTGCAAGCTCCGCCTCCCGGGTTCACGCCATTCTCCTGCCTCAGCCTCCCGAGTAGCTGGGACTACAGGCGCCCGCCGCCTCGCCCGGCTAATTTTTTGCATTTTTAGTAGAGACGGGGTTTCACCGTGTTAGCCAGGATGGTCTCGATCTCCTGACCTCGTGATCCGCCGACCCTGTCTTTAAAAAAAAAAAATCTTTTCCGTTAAGAAATATTTTTCAGGAATCAGGGGCAAGTCAGGACAATGAGAGGAACCCCTTAAAGAGGGTGTCTTGAAATCTATAGGTCATAAAGTGATTTTTTTTTTTTTTTGAAACAGAATCTTGCTCTGTCACCTAGGCTGGAGTGCCACCATCTTGACTCACTGCAACCTCCACCTCCTGGGTTCAAGCGATTCTGGTGCCTCAGACTCCTGAGTAGGGGGGATTACAGGCATGCACCACCACGCCTGACTAATTTTTGTATTTTTAGTAAAGACAGGGTTTCACCATGTTGGCCATGCTGGTCTTGAACACTTGACCTCAAGTGATCCACCCCCCTCCCAAAGCGCTGGAATTACAGGCATGGGCCACCACGCCCAACCTACAGGTTATGAAGTGATTTTGAAGAGACCTGATGGGCTTTAGATTTGGTGGGGAAGCCAGGGAGAGCCTCACCCCTGGTAACCTGGGGGAGAGAAGGGTGTTAAATGCAACCTGTGAGACTGAGCAAGTATTGTAGGCTCGAAGCAGAAAGACTGCGTCCTCTGGAGACTTCTGGTGGAGTCTGAAAGAAGAGAGTTTAAAAAAAAATTTTTTTCTATTTTTAAATTTTTTATAGAGACAGGGTCTCACTGTGTTCCTAAGGCGCTGGCCTCCAACTCCTGGCCTCAAGTGGTCCTCCCACCTAGGCCTCCCAGAGTGCTGAGATTACAGGCATGAACCACTGTGCTCAGCCTGACTGAAGGAAGAATTTTGTAAAAAAGAATTGGATAGAGATTCGGAGAAGCAACTAAACAGACCAAGGAAAAGAGGTTAGTGCAATCATAGACTGGAAAAAAGGACTCTTACTTAGGAAAGAGAGGCTAAAAACAAAGCAAAAACTCATAAATATTTATTGACAATAATTTTATGATATGGCTATGTTAACTATGAAGTTGTTTATAGGCCAGGCATGGTAACTCACGCCTGTAATCCCAGCACTTTGGGAGGCCCAGGTGGGCTGATCACCTGAGGTCGGGAGTTTGAGACCAGCCTGACCAACATAGAGAAACCCCGTCTCTACTAAAATACAAAATTAGCCGAGCCTGGTGCTGCATGCCTGTAATCCCAGCTACACGGGAGGCTGAGGCAGGAGAATTACTTGAACCCGGGAGGCAGAGGTTGCGTTGAGCTGAGATTGTGCCATTGCACTCCAGCCTGGGCAACAAGAGTGAAACTCCATCTCAAAAAAAAAAATTGTTTATAAACAAAAGTCATCACCGTACGTAAAAACTGTCTTAGCCAGGTGTGGTGGCTCACGCCTGTTATCCCAGCACTTTGGGGTGCTGAGGCAGCAGATTGCTTGAGCCCGGGTGTTTGAGACCAGACTTGGCAACATGGCAAGACCCTGTCTCTACAAAAAATATACAAATTAGCTGGGTGTTGTGGTGCATGCCTGTAGTCCCAGCTACTCAGGAGATTGAGATGTGAGGGTCACTTGAGCCATGATCATGCCACTGCACTGCAGCCTGGGCGACAGAGGGAGACCCTCCCAAAAAACTGCTTCCTTACACAACAGCTAGTTAACTTATAGGATTGCGTTTTGTGAGAGGCTATTTGGGTAGAAAATATAAGTTCAAGGAGGATGTGAGCCTGTAAGGCAGGGGTTCCCAACCCCCAGGCCACAGACTGGTTGGGGGCCTGTTAGGAACTGGGCTGCACAGCACGAGGTGATGAGAGGTTGGCAAATGAGCAAAGCTTCATCTGTATTGACAGCCGCTCCCCATGGCTCATAGTATCACCTGAGCTCTGCCTCCTGTCGGATCACTGGTGGCATTAGATTCTCATTGTACAAACCATCATGTGAACTTCACATTCGAGGGATCTAGGTTGTGTGCTCCTTATGAGAGTCTAATGCCTGATGATCTGTCACTGTCTCCCATCACCCACAGATGGGACCATCTAGTTGCAGGAAAACAAGATCAGGGCTCCCACTGATCCTACATTATGGTGAGTTGTATAATTGTTGTATTTCATTATCATAATGTAATAATAGAAATAAAGTGCACAATAAATGTAGTGCATTTGAGTCACTCTGAAACCATCCCCCTACCCCTGGGTCCAAGGAAAAATTATCTTCCAGGAAACCAGTCTCTGGTGCCAAAAAGGTTGGGGACCACTGCTGTAAGGAATTGTTAATGAAGGGTATTTAGAATATTACAGATCACATAGAAGCCTTTGAAGTGAATATGTTGTAGAAGGCTGGGCATGTTACTGGACTGACTCAAAATATTATTTTAATGCTTTGTGAGTGTGTCTTGAAGGAAAAGGAAGACAGTTGGGAACCTTAATCTTTTGAAAATGCTGGCAGGTAATTAACCAGAACAGGATCAACACACGTGTTCTCTACAGCCTTTCCATGGATCCTTTCCGACCATCGTTCAGGGGCCAGTCTCCTGTCCACCCATCCCAGTGCCAGGCTGTACGGATGCCAGGCTGTTGGCTACAAGCTTCTAAACCTTTGGACCCAGCTCTGGGCAGGGGAGTACCTGCAGGCAGAGGCCATGTATTTGGGAAGCCAGAGGAGCCAAGCACACAGAGGGGGCCAGCACAAAGGGTAAGACCACTTCAGGATGCATGGGAGAGGCATATAGCTTACCTGTCTGCCATCAGAAGTAGTAATGGATTACAAAGTGCTTGCAGGGCTGGGCACGGTGGCTCACGCCTGTAATCCCAGCATTTTGGGAGGCTGAGGCATGTGGATCATCTGAGGTCAGGAGTTCAAGACCAGCCTGGCCAAAATGGTGAAACCCCGTCTCTACTAAAAATACAGAAATTAGCCAGGCGTGGTGGTGTGCGCCTGTAATCCCAGCTACTCAGGAAGCTAAGGCAGGATAATTGCTTGAACCCTGGAGGCGGAGGTTGCAGTTAGCTGAGATCTTGCCACTGTTCTCCAGCCTAGGCGACAGAGCGAGACTCTATCTCAAACAGCAACAACAACAAAGTGCTTGCAAAACTGGGAAACCCTAAACAGAAACAAGGTTGTCTTTTTTTTTTTTCTTTAACAAATAGATACATCTGGGCAGATGTTTCAAATCTAGAGTTTCTAGAGGTATGAAAAAGTACCGCATAATGAACGCTAGATGGACTTGGTGAGTACCATAGGTCCTCTAGCTTCCAATCATCCCTCCATCCCTCCATCTGTAATTGTTAGGGCTAAAGGTACAACCTCTTGTTCTTTTCTGAATATTTAGATTTTCACCCTGGTTTTGACTTTATGATAGTAGCAGCAGTTCCTGCCTCTGAGGTAATAATACTTAACATTTGTTCATTTTGGAAGGCTCATTGCCCAATGAACAAATCTTAAAGAAAAATAGGATCTTCAGTTATTGCTGCTGCTGTGTGAACACTTAACTTGTGTATGCTCTTCAATTTTTTTTTTTTTTTTTTTTTTTTGGGACAGAGTCTCGCTCTGTCACCCAGGCTGGAGTGCAGTGGCCGGATCTCAGCTCACTACAAGCTCCGCCTCCCGGGTTCACGCCATTCTCCTGCCTCAGCCTCCCGAGTAGCTGGGACTACAGGCACCCGCCACCTCGCCCGGCTAGTTTTTTGTATTTTTTAGTAGAGACGGGGTTTCACCGTGTTAGCCAGGATTCAATTTTTAATTATAAAGTAATTTCAAGAATATTTGTCTATAATTAATATGTCAAAGAGAGCAAATGTAGGACGAACCTAATAATGAAGTTAGGATTATTTTAAGTAGAGTTTACATTGTCAAATGTAATATTTTTGTAAGGAGAAAAGTTTATGACAGTAATCTTACATGTTGACTCAAATGAATTGCTTGAGTCTATACATAGCTTTTATTCATGCCAGATCCAACTGGTGTAACAGTAGTAGACATTCAAGACTGCCGTAGGAAAACAGTAGCAGGTTATCCAAACCTCTGATACTCATAAATGATCCAGCTTTTTTGAAATTTATTAACCAGTACACTTGTTCTCTCTTGCCTTGAATATGCAGGAAATAGAAAAATGGAAAAGTTAATTCTGTCCTGTTGCATTTTGTTATGCTGTTTATCAAATCAAAATGGAAAAGTTAACTCTGTTCTGTTGCGTTTTGTTATACTGCATATCAAATCATGGGCTATAACTGTAACTGTGCTTTAAGACCTAATATCACATAGTTACAAGTATTTTTTAAAGTTTATAAAATGTTTCTCTTTATTCTTAAAACATTTATAGAATTTGAAGATGATTTTTCTTATATACCAAGACTAAGAAAGCTCTTGTTTCTGGGGTTTTAAACTACCTCTTGGAACTTTATTCTTTGACTTTCCACAGGAGTCTGTGGGTTTGGTCTCCATGTTCAGAGGCCTGGGCATTGAAACAGTTTCTAAGACGCCTCTGAAACGGGAAATGCCTCCATCAGGTATGTGGAAAACTAACTTGAGAAACCAATATATATGATTGGTTTCTTCTAAAATCCAAATGGTTTATCTTCAGAAACATAACTGTGCTTTAAAAAAAAAAAAAAAAAACTATAAAACACGTTTAACTCATAGTCATTGCTGGGGTTCGGTTCTTTCTTTCAGGTAGAGGCATTTTAGGTCGAGGCTTGTCTGCTAATCTGGTACGCAAGGACAAGGAGGAACTCTCTCCCACTTTTTGGAATCCAAAAGTGTTGGCAGCTGGGGACAGCAAGATGGCAGAGGCCTCTGTTGGTTGGAATAGGTGGGTAAAGTTACGCTCTCAGGTAACTATCAAATTCAGATGGAGTATCTCTGTAAGTTCAGAGAGCAACTCTAAGAAGGGTTGTGTCATCTCATAAACAATCAATGTCTGGTTTTATATTAAAGAATGTGCATTTCCCAAGAGTAGTCAGCAGCTGTTAATACAGCTAGACATTGGAAAAGGGTAAGAAGTAGTTCTTCCTGGGCTGTTCAGAAATTCATTTGTCCTCTTAAAAAATTACCCTGATTGGGATGAATTTTTTTTTTTTTTTTTTTTTTTTGAGATGGAGTCTTGCTCTGTCGCTCAGGCTGGAGTGCAGTACCTTGATCTCGACTCACTGCAACCTCCGCCTCCCAGGTTCAAGCAATTCTCCTGCCTCAGCCTCCCGAGTAGCTGGGACTACACGCATGCGCCACCACGCCCAGCTAATTTTTTGTATTTTTTTTTTTTTTTTTTTTTTTGGAGACGGAGTCTCGCTCTGTCGCCCAGGCTGGAGTGCAGTGGCCGGATCTCAGCTCACTGCAAGCTCCGCCTCCCGGGTCTACGCCATTCTCCTGCCTCAGCCTCCCGAGTAGCTGGGACTACAGGCGCCCGCCACCTCGCCCGGCTAGTTTTTTGTATTTTTTAGTAGAGACGGGGTTTCACTGTGTTACCCAGGATGGTCTCGATCTCCTGACCTCGTGATCCGCCTGTCTCGGCCTCCCAAAGTGCTGGGATTACAGGCTTGAGCCACCGCGCCCGGCCATTTTTTGTATTTTTAGTAGAGACGGGGTTTCATCATGTTGGTCAAGCTGGTCTTGAACTCCTGACCTCAAGTGATCCGCCCGCCTTGGCCTCCCAAAGTAGTGGGATTACAGGCATGAGCCATGAGCCACTGTACCCAGACCTTTTTTTTTTTTTTTTTTTTTTTGAGATGGAGTCTCGATGTGTTGTCCAGGCTGGAATGCAGTGGGGCAATCTTGGCTCACTGCAACCTCTGCACCTCTGCAGTGCCGCGATCTCGGCTCACTGCAACCTCTGCCTCATACTCAGCTAATTTTTGTATTTTTAGTAGAGATGGGGTTTCACCATATTAGCCAGGTTGGTCCCAAACTCCTGATGTCAGGCAATCCTCCCACCTTGGCTTCCCTAAGTGCTGGGATTACAGGCGTGAGCCACTGCACCCAGCCGTGGTGATTCTTTAATTATGTTGAGTCGAACTTTCTCCTCTATTCTGCTATGGAAGATGGCTCTGACAGTCCATAGTGGTTGGTGAATGAGTCATGGTGGCATATGTTGTGTTTTGTTTGTTTGTTTGTTTTTAATTTGGGTCTGTCTCTGTCACCCAGGCTTTAGTGCAGTGGTATGATCTCAGCTCACTGCAGCCTCGACCTCCCAGGCTGAAGTGATCCTCCCACCTCAGCCACCCAAGTAGCTGGGACTACAGTCATGAGCCACTATACCTGGCTAATTTTTGTATTTTTTATAATTTGGGGTTTCACTGTATTGTTTAGGCTGGTCTTGAACTCCTGGTCTCAAGCAGTCTGCCCACCTCGGCTTCCCAAAGTGCTAGAATTACAGGCATGAGCCACTGTGCCTGGCCTTGGCATATGTGGTTTGAGAGAATTTCAAACTTGGATGACTTTAGCTGATTCCTCCAGGAAGAGGTTGTGGAGTTGGGGGAATAATCTGGATGGGACATAGCTATTATAAAAAGCCCTGATTTTCCTCTCTCTCCACATTTCAGGATGCTTGGAAGAGGGAGTTCGGATGCTTCTTTATTACCAATGGGAAGAGCAGCAGGTGGTATCGGCAGAGGAGTGGACAAGCCTCCCTGTGCCTTCAGTGCACCATTCCGGGATCCCCCGCAGCTGTCATCACTACCAGCTTTGCCCCAGTCCCCCCTGCACTCTCCAGATCGCCCTCTGGTCCTGACTGTGGAACACAAGGAAAAGTAAGTCAGGAGCACTGCCTTCTCTACTTAGTAATGATCGTGAAAACTCTGCATTTTGGCTGGTATGTAGTATTGTAAAATCTATTTTTGTTGGGTCCTCCCTGGGTAATAAGTATTGCAGGGTGTTCTGGTTTTTGCCAGTAGGAGATTGACAAAGAGATGGGACAGTTTGTTTTTTTTCTTTTTGAGACAGAGTCTCACACTGTCACCCAGGCTGCAGTGCAGTGGCACAATCTCGGCTCACTGTAACCTCCGCCTTGTGGGTTCAAGTAATTCCCTGCCTCAACCTCCCGAGTAGTTGGGATTACAGGCGCCCGCCATCACCCCCACCTAATTTTTTTGTATTTTTAGTAGAGATGGGGTCTCACCACGTTGGCCAGGCTGGTCGTGAACTCCTGACCTCGTGATCCAGCCGCCTCAGCCTCCCAAAGTGCTGGGATTACAGGTGTGAGCCACCGCATCCAGCCAAGATGGGACAATTTCTAAAGTTAAATGTGGTTGACAGTGGACATATAGCATGCAACAAAAGAATGGACTCACGGCCTTTTGTTTCCTTCCCAATTGAGACAATTCTTTGTCTTATTGAAGATAAGGAAATAATTTAGGAAGAATATCGTGACACTTCATCTTTCTCCATAGAACTCATCCTTGTGTTCTTAGTTAATGGGCCTAGTTTATTTGGTAATGTTACTAGGAAAGGTAGGGTGACCTTGCTTGTCTAATTAGGTCTTGCTAATGATTAGCCTTCAGAGGGAGCTTTTTTAAGTGTTGATTCTTAATTTGTGTATCTGTAGCAAAATGTGAAAAAATGTTACTTCCCCCAATCTTTTTGTTGTTGGTTGTGTGGGTTGGTTAGTTATTTTGTTTTTTGTTTTTGATACGTGCAGTTGCTTTTTGTTTTTATTTTCTAGAGAGCTTATTGTGAAGCAGGGATCAAAAGGAACACCTCAGTCTTTGGGACTGAACCTCATCAAAATACAATGTCATAATGAAGCAGTTTATCAATATCATGTGACTTTCAGGTATTCACAGCTTTCCTTCGTATTGTTCACTTCTTAGAGGGCAGTAAAAAAATAGTTCCCCTGGAATAACTGAATATTGTCCTGTACAGTTCCTGGTGGACCTCTCGATGAGATAATGCATTTACTCAGATCCTTACAGGAAGTTTAAGGTTAATCTTAAACTTTGTGTATGTATTTAGCTATATTACCAATCCCGATTTTAACTTCATAGAGTATAGATTTATACATGAGGCTAGAAGTTAATTTAATGTGAAATTAATGAAGCTTAAGTTCAGGGCCTTTTAAAATTTGCATTAGGTGTCTTCCATGATCTTTTAACTTATTTCATATGTGTAATTTTGTATTCTTTTTCTTAAAGAACCCTCCCCCTCCCCCACCAGTGGTGTGAAATCCATGCCCCATGAAACCTGGATCCTTCCCTGCATGAGCCATCATACCAACATCTGACATCTCTCCAGTGACAGTCTAGGGTTAAATTTAGGGGTGAGAAAAATGAAGAAAGATAACTTCAGTTTTATATCAATAGTTTTAGGATTTATTAGTATTTAGAAAGAGTTTATATTAGTTTGTGTTCTCTTTTAATATCTTAGAGGAGTCATTAGCCGGAAGTTCTTAGCTGGAATTGTGAAAATAAGTGTTTTGAAATACTTGTGAAGAAAATTAGATGATATGGAAGTCTCAGTTTTTTTAATTGAAAAATAGTTGGGTATATGTATGAATACAATATGATGTTTTGATAATGTATACATAATACAAAGATTAAATCAGGCTAATTGACATATCTGTCACCTCACCTACTTACTGTTTTTTGTGGTGAAAACATTTAAAATCTCTTTTAGGAATTTTGAAATACATGCTGTTGTTAACTATGGTTACTATAGATCACTAAAACTTACTCCACCTGTCTGTCTGAAACTTTGTAGCTTTTAACCAACATCTGCCTTTTCCCCATACCCCTCACTCCCCAGCCTCTGGTAGCCATGTTCTTACTCTCTGTTCACAATGAGTTCAACTTTTTTAGATTCCATATATGAGTGAGATCAGATGGTATTTGTTTTTCTGTGCCTATCTTATTTCACTTAGCATAATACTCTCCAGATCCTTTCATATTGTCACAAATGACAGGATGTACTTCTTTTTAAAGGCTATATAGTATTCCATTGTGTATGTGTACCACTTTATCCATTCATCCTTTGGTGGACACTTAGATTGATTCTGTCTTGCCTGTTGTGAATAGTGCTGCAGTGAACGTGGGAGTGCACATATATCTCTTTGACACACTGATTTTAATTCCTTTGGATAAGTACCCAGAAGTGGGATTGTTAAATCATACGTAGTACTATTTTTAGCTTTTTAAAGAAACTTTCATACCATTTCTTTCTGTTTTGTTTTGTTTTGTTTTGAGACAGGGTCTCAATCTGTCACCCAGGCTGGAGTTCAGTGGTACAATCTCAGCTCACTGCAACCTCTGCCTCCCAGGTTCAAGCAATTCTCTTGCCTCGTCCTCCTAGTAGCTGGGATTACAGGCGAGCACCCCCATGCCTGGCTAATTTTTGTATTTTTTTTTAGTAGAGTCGGGGTTTTGCCATGTTGACCAGGCTGGTCTCAAACTCCTGACCTCAAGTAATCCACCTGCCTCGGCCTCCCAAAGTGCTGGGATTACTGGCATGAACCACCATGCCTGGCCAGAAACTTCCATACTATTTCTAAAGGTAGCTATACTAGGAAGGCTGAATTTATGAAGGACAGCTGCTAGTTGATGACACAAGAGGAAGAAGTGGAGTGAAAGAGAGAAGAAAGGAACAGTTAGGGAGAAGATATTCTGAAGGTATGTTATAAAGACCAAAGGAAGGACTCATTTGAATGAAGATAATGAGAAGGTGGTTGGTTCTGGCCACAGGAAAAAAAGCAACTGGATTTGCTTGTTGAGGGTGTGGTGATCTTCTAGTAGTTTTGTTAGAGTTGTAGAGAGAGAAAAAAAAAGGAAAGATGAAAAGCACAAAGGAGGGGGTAGGCCATAAGAAGTAGTCAGTGACTTGGCCAGTCATTTAAAAAGTTTGTAAGAGGAATGAGAAAATGGAATAATTATAGAAGGCAACAGGATTGCTTTAATAGTTTCTTTCTTTTTTTTTTTTTTTTTTGCTTTAATAGTTTCTATGAGGTAAGAAAGCAGAGCTGAGCACATACAACAGGTAGAGGGAAGTAGCCAGAAAAGCAGGGGAAATTGGATCCTAGGAAACAGGCTTGTTGTGAAACGTACAGCAAAGAGGTGAGCATTAAAGAGGGGAGACGGCTGCATGCAGTGGCTCATGTCTGTAATCCCAGCACTTAGGGAGGCCGAGGAGGGAGAGTTGCTTGAGGCTAGGAGTTTAAGACTATCCTAGGTAACAACAACAAAAAATTTTATTTTATTTATGCTTTTGAGACAGCCTCACTTTGTTGCCCAGGCTGGAGTGCAGTGGCACAGTCTCACTTCAGTGCTACCTCCATCTCCCAGACTGAAGTGATTCTCATGCCTCAGCCTCCAAGTAGCTGGGATTACAACCACATGCCACCACACCCCACTGATTTTTTTGTATTTTTAGTAGAACAGGGTTTCACCATGATGGCCAGAGTGATCTTGAACTCCTGGCCTCAAGTGATCCACCCACCTCGGCCTCCCAAAGTGCTGGGATTACAGGCATGAGCCACTGTGCCAGGGCAAAAAAAAAATGTTTTTTACATTAGCCAGGTCTGGTGGTACACTTAGAGTCCCAGTTACTTGGGGGCCTGAGGCAGAAGGATCACTTGAGCCCAGGAGTTTGAGACTGCAGTGAGCTATGATCATGCCACTGTCCTTCAGCCTGGGTGACAAAGCAAGACCCTATCTCAAAAAAAAAAAAAAAAAAAAAAAGGCAGGTGGGGTGAACCCTTCCTCTGAGAATGGATTGACAAACGTTAAGGAAACAAAGGGAGAATCGCTTGAACCTAGGAGGTGGAGGTTGCAGTGAGCCAATATCATGCCACTGCACTCCAGCCTGGGCGGTAGAGCAAGACTCCATCTCAAAAACAAATATGTATATATGAAGGAATAATACACTGACATGCTAAGGCAGATGTCCTTTGATGGTAGAATTTAGGGGTGGTTTTTATTTTTTTTTAACCTGTATTTTCTGATGTTTCAGCTGCGAGCAGGTATTCTTGAGTCAAAGTTCTAGTCAGATAGATAATTTTTAATATGGCCACTAGATGGAGCAGCAGTTACTGGGTAACTAGCACCTGTTGCACAGCTGCGGTAAAGATTGCTGTGTGAGGCCGGGCGCGGTGGCTCACGCCTGTAATCCCAGCACTTTGGGAGGCCGAGACGGGCGGATCACGAGGTCAGGAGATCGAGACCATCCTGGCTAACACGGTGAAACCCCGTCTCTACTAAAAAATACAAAAAACTAGCCGGGCGAGGTGGCGGGCGCCTATAGTCCCAGCTACTCGGGAGGCTGAGGCAGGAGAATGGCGTGAACCCGGGGGGCGGAGCTTGCAGTGAGCTGAGATCCGGCCACTGCACTCCAGCCTGGGCGACAGAGCGAGACTCCGTCTCAAAAAAAAAAAAAAAAAAAAAAAGATTGCTGTGTGAGTCAAGTTGAAGGAAAATCCTCTTCATTATTTTCCAGCCCCAATGTGGAGTGCAAAAGCATGAGGTTCGGCATGTTGAAGGACCATCAAGCTGTCACCGGCAACGTCACTGCGTTTGATGGATCTATTCTCTATCTGCCTGTTAAGCTTCAACAAGTAAGACCAAACAGGAAATGGACTTTCAGATGAACCCTAAGAGTGCTCTGGTGTTTTTTGTTTGGTTTTGCTTTTAAGAGATTGGGTCTTGCTATGTTGCCCAGGCTGGTCTTGAACTCCCAAAGCCCTGGGATTACAGGCGTGAGTCACTTCACCTGGCCCAGCATTGGTGTTTTGATGAGTAGGAAACCATAGAATTCCTGTACGTTTGAGTTGTATTTTTCTGTTCATAGAGGGGAAGACATTTTTGCAGGGCATAACAGCACATTTTAGGTTTGAATTCCTTAAGAAGCACCTTCTCACATGAGGAATGGTTGGAAGTCTGTGACTTCAGTGATAAAGAGTAACTTAAAATTACAAATGTAGGCCAGGTGCGGTGGCACACAATAATCCTAGCACTTTGGGAGGCTGAGGCAGGTGGATCACGAAGTAAGGAGATCGAGACCATCCTGGCTAACACGGTGAAACCCCGGCTCTACTAAAAATACAAAAAATTAGCTGGGTGTGGTGGCGGGTGCCTGTAGTCCCAGCTACTTGGGAGGCTGAGGCAGAAGAATGGCGTAAACCTGGGAGGTGAAGCTTGCAGTGAGCAGAGATCGTGCCACTGCACTCCAGCAGGGTGACAGAGCGAGACTCAGTCTCAAAAAAAAAAAAAAAAAAAATTGCAAATATAAACTTGGTTGGAATTCTCTTACCAAATCATTTTTCTGAACCGTAGTCGTCATGCTGTGCTTTTGCCATTGTGGACAACAAAGTGAGGGGAAAAGTAGAAAAATGTTTTAAGATATTTTAGTGTTCTTAAGAATACAGTTGAATTAGATTAGGACTTGGTCATTAGTTCTTAGTTTTGTCATTTTGTTTTACCTGTGTGTATTTATTTATTAGGTTCTTGAGTTAAAAAGTCAAAGGAAAACAGACAGTGCTGAAATCAGCATTAAGGTTCAGATGACAAAGATCCTGGAGCCTTGCTCTGACCTGTGCATTCCCTTCTACAATGTTGTTTTCCGTCGGTAAGGAAACAGCTGAAGTTCTGTTGTCCTTTAACTTCAGTCTTGTATTTGCAGTAATGTTCTTCAAGATGCTTGGATGGAAATATGTGACAGTGTGTTCTAGATGGCTTTGGAAGCATTTAATGAATAAATGGATGGTATTGGGGCTTACTCAGAAATTATCTCACAAGTGGTAGACCAGATTTGAATATATGAAATTAGGTTTGGAGGTAGATGGTTAGGAGAATGAGTTCCTCTGGGTGTGTTCAGGAACTTTGACAGCAGCTGTTTATAGCGCATATTTAATGGTGACAGTAACAAGGGGGCTACTTAAAGAGGTTGTGTGTAAAAATATTTGCTGGAAGGATTTTTTTTCAGTCTCTTGAATTTTTGAATTACAGATAGCTCATAATTGTTTAACTTCTTTTGAAACATCCTGATTTTCATACAGCTGCTATTCTCAAACTACCTCTTATTTACACAGAACCTAATTTCTTTTTTTAATTTTTATTTTGAGACAGAGTCTCGTTCTGTCGCCGGGCTGTGGTGCAGTGGTGTAATATTGGCTCACTGCAACCTCCGACTCCCTGGTTCAAGCGATTCTCCTGCCTCAGCCTCCTGAGTAGCTGGGATTACAGGCATGCGGCGCCACGCCTGGCTAATTTTTATATTTTTAATAGAGATGATGTTTCATTATGTTGACCGGGAGGGTCTTGATCTCCCTTGATCCATCCGCCTCAGCCTCCCAAAGTGCTGGGATTACAGGTGTAAGCCACCGCACCCGGCCCACAGAACCTAATTTCTACCTAGTAAGCTGAACTACCAGGAAAAAAACGTAACTCCCTTTGCCACACTGTTATTCACAAACTTAGCAATGTGCTCTCTTGCATTCTTCATAGTTAATGGTGAGAAGTAATGTACATCAAACCTGGGAAATCAACTCAGTGTTTGGTCAGCTAGTAAGTGGAAAAGACTGCTGTTGTTTTGCTTTACTTTTTCAGTCAAATGCTTTGGCAGTTTTTGGTTTTCTTTTAGCAAGATTGTTCTCAACATAAAAGCTGTCTTCTGCAAAGAGCACAAATATTTCTAACCATTCAGACTTCCAAAGGCAAATGTAGCTAAGAATAATGGAACATAATTTTATTACTCTTCTATTAGAAAACTCATACTTGCTTTTTATTTCAGGGTAATGAAACTTTTAGATATGAAGCTTGTGGGGAGAAACTTTTATGACCCTACAAGTGCTATGGTACTACAGCAACACAGGTTGGTGCTTTTTTCCCCTTCCTCACTTTTGAATGTTCTGGAAAGAAATTTTCCATTACAACCGTTGTATTTAGTACCATAATCTCAGCAGTAGTTTATGGTAGTGAATACAATTTATCAACTAAATCTCTTCCTTAGTTTGGTTTTTCAGTAAGTTTGCAATGATGTCAGTTAACTTAGTTTCCTGAGGCTTTCTCATTACTATTAGGGAAGGGCAGTATGACCTCAAAGTATTGTTCACATGGGGGCATGGAAGTATATGTGTTCTTTGAAAATCCTACAGTTAAGACCACCTCTCTCTCCAGATTGCAGATCTGGCCAGGCTACGCGGCTAGCATCCGAAGGACAGATGGAGGGCTCTTCCTGCTAGCTGATGTCTCCCATAAGGTCATTCGAAATGACTCTGTGCTGGATGTCATGTGAGTGAATAGTGGGATCTATCTTGAACTTGCTGATGATTTTCTGAAAAGTTCAGTAACAGCTGGTAATAATACACATTAGACATTGTTCTCTTTTTTTTTCCCCCCAGAGACAGGGTCTTGTTTGTCACCCTGGCTGGAATACAGTCGTTTGATCATAGCTCACTGTAACCCTGAACTCCTGGGTTCAAGTGATCCTACCACCTCAGCTTTCCGAGTAGTCAGGACTACAGGTGTGCTACCACGCCCAGCTAATTTTTAATTTTTTTTTTTTTTTTTTTGTAGAGACAGGGTCTTGCTATGTTTCCCAGTCAGGTCTTGAACTCCTGGCTTCAAGGGACCCTCCTACCTCAGCCTTTCAAAGTGTTGGGATTATAGGCATGAGCCATGGTACCCAGCACTGTTTAGATTTTTAGTTGTAGAATAACTACACTGAATGTATGTGCCCTTGTCCCTAGTCATACTGAGATAAGCATCTGAATAGACATCTGCTATGCTTTGAGAAAGAGTTTTTTTTAAATTTGTGATTAGGAGAACTTGGTTTGATATATGCACGTGCTGAGTTTGCATATAATAATATACAATGTATGTGTTTCTGTATTGAATACAGATGTGTATAATTTTTTTTTTAATTGAGACAGAGTCTCACTCTATCACCCAGGCTGGAGTACAGTGGTGCGATCTCGGCTCACTGCACCCTCTGCCTCTCGGGTTCAAGTGATTCTCCTGCCTCAGCCCCCAAGTAGCTGGAATTACAGGCCACCATGCCTGGGCTAATTTTTTTTTCTTTTTCTTTCTTTCTTTCTTTCTTTTTTTTTTTGAAACAGTGTCTCTCTCTCTTGCTCAGGCAGGAGTGCCGTAGCACGATCTCATCTCACTGTAACCTCTGCCTCCTGGGTTAAAACAATTCTCTTGCCTCAGCTTCCCGAAGAGCTGGGACTACAGGTGCATGCCGCCATGTCTGGCTAATATTTTGTATTTTAGTAGAGACAGAGTTTCACCATGTTTCCCAGACTGGTCTTGAACTCCTGAGCTCAGGCAATCTGCCCACCTCAGCCTCCCAAAGGGCTGGGATTACAGGTGTGAGCCACCGTGCCCAGCCAGATGTGTATAATTTTTAGTGGCTGTATGAAATCTCATCTTATACATAAGTCTCTGTACATCTGATTTTTTTAGGCCACGTACTCAGAAGTAGAATTACTTAATGGAAGGGCTGAACATTCTGAAGCCTTTTAATATATATCTAATATAATATGATAGTTAACTATATCTTGACAAACTACCCTGTAGAAGATTGTTTCAGTTTCTTTTCCCACCAGCTATGTACAACCACTGGGTGTTGTCAGGCTTGTGTTTGCTCCTCTGACCATTTCATTCATTGCTTCAGTGTATACCTACCAAGCTCCAGTTATGAACCAGAGTCTTAGGACCTGTTAGATAGCAAAACAAAGATCCCTCCCCTCACAGAGCCTCTGTTGTCACCAGGGGAGATGAATAGTAAATAATAAATACAATAAATAAATTGTATAATGTATTACAAGCGGTAAGAGCCATGGAAAAAAGAAAAAGTAGAGCACACAGTTCGGGCAATCAGAAGTAGTGGGGAAGGGGGCAGAGAATTGCAGTTTTAAGTAGAGTGGTCAAGCTCATTTGAGCAAACACTTGAAAGAGGTAAGGGGTTAGCCAGGTGAATACACGGGAGAAGAAGCTTTTGGCAGGTGGACAGCTGAGGCGCAGACCTTAAGACAGAAACGGGCCTGGTGCAGGCACACGCAGGGTGGCTACAGCCAAGTGAGCAAGCAGGGTGGTGGAGGGGCAGAGCAGTTGGAGGAGCTGATTACACAGGGCTTTGTAGGGCTTTTGTGAGGGTTTTAACCTTCACTGTGAGTGAAATGCAGGACTTTTAGTGGCAAGACCCAAGCTGGATTGTAAAAGGTTCCCTGTTATTGCTGTGTGGAAAATAGACTTGGCAGACTGAGGTTGGAAGTGGGAACACCAGTCAGGAGGCTGTGGTAATGCGGTGGAGCCATGAGAATGGTAGCGATGGAGGTGGTAAGGAGTCATTTTCTGGACATCTGTATTTTGAAAGGAGCATTTAAGTGGATTTCCTGACTGCATGTGGGATAAGAGAAAGAGAAGCTGAAGATGTCTTGAACTTTTTTGTAATTATTCTGTCTGTCTCTCCTAGACTGTCAGCTCCTCTGGCAGAGGCCATGTCTTTTTTGCTCACCATGTACGCTTAGACCTAATATAGGGCTTAGCATTGTCAAAAGACATAATTGTTGGCTTTTATTGGGAGTTCATGAATTGGGTAACACCTTGAGGGTTCTGATGAGCTGAGCGGCGGAGGTTGGCTTTATAGACAGAAAAGGGTGAGGGAATCAGAAACAGAACAAAAAGCAGATTGGTCATTTGTTACTTTCCTTGTAAAGGTTAAAGCAGAGGAGATATCTTCATCATACTAAAACTGGCCTGTTTGGGGATTTGGCTATTATCTCTCTCTCCTGATTTCTCAGAAAGTCAGATAAAGATCTTAGTTTCTATTTGGTGGCATGGAACTTCAGCATGAATAACCCCATTTTGGTTTGCTTTGTTGGGCCTAGTGCAGGAGCCCAGTCCAAGCCAATAGCCTCCTGTAAGTTTTATTTAATTGTATATAGTAAATATTCAAGAATGTTTATTAAATAAAAGTGTGTGTCTTCAAATCTACTATTTCTTTTTTTGTGGTTTCTGCCTTTGCTTTTATATGTTTATTTTTCTTGCATGTACTTTCAGTGAATGCCTTTGCTTTTCTGCCTTGAAAGGTCTACTTGGCCAGGGATGGTCTGGTTCATGCCTATAATCCCAGCACTTTGGGAGGCCAAGGTGGAAGGATTGCTTGAGGCCAGGGGTTCAAGGCTGCAGTGTGCTGTGATAATGCTACTGTACTCCAGCCTAGGCAAGTGAGACCCTCCCTGTCTTCAAAAAAAACGCAATTAGTTATTTTTTATTTTTATTTTCAATTTTTTTTTTTTTTTGAGATGGAGTTTCACTCCTGTCACCCAGGCTGGAGTGCAGTGGCATGATCTTGGCTCACTGCAACCTCTACCCTTGGGTTCAGGCGATTCTCCTGCCTCAGGCTTTCTGAGCAGCTGGGATTACAGGGACTTCCCCCCACACCTGGCTGATTTTTGCATTTTTAGTAGAGACAGGGTTTCGCTGTGTTGGCCAGGCTGGTCTTGAACTCCTGACCTCAGGTGATCCACCTGCCTCAGCTTCCCAAAGTGCTGGGATTATAGGCATGAACCACCACGCCGGGCCTATTTTCAGTGTTTCAAACCCTATGGATTTTTCTTGATAGAAAGTTGGGATTATGATGGTTGTCTCTGTACTATTATACAGTTTATTGAAAAACATTCTTTTTTCCCACAGATTCAAATCACTACCTTACATGCTAAAATACCTGGATTTATTTCTGAACTTTCAGTTTGATGTATTGGTCCAAACTAATGTGATTCTGTCTAAAATACTGTACTTTTTTTGGTTTTCGATATTTGTCAGAATTTTATTTTCAGAATTTTCATGGTGAATGTCACCCACATACTCTTTCGTTTGATCCTTTGAATAATTTAGTGAAAATAAGAAAAAAGTCGTTTAGCATTTTGATGAGCATTGACTAGGGAGAATGTTCACTTAGTCTTCCTTTTGAAAAATATGGCATGTCTTTCGATTTATTGAAATTTATTTTGTTTTGGCCGGACGCAGTGGCTCACCTCTGTAATCCTGACATTTTGGGAGACCGAGGCGGGTGGATCACTTGAGGTCAGCAGTTCAAGACCAGCCTTGCCAACATGGTGAAACCCTGTCTCTGCTAAAAATACAAAAATTAGCGAGGCGGGGTGGCACATGCCTGTAATTCCAGCTACTTGGGAGGCTGAGGCACGAGAATCGCTTGAACCCAGGAACCCGGGAGGCAGAAGTTGCAGTGAACCAAGATGGTGCCACTGCCCTCCAGCCTGGGTGACAGAGTGAGACTGTCTAAAAAAAAAAATCCAGGCACAGTGGCTCGCGCCTGTAATCCCAGCACTTTGGGAGGCCGAGGTGGGCAGATCATGAGGTCAGGAGATTGAGACCATCCTGGCTAACATGGTGAAACCCCATCTCTACTAAAAATACAAAAAATTAGACAGGCGTGGTGGTGGGTGCCTGTATTCCCAGCTACTCAGGAGAATGAGGCAGGAGATTGGTGTGAACCCGGGAGGCGGGGCTTGCAGTGAGCCGAGATTATGCCACTGCACTCCAGCCTGGGCGATAGAGTGAGCGAGACTCTGTCTCAAAAAAAAAAAGTTGGCATTTTGATGGTCATTGACGAGGGAGACTGTTCACTGAGTCCTCCTATTGAAAAATATGGCATGTCTTTCCATGTTTATTGAAATTTATTTTGTTTTGGCCAGGCACAGTGGCTCATAATGGCTATAATCCCAGGACTTTGGGAGGCCGAGGCAGGCAGATCATTTGAGGTCAGGAGGTTGAGAGCAGTCTGGCCAACATGGTGAAATCCCATCTCTACTAAAAAAAAAAAAAAATTATCTGGGCATGTTGGCACAGGACTGTAGTCCCAGCTACTCCGGAGGCCGAGGCAGGAGAATCGCTTGAACCTGGGAGATGGAGGTTGCAGTGAGCCGAGATTGTGCCAGTGCACTGCAGCCTGGGCAGCAGAGCAAGACTTTGTCTAGGGGAAAAAGAAAAGAAATTTATTTTTATTTTCTTCACGGTTATTTATCTTGGACTTTTAAAAAAAAATTCCTTCCTTCCTTTCTTTCTTTCCTTTCCTTCTTTCCTTCTTTCTTCGAGACGAGGTCTCATTTCATGGCTCAGACTGAAGTGCAGTGGCTATTCACAGGCATGATCATAGCTCACTGCAGCCTTGAATTCTTGGGCTCAAGTGATCTTTCTGCCTCAGCTTCCCAAGTAACTGGGACTACAGGCTTGTGCCACTATGCTCAGCCTTTTTTTTCCTAAGTACATAATTTTATATGTACTTACCACTAAGATCAAATTCACACCCAATTGTGTAATCCCTTCACTGTATATTGAAACACTAGCTATTTTGTCAGTTTCATTCCCCTCCCGTCCAAATACCGGATTTTTGGGGTGATCTAGATCACTTTAGATCTAGCTTTGAGGACCTCTTCTCCAAGATAGTGAGAAGGCCTGTGTCAGGCGTTACCCCGTTATGTCAGACATGGACCCTGGCTCTCAGTGTAACTGCTCAGCCCCAAGAGCATGTCCATGTCTGTCAGGGAGGTCTGTAGGCTGTCTTCCCTTGTCCCCTGCAGCTGTTACTGGCTTGGTGTTCTACCACCTTCGTTCCCTGTTCTTATGTATCACTGGAAACCACAGAAGAGCATTTCTTTTCCTGGAAGTGAGAAGAGCTAGGTGTTTCAAAATGTGGCAGCTTTTCTTTTCATCACCCAGGAATGGTTTGCATACTTCCAAAAGGTAGTGAGTCAACTAAAGGTTTACTAAATAAGGGTGCTTTATTATGTCACTGTTAAGTTGTCAGTTCATTCAATGACCCCATTCCTACTGAGTTCAATACTATCTTAGATATGTCTGTTAGAACCTTATTGGCTTCAGTTAGGCTGGTTGCTCTCCAGGCTGGCTAGACCATCACTGTCTTGGGGTTCCTCTTCCCTTCTTATGGGGAATCTCCTGTATGTCAGATCTCATAACTGCTGCTTTCTTGATTTATTCTCTTGTTTTGGTGTAGCATATATACTCCAGTATTTCCAGAAGAAGGGTGCATTGGAGGACATGATTTTGAGACCTTACATGTTTGAAAAATGTCTTTAGTTTACAAAGTAGTTGTCTAGTTTGACTGGGTATATAACTCTAGGTTATAAATCTAGGTTGGAGATACTTTACCCTGAGGATTTTGAAGGCACTACTCCATCGTCCTTGCTTTTGGATTCACTGTTGAAAGATCTAAAGCTGTTTTAATTTCTGATTCCAGAATCTTTGTATGTCTCTCCTCAACCCATCCTACCTCTTTGGGAGCTGTGGGAGTTTTTCTTTACTGTTGTCTTCTGAAATTGTATTTGTTCTTTATTCCTCCTTGTATCTCAGGATTCTATATGGGATTATTTTCCCTTTGCCTGAAGAACTGCTTGTAATATGTCCTTTAGTGTGGACTCTGCTGGTGACAAATTCTTTTAATTTTTAGCTAAAAATGTTTACCATCTTGCCTTTAACTTAAAATTCTGGGTTTGGCAGTTATTTTCTTTTCGCACTTTGAGAAATATTATCTGGCTTACATTCTTCCCCCCTTTTTTTTTTTTTTTTTTTTTTGATGGAATCTCACTTGGTTACCCAGGTTGGAGTGCAGTGGCACGATCACAACTCACTGCAGCCTTAAACTCCTGGGCTCAAGCAGTCCTCCCACCTCAGCCCCCCAAGTAGCTGGGACTACAGGGATGCACCACCACACCTAGCTAGTGTTTTAATTTTTTCGTAGAGACAAGGTCTTGCTGTGTTGTCAAGGCTGGTCTCGAACTCCTGGGCTCAAGTGATTCTCCTACCTCAGCCTCCCAAAGTGCTAGTGTGAGGCACTGTTCCCAGCCTATTTTATTTTTATTTTTGTAGAGATGCAGTTTGACTATGTTGCCAAGGCTGACCTTGAAATCCTGGCATCAAATTATCCTCCTACCTTGGCCCCCTAAAGTGCTGGGATTACAGGTGTGAGCTATTGCTCCTGGCCATTGGTTTACATTGTTCCTGTTGACAAATCAATCACTAGTGATACTGTTATCTTTTTAATTTTTGTCTTTGGCTTTTGAAGTTTTACTGTAATGCATCTGGTTGTGATTTCTGTTAAAAGAAAAAAATATTCATGGCACTTGTTAGAGAATTATAAGGCAGACTTTATTCAGAACCAGTGCAATGGGCACAAGAACCCCTGCAATGGGGATTTGCAGGATGGGAGAGAGATTGGGCTCAACTCAGAATACAACAAGGAAAAGTGGAATTGATAGTCTAGGAGAAGGATGGGGGCCAGTGGATGAAAAATTACTGATAGGAACCATTTGGAGTCAGAGGGTTTCACCAAATTTTTACAGTTGGGTTGGGTTGCTGGTCTAATGGGCCTCCAACCATAAGCTCTCAGGAATGGCCTGAATTGGTATGAAGCCTTATCCGGCTTCCTCTAAAGAGTACTATTCTTTATGTGGAGCAGAAAAGACAGTCCAGAACAAACAAAAATGCCTTATATGTATAGACAACAGCAAAAGCAAAGCAAGCAAATGAAAAACATAAATGACTGGGTGCAGTGACTCGTGCCGGTAATCCCAGCGCTTTGGGAGGCTGAGGAGGGTGGATAGGTTGAGCTCACGGGTTCAAAACCAGCCTGGGCAACATGGCAAAATCCTGTCTTTGCAAAAAATACCAAAATTAGCTGGACATGGTGGCACGCATCTGTCATCCCAGCTACTCGGGAGGTTGAGGTGGGAGAATCACCTGAGCTGGAATGTCAAGGCTGCAGTGAGTGGTGAGCCATAGTTGCACCACTGTACTCCAGCCTGGGCAATGAAGTGAGACCCTATTTTAAAAAAAAAAGTTAATGGCAAAAATATTTTCAGATGATACACTTTCAAAAAAAAAAAGGCTAATGACCTCACACAAAGATCTAGGTTTGATTACATACTGGAGGCTGTACTTCTTTTTTTTTTTTTTCTTTTGAGACGGAGTCTCGCTCTGTCGCCCAGGCTGGAGTGCAGTGGCGCAATCTCGGCTCACTGCAAGCTCCGCCTCCCGGGTTCACGCCATTCTCCTGCCTCAGCCTCCCGAGTAGCTGGGACTACAGGCGCCCACAACCGCGCCCGGCTAATTTTTTGTATTTTTAGTAGAGACAGGGTTTCACCGTGGTCTCGATCTCCTGACCTTGTGATCCGCCCGCCTCGGCCTCCCAAAGTGCTGGGATTACAGGCGTGAGCCACCGCGCCCGGCCTGGAGGCTGTACTTCTAAACCAAACGGTCTATTTTATGTAAGGAAGTAAGTCTAATTGGCTTATATAAAGACCTAAGGCTAATGACAAAGGCTGTTTGATTATAAATGTTGGGATAACAAAACTGATTCAGCAACCAGAGCTTAATGAAACTAGTCACACCTCAGATGGTTGTTGGGATTGACTCACTTGACAGCAGATCTGAAGAACAAAGAGTTAAGCACAAGGGCCCAGTGAGTGGATTGGTGGTCTGAAAATCTCTGGAATGTTGCCTGGGAAGAGTTTTCAAAGTTATCTTGGTTGGACCTCCAAAATTGTCAGAGGATATAAGACCTCTGTTCTATCGGAAATAAAAAGAAAGCTGAATTTCTTGCTTACTGCAGTTAGAGACTATTGGTCTTCTATAGAATATTTGGGAAGAGTATAGTTCAGGGATTACAGACTTGCAGATGGACTAGTAGGTCAGCATCTTCTGAAGAAAGGTGGTTACTCAGGCAAGACTCTTGTGGATTGATTTGTCCTCAGAGGTATGCGTATTGGATTAAGTCATCCCTGGTTGGCTGGCTTACAGAAACAAGGGGATGACATTGATTAGTTGGCTTGCAAAAGTGTGTTTGCTGAAGTAAATTGATGTAGATTGATTCAACAGGCTTAAAACTTATTCTTATGGCAACTTGTTACTATGGTGACAGAGTAATCCATCTTTTCCAGTTTGTGGGAATTTTATTTTATTCCTAGGAGTATATGAATGTTTGTTTTCATCTAGTTTTATTGTTTAGTTTCTTAGATATTAATCTTAAATTCATAAAGAATTTTCTAAAATTGGCTAGCAGGCTAACCCGTTTTTTTAATGATCTTTTTTCTTTTTTTCCTTTTTTTTTTTTTTTTTTT
Source organism: Macaca nemestrina (assembly GCF_043159975.1). Taxonomy (NCBI): domain Eukaryota; kingdom Metazoa; phylum Chordata; class Mammalia; order Primates; family Cercopithecidae; genus Macaca; species Macaca nemestrina. Next base: position 132,260,946 of record NC_092132.1, on the reverse strand, counting down.
TGAGACAGAATTTCGCTCTCGTTACCCAGGCTGGAGTGCCATGGCATGATCTTGGCTCACTACAACCTCCGCCTCCTGGGTTCAAGCGATTATCCTGCCTCAGCCTCCCGAGTAGCTGGGATTACAGGCATGTGCCACTAAACCTGGCTAACTTTGTATTTTCAGTGGAGACAGGGTTTCCCCATGTTGGTCAGACTGGTCTTGAACTCCCGACCTCAGGTGATCCACCAGCCTCAGCTTCCCAAAGTGCTAGGATTACAGGCATGAGCCACTGTGCCCAGTCAGTGATCTTTTTTCTTTTTTTTTTTTTTTTTTTTGAGACAGAGTCTCGCTCTGCCGCCCAGGCTGGAGTGCAGTGGTGTGATCTTGGCTCACTGCAAGCTCCGCCTCCCGGGTTCACGCCATTCTCCTGCCTCAGCCTCCTGAGTAGCTGGGACTACAGGCGCCCGCCACCTCGCCCGGCTAGTTTTTTTGTATTTTTTAGTAGAGACGGGGTTTCACTGTGTCAGCCAGGATGGTCTCGATCTCCTGACCTCGTGATCCGCCCGTCTCGGCCTCCCAAAGTGCTGGGATTACAGGCTTGAGCCACCGCGCCCGGCCCAGTGATCTTTTTTCTTACAAATTTGAAATACCACCTTATTCTACACTTAGTGTTAATCTGTTTGAGTCTATTTCCGGATCTTTTATTCTGTTCCATTAATTTATTTCTTTTTTCAGATGTGTAAAGGTACAGTTGACATCCATAAAAAACCCACACACATTTAAAGTATACAGTTTGATGAGTTTTGATATATGTATATATAGTTTATATATTTCACCTGTGAAACATTGCAGTGAAGAAAATGGACACAAGCCATTGCCCCAAAATGTACTCAGGTGTCTCTGAAGCCTCTTCCGGCTTCTGTTCCTCCTCTGCACCCCATGGGCAGCAAATATTGGTCAGCTTTCTGTCACTAGAGATTATTCTGCATTTTCTAGAATTTTATGTAAATGGAATCACTATGTTCTTGTGCTTTTTTGTTTTTCTTTTATAACCTTTTTTTTTTTTTTTTTTTGAGATGGACTCTCTTCCTGTCACCCAGGCTGGAGTGCAATGGTGCAATCTCGGCTCACTGCAGCCTCCACCTCCCGTGTTCAGGCGATTCTCCTGCATAGCTTGGATTACAGGTGCCTGCCACCACGCCCAGCTATATAATTTTTTTTTTTTTTTCCTGATAGGGATGGGGCCTCACTATGTTGCCCAGGCTGGTCTCGAACTCCTGGGCCCAAGCACTTCTCCTACCTAGGCTCAGCCTCCCAAAGTGCTGGGATTATAGGCATAAGAGGGGGCAAGGAAGAAGACCCACCCGACAGCCCACCCACCCACCTGCCTGCCTGCTATTGTTTTTCTTTCACATTGGCTTCTTTCACTCAGCGTTATTTTGAAAGCATTCGCATTGTTGTATGTTGTAAATGTTCATTCCTTTTAATTGCTGGGTAGTGTTTCATTTTGTGGCTCTACCACAGTTTATTCACAGTTTATTTCCAGGTTCTTTCCAGCTGTCGGCTGTTACAAATAAAGCTGCAATAAATATTAGTGTACAAGTCTTTGTGTGGACATACACTTTCATTTCTCTTAGTTAGTAGATACCTGGGAGCGGAGGGGCGAGTCATATAGTAGGTGTGTGTTTAATTTTATAAGAAACTCTTTCCCAGAGTGTCTGTACCATTTTACATTCCCACTAGCAGTGCCTGAGAATTCAGGTTGTTCCACATTCTCATCAATACTTTGTTTAGTCAGTCTTAATTTTAGAAATTTTAACCAGTGTACAGTGGTATCCAGTTGTGGTTTTGATTTATATTTTCCTAGTGAATAATGATGTAGAGCATCTTTTTCTGTGTGTACTTCCCATTCATTTGTCTGCTTTGGTGAAATATCTGTTCGTATCTTTTGCCTATTTTTAAATATTTGGGTTGTTGTTTTTACTGAGCTGTGCAGTAATTCATTACATATAAGAAGTACAAATCCTTTATCAGCTGAATGATATGCATGTATCACATGATTTGCACATATTTTCTTCCATTTAGTAGCTTGTCTTTGCATTTTTCTTAAAGGTGACTTTTTTTTTTTTTGAGACAGAGTCTTGCTCTGTTGACTGGAGTGCAGTGTAATCACAGCTCACTGTAGCCTTGGCCTCCAGGGCTCAAGCAATCCTCCCACCTCACCCTCCTGAGTAGCTGTGACTACAGGCGTGCACCACCATGTCCAGCTAATTAAAACAATTTTTTTTTTTTGTAGAGATGGAGTTTCACCACATTGCCCAGGCTATTCTTGAACTCCTGGGCTGAAGTGATCCTCCTAAAGTGCTGGGATTATAGTTGTGAACCATCACACCTGGCCAGTAGTCCCATTTATTTATTATTATTTTATTATTTATTATTTTTATTATTTTTTGAGACGGTCTCACTCTTTCACCCAGGCTGGAGTGCAGTGGCGCCATCTCAGCTCACTGCAGCCTCTGCCTCCCGGGTTCAAGCGATTCTTATGCCTCGACCTCCCGAGTAGCTGGGACTACAGGCATGCACCACCACACCTGGCTGTTTTGTACGTTTAGTAGAAATGGGGTTTCACTGTGTTCCCCAGGCTTGTCTCAGACTCCTGAGCTCAAGTGATCCACCTGCCTGAGCCTCCTAAAGTGCTGGGATTACAGGCATGAGCCACCATGCCTGGCCCAGTGGTCCCTTTTAAGGAGTAGACATTTTTAATTCTGATGAAGTCTAATTTGTACTTTTTCTTTCATAGGTTTTGGTTTTGGTGTCATATCCAAGAGATCATTGCCTAACTCGAGATTGCAAAGATTTTCTGGTTTTTTTTAGGTTTATAGTTTCGAGTCATATTTAGATCTGCAATCCATTTTGAGTTAACTTTTACAGGTGATGTCAGGTAACGGTCTGAGTTTCTTTCGTTACATGTTTAATTATCACAACACTATTTCTTGAAAAGATTGTCCTTCCCTACTGATTGACCTTGACACCTTTGTCAGTTATTATTTGATCATAAATGTGTAGGTTCTGTGTTTCATTCTCATGTAATTTAAGGCACAGATGTCCCTCTGAGCACTGCGTTAGCTGCAGCCCCTGATTTTTTGATTGTCTGATTTTTCATTTTCCTTCAGTTCAAGATATTTTCTCATTTCTCTTGTGCTTTCTTTCATCTGTGGGTTGTTTAGAGTGTATTGTAATTTTCAAATACTTGGAGATTTCTTATTTTTCTTTCTGTTCAATGCATTTTGTCAAGTCTGTATTGTTTATTTTTCTGATTTTTTTTTTTTTTTTTTTTTTTTTGAGGCAGAGTCTTGCTCTGTTACCAGGCTGGAATGCAGTGGCACGATCTTGGCTCACTGCAATCACTGCCTGCCGGGTTCAAGTGATTCTCCTGTCTCAGCCTCCCGAGTAGCTGGGACTACAGGCGTGCACCACCATGCCCAGCTAATTTTTGTATTTTTAGTAGAGACGGGGTTTCATCATGTTGGCCAGGATGGTCTCTATCTCTTGACATCGTGATCCGCCCACCTCAGCCTCCCAAAGTGCTGGGATTACAGGTGTGAGCCACTGCAGCCAGCCTATTTTTCTTTTTTTTTTTTTTTTAAAGCTGACCTATCCATATTTAGAGTAAGAGTCTGTTATCCCTGTGGCGTGCCGCTGCTGATGTCTTTACTCGGTTTTTCCTTATTATCATATTTTAACCTGGCTTCCTAGCGATCAACCCCTTGTCTGTAGAGCTTAGTCATTCAGGTAATGATTTGGAGAGCGGTTATACTCAAACCCCATGACCCCATAAGGCTTCCATCTCTGCTAATGGATCCGTGTGTAGATTGAAGAATGCATTCAAAATTAGAGGTAATTCTCCCATTTTTTGGCTTTTAACTCTTAGCTGAGATTTCTTGGCTGTCTTGTAAACATAGATGGTTTCCCAGTCAGCCAAGGATGTGTGGCCTTCTATGGTTTTCTGATTGCCAGGATTTAGCCGTTAAATTTCTGATTGATCCACTGCTCACCCCAACTTAGACTACAAATCTAGGCTAACAGAACTTTGCTTTTCTCCATTGCCACTTGTAGGTGGCTTGCCATGGGTTCCCATCCCTACCCCCAGATTAAGTTTTCTCAATCTCAAAAGGTTACACACTTTTTGGTTCTATTTCTATAGCAGTCTCAAAATGACAAAGCTGGAGAATAGGCTGGTAGTTAACCAGATCTAGGGAAGGAGGGGGAGTGTGAATATAAAGGGCAGCAGGAAATAGTCCTTTGGTGGTGACATGCAACAGTTTGGTATCTGATTGTGGTAACCTATAAATGAGAGAAAACTGTATACACATACAAATACACCAGTGTATGTAAATAACAATGAAAATGGAGTAAGATCTGTAGCCTAGTTATTGATATTATAGCAATGGCAGTTTTGTACATGAGACTCTACGTCCAGATTTTGCAACTTTCTATGATTTGATGAGTATTTCAAAGTATGAAATTTTTAAAAATCAATTTTAATTAATTTAGGGACAGGGCCTTTGCCACCCAGGATGGAGTGCAGTGATGCTGTCATAGCTGACTGTAGCCTCAAACTCCTGGGTTCAAGCTATCTTCCCACCTCACTCAGTCTCTGGAGTATCTGGGATTACAAGGTATGCCATCACACCTGGCTAATTTTTTAATTTTTTTAGGGATGGGGGTCTTGCCATGTTGCCCAGGCTGATCTCAATATCCTGGGCTCAAGGAGTTCTCCCACCTTAGCCTCTCAAATAGCTGGGACTATAGCTGTGAGCCATCATACCTGGTAGGCCTATATTCTCTATTTTCTGCAATTCAGGTCCTCTTAAGCTTTTTCCTCCCCTCCCCCGCCAAAGAAATAAGGTCTCACTATATTGCCCAGGCTGGTCTCCAACTTCTGGGTTCAAGCAGTCCTCCTGCCTCCGCCTTCTGAAATGCTGGGGTTACAAGCGTGAGCCACTGCATCTGGCCAAGAGTCCCATGTTTTAACACAGCGAGCCTTCTGGTGCTATATAGCTGTGATTAGATTCCTCAATTACTTGATCCCCTATCCCTTTCATACTGTTCTGGATATACACGGTGATCCAAAAGTCTTTTGTCTCTTTCCAAAGGCATGCCATTTATCAGCAGAATAAAGAACACTTCCAGGATGAGTGTACTAAGCTTCTGGTTGGCAATATTGTTATCACCCGATATAACAATCGTACCTATCGTATTGATGATGTGGATTGGAATAAGACTCCAAAGGATAGCTTCACGATGTCTGATGGGAAAGAGATCACATTCTTAGAATACTACAGGTAGCAAGAAGAGACTGGGTTTGGGCCTCAGGGTGGGGGATGGATGTAATCCACGTTCTCCAGCAGGATATTGAGTTCTGCAATAGCATACCACTTGACACTTTCAAAATAATTGAATTGGTAATGTGTCTAAGATTGAATGAGTTTGTTTGTGGGATTTGACCTCAGTATGCTGCCGTTACAGCTTCAATTCTTTTAGTAATTTGGAAGTTACTATATAAATTAATCTCAGGACTTTGAATTGTATTTCTTTTTCTGATTTCATTAGAAGTCTGGAGAGATTAAATTCAAGTCATTAATCATTTGACTGCCATTTCATGTTTCTATTGCCTAAGGCCTTTAGCCTGACGTTAAATCTGAACCTTTAGCCTTATTTCTCCTATATTTAATTGCAACATAATTTGAGCCTACTTTTTCCGGTTATAAATATATTATGATTGGTTTCTAGTGGCTCCTTGACAAGGGTGTTATGCAAATTATATACCTCAGTCCTGGTTAAGAGACTCAGACTATGGTGCTCTAAGAGTAGTGATGCCGCTTCTGAAATTTTTTCCTGCGTGTACTCTGCTCTAGCAAAAATTATGGGATCACAATTAAGGAAGAAGACCAGCCACTGCTGATTCACAGGCCCAGTGAGAGACAGAATAATCATGGGATGGTGAGTAGGACTGTCAGACCTACACTTACAGCTTAAGTTCTTCATCCTGTCAGCTGCTTTTAGCCGTCCTCATGGCTTTGTGGGAGCTGTGGAGTAGTGATCGTAGTGTGGTTGCGGAAAGCTGTGCAAGTGTTTGTCTGTCTCATCTAGCCAGAGGCACCCCTCACACTGGTAAGATCTGCTTTAGAAGTCCTTACTAGGCAGAGCTAAATATTCACATAAGCTATTAGGTTAAAGGGTTAAGGAGAATTTCCTGTGAAGGAAGATTAAAACTCTGAATCCATCAGGAAAGGTATAGACATTTATTTATTTACTTATTTATGAGACAGAGTCTCACTGTGTTGCCCAGGCTGGAGTGCAGTGGCGTGATCTCAGCTCACTGCAAGCTCTGCCTCCTGGGTTCACATCATTCTCCTGCCTCAGCCTTCCGAGTAGCTGGGACTACAGGAGCCCGCCACCATGCCCAGCTAATTTTTTGTACTTTTAGTGGAGACGGCATTTCACTGTGTTAGCCAGGATGGTCATCTCCTGACCTCGTGATTCGCCTGTGTCGGCCTCCTAAAGTGCTGGGATTACAGGCGTGAGCCACCGCGCCTGGCCTAGACATTTATTTTAACAGGGCCAGAGGCTTAAGAAGGTGCCTTGTCACCTGACTCTCCTGTCTTAAATATGAAGACTGAAGACCAGTAGGATACAGTGAGACTGAGGCACACTGCTTAGGGATAGGATGCGTTGTCTTAGCATTGTCTTAAGGCCCAAGAAGGACAGATTTTTTTTTTTTTCTAGTTTTTACTCTCCTTTGACAGTTTCAGTATTTTTCCTTTGACCTGATAGAACAGGCTATATGTATAGTGACTGAGGGAGAAAGGATAAACTACTTCTAGCATTTCACTGCTTTCTCCTCCAGGATTTATACTCCTTAATGTGTTAGGTTTATCACTGCAGGAGCAGCCCTGGCCTTGGCATGTCCTGTATGGGTCAGGGGAACATGAGCCTCTTGTACTGCCTTATTTTCCCTCTTCGTTCTCTCTTCAAAGCTGCTAAAAGGGGAAATCCTGCTGCTGCCCGAGCTTTCTTTTATGACTGGAATCCCAGAGAAGATGAAGAAGGACTTCAGAGCCATGAAGGTTGGAGTCCTGTGTTTTCAGCCGAAAATGCCCACTCTGTGAGGCAGCCTTTTGGTTATAGCAGTTTGAGTTAGAACCGAGCCACGTTCCGACTCTGATGTTGGCTTGCATTGTAACCTGGGCCTGTCCATTCTTCTAGGCTCCAGTTTTCTCCTCTGTGAAACATGATACCTTCCCACACAAGATGTGAAAAACCATATCAGAACTTCCTTTTGAAGGTCATTAGAATAGTAGAGGGACTGGATTATAACTCTGTCTTCATCCTCAGCAGTCAGCTGGATAATTGTAAACCGGTCATAGGACCATGAATGAGGTTCTTTGAGAGCGCTGAGTTATTGTAATGTTTCTAAAGACTTCAGTTTATTTGAAGGCATGGAGGAAGATAATGAGGCAAAAAGCAAACAAGTCAGGAGATGAGGATAGAAGTTTATCTTGTGGGTCCCTGAGTGTCCTTGGGGTGTTGGTCTCAGCTCCTGTGGGCAGGGCTGAGTAGCAGAGATGGGTACAGCAGCTGGCACCTACGCGGCGTGAGTCCAGACCCCAAGAACCAGCCCGCCACACTCTGTCTGGGGCTGTCCACACTTGAGCTTCTCTCTGCTGCCTCACTTTCCAGTCCTTGTCTGTCGTAGACCCATATGCCACATAAAGTTTTTAGTAACATTGTAAAGAGCTTGAAGTGAAGCTCCAAATTCCTGTGAGAGATTTATTTCATGTTTACCTTCCAATTCTGCTTTCACCTACCTTGTAGGTCAAGGCTTTTTCCTTACAACTCCCAGTTGCCTGATGACTTTATGATCACAGAGCTATATCTATATAGCCCTATAGACTTACTGACCCTAATGACTGCCTTAGAGGGAATAACAGCTGTGCAATTTGTTCATCTCAGAAGAATAAAGAAAGAACTCACTTATGTGATTCAGAATCTTCCTGCATACCTGTCAGATTTTACTCAACAATAAATATTTAGCAAGTACCTATTAATGAGTCAAACACCATGACAAGTTCTGGGTAAAAAAGTGACTTCTGGTAACATTAAATGACTAGTATACTATGGCATATAGTGTTAGACTGAATATGGTTTTCTATTTTGTTTGGCTGGATGCCTCGCCCATGGCATTTTTTCCACATTTTTTCCCAAATTTTATTTCTTTTTCAATATTTGTTTTATTATACAGATGGGGTCTCGCTATGTTGCCCAGGCTGGTCTCAAATTCCCGGGCTCAAGCGGTCTTCCCGCCTTGGCCTCCCAAAGTGCTGGGATTACAGGCATGAGCCAGTGTCAGTGTGCCAGGCCCCACATTTTAAATAGGTATAATCAAGCCCCTTTGTTCCTGTTTCATGGGCTTTTTTAGGAATTTTAAAGTCAAAACATGGTTTGAGAAAGAAAATCTATACATCACAAAAGAGAAAGCATCAATGACATTTAAAATTCTTTTTTTTTTTTTTTTTTTTTTTTTTGAGACGGAGTCTCGGTCTGTCGCCCAGGCTGGAGTGCAGTGGCCGGATCTCAGCTCACTGCAAGCTCCGCCTCCCGGGTTCACACCATTCTCCTGCCTCAGCCTCCCGAGTAGCTGGGACTACAGGCGCCCGCCGCCTCGCCCGGCTAGTTTTTTGTATTTTTTAGTAGAGACGGGGTTTCACTGGGTTATCCAGGATGGTCTCGATCTCCTGACCTCGTGATCCGCCCGTCTCGGCCTCCCAAAGTGCTGGGATTACAGGCTTGAGCCACCGCGCCCGGCCTAAAATTCTTTTATTATTCAATTTTTTTTTTTTTTTTTTTGTGGAGTTAGTGTCTTGCTGTGCTGCCCAGGCTGGAGCGCAGTAGCACAATTGTGGCTCACTGCAGCCCCAATCTCTTGGGCTCAAGTGATCCTCCTGCCTCAGCCTCATGAGTAGCCAGGAGTACAGGACATGCACCACCATACCTGGCTAATTTTTTAAAGTTTTTTACAAAGACAGAGTCTTGTCCATGTTGCCTGTGTTGGTCTCAAACACCTGGGCTCAAGCGATCCACCCACCTCATCCTCCCAGTCAATTTTTAACCTTATATCACATTCACATTCCTAAGAGATATATTTAGTAAGTCCTTGAAGATACTTGAAAATTTCGGCCGACTTCTAATGGGAAAGAGAAACATTTTAGACATACTGGGGTTTATTTAACTTCATGTTGGTGAAGTTATCTTTATGTTTATAAGTTATCTTTATTTTAATTCTGTTTAGGATTTGGCCCAGCAAATCAACCTGAGCCCCAAGCAACACCATAGTGCTTTGGAATGCTTGCTGCAGAGAATTGCAAAGAACGAGGCAGCCACCAATGAACTGATGCGTTGGGGGCTCCGTCTGCAAAAGGATGTACATAAGGTAAACCAGAAAATGTGATGGTATATGCACACGTACAGACACACATGTGCAATATTTATGTGAATTTCCTTTTGTTGTCAGTATATTTTGAATGTTTGTCCATGTCATTTAATATTTTTCTAAGTTTTTCATTTTTTATTTTTTGTGAGACAGAGTCTCACTCTGTCACCCAGGCTGGAGTGCAATGGTGCAATCTCAGCTCACTGCAATTTCTGCCTCCTAGATTCAGGTGATTCTCCCACCTCAGCCTCCTGAGTAGCTGGGATTACAGGCGTTTGCCCCCATGCCTGGCTAATTTTTGTATTTTTTTGGTAAAGTCGGGGTTTCACCATGTTGGCCAGGTTGGTCTCGAACTCCTAACCTCAAGCAATCTGCCTGCCACAGCCTCCCAAAGTCCTGGGATTACAGGTGTGAACCTCTGTGCCTGGTCATATTTTTCTAAGTATTTCTAATGGCTGCCTGATACTTTTTATTAATGATTTTCTATCCTTTTACATTAAAATTGAATTTAGTGTTTTTCTATTATAAATAATGATGCAGGGCAGGCATGCTGGCTCACATGTGTAATCCCAGCACTTTGGGAGGCCAAGGCGGATGGATCACCTTAGGTCAGGAGTTCGAGAAGAGCCTGGCCAACATGGTGAAACCTCATCTCTACTAAAAATAGCTGGGTGTGGTGGCACACGCCTGTAAACCCAGCTACTGAGGAGGCTGAGGTAGGAGAATCTCTTGAACCCAGGAAGTGGAGATTGTAGTGAACCAAGATGGGGCCACTGCACTCTAGCCTGGGAGACAGAAGGAGAATCCATCTCAAAAAAATTGATTAATTTAAAAAAATAACGATGCAGTCTCCTTATAACTAAATCTTTGTATGTGTTATTTATTTTTTTGATACGGATTCCAAGTGATTCTCCTGTCTCAGCCTCCCGAGTAGCTGGGATTACAGGTACACACCATGATGCCTGACTAATTTTTGTATTTTTAGTAGAGACGGAGTTTCACCATGTTGCCATGGCTGGTCTCTTGAGCTCCTGACCTCAAGTGATCCGCCTACCTTGGCCTCCCAAAGTGTTAAGATTATAGGTGTGAGCCACCACGCCAGCCCTTGTTTATTGTCTTTTTTCTTTTTCTTTCTTTTTTTTTTTAAAGACGGGGTTTCACTCTTGTTGGCCAGGCTGGAGTGCAATGGCATAATCTCGGCTCACTGTAGCGTCTGCCTCCCGGGTTCAAGCAATTCTCCTGCCTCAGCTTCCCAAGTAGCTGGGATTACAAGCACATGCCACCAAGCCTGGCTAATTTTTGTATTTTTAGTAGAGACAGGGTTTCACTATCTTGGCCAGGCTGGTCTCAAACTCCTGACCTCATGATCTACCCGTGTCAGCCTCCCAAAGTGCTGGGATTACAGGCGTTAGCCACCACGCCCAGCCCCCTTGTTTATTTTCTTAAGTTCAATTTATGAAGGTAAAATAATTTAGAGACGTTTATGTTTTTAATACTTCTATTTTATTTATTTATTTAAAAAAAATTTTTTTGAGACAGAGTCTTGCCCTGTCACCCAGGCTGGAGTGCAATGGAGTGATCTCGGCTCACTGCAACCTCCTCCTCCTGGGTTCAGGAGAATCTCCTGCCTCAGCCTCCCAAGTAGCTGGGACTACAGGCGTGCACCACCACACCCAGCTAATTTTTATTTTGTAGTTTTAGTAGAGAGAGGGTTTCACCATGTTGGCCAGGCTGGTCTCAAACTCCTGACCTCAAGTGATCTGCCCTTCTCGGCCTCCCAAAGTGCTGGGATTACAGGTGTGAGCGACCACACCCAGCCATACTTTTATTTTATGTTGCCAATTTTATGCTAGAAAGGATTAACATTTTTTGGCTTCATGAGCATGAGTCTACCTCTTATACCTTTGCTAATATGGGTGCCTTACTCAGTTTTATAGAGCCGGGTGCAGCCCTATAAAAGTCTATTCTGCGTTTCAGGGAAAAAAAAAAGGCCAGGCACAGTAACTCATGCCTGTAATTCCAGCACTTGGGGAAGCCAAGGCGGGCAGATCACCTGAGGTTGGGAGTTCCGGACCAGCCTGACCAACATGATGAAACCCTGTCTTTACTGAAAATACATTAGCCAGGTGTAGTGGCACATGCCTGTAATCCCAGCTACTCAGGAGGCTGAGGCAGGAGAACCACTTGAACCCAGGAGGCAAAAGTTGCAGTGAGCCAAGATTGCGCCATTCAACTCCAGCCTGGGCAACAAGAGCGAAACTCTGTCTCAAAAAAAAAAAAAAAAAATTCTAATAATAATAATAGTAGACTTTTACGTTATTAGGAAAGTCATTACAACATTTTTATTTTAGATAAAAATACTTTTTTGAGACAGAGTCTCACTGTGTTGCCCAGACTGGAGTGTAGCAGCGCCATCTCGGCTTATTGCAATCTTCGCCTCACAGGTTCAAATGGTTCTCATGCCTCAGCCTCCCACGTAGCTGGGGGTTACAGGTGCCTGCCGCCACCTCTGGCTAATTTTTGTATTTTTATTAGATACGGGGTTTTGTCATGTTGGTCAGGCTGGTCTCAAACTCCTGATCTCAAGTGATCCAGCCACCTCAGCCTTCCACAGTGCTGGGATCACAGGCGTGAGCCACCGCGCCTGGCCCAAAATGGTTTTTTTAAAAGCAAACAGTAGAAATTATGAAAAGTAAAAGTCCTACATAATTATACCTCTCCCAGAGGTAATCACTACTAAGTTTGGACTCATTCAGTTTTCATGACGTATATACACTATTTGTGCAAAAATAGGATCATATTTCATGTAGTTGGGAAGTAACTAATGGTCACAAAGTAGCCTATCATACTGATGTATTATTAGCTTAATTATCTTGCTATTTTGGGACATTTAGGTCTAATTGATTATTATAATTTAAACTTTTTATTATATTTATGGCTTGTTCCCCTCAGCTTTTGTCTGGGATAATATAAAATAATAGTCTTTGTTCAGCCTTATTAAGAAATTTTGCCTTTAATATTCTCCTTTCAATTTTTCCCTTAAAAAATTTTTTTTTTCTTTTCTTTGAGATGGAGTCTCGCTCTGTCGCCCAGGCTGGAGTGCAGTGGCACGATCTTGGCTCACTGCAAGCTCTGCTTCCCAGGTTCACGCCATTCTCCTGCCTCAGCCTCCCGAGTAGCTGTGACTACAGGCGCCCGCCACCATGCCCGGCTCATTTTTTGTGTTTTTAGTAGAGACGGGGTTTCACCGTGTTAGCCAGGATGGTCTCGATCTCCTGATCTCGTGATCCGCCCATCTCGGCTTCCCAAAGTGCTGGGATTACAGGCTTGAGCCACCGCGCCCGGCCAATTTTTTTTTTTTTTTGAGACGGAGTTTTGCTGTTGTTGCCCAGGCTGGAGTGCAGTGGTGCGATCTCAGCTCACTGCAACCTCTGCCTACTGGGTTCAAAAGCGATTCTCCTGCCTCAGTCTTCCTGAGTAAGGGATTACAGGCATGTGCCACCACGCCCAGCTAATTTTTTGTATTTAGTGGAGGTGGGGTTTCTCCATGTTGGTCAGGCTGATCTCAAACTCCCGACCTCAGATGATGCACCTGCCTTGGCCTCCCAAAATGCTAGGATTACAGGCATGAGCCACGGTGCCTGGCCCCTTTAAAATATTTTTTAAAGATTGTTTTCCTTTATTCAGTGGTTCTAAATAGACAATGTTTTCAAATCCCTCTCTTGGGATATCATGTGGAAGCTTCAATAATGAAAGACTAGTACCTATAATAATTTTACCTATGTAAATGTAGGTTTTTATTGACAGAGACTTTCGCTGCTAGAAACTTTATTATTCTGCTAGTCTGAAAAGTTCTAATAGGACAAGTGTCTGTGGTGGAGCTGAGCAGGCCTCATAGAGCAGTAGCAGTGTTTTTCTAAATAGTGTTTGAAATGGCTCATGTCATAGATGGTTTATTTTCTGTTTAGATTGAAGGACGTGTTCTACCAATGGAAAGAATTAACTTAAAAAATACTTCATTTATCACATCTCAGGAACTAAACTGGGTTAAGGAAGTAACCAGAGACCCTTCCATCTTGACTGTAAGTGATTTTTGAAGTGATAAAGAGAGGACCAGTATTCCCCAAAGTGTGGAAATTAGGAAGCAGGAATGATCTAGAGTCCTCTTTTTGAGAGAAAGTGCCAATTGAATCCCCTTTCTGAATTACCTACTAAACAGGGATCCTTTAAACAGAGCAGTTGATGAGTTGTTAGAGGTAAGCCCTTTGCCTGACCACAAACTTAGGAAAAGGAAATAAATTGCTATGGTAATTCACATAGTGCTAACCTGTTACCCACTCTCCCTTCTTTCTTTCTCTTTTCCCCCTCTTTCCCTGGGAGTATCTAGAGGGTGTTTGTATCTATGAGAGAAATTAAATTAGATTAAAACAGTACCTCACCTAGGGAACTAATAATACACTAGCTATTTGTATCAAAGTACAATATGGTGTATAATTACTTCTTTGTATTTTTAACCAACATGGACTTCGTGGCCAGATATATATAAACAGATATATAAAATGCATGTTTTTAAATGTTTTATTGAAATATAAATGAGAAGCATACTTATAAAGGTATAACTTGATGAGTTTTTTTTAATTAAATAGACCTGTGTAATCAACACCAAGGGTTGAGAAGCAGAACTTTACCAACACTCCAGAAGCCCCCTCCATTCTCCCAGTTACTGCCTGTCCCTTACCCCTCACACACCCAGTGTAACCACTGTCCTGACTTCTCATAGCACAGATTGGTTTCAATAATTTCTGTACTTTATATATACATGGAATCATAGATTATATATTCTTCCATGTCTGGCTTCTTTTCTTAAATTTGTGTTGGTGAGTTTCATCCTGTTATTAGGTGTGGTTGTTGCTCTTCCATTCTCATTACTGTATAACGTTCCATTTTGAGACTACACCAGTTTTCTTATCATGTACATTCATGTTAATAATAGGAGTTAGATGAGACAGGATTCAAGCAATGAGAGTGAAAGTAATTTATTCTCTAGAATGAAATCTTAAGTGTGAGATTGGGATGTTTAAATTATGAGAAATACTAAAAGTAGCTTGTGGTTGTTCCTAGATCCCCATGCATTTCTGGGCACTTTTTTACCCAAAGAGAGCAATGGATCAGGCTCGAGAACTGGTCAACATGTTGGAGAAGATAGCTGGCCCCATTGGCATGCATATGAGCCCACCGGCCTGGGTTGAACTAAAGGATGACCGGATAGAGACCTATGTCAGAACCATTCAATCCATGTTAGGAGCTGAGGTAAAAATGTAATTCAAATACATTTATAGGATGTCCATTTTAAAATACTTAAATACTTAATTTTAACTTACCATGGTTATCCATCTGCTGTTGATAATGCCCCAGAGCTTGTCTTCCCTGTGTGCACATGAAACACTGATTGAAAAGTGTTCTTGCCGGGCACGGTGGCTCAAGCCTGTAATCCCAGCACTTTGGGAGGCCGAGACGGGCGGATCACGAGGTCAGGAGATCGAGACCATCCTGGCTAACACAGTGAAACCCCGTCTCTACTAAAAAAATACAAAAAAAAACTAGCCGGGCGAGGTGGCGGGCGCCTGTAGTCCCAGCTACTCGGGAGGCTGAGGCAGGAGAATGGCGGGAACCCGGGAGGCGGAGCTTGCAGTGAGCCGAGATCCGGTCACTGCGCTCCAGCCTGGGCGACAGAGCAAGACTCCGTCTCAAAAAAAAAAAAAAGAAAAGTGTTCTTTATGCCCTTTGGTTAATTTTGCTTCTCTCACTCTATGTTGGCACCCTCACTCTAGTCTTCTTTTTCTCACGTAACTGGCTGAGAGAATAGCTGACTTAACTGTGGTTCCTTATCTATAGAACACGTTGTGTTCAGAAAGCAGCTGCTTGGGTTAGGTGCCGTCTTGCACGATTCACTACTGAGCTGCCTCAGTCTGGCCTGGTTCAAGATTAAAATTACTCTGGTGATGAACTTGGCAGGTGGCCCATTGATTAGGTCCTGATGACTGATCAGGAACACTAGAGCTGGCCAGGTCATAGCACTCACAACTTAGTTATTCAGGCTTTTCATTTCTTACCTGTTTGTAAATAAAATAGAACAAGGAGAATAGGGAGAGAAAAAAGCAAGGGGAAGGCTTTTGGCAGTAATTAGCCCTTGAATTGAAGATTCTGGTAAATTGTTCTGGTGAGTTCAATCCTAGAATTCAGTCGTCTTGGCATCATAGAGTTCTTGATCCGGCCATTGCACCCCAGCCTGGGCAACAGAGCAAGACTCCGTCTCAAAAAAAAAAAAAAAAAAAAAAAAATTTTTAAGAGATAGGGTCAGCTGGGTACACAGTGGCTCACGCCTGTAATTCCAGCACTTTGGGATGCTGAGGCGGACGGGTTGCTTGAGCCCAGGAGTTTGAGACCAGCCTGGGCAACATGGCGAAACCCTGTCTCTACAAAAAATCTAAAAATTAGCTGGGTGTGGTAGCATGCACCTGTAGTACCAGCTGCTCAGAAGGCTGAGGTGGGAGAATCACCTGAGCCTGGGGAGGTTGAGGCTGTATTGAGCTATGATCATGCCACTTTACTCCAACCTGGGCAACAGAGTGAGACCTTTTTTTTTTTAAAAAAAAAAAAAAAAAAAAAAAAGCATTTTACTCTGTCACCCATGCTGGAATACACTGGTGCAATCTTAGCTCATTGTTGCCTCAAACTCCTGGGCTCAAGCAGTCCTCCCGCCTCAGCCTTCCAAGTAGCTAGAACTACAGGCGTGGGCCATCACACCTGAATTTAAAAAAAATTTTTTATAGAGATAGGGTTTCACTGTTTGCCCAGGCTGGTCTCCAGCTTCTGGCCCCAAATGATCCTGCTGCCTCAACCTCCCAAAGCAGTGAGGTTACAGGCGTGAGTCATCATGCCCAGCAGCATTCTCTTTTTGATCCGGCACTCTTGGTATATCATTCACAACAGCACACTTGTGTTCTTTCTTTGGTGTATTTCTCTCTCTCTCTCTTTTTTTAGACACAAGGTTTTGATCTGTTGCCCAGGCTAACGTACAGTGGCAAGATCATAGCTGACTGTAACCTCCAACTTGAGGGCTCAAGGGATCCTCCTGCCTCAGCCTTCTGAGTAGCTGAAACTGTACATGTACACCACCACTCCTGGCTAATTTTTAAGTTTTTTGTAGAGATAGGGTCTCCCTCTGTTGCCCAGGCTGATATCAAACTCCCAGCCTCAATCAGTCCCCCCACCTCCACCTCCCAAAGTGTTGGGATTACCAGTGTGAGCCACGGCACCCAGCCTGTGCATTCTCTTTATAATTCCATCCTGATCTACCATGCCTGTCATACTCTGCCATGGCCTTCCTCTGACCTGATCGTAGAAAAGTTCTGCTCTGCTTTCAAATGAATAACCCAGCGCAGTACATCAGCTCCCCCATTTCACAACTTCTTGTGTTCCCTTTTTGAGAGGGTACAACTGACAGTTTTCATGTGGCATGGATGTGAATTTCATTCATATTGCTTTCCAACTTAAAGTGGCCTTGCTCTCTCTCTGTTCATCTTTAAGGCATTCTATTATCATCTGTATGAGGAATCAAAAACTCATATGTCTCCAGAAGCCTGATAAGGAGTATAAATTAGTGAAGTAGACCAGGAGGGGAGTTAAATGAACTGAAGGGGGTAACCCCTGTGACTGGAGATATAAACCCAGGATTGCCAAAATGATTCTTCACGTGCTTGTTTGTTAATAAAGGCCAAAAACCTGGAATTGCATATGTGTGTATCTTCCTATGTTTAAATGTTAATTTAAAGAAACAAACACTTTTAAGCCATTGTAGGGCCTGAAAAAACACACCTGTTTGCTGTGTCCAGTCCATAGGCTCCCAGTGCGCAGCTCTGTTCTCATGCCTTTGGAAATGCTTTGGTGTCATTGCTGAATGTGTCCTCTGAACGGTCTTAACATCACACCAATCTTGATGTGGAGCAGGGTACCACTGATTTACCATTTGTAGCAGTTTCTGGCATAAAGGGTTGGCAATCTTCTTTCGCTTGAATGCTGCTTTTCTTTAGTCAGACTTTGAAAGGTCATCTTTTTTCAGTATTGGATCCCTTCAGCGGTGAGGGATAGATGATACTGACATGTGCTGTGCTGCTGACAATATCATCCTGTCTCTTCACCAGAAAGTTAGGAGTGGCTGCTTATGGATTTGGCAGTAGCTTCTTTCCAGTTTGCATTTAGTTCTGAATGCTTTCTTGTAGTATTGCATTCCCTGTTTCCTCAGTTAAAGTTCTGTGGCATGAATGTAACAAGTTGTTTAGTAAACCAAAGAGAGTAGTAAAAAACGTACGGAGTTGGAAGCAGCAAGTAGTGTAAACCTTGCATGCATTCAAACCTAGTCCTTTTCCAGCCATCTGAGTCTCCTAATAGATAAATCTTTTGGTAATCAGGGCCAGCTCTGGGTAATTAATAGTAACATATTACCTATCTATTCAGAACAGCCCTGAGCCAAAGAATGCTAATTCAGCTCCAAGGACCTTGTTCTGGTTGGAATGTCCACCCTCTTTATTTCAGTTCCCTGTCTTCCTTAAAGGTCCTATGGCTTTGCATACTCAGAATACTGCCAACTAGAGTCCTGTGAAAGTCCCCAGAGAGTTCCAGAGCCTGACTTGTATATACCTTATCTCTTCAAGGGAAAGATACAGATGGTTGTTTGCATCATCATGGGCACACGTGATGATCTCTATGGGGCCATCAAGAAGCTGTGCTGTGTGCAGTCCCCAGTGCCCTCCCAGGTGAGTGGGTGTTGGGGCAGGAGGCACAGATGGCACCTCTTCTGAGGCTTGAAAAGAGTGATATGTGTGTTCACAAAGACTAAAGTAGCTGTTAGAAGCCAGTACATGCAGAGCCTTCTGGTGAAAGGTTCTCCTGATTAGAGCAACCTGGCAAAGAGCAGATTGCTCTTCATAAGCTGCCCTCATGCTTCCGAATGAACAATTTCGCTTGTTCCGAGGTTGAGTCACCAGGTGGTTTCATATGACTGAGTTCTGAGAGTGAGTATAGTCTTCATTCTGAAAGGGGAAAGCTATTTTTCCTATGGGAGTTAAAAAAGCATTCCACTCTGCGTGAGATCCTTTTGAAAGTTTTCATTTGTTGGTTTTGTTTTGGGTTTGTGTGTTTGTGTGTGTGTGTGTGTGTGTGTGTGTGTGTGTGTTGGTTGTATTTTGCCCATGTGCATGCATGCCTAGAAACCCTAGATTAGAATTATTAACGTGAAATATGTTACCTTCTAACTTGAGTTTCTTAAACATGTAATGTTTACTTTAGAGTTCAGATTTTCTGAGGGTTTGGTAGTGACCTGCTTCTCCTGACACCTTTTGGTCCCTTCATTATAGGTTGTCAATGTTCGAACCATTGGTCAGCCCACCAGGCTTCGGAGTGTGGCCCAGAAAATTTTACTTCAGATTAACTGTAAATTGGGTGGTGAGCTCTGGGGAGTGGATATTCCTCTGGTGAGTGATGCCAAAATGGTTGTTGGCCTCTCCAGCGAATCCTCCAAGCCTTTTTCTTGTTTTTCCTTATTCTTTATGCTTCCTCTTCTCAACACTTACTCAGTAGTCTAAATGGCTCCCTGCCTCTTCAGCCAATTATCTAAGAATGTGTTTTATGTTTGTTTTTTGTTTTTTGTTTTTTTGAGACGGAGTCTTGTTCTTGTTGCCCAAGCTGGAGTGCAATGGCATGATCTTGGCTCACTGCAACCTCCACCTCCCAGGTTCAAGCAATTCTCCTGCCTCAGCCTCCCGAGTAGCTGGGATTACAGGCACCCGCCACCATACCCAACTAATTTTTGTATTTTTAGTAGAGATGGGATTTCACCATGTTGGCCAGGCTGGTCTCAAACTCCTGACCTGGTGATCTGCCCACCTCAGTCTCCCAAAATGCTGGGATTACAGGTGTGAGCCACCATGCCCAACCTGGTTTTTATGTTTTTAAATGGCGAAAAAATAAAACTAAGATGATTATTCCATGACACATGAAAACTATATGAAGTTAATTTTCAGTGTCTTTAAATAAAATTTCACTGGAATACAGCTGTACTTCTTTTCATACTGTCCATGACTGCTTTTGTGTTAAGCAGAAAGAATTGAATAAAGGTCAAGTATGCTTTTTCTGAAATGCTTGGGACCAGAAGCATTTTGGATTTTAGATTTCTGGGGATATGGGACATTTGCTTGCATCTCAAATTCAAAAATCTGCAATCTGAAGCACTCCAAAATCTGAAACTCTTTGAGTGTCATGTTGGTGCTCAAAAGCTTTTCAGGTTTGGGAATACTCAACCTGTGGTTTCTACAGAAATCATAAGGCTTCCAAAGCCTAAGTTATTTACCCTTTAGTCCTTTGCTGATCCCTTGTCTAGATCTCTGACTGTGCTTATTGTGTTTTAAAAATGTCGAGTTGATTGCTGTCTTTTTTTTTTCTTTCCCAGAACTTACTTTCACATATAAACAGTAAGGGGAAGTTGCTTTGCGATTCAGACAGTAATTAAAAATGGAGCAATGCATTGCTCAGGTCTGGGATTTGGTTTTTGTTTTTGTTTTCTAAACTAGAAACAGTTAATGGTAATCGGGATGGATGTTTACCATGACCCCAGTAGAGGCATGCGCTCCGTGGTTGGCTTCGTGGCAAGCATCAATCTGTAAGTACTGCTCACAGTGCCATCTTGTTTAATTATTTCGTTTTAGTGCCTAATCTTATTATAAATCCAGCAAATCTTTTTAGTCTTATGTATTATAGTATAAAGATTTATAAACATTTTCTTCCTCTATCTTCATGTGAAAAAAAAATTTTTTTTTTTTTTTTGGAAATGGAGTCTCCCTCTGTCACCCAGGCTGGAGTGCAGTGGCGCAGTCTCAGCTCACTGCAACCTCCGTCTTCTGGGTTCAAGTGATTCTCCTGCCTCAGCCTCCCTAGTAGCTGGGATTACAGGTGCGTACCACCATGCCAGGCTAATTTTTGTATTTTTAGTAGGACAGCATTTCACTGTGTTGGCCAGGCTGGTCTTGAACTCCTGACCTCAGGTGATCCACCCGCCTCAGCCTCCCAAAGTGCTGGGATTACAGGTGTGAGTCATCGTGCCTGGCTGTGAAATTTGTGTATGCAACTTTTTTTGGTTTTTGAGACTGGGTTTTACTCTGTCACACAGGCTGGAGTGCAGTGGCGTGATCACAGCTCACTGCAACCTCAGCCTCCCTGGGTTTTGGTGATCCTCCCACCTCAGCCTCCCCAATAGCTGGGACCACAAGCATGCGCCACCATACCCAGCTTGTTTTTGTAGAGACAGGATTTCACCATGTTGTGCAGGCTGGTCTCGAACTCCTGGGCTCAAGTGATCCACCTGCCTCGGTCTCCCAAAGTGCTGGGATTACAGGCATGAGCACTGCACCTGGCTATGCAGCTTATTTAACAAACTTGGCACCGGTGTGAAAGTGCTTCCCAGCTGAAGAGCGGCCTCTTCCAAGGCTGGGGCTGTGCTGCCTTGTTGTTGTTGTTGGCATTTTTCCCCCCAGAAATGAGGTTTTTTTTATCATTTGTTCCAATTGTAAAAAAAGGCATGCTCATTCCAAATATCTGCAGAAATTTAGAAAGTGAGAATTCCTCATGGTCCAGCTTTTCGTATTAACAGCTGCCAAAAGTTTGATGTGTATATACTTTCAGATTCTCTTTTATGCATATATTAACACATGTGATATATATCTCTGATATATATACACATACACACTTCTATATACACAAATGGGATATTTCTAGGCACATTATTCCTTAGCTTAATATGCACTTAAACTGTACATTTTCCCATACTATTACAAATAAATCTCCACCAACTCAACTGCTGCACAGAATTTATTCTGTGTATCATTATTTAATCCTCTCTTGGTGGATATCTAAGTTGTTAAATTTTTTCTGTTGGAGCAGTTTTGTAGGAAATATCCACAATTACACTTTTTTTTTTCTTTTGAGACGGAGTCTCGCTTTGTTGCCCAGGCTGGAGTGCAATGGCGCGATCTCGGCTCACTGCAAGCTCTGCCTCCTGGGTTCGCGCCATTCCCCTGCCTCAGCCTCCTGAGTAGCTGGGACTACAGGTGCCTGCCGCCGCTCCTGGCTAATTTTTTTGTATTTTTAGTAGAGACGGGGTTTCACCGTGTTAGCCAGGATGGTCTTGATCTCCTGACCTCGTGATCTGTCTGCCTTGGCCTCCCAAAGTGCTGAGATTACAGGCGTGAGCCACCACGCCCGGCCACAAGTACACATATCTGTGTTCTGCATATGACTTAAATGTGTCTTTTCCCCACATCACTACTTGTTCTTATGTATAGCATAAATGCATTTTCTAGGTATTTGTTGTTGGATTGATTCATAGAGAAACCTGTGTTACTGACACAAGCCATAGGCTGTCCCCGTTGAGCATTTGTTCATCTTCCTCTCTCTGTCTCTCTGCTCACCCTGACCCCAGCACCCTCACAAAATGGTATTCCCGGGTGGTGTTCCAGATGCCGCATCAGGAGATTGTGGACAGCCTGAAGTTATGCCTCGTGGGCTCCTTAAAAAAGTTTTATGAGGTGAGGAGAACAGAAATTCTCAGGTCTCTGGGTTTTTTTTGTTTGTTTTTTTTGTTTGTTTTTTGAGATGGAGTCTCACTCTTGTCACCCAGGCTGGAGTGCAGTGGTGCGATCTCTGCTCACTGCAACCTCTGCCTCCTGGGTTCAAGCGATTCTCCTGCCTCAGCCTCCCAAGTAACTGGGATTACAGGTGCGCACCAGCACACTCAGCTAATTTCTGTAATTTTTTTTGAGACGGAGTCTCACTCTGCTGCCCGGGCTGGAGTGCAGTGGCGTGATCTCGGCTCACTGCAAGCTCTGCCTCCCAGGTTCATGCCATTCTCCTGCCTCAGCCTGCTGAGTAGGTGGGACTACAGGCGCCCGCCACCACGCCTGGCTAATTTTTTGTATTTTTAGTAGAGATGGGGTTTCACCGTGGTCTCGATCTCCTGACCTTGTGATCTGCCTGCCTCGGCCTCCCAAAGTGCTGGGATTACAGGCATGAGCCACCGCGCCTATCCATTTCTGTATTTTTAGTAGAGATGGGGTTTCACCATGTTGGCCAGGCTGGTTTCGAACTCCTGACATCAGGTAATTTGCCTGCCTGGGCCTCCCAAAGTGTTGGGATTACAGCTGCGAGCCACTGCGCCTGGCCAAGTTTCGGGATTTTTAAGGATTATCTATGTGAACACTTTACAGGAAGTCTGATGTGGTGAGAGGGATCTCAAATCAAAGGTGAGTCTCCCAAACAGCTGCTGCTGAGCAGGCAGCTCAGAGCTCCTCCTTTTAGGCTTCAGCTTGTACAGATCAGCTCAAAGAGCTAAAGAGCTGAATGCTTTCATTTGGTTTAGTAAGTAATAATTATTTCTCAGGTTGTCAGCCTGGTGTCTCTAGACATAATCTTCATGCCCTTATCAGGGAAGCTGGGGATAAGTTTCAGCAATTAAAGTAGCTTATGAGTGTACTCAGCTTTTTATAATTTATTAGGCGCTGGCTCTTTTCATTTTGGTTCAAGACAAACGCCTCCTTATAAATCACCCCTCGAACTCTAAAGAATGCTAACCATGGAGGATTACTGTAATTAAGCTGATACTGGGTCTAGAACAGTGAGCAAGCAAGGTACTGATTTCTGCCTTGGCCAGTACATCAAAGGAAGTACTGATAAGTGCCTTTCATTTCTTAGGGTCAGAGTTAGACCTTAACCTTTGCATAGAGGCTAAGCAGCAAGAAATGTAATAATTTCATATGATTGAAGTCAGTCTCTAAGGCTCCACCTTGTCTCTTTATAGAATAATGTTTCCTACAGCATCCTGAAAATAGTTTAATACTGTTCAGTTATTAGAGGTTATGTTGTTTTTTTTTTTAAGTCTGTCTCCGGCAAGGTCCATATGTTATGCTACCCAGTCACCAAGTTCTACCAGACTTTCCTTTTTGTTATTGTTGTAACTATTTTCCTTCAAAGTTTGATCTGTCTTCTAAGACCTAGCTATGAAGCCTTTCCACTTCTTCCCTCACTGCTCCATCCCTACGCTGCCTTATATTTGTTGTTTGTATCCTTATTTATCCATCCCACTGGGTTGTAAATTACTTGAACACTGGTTATGGATGGCTATGTAACAAGTTACCCTGAAACTTAGTGGCATGAAATGAGCAAGTTTGATGTTCACAATCAGGAACTGGACAAGGCACAGCAGTGGGCTCCAGTTCTCCATGTGGGCCTTGTTGTATGGTCTTTCCACATGGACTCTCTGGGCCTCCTCCTAGCATGCTGGCTGGATTCAAAGCTTGAACGTTCCACAAGACAGAGTGCCAGTGGAAGTCATGCTGCATTTTATGCCTTAACAGTGGAAGTAAAGCAGTGTCACGTCTGCTGCATTCTACTTGTCCAGGGAGTCACAAAGTCCCACCCAGCTTTGAGGGGAGGGCAGTTGATTCCACCTCCTACTCCAAGGGTGGCAAGGGTCTGAAAGAATATGTGGCACCAGAGATATTGCTGTGGCTATTTTCTTTTTCTGAGAGAGGGTCTCACTCTGGTTGCCCAGGCTGTAGTGCAGTGGCACGATCTCAGCTCACTGCAACCTCTGCCTCCCAGGCTCAAGCGATTCTCCTGCCTTAGCATCCTGAATAGCTGGGATTATAGGCATGTGCCACCACGCCTGGCTAATTTTTGTATTTTTAGTAGAGACAGGGTTTCAGCATCTTGGCTAGGCTGCTCTTGAACTCCTGACCTCATGATCCACCCTTCTAAGCCTCCCAAAGTGCTGGGATTACAGGTGTGAGCCACTGTGGGGGCTTTTTTTTTTTTTTTTTTTTTTTTTTGAGACGGAGTGTCACTGTCACCCAGGCTGGAGTACAGTGGCGCGATCTCGGCTCACCACAATCTCTGCTTCCTGGATTCAAGCAATTCTCCTGCCTCAGCCTCCCCAGTAGCTGGGATTACCGGCATGTGCCACAAGACCCAGCTAATTTTTTTTGTATTTTTAGTAGAGACGGGGTTTCGCCATGCTGGGCAGGCTGGGCTGGTCTTAAACTGTTTATCTCAAGTGATCTGCCCGTCTCAGCCTCTCAAAGTGCTGAGATTGTAGGTGTGAGCCACCATGCCTGACCTACTGCGGCTATTTTCTTTTCTTCTTTTTTTGAGACGGAATTTCATTCTTGTTGCCCAGGCTGGAGTGCAATGGCACAGTCTGGGCTCACTGCAGCCTCTGCCTCCCGGGTTCAAGCAATTCTCCTGCCTCAGTCTCCCAAGTAGCTGGGATTACAGGCGCCCGCCATCACATCTGGCTAATTTTTTTGTATTTTTAGTAGAGATGGAGTTTTGCCATGTTGGCCAGGCTGGTCTCAAACTCCTGACCTCAGGTGATCCACTCCGCTCAGCGTCTCAAAGTGCTGGGATTACAGGCGTGAGCCACCGTGCCCAGCCACTGTGGCTATTTTGTAAAAGAGCAGTGTACTACAAGCACAGGGGCTGTCTTGATTCCTTTTCCATCTCTTCCATTACTAAGCTGACACTTCTCCTGGCAATTTTCATTGAATTTCTAGTATCACAACTCTATTCTAAGTCAAATAACAGTTCATTTTGGTCTTTGTTTCTTTATCTGAACTATGAACTTAAGTAGTATTTATGAAACTCCATAGAACCAGGTCAAAGGAAAAATAAATCTAATTTTAAATCTAGAATAAAACTGGCTCGTCTAAATATAAATGTTCTCTGAATCAAAAGAATTCTTTTTTTTTTTTTTTTTTGAGACAGGGTCTTGCTCTGCCTCAGCCTCCAGAGTAGCAGGGATTTCAGGCATGTGCCACCACACCTGGCTAATTGTTAAAAATTTTTAGTAGAAATGAGATCTTGCTATTTTGCCCAGGCTGGTCTTGAACTCCTGGGCTCAACCGGTCCTCCCACCTCAGCCTCCCAAAGTGCTGGGATTACAGGCATGAGCCATTGCACCTGGCCAAAAGGTTTCATTTGATTCAGGTCCTCATTATGTCTGGCCAACGTGGTAAAACCCATCTCTACTAAAAATACAAAAAAATTAGCCAGGTGTGGTGGCGGGCACCTGTAATCCCAGCTACTTGGGAGGCTGAGGCAGGAGAATTGCTTCAGTCCTGTGCCAGCTTTTGCCATTTCCGCAATTGTTCTGCACCTAGTGGAAGGAATCTTTGTGTGTAAACTGTTTTGCAAAGTTAAGACCTCATCTCTACAAAAAAATTGAAAAAAAATAAGCCAGACTTGGTGGCGTGCACCTGTAGTCCCAGTTCTTCAGGAGGCTGAGATGGGAGGATCCCTTAAGCCCAGGAGTCCAGTGCTCCAGTGAGCTATGGTCATGCCAGCCCGGTTGACAAAGCCTGTCTCTAAAACAAATAAAAAATAAACGATTTTGATCATGCCTCTCCCAGAGCTTATCCTGACTCCTCAGCAGCCTCAACAAATTTGCTTTGGGGTTCTAAGATTCAGACTACCTCTGGATCCCCAGTTTTATTAATATCTTCCCCTAGGAATGGCATTAACCACCGGAAGTTCCACCACCTCCAAACAGTTGCCTTCTTACACATTTTCAGCCCCATTTTGCTTCAGGGCTTGCTAGTCCAAAGCCCATTTTCTCCATTCTAAATCTCTCACTTGTTCTCTGGACTCGCATGCAATAATAAAATATTTCCAAATATTCTTTTTTTTTTTTTTTGTAAATAAACTTTTTATTTTGGAATGAAAGTTGCAAAATAGGATAAGAGTTCCCATACATCCTTCATCCAGTTTTCCCTCATTGTTAACATCTTGTCTCATGTTGCCTTATAGCTGTGTTACATAAATGTTTCCAAATATTCTTATCCTTTTCCTTGAATAGTTGATTTTGCTCTTCTCCTTTTTCTGTAACCAGGCTTTTCCTTGATGGGTTTCCTTCCCACCCTCCCGCTTTTTTTTTTTTTTTTTTTTTTTTTTTTTTGAGACAGGGTTGCTCTGTTGCTTGGGCTGGAGTGTAGAGTCACAATCTCGGCTCATTACAACCTCAACCTCCTGGACTCAAGGGATCCTCCCACCTCAGCCTCCCAAGTAGCTGGGACTACAGGCACATATCACACCCAGCTAATTTCTGTATTTTTTGTAGAGAGAGAGTGTCACCGTCTTGCTCAGGCTGGTTTCAAACTCAGGCTGATCTCAAACTCCTGGCCTCAAGCTATCCTGCCTACCTCAGCCTCCCAGAGTGCCGGGATTATAGCTGTGAGCCGCTGCGCCCAGCTGAGTACCCTGCTTTGTCCCGTCCTGTCCCGTCCTGTCCTGTCCTGGTCCTTGTCCTTATCCCTGTCCTTTCCTTTCCTTATCCTGTCCTTTCCTTTTTTGTCCTGTCCTGTATAGGCACGTGCCGCCACACCCAGCTCAGTTTTGTATTTTCAGTAGAGATGAGATTTCACCGTATTGGCCAGGCTTGTCTCAAACTCCTGATCTTAAGTGATCCATCTGCTGTGGCCTCCAAAAGTGCTGGGATTACAGACTTGAGCCACCATGCCCAGCCGAATGCCGTTTTGTTAGAATTATCTTAGGTTGTGATTACTCTCGTATCTCAAGAGCCAGACGCTTTCCCCAGGCCAGTTTTTTTTTTTTTAATGGAGTCTCACTCTGTCACCAGACTGGAGTGCAGTGGCGCGATATGGGCTCACTGCAACTTCCACCTCCTGGGTTCAAGCAGTTTTCCTGCCCCAGCCTTCTGAGTAGCTGGGACTACCGGCACACGCCACCACACCCAAGCTAATTTTTGTATTTTTGGTAGAGATGGGGTTTCATTATGTGGGCCAGGATAGTCTTCATCTCTTAACATTGCGATCTGCCCACCTCAGCCTCCCAAAGTGCTGGGATTATAGGCATGAGCCATCACACCCGGCCCAGTCATTTTTTTAATCAGTATTACATCCTGTAGTGTCCTTAACCTAATTTCCCAATACAATTGATTATTAATATCAGCATCATCGTAAGACTTGTTTACAATGAGTTAGTTGAATCTTCCCAACAATATTAGGGTTATTTCATTTTATAGCATAATAGTAGATATACTCTGAAATGTAAGAGTCAAAGATACTGGCACATTACTAGAGTCCTACTCAGTCATAAATAATTAGTCCAGATTATCATCATACTGCATGATTAAAGCGTCTCCCAGATACGTGCCACTTAGATTTGCAGGCTTCCATTCAATGTTGTCAGGTTTCAAAAGCAGAAGTCCTCTCAGTAACATGGGTCAGTAACCCCTTTAGGCATCCCGTTTAGTTGAGCTAACAAGCAATATCACATCTTACTCTAAGCCTCTCCCAAGGCACCAGTAGAATATTGGATTTTGGGCTGTGCTCAGTGGCTCATGCCTGTAATCCCAGCCCTTTGGGAGGCCGAGGTGGGTGGATGGCTTGAGGTCAGGAGTTCAAGACCAGCCTGACCAACATGATGAAACCCTGTCTCTACTAAAACTACAAAAATTAGCTGGGCATGGTGGCAGGCACCTGTAATCTCAGCTACTTGGGAGGCTGAGGCAGGAGAATCACTTGAACCTGGGAGGCGAAGGTTGTAGTGTGCCGAGATCACGCCACTGCACTCCAGTCTGGGCAACAAAGCGAGACTTTGTCTAAAAAAAAAAAAGGTATATTGGATTTTGCTCACTGTATAACCATTTGTTCTTTCCCTAATCCTCAGATATCATTCTTCCTTTTCTCCATTTATACCCCCACCTTTCCACTCTTGGAAGGGACGTTAAGTTTGACCGCTGTGCTGATCTAGACTGCTGGCAGCAATACTAGCCTAGCAAACGTCTGCCCCTCAGTCCAGTCCGATTCATATAGGGCAGTGTTACACAGGTACAGAACTAGTGGGCTTTCTCTACTACTAGGCAATATAACTGCATTCCCTGTGAACCCCAGTTTTGCCAGATGGAATGAAGGTACAATTCACCCCCATCAGGTCCTTAGGAACTCTAACATAAAGGTTTAAAAGTATAGTTACTTTCTTGCTTAGAGCTTATGAGTTTGTGTTCCCAAGAAGATGAAGTTCCAATCCCTAGTACCTTATTTGGAAATAAAGCCTTTGCATCTGATTAAATTAAAATGAGGTCATTAGAATGGGCCCTGCTCCAATATAACTATGTTTTTATGAAGAGAGGAAATTTAGACACAGAGACAGACACACATAGATGGAAGATAATCTGAAGACACAGGGAGAACACCTGTCTGTAAGCCAAGAAACCCCCGAGACTCTCAGAAGCTAGGAGAGAGGCATGAACAGATCATTTTCTTTACAACCCTCAAAAGGGCTGTAAACACCTTGGTTTTGAACTTCCAGCCTCCAGAACTGTGAAACAGTAAGTTTCTGTTGTTTAAGCGAGCTTGTTTTGTATGACAGCCCTAGCAGACTAATACAGAAGTCATCCCAGCTTCTGGCACCTGCAGTATAGCCCTGATCCCAGGAGTAGGGAAAAAAGGTAGGAAAAAAAGACTGTTGAGGTCATGTGGGAAAGAAAGAGAAAAGTATAGTTGTACCACATCCTGCCCCCAGGGAAGAATTATAAAGTCACAACAGCATCCTGCCCACTCCTCTTCCTTCAATTCGTCAGAAAAAGGGGAGAAATCTGCCTAGTGGAGATGTTTTCTAGGCCCTGGCCCTGTTGAGTGTGAGCACACACTCATGAAAGTGTGTAAGCCAGCCCTTTAGGTTTTTCTTTCCTCCACTTTAGACAACAGATGTTTCAGTTGCCCATTCTAATTATCTACCAAACCGTTAACTGTGACGATGAAAGTGTGTTCTTTGAAGAAATGTGACTCCGTGGTCCAAATTGATGGATTATCTTTTGATTTAGTCCTTTTTTTTTTTTTTTTTTGAGACAGTCTCATTCTGTTATCCATGCTGGAGTGCAGTGATGTGATCTCCATTCACTGCAGCCTCCACCTCCCAGGTTCAAGTGATTCTCCTGTCTCAGCCTGCCAAGTAGCTGGGATTACAAGCGTGCGCCACCACACCCAGCTAATTTTTGTATTTTTAGTAGAGATGGGGTTTCACCATGTTGACCAGGCTGGTCTCAAACTCCTGACCTCAAGTGATCTCCCAGCCTCAGCCTCCCAAAGTGCTGGGATTACAGGTGTGACCCACTGCGCCCAGCCTTGTTTTAGTCCTTTCATAGTATTGGGCGTTTGCATCTACCAGCAGGTATGCAAAACCCAGTCTGTAGTAAGTGTCTGCTCATGTCAGGCACTGTCACAGCCTCCTGGGACTACCAGAGTAAGTCCAACTTGCCAACCAAGTGCAGAGCCTTACTGCTGGGGAATCTGCCCCATAGCCGTCTGCAGTCTCTTATTCAGCCAGAACAGTTCTTGTTGACAGTGCTTCACAGGGTTCAAAAGGAACTGTAGAATAGCTTCAGCCTATCTCTGCACTACTGCAGCTCTCCAGCGTCTACTCATTTCACAGAGCCAGATGGACTGCCTCAAGCAAGGACACTGGGGTATCCACTCCCAGAGTTCCACTCGCCTTCCCAGCCTGGAAGGTTTTACTGTTGGCCATCAACATGTCCTGCTTGCTTGCTTAAAAAAAAAAAAGAAAAATTGAGGTGAAATAGGTGAGGTGCAGGGGCTTGTGCCTGTAATCCCAGCACTTTGGGAGGCCGAGACAGGTGGACTGCTTGAGCCCAGGAATTTGAGACCAGCCTGTGCAACATGGTGAAAACCCCATCTCTACAGAAAATAGAAAAATTAGCTGGGCGTGGTGGTACGTGCCTGTAGTCCCAGGTACTTGGGGGGCTGAGGTAAGAGGATCTCTAGTTTAAAAACATTTTCATCACCCCATAAAAACACCCCATGCCCATTAAATAATCATTCCTTATTCACACCTTCTCCTAATTTCTGGTAATATCTAATTAGCTTTCTGTCTGTACTGATTTGTCTATTTTACCTATATTGTATAGTAATTTTTAAATGTGTGACCTTTTGTGTTTAGCTTACTTCACTGAGCATGTTTTCAAGGTTTATCTATATTGTAGCATATATTAATACTTTTTTTCCTTTTTGTGGCTGTATAATATTCCATTGTATTTATTCCACAATTTGTTGATCCATTCACTGTTGATAAACATTTGGGCTGTTCTCACGTTTTGACTATTGTGAATAATGCTGCTGTTAACATTCCTGAACAAGTATTTGTTTAAGTTCCCATTTTCAGTTCTTTTTGGATATATACCTAGGAGTGAAATTGCCGGGTCATATAGTAGTTCTGTGTTTAACTTTCAGAGGAAACACCAAGCTGTTCTGCACAGTGGCCAAGCATCAATTTACATTCCTACCAGTAATGTAGAGGTTTTCAGTTTCTCCAAACCATTGCCAACAATTGCTGTTTTCTGTTTTTTTACTTTTTTTTTTTTTGAGACTGGGTCTTACTCTGTCACCCAGGCTGGAGTACAGTGGCACGATCTTGGCTCACTGCAACCTCCACCTCCCGAGTTCAAGAGATTCTCTTGTCTCAGCGTCCTGAGTAGCTGGGTAGCCCAGCTAATTTTTGTATTTTTTTTTTAGTAGAGATGGGGTTTCACCATGTTGGTCAGGCTGGTCTCGAGCTCCTGACCTCTGGTGATCCGCCCAGCTTGGCCTCCCAATCTGCTGGCCTCCCAAAGTGAGGTACCACACCTGGCCTTTTCTGTTTTTTTAAATCATCACTATTTTTTGTGTTTGTTTGTTTGTTTGTTTGTTTTTTAGACTGAGTTTCACTCTTGTTGCCCAGGCTGGAGTGCAAGGGCGCGATCTTGGCTCACCGCAACCTCCCCTTCCCGGGTTCAAGCGATTCTCCTGCATCAGCCTCCTGAGTAGCAGGGATTGCAGGCATGCACCACTACGCCCAGCTAATTTTGTATTTTTAGTAGTGGCAGGGTTTCTCCATGTTAGTCAGGCTGGTCTTGAACTCCCGACCTCAGGTGATCCACCCACCTCGGCCTCTCAAAGTACTGAGATTACAGGCGTGAGCCACCACGCCGGGCTTGAATCATCACTGTTGTGAAGTATTTCATTGTGGTTTTGACTTGCATTTTTTAATGACCAGTGATGTTGAACATCCGTCATGTGCTTGTTGCTCATTTGTGTATTTGTGTCATTCAAATCCTTTGCCCATATAAAAACTGGACTATTTGTCTTTTTGTTGTTGAGTTGTAGGAGTTTTAAAAATATTCTGGAAACTATGCTCTTATTTAATGTATGATTTACAAATATCTCCCCCCATTCTGTAGATTTTCACTTGCTTGATCATGGTCTCTGCTGCACGAAAATTTTAAATTTTGATAACATGCAGTTTATTTATTGTATCTTTTGTTCCTTATGGTTTTGGTGCTCAATCTAAGAATTCATTGCCAAATCCAAGGTCATGAAGGCTTGTCCCCTATATTTTTTTCTAACAATTTTACACTTTTTAACTTTTACATATAAGTCACTGATTTGAGTTATACAAAGTGAAGTAAGGTCAAGTTTTATTCTTTTGCATCTGGATATCTGCTTGTCATAGCACCGTTTGTTGAGGGGATTCCCCATTGAGAAATCTTGGCACCCTGCTCGAAAATCAATTGGTCACAGATGTTTGGGTTTATTTCTGGACTCTTAATTCTGTTCCATTGATCTGTGTGTCTCGTTTTATGCCAGTAACACACTGTTTTGATTATTTTTGCTTTGTAATAAGTTTTGAAATTGGAGAATGTGAGTCTTCCAACTTTATTTTCTTTTTTAGTATTGTTTTTGCTATTCAGTGCCCCCTTGGAATTGTATATGAATTTGAGAGAAAGCTTTTTTGTTTCTGCAAAAAAAAGGCCATTGAAACTTCCATAGGGATTGTGTCGAATATCTAGATTACTCTGAAGAGTATTGCCATCTTAATAATACTGTCTTCCAGCATATGGACACAGAATGTCTTTCTATTTATTGAGATCTTCTTTAATTTCTTTCAGCAGTGTTTTGTAGTTCCCATGTATAAGTCTTTCACCTCTTTGGTTAAAGTTTATTCTAAGGTATTCTATTCTTTTGGATACTATTGTAAATGGAATAGTTTTAATTTCATTTTTTGATTGTTCATTGCTGGTATTTAGAAACACAACTGTTTTTTTGTGTTGATCATGTACCCTGTAACTTTGCTGAATGTGGTTATGAGCTCTAGTAGTTTTTTTATTGCTTTTTTTTTTTTTTTAATTCTTTGGGATTTTCTAGATACAGAATGTTATTTGCATATGGGAATGGAGTCTTCTTTCTTTTCAGTTTGAATTCTTTTTATTTCCTTTTCTTTCTTAATTTTCTTAGTTTATTTCCTTTTCTTCCTTAATTGTTATGGCTAGGATTTCTATTATGGTATTGAATAGCAGTGCTAAAATCAGGCATCTTTGTCTTTTTCCTGATAGTAGAGGCAAAGGTTTCAGTTTTTCACAATTGTATATGATGTTAGCTGTGAGTTTTTAATAAATTTCCTTTACCATATTAAGAAAGTTTCCTTCTACTCCTAATTTGCTGAGTATTTTTATAATGAAAGTATGTTGGATTTTATCAGATGATTTTTCTGCATATTAACTTTTAAAAGTCTTGTTCAGATTAATACCAAATTAATTTTAATAGTTGTGTCAGGCCGTTCTTGCATTGCTGTAATGAGATATCTGAGACTGGGTAATTTATAAAGAAAAGGAATTTAATTGGCTCATGTTTCTATAGGCTTTACAGGAAGCGTAATGCTGTCATCCACTCAGCTGCTAGGGAGGCCTCAGGAAGCTTACAGTCATGGTGGAAGGTGAAGCAGAAGCAGGCACTTCACATGGTGAAAGCAGGAGTAAATGAGAGAGAGAGAGTGAAAGAGAGAAAAGAAGAGGTAGTACACACTTTTAAATGACCAAATCTTGTGTAAATTCAGAGCAAGAGCTCACTTATCACTGGGGGATGGCCCAAGCCATTCCTGAGGGATCTGCTCCTATAATCCAAACACCTTCCACCATGCCCCACCTCTGATAATTGGGAATTACATGTCGACATGAGATTTGGCAAGGACACACATTCAGACTATAGCAATATTATATAGAAACTTTGTTCCTGTATAGTTCTTTTCTCTCCTACTTTCTTGGTGCTAATTCTGTATTAGCATTCCCCGGAGAAACCGACTGATAGGGTGTGAGCATGTGTATAGATTTATTTTAATAAATCGACTCACACAGTTATGGAGGCTGGCAAATTCAAAATCTGCAGAATGAACCAATAGGCTGGAGACCCAGGGGATAGCTGATGTTGCAGGTCAGCTTTAAGTTAATCCTGCTTGGTGTTCCTTAGGCTTTGGGGATGTGTCCGTTGATATCTTTCCTCAAATTTGGAAAATTTTTGTTAATTATTTATTCAGATATTCTTTTTGCCCCTTGTTCTTGTTCTTCTCCTTTTGAGACAGCAAATATTTATATAATGGTGTGCTTGATGGTGTCTCCCAGGTTTCAGAGGCTGTCTTCATTTTTCTTTCTTATTTCTTTATGTTATACTGGATATAATCTCAACTGATACCACTTCTGGTTTGCTGGTTATTTCTTCTGCTTGCTCAAATCTGCTGTTAAGCATCTCTAGTAAATTTTACATTGCAATTACCATACTTTCCAACCCTTGAATTTCTATTTGGTTCTTTCTTGTAATTTCTATGCCTTTATTGATAGTCTTTATTTGGTGAGACACATTCTCATACTTTCCTTAAGGTCTTAAGACATGGTTTCCTTTAGTTCTTTGAACAATATTTAAAATAGTTGATATAAAGACTGTGTCTATAGGACCAATGTCTGGGCTTCCTCCATGACAGTTTCTCTTGACTTTTTTTCCCCATGCATACGTGTCCTACTTTTCTATTTCTTGGCAAGCATCATAATTCTTTGTTGAAAACTAGAAATTTAAACTGGGCACGAGATGGCTCACACCTGTAATCCCAACGCTTTGGGAAGCTGAGGCGGGTGGATCACCTGAGGTCAGGAGTTCGAGACCAGCCTGGCCAACATGGTGAAACCCCGTCTCTACCAAAAATAGAAAAACTTAGCCAGGTGTGGTGGCGGACACCTGTAATCCCAGCTACTCAGGAGGCTGAGGGAAGAGAATCACTTGAACCCGAGATGTGGAGGTTGCAGTGAGCCAAGATCGCACCAGTGCACTCCAGCCTAAGCTACAGAGCGAGACTCCGTCTCAAAAATAAATAAATAAATAAATAATAAATTCTGACTACAGAGGATTCAGGTAATTGATCAGACACATTTAAAAGTAACTTTTAGCCAAGGTGGAAGGATTGCTTGAGGCCAGGAGTCTGCAACCAGCCTGCTCGACATAGTGAGATCTCGTCTCTACAAAAAAGAAATTAAAAATTTTTAATTTTTAATTTCTTTTTTTTTTGTTTTCTAATTTATTTTCTTTAATTTCTAAAGCCCAAGGAGTTTAAGGTTGCAGTGAGCCATGATCGCATTACTACACTCCTCCTTTCAACAGAGCGAGACCCTGTTGCAAATAAAAATAAAAATGACTTTTACTTAAATTATTCAAAGAAATGAAATACAACATTAAGAATTTTGACAAAGAATTAGCATGAAAAAAGTAATTGGAATTTTTAGAAATGAAAACTACACTAACTGAAATCAAACTCAGTAGATGGGTGTATTAGTTTGCTACAAATGACTAACAAAGTACCACCAACTGGCTTACCCAACAGAAATTTATTTCCTCACAGTTTTGGAGGTCAGAAATCCAAGCTCAAAGAGTTGGCAGAGTCGGTTTCTTTTGGGGGCCTTGGTCTTTCTTGTGTCTGTGTCCTCATCTCTTCTTCTTATGAGGACATCAGTCATATTGGATTAGGGTCCCCCCATGACCTCATTTAACCTTAAGTACCTCTTTTAAGATCTTATGTTTAAAAAACAGTCACATTCTGAGGTACTGGGGTTTAGGACTTCAACATATGAATGTTGTGGAGGGCATAATTCATCCCCTAACAATGGATAACAGTAGCTTAGATATAGCTGAGGCTGGAAGGAATCAACTGAAAGATAGGTGAGCAGAAAATAATCAAACTAGCCTGTAATCCCAGCATTTTGGGAGGCTGAGGCGGGTGTATCACATGAAGTCAGGTGTTCAAGACTGGCCAACATGGTGAAACACCGTCTCTACTAAAAGTACAAACATTAGCCAGGTGTGGTGCTGCGCCCCTGTAATCCCAGCTTCTCGGGGGGCTGAGTCACGAGAATGGCCTGAACCTGCGAGGCAGGCAGAGGTTATAGTGAGCTGAGATTGTGCCGCTACACTCTAGCCTGGGCTTACACAGTGAGACTCTGTCTCTCAAAAACAAAAATAAAAATAATCAAACTGTAACAGGCCAATAGATGGGGGGTTAAAATATAATATGTACATAAGAAGTGGCTCAGAAGTAGGTTAAAGAAGGCAGAAAAACAACATCTGAAAAGACAATGGTTGACTTACATTGAAGGAAAATATAAAAAGCATTGTTCAGCTAGAAGGAACATGATCCCAGATAGAAGTTTAGAAATGGTTAAAGGGATAAGTAACAATAAAAGTAACAATTATGAAGGTAAATTTAAATGAATCTATTCCATCTAAAACATGAAAAAAATGTCATGTGGCTATATATTTGTATGTACATATAAATTGAAATTTATGACAACAGCACATATATCAGGAAGAAGTAAATGATGTCCCAATATTCATAGGTCTTTGAATTGTTGAGGAAAAGGTAAAAGTACTCATTTACATTACACTTTGGTACACTATAGATGTTGTACTCTCTAGGGTAGCTACTAAAGGAAGAGTAAAAGAGTATAACTATCAAGCTATGAGAGGAAAGAACAATAATACAAATTTAATGTAAGAAGAATACAGGTAAATAAACAGGATCAACAGCAAGCAATACCTACATCTTGAAAACATGCTGTGTGAATGAAGCCAGTCACAAAAGATCACATAGAAGAAATGTTTCTGGGCCGGGTGCAGTGGCTCATGCCTGTAATCCCAGCACTTTGGGAGGCCAAGGCAGGTGGATCACCTGAGGTCGGGAGTTCAAGACCAGCCTGACCAACATGGAGAAACCCCGTCTTTACTAAAAATAACAAAATTAGCCGGGCATG
The DNA here is from genome assembly GCF_043159975.1 of Macaca nemestrina. Classification (NCBI taxonomy): domain Eukaryota; kingdom Metazoa; phylum Chordata; class Mammalia; order Primates; family Cercopithecidae; genus Macaca; species Macaca nemestrina. Next base: position 132,224,230 of record NC_092132.1, on the reverse strand, counting down.
GTGGTGCATGCCTGTAATCCTAGCTGGTTGGGAGGCTGAGGCAGGAGAATTGCTTGAACCCGGGAGGCAGAGGTTGCGGTGAGGTTGGGAGGCTGAGGCGGGAGAATTGCTTGAACCCGGGAGGCAGAGGTTGCGGTGAGCCAAGATCGCACCATTGCATTCCAGCCTGGGCAACAAGAGCAAGACTGTCTCCAAAAAAAAAAAAAGTTTCTGAATATTTATAAGAAATATTCAGAACACGAACGTCTATAGAAACTGGAAGGTTAGTGGTTGCCTGGGACTGGGGTCGAGGAGGGAACTGGAGTATGGATAGGGTGATTACTCAAAAGTATGAGGTTTCTTTCTGAGGTGATGAAAATGTTATAAAATTGACTATGGTGGTGGTTACATATATATGGGTATATAATAAAAAACTTTAATTCAGTGAATTGTAGCGTATGAATTATAGCTCAGATTCATAGAGACCAGATGATTAGTGGTTTCCAGACAATGAGGAGGAAGGGCAAGAATGAGGAGGAACTACTATTGGGTACAGGGTTGTTTTGTTTTGTTTTGTGTTTTGTGTTTTTTTTTGTTTTGTTTTTTTTGTTGGTTTTTTTTTTTTTTTTTTTTTTTTTTTTTTTGAGACGGAGTCTCGCTCTGTCGCCCAGGCTGGAGTGCAGTGGCGCAATCTCGGCTCACTGCAAGCTCCGCCTCCCGGGTTCACGCCATTCTCCTACCTCAGCCTCCCGAGTAGCTGGGATTACAGGCGCCGGCCACCACGCCTGGCTAATTTTTTCTGTTTTTTAGTAGAGACAGAGTTTCACTGTGTTAGCCAAGATGTTCTCAATCTCCTGACCTCACGATCCGCCCATCTCAGCCTCTCAAAGTGCTGGGATTACACGCATGAGCCACTGTGCTTGGCCTTGTTTTTTGTTTTTGTTTTTGTTTTTGTTTTTGTTTTGAGACAGTTTTCACTTGTTGCCCAGGCTGGATGGAGTGCAGTGGCATGAACTCAGCTCACTGTAGCCTCCGTCTTGTGGGTTCAAGCGATTCTCGTGCCTCAGCCTCCCGAGTAGCTGGGATTACAGGCACCCGCCACCATGCCTGGTAATTTTTTGTATTTTTAGTATAGACGGGATTTCATCATGTTGGCCAGGCTGGTCTTGAACTGCTGACCTCAGGTGATCCACCCTTCTTGACCTCCCAAAGTGCTGGAATTACAGGCATGAGCCACCCCGCCTGGCTCTGGGGACAAGGTTCTTTTTGGGGTGATGAAAATAGAAAATTTGGGGCCGAATGCAGTGGCTCCCACCTGCAGTGAAACCCCATCTCTACTAAAAATACAAAAATTAGCTGGGCATGGTGGTGGGTGCCTATAGCCCCAGCTACTCGGGACGCAGAGGCAGGAGAATCGCTTGAACCCAGGAGGCGGAGGTTGCATTGAGCCAAGGTCATGCCGCTGCACTCCAGCCTGGGTGACAGAGTGAGACTGTCTCAAAAAAAAAAAAGAAAATACAAAATTTGATAATTTTGATAGGTACATGACTTTGTGAATACACTGAAAACTACTGAATTTTACACTTTAAAATGATGGATTTTGTGCTATGTGAATTATATCTTTTTTTAAAAAAAGAGGAATTAAGATATTCCCGAATAAACAAAAACCGGGAGAATTTGTCACTAACAGACCTGTCCTACAGGAAATACTAAAGGGAGTCCTTTACACTGAAATGAAGTGACACCTAGACAGTAACTTGGATTCACATGAAGAAATAAGTACCACCAGAATAAATAACTATGTAGATAAATATAAAGGACAGCCAAAACGTATTTATGCTAGTAATTTTTCTTCTCTCTGATTAAGAGACCAACAAACAAAGCGGTAATTGTATAATGTAGCTGGATGTGAATGCAGTGTGTAAAGATGTAATTTGTACAACAATGAAGACACAAAGGAGATGGGAGGGAATGGAGCCACATGAGAGCAAAGTGTTTGTATATTACCAAAATAACTTTGTGTTAACCAAGCAAATGAGATTGTTGTAAATTTTACTTTTTTATATTTTTGAGACAGAGTCTTGCTCTGTCACCCAGGCTGGAGTGCAGTGGCCTGATCTTGGCTCACCGCAGCCTTGACCTCCCTGCACTCAGGTGATTCTCTCACCTCAGCCTCCTGAGTAGGTAGGACTACAGGCACGCACCATTGTGCCTAATAACTTTAAAAAGTTTTTTTCTTTTCTTTTTTTTTTTTTTGAGATGGAGTTTCGCTCTTGTTGCCCAGGCTGGAGTGCAATGGCGCAATCTCGGCTGACTGCAACCTCTGCCTCCCCGCTTCAAGTGATTTTACTGCCTCAGCCTCCCAAGTAGCTGGGATTACAGGCATGCGCCACCACGCCCAGCTAATGTATTTTTAGTAGAGACAGAGACAGGGTTTCTCTATGTTGGTCAGGCTGGTCTTGAACTCCTGGGCTTAGGTTATTCTCTCACCTCAGCCTCCCAAAGCACTGGGATTACAGGTATAAACTACTGTGCCTGGCAAGATTATTGTAAACGAAGATGTTAATTTTAGCTGGGTGTGGTGGCTCACACCTGTAATCCCAGCACTTTGGGAGGCCGAGGCAGGCAGATTATGAGGTCAGGAGTTTGAGACCAGCCTGGCCAACATAGTGAAACCCATCTCTGCTAAAAATACAAAAATTAGCTGGGCATGGTGGCAGGCACCTGTAATCCCAGCTACTCAGGATGCTGAGGCAGGAGAATTGCTTGAACCCAGGAGGTGGAGGTTGCAGTGAGCCAACATTGTGCCACTGCACTCTAGCCTGGGTGACAGAGTGAGACTCTGTCTCCAAAAAAAAAAAAAAAAAAGATGTTAATCCCCAAAAGGACCACTAAGAAAATAACTCCAAAATATATAGTAAATAAGAGAATTATAACAGTAACTGGAAAATGGCTGTTTAATACAAAATAAGGCAGTAATGGAAAAATCAAAGAATGACCAAGATATGAGGGCTAGAAGAACAAATAGCAAAAAGGTAGATGTAAATCTCACCTTATTAATAATTAAATTAAGTGCAGATGGACTCAACACTCAAAAGATAGTGTTTGACAGTACAAATTAAAAGAAAAATGTGGCTAGACATAGTGGTTGTGCCTATAGTCCTATTTATTTTTTCTTGAGACAGGGTCTTTGTTGCCCATGCTAGAGTGCAGTGGTGTGATCATAGTTCACTGCAGCCTCGAGCTCCTGGTCTCAAGCAATCTTTCTGCCTAGTATAGGTATACTATAACCAAAAGAGATGAAATAGCTATATTAATATCAGACAAAATACACTTTATTTTTTTGAGATGGAGTCTTGCTCTGTCGCCCAGGTTGGAGTGCAGTGGCATGATCTCGGCTCACTGCAGCCTCCACCTCCTGGGTTCAAGCAATTCTGCTGCCTCAGCCTCCCGAGTAGCTGGGATTACAGGTGCACACCACTACACCCAGCTCATTTTTTTTTTTTTTTTTTTTTTGTATTTTTAGTAGAGACAGGGTTTCACCATGTTGACCAGGCTAGTCTGGAACTCCTGGCCTCAAGTGATCCATGTACCTCAGCCTCCCAAAGTGTTGGGATTACAGGCGTGAGCCACTGTGCCCGGCCTCAGACAAAACAGACTTTTAAATAACACTTGTAAAGAGAGATAAGGAATGACATTTTATAATAGCAAAAGGGTCAATCCATGAGAAAGACATAACAATTATAAATATATGTGCACCTAACAGTAGAGACCCAAAAATACAGGAAAGAAAAACTGATATAATTAAAGGGAGAAATAGGCAATTCAGCAATAGTTTGAGACTTCAAAACTTTATTTTCAGTCTTAGATGTAACAATTAGACATAAGATCAACAAGGAAATGGAAGATTTGCACAACACTGTATGTAGTCTGACCATACCTAACAGACATTATGGAACACTCTACCCAGCCACCAAATACACATTCTTCTTAATGTATGTGGCACTGCTCTCCATGATAGGCTATAAAACAAGGCTCAATACATTTAAAAATGACTTCTAATCTTTCAAAATATATTCTCAACCCACAATAGAATGAAATTTGAAATCAATAAAGGAAATTTGGGAAATTCACAAATACATGGAAATTAAACAAGACTGACTTCAAAATAACCAGTGGCTCAAAGAAGAAATTAAAAGGGAAATTAGGAAATAATTGGGAGATGACTGAAAACTAAAAACATATCAAAATTTATGGATGTAAGTAAAGCAGTGCTTAGAGGAAAATTTGTAGCTATAAACACTGTATTTTAAAATAAGAAAGATCTAAAAACAAACTAGCTTCCACCTTAAGGAAACAGAAAACAACAACAAGCTAAACCCAAAACAAGGAGAAGGAAGGAAATAATAGACATTAGAGAGCTGGGTGCAGTGGCTCACGCTTGTAGTTACAGGTATTCCGGAGGCTGCGGTGGCAGATCACATGAGCCCAGGAGTTCAAGACGAGCTTGGGTAACATAGTGAGACCCTGTCTCTAAAAATAATAATATTAGTAGAGATTAGAGCATAAATAAATGAAATGGAGACTAGAAAAAGAATCAATGAAGCCAAAAGTTGATTTAAGGAAATAAAATTGACAACCTTTAGCTTAGCCCATTTATGAAAAATAGAAGAATCTGATAACTAAGATCAGGAATGAGAGCGGTAACATTGCCGCTGACCTTACAGAAATGCAGGGATTATAAGAGAATGCTGTGAACAACTATATACCAACAAATTAGATGCCCTAAATGGACAAATCCCTGGAAATACACAAAATACTGAAATTTTGGAATTAGACCATACATTTAAATAAGAAACCAGTTTTGCTTTGTTTTGTTTTTACGAACTTCACCCAAAATAGGAGGAGCACTTCCCTGCTTATACTATGAGGTCAGTATTACCCTGATGCTAAAGCCAAACAAAGCCATCACAAGAAAACTGCAGAAGGATCCAGACTGGAAAAGAAGTAAAACAATGAAAGGAACTTGTATATAGAAAATCCTAAAGAGTACACACATACAATTAGAGCTAATAAATGAGGGCAGCAAGGTTGAAGATACAAGATCAGTACATAATAATCAGTTGTATTTCTGTACACTAGCAATGATCAATCCAAAAATGAAATTCAGAAAACAATTTATGATAGCATAAAAATAAGCTATGTAGGAAAAATTTTTAACAAAAAAGATACTAGGCCAGGTGCGGTGGTGCACGCCTGTAATCCCAACCCTTTGGGAGGCTGAGGTGGGTGGTCACCTGAGGTCAGGAGTTTGGACCAGCCTGACTGACATGGTGAAACCCCGTCTCTACTAAATACAAAATAATAATAATAGCTGGGCGTGGTGGTGCTTGCCTGTAATCCGAGCTACTTGGGAGGCTGAGACAGGAAAATCGCTTGTACCTGGGAGGCGGAGGTTGCAGTAAGCCGAGATTGTGCCATTGCACTCCAGCATGGGCAATAAGAGCAAAACTCTAAATAAATAAATAAATAATACTAGACATACTGGAAACGACAGAGCATTGTTAAAGAAATTGAAGATGTAGGCCAGGCGTGGTGACTCACGCCTGTAATCCTAGCACTTTGGGAGGCTGAGGCGGGTGGATCACTTGAGGCTGGAATTCAAGACCAGCCTTGCCAACATGACAAAACCCCATCTCTACTAAAAATACAAGAATTAGCAGGGTGTGGTGGTGCATGCCTGTAATCCCAGCTACTCGGGAGGCTGAGGAAGGAGAATTGCTTAAACCCAGGAGATGGAGGTTGCAGTGAGCCAAGATCATGCCACTGCTACAGCCTGCACGACAGGAGCAAGACTCCATCTCAAAAAAAAAATATTGGGCCGGGCGCAGTGGCTCACGCCTGTAATCCCAGCGCTTTGGGAGGCCAAGACGGGCGGATCATGAGGTCGGGAGATGGAGACCGGATTCCTGGCTAACACGATGAAACCCTATCTCTACTAAAAATAGAAAAAATTAACCAGGTGTGGTGGTGGGCGCCTGTAGTGCCAGCTACTCGGGAGACTGAGGCAGGAGAATGGCGTGAACCTGAAAGGCGGAGCTTGCAGTGAGCAGAGATTGCACCACTGCACTCCAGCCTGGGCGACAGAGCCAGACTGCATCTCAAAAAAAAAAAAAAAAAGAAAAAGAAATTGAAGATCTAAATAAAGGGAAAGACATCTCATGTTTATGGATTGGAAGACAATATTGTTAAGATGCAATATTGGGAAGATTGGGAAGGAGAAAATAAAACTATCTTTGCAGTTTGCATGATTATGTAGAAAATCCCAGGGAACCAACAACAACAAAAAACCTGCTAGAACTAGTAAGCAAGAATTGCAAGGTTGCAGGATACACAGTTATTACACAAAAGTCAGTCTCTTAAAAGTCAGTTCCTTTCCTGTGTGCCAGCAATGAACAATTGGAATTTGAAATTAAAAACAACATTTATGGCCAGGTGTGGTGGCTCAGGCCTGTAATCTCAGCACTTTAGTAGACCAAGGTGGGCGGATCACCGGAAGTCAGGAGTTTGAGACCAGCCTGGCCAACATGGCAAAACCTACTAAAAATGCAAAAAAACAAAACAAAACAAAACAAAACAGCTGGGTGTGGTGGTGCATGCCTGTAATCCCAGCTAATAGGGAGGCTGAGACAGAAGAGTTGCCTGAACGCAGGAGGCAGAGGTTGCAGCGAGGCAAGATCACGTCACTGCACTCCAGCCTGGGTGACAGGGCGAGACTCCATCTCAAAAATAAATAAATAAAAACAACATTTATGTATTAGCAGAAAACGATGGAGTACTTTGGTTTAACTCTCCAAATGTGAATCTACAAATGCAACAAGATCCTTTGCAAAAGTAATATTTTTTTGCAGGAGTGGATAAGCAGATATTCAAATTCATATGGAAATGCAAAATCACAGAATAATCAAGAACATCTTTAAAAAGAAGAACAAAGTAGACTCACAGTTTCTAATTTCAGAACTTGCTACAGAGATAAACAAGACTGTGGTAGTAGCATTGAGATAGACTCAAATCAGTGAAGTAAAAATGAGAGTCCAAAAATAAACCCATGTGCCTATGGCTGGTTAACTGATTTTCAGCAAGTTTGCCATTCAGTAGGGGAAAGAATAATGTTTTCAAGAAATGGTACTGGGACTACTGGATATCCACATACACAAGAATGACATTGAAGCTCTTCTTTACACAATATACAAACAGTAACTCCAAATGGATCAAAGACCTAAATGTAGGAATTAAAACTATAAAACTGGTCGAGCGTGGTGGCTCAGGCCTGTAATCCCCTCACTTTGGGAGGCCGAGGCGGGCGGATCACGAGGTCAGATCGAGACCATCCTGGCCAACATGATGAAACCGCATCTCTACTAAAAATACAAAAAAATTAGCTGGGTGTGGTGGCACATGCCTGTTATCCTAGATACGCAGGAGGCTGAGGCAGGAGCGTCACTTGAACCAGGGAGTTGGAGGTTGTGGTGAGCTGAGATCATGCCATTGCACACTCCAGCCTGGCGACAGGTGAGACTCCATCTCAAAAAAACAAAAAAAACTGTGAAACTGTAGACGATAACATACATGTAAATCTTTGTGACCATCTCTATTAATATTAGGCAACAGTTTATTAGATATGACACTGGAAGCAAAAGCAACCAAAGAAAAAATAGATTTGATCAAAATTAAAAACTTGTGCTTCAAAAGACACTATTAAAGTTAAAAGAGTGCATACAATGGGAGAAGTCATTCATCCAATACATGTAGAAAGGTTCTAGTATCCAGAATATATAAAGAATTCTTACAACTCAACAAGAAAAACACAACCCAATTTTAAAATGGGCAAACATTTTGACTTAGACATTTCTTCAAAGAGTATATACAAATATTAAGCACATGAAAAGAAGCTAAATATCATTTGTCATTAGGGAGTTGGGAATCAAAACCATGAGATGCCACTTCACACCAAAACCAGATAAAGACATTGCAAGAAAGGAAAACTACAGAAAAATCCTCAACAAAACATTAGCAGAATGAGCCTGTGTAAAAAGAATTCTGCATTGAGACTATACTAAGTTAAATAACGCTCCTCCAGATTTATGTCCACCTGGAACCTGTGAATATGATCATATTTGGAAGCAGGGTCTTTGTAGATGTAATCAAATTAAGATGAGGTAAGACCAGATTAGAGTGGGCCCTAAGCCAGTGACGGGTATTATTCTAAGAAGACAGGGATAGGACACAGACAGGGAGAATACCATGGGAACATGCAGACAAATGGGAGAAGGTGACGGGAAGAAGGAGACAGAGTTTGGAAGAATGTGTCTACAAGCCAGAAATGCCAAGGATTGAGACACCAGAAGCTTGAATAGACAAAGTTTTTTTATTTCTTTTTTTTTCTGAGACAGTCTTGCTCTGTCACCCAGGCTGGAGTGCAGTGGCATGATCATAGCTTACTACCTCCCAGGCTGAAGCAGTTTTCCCACCTCAGCCTCCTGAGTAGCTGGGTCTACGGGAATGTGCCACCATTTCTGGCTAATTTTTTAATTTTTTTGTAAAGACAGGGTCTCACAGTGTTGCTTAAGCTGGTCTGTAACTCCTGGATTCAAGCAGTTCTCCCGCCTTGCCCTCCCAAAGTGCTGGGGTTATAGGCATGAACCACTGCAGCCTAGCAAAAATTTGTTCATAGCGCCTTTGGGGGAAGCATAGCTCTGCTGATACCTTGGGAACCATCAGAGAATAAATCTTTGCTCTTTTGAGCCACCCAGTTCGTGCTACTTTGTTACAGCAGCCCCAGGAAACTAGTAAAATCACCAAGTGGGTTTTATTCCAGTTACGCAAGGCTGGTTCAACAGTCAAAAATCAGTTAATGCAATCCATCCATCAACAAGCTAAAGAGGAAAAATCGTATGACCACTTCAGTAGATGAAGAAAAATCATTTGACACTCATTCATGATTTAAAAAAAAAAAAAAAAAAGGCCAGGTGCAGTGGCTCACTCCTGTAATCCCAGAACTTTGGGAGGCTGAGGTGGGCGGATCACCTGAGGTCAGGAGTTGGAGACCATCCTGACCAACATGGAAACCCTACTAAACTACTGTTTTTAGTCTCTACTAAAAATACAAAATTAGCTGGGCATGGTGGTGCATGCCTGTAATCCCAGCTACTCAGGAGGCTGAGGCAAGAGAATCACTTAAACCTGGGAGGCGGAGGTTGCAGTGATCCGAGATTGTGCCATTGCGCTCCAGCCTGGGCAACAAGAGTGAAACTCCATCTCAAAAAAAAAAAACAAAACGGATTCCCAGCAAATTGGGAATAGAGGGGAACTTCATCAATTTGATTTAAAAATCTACAAAAAATCTACAGCTAACATCATACTTAATTGTGAAAAACTAGATGCTTTCCCCCTAAGATAGATGCTATAGTCTTTATGACTACTTTTAATCAACTTCATGCTGGAAGTCCTAGCTAATGCAGTAAGAAAAGGAAATTAAAGCCTTGCAGATGGGGAAGGAGAAAACAAAACTATCTTTACAGATAGCCTGATTGTCTATGTAGAAAATCCCAAGAAACCAACAACAAAAAAAACCCTGCTAGAATTAGTGAGAATTGCAAGGTTGTAGGATACACAGTTATACAAAAGGCTATTGCTTAAAAAAAAAAAAAAAAAAAAAAGTCAATTTCATTTCTGTGTACCAACAATGAACAATCAGAATTTGAAATTTTAGATGATAAATGTTTGTATTAGCAGAAGAAAATGGAGTGCTTTGGTTTCAGCCTAAACAAATTACATACAAGATGTAGACATGGAAAACTACAAAACTGATGAAAAAAATCAAAGAATATCTAAAAAATGGAGAGAGATTCTGTATTCATTGATAGGAAGACTCAATATCATTAGGATGTCAATTCTTCCCAACTTTGATTGCTAGATTCAATGCAATCTTACTCAAAATCCCAGCAAGTGATTTTGTGGATATCAACAAACTTGATTCTAAGGTTTATATGGAGAGGTAAAGACACAGGATAGCCAACACAGTACTGCAGAGGTCTGATGCTGCCCAGCCTAAAGACTTACTGTAAAAACTACGGTAATCAAGATTGTGTGGTATGATGAAAAGACAGCTAAGTGGAACAGAATAGAAAGCCCAGAAATAGACCCACACAAATATAGTCAAGTGATTTTTGATAAAGGAACAAAGGCAAGTCAGTGGAAAAGCAGTGGTCTTTTCAAAAAATGGTGCTAGAACAAGTAGCCACCTACATGCAAAAAACTCCATGCATAGACCATACACCTTTTGCAAAAACTAAAATTATAGACATATGTTTAAAATGCAAAACTATAAAACTTATAGAAAACATAGAAAATCTAGGTGACTTTGAGTTTGGTGATTACTTTTTAGGTATGATGTCAAAAGCCCATGAAAGGAAAAATTGATAAATTTTCATCGAAAATTCATCGAAATTAAAAACTGCTGGGAAACACTGATAAGAGAATGAAACGACAAGCCATGGTTAGGAGGAAATATTTGCAAAACACGTATCTGATGAAGAACTGATATAAAGTATACAAAGAACTCTTAAAACTCAACAGTAAGAAAATGAACAACCCAATTAGAAAATGAGCAAAAGACCTGAACAGACATCTCACCAAAGTGTATAGATAGGTAAGGACAGGTGTGGTGGTTCACGTCTGTAATCCCAGCACTTTGGGAGGATGAGGCAGGCAGATCACGAGGCCAGGAGTTTGAGGCCAGCCTGAGCAACGTGGTGAAACCCCATCTCTACTAAAAATACGGCTGGGCGCGGTGGCTCACACCTGCAATCCCAGCACTTTGGGAGGGGCTGAGGTGGGCTGATCACCTGAGGTAGGGAGTTCCAAGACCAACCTGACCAACATGGAGAAACCCCGTCTCTACTAAAAATACAAAATTAGCCAGATGTGGTGGCGCATGCCTGTAATCGCAGCTACTCAGGAAGGCTGAGGCAGGAGAATCGCTTGAACCTGAGAGGCAGAGGCTGCAGTGAGCCGAGATTGTACCATTGCATTCCAGCCTGAGCAACAAGAGCGAAACTCCATCTCAAGAAAAAAAAAAAAAAAAAAAAAAGGCCAGGCATGGTGTCACATGTCTGTAATCAATCCCAGCTACTCAGGAGGCTGAGGCAGGAGAATCGCTTGAACCAAGGAGGCAGAGGTTGCAGTGAGCTGAGATTGCACCGCTGCACTCCAAGCTGGTTGATAGAGCGAGACTCCATCTCAAAAATAGAGAGATGGCAAATTAGCATACAAGCAGATGTTCAATATCACATGCCCTTAGGGAACTGCAAATTAAAACAATGAGATACCACTACACACCTGTAAGTGACCAGAATTCAAAAACTGGTAATGCCAAATGCTGGTGAGGGTGTGGAGCCACGGGAACACTCATTCACTGCTGGTGAGAATGAAAGTGGTACAACCACTTTGGAAAACAGTTTGGCAGCTAATTACTAAACTAAATATGTGCTTACATACACTTACCAGCAGTCACGCTCCTTGATGTTTTCCCAAATAAGTTGAAAACTTAACGCCCACACAAAAACTTGCACGTGAATGTTTATAGCAACTTTATTCATTATTGCCAGAACTTGGAAACAGAAATGTCCTTCAGTAGGTGAGTGGATAAACTGTCATGCATCCAAAGGAATATTAATTGTGTTAAAAGAGATAAGCCATTGAGCCATGAAAAGACATGGAGGAATCTTAAATACATATTGCTCAGTGAAAGATGGTAATCTGAAAAGGCTATATATAATTCCAGCCATATGATAAATGGCATTCTAGAAAAGGCACAAATGTGGAGACAGTAAAAAGTGACTGTCAGTGGTTTGGGAGGGGAAGAAAGGAATAGGTGGCACACAGGACTTTTAGGGCAGTGAAACTAACATTATGTATTTGTCAAAACCCATAGAACTGTACAACACATATGTAAACTGGACTATAGTTAAAGTGTCAACATTTAGTAATCAGTTGTAGCAAATTACTGTAATGCAATATGATAACAAAAGGGGAAGCTGTTTATGGATGGGAATAGGAGGTGGGAGGAGGGCATAGGGAACTCTGTACTATTGCCTCAGGTTTTCTTGTAAACTTGAAAATTCCTCTAAAAAATAGTCTCTTAAGAACGCACGGACACACCATGAGGTACCACATCATATGCACGAGGATGTCAAAAATTTAAAAGAGGCCAGGCATGATGGCTCATGCCCGTAATCCCAGCTCTTTGTGAGGTCAAGGTGGGAGGATTGCTTGTGCCCAGGAGTTTGAGACTGCCTGGGCCACATAGGTCGACCCCTATCTCTAAAAAAATAAAAAATGGCTGGGTGCGGTGGCTCACGCCTGTAATCCCAACACTTTGGGAGTCCGAGGTGGGTGGATCATGAGGTCAAGAGATGGAGACCATCCTGGCCAACATGGTGAAACCCCGTCTCTACTAAAAATACAAAAAGCTGGGCATGGTGGTAGACGTCTGTAGTCCCAGCTACTCGGGATGCTAAGGCAGGAGAATGGCATGAACTTGGGAGGCAGAGCTTGCAGTGAGCTGAGATCGTGCCATTGTGCTCCAGCCTGGGTGACAGAGCGAGACTCCGTCTCAAAAAAATAAATTAAATAAATAAATAAATAATGAAAATAAATTACCTGGGCATGATGGTGCACATCTGTGGGCCCAGCTACTCAGAAGGCTGAAGTGGGAAGATGAGCCCGGGAGGTCAAGGCTGCAGTGAGCTGCGATTGTGCTGCTGCCCTCCAGCCTTGGTGACAGAGTAAGATCTTTTAAAAGAAAAGATTAAGTAGCCGGGCGCGGTGGCTCACGCCTGTAATCCCAGCACTTTGGGAGGCCGAGGTTGGTGGCTCACGAGGTCAGGAGTTCAAGACCAGCCTGGCCAAGATGGTGAAACCCCGTCTCTACTAAAAAATACAAAAAAATTAGCTGGGCATGGTGGCACACACCTGTAATCCCAGTTACTCCGGAGGCTGAGGCAGAGAATTGCTTAAAAACCTGGAGGGGCAGAGGATAAAATTTAAAAGACAAGTAATAAAAGTGTTGTCCAGGACATGGAGAAATTGGAAACTTCATAGATTGGTAATGGGATTGTAAAATAGTGCAGCTGCTTTGGAAAACAGTTGGGCAGTTCCTTAAAAAGTTAAACATGCCGGGCCTGGAGGTGCAAGCCTGTGGTCCCAGCTACTCTTAAAGATAAGGTGGGAGGGTCACTTGAACCCAGGAGTTTAAGGCTGTAGTGTGTGATGATCACACCTGTAAATAGCCACAGTACTCCAACTAGGGCAACATAGACTCCATATGTAAAATAAAATAAAAATCAAACAGATTTACCACATGACCCAAGAATTCTAGTCCTAGGTGTGTACCCAAGAAAATTGAAAACATAAGTCCACACAAAAACTTTTACACAGATGTTCATAGCAACATTATTCATAATGACCAGAAATTGAAATAATACAAATGGGCCAGGTGCAGTGACTCACACCTATAATCCCAACACTTTGGGAGGCTGAGGCAGGCGGATCACTTGAGGCCAGGGGTTTAAGACCAACCTGGGCAACATGGCGAAGCCGCATCTCTACCAAAAATACAAAAACAATCAGCCAGGCATGGTGGTGTGCATCCGTAATCTCAGCTACTAGGGAGGCTGAGGCAAGAGAATCGCTTGAACCTGGAAGGCAGAGGTTGCAGTGAGCTGAGATCACACCACTGCACTCCAGCCTGAGCGACAGAGCAAGACTCTGTCTCAAAAATAAAATGAAATTTTAAAAATCCACAAATGTCCACAGACTGATGAATGGACAAAATGTGACATATGCATACAATGGAATATTATTCTGTAATAAGGAATGAAGGACTGAGACATACTACAACATGGATGAACTGTGAAAACAGTATGTTCAGTCAAATTATTTAAACATAAACCGTGGCTGGGCGCGGTGGCTCAAGCCTGTAATCCCAGCACTTTGGGAGGCCGAGAAGGGCGGATCACGAGGTCAGGAGATCGAGACCATCCTGGCTAACAAGGTGAAACCCCGTCTCTACTAAAAAATACAAAAAACTAGCCGGGCAAGGTGGCGGGCGCCTGTAGTCCCAGCTACTCGGGAGGCTGAGGCAGGAGAATGGCGTGAACCCTGGAGGCAGAGCTTGCAGTGAGCCGAGATCCAGCCACTGCACTCCAGCCTGGGTGACAGAGCAAGACTCGGTCTCAAAAAAAAACATAAACCATTTATGATTTTATTTGTGTAGTATAGTCCAACCCATGAAGACAAAACACATTAGTAGGTTCCAGGAGTCAAGGAGGCACTGGGGGAGTGACTGCCAGTAGATATGGGATTATCTTTCGGGGTGGTGAATATGGTTTTTTTTTTTTGAGATGGAGTCTCACTCTCCCCCCCAGGCTGGAGTGCAGTGGCTCAATCTCTGCTCACTGCAAGCTCCGCCTCCTGGGTTCACGCCATTCTCCTGCCTCAGCCTCCTGAGTAGCTGGGACTACAGGCGCCCATCACTACGCCCGGCTAATTTTTTGTATTTTTTTTTATTAGTAGAGACAGGGTTTCACCGTGTTAGTCAGGATGGTCTTGATCTCCTGACCTCGTGATCTGCCCACCTCGGCCTCCCAAAGTACTGGAATTACAGGTGTGAGCCACTAGGCCCAGCCGGAGTGATGAATATGTTCTAAAATTAAATAGTGGTGATGGTTTCAAAATTCTGAAAGTATAAAAAAACTTTGAATTGTATAGTTTAAGTGGATGAGTTTGGCCAGGCATGCTGGCTCACATCTGTAATCCCAGAGCTTTGGGAGGCCAAAGTGTGAGTATTGCTTGAGGCCAGGAGTTGAAAGCTGTAGTGAGCTATGATCACACCACTGTACTCAGGCCTGGGCGACAGAGTGAGACTTTGTCTCTAAAAATAATAATAGTAAAGTAAATAAAAGGATGAGTTTTATGGTATATCAAACTATATTTCAGTGAAGCTGTTCAAAGTAAAAAGCACTCCTCCACCTGACAGCTTTTTAGTTCCCATGGTGGAATCAGCAGCCCTGCCAGGGAAGAATGCCTTCACATGCTTGGGTGATTTCCCCTGGGCCCTGTCCTTCCTCCTCTGATGCTGTGCCGCATCTAAGGCCTTCACAACACTACATGTTTTCATATTTTGTCCAGCTTTTCCACATGTCCTGAGTTGTGGGGCTTCTCAGAATTCATGGTTCACCACCTGAAGCCCCCCAGATAATCTTAAGCTCACATGTGATTTATTTAATTTAATATCTATATTTAGATTTGTATCTCTAGTTCAGGAGTTCTCAAAATGTTTGATATTAGGGCCCCTTTATATTCTTAAATATTATTGAAGGCCCCCAAAGAGTTTTTATTTATATGGATACATATCTGTCAATAATTAGCATATTAGAAGGTAAAATTTTCAATGTTTATTAATTTACTTAGAAATCACAATAAGCCAGGCATAGTGGTGCATGCCTGTAGTTTCAGCTACTCAGGAGGCTGAGGTGGTAGGATCTTTTGAGTTCAGGAGTTTGAAACCGGCTTGGGCAACATAGCAAGACCCATCTCTTTTTTTTTTTTTTTTTTTTTTTTTTTTGAGACGGAGTCTTGCTCTGTCGCCCAGGCTGGAATGCAGTGGCGCGATCTCGGCTCACTGCAAGCTCCGCCTCCCGGGTTCACGCCATTCTCCTGCCTCAGCCTCCCGAGTAGCTGGGACTACAGGCACCCACAACCGCGCCCGGCTAATTTTTTGTATTTTTAGTAGATACGGGGTTTCACCGTGGTCTCGATCTCCTGATCTTGTGATCCGCCCGCCTCGGCCTCCCAAAGTGCTGGGATTACAGGCGTGAGCCACCGCGCCCGGCCAGCAAGACCCATCTCTAAGGAAAATTTTTAGTTGGCAAAGTGGCTCGTGGCTGTAATCCCAACACATTGGGAGGCTGACGTAGGAGGAGCACTTGAGCCCAGGAGTTCAAGACCAGCCTGGACAACATAGTGAGACCTCATATGTATAAAAAAATTGTTTAGGTTAGCTGGTCATGGTAGTATATCCCTGTAGTCTCAGCTACTCAGGAGGCTGAGGTTGGAGGATTGCTTGAGTTTAGGACGTTAAGACTGCGTGAGCCATCATCACACCATTTTACTCCAACCTGGGCAACAGAGCAAGACCTTGTCTCAATCAATCAATCAATCAATCAATTCAGCATGTTAACAGATTTTTTTTTTTTTTTTTTTTTTGAGATGGAGTCTCATTCTGTCGCCCAGGCTGGAGTGCAGTGGTGCGCTCTCAGCTCACTGCAAGCTCCGCCTCCCGGGTTCACACCATTCACCTGCCTCAGCCTCCCGAGTAGCTGGGACTATAGGCACTTGCCACCGTGCCCGGCTAGTATTTTTGTATTTTTTTTTTTTAGTAGAGATGGGGTTTCACCGTGTTAGCCAGGATGGTCTCGATCTCCTGACCTCGTGATCCACCCACCTTGGCCTCCCAAAGTGCTGGGATTACAGGCGTGAGCCACTGCTGCTGGCCTTTTTTTTTTTTTTTTTTTTTTTTTTTTTGAGACGGAGTCATGCTCTGTTGCCCAGGCTGGAGAGCAGTGGTGTGATCTTGGCTCACTGCACCCTCTGCCTCTTGGGTTTAAGTGATTCTCCTACCTCAGCCTCCCGAGTAGCTGGGATTACAGGCACCCGCCACCATGCCTGTCTAATTTTTGTATTTTTAGTGGAGTTGGGGTTTCGCCATGTTGGCCAGGCCAGTCTCGAACTCAAGCTGGTGACCTCAGGTGATCTGCCCACCTCGGCCTCCCAGAGTGCTGGGATTACAGGCGTGAGCCACCGTGCCCGGCCAACCCATTCTTTTTTTTTTTTTTTTTTTTTTTGAGACGGAGTCTTGCTTTGTCACCCAGGCTGGAGTGCAGTGGCACAATCTCCACTCACTGCAAGCTCCGCTTCCCGGGTTCACACCATTCTCCTGCCTCAGCCTCCCGTGTAGCTGGGACTACAGGCGCCTGCCACCACGCCCGGCTCATTTTTTTTTAAATGTATTTTTAGTAGAGACGGGTTTTCACCGTGTTAGCCAGGATGGTCTCGATCTCCTGACCTCGTGATCCGCCCGTCTTGGCCTCCCAAAGTGCTGGGATTACAGGCGTGAGCCACCGCGCCCAGTCCCAACCCATTCTTTATGCCTTTTCCTGACACATTTCTCCCTCTAGGGAGCAAATCTCTTACATTCCTCTGTTGCCAAAGCATTTTATTTATATCCTTATTATGTTATTTATAATGAGGGCATTTACTTTATGTGTCTGCCTCCCTGCCTCCCCTTTTTGAGTTCTGTGAGGATCTGGATTGTATTAAAATAATGTTTTAGCTGAGCGCGGTGGCCCACGCCTGTAATAATCCCAGCACTTTTGGAGGCTGAGACAGTGAGGCACATCACTTGAGGTCAGGAGTTCGAGACCGGCCTGGGCAACATGGCAAAACCCCATCTCTACTAAAAATACAAAAATTAGCCAAGCATGATGGCAGGTGTCTGTAATCCCAGCTACTCGGGGAGCTGAGGCAGGAGAATCACTTGAACCTGGGAGGCGGAGGTTGCAGTGAGCCGAGATCATGCCATTGCATTCTAGCCTGGGTGACTGAGCGAGACTCCATCTCAAAAATAATAATAATGTTTTAATTTTCCGAGATAAATACAATGGCTCATATCTAGTGGACACGAAGTATTTGTTCTGTGAATGAATAGAGCCACACATAAGAACATCTCAAACACTCAGCAGACATTTTTTGCCTAACTGAGCCTTGCCCAAGGGATACCAAGATTAATAAGCACAGTCTTGCTTTCAAGAGCATTCAATACTTACTGTTTCATGTGTCTACTGAGTACTGAAGTGGTTTTTGTAACATACATTTAGGAGTTCCAACCTGGACAACATATTGAGACTTTGTCTCTACTATAAATAAAAAAATTAGCTGGGTTTGATGGCACATTCCTGTAGTCCCAGCTATCCTTATAGTCCCAGCTGCTCAGGAGGCTGAGTCAGGAGGATCGCTTGAGCCCAGGAGGTTGAGTGATAGAACAAGACCCTGTCTCAAAAAAGGAAAAGAAAAAAAACACGTTTAGGAGTTATGTTTCAGCCTTGTAATTTGTCTTATATTCTGACTCCTCCCTCAACCATAGTTTTATAACTTATAAAATGAAGAAAATAGACTGGATGACCTAGACAGCTTAACATTGTTGATTATTTTTAGATTTTTCAGCTCCTTAATTCCTTTCAGTTCTGTTAGAGGCCTACATAGGGCTGAGTGTGGTACCTTGAACTCGGTGGTTGGTTGGCAAATGTTAAAGAAGGAGGTGATGTCAATAATTACCAAAGTCAAATTTGATTTCTATTTTTCTTTTTTTTTTTTTTTTTTGAGATGGAATCTCACTCTGTCACCCAGGCTGGAGTGCAGAGGCACAAACTCCGCTCACTGCAACCTCTGTCCTCCGGGTTCAAGCGATTTTTCTGCCTCAACCACCCAAGCTGGGATTACATAGGTGCACGCCACCATGCCTGGCTCATTTTTGTATTTTTAGTAGAGATGGGGTTTCACCATGTTGCCCAGGCTGGTCTCAAACTCCTGACCTCATGTGATCCGCCTGCCTTAGCCTCCCAAAGTGCTGGGATTACAGGCATGAGCCACACTGTGCCCGGCCCTCTATTTCTCACTCTGTTGATTTTTTAAGTCCCTTCTTTGTGCTTCAGCATATCTGTATATCCTTGATGTAGCTCAGTCTCAACTTTTGTGTACAGTATATATACATATATATGTGTGTATATATATTAAGATTTTACTTTATCCCTTTTAACAATCCTGAGAAGGTGAGGGGATCATTTTTCTTCACTTTTCAACTGAAGAAACTGAGTCCTGAAGGTCATAGCTAAAGGAGCAGCAGAGTCAGACTCAGTCCCAGGGTCTCCTGATCCAAAATCCAGTGTACTCTCTGTTTCCTTGTCTGTCAAATGAGGGTTTCTTCCAGATCTGAGCTCCTGGGTTATCTACCTTTTAACACAGCGAGTCAGTTAGTAGTCTTTGGGAATTAACAGGAACTGGTAACTTGAGCAGAATAGAAATTGGCAAGATCCTGCAGAGTCTCAGAGGACTGGTGAGAAGGTGGAGCCCCAGGCTGGAAAATGGGCATGATTCAGGCTAACTCCTAGGGTTTCAGAAGCAGGGGCCTGAAGGGGTACTGCCACTGAAGGGTCAAACTCCACTGTTTTTCATTCCCTACTCAAGATGGAGAGCAAGGGAGGAGCAGTCTGTTGGTGTGGCTTGAGTCATCTACACATCCTTTGGTTAGTGAAGTGGTTCTCAACTGGGAGCAATTTTGTCCTCCCAGCGGGTGATACATAAAGGCATTTTTAGTTATAAGGGTAAGAGATTGCTCCTGGCATTTAGTGGATAGAGGCCAGGGATGATGTTAAATGTGGTTTCTGCAGTGCACAGGACAGCCCTCTAGGATGAAGAATTATCCACCCACAAATGTCAGTAGTGGTGACAGGTTGGGAAGCCTTGGGTTGGGTTAGGGCACGTTAACTAATAGTCCCACCAGACAGGAGGAAACTCAAGTGCTATTACTGAGAAAACATGGAGTAGATGCTGGAAAGCCAAAAAACAATTTTAAAGGTACTTCAGGCCAGGTGTGGTATCTCACACCTGTAATCTGAGCACTTTGGGAGGCCAAGGCAGGCATATCACTGAGTCCAGGAGTTTGAGACTAGCCTGGGCAACATGGTGAAACCTCTGTCTCTACAAAAAATACAAAAGTTAGCTAGGCATGGTGGCACACACTTATAGTCCCAGCTACTCAGGAGGCTGAGGCAGGAGGGATGGCTTGAGCCCGGGAGGTGAAAGTTGCAGTGAGCAGAGATGGTGCCACTGCACTCCAGCCTGGGCAAGAGAGTGACACCCCATCTCAAAAAAATAAAGGTATCATAAACTGGGGCAATCTGAGACTGTGAGGATGAATTACATACTTGTAAATGTAGTGCTTGAGGCTTCTTAGGAAAGGGGGTCATTAATAAAATATTTGAAATTCTGGGCCAGAAGTGGTGGCTCATTCCTGTAATCTCAGCACTTTGGGAGGCTGAGGGAGGAGGATAACCTGAGACCGGGAATTTGAGACCAGCCTGGGCAACATAGTGAGACCCGTCTCTAAAATTTTTTTTTTTTTTTTTTTTTTTTGAGACAGAGTCTTGCTCTGTCGCCCAGGCTGGAGTGCCGTGGCGTGATCTCGGCTGACTGCAAGCTCCACCTCCTGGGTTCACACCATTCTCCCGCCTCAGCCTCCCGAGTAGCTGGGACTACAGGTACCAGCCACAATGCCCGGCTAATTTTTTCATATGTTTAGTAGAGACAGAGCTTCACTGTGTGTTAGCCAGGATGGTCTCGATCTCCTGGCCTCGTGATCCGCCCATCTCGACCTCCCAAAGTTCTAAATGTTTTAAAATAAAATTAGGTCGGGCGCAGTAGCTCATGCTTGTAATCCCAGCACTTTGGGAGGCCAAGGTAGGCGGATGACCTGAGGTCAGGAGTTTGAGACCAGCCTGCCCAACATGGCAAAACCCCGTCTCTGCTAAGAATACAAAAATTAGCCAGGCATGGTGGTGCACACCTGTAGTCCCAGCTAGTCCCGGCTACTTGAGAGGCTGAGGACCAAGAATTGCATGAACCCGGGAGGCAGAGATTTCAGTAAGTCAAGATTGCGTCACTGCACTCCAGCCTGGGCAACAGAGCGAGACTCTGTTTCAAAAAAAATTAATTGATTTAATTAACTGGCATAGCGACAAGCACCTGTAGTTCCAACTACTTGACAGGCTGAGGCAGGAGAATCTCTTGAGCTTAGGAGTTTGAAGCTGCAGTGGCTATCATTGCACCACTGCAGTCTAACCTGAGCAGCAGAGTGAGACCTCAATTATTAAAAAAAAAAAAAAACAAGAAAAAATTGAAACTCAGAACTTTGTAAAGGGATTCTAAGTGCTTATTTTTTAAAAGTATTCTTGGAAATCACATTTTCTTGTAGTGTAACCTGTAAAGAACAGTGCATACATATATATAATTTATATCTAAACCTAATTCATAATTTAGGTTTTTGGGTGGTTTTTTTTGTTTGTTTTTGTTTTTGTATTTTTTGAGACAGAGTCTCGCTGTGTCACCCAGGCTGGAGTGCAGTGGTGCAATCTCGGGTCACTGCAACCTCCACCT
Source organism: Macaca nemestrina (assembly GCF_043159975.1). NCBI lineage: Eukaryota > Metazoa > Chordata > Mammalia > Primates > Cercopithecidae > Macaca > Macaca nemestrina. The sequence continues at coordinate 132,202,918 of NC_092132.1, read as the reverse complement.
CCCATGTTCAAGCAATTCTCCTGCCTCAGCCCCCTGAGTAGCTGGGACTATAGATGTGCACCACCACACCTGACTAATTTTTGTATTTTTAGTAGAGACGAGAGTTTCACCATGTTGGCCAGGGTGGTCTTGAACTCCTGACCTCAGGCGGTCCACCCACTTTGGTCTCCCAGAGTGCTGGGATTACAGGCATGAGCCACTTGTGCCCAGACCATAATTTAGGTTTTTGAGGGTAAGTGTGAACACAAACTTAGAATGAACCACACTCCACTAGAATCAAAACCAAATTAAATTAAAGCACTTTTAAAGGGAACTTCCATTTTAAGTTGAACTGAACTTATCCTCTTGAATTTATTTTATTTTATTTTTTTTCGAGATGGAGTTTCGCTCTTGTTACAATCTCAGCTTGCTACAACCTCCACCTCCTGGGTTCAAGTGATTCTCCTGCCTCAGCCTCCCAAGTAGCTGCGATTACAGGTGCTCGCCACCATGCCCGCCTACTTTTTGTATTTTTAGTAGAGACGGGATTTCAGCATGTTGGCCAGGCTGGTCTTGAACTCCTGACCTCAAGTAATCCACCCACCTTGGCCTCCCAATGTGCTGGGATTACAGGCGTGAGCCACCATGCCAGGCCCTTCTTGAATTATTGAAGTTGAACACCTGCCGGGCGTGGTGGCTCACGCCTGTGATCCCAGCACTTTGGGAGGCCAAGGCCGGTGGATCATGAGGTCAGGAGATCGAGACCATCCTGGCTAACGCAGGGAAACCCCGTCTCTACTAAAAATACAAAAAATTAGCTGGGCATGATGGTGGGTGCCTGTAGTCCCAGCTATTCTGGAGGCTGAGGCAGGAGAATGGTGTGAACCCGGGAGGCGGAGCTTGTAGTGAGCCGAGATCGCGCCACTGCACTCCAGCCTGGGCGACAGAGCGAGACTCCGTCTCAAAAAAAAAAAAAAAAAAAAGAAGAAGTTGAACACAACTAGAACACGATTATATTCCCTAAATGGGGAAAAAAGTATTCTTCAAATTGATTCAAGCAAGCATTTAATTTAATTTGGACCCATAGACAATTCACATATCTAGCTGTTTGCTCATTACTTAGTTCCAGTAAAAATGTTTCACAGCATACCAGATTGTAGGATAATACTTAGTAAAGGGTCTTTTTACTTGTCAGCAACTTGAGATGTTGCAAATAGGTAAAAATCTGATGGCGGCGGATCTGTGGCATATGTGGTCTTATGTTAGAATTTCTCTAACACTTTACCTCATTCTTTGCCCAGACAGTTATTAGTGTTAAATCCAATAGAAGGAAAGTTGATTCAGCCTGTAGTTTTCCCACCATTCCTTTGAACTTGTTTGCATTGTTTGTGGATAAGCTGTATGCGTGTGACTCATAACTTGCTTGTTTTGCTTTCATGTTTTATAACACCTTTGCTGCACCAGGCGTGTTTTACTACCCCAAGGAAGTCTAAAAATGATCAGAAGCTTTTTTTCCCTGCCCTCTAGGCACAGTAGCTTTGAGACTAACTGCAAAAGGATCTGCCCTGACTCCAGGTTGCACAATGTGAGTAGGCCTCTCACTGACTGTGGTCCGTAGCCTGAGGGCCCTGTGAGTCACCACATCCTGGCTGTCATTTCAGGTGAACCACTGTCTACCAGAGAAGATTGTGGTATACCGTGATGGAGTGTCTGATGGCCAACTGAAGACAGTTGCCAACTATGAGATTCCTCAACTACAGAAGTGTTTTGAGGCTTTTGAGAATTATCAGCCCAAGATGGTGGTGTTCGTAGTTCAGAAGAAAATCAGTACTAATCTATATCTGGCTGCTCCTCAGCACTTTGTGACTCCTACTCCTGGAACTGTGGTAGATCATACGATAACAAGCTGTGAGTGGTAAGTGAGTAAAATATGTAGTATTGGAGGAAGAATAAGTTGGAGATGTTATCACTTTCCTGAGTATTGGAATGGGGAGGTTTCCTGGAGAGGTGTGGACTAGAATCTCAGAGATGCTACCATTAAAAGAATGAAGCTTTAAAAAATATTTAAGGGCCTGGCATGGTGGCTCACACCTGTAATCCCAACACTTTGGGAGGCCGAGGCTGGTAGATCACCTGAGGTCAGGAGTTCAAGACTAGCCTGGCCAACATGGCAAAACCCTGTCTACTAAAAATACAAAAATTAACCATGTGTGATGGTGTGTGCCTGTAATCCCAGCTACTCAGGAGATTGAGACAGGAGAATCACTTGAACCCAGGAGGCAGAGGTTGCAGTAAGCTCAGATCAGGCTACTGTAATCCAGCCTGGGCAACAGAAAGAGACTCTGTCTCAAAACAAAAAAAGATTTTAAAACAAGAAAGCTTTTACCTGTTAAGTGTAAAGTTGAGCATACATTGTTTTGCTAAGATAGTGTATGCTTAACTTCTAAAGGTAGATAAGGGAGTTTCTACCACCATTTTTTTTTTTTTTTTCCTTTTTGAGGCAGGGTCTCACTTTGTTGTCCAAGCTGGAGTGCAATGATGTGATCTCAGCTTACTGCAGCCTCAACCTCCTTAGGCCCAGGTGATCCTTCCACCTCAGCCTCCTGAGTAGCTGGGACATTAGGCGTATGCCCAACTAATTTTTGTATTTTTTGTAGAGATAGGGTCTTGCCGTGTTGCCCAGACTGGTCTTGAACTCCCGGGCTCAAGGAATCTGCCTGCCTCAGCCTTCCAAAGTGCTAGGATTATAGGCGTGAGTCACTGCACCCAGCCTGCTACCAGCACCACCATTCTTCAGTAGCCTCTTGAGTCAGGAGACCTGGGTTCTAATCCTGGCCTGGCCTCTGTGTCCTTGGTCCAGTCATTTGACCTCTCTGAGCCTTAGTTGAAGGAGCTAGAATGATCTCCAGGATCTTTGCCAGCTCTGTCTGGCCGAATCTGACCATATCACTGATTTGTGGTTTTTCCTTCCTAGGGTGGATTTCTACCTTCTTGCCCATCATGTACGGCAGGGCTGTGGCATTCCTACGCATTATGTCTGTGTTCTCAACACTGCAAACCTGAGCCCTGATCATATGCAGAGGTGGGCCCGTCAGTAACTTACTCTTACTCTTTCTTAAATAATTCCGGCGTGCTAGCTAAGATGAATTCACTCTTCACTCTCAAATACATTTACCTCTTGATTTTCTTCTTCATATCTGTGACAATACTAGTGTCTTTTTGAGGAGTGATTAGAAATCCTGGTTTTATATTAAAATTACTTAAAGAGCTTTAAAAAATATTGATGCCAGGCTTCCCCCCAAATATTCTGAGGCATCTGTATTCTTTAAATCTGTTCCAGGTGATTATGATATACAGCCAGACTTGAGACCCAACGTCATTGAGTTCAGATTATGTAAATACTCCACTAGGGTACTTACCTGTCTCCAGCCTTTTCTTGTAAACAAGAAATATTTTCTCTTTGTTTTCCTATAAAAACAGGAGGCCGGTGCGGTGGCTCTTGCCTGTAATCCCAGCACTTTGGGAGGTTGAGGTGGGCGGATCACCTGAGGCCAGGAGTTTGAGACCAGCCTGACCAACATAGCAAACCCCTCACCCCCATCTCTACTAAAAATAGAAAAATTAGCCGGGCGTGGTGGCGCATGCCTGTAATCCCAGCTACTCGGGAGGCTGAGGTGGGAGAATCTCTTGAACCCGGGAGGAGGAGGTTGCAGTGAGCTGAGATTGCGCCATTGCACTCCAGCCTGGGCAACAGAGCAAGACTCCGCCTTAAAAAAAAAAAAAAAAAAAAAAAACACACACACAGGGAAGTGCCTACATTGAGAAGATTTACCCATGTCGTCTGACTTATGAATAGTGGGAATAGAAACAAGTCCACCTAAAAATAATGATTCTAAAAAGCTGCATCATGTATTCCTCTGCTCCCCAGTTTTCAGGAAGGTGTGCTCTGTGTCATATGCCTGTGGGTATTGTATTGTATTGCATGCCACAAATTGAAGGTGGAGGATGATGAGAATTATGTATTCTTCTTGGCCTACAGGCTGACTTTCAAACTGTGCCACATGTACTGGAATTGGCCTGGCACCATCAGAGTTCCAGCTCCTTGCAAGTATGCCCACAAGCTAGCTTTCCTGTCAGGACATATCCTGCATCATGAACCAGCCATCCAGCTGTGTGAGAACCTGTTCTTCCTGTGACTGCGCAGCCTGGAGATGGGCTGGTGAGAAGACAGGCAGCCTCTGAACTCAGCTGTGACTATTGCAGAATCAACGGAGACTGAAGTGGGCTTTTGTGTTATTTTCCCTTTCTCCAACCCTGTAGAATAAGATTTCTTTTTTGTTTTTTAAAGCTAATATTGCCAAGAAGTAAGTTTCTAAGTAACAGCTGAAAATGGCCTTGTTGTCTATGTAGAGCAAGTTACGGTAGTACTGCCGCTCTGCAGGTAGAGCAGGTGACTCTGGGGGACCATTAAAAGCCTCCAGCCAGGCGCGGTGGTTCATACCTGTAGTCCAAGCACTTTGGGAGGCCGGGGTGGGTGGATCATGAGGTCAGGAGATCGAGACCATCCTGGCCAACATGGTAAAACACCATCTCTACTAAAATACAAAAAAATTAGCCTGGCGTGGTGGTGCACGCCTGTAGTCCCAGCTACTCAGGAGGCTGAGGCAGGGGAATCCCTTGAATCCGGGAGGCGGAGGTTTCAGTGAGCTGAGATTGTGCCACTGCACTCCAGCCTGGTGACAGAGCAAGACTCTGTCTCAAAAAAAAAAAAAAAAAAAGCCAACATGAGCTGCAGAAACCTGCAGAAGCAGCCATTATACTTCTAAGCTGTGCCCACCAAGTGGTTCCCATTTCTGGAGCCAGAGATGATAATTAATGAAGTCATCGCATGTTTCCTAAAAAGAATAAGTCAGGCAACTGGGAAAGGCAGTGGAAGGTCTGTGAAGCAAAGTTTTCGAGTAGATACTGCTATTACTGGCAGGTGTGCAAGGCGCATAGTAAAATCAGTTTGTGGCATAGGTAGGCCCTTGCTGACTAAATCCTTTCTGGGGATTGAATTGATGATGTCCTGTGACTTGAGTTGGATTTGAAAATGGCTTCCCTTGGCCTCTTGAAAGAGTGCAGATGAAGCTTTTTCCGTAGCTTTCGGTAACTTTCCAGCTTACCATGTCGATTTCTTCCTCCCCCAAATATACACATGCTCTTTTGCTCTTTGTGCCTGGTCTTCAGTAATTTTTAGTTTTTTAACAGGTGGAAAAAATCTAGCAGCTAGGCAAGGTCAGGTTGGGGTGGGAGTTTTTAGTGAGCTTTTCTCCCAAGTGTGTGGCCTTTATTTCTATTTATATATGTTTGTAAATGGAGTGACCCCCTTTCTCTTGCAAAATAACCTCTTCCTGGCTGTTGGCTCACTTTGCTGGAATTTTTCTGAATCCAGGTTAAGATTTCCAGAAGTCAGCTTTGGAAAACGTGACGCTCCTACCAAAGTCCAGAAGGTTTAGAAAGTTGTCACATACCATGGGTTTCAGTGTTTTTGGAAAGCCGTTTTTTTCTGTTTTTTTTCCCCCCCTCCATTTTAGAATCTTCTCCCAGTCCCTTTGGGCCTAGTTCTGTCTCATCTTGCTTTATTGGGTTTTAAAAGCCAGTCTTATTTAACCTTTTCTAATTTGTATTTATGTACTTATTTATTTTTTGGTATGATGGCAGGGAGGGGACAAAGCAGAAATACCCCTTTTATATGACAGTGTGTGAGAAAAGAAACTTTAGCTTAAAAATCCTTAAAATGTGCTCACTTCAGCAGCACATATACTAAAATTGAAATGATATAAAGAAGATTACCATATAGAAAAAAAGAAAAAATATTTCCTTAAACCAAGAAAACCAAGAATGTTTTTAGTTTGTTGCGGTGCCCAGCAGAGGTTGAGGAGGGATGGGTGGTGTTGGTGCACTTCTGGTTTCATTTGGAGTGTGGGACATTAGGGTGAGACAAGGACCTGGAATTTAAAAACCACGGAATCAAACACTGTGAACCACTGGTCTCTGGCTAAACAGATCAGTTTTCTGATTTTCTTTGGAAGCATTTTGAATTTTTCTGTTGAAGTTAGATTTCCTAATAGTCTTTTTCTCTTAGATAACCAGAACAAATGGTTGAATACATTATAATACAAAAATTTCTTCACTTTTTATTCTTGGTTTTCTTGCCTTGTTTTTCGGTTTTAATGCCAAATGATTGGGTCATGGGGTGGGAAATAAAAACAACTTTGTATAACAATGTATAGTTGTGTTTGAAATAATGTCATTTATTTATTATTATATTGATGTAATTATTTTTCTTCAGAGAGCTGCAGCACTTCCTAGAAACACTCATTACTCTGCTTTAAGGTGCAACTCCAGTGTTAGTAGTCAGGTAATTTCATCATGAGCTGGATAAGAAGACTTATTGAAAAAGACAGTAGCCGCCTCACTTCTCGGAGAGATGAGGCACTTTTACTCTGTGTGTGTGTGTGTGTGTGTGTGTGTGTGTGTGTGTGTGGTTTTTAGCTCTCTTTTTCCCATCAGACAATTTCTGTTACCCTAGTCAGAGCCAGAGTGCGTCCACTTGCAAGGGCAGCCTCCTCACCACTCCACTCTTTTAACGCTTGCCCTTCTTTACATATACCTCACTGTGTGTCTGTCACCATTGAAATACCTTCCCTGGGTACAAAAATCCTGTTAGAAGGAATAAGATCTGGTGTTCAGTGGCACAGTAGAGCAACTATAGTTAACAAAAATTTATTGTACATTTCAAAATACAGGAGTGGAATTGGAATGTTCCTAACACAAAGAAATGATAAATGAGCCAGGTGCCATGGCTCATGCCTGTAATCCCAGCACTTTGGGAGGCTGAGGTGGGTGAATCATTTGAGCTCAGGACTTCAAGACCAGCCTGGGCAACATAGCAAGACCCTGACTCTACAAAACATACAAAACTTGGCCAGGCTTGGTGGTGTGTGCCTATAGTCCCAGCTACTCAGGAGACTAAAGCAGGAGGATTGCTTGAACCCAGGAAGCAGAGGTTGCAGTGAGTCAAGATTGTGCCACCGCCCTCCAGCCTGGGTGACAGAGCAAGATTCTGTCTCAAAAAATAAAAAAAGAAAAAAGATAAATGTTTGAAGTGATAGTCAGTTACCCTGATTTGGTTCTTACACATCATATGCTTGTATCAGAATATCACATGTATGCCATAAATACGTACCACCACTATGTATCCAAAAATTTAAAAGTTTCAAATACCTTCCCAAAGCACCTAGCTGTTCACTTAAGCACTACATTTCTTTAGAATACTACAGTTTTCCTATTTATTTAGAAACTCTGTGCTTCCTGAACTCATTCTAGAAAGAACCTCATTTCTGTGCAGTAGTCTCTCATCCATGGGGAATACATTTGAATAACCCCAGCGGTTGCCTGAAACCTCAGATGGTACTGAATCCTATATATACGGTACTATGTAATTTGAATCTGAAACTCAGGATGTCTATTAAGTGACTAATGTGTGGCATCACTGGTGTGGACATTCTGGACAGACATGATTCATGTTCCCGGGGGATGGAGTGGGACAACGTGAAGTTTCATCACACTGCTCAGAACAGTTTGCAATTTATAACATGAATTTCTGGAATTTTCCATTTAATAGTTTTGGACTTTGGCTGACCAAGGGCAACTGAAACCTCAGAAAATGAAAGCATGGTAAGGAGAGACTGCTGTACGGTGTGACAGGGTCCTGTTTACTTGGGCAGCATTTTGTTGAATGGTGTGAAAAATGAAGGAATTTTAGAAATGACTGTATATTTTAAAACCTTAAAATTTGGGCCTGAAATTAATTTTTCTAGAGACTTGGGATTATTAGAGAAGACCCTGTTTTTTCTTTCTGGCTCTGTGGCTAGCTGAGTTACTTAGTAACTTTTCCTGCCTAGAGTTTTCTTTTTTCAAAAAATGAGGAACATCAAGAGCATGAGAACAAAAGCCACAGACTGAAAGAAAATATTTGCAGAATACACATCTGATCAAGGATTGTTATCCAAAATATCCAAAGAACTCTTTAAACTTAATAAGGAAGCTAGTCAGTTTTTTTTTTTTAAATCGGCAGTAGACCTGTACAGACATCACCAAAGATGCACAGATGGTATATAAGCGTATGAAAAGATGCTCCACATCATATATCCACATGAAAAGATGCTCCACATCATATATCCTTAGGGAACTGCAAATTAAAACAAGGTACCCATTCCATACCTGGTAGAATAGCCAAAATCCAAAACACTAACAACGCCACATGCTGGTGAGGTTGCAGAGCCACAGGAACTGATACAGCTACTTGAGAGTTTTCAATAAAAGTAAATAGGATTACAAAACAACATACATAATCTTATCACATGGTGCAGCAGTCGTACTCCTTGGTGTTTATTTACCCAAAGGGGATGAAAACTCATGTCCACACAAAAGCCTGCACACGGACATTCATAGGAGCTGTATTCATCGTTGCCAAAACTTGGAAGCATCCAAGATGTACTTCAGTAGGTGAATGGATAAACTGCACCACGACAGTGGAATATTATTCAGCACTAAAAGGAAAGGAGCTATCAAGTCATGGAAAGACACAGAGGAACTTAAATGTATATTACTTAATTGGAAAAAGCCAATCTGGAAAGGCTATATATGACTGCAACACATGACATTGTGGAAAAGGCAAAACTGTGTAGATAGTAAAAGGATCAGCAGTTTGGCCAGGTGCAGTGGCTCACCTGCAATCCCAGCACTTTGGGAGGCTGAGGTGAGCAAATCTTGAGGTCAGGAGTTCGAGGCCAGCCTGGCCAACATGGTGAAACCCCGTCTCAACTAAAAGTACAAAAATTAGCTGGGTGTGGTGGCGGGCACCTGTAATTCCAGCTACTCGGGAGGCTGAGGCAGGAGAATCGCTTGAGGCAGGAGGCGGAGGTTGCAGTGAGCTGAGATCACGCCATTGCACTCCAGCCTGGGTGATAAGAGCAAAACTCTGTCTCAAAAAAAAAGGATCAGCAATTGTGGAGAGAGAGATGAATGGGCAGAAACAAAGGATTTTTAGGGCAGTGGAACTACTCACTGTGATGCTGTAATGGTGAATACATGTCATTATGAATCTGTCTGATCCCACAGAATGTACACCAAGAGTGAACCCTGATGTAAACTATGGACTCTGGGTAATATGTCAGTGTAGGTTTATCACCGATAACAAACTTACCAGGGAAAAAAGGAGAAGGGAGTGGGGAAGGGAGGAAGGTTAATATTTGTTACAAGAAGGAAAGGGAAGCCGAGTGGTACTAGCACAGCTCCCAGGATTCTGGTTTCATTCCAGGTAGGGCCAGGACATAACAGCCTGAGCCCCTGCGAAGTGCAGGATTGCTTGCTACAGCTGAGTCTCCTGCATGAAGAGAGCAGGAAGCTGGAAGGGGACTAGAGAACCCTGTGCCAATCATGCTGGGGCAGCCACAGGGAAATGTGTTGTTTGACCAGGGAAATGGATACGGTGAAAAAGACATCCATGAAAAATCCCCAAGCCTGGACCACGTACAGATGTGTGCAGCCTGAATTTTTGTTACCAGCATGCTGAAGGACCACAAGCTGAAAAATTAACGTAAAGATTGGCCCAGACTTGTGAAAGCTCCAGAGCCTTGTGGAAACCAATGCAGTCCATTAGATTGTCCCACAAAGAGGTATAAATAGGACCTATGGAAGAGAAGAGAGAGAGAGAATGAGCAGGTCCAACATGTGTCTGAGAAGTTCCTGCAGGTTAAAATAGAATAGGTGGCACACAGTATGGAAGATGCAAAGACTGAGAATTTTCCAGAATGAAAGATATGTGCCAGTGTAGTGGCTTATACCTGTAATCCCAGCACTTTGGGAGGCCAAGGTGGGTGGATCTCGAGCTCAGGAGTTTTAGACCAGCATGAGCAACATGGTGAAACTCTGTCTCTACAAAAGAAATAAGAAATTAGCCAGGCATGGTGGCACATGCCTGTAGTCCCAGGTACTCAAGAGGCTGAGGTGGGAGGATCACTTGAGCCCAGGAGGTTAAGGATGCAGCGAGCTGTGATCGCACCACTGCACTCCAGCCTGGGTGACAGAGTGAGACCTTATCACAAAAAAAAAAAAAAAAAAAAAAAATTCATCCAACTGAAGAAACGTACTGGGGATAAAGAAAAGCATATATGGCTGGGCGCTGTGGCTCACACCTGTAATCCCAGCACTTTGGGAGGCTGAGGCAGGCAGATCACATGAGGTCAGGAGTTCGAGACCAGCCTCCTGGAGAAACCCCGTATCTACTAAAAATACAAAATTAGCCAGGCGTGGTGGTGCATGCCTGTAATCCCAGCTACTCGGGAGCCTGAGGCAGGAGAATCGCTTGAACCGGGGAGGTGGAGGTTATGGCGAGCTGAGATTGCGCCATTGCACTCCAGCCTGGGCAACAAGAGTGAAACTCTGTCTCAAAAAAATAAATTTAAAAAAAGCATATCCATTGCTAGATAAACTATAGTGAAACTATAGAACATGAAAGACTGAGAATCATGAAAACAAAACAGCCAGATATGATCCAGCAATTCCACTATTGGGTATATACCCAAAGGAACTGAAATCAGTATGCTGGGTGGGGCGTGGTGACTCACACCTGCAATTCTAGCACTTTGGGAGGCCGAGGAGGGTGGATCATTGGGGGCCAGGAGTTCCAGACCAGCCTGGCCAACCTGTTGAAAACCTGTCTCTACTAAAAATACAAAAATTAGCTGGGTGCGGTGTTCCACGCCTGTAATCCCGGCTACTCAGGTGGCTGAGGCATGAGAATCACTTGAACCCTGGAGGCAGAGGTTGTAGTGAGCCGAGATGGTGTCACTGCACTTCAGCCTGGGTGACAGAGCGAGTCTTGGTCTCCAAAAAGAAGAAAGAAATCAGTATGCCGAAGAGATTATGTGCACTCCCATGTTCATTGCAGCACTGTTCACAGCCAAGATACGGAAACAACCTAAGTGTCCATCAGCGGATGAATGGATTTTTAAAATGTGGCACATTTACACAATGGAATACTATTCTGCCTTAAATAAAAAACAGGACATTCTGTCACTCATGACAACCTGAATGAACTTAGAGGACATTACGTTAAGTGAAATAAGCCAGGCACAGAGAGACAAATACCATATGAGCTCACTTGTATGTGGAATCTAAAAAAGTCAAACTTATAGAAGTAGAGAGTAGAAAGGGAGTTACCAGATACTGGGTGGGGGTAGAGGGAGGTTGACGGGGAAAAGGAGACATTGGTCAATGGGTATAAAGTTACAGTTAGGAAGAATAAGTTCTAGTGTTCCATTGCACAGCACAGTGACTGTAGTTAATACTGTATATTTTATTTGTTTATTTGTTTTTTGAGATGGAGTTTCGCTGTTTTTGCCCAGGCTGGAGTGCAATGGCGCGATCTCGGCTCACTTCAACCTCCGCCTCCCGGGTTCAAGCAATTCTCCTGCCTCAGCCTCCCGAGTAGCTGGGATTACAGGCATGCGCCACCATGCCTGGCTAATTTTGTATTTTTAGTAGAGACGGAGTTTCTCCATGTTGGTCAGGCTGGTCTTGAACTCCTGACCTCAGGTGATCCACCCACCTCGGCCTCCCAAAATGCTGGGATTACAGGCGTGAGCCACCACACCCCGCCTAATACTGTATATTTTAAAATAGTGAAAAGAATTTCAAATGTTCCCACTACAAAGGAATGAATTTTTTTTTAAAGGAATAGCCTGACAAAGACAAGGCAAAAAAGAATATGTATATATAATATATATATATTTGAGATGATAGATATGCTAAGTACCCAGATCTGATCATTCCACAATGTATACAGGTATCCAAACATCACATTGTACCCCATGAATATGTACAATTATTATTTGTCAATTAGACAAAACCAACCAGAAGTTAGAGAGATTGCTTACAAAGAAAGTCAAACCACCAGCATACACTTCCTGAACCACAGTAGATGCCTTAAGACAAGAGGAATAGAAATTTTAAAATGCAACTGTAGGCCGGGCGCAGTGGCACATGCCTGTAATCCCAGCACTTTGGGAGGCCAAGGTGGGCAGATCGCCTGAGGTCAGGAGTTCAAGACCATCCTGGCCAACATGGTGAAACCGCGTCTCTACTGAAAATACAAAAATTAGCCGGGTGTGTTGGTGTGCACCTGTAATCCCAGCTATTCAGGAGGCTGAGGCAGAAGAATCACTTGAACCTAGGAGGCAGAGGTTGCAGTGAGCAGAGATTGTGCCACTGCACTCCAGCCTGGATAACAGAGCGAGACTCCATCTCAAAAAAAAATAAAAATTGCAACTGTAAACTTGGAATTGTATTCCCAACTAAACATTCATTCACAGGTGAGGACAAAAATAATATTTGAAAAATAAAGATCAGGACAGAAATTAATGAAATGAAGAACAGAAAACCGATAGAGAAAATCAACAAAACAAGTTGGTTCTTTGAAAATATTAGCAAAATGGGCAAACCTTTAGCTAGAATGACAGAGAAAAAACACTCAAATTACCAAAATCAGGAATGAAAGAAGGCATATTGCTACCAAACTTATAGGGAATAAAAAATATATATACTGTAAGGGAATACTATGAACAGTTGTTTACCCAAAAATTAGACAACTTAGCTAAAATGCACAGATTTCTTTTTTTTTTTTTTTTTTTTTTTTTGAGACGGAGTCTCGCTCTGTCACCCAGGCTGGAGTGCAGTGGCCGGATCTCAGCTCACTGCAAGCTCCGCCTCCCGGGTTCACGCCATTCTCCTGCCTCAGCCTCCCGAGTAGCTGGGACTATAGGCGCCTGCCACCTCGCCCGGCTAAGTTTTTGTATTTTTAGTAGAGACGGGGTTTCACTGTGTTACCCAGGATGGTCTCGATCTCCTGACCTCATGATCCGCCCGTCTCGGCCTCCCAAAGTGCTGGGATTACAGGCTTGAGCCACCGCGCCCGGCCAAATGCACAGATTTCTATAGCTTACTAAACCAAGTACTTTTCCCAGTTGTCTTCTTTTGTGTGTCAAAACCAGCAGATGACAACAGAAATGAACAATTGAGGCCTCTAAAACTCTTCTCTTTCAGCTGACAAGGCAGGGAGCTAGTACTTGAGTCCTCTGACATGATTTGGGGTTGAATAGAACCTTCACATTCCTTCCAATCCTCTTAAATTTGTTAAGCCATCCCAAAACAGAAAATTCATTTTTCCCTGAGAAAGTACCAGAGAAATCTGGTCACTGACCTCCAGACAGACTAAGAAAAGCGGGCCTAAGGCCGGCACGGTGGCTCACGCCTATAATCCCAGCACTTTAGGAGGCCGGGGCAGGCGGATTGCCTGAGGTCTGGAGCTTGAGACCAGCCTGGTCAACATGGCAAAAATCCGTCTCTACTAAAAATACAAAAATTAGCCAGGCGTGGTGGCGTGCACCTGTAATCACACCTACTCGGGAGGTTGAAGCAGGAGAACCATGTGAACCCGGGAGGTGGAGGTGGCAGTGAGCAGAGATCACGCCATTGCACTCCAGCCTGGGCAACAAGAGTGAAACTCCATCTCAAAAAAAAAGAAAGAAAAAAGAAAAGCTGGCCTAAGACCTGGGATGCAGTGGGATTTTGCCCCATCCACCTGATCAAGTTGCTTACCTTGTCACCACAAACCGCACAGAGGGCTTTCATCTGGAGTCCCCAGCCCGTTCTCCGCACAATCAGGTCTGGAATCTCATTTCTCTGGCTGATTTCCCAAGGCTGTTCTGTTCACCTCAGCTACGGGAAATCTGGCTACGTATCTTTTGGCAGGTAGCTGTGGTGTCTTGTCAGAAGCGAAACAGTAGCAATGAAAATGTCAGATTTTTGTGCTATGTTTCCTTAAGTATTGCCCAACACCAAACTTCTAGTGAGCCAGCCCGTTCATTCATCCAGCAAATATTTATTGAAACTGTGTTATGTGCAAGATGTTACATTAGGAGATACAGGTATATAGGGAAATCTCATGTAATCAAGGCAGATTAAAGTCTAGTTGGAGATTAAAGTGAAATAATTTTTTTGTTTTTTTGAGATGGAGTTTCGCTTTTGTTGCCCAGGCTGGAGTGCAATGGCGTGATCTCCAGCTCATCGCAACCTCTGCCTCCTGGGTTCAAGCAATTCTCCTGCCTCAGCCTCCCAAGCAGCTGGGATTACAGGCATGTGCCACCACACCTGGATAATTTTGTATTTTTAGTAGAGACGGGGTTTCTCCATGTTGGTCAGGGGGTCTCGAACTCCCGACCTCAGGTCATCCACCTGCCTCAACCTCCCAAAGTGCTGGGATTACAGGCGTGAGCCACTGTGCCCGGCAAAGTGAAATAATTTTAAGGGAAAAAATATAAGTACCATAAACCATATAAAGTTTTAATTCTGTGGATTACAACCTAATAATGGTCATGAAGTCAACTTAGTGGGTTTGTTACCCCTTTTTTTTAAAAAAAAATATGCATTGCAATGCATATCTTTATGGATATTTTGTGAAATTTTTGTTTGCTATATTGTTATTTATATTGGAGTTGCAGTGTTAAATGTTTTTCATGTGGGTTACAGTCAAAAAATATGAAAGGGTAGTTCAGAATTCTGGATTCAGAAAAATCCAGAAGTTTGCAGATGAGAGGTGACTTTGGGGAGTTAGAATTTTGACAAGTGAAAATGAGTAATGAGAGGAAAAAGTGGAGAGCAGAGGCCGGGCGCAGTGGCTCACGCCTGTAATCCCAGCACTTTGGGAGGCCGAGGTGGGCAGATCATTTGAGCTTGGAGTTCGGGATCAGCCTGGCCAACATGGTGAAACCGTGTCTCTAGTAAAAATATAAATATTAGCCAGGCAGGGTGGTGGGTGCCTGTAATCCCAGCTACTCAGGAGGCTGTGGCAGGAGAACCACTTGAACCTGGGAGGGGGTGGTTACAGTAAGCTGAGATTGCGCCACTGCACTCCAGCCTGGGCTGCAGAGTGAGACTCTGTCTCGAAATAATAATAATAATAATAATAATAATAATAATAAAGTGGAGAGCAGAGAGAAGTGGGTCTCCAAGCCTGGCACCAGGAATGAGAAACTGAGAACTACCCAGCAACAAGGAAGGATTTAGGGGATACCTAAAGAATTTTGTGTGTGGGAAGATATGGAGAGTTAAGACCTTTTGTTAATAATTAATTGTATTCCCTAATGGATTACTGATAGCTTATCAGCTCTGCTTGCCTATGTGGACTTTGACAGCTCCACCTTTAGTGTGGTTGAAAACAAGTGAGAACGCCATGATAGGCCCGGTGGTGGGGTGTCTGGTCCTGCCCCCTCTCTGCCCAGCAATCTCCTTGAAGGGTGCCTAGTTCTCCTGTGGATAGTATTGACAACTAGCCTGGAAAAGCCATGGGATTGCTCTCCAACTTTGGTTTTAAGAGATTAACACTCCTTTAGGATACGTGTTTACGGGCTTCATACCCTTCAGAGCTCTGTGTGTTGGAAGCATGCTTATTTCACTTTATCTCTGGGTGGACTTCTCACTCCTTTTCCAGTGCTTCAACAAAAGGTGTGGTGGGGATTGGCCCCTTTCTGACAGCCCACTACAGTGGGATGAGAGTCCCAAACGGATGACATAATGTCTGGAAAGCACCAAGTTTAACCAAGAGAGAAATAGGGTTATTACAAAGATGAAGGGGCTCTGAGGGAAATTCTGCAAGAGATATCATTACTCTGAAATCACTTGGAAAATAAATGAGAGGAATATCACCGCTGCCCCCATACCCACTGCAGCACTGTAATTACGGGGTGAGGATAATCGAATTTTAGAAACGCCTGGGGCCCAGCTAGACTCTTCAAAAGTAACATGAAGAATCTGACCCCCTCTGGCCTGGCGAAGAGCAAGCTGCTGAGTTCTTGCCACCGGCTCCAGCGACTGTCTGCTTTCCTTTCCTCCTTAGCGCCGCCATCACGGGGATCCTCCCCGCAAGACCTGCAGAGAGTGGGATGTGGCCCCCTTCCCTGCGCAAATTCAGAGAGAGCTAGTGCCGTCTGGGGATCAGTCACTGTGCTAGGAGCAGATCGAGTACTTTTTTTTTTTTTTTTTTTTTGAGACGGAGTCTCGCTCTGTCGCCCAGGCTGGAGTACAGTGGCCGGATCTCAGCTCACTGCAAGCTCCGCCTCCCAGGTTCACGCCATTCTCCTGCCTCAGCCTCCCGAGTAGCTGGGACTACAGGCGCCCGCCACCTCGCCCGGCTAATTTTTTTGTATTTTTTAGTAGAGACGGGGTTTCACTGTGCTAGCCAGGATGGTCTCGATCTCCTGACCTCGTGATCCGCCCGTCTCGGCCTCCCAAAGTGCTGGGATTACAGGCGTGAGCCACCGCGCCCAGCCCAGATCGAGTACTAAGCCGCGACAGTTGGGCTAGAAAGCCCTTCCTCCGAGCCCCGAAAGGCCCAGGTGGCAGCTGGCTCAGCTCATAGAGGAAATAGTCCTGATGTCCTGCAGAACAGAAACAATGGGAGTCGAAAGAGTGGTTTATTTTCTCAAGAAATCTGCATTTCTCAGGCCTGATATACATCTCAATGAGATGTCCCACAATGGAAGAGTCTCCTTGGACATTCTTCACCCAATTAACATTTCTCCCAACTTTGGGTTAGTAGGGTTCTTTAGGCGTCTGATCATTGTGGGAAGCGGTGCGGCATCAAGTCTGAAAAGTGAATGTAATATGGTTTATTTGGAATTCGACCAGGAAATTTTGGTTCCTTTGGCTGGTGGAAATATGCAGAAGAACCATCGTCTAAGGGCGCGTCCCCTTCTGGAGTACCTTTCCGAACTGGGGAGGGAAGAGAAAAGCTTTTGGGATGAACCAAAAGTGGTAAAATGCACATTCAAATCGAGTGGGTAAGGACTCGCCTCCTGGGGGAGCGGGGTGGAGGCTAGGCGGTGAGAGCTTCCCGCGCCCGGGGAGCAGGTCTTCACGGGAGGTTTCCGGAGGCAGGAGGAGTCAGAGGTCCTCGCGAGTCACGGCCGGATGGAGGGTGGGAGCGGGCGCCTACCACAGCCAGGGCCGCGAGGCGCAGGAGGGCGCAGGCTGGCCAGGTCCCGGGTCTGCCGGCCCCACGTGGCAGCCCCGGGGCGAGCGGGGCGGGTCGGGGGCGGGTCGGGGGCGGGTCCGGTCGCTGACGCGCCGGGTATATAGCCGGGCATGCGCGCGGTGCTGCGGCCCGGACGCACGGAGGGGGGTTGGCGCGCGTGTCTACGCGGACGCACGGGCTGAGCTGCTTCTCCAGCCGCCGCCGGCCGCCCGGGACCTTACGGTGAGGCTGCGTGGGGCCGGGGCCGCCTCCGAGCGCCAGGTGAGGGCGTGGATGAGAGGGGCCGCGAGATGGGCAGCGGCTGAGGAGCCGCGCGCCCCAGGCTGGGGCAGCGGGTGGGGGCGGGGACAGCGCTGCGCCGAGGACGGGGCACCGCTCCGGGGCACCGCTCCGGGGCACCGGCGCACGCCCGGACTGCTGGGTGGAGGCTACACCTGGCTCTGGTGCCGCGCTGGCGAGGGGAGAGGTCAAGGCGCGGCCCGTCCGCCTGGAGGGTGCAGGATGCTGGAGCCGCAGAAGGGTGCTCAGAGCGTGGGTCGCCGCGCCGAAGGCTGAGCACGGCTCCCGGAGCCCCCGCGCGGACACGGACGCAGAACGCATACAGTAGGTGGCCAATCCGAGGGGCCGCTCCATGGGGCTCTGGGATCTGGACTTTGCTTTTCAGGAGCTGCGTCCCCCGGGCCCCCTCCGGTCCATCTCCCCCCGAAGATACATGTACTCAATCTTCCGGCTGAGCGAATCTCCAATCTGGCTTGCCCGCGAGGATGGCTTTCTGGCTATTTTTGGTCCTTAATGACCAAGTTAGGTGGTCGGGTTCAGGCTGCCCCCTCTTGGTGGGTGAGGGCAGTGGGACAAAGTCGCCATCCGAGCAGTTTCATCATCTGATCCTGAGGTCCAGTTGAGCCGGGAAGATTTCCTCAGCTCTAGACTGGGGGTTCACTTTTGAGGATCTGGTGCTTGCCAGGGCCTGGGCTCCAAAGAGAGGCTTCTCTAAACAGTTAAAGGGCTAGGCTGTGGAGGAGGACTCCGGACACGATTTGGGGAGTGGCCAAGTGCTCTCTTGTGGCCCGAATGGAAGCGTGGGGGTAGGAGCAGCTTTGACCTGACCCTTCCTGGAGCAAGCCTGGTTTGGGTTTATGTCTTTAGTGGCCCTCCCCTAGGAGCCCCAGGCCATTGGGACGGCTGTGCTCCTGCCGAGGAGTGGCCTGGGAGTTAGCCCTGGCCTCTGTCCCTGCTCTGCACTTAACCGGCCCTGTGACCTTGAGAGGGTCAGGCCAGTACCACGGTCAGACTAGATCACCTTATCCACAGCATATACAATTCGGTAACCCTTACCCTTTTTTTTTTTTTTTTTTTTTTTTTTGGGAGACAGAGGCTCACTCTGTCGCCCAGGCTAGAGTGCAGTGGCGGGATATGGGCTCACTGCAACCTCCGCCTCCCAGGTTCAAGCCATTCTCCTGCCTCAGCCTCCCGAGTAGCTGGGACTACAGGCGCCTGCCAACAGGCACGGCTAATTTTTTGTGTTTTTAGTAGAGACGGTGTTTCACCGTGTTAGCCAGGATGGTCTCGATCTCCTGACCTCAGGTGATCCGCCCGCCTCAGCCTCCCAAAGTGCTGGGATTACAGGTGTGCGTGAGCCACCACACAGGGCCTATCCTTACCTCTTAAAACACAAGCCCTAAATATGGACAAGAACTTGCATCCTTGGTAAAGCTACAGAAGGGATGTTCAGAATCATAACTTAGCAGCTGGAATTAAAAGCCACATGTTCAGCTGGGCGCGGTGGCTCACGCCTGTAATCCCAGCACTTTGGGAGGCGGAGGCGGGCAGATCACGAGGTCAGGAGATCGAGACCATCCTGGCTAACACGGTGAAACCCCGTCTCTACTAAAAATACAAAAAATTAGCCGGGCGTGGTGGTGCACGCCTGTAGTCCCAGCTACTCGGAGGCTGAGGCAGGAGAATGGCGTGAACCTGGGAGGCGGAGCTTGCAGTGAGCCGAGATCGCGCCACTGCACTCCAGCCTGGGCGACAAAGCGAGACTCCGTCTCAAAACAAACAAACAAAAAAAAGCCACATGTTCCTTTTCCTGGTGGAGGCTCAGAGAGGTGAGTTTCCCATCACCTGTGTGGTAGCCAGGAGATAGGCTAGTGGTCCTCCTGCGGAATTGGTTTGCAGGTAAGACTAGAGGGCACCAGACAGTGGAAGGGGATCCTCTGGATACTGTCTTCCCAAAGGGCCAGTCCAAAGCAAGTTCTTGCTTAATTTATCATTTTGTACTCATCTGGCCTCTGGGGCCTTGAGAGAGGGCAGTGCTGAGGGGGAGATACGATCCAGGTGTTGACTGACAGCTGGCCAGCCAGTGCAGAGGCTGACCTGAGAACTTGGGGGCTGGGGCAGCTGCATCACTGGCCTTGTAATTTAGGCCAGAGTGAGAATTTTGGGCTCTGGGACTCAGCCTGTGGATGTATAGTGCCTGGTCTGTTTTGGGCTCAGCAGTGGCCACCGTGGCGGGTGCATGCAGACGGCCTGGCCCCCACCCTTCCAATGCAGACTCTTGGGGAGAAACAGCATCCGTGGATGGGGAACAAGATAACAACACAAGAGACGCTTCCGTGCTCTGCACAATTCAGTTCAGAGAGTGAGCGCTGTGCTAGACACGGTTGTGCTGGTGGCGGAAGAATTCCGGCCTTTTCAGATAGGTAGGTCTCTGTTCAAATCCTGGCCCCATCACTCTCCAGCAGTGAGAAATTTCTTAACTTCTGTTCTCACTGGCTTGCAGGATGTCGTGATTTTGCCTGGAACATAGTAGAGGGCTTGTCATCGTTCTCATCGTCATAATTTTTGTGGGGTGGAGTGGGTTATTTAGGGGTGCCAGAAGCTGACAGTTGGGTTGGGTTGTAGGAATGGTGTGAGCCCAGGCATAGGGTTGATTCATCTCTTCCTTGGCAACATGGATGCAATTTCCCTGCCCTTCTGGGAAGGCCGCTTTTCTGTGGCCTGCCAGGGATTGTCCCACAGATCAATTGGGCAATCTTACGGAAAACAAACTTCTTTCTACCTTTATTTCTGGGAGCTACTCTGATTTCTTCGGAGAAGAAATGCTCCTTCTCTGGGCTCATGTGGCCAGGAAGGAGTAACAATGCCTTCGTGTGCCTGGGTGGTGCATGTGTGCTTGTGTGTGTGTGCATGTGTGTGCACATGTGTGTGTGTGTAGGGTACATATCACTCACAAGACTGGTTCTGTTTTTAAACCCTGCTTACCTTCTTCCTCCTTCCTTACCTACTCACACCCTGCACTGTTCCAAGAGGAACCTCAATCCCTGTTTAATATTTGCAGAATCGTGGGGTTTACACAGTAGTGTTGTGAATAGATTGTGTGTGCCTGGGAACCAGGACCTCCCTGTCCCCACTATGTCAGGATAATGGCCTGCCCTGACTTGGCGAAGGTAACGCTCCGCCATGTTGTTGAGCCACAGAACCATGGAATGTTGACCGGGGGGCTTTGGTGATCTTGGAGTCCGGCCCCGTTATTTTACAGTGAATGAAACGGGATCCAGGGAGGTGAATTGGTGTACCCGAGTCACATGGTTACCAGTGGCCAAGAGACTTGATGGAGAAGACCAAAGAAGGGTTCTATTTTTGATCCTAAATGTGATTATGAAATTGCTGACACCTCCAGTCTTTACTTGGAAACTAGAAGAGGAAGGGGACATTTGTCCCTGCGCTTATTGAGGGAGGGGGTGTTAGTTTCTTCTGGAGAAGTGTCTGTCTTTCCAGACTCCCTGGAGACATGGGAGGCTGGGGAGTGAGCAGGGAAGGGGCCTGCTGCTCAGCCCAGCCAGGACTCACCGTGTGTCTGCAGTGGGGCTTCTCCGACCTCCCGGCTGGCAGGCTAGTGGAATGCCAGGAGATAAGGAGTCCAGAGTCCGCCCCCTCGACTGTCGCCAGCCAGGGCCTCATGCCCACCTAGGGGACAGGAGGACAGCCCCTAGGACACAGGATCATGAAGCCCCACTGTCTTGTTCCCCCACCCCCTTACCATGGGCATTAAACCTCTTAGAGGTGGCCCCTGGTTGGGCCTGGCAGAGGCAGAGATGCAGAGGCTGGGCGCTCTGACCTGCACAAGGAGAAGAGGCTGGGGAAGCCACAGAATTGGCCTGCCCAAGGGAGCAAAGAGTGCCCAACCATGGGAAACTGAATTCCCCACCTTGGCAACTGGAGATCGGGCTGTTGTTAGAACTCCTAACCTCCCTCAAAGGGCAGGCCCTGGAGAATCTTGGAGCTTGGTGGAATGAGACGGTGACTGTCCTACATTTATTACCACCGAGTTCCTAATGGCCCTCTTAGGCAGTGCACTCAGTATTAGTAGTTAATAAAAAAAAATCAGATAAAAGTTGAGAATCTAAAAAAAAATACATGTTTTAAATCATTTTTAAAATTTATTTTATTTTATTTTAGAGATGGAGTCTCACTCTATCGCCCAGGCTGGAGTACAGTGGTACGATCAACTCACTGCAACCTCCGCCTCCCGGGTTCAAGCAGTTCTCTGCCCCAGCCTCCGGAGTAGCTGGGATCACAGGCACCTGCCACCAGGCCTGGCTAATTTTTGTATTTTTAGTAGAGACAGAGTTTCACCATGTTGGCCAGGCTGATCTTGAACTCCTGACCTTGTGATCCACCTAGCTCGGCCTCCCAAAGTGCTGGGATTAACAGGCGTGAGCCACTGTGCCCGGCCATATCATATATATATATATATATATATATATATATATATATATATATTTTTTTTTTTTTTTTTTTTTTTTTTTTTGAGACGGAACCTTGCTCTGTTGCCCAGGCTGGAGTGCAGTGGCGTGATCTTGGCCTACTGCAACCTCTGCCTCCCAGGTTCAAGCGAGTAGCTAGGATTACAGGCGCCCACCACCACACCTGGCTAATTTTTGTATTTTTAGTAGAGATAGGGTTTCACCACGTTGGCCAGGCTAGTCTCGAACTCCTGACTTTGTGATCTGCCCGCCTCAGCCTCCCAAAGTGCTGGGATTACAGGTGTGAGCCACTTGCGCCCGGCACCTTTATTTTATCTTTAAAACATGTATGTATTTTTATTCACCAAAACTTTGATTTAGGGCCAAGTCCTTTCCTTTGAGTCTTTAGATCCCTTATTTAGACTACTTAGAAATTGTTGGTATATAAAAATCATACTTAAACGTATTACCTGTAATTTCCCATTTCCTTCCTTTCATTAAATTTTTTTCCTACTAGGCTCCGTATTCACATAGTTGAAAAATCAAAACGGTAAAAAATAGCAAAATCTTGTCTTCCCCCAGCTTTTCAATAAATGCTCCAAGGTAGCATTTTAAACATCATTCAGCACCTTGCTTTTTTCACCTAGCAACAATATTAAGATTTTTTTCCATATCAGCATATAGAATGCTTTTAGCATTCTCTGTTATAGCTGTGTAGTATTCCATAGTATGGAAGTATAATCTTTTTTTAACCAACACATTTATCACCCTGTCTGCACTTAATGTTTGCAGAATACATCTGTGAAATAGGATTGCTGGGTAAAAGGTTAAATCTGTTAATTAACTTTCACTAAATAAAGAAATAAAGCGAAGACAGGAGATTTGCAAAACAGCCATGTTCAGAATCCAGTTACTGCTTTTATGTACATACCTAATTTAATTTCAGCTTTTTATTATTTTTCCATTTGCAACAAGTCTTTCCAGATTAGTAATTCTCAAACTTTTTGATGCTAGGACCCCTTACATTGTCTTTTGTATAAGTGGCTATCTTTATTGATAGTATATTAAAAATTAAAACTAAGAAAAAAAAATTTTTTTTTTGAGACATGGTCTTACTATGTTACCCAAGCTAGTCTTAAACTCTGGCTTCAAGCGATTCTTCTGCCTCAGCCTCAAAACAGAAATTTTAAAATAGTTATTTATTCATTTAAAAAAGCAAAAATAAGGCTATTACACATTAACATAAAAAAAAAATGTTTCGAACGAGCCTGGTGGCTCACACCTGTAATCCCAGCACTTTGGAAGGCTGAGGTGGGCGGATCACAAGGTCAAGAGATCGCAACTGTCTTGGTCAACATGGTGAAACCCCGTCTCTACTAAAAATACAAAAAATTAGCTGGACGTGGTGGCGCATGCCTGTAGTCCTAGCTACTGTGGAGGCTGAGGCAGGAGACTCTCTTGAACCAGGGAGGCAGAGGTTGCAGTGAGCCAAGATCGTGCCACTGCACTCCAGCCTGGTGACAGAGCAAGACTCCGTCTCAAAAAAAAAGTTTCATGAAAAATAACTATATTTTCCAAAATAAAGTAGTCAAAAGAATGGCCTTGTTAGCATATTTTTAGAAATTTCAGGATTTTGAAATAATTATTATTGGATGATAATGAGATAACAGATTATAATAGGTGTAACTTAAATTTGCTGTTAAGAAGTCAGTTAAAAGTTCTGAGAACAAATCAAGCTAATCTCTGAGAACACCTATATATTATACCCTAAACTTCTACCTTAGAAATTTCTCAAAAACTCAAGATGACACAGGTACATGTCACATTTCATGTGGCTTCTGAAAAGTGAGAGTGAAAAGCTTTTAATTTCTGTATATTAGAATAAAAATAGTCTTTTGGCGGGTCGTGGTGGCTCACGCCTGTAATCCCAGTACTTTGGGAGGCCGAGGCGGGCAGAGCACAAGGTCAGGAGATCGAGACCATCCTGGCTGACACGGTGAAACCCTGTCTCTACTAAAAACACAAAAAAATTAGCCGGGCGTGGTGGCTGGAGCCTGTAGCCCCAGCTACTCGGGAGGCTGAGGCAGGAGAATGGCGTGAACCTGGGAGGCGGAGCTTGCAGTGAGCAGAGATCTCGCCACTGCGCTCCAGCCTGGGCTACAGAGTGAGACTCCGTCTCAAAAAAAAAAAAGAAGAAGAAAAATAGTCTTTTACCTCAGGGACCCCAGGTGTCAAAATATAAGACAGTAATTTCAGAATTACTGTTCTAGATCACTTAGCTTAATTTTCTCAGATATCAGACATTTTTCTTTGTATTTATTTTATGGGGTTTTTTGTTTTGTTTTTGTTTTCTCGTTTTGTTTTTTTTTTCCAAGGCGGAGTCTCTTTCTGTCACCCAGGCTGGAGTGCAGTGGTGCAATCTCACTGCATCTTCTACCTCCCAGGTTCAAGTGATTCTCCTGCCTCAGCCTCTTAAGTAGCTGGGATTACAGGCATGCACCACCACGCCCAGCTCATTTTTTGTATTTTTAGTAGAGATGGGGTTTTGCCATGGTGGCCAGGCTGGTCTCGAACTCCTGAGCTCAAATGATCCGCTGGTCTTGGCTTCCCAAAGTGCTGGGATTAAAGGCATGAGCCACCGGGCCCAGCCCTCAGTTGTTATTTAAATAAATCATAACCATTTAAATAAATAGAACCTGCCTAAAGAGGTTTGAGAATAGGCACAGCTGGCTGTTGGCATGGAAACCTTCAATGGTGACAGCAGGTGGTGGGGTAGGAGGGGAGGTTGGCCACGTGGTGAGGGGCCTGTTGGCTGCAGGGAGGGACTGGAGACCTGGGGGCCTTGAGCAGTCCAGTGGCGGTCAGCTAAGAGAGCTGCTAAGTACTGTCTCCATTCCCGAGATGCTTGTGAAATGTGTGAGGAGCTGTGCACATGTGGAAAGTCAGATGCAGGATGGCCTTCCTGAAGTTGCAGCAAGTGGAACAGAGGAGAGGTACTTGGTGAGGCCAGAGGAGGGAGTGGCAGGAGCTGACAGAGAAGGCTTCCTGGGGAGGGATGGAGCCACATCTTGAAAGCTAGGAAGGGGGAGAGAGAGCAGGATCCTGGTAAGGAGAGCCGTGTGAATGCGTGAATGCCGGTGGGATGGTGCACGTGGCCCAGGGTTGCTGATAAGAGGGAGCAGCAGGTGAGGTGGCTGGAAACGTACGTTGGGTCTAGGAGTCTTGAATGGCTCACGGGTCTAAGGTACGAGTGTTCTCTTGGAACTCAGAGCTGTTTCCATATCAGAGACTTGCCAGCAGCCCTCTGTCTTGGGGTGCAGCCTGCCAGCCTGCTCTTTTTTTTTTTTTTTTTTTTTTTTTTTTTTTTTTTTTGAGACAGGGTCTCATTCTGTTGCCCAGGCTGGAGTGCAGTGATACGATCTCAGTTCCCTGAAACCTCCCCTCCTGAGCTCAAGCAATTCTCCCACCTCAGCCTCCCAGGTAGCTGGGACTCCAGGTGCACACCACCATGCCTGGCTAATTTTTGTATTTTTAGTAGAGATGGGGTTTCACCATGTTGGCCAGGCTGGTCTTGAACTCCTGACTTCAAGTGATCCACCCACCTTGGTCTCCCAGAGTGCTGGGATTACAGGCATGAGCCACTGCGCCTGGCCAGCCTGCTCTTATCTGGAGCAACTCCATGGCCCCACGTCCCTGTCCTCTGTACCGGTCCACTTCCTCCAGCCTCCTGCCATCTTCCTCAGCCCTCAGAAGCATGGAGCAGCCTCCAGTTTGAACACAGCCCTTAAAAGTCTCTCCCAGAAACTGTAATAGATGTGACTAACTATACACAGAATTCCACCAAACAATTGTTTGGTATTTTTGTCAACTTTATTTTCTTCTGATTATCAGAAGTAATGCATGCATATTGTAAAGTGCAAAAAAATATTTTGGGAAAAGTCGATAATCCTGCTCCAGTCTCTGTTTTCATATTGGCATGTTTTCTTACAGTTGTTTTTTTTTTTTTTTTTTTTTTTGGGGGGGGGTGGGGGAATGGCTGTCTACCCCCATCTTACCTTGACATCAAAATTTCTTCCTAAGTGTTTAGTCTGTCTTATGACTGTATCTTTTTTTTTTTTTTTCCGAGACGGAGTGTCACTCTGTTGCCCAGGCTAGAGTGCAATGGCCGATCTTGGCTCACTGCAACCTCTGCCTCCCAGGTTCAAGCAATTCTCCTGCCTCAGCGCCCCCTAGTAGCTGGGATTACAGGCATGCGTCACCATGCCCAGCTAATTTTTGTATTTTTAGTAGAGGTGGGGTTTCGCCATGTTGACCAGACTGGTCTCAAACTCCACCTCAAGTGATCTACCCGCCTTGGCTTCCCAAAGTTTTGGGATTACAGGAGTGAGCCACCGTGCCCGGCCATGGCTGTATCTTAGTTTGCTTAACCATTTCCTTTTATTTATTATTTATTTATTTATTTATTTATTTATTTATTATTTTTTTGAGACGGAGTCTCGCTCTGTCACCCAGGCTGGAGTGCAGTGGCCCGATCTCAGCTCACTGCAAGCTCCGCCTCCCAGGTTTACGCCATTCTCCTGCCTCAGCCTCCCGAGTAGCTGGGACTACAGGCGCCTGCCACCTCGCCCGGCTAAGTTTTTGTATTTTTAGTAGAGACGGGGTTTCACTGTGTTAGCCAGAATGGTCTCGATCTCCTGACCTCGTGATCCGCCCGTCTCGGCCTCCCAAAGTGCTGGGATTACAGGCTTGAGCCACTGCGCCCGGCCCATTTCCTTTTATTTTAAACTTTTATTTTGAACTAGTTTTAGATGTGCAGAAGAGTTGCAAAAATACAGCAGAATTCCTTTATATTCCTCACCCCAGAGTATAATTATATAATCAGGAGCAGGAAATCAACATTGGCATAACACTCTTAACTAAACCGCAGGCCTTATTTAAATGTCACCAATATTTTCACTAATATCCTTTTGCTGTTTCTAGAATCTGATCTGGGATCCCACACTGTTTAGTTATTTCTCCTTAGGCTGTTGCAGTCCGTGGCAGTCTCTCCCTCTTTTCTTGCTAGAATGTTGGAACACAAAGTGATGTTGCATCTTTTTGAGGTATTCATAATGTCACGGGGTTTTTTTCTTTTTTTTTTTTAATTTTGAGACAGGGTCTCACTCTGTGCCCAGGCTGAAGTGCAGTGGTGCGATCTCGGCTCACTGCAGCCTCCACCTCCCAGGTTCAAGCGATTCTCTGCCTCAGCCTCCCAAGTAGCTGGGATTACAGGTATGAGCCACCCACACCTGACTTTTTTTTTTTTTTTTTTTTTTTTTTTTGTATTTTCAGTAGAGACAGGGTTTCACCATGTTGTCCAGGCTGGTCTTGAACTCCTGAGCCCAAGTGATCCACCCACCTCAGCCTCCCAAAGTGTTGGGGTTATAGGCATGAGTCACTGCACCGGCCATGTCAGAGTATTTTTTACTGGTGATATTTATCTGGATTACTTGGTTGGTGTCTGCTTGATTTCCACACTGAAAAAAGGTGGGTTTTTTGTTGTTGTTTTACAAAAACTGAATGGGGCCAGACACGGTGGCTCACACCTGTAATCCTAGCATTTTGGGAGGCTGAGGTGGGCAAAGGCTGAGGTTGGGAGTTCAAGACCAGCCTAGCCAACATGGTGAAACCCAGTTTCTACTAAAAATATAAAAATTAGTCAGGCATGGTGACGTCAATGCACCTGTAATTGCAGCTACTTGGGAGGCTGAGACAGGAGAATCGCTTGAACCCGGGAGGCAGAGGTTGCAGTGAGCTGAGATGGAGCCACTGCACTCCAGCCTGGGCAACAGAGTGAGACAATGTCTCAAAAAAAAAAACCCAAAAAACAAAAAAAACCCGAATGGGTAAACTGAAAAGTTATCTTTCTTTCCCTTTGTAGTTTCAGGAGATACTTTGAGACTATGCAAATCCTGTTTCTCCTTGTACTTTCATCCCCTAATTTTAGCATCCATCTGTGGACCCTGCTTGCAACAATGATTACTGTGATGTTTGCCTGATGATTCTCTGTTTCCCTCTTGTACATTTATTTATTGGAATTCTTTGTAAGCAAGAGCTGGCCCTGCTTCCCCATTTATTCATGCATTTGATTATTCATAATCAGATTTTGTTCTATGGGTGAAAGTTGAATAATACTTTTTGCGGCTCAAATTGTTCTCGCTTTGACCATTTTAGGAGCTCCTTCCAGTTGTCTCCTGTGTGCTTCTGGTAAGCCCCTGTCTTTTTTTGCTTTTCAGTGTTTCCTTAATTTCCTTTACTATAAAATACTCCAGGCTCATCTTGTGACTTTGCTGCCCCAGCCCTACAGTCAGGCACTTGTCCACGGAGTCTGGTTTCCTTTATTGGAGAACGCTGTTTAGAAACCAAGGTCTGGTTGCTAGGGGTGTTCATTGCTACAGGAGTTATCATTGCTAATAGGTCCTCTTAGCAGACAAAGCTAGGAGACAGATTATTCAGCACCTATCTGTATACATGTATGCTACAAAATACAAGTTTGTACTGATACCTCTTATTCTGATCTAACCTTACAAATTTCATTTTATTTTAGTCTTTCCCTTTTCATTATGACTTCTTTCTCCAACAGTGAAAAACCCTTTCAGCCATTTTCTTAGCTGGGATGAAGGTTATTTTCCACTGGTTTTGCTCCTATTATCGTGGCCCTGATTAACACACATTTGCACGTGTGGACTGTAGAGTATTTGACTCAACTCACCTTTCAGATAGTAACATCTGGAGGCAGAGGTGAGTGTTTCTGATTTTATTTTATTTTATTTATTTATTTTTATTTTTTTTGAGACGGAGTTTCACGTTTCACTCTTTGTTGCCCAGGCTGGAGTTCAATGGCGCGATCTCAGCTCACCGCAACCTCCGCCTCCCAGGTTCAAGTGATTCTCCTGCCTCAGCCTCCCGAGTAGCTGGGATTAGAGGCTTGCGCCACCACGCCCGGCTAATTTTATATTTTTTAATAGAGACAAGGTTTCTCCATGTTGGTCAGGCTGGTCTCCAATTCCCAACCTCAAGTGATCTGCCGCCTTGGCCTCCCAAAGTGCTGGGATTACAGGCGTGAACCACCGCACCCGGCTGAATGTTTCTGATTTTAAATACTCTGTGATTCTGCACGCAGAGCTGCACTAGGATGTACTGAGTGCTTGATCAGTGGCTTACCTGCTGAATACCCCATTTGGATCTGTGCCTACTCGGCTACACTGTCCCTCTCTACAGTTCACAACTCTCTTGCCAATTGTATTTGTCTTAAACAATACTCCCATCCAGTTCCTAGCTTTAGAATTCTTTGTAAGATGAGAACTGTAGCCTAATGTTAGAAGCTATAAAGCCTGCCCGGTCCAAGATCAGAAACCGCTA
Organism: Macaca nemestrina; assembly: GCF_043159975.1. Taxonomy (NCBI): domain Eukaryota; kingdom Metazoa; phylum Chordata; class Mammalia; order Primates; family Cercopithecidae; genus Macaca; species Macaca nemestrina. Next base: position 132,173,650 of record NC_092132.1, on the reverse strand, counting down.
CCACTCATTTACCTACCACCCGCTCTTGGTAGGCATGTGTCAGTAGAACGGATTAATTGGAAGTAAACTGGAATAGGACGGAGTGCAGAGACCCATGCTGCCTGGCCTTGCCACCTGTGACCAGAACTTGTCACTTCACTGCTCTGGAGAGTGGAGGTCTATCAGAGCAGGCAAGCGTATTAGTATGACACACATAGTGGCTTAAAACAACACCCATTTAGCATTTCACAATTCTGTAGGCCAGAAGGCCGAGCATTGCATGACTGGCTCCTTTGCCGGGGGTCCTAGAAGACTAAACTTAGAGTGTCAGCTGGAGTTTCAGGGCCTCTGCCAGGCTCATATGGTTGTGGAAAATTCAGCTCCTTGTGGCTATAGGACTGAGGTCCCCTGCCCCCTCACCCCTATTTTCCATTGCTGACTGCCAGTCAGGGGCCACTCTCAGTTCCTAGAGGCCCCTGAATTTCCTTTCCATGTGGTCCCCTCCATCGCCGGTGACACAGCCTTTCTCCCACATGGAGTCCTGCTCACACTTCAGTTCTTTTTGCCAAGAGGAGCCATCCTTGTAAGGGCTCACCAGCTTCGTTCTGGCCCACTCAGGGTAATTTCCCTGTCTCACGTCGACTAATGTGGTTGGCAAATACCTGCAGACTCGCTTTTGCTACACAGTGTGCCATGATCCCAGGAGTGATGTCTCATATTGATGGGTTCCGCCCACACACAGCAGTGAGGGTCACTGGAGTTATCTTAGCGTTCTGCCAGCTGCAGCTCAACATGATCAGGTCTTAATTCTGGCACCAAAGTGTTTACCCGTGGATCTGTGTCCCATGGTTCCCCTGACAAGTTACCTCAAACTTGGTGGCTTAAAAACGACAGAAATGTATTCTCACAGGTCTGGAGGCCAGCAGTGTGAAATGCAGGTATCACCAGGACCACACTCCTTCTGACAGCTGTAGGGGAGAATGCTTCCTTCTTTTCCCAGCTTTTGGTGGCTCCTGGTGTTCCTTGGCTTGTGGCTGCACCACTCCCTTCTCTGCCTCTGTCTTCACATGACCTTCCCCTGTTGGTGTATGTCTGCATGTCCAAATCTCCCTCTCCTTTTTCTTATAAAGACATACGTCATTGAATTTAGGGCCCATCCTAAATCCAGGACAATTTCATCTTGACATCCTTAACTGATTTTATCTGCAAAATCTGTATTTCCAAATAAAGTCACTTTCTGAGATTTCAGGTGGACAGTTATTTGAGGGGATAGTATTCAACCCACTAGATTCAGGATTGTGGGAAGAGTTGCTTACTAAACTCTGGTTCACAGAGCTGCCAAAGAGAAGAGATTTCTTTTTAGACCTAGGAGAGAAGGCAGGTTTGGCTGTGTGGAGGCTGGGGCCCATCCTCAGGCCATCTGCTCCCCTCATGGTGACACAGATCTGAAAACCAGGTGGGTAGAAGGCTGGGCTAGAGGCCCTGTGTCCTTAAGATCCAGACACTTTGCAGTATAGTCAGCTCGCAGTCTCTGTCTCCGTGGATTCAACCACTGATGGAAAGTATTTGAGAAAAGAAACAAAACTGGCCAGGCATGGTGGCTTACTCTTGTGATCCCAGCACTTTGGGAGGCTGAGGCGGGCAGATCACAAGGTCAAGAGATCGAGACCATCCTGGCCAACATGGTGAAACCCCATCTCTACTGAAAATACAAAAATTAGCTGGGCGTGGTGGCGTGCGCCTATAATCCCAGCTACTCAGGAGGCTGAGGCAGGAGAATCGCTTGAACCTGGGAGGTAGAGGTTGCAGTGAGCCAAGGTTGTGCCACTGCACTCCAGCCTGATGACAGAGCGAGACTCCATCTCAAAAAAAAAAGAAAAGAAACAAAACCGACAATATAATGATTAAAAAGAGTACAAATAAAAAAACACAGTATAAAAATTATTGCATGCCATTTACATTGTATTCGATACTGTAAGTAACCTAGAGATGGTTTAAAGTCTGTAGGGAGGAAGTGCGTAGGTTATATGCAAATACTGTGCTATTTTATATCAGGGACTTGAGCAATTGTAGATTTTGGTATCCTGGGGGCGGAGGGGGTGTCTTGGAACCAGTCCCCTGCCGATGCCAAGGGATAACTGTACCAGCAACTTGCCTCTGTACAGAGAGCTCTGGTTGAGTGTGACACTATCGCTGTAGGATGGGCAGGGGACAGATTGTGGTAGCCCTGTGGCAAAGAGGGAAAACTGAGGTCAGAGAGCTGAAATAATTGCAGAGTTTTGTACTTAGAAGGGACAGCAGTGTTTGGTCCAGCAGTCTTGAAGTGTCAGGCCAGTTCCTGGGGCTAAAGAGAGGCTAATCCTTTAGCACCTCTCTAGCCCCAGGTGGCCTGGGCCTCACCTAGAAAGTTCTGATTCAGGACCAAGATGAGGCCTCAGTGGTGCCACTGGGTTTGGGACCCACGCACAGATGCAGTCCAAGACTGGAATCTGTTTCATACCTCCAAGTGAAGAGCTTCAAAAAGGGAGCAAAAAGCACCCCCCACCCCACCCCGTCCAGCCACCGAGCACCCTCCCACCCGCCCAGCTTATCAGTAAGCCTTGCCTTCCATTTCCGGTTTGTTTGTTTTTTTTTACCCCGAGACAGGGTCCCACTCGGTCGCCCCGGCTGGAGTGCAGTGGCTCCATAATGGCTCACTGCGGCCTTGACTTCCCGGGCTCAAGTGATCCTTCCACTTCAGTCTTCCAAGTAGCTGGGACTACAGGCATGTACCACCATGCCCAGATAATTATTGTATTTTTAGTAGAGACAGGGTTTTGCCATGTTTCCCACACTAGTCTCAAACTCCTGGGCTCATGCAATCCACCCCCTTTAGCCTCCCAAAGTGCTGGAATTACAGGAGTGAGCCACCATGCCCAGCGTCTCTAAATTTTTTTTTATACAGTCTCGCTCTGTCCCCCAGGCTGGAGTGCAGTGGGGCTCCTGCCTCCCGAGTTCAAGCCATTCTCCTGCGTCAGCCTCCCAAGTAGCTGAGACTATAGGCGCCCACCACCACACCCGGCTAATGTTTTGTATTTTTAGTAGAGACGGGGTTTCACCGAGTTTGCCAGGATGGTCTCGATCTCCTGACCTTGGCCTTCCAAAGTGCTGGGATTACAGGCGTGAGCCACAGCGCCCGACCCCTAAATTTTTTTAAATGCAAGAAAATACAGCTGTATTTCCTATACCAGGGCAGGAGAGGATTTTCCAAGCATGTTACTAAAAGCAGAAACTTTAAAAAGGAGAAGTATGATATATTTGCCTTTACCTCTTTAAAAATTATGTCAATAATACCAGTTAACAAAATTAAAAGGCAAACAACTAATTAGGAAGAATATTTGTAACGTGTGACAAAAGGTTAATATTTTGCCATATAATAAACCAATAAAAAAATGAATGTATCAGCAAAAATGGGCAAAGAAGGCTAGGCGCAGTGGCTTATGTCTGTAATCCCAGTACTTTGGGAGGTAGAAGTGGGTGGATCACCTGAGGTCAGGAGTTCGAGACCAGCCTGGCCAACATGATGAAACCCCGACTCTATTGCAAATACAAAAATTAGCCGGGCGTGGTGGCACGGGCCTGTGATCCCAGCTACTTGGGAGGCTGAGGCAGGAGAATCACATGAACCCGGGTGGGGAGGTTGCGGTGAGCCGAGATCATGCCGCTGCACTCCATTCCTGGTCAACAGAGTGAGACTCTGTTTCAAAAACAACGAAAAAAAACGGGCAAAGAAGAGTAACAGGCAATTTGTAAAAGGAGTAGAAATATAAAAGTCAACCTTGATAATCAAAGAAATGCAGATTAAAATAAGTAATTTTTAACCTATCAAATTGTAAAGATGGAATGATTTAATACTCGGTGTTGGTGAGAATCCTGTGAAATAGGCACTCATACACAGGTAGTGGGAGTATGGAACTAGTTAAATCTTGATCAGGGACAGTGGTACGTGCCTGTAGTCCCAGCTACTTGGACAGATGAGGCTGGGGAGGATTGCTTGAGTTTTGGAGTTAGAGACTAGCTTGGGCAATGCAGCAAGACCCATCTCTACAAAAAAAAGTTAAAAATTAGCCCAGCAGGCTTGGTGGCATGTGCCTATAGTCCTAGCTACCTGTGAGGTGGGAGGATCCCTTGAGCCCAGGAGTTGAAGGCTGCAGGGAGCTATGATCAGGGCACTGCACTCCAGCCTGTGCCACAGAAGTAAGACCCTGACTCTATTAAAAAAAAAAAAAAAGAATAAAACTTAGAACCTTGAGGGTTTTGTTTTGTTCCTTTTTGAGACAGAGTCTTACCCTGCCACCGATGTTAGAGTGCAGTGTGGTGGTCTCACCTTACCATAGCCTCTGCCTCTCAGGCTGAAGGGATCCTCCTGCCTCAGCCTCCTCAGTAGTTGGAACCACAGAGGCGTGCTACCATGCCTGGCATTTTTTTTTTTTTTTTTGTAGAGACGGGGTTTCACTGTGTTGGCCAGGCTGGTCTCAAACTCCTGGGCTCAAGCCATCCACCCGCGTCGACCTCCCGAAGTGTTGGGATTACAGGCGTGAACCACCGCAGCCGGTGGTTTTTTCTTTTAGGCTGAGGATAGGGATCCTTGTCCATGCAGGTCTTCTGCTGGCTTTGGTGGAAAGCTGGCTGTGGTGTAAGCCAGAAAGGACCACTGCCTCTGCTCAGGATGGTAGCTTCAGCAAATCATACAGTAGGTTCCTAATAAATACTTGTTGACTGCAACCCCTGAGGCCAGGGACTGCCTCCCAGCCAATTTTATCCCTGCATCTCAGGATTCCTTTCATTCTTGGAAGATCCCTTCTGATCCTTTTCTTTGCTCCCTGCTGGGGAACAAGGAGCGAGCAGAGGAAGAGGCAGCCAGCTCACCAGAAGCGCCTCGCCCACCCGCACAGGGATTACTGGGCTGCTGTCCTGGAGGGACCAGGAGCAGGGCAGACCTGGACCAGCTATATTGTTTCACTTATTTTACTGGAAGCCCTAAAAGTTGTATTTGTGTGGGAGCAAGTGGGGTGGGATATGGGTGTGTATCTTGTTATTTGAGAGAGCCCTGTAAGATTGAACAGTCTGCACTCTGTCCTTTCCTGGAAGCAGAGCGCCCCGGCCAGGCCCCAGGGACTGGGCGCTTGTTTTCTTAGAGCACAGCGTGCTGGAGGCCTGGGGCCAGGTTTAGCCGCGCTGGCCTGCAGGGAGGCTGGCCCTGCTTTCCCTACCAGGAAACAGAGAGGACAAGGCTTTGAGCCCTGGGATTCCTCCCTGCCTCCGCCCTTCTCTCCTCCTGCTCACTGAGGGCGCATCCTGTGCCCTGTCATCCCAGGCCCATGTGACTCTGATTGGTGTATCTGTATTCCAATTCCAATGCTGACCATTTCTCCAGGGCTGGCTATTTTCCATCTGATAGGCTGGGCAAGTTCTCAGGACACCAGGTCCCTGGGTGGTTTCCAGGGGCAGCAAGCCACGCCGTTCCCATCTCCCTTCCCAGAAAGGTGCAGAAAGTACAAAGTCACCCACTCCCTCAGGCCCAGGCTGCTGACCAAGTGCCAGGTCTCAGAACAGAAATTCCACGTCTCAGTTCCTGTTCCCGGCTCCTCGGGACGCTCTGTGGTGCCTCCCACGGCAGAAGCCTTGGCCGTGGGTAAACTGGTGTGTGCAGTGGCTCTGCTGGCCAGCTCCCGGCTGTGGCCATGGTGACTCTGGCATCACTCCCTCTTGACGGCACTGGGCCCCCTCCCCCAGCGTTTCAGGATGTGTGTGATGGCAGGGAAACTCAAAATTTCCATGAGCCAGTGAGAAATTCTAGAAACAGCCTGTACTTGTGGACTTTCCTTTTTCTTCCCCTGCCACAGGGAAGAGTGAGAATGTTATTTTTGGTGGAATTATCAGCTGGTTGACCTTCTCAGGGATGTGGAAAGGGAGGCTGCCTGCCCGGGCCTCTCTCCCATTGCCTGCCTTTGTGTCCCCTGCCCCACCTCACTTTATGTTTAGAAAAAAAAAAAAAAAAAAAAAACCACTGGCAGGCGCAGTGGCTGATGCCTGTAATCCCAGCACTTTGAGAGGCCAAGGTCGACAGATCCTTTGAGGTCAGGAGTTCAAGACCAGCCTGACCAACGTGGCTAAACCGTGTCTCTACAAAAAATACAAAAATTAGCCTGGCGTGGTGGTGGGCGCTTGTAATTCAGCTACTCGGCAGGCTTAGGTGGAAAGATCTCTTGAACCTGGGAGGCAGAGATTGCAGTGAGCCGAGATTGTACCACTGCACTCTAGCCTAGGCAACAGAGTGAGACTGTCTCAAAAAAAAAAAAAAAAAAAAATGTGGCTCACACCTGTAATCCCAGCACTTTGGGAGGCCAAGGCGGGTGGATCACCTGAGGTCAGGAGTTTGAGACCAGCCTTACCAACAAGGTGAAACCCCGTCTCTACTAAAAATACAAAAATTAGCCCAGCGTGGTAGCAGGTGCCTGTAGTCCCAGCTATTCGGGAGGCTAAGCAGGAGAATTGCTTGAACCCAGGAGGCGGAGATTGCAGTGAGCCGAGATTGTGCCACTGCATTCTAGCCTGGGCAACAGAGTGAGACTCTTGTCTCCAAAAAAAAAAAAACCAAAAAACTCCACCTTATGTTTTACGTCTCTATTCCAGGCCAGCTTCTCTGGCTCTCCAGGGTCTTCAGTTCTGTTCTACTGAAATGACTGCAGGAGACAGGGGGTCCCTGCCCTCTCCCCAAGATTGCCTGTAGTTCACCCAAGCATAAAGACCAGCGAACAGTAAAACTGAAATGTGTGGCGCTTCATGAATGGGCAGTGGGAAAATAACATGCTTTCAGTGGGTGTTGTTTGGGGATGGACACCAGGTACTACCCAGCCCTCCAGTCTCTGCCCTCCTGGAGTGGACAGTCTAGTTAGGAGGAGATGGATAATGAAAAAAGACTAATAGGGTATTAGGGTTCTCAATGCCTGGGAGTGGGCTTTTTTGTCCACATTGAAGAGGTGACTCTTGAACTGAGACCTGTTAGGAAGATCTAGGGGAAGAGCATTCTAGGCAGAGGGAACAGCAGGTGCAAAGGCTCTGAGGTCAGAATGAGCTTCATATGTTAAAGGGACAGGAAGAAGGGCTTGGGTGACTGCAGGCCAGTGAGTGAGATGAGCCAGTTCTATGGTCAGCAGGATGGGCAAAGGCCAGTTGACACAGTGGTTTATAGACCAGGAAGAGGTGTTTAGATTTTATTCCGTGTGGGATGGGTGTGGTGGCTCACACCCATAATCCTAGCACTTTGGGAGGATGAGGTAGGGGGATTGTTTGAGGCCAGGAGTTCAGGAGCAGCCTGGGCAACATAGTGAGACCCCCGTCTTAAAAAAAAGTTAAAAAAGAAATTAGAATAAAAAAGATTTTATTCTTCATATACTGGGAAGACATTGGAGGGATTGAAGCAAGGAAAGTGATGTGATCAATTTATACTTTATTTTATTTTATTTTTTTGAGACGGAGTCACCTGGGCTGGAGTGCAGTGGCCGGATCTCAGCTCACTGCAAGCTCCGCCTCCTGGGTTTATGCGATTCTCCTGTCTCAGCCTCCTGAGTAGCTGGGACTACAGGCGCCCACCACCTCGCCTGGCTAGTTTTTTTTTTTTTTTTTTTTTTGTATTTTTAATAGAGACGGGATTTCACTGTGTTAGCCAGGATGGTCTCGATCTCCTGACCTCGTGATCCGCCCGTCTCGGCTTCCCAAAGTGCTGGGATTACAGGCTTGAGCCACCGCATCCGGCCTAGTTTATTTTTTTGAGAGACAGTCTCATTCTCACCTAGGCTGGAGTGCAGTGGCTCAATCTCGGCTGACTGCAACCTCTGTCTCCTGGATTAATGCGATTCTCCTGCCTTAGCTTCCCAAGTAGCTGGGACTAAGGTGTGCGCCACTATGCCCGGCTAATTTTTTGTATTTTTTTGGTAGAGATGGGGTTTCGCTATACGTTGGCCAGGCTGGTCCCCAACTCCTGACCTCAGGTGATCCACCTGCCTCAGCCTCCCAAAGTGCTGGGATTACAGGTGTGAGCCACCGCACCTGACCAATTTGTACTTTAGAAGGATGACTTTTTTTTTTTTTTTTGATATGGAGTTTTGCTCTGTTGCCTAGGCTGGAGTGCAATGGCACGATCTCGGCTCACTGCAACCTCCGCCTCCCGGGTTCAAGGGATTCTCCTGCCTCAGCCTCCCAAGTAGCTGGGATTACAGGCATGTGCCACCACGCTCGGCTAATTTTTGTATTTTTAGTAGAGACGGGGTTTCGCCATGTTATCCAGGCTGGTCTCGAACTTCTGACCTCAGGTGATCCACCGGCCTCGGCCTCCTAAAGTGCTGGGATTACAGGCGTGAGCCACCGTGCCCACCCCAGATGAATCTTTGATTAAGCTGTAAACTTACGATTTGGGCACTTGATATGTGCATATGTTAAACTTAAAAGAGGGGAGTGGGAGACTCTGACAGAACAGAGTAGGTGCTGAGAGGAAGCTGGAAGCCCAGGTAAGAGATTTTTATTTTATTTCAATATTTCCTCCACTCAAATTCCTTGTATTCCATCCACTTTGCAAGGAAGACTTGCATGAGCTCTTGTCCTCAGGGAGTTTACAGTGCAGTGTCTTCAGATGCAGAGAGTCCTTCCAAATTTTCCTGGAGGGAGCCTTGAAGAATGAGCAGCATTCAAAAGGCTATTGTTGGCCGATTGTGGTGGCTCACTTTTGTGATCCCAGCACTTGGGGAGGCTGGGGCGGGAGGATCTCTGAGCCAAGGAGTTCAAGACCAGGCTGGGCAACAGGGTGAGACCTTGTCTCTACAAAACAATTTAAAAAATTAGCCAGGCATGGTGGTGTGAACGTCTGGTCCTAGCTGCTCTTGAGGCTGAGGCGGGAGGATCACTTGGGTCCGGGAGGTCAAGGCTGCAGTGAGCTGTGATCATGCCATTGCACTCCAGCTTAGGTAACAGAGTGAGACCTTGTCTTAAAAAAAAAAAAAAAAAGCCAGTAGTTACTAAAAACTTGGCATGTCCAGTTGGTGTTAAAGTCGTGTTGCAGTTCACTCCTCCACTCTCTTGCTGATGGGCTTTTGGGTCGGCCCTGATTTTTTGTTACTGTGAATAGTGGCTGCCGTAAGACGTCCTCGGGGTTGAAAGTCACCCAGACAGGAGCCTGTCCGAGTTGTAAGCTAAAAGCAGAAACCCTTTCTTGGTGGTAATCCAGTTGCTCCCTGGGGTTGGTGTTAGCTGGAAAGGGTAAGCCTTTAAGTCTGGTTAGAATTTTGATCCCTTGTTAATAGGCGGGCAGGCAGTTTGCAGGACGTGGAGGAGCGAAAGGGCAAGTGGAAGTACATAAGTGGTTATGTTGTCAGAGAAGTCACTTCTTTCGTGCCATATTATCTGGAAAGTGCCACCATCCCCACTGCCTTGAAGTTTTTATTTTTATTTTATTTTATTTTTTGAGACAGAGTCTCGCTCAGTTGCCCGGGCTGGAGTGCAGTGGCGCGATCTCGGCTTACTGCAAGCTCCACCTCCCGGGTTTACACCATTCTCCTGCCTCAGCCTCCTGAGTAGCTGGGACTACAGGCGCCCGCCACCGCACCTGGCTAATTTTTTGTATTTTTAGTAGAGACGGGGTTTCACCGTGGTCTCGATCTCCTGACTTTGTGATCCGCCCGCCTCGGCCTCCCAAAATGCTGGGATTATAGGCGTGAGCCACCGCGCCTGGCCTTGAGGTTTTTAAACCTGAGGATAGGAGGCCTTGTGTGAGCGGGTGTTGGATCGTCTGGCCCTAAGTGAGAGCTGGGTGTGATATGAGCCAGAAACCTCTGTCCTGGAACCCATCTGTGCATGTGCTCTAGGCAGCCTCTCTGCAGAGTCCTAGGCGAGGCTCCTCCTGCTTCCTTTGCATCTCTGACAGGGAGCTTTAAGAAGACATCTGTAGCCATGCGCCTTGGCTCATGCCTGTAATCCCAGCACTTCGGGAGGCCGAGGTGGGTGGATCACCTGAGGTCAGGAGTTTGAGACCAGCTTGACCAACATGGAGAAACACCGTCTCTACTAAAAATACAAAATGTAGCCGGGTGTGGTGGCATATACCTGTAATCCCAGCTACTTGGGAGGCTGAGGCAGGAGAATCACTTGAACCTGGGAGGCGGAGGTTGCAGTGAGCTGAGATCATGCCATTGCACTTCAGCCTGGGCAACTAGAGCAAAACTCCTTCTCAAAAACATAAAGAAGAAGAAGAAGAAGACACCTGTAGGCTCCTGCCCTTGACTTCTGGACTGGAAATAATGCATCTGCATTGAAGTCCTTATCTTAGCCGTTGTGTCATGTCTGGGCGCGGGGCTGAGGATACGTCTGTCTGTTTATATATGCGTTTGCACGGTGAGTGTGTGCATGTACACATTTAAGCAGCAGGTGCTTATTAAGGTCGTACCAATCCCGCAGGACTCTTAGGAAACAACCTAAAGTATAAGGCCTGTCCTTCTAGAACCGTATGACCTTGAAACTAAGCAGGAGGTGAGAATGTTCCCTGGATGGGGATGGAACTGGTGCTGCGGGATGGGACTGGTGCTGGAGGATTGGGGTGGATCCGAGGTGGTGCTCTGTCCCGCAGTATGCCTTGTTTTGTTCGTCCAGGCCCTTCACACCTCGTGGAGAGAGTGCATGGGGCGCCTGCAAACCACTGACATGAATGGGACTTCCTAGTCCTGTGGCGGGGAGGGGTGTGGAGATAGAAACATGCAGGGATGGAGGGGTAGAACATTTCAGATGCAGCCTAGGGCCCAGGCAAGAGAGCAGTGGCAGGTGAGGGTGACAGTGGGCAGGACCCCAGTTGGAGAGACCCCTGACTCCCAGGCAAAAGGGCTATAGTACCTTGCTGGAGGGAGGGGAGTGTTGGGAGGTTGTGCTTTGGGTGGGTGGGGCGGTGATGAAGTAGGGGCAGGAGGTTCTGGAGGGGAGGGACTGCCTGGCTAGGAGGGAACAGCAGGGGCTGGAGTGTTTCTTTCTGTTCAGGAGCCTGGAATCTAAGGGAGATGCTCTGGGTTCGTGGTGAGCCCCACAGGGAGAAAGCAGAGGTTGTGGGAAGGCCTTAACTTCAGTAATGGGTTGGTGGCTGCCAGTGACCTTGAGCCAGAAGAATGTGCTGTGTGGGAGGTTTGGACAGCCCGAGGGAAAATGGAGGAATTATGATTCACTCGTCTACCTTTCTCACCCAATTTGGAAATATGGGCTTTTCCTTTCTTTCTTTCAGTAACCCTCTTTCTCATGAGAATAGGGCTTTTTTATTAATCTGTTGGTAAGTATTTATAGTTACTGAGAAATCAAAAGTCCAAGATGCAGCCCCTGTCTTTCCTGCTGGCGCCCTGGTCGTGCCCTCTCGAGCAGTGATGACGCAGGGGCTGGGCGGGAAAGGGCCGGCGCTGAGCAGCAACCCTTCTTACCTGCTTTGGTTAAGAGATCTGGAGATGGAATGAAAAAGCTCTGGTTCTGCCTCTGCCTCTGAGACTGGTGGCCCTCCGACTTCAGTGTGCATCGTGATCACCTGAGCACTTAGTCAAACCCAAGTTGCTGGTCCAACCCCAGAGTGTCTGATTTAGTGGGTTGTGGCAGGAGTGCTAAGAGTTTGCACTTCCAGCAAGTTCCCAGGTGTTAGTGATGCTGCTGTTCCAGCAACCACACTTTGAGAACCCCTTTCCTGGAGAAATTACCACACACGACTCTGCATCTCAGCTGTAGACTGGCATGGGCGGGGTCTTTGAGGAGAAGTCGGGCTTGAGTGGGCTTGAGGGCTTGGAGGTCGTCAGGGGGAGGTAGTGGTACAGGAGGACCCGAGGGAGGTGGGGTAGGCTGGGGGCAGGTGGTCTTGGCTGCAGGCCCAGCAGTCGGGTCGCCACTGGAGCTTGGCTTCTGGGGACACTTGCTGCCCATCCAAGCATGCCTCGCTACTGCTGCACAGGTGCTTGTCATGGGCCATCGGATAGATGTGAGCAGAACACAAAGGCTAGAGGTCTGCCAAGGGCCCACCTCCCCTCCCCGGAGTGGTGAGGTGGGGGGCTCAGGGGGACTTCACCCATTTTGAGAGGTAGGGCGTACACAGGCGTCTTGGGAGAGGCCCTTGGAGGCACGTTTTGCCCAGTGTATTGCTGCCAGAGAGTTGGAGTTAGCATTTGTTAGTATTTATTTTACTACTTTGCTTTCTTTTTACAGTCCAGAGGTCTTTTGGTTTTTACACCTGTAATGCCGTGAATTCCCAGGCAAGAGGTTCCAGCAGCTCAGGCCTCTACCCTTGGTCTTCACAGTGCCCTCCTCCAGGTGGGGCAGGCTGGCCCTTCAGTTGCACCCAGGTACTTTTCTCTTGGGCTTCCTTGTGTTTCTGGTCGTTTTCCTGCACGCGTTCCAGGAAGCAGTCTTGGCTCTTAGAGCGCTCACTGTGCTCACTACACACATTCATTCTCTTGGCCAGAATCTTGCCCTTGTTTGTTTACGGCAATGCCTACAGCATGGTAGGGAACACTGCAGACGCCTCTGGTTTTGCCATGGTAACATTTGTGGGTTATTCCTTTTTTGAACAGTACCCATTCCCTTGAGGTCTAATGTCTACAGTATCACCTTGTAGATTCCCATGTATGTGGTCAAAGGAACAACTCCATGTTTCCTTCCTTTTTGACAGTAGAGTATACTTTTTTTTTTTTTTTTTTGAGACAGAGTCTCACTCTGTTGCCCAGGCTGGAGTGCAGTGGCACAGTCTTGGCCAGCTGCAACCTCTGCCTCCTGGGTTCAAGCGAATCTCCTGCCTCAACCTCCCGAATAGCTGGGACTACAGGCATGCACCACCATGCCCGGCTAATTTTTGTACTTTTAGTAGAGACGGGGTTTAACAGACAGGGTCACGCTCTGTTGTGCAGGCTGGAGTACAGTGGTGCAATCATAGCTTATTGCAGCCTCAAACTCCTGGGTTCAAGCAATCCTCCCACCTCAGCCTCTCAAACTGCTGGGATTACAGGGGTGAGCCACCACATCCAGCCCTCGAACCAGTGTTAAGTATGTAACAGTCTTGCAGGGAGAGCCTGGATACCTTCCAGAGGGTGGATCCTGGGACATGCATTTTCCTGGTGTGGTTCTGGAGCAGGTGGCTTCTTGTGCCATAGCTACCTGGTGGCAGCACAAGCAGCAGCTCCATGGCATCCCAGCTCTGCAACATGATCTTTGCAAATAGGTAGCTCCTGGGAGCTCAGCCTGGAGTCTTGTTACTTCCGCTCTTTGAAGGACCCTCTAGGCCATTTAATATCCTGTACAAAATCCCTTTCTGCTGAAACCACCTAACTGCACCCTGATCTATACATCGCCCTTGTCATCATCATTCAGGTTAGATTCCTTGCTGAATTATTTGCTTTCTCTGCTTTGTTAAGGTTAGGTGCTAGGTCCTTTGCATCCGCAATACCTAGCCTGACTTCTGGCACACAATTGGTAAGCAGTGAGTATTTGTTGAATGCATAAACTCTTGGAGTGAGTTTGTAAAGCCAGTAGGTAATAAGCTAGCTTTTAGTTCAATTAATATAAATGAAATTCAAGGTCAGGGAGTTGTGTAGAGAAGTGCTTAATAGGCGATCCTGACACCTGACCTCAGATAATCTGGGTTAAAGTTGGTCTGTGGGCCCAGGAGGATAGAATGTCTTTGGCAAATGGTTCTGAGCTCCCTGTTCTTTTTTTTTTTTTTCTGAGATAGAGTCTTGCTCTGTTGCCCAGGGTGGAGTGCAGTGGCGCGATCTCGGCTACTGCAACTTCCGCCTCCCGGGTTCAAGCAATTCTCTGCCACAGCCTCCTGAGTAGCTGGGATTAAAGGTACCCGCCACCATGCCCCGCTAATTTTTGTATTTTTAGTAGAGACGGGGTTTCACCATTTTGGCCAGGGTAGTCTTGAACTCCTGACCTCGTGATCCACCTGCCTCAACCTCCCAAAGTGCTGGGATTACAGGTGTGAGCCACCGCGCCCAGCCAGAGCTCCCTATTCTTTATCAGGCTGCAGGGGCGATGCAGGCAGACTTCAGTTAGAAGGGAGGCAAAACTTCTCTGCCTTTAGCCCATTATGTGCCCAGCACTGTCCCAGGCACTGTGCTGCAGGTAGGGAGGAGAGGAGGACATAGAAGAAACGGGAGGGAAGGATACGTTTCAGGAAGTTATCTTCAAAGAATACAAATCTAGCTGGGGAGGCTCCCTGGGAGACAAGGTAATGAGGAGTCCATAATAGCCAGAGAAAAGTGCTGGAAAAGTGATCCAAGACGACTTCCTCGATAGGGAAGTAATTGAACAGAAGCAGAATTCAGGACTAAGTAAAGGGGTTGTCCTAAGAACCCAGAAGATAGGGAACTAGGAAGGCGCTGGCCTCAGTGCTGTGCCAAGCAGCCTTTAAGCTCTGTCTTGACCAGAGTGCCTCTGTGAGCTCAGTGCTTTCACAGTTTAATTGTGCCGGACACAGTTGGGAAGTTCCTGGCAGGCCCCAAAGTTGAACCCAGGGCGTGTGGCACGTCGTGTCGTCCAGTGATTTGGCCACTAGATCATACTTTCTATTTATTTATCTGATCCTGAATAACAAGCCGGGAAGTTCTGCTTCATGGGGGTGACATAAGTGATGGATGTGAGTACCGCGTTTCCTAAGCCACATGCCTGGCCCCATGGTCTGACAAACGGGAGTGAACTTGGACGACAGGGAGAATTTTGCAACTGTCTGGGAAGTGTTGGGTGAATGATGAGAAGTGAGGTGACTCTGACCCTGACCTTGGGTGGGGAAAACACCGGCTGGCCACTCTGGGCTCTTCCCGGGTCCCTGCCCATCTGACTCAGTTGCTTTGGGAAGTCCCCTTTGCTCCAGCTCCAGCTGGGCTGGAGCAAGCCTGGCAAATGTGTTCCCTCCCTCCCTCCTCCTGGCTCTAGCGCCTGGGCCTGGCTGTCATTACACTCACTCCGTGCTCAGCGTGGGGCTAAATAAGCCATTCCCTGTTTGTCTGTGCCGGCTGCCTGGGGCCCTGACCACCCGTCTCTGCCTCATAACCTCCTCCCACAGGCGCTGGCACACACAATGGGGGCTCAGTAAATATTAGTCGGTGAACAGCAGGCTCAACGTTCTAATTTTGTTCCCTGCTTCTGGGTCACCAGAGTTTTTATTATTATTTTTCTTAGTTTTCCCATCCTGCCCCTCCCAGCAGCGCGAGGTTTCACAAGGAGAGTGAGTGGGCTCTGCTGGCTGCCCTCCTGCACTGTCTGGAAATTTCCCACCCTGGGTGGGCTTCGACTGTGCCAAGGCTTGAGGCGAAGGTCCTGGGAG
The DNA here is from genome assembly GCF_043159975.1 of Macaca nemestrina. NCBI lineage: Eukaryota > Metazoa > Chordata > Mammalia > Primates > Cercopithecidae > Macaca > Macaca nemestrina. The sequence continues at coordinate 132,158,304 of NC_092132.1, read as the reverse complement.
CAGGAGCTGGAAGAGGAGAATGCATCCTTTTAGGGTATGGAGGAGAGTAGTAGGTGGGAGGGCAAGAGGAAGCAGGGGGAGAATGGGCCAATTACCCCCTGGGCAGGGCCAAGCCAGCATTGGTTTTCCAACTGTGAGATTTGCTGTTTGCTTGAGTGAAGGTGTCAGCCTAGGTCAGCTTGTCTGAGGGGAGAGTGGCTTCTCACATGATGTTCCTTGGGTGAGTGGAGAGGGCCATGGGCTGGATGGTTTTTCTCAAAGCTCTTTCTACCCCCAGAGAAGCCTGTAGGGCAGTATTCACTTGATGGCCAAGCTGGCAGATGATTGGTTTTCTGATTTCCTAAACTGGGACTTACACAGATGACTGTATCATTGTTAGTTTGACCATGAATATCCAGAGTGTATTAATGAAGCATTTGTAAAACATTTGGCAGTTTCTGTAGCCCAATGTATTTTTTTTAATTGATTTGTGTTATTTTGATGATTTTTTGAGACAAGATCTTTTCTCTGTCGCCCAGGCTAGAGTGCAGTGGCACAGTCACAGCTCATTGCAGCCTTAAACTCCTGGGCTCAAGCAGACCTCCCACCTCAGGCCTCCTTAGTAGCTGGGATTACAAGCGTGCATCACCACACCTGGCTAATTTTTGCATTTTTTGTAGGGACGGGGTTTCACCATGTTGCCTAGGCTGGTCTTGAACTCCTGAGCTCAAGCAGTCTACCTGCCTTGGCCTCCCATAGTGCTGGGATTACAGACGTGGGCCACCACCCCCAGCCCTGTAATGATTTTTTATTATTTCTTACCTGAAGGGTTTTTGTTTGTTTGTTTGTTTGTTTTTTGAGACAGAGTCTCGCTCTGTCGCCAGGCTGAAGTGTAGTGGCGCGATCTCGGCTCACTGCAACCTCCATCTCCCGGGTTCAAGCAATTTTCCTGCCTCAGCCTCCCGAGCAGCTGGGACTACAGGCGTGCACCACCATGCCCAGCTAATTTTTGTAGTTTTAATAGAAACGGGGTTTCACCATGTTGGTTAGGATTGTCTCTATCTCTTGACCTCGTGATCCACCCGCCTCAGCCTCCCAAAAGTGCTGGGATTACAGGCGTGAACCACCATGCGCAGCCCTGTAATGATATTTTATTATTTCTTATCGGAAGGGTATTAATGCTCACCATCAGTCCTGTTACCATGCTTTCTGCACTCCTGAGCTCTCCGTATTTCCATTTCTGTATTAATTACATGCATTTCATTGTTAAGTCATATTTCCCCCCAGGAAGGGGACTATATTTTCTGAGTTCTTTTATGCCCAAGAATTTCTGCCTATTGTCTTTACCTAATTGTGCGATGTGTTGGCTGGGGATAATATTCTTGGCTCATAGTTTCTTTTGCTCCGAATTGTGGAGACTTTCTGGCATTCTTGCATTCTCTTCTGACACTGAATGGTGCTATGGGAAAGAAGAAGGCAGTTGGATTTTTTCCTGTTTCAAAGAAGTTTTAGTATGTTTCTCAATTTTCTTTTTTTTTTTTCTTTTTTTTGAGACAGTTTCGCTCTGTCGCCAGCCTGGAGTCAGTGACGCGATCTTGGCTCACTTGCAACCTCCGCCTCCCAGGTTCAAGTGATTCCCCTGCCTCAGCCTCCTGAGTAGCTGGGACTACAGGTGTACACCACTACACCTGGCTAGTTTTTTTTGTTTTTTGTTTTTTTTCAATAGAGATGGGTTTCACCATGTTGGCCAGGATGGTCTCCATCTCCTGACCATGTTATCTGCTTCCCTCGGCCTCCCAAAATGCGGGGATTACAGGCGTGAAGCACTGTGCCCAGCCTCAATTTTTATAGTAACCCCTTCTGGGGGGAAAAAGAGTTTCTTCTAGATGCCTAAAAAACACTGTAATGTTTCAGTATTGAACATTGGCGGAATACAGTGCATTATTTCAGTCTTCAGATTCTGTTTTTCCTTTAATTTCAGGAAAATCTTGTTTTGTTGTTGTTGTTGTTTTTTGTTTTTTTGTTGTTGTTGTTGAGACGGAGTCTCGCTCTGTCGCCCAGGCTGGAGTGCAGTGGCCGGATCTCGGCTCACTGCAAGCTCCGCCTCCCGGGTTCACGCCATTCTCCTGCCTCAGCCTCCCGAGCAGCTGGGACTACAGGGGCCCGCCACCTCGCCCGGCTAGTTTTTTGTACTTTTTAGTAGAGACGGGGTTTCACCGTGTTAGCCAGGATGGTCTTGATCTCCTGACCTTGTGATCCGCCCGTCTCGGCCTCCCAAAGTGCTGGGATTACAGGCTTGAGCCACCGCGCCCGGCCAGTTGTTGTTGTTTTGAGATGGAGTCTTTCTCTGTTGCCCAGGCTGGGGTGCAGTGGCACAATCTTTGCTCACTGCAACCTTCGCCTCCCGGGTTCAAGCAGTTCTCTGCCTCAGCCTCCCAGGTAGCTGGGACTACAGATGTGAGCCACCATACCTGACTAATTTTTATATTTTTAGTGGAGTTGGGATTTCACCATATTGACCAGGCTGGTCTCGAACTCCTGACCTCAAGTGAGCCACTGCGCCCAACCAGGAAAATCTTGTGTTTTATCTTAGAACACATCTTCCATTTCATTCTTGGGTTCCCCTCTCTGACAACACGAGTTATCCTTTCGTTTGGCTCTTTGTCTTCTGTTTTTGCTTTAATTTGTCTTGTCCATCTGCATTTACTGTGATTATCTCAAACTTTCCTTGAGCCGTTTATGCCTAGTGTCCCATTTTTTGAACAGCAAGCATATGGGAGTTAATTTATATCCTGCTCAAGGTCATCACCAAGGTCTGGTTGCAAAAATTCAAAAAATTGCAACCTCAGGCATAAATTTTGGGTTAAATGACCGGCGGAATTTTGTTCTGTATTTGTCATAATGTATTAGTTCTTCAGTGAGGTTTTATTCCTCTTGTTTAGTAAGCCTGCATCCTCTTCTGGTCTCATGTTGGTTATAATCTCATCTTTGAGCTCTCGTCTCGTGGAATTGATGTTCTAATGAGGTTATTCCTTGGCGTGGAGCAGTGGTGAGGAACAGCTTTCTCTGGAGTTGTGGTTTACCTGTCTGTGGCTTGCTCTGCCTGCTGTTTCTTTACCTCTTCCTCATGTGACTGCAGTTCTGCTCACATGTTCTGTTGGCTCTAAAATAAGAAAGCAACTTTCCTCTCCAGGTTTGTCCCCTCTTCTCAGCTCCAGGAGTGCTAAGGGCTAGGTATTTATGACCTGTTTTCTGTAGCCTGAAGGAATGCTAACTGTGTGGTGAGGTGGGTCTGTCCTCTATTCAGGGATGTAGTTCCTGCAGTGTGGCTCAGCTCACTTCCTTGAGAGTGGTATTCTTTTGTGTTAGAAGAGAAGATACACTTGGCCGGGCATGGTGGTTTACGCCTCTAATCCCAGCACTTTGGGAGGCCGAGACAGGTGCATCACCTGAGGTCAGGAGTTTGAGACCAGCTTAGCTAACATGGTGAAACCCCGTCTCTACTAAAAATACAGAAATTAACTGGGTGTGGTGGTGCATGCATGTAATTCCAGCTACTGAGGAGGCCGAGGCAGGAGAAATCACCTGAATCTGGGAGGCGGAGGTTGCAGTGAGCCGAGATCGTGCTACTGCACTCCAGCCTGGGCAACAGAGCAAGACTCATCTCAAAAAAAAAAAGAGAGAGAGAGAGAGAGAGAAGGAATACTAACTGGAATTTGGAATTGGATCATGTCCTCAATTCAGAATGTGGCCTGGGAGCCCTTATTTCCTTCCATGGGAGTCGGCCCATTGTTTTTGGTCCAGGTGCACCGGTTTTTTTTTTTTTGCTCTTCCCCAGTGGCTTTTCCTCCTACTCCTCAACTGAAGAGGAAAAATACTTCCTCTTGCCACACTTGGGGATGTGAGTGAAAATTCTGGATCTGCTCTTGTCATTCATTTGGTTTGTCAGGGTTGGGCCAGGAATAGAACATGAGCCATGCGTGGTGCCTCCCTCATTTTTCCCTTGCCTCTGGTTTTGAAGTTAATATATCTCTGATTAGATTTGTTTTCTTGTTTGGCTGCATTGGTGAATTTTTTTTTTTTCTTTTAAAAGTTTTACTCATTTTGTTAATTATCAGGTGTAGGAAAATTACACTCCCATTTCATGTTCTCATCTTAAGTAGTTAGTGTTGCAATATGCTTGCTTGTATGATACTCATTAAACTCTGCAAGTTTATTCTCCTCTTTTCTTTTTTTTCTTTTTTCTTTTTTTTTTTTTTCGAGACAGAGTCTCGCTCTGTTGCTTTGCCCAGGCTGGAGTGCAGTGGCGCGATCTCTGCTCACTGCAAGCTCCGCCCGCAGGGTTCTTGCCATTCTCCTGCCTCAGCCTCCCGAGTAGCTGGGACTACAGGCGCCCGCCACCACCCCCGGCTAATTTTTTTGTATTTTTAGTAGAGATGGGGTTTCACAGTGTTCGCCAGGATGGTCTCGATCTCCTGACCTCGTGATCTGCCCGCCTCGGCCTCCCAAAGTGCTGGGATTATAGGTGTGAGCCACCGCGCCCAGCCTGTTCTCTTCTTTTCAAGCTAAGGATATGGGTTCATTGTAATAATATGTCACTTGTAGTCCCACCGAAAATTGGGCTTCAGATTCACGTCCGTGGGCCTTCCATTGCCAGGCGGCACTTCCCAGGCCACTAGTACCCGCAGTCCTCAAGACAAGTAGTCCTTGATTTTTTTTTTTATTCCTTAAGACCTCCACCTTCCACCCTGAGGCCTGGCTTTGTCCTTTGTCTGCAACTTTCAGGGTTTTTCCTTATGCCTGGGCTCCAGATGGCTCTTGGCTCACTCAGGGCCTTTTGCTATTGTGTGAGTCACGGAGAGCTAACCTTGAGCCATGGTTATCTGCTAGCGGGTATCTGCTAGCTGGAGATACATTCCTATCAGGCTCAGCGGTCACAGCCCTAGAGTGGGGCAGGGATCGGAGAGTGGAGAAAGCGCAGTCTGCTTGAAGGACTGATGCAGAAATGAGCTGTTTTCCTGGGAGAGAACCCCAAGGGAGTGGTGGGAGCTGCCTTTGTAATTACTGTCTTGTGGACAGTCATAAGCCTGGGTGATGTGCCAGGCAGGACCATGGGTCCCTGAGAGACCCCTTTCTCTGTCCCTGAGGAATATATGAGAACCAGATGGCTCATTTTACATCCTTTGAGAAGACAGTTTGCGGGGAAGTCTTAGGATGATTCACTGAGGCCAGTCCGTGGTGGAACCAAGAGCTCTGGGGAACATAATTTCTATCAGCCTGGCTTCTACTTGGCTGCCCCCTCCACTCCCTCACCCACCCCTGCAACCCTGTGGTCTTTCTTTGTGTAGACCGTCAGCCTTCTCATAATTTTAAGTGAAGTGCTTCATAAAACCCCAGTTTAGACTGCCTTCAAACCGACTGCCACCCTAGAGCCTGCAGCTGACTCTGACCCCGTGTAAGAGCCCCACCCTGGCGATGTTCTATGCATTCACACAGCCTGTGCTTGGCGGGACACAGTGGGCACGAGGGGACAGAGGGCAGACACACAGCCTCTTGGCCTCAGAAATCGTCTGAATTGGGCACGTTTGTCTCTGGAGCATTTGAGCTTAGTTTTCATGTTTTGTTTCTGCACTCAGAATCTGAGAACAGGAGTGTTGGACTCCCTGGCCAGTGGAATGGGGGTGCAGTGGGGGGGTTGTCAGGAAAGGGAGGGGACAAGTGGATGCCCGGCTGCTCCGAGGCCTTGTTGGTTTCTGTTGCCTGTTCTCACATCTGTGCCCAGCCTGCAGACCCAGCATCACAGAAGTGAATGTTTGCTCCTCTCAAGAGGGGAGGTGGGCTTAGAAAAGAATGCAGCAAGCTGAGCATCACAGGTGCGTCCGTGCAGGACAGAAGTGCCGCTTCTAGGCAGAGCTACTTCTGGACCAAGTGAAGGGCAATGGTGGGTGGAATTCCAATTATGGGCCTTTGGATGGTAAGGCAACTTCTGAGCTTCCACAGAGGGTTCCAGAACAGGTGTTGCTTTCTTCTTTGTCTCCCTCCCACCTCCCCCAGAGTTGGGTCTGGCACCTTAGACACAGAAGGAGAGCACTAAGATAATTTTACTTCTTTGACCCCGAGGCAAGTGCACACTCGGGCAGAGAGATTCTAGTCTCTCTCCAGCAGGAAGAGCTGGCCTGGAGACGTTCCCAGGCCACAGCACACTTCATTTTGTCTCCTTCCCACTTGTCTTCCTGCCCCTGAGAGGTGTCTGTCCTTACTTGAGGGCAGCTGGCCCAACACCCTGGGGGTACTGGAGTGGCTCTCCAGGGGCCACATATGGAATGGAACCTGGCGTGGGGCTTCCTCCTGCAGCTGGGGCCACGCACGCGGACCCCTGCCCAGCCTCCCCGTCCCGGCAGCATCAACCGCTGTGTGTGGTTCCCTCTTCTTTCTTTCCTCTCTAATACTTTTTACAAACCTTTTCCCTGCTAAGAATAACTTGTAGTTAAGAAGAAAACAAAACTCCACCGGAGCAGAAAACTCCCCTTTCATGCCTGCCAAAAGGCCGGGGTCACGTGGACTTGAGTGTCACTCGCAGTCCTAGATCCTCCCCAACCCTTGTGGGTGAGTGCGTATCTCAAGCGCTGGCCAGGCAGGAGGGCTCTGCTTGTGAATCTGCACACCCCATGGAGACAGGTCTAGACCTGAGCCTGGATGCTGTCTCGTGGGCGTCAATGCCCAGTGCATCACATGTCCTGGAGGAAAGAGCAGCTATGCTGCGGGGGAGAAAAGGTGACCTGGGAGAAGCGAAGGTGCTCTTGTGGGCTCATTCTTCTGAAGGTCCAACCTGAAGGTGCCCCTTCCCTAGCACTCCAGGCTGTCATAGCCGCCACCTGAGGGGCTGAGGGGCCACTGGGTCTGGGAAAAGTAAATGCTTCATAAATGCTCACCTCTAGGTGAATACCAGCCAGGTAAAGCTGCTAAAATCACCCTGAGTTTCCCACACCTGAAGTCTTTTGGGGTTTGAAGTTACAGCAAATAAGCTTGAGAAATGCAGCTGAGGGGGGAACATCTGTTGGTTTATCTTGTTGAAGTGGCCCCAGGGCACGAGCACTGTGACACAGTCTGTCCTCCAAAGGCTACCCGGGGCTGTCCCTTCATAGCATTGCAGGGCGTTGTAAGCCAAGATCTGGATGCTTACTGGGGCTGTTAGACATTGGGAAAGACCTGCACAGAGACATGCAGGAGTTTGTGGATCTCCATGGGTTCCAGGATGTGTATTTTTATGTCTTCGTGCAGAGGGCATGGTGGTTAAGAAAGCATTGAATTTAACGTCATTCAGACCGGGCTTCAATTTACAAAGCAATTCAACTTCTGACTTTGCTGCTTGCTTCTATGGGTCACGTTTCCTAATCTCTGAACCCCAGTGTCCTTGTCTGTTGCGTGGTGTAAGTTTCCCAGCTTCTGTTAAAGGAACTGGGGAATGCCAAGTGCTTAGCAAGGTCTGCGCTTGGTAAATGCTAGCTGCTGTCCATCATCTCTTTGCCTTTTCTTTTCTAAATGCAGGCAGACCTCCCCCTTGTTTTGACAGCACAACTCATGCCATCGACAGTTCACAGTCTGCTCCGATGGATAACTGCTTTCTTTGTACAACAGGTTTTTAGTCATTCTTGCCTAAGATCCACCCTGCTCGCCAAAATTTAACATTTGTCTCTTGGTGGAGATTTGAGAGTTGTGAATCTCAAAGTAGCACTTGTACAAACCGTCATTGTGGCTGATGCCGAATCCATCCATGTGGACTCAAAGTATATATTCCACTGAAGAGTGATATTTTATGTCCCCAGATTCTGTGCGTGCCGCATACGTGGATCCTAAAGCGTGTAATGTCCCTGGCAATATCATAGTAGGGGACTTACGTGGTGTGTGTGCCCCAGGGCCTGGAGTTGAGATACTTTAGTTTGCCACAGGACATTCCTGACAGTTCCACTAGCAGCCTAATGTTTGGGCTGAGGGAGTCAGAGTTGGGAACCCTGCTGATTATAAGTCTTATAATTATTCTAGCTAAATTTTATTGAGTGCTTTCTATGTGGTTCAGGCAAGCTTGGCAAGGGCCTTGCCATGGCTTGTGCTGTTAGATCCTCAAAGTGATCTAATGAAGTGGATACCAATTTTATAGAGGAAAAAACTGAGGACAGAGGGAGACCCGGGTTGCTTGTCTGTAGTTACTTATAAGCAGCTGTGTAGAAATTCAAGGTAGGTTTGTCTGACACTGAAGGCCATGATAAGCTGCATCGCTGCTTTGAGTGATTCTAGAATATTGACTCGAGTTAAATAATTTATCCAAGATCACACTGCTGGTAAGTGGCAGAGCCAGGATTCAGGCAAGCCTGCTCTCAGCCTCTCTGCTGCTCTTCCTCTGTCATAAGCAAAGCCCCAGGGCGTGTGATGTACTGAGATTAGTGCCTGAGCCCTGGGTGCCTGGGGGAAGAAATGGCTGCAGTGATTGGCCGCTTCTTGGTCTGGAGCAAGGAGACTCATTTTCCCCTCTTGATAATTTGTTTAGATCACTAATGAAATTATAACCATACTACGGGAGATGGTTAACAAAAGAAAAATCGTCATCAATTTTACTTTAAGCTTTTGTTTGTCTGTTCTTTTTCTCTTTCTCTTTTTTTTTTTTTTTTTTTTTTGATATGGAGTCTTGCTCTGTCACCCAGGCTGGAGTGCAGTGGCACTATCTCGGCTCACTGCAACCTCCGCCTCCTGGGTTCAAGCAACTCTCCTGCCTCACCCTCCCGAGTAGCTGGGATTGTGTGTGCCTGGCTGATTTTCATATTTTTACTACAGATGGGATTTCACCACGTTGGCCAGGCTGGTCTCAAACTCCTGAGCTCAAATGATCCACCCGCCTCGGCCTTCTGAAGTGTTGGGATTATAAGCGTGAGCCACTGTGCCCGGCCTCATTGTCTGTGTTCTTTCTCAGTTCTAAACTCTGCCAAATAATTGCTCTGCTTTTTAACTTGCCATTATGCCATGACTCATTTATAGCTGCATAATATTCCGTGAAACTGATATGATTTACTTGACCCATAACACATCTTTCTGCATATAGCCTTTTTACTTTTGGATTACTTCTATTAGAGCAAATTAATTAATTATTTAATTGTTAATTGAAGGATTTATATATTTTCATTATCACATAGCTTTTCAAGAGTCCCATTGTTTATCCAGTCACTGGTATCTTATTCTATCGCTTAGCCTCATTCACATGAAATGTTTTATCTTAAAAAAATCTGGCTGGGCGCGGTGGCTTATGCCTGTAATCCCAGCACTTTGGGAGCCCGAGGCAGGTGACTCATCTGAGGTCAGCAATTCAAGACCAGCCTGACCAATATGGTAAATCCCTGTCTCTACTAAAAATACAAAATTAGCTGGGTATGGTGGCCGGCGCCTGTAATCCCAGCTACTCAGGAGGCTGAGGCAGGAGAATTGCTTGAACCTGGGAGGCGGAGGTTGCAGTGAGCCGAGTTGGCATCATTGCACTCCAGCCTGGACAACAAGAGTGAAACTCCATCTCAAAAAAAAAAAAAAAAAAAAAAAAGCTATGTTGCTATTTTAATAAGTAGCAAAATGGAAGCAGCCAAGTTTTACATTTATATTCTCAATACTATAGAGAGGCTGAGTGTTTTGTATGTGTTTAGTGATTTATACAGTATAGAAATAAAACTATGTCATGTCAAATGGTATATATTTTTGCCAGTCTGTAATTTTTCTTTTTTAGTTATGGTGTTTGTTTGTTTGTTTATTTATTTATTTTGAGATGGAGTCTCGCTGTGTCACCCAGGCTAGGGTGCAATGGTGCAATCTTGGCTCACTGCAAACCTCAGTCTCCCAGATTCAAGTGATTCTCCTGCCTCAGCCTCCTGGGATTACAGATGTGCACCACCATGCCTGGCTAATTTTTTGTATTTTTAGTAGAGATGGGGTTTCACCATGTTGGCTAAGCTGGTCTCGAACTCCTGACCTTTTGATCCACCCACCTCAGCCTCCCAAAGTGTTGGGATTACAGGTGTGAGCCACAGCGCCCAGCTGATGTTTATTTTTTAACAGCTTTATTTCAGAGGATTTCAAACATACATAAAAGTAGACAGGGCTGGGCGCAGTGACTCACGCCTATAATCCCAGCACTTTGGGAGGCCGAGGTGGGTGGATCACTTGAGCCCAGGAGTTCGAGACCAGCGGGCCAACATGGTGAAACCCCATCTCTACTAAAAATACAAAAATTAGCCAGGCGTGATGGCGGGTGCCTGTAATCCCAGGTCCTCAGAAGGCTGAGGCAGGAGAATTGCCTGAACCTGGGAGGTAGAGGTTGCAGTGAGCCGAGATCACACCACTGCACTTTAACCTGGGAAACGGAAAGACTGTCTAAAACAAAAACAAAAACAAAACTAGACAGAGAGTCTGATGAATTCCCATCTACCTGTCTCTTCGTTCCAGTGAATGTCAGCTCATGCCTGATCATGTCTCATCCACACCCCCATGCTCATACCCCCTCCTTTATTTTGAAGCAGACCCCAGATATAAGGATGTTAAATTCATGGTTATTTCAGTACCTCTAAAAGGACTTCTAAAAAATCGTAACTGGCTGGGTGCAGTGGCTCACGCCTGTAATTCCAGCACTTTGGGAGGCCGAAGTGGGTGGATCACCTGAGGTCACCAGTTTGAAACCAGCCTGGTCAACATGATGAAATCCTGTCTCTACTATAAATACAAAAAAATTAGCCAGGTGTGGTGGCAGACGCCTGTAATCCCAGCTACCCGGGAGGCCTGAGAATCACTTGAACCCAGGAGGCAGAGGCTGTAGTGAGCTAAGATTGCGCCACTGCACTGCAGCCTGGGCAATGAGTGAAACTCCGTCTCTAAATAAATAAATAAATAAAATCATAACCACATTGCTGTTTTGTTTTGTTTTTTTTTTTAAATTTTTCAGTCTAATCAAACCTGTTTAGTTTGTCCTTTTTATTCGTTTTTATTCTGTCCCTTCAAAAGAACGGTTTTTCTCAAAGGCTAATTCAAGAAGGAGCAGAGAGGCGGAGACCGATGGATAGTCTCACCACGTTTAGTGCGTGGCGGATGGGCCCGGCGCAGTTGCCGGCACACCGGGAGAGGCCTCAGCTTCATCTGCCTTTTTCTCTCACAGGCTTATTCAGTCACCATGAAGCTGCTGCACCCGGCCTTCCAGAGCTGCCTCCTGCTGACCCTGCTTGGCTTATGGAGAACCACCCCTGAGGCGCACGCTTCGTCCCCGGGTGCGCCAGCTATCAGCGCTGCCTCCTTCCTGCAGGATCTAATGCATCGCTATGGCGAGGGTGACAGCCTCACTCTGCAGCAGCTGAAGGCCCTGCTCAACCACCTGGATGTGGGCGTGGGCCGGGGTAATGTCACCCAGCACGTGCAGGGACACAGGAACCTCTCCACGGTAAGGCTCCCCTGCAAGCCAGCAGCTCTGCTCAGCCCTGTCTCTGGCCTCTCGGGGTTCCCTGTCTAGTTGGGCCCAGGGCAGCGTGGCAGAGGTAAGATGAGGCAGGCAAGTCTCTGATAGAGTGGACAGGCTGATTCTTTTTCCCCCATTGTCTGAATCAGCAAATTCTGAGTCTCTGCAGTACCTTCTGACCCCCTGCATAGGTGTTCTGAAGCCCTTAACAAAAGGCAGCCTGGGGCCGGGCATGGTGGCTCACGCCTGTAAGCCCAGCACTTTGGAAGGGCAAGGCGGGTGGATTTTCTGAGGTCAGGGGTTCGAGACCGGCCTGGCCAACATGGAGAAACCCTGTCTCTACTAGAAATACAAGAATTAGCGGGGCATGGGGGCAGGTGCCTGTGATCCCAGCCATGCAGGAGGCTGAGGCAGGAGAATCACTGGAACCCAGGAGGTAGAGGTTGCAGTGAGCCAAGATCGAGCCATTGCACTCCAGCTTGGGCAACAAAGCGAGACTCTGTCTCAAAACAAAACAAAAGGCAGCCTGGAAGTGCAGTTCTCAGCGCCCCCAGGGTCTTCCCCAGAACCGCACTTGAGTGACTTAGAAATGCTGAGAAAACATGACTCCTGGGACAGTATTTCTCAGAGAGTTTACCATTGACAGAGCCCATTACATCCCGGGTGAGCCCGCAGTCCCTGCAGGTGCAGGTGAGATTATCTGCATTTTATAGGAGAGGACACCGAGGGTCCCTCAGTGAGTCCCTGCAGAGACCAGGGCTAGAACGCCAGGTCTTTGGATTCTGTGTTCTTTCTTCCATATCATCTCTGCTAATCAGACTCTGGGGCTATTTGTGGCAGCCAAATATAAGTCAGACAGCAAAATCTTTATATATCGACTTCGTTCCCTGTGCTGGTGTTGTGAGAAATAGAGAAAAATGAGTCATATTTAGGGAGTTGACTATCATGATGGGGAGTTCAACCAACAGAGGACAAAGTCAGCAGGCGCTGAAATGAAGTGTTGCATTTTGTGGGTTGGACGGTAATTGTAGGATGCAGAAATGAGAGGGGGAGATGAGTGTGCTGCAATCATCAGGTAAGGCTCATGCATGGGATGTCCTCCAGCTGCCACTTGAAAGATGAGTGTAGGCCGGGCGCGGTGGCTCAAGCCTGTAATCCCAGCACTTTGGGAGGCCGAGGCAGGTGGATCACGAGGTCAGGAGATCGAGACCATCCTGGCTAACATGGTGAAACCCCGTCTCTACTAAAAATACAAAAAAAAAAACTAGCCGGGCGTGGTGGCGGGCGCCTGTAGTCCCAGCTACTCGGAGGCTGAGGCAGGAGAATGGCGTGAACCTGGGAGGCGGAGCTTGCAGTGAGCCGAGATCGCACCACTGCACTCCAGCCTGGGTGACACAGCGCGAGACTCCGTCTCAAAAAAAAAAAAAAAAGAAAGAAAGATGAGTGTAGTGTGGAGATAAAATGGATGGGGGTGCTGGACGCGCTGGCTCACGCCTGTAATCCCAGCACTTTGGGAGGCCGAGGCAGGTGGATCACGAGGCCAAGAGAGCAAGACCATCCTGGCCAACATGGTGAAACTCCGTCTCTGCTAAAAATACAAAAATTAGCTGGGCTTGGTGGCGGGTACCTGTAATCCCAGCTACTCAGGAGGCTGAGGCAGGAGAATCACTTGGACCCGGGAGACAGAGGTCGCAGTGAGCCGCGATTATGCCACTGCACTCCAGCCCGGTGACAGAGCGAGACTCCATCTCAAAAAGAAAAAATTTTAAAAAGGGACAGGGGAACCACGTGGTGTGGATGCAGAACGACCTGAGCACAGCAGACACCTGAGCCGGAGAGGAGCTCGCCCCCGTGCCCCTGCGGGGTGATGCAGCTGCGTGAGCCTCAGGACCCACCAGGATAGCAGCAGCATCTTGGGGTGGCGGGAGTCCAGCCCTCAGCCTTAGAGGCCCAGGCACTTATTTTGGCAGCACACCGAGAGGGCTGACTCTCAGAGATATGCCCATGTGAGACCAAACTCAGAAGAGGCCTGGCATGTCGATGTACACAGTATAATTAGAAGTGGAGCTGCAGATTTCACAGGAACGGTTCGTGAGAAGCGCTTACCTGCCACTTCCCAAGGTGACTGCATGCGATGGCTGCTGGCCGGCCATGGCCCACTTTGAATCTTCAGGTTTCCCTCCCCTAACCTCTGTGAACATATATGTCTTTCAGGCTGAGGGCAGTCCTACGGTCCTATGGTTGAGGATGTGTGGGGCTGATCGGGCAGCACCACAGTTTTGGCAGAGCACCACCCTCAGATATTTCAGCTTCAGAGAAGTAACTGGAACCTGCATTTTAACATAATAGCGCCCTGGGCTATTGTGATGTGCAGCCAGATTTGGTACGAAGCTTGTATCTTCAGGCACACACACAGAATGGTGTTTTCTTTCTTTCTTTTTTTTTTTTTGTGTGAGAGATGAAGTCTTGCTCTGTTGCCCAGGCTGGAGTGCAATGGCGTGATCTCGGCTCACTGCAACCTCCGCCTCCTGGCTTCAAGTGATTCTCCTGCCTCAGCCTCCTGAGTAGCTGGGATTACAGGCGTGAGCTACCATGCCCGGCTAATTTTTGTATTTTTAGTAGCGATGGGGCTTCACCATGTTGGCCAGGCTGGTTTTGAACTCCTGACCTCAAATGATTTGCCCATCTCAGCCTCCCAAAGTGCTGGGATTACAGGCAAGAGCCACTGCACCCAGCCCCAGAATGGTGTTTTCTAGAAACCATACACTCTAGTGACAATGTTTTTCTTTTTTTTTTCTTTTTTTTTTTTTTTTTTTAGAGGGAGGGTGTTGCTCTGTCACCCAGGCTGGAGTGCAGTGGCATGATCATAGCTCATTCACTGTAGCCTCCAACTCCTGGGCTCTAGCAGTCCCCCTGCCTCAGCCTCATTGGTAGGTGAGACGACAGGTATGTGCCACCACACTTTGCTAATTTTTCAACTTTTTGTAAAGAAGGGGTTTCATGTTGCCCAGGCTGGTCTCCAATTTCTGTCCTCAAGTGATCCTCCTGCCTTGGCCTTCCAAAGTGCTGGGATTACAGTGTTAGCCACCATGCCTGGCCACTTTGGTGACAATGATTGGAATCTTGTCATTCTCAAAGTTTCTCAGGCACTCATTTACCGATAGTTGTACTTATGATATGTAACTTTCGTGGCTGGCTGAGCCATAAGGATTAGTTACTAGTTTTTTAAGTTTAGGGAACACCTTGCCCTCATCCCTAGACTAGATGAATCTACAAATTCCCTGAAATTTGGACATTTCTGTCTTTTTTTTTTCCTCTGGGCAGGCTGAGTAGGTTGCTGTTTAGCGGGGCAAGGCCTGACCTTTGGGGTCTAAGCGGCTTCCTGCCCTTCCTGTGTTTCAGTGCTTTAGTTCTGGAGACCTCTTCGCTGCCCACAATTTCAGCGAGCAGTCACGGATTGGGAGCAGCGAGCTCCAGGAGTTCTGCCCCACCATCCTCCAGCAGCTGGATTCCCGGGCCTGCACCTCGGAGAACCAGGAAAATGAGGAGAATGAGCAGACGGAGGAGGGGCGGCCGAGCGCTGTCGAAGGTGAGCCAGGCCGGGAAGGCAGGAGCCCATCTCCCAGCTCACCCTGGGCTCACAAGGACTCCCGGGCTGAGCTGCTGCTGCTCCTCACTGAATGCCTCACTAGTGATGACCGGGATGAGGCTGTCAGTGTCAGGAGGGGGAACGATGATTGGATGGATAATTTTTGTATTTGCAAGGATGGCCTAGCACGTTGTCAGACTCCTGGGCTGTAGCTGGCGAATGTTCAGAGCATTGGACTTTTTGAGCAGCCTATGGATGCCTTTTTGGTCCACTTTTTGTTTTATGTTGAACCACAGGGGCCCAACCCTTTGGTTTTTTTAATTTTTTTTTTTTTTTTTTTTGAGGTAGGATGTCGCTCTGTCTCCAAGGCCGGAGTCCAGTGGTGCAATCATAGCTCACTACAGCCTCGATCTTCTGGCCTAAAGCGACCCTCCTGCCTCAGCCTCCTGAGTAGCTGGGACTACAGATGTGCACCGCCATGGCCAGCTAATTTTTAAGTTTTTTGTAGAGACGGGGTCTCACTATGTTACCCAGGCTGCTCTCAAACTCCTGGGCTCAAATGATCCTCCTGCCTCGGCCTCCCAAAGTGCTTGGGTCACAGGCATGAGCCACCATACCTGGCCTACTTTGGTTTTATAGTTTTACCTTTAAGACCTCCCGGAGGCTGCTCTCGGCCCCTGAATCCTTCTTCCCCTCCCTATCCCGGTATCCCTGATCCAGCCACAGTGGGATTGCCATGAGCTGTGAATGTACACCCTGATAGCCCTAAGCCCATAGGGCCGATGTGTGCTGCCTGACTCTTGGCACCTGGAATATATTGTCTGTGTTACTACAAGTCGCTGTTTTCTGCTGTCATTATTTACTTATATAGCTTTTTCTTGTTTTTTGTTTGTTTTGAGACGGACTTTCGTTCTTGTTG
The DNA here is from genome assembly GCF_043159975.1 of Macaca nemestrina. NCBI lineage: Eukaryota > Metazoa > Chordata > Mammalia > Primates > Cercopithecidae > Macaca > Macaca nemestrina. Next base: position 132,142,341 of record NC_092132.1, on the reverse strand, counting down.
CCCAGGCTGGAGTGCGGTGGTGCAATCTCAGCTCACTGCAACCTGCGCCTCCTGGGTTCAAGCGATTCTCCTGCCTCAGCCTCCTGAGTAGCTGAGATTTCAGGTATGTGCCACCACGCCCGGCTAATTTTTTGTATTTAGTAGAGACGGGGTTTCACCACGTTAGTCAGGCTGGTCTCGAACTCCTGACCTCAGGTGATCCACCTGCCTCAGCCTCCCAAAGTGCTGGGATCACAGGCATGCACCGCCGTGCCTGGCCTACTTTGTATGGTTTTTAAGCTTCCATGCTGTTCGCATCTGTCTCTCCATGGAAAAGGTGTTTCTTTTGGACAGCAATTTTGATAGTTGCCATAGGCTTCTCCGCAGCATCTGGCGAGAGGTGGACTCAGCGAATGTTTACTGACGGGCTGGTGGATCTCGGTCTGCCCCCATCACACCTGAATTCAGAACAGCCCCGCCCTAGGCAGCAGGAATGTCCTCACCCTCAGTAATACAGGCCCTCGTCTGTTCTTGTTCCTCCACAGTGTGGGGCTTTGGTTTTCTCAGTGTCTCACTGATTAACCTGGCCTCTCTCCTGGGAGTCCTCGTCCTGCCCTGCACGGAGAAAGCGTTTTTCAGCCGTGTGCTCACTTACTTCATCGCCCTGTCCATTGGAACGCTGCTGTCTAATGCGCTATTCCAGCTCATCCCAGAGGTGCAGTAGAACAGAAACGTGCGCGTCCTCTTTCCCTGGGGCGGTGCAGCTGAGCCAATCAATTCCTCCCCTACCCTGGGCTCCAGGGCACCCAGTGACTGCCACCTGAGAAATGAACCTGTCCCTCGTTTCAAAGCCACAAACAACTTCTAACTCTGGATCTCAGGGCCCACGTCTCACTCCTCTGGCCTCTGCAGGTGCTGTCAGATGCAAGGTTCTTCCAATTTTCCCTCCTCCTGGGGACTTGACTGTCTCCTCTCCCTTCCTAGGCCCCATACATAGGGCATCAAAGGAAAGCTGCGGCTATCAGCTGCCATCCATACCTTTGGTGCTAAGTACTCGCTCTGTTCTAAGGAGAAATCCTGGCAGGACTCAGGTCTGGGCGCTAAGAGCTTATCCATCTGGAATGAGATGGAAGGAAAAGAAGTTACCAACTGATACGTAGAAGTGGCCTAAAAAGCGAGTGTTCTTTAATTTTGAGCAGGCCATCATTTCTAGCATAGAGAGCCAAACATAGAACAAAGACTAAGACCAAGCAAAATTAAAATGACAAGATAAATAGAAGGGGCTCTCCGTCCTTCGTACCTTGCATCTTGACTTTTTCCTAAAAGGACTGACTTCCTGGTACTTTGACTTGACTGTTTTGAAATGTTAATTTTGTTGTTTAATTGTTATCACAGAGGAGCTGTAAAAATAAGACCCAAGTTGACAGTCTGCCCACTGTTTTAGCTCAGGCAGGGATGCTGCTGTCGGAGGTGAGGATACACAGACGCGTGGTTGACCCCATTAGGGAGTGGTGGACGCTGCCCTTCACAAAGATCCCATGTCAGCCACTTCCCAGGCTTTCCCAGTCAAAAGACTCATCCAGAAAAGACAGCAGATGGGATGCTATGCCTTGCCTGTTCTTCCTGGTTGAATGTGAACCATCTTAGTGCCATCTCAAAATTCTGCATGGATCTGACAACACTCTGCAGGGGAGGCCTCAACTTGGGCTATTTTTTCAGCTCCAGCAATGGAATACGTTAATTTTTTAAAGATTTGAAATGAAGTGCCTTGTGACCTACTAAAATGGAAATACTGTTAATTGTGTGTGCTCTGCCCCTGTGGCCTGCCAGGGAGTGTCTCATCCTGGTCTGGTTCTGTCTTACCCTCTTTTGGGCCTGGATGGAGTGTCACACTGGGAAATGTTCAAGGAAATATTTTTGTGACAAGGTGTTCCTGGAACTCTGTTCTCTATGTTGGAACCCCTCTCAGAGCACATGGAAATGAGCAAAGAAGTTGATAGGTTAAGACACTGAATTTTATGGGCTCTGGGCATTCATTAATCGTTCTCCATCCCTTCTGCGCTGCACATCTGGCTTGGTTGTATCTCGCACAAAGCAAACCATGTGGTCATGGTGTCACCTGACCCTGCGCTATATGAAATGGACATGCAGAAGCAAACGCAGCAGCACAGTGATCAGCCTCTTTCCACATGCCTGTATGTCTTATAAAGAGAGCCCTCGAGTCCAAAGTCTGTCCTAGACAGCCTCTGTGATAGGCCTGGGCACACCTCGGGTGTGTGACAAGGCAGCACCCTGCCCTGCCAGTCACACCACTGGCAGGAATGATTTGGGGCCACCAGGCCACAGGGGCAGAAGTCACAGGATTCCAAGGCCACCTTGAATTCCTCTTTCTTCTGAACTGGTTGAAGGAAATTTCATCAGATTTGAATCACTAACAAATTTTCTATTTCTCTCTCCCTCCCTACTTGTCTCTCTCTGATTTTTCTTTTTTGTTCCTTTCATATCCACCAAACTTTTCCTTGCGACCTCCTTATCTGCTCCACCTTCTTCCCCCTAAATGGTGGTTGCTGTGCAATGGGGCGCGTGCCTTCTCTCCCTGCCCTGGGTGGGGCTGGCCCTCCCTCCGCATGGCAGTGTGGGGATATGGTCTCCTCTGTGTGACCGTCATCTCCCTCTGCTCCCTCCTGGGGGCCAGCGTGGTGCCCTTCATGAAGAAGACCTTTTACAAGAGGCTGCTGCTCTACTTCATAGCTCTGGCGATTGGAACCCTCTACTCCAACGCCCTCTTCCAGCTCATTCCGGAGGTATGGCAAGCCAGGGCCTTCACCCCGGAGCACGCCGGCGGGCACAGTGGGAGGACCTCCGTTTGGATGGAAGGCCTAGAGAGGGCACCTGGAGGCCCTTTCCTTTTGGAAAGTGAAGCTAGAACTTAGGCGTGAGCTAGGAGAGGCATCCTAGCATAGGCTGAAGAGCTGGGTTCAAATCTCAGCTCTGCTATCAGTAGGTTCTGTAACTCTAGACATGCCACTGACCTCACAGTGCCTCTGTTTCTTCAGATGTGAAATGGGGAGAGCAATAGAGCGGCCTCAGGACGATGCTGTGAGGGTGGAACGAGTGTTGTGGGCAGCACTGAGTGCCTGGTGCGGAAAGTGCAGTCTGGTGCGGAGTGAAAAGATGCAGTGTAGCGAGCTCACTCTGGCTCAGTTATGGTGCTCAGATTGAGGCGTTGGGTACAGAGAAGTTTAAAACACATCATCAGCCGGGCGCAGTGGCTCACGCCTATTTCCTCAGCACTTTGGGAGGCTGAGGCAGGTGGATCATTTGAGGTCAGGAGTTCAAGACCAGCCTGGCCAACATGGTGAAACCCCGTCTGTACTAAAAATACACAAATTAGCCAGGCATGGTGGCGCACACCTGTAATCCCAGCTATTCGGGAGGCACAAGAATCACTTGAACCCAGGAGATGGAGGTTGCAGTGACCCGAGATCACACCACTGCACTCCAGCCTGGGTGACAGAGTAAGACTCTGTCTCAAAACAAACCAACCCCTATATCATCAGAACCCATAGGTCTCAGTAAAAAGATTGTCCATAGAGAGTTTTGGGGCAAAGGCAATGCAAGTCAAACACTGTCTGGTTTTATATACCTTGACGGTACCTTTGCCTAATAAGTTCATGAGAAAACTTGCCACAAAAGAAGGCACTGATGGTTCATCTAATTTGGTGTAATCCCCTCAGCAGACCCATTAATTACAATAAGCACAGGATGTCTCCCTGTGGGTGGTCTCGCAAGCCTGGACAGCACCTCAGTTGAAGCAGAGATGACTGCATGTGCCTCTTACAACACTTGGTGTTTTGTAAAATGTCAGTTGGCTCCCTCCTAGTGGATCCTTAGATTAAATCCATGGCATCGATAAACAAGTAACGTTTCACCCCATTGGAATCTGACCTGCACCAGAGTGCGTATCCCTGAGCCGAGAACCCAGCTTTTGGGATTTCTGAAGCTCAGCTTGTGGTTCTGCATTCACCATCCTTTGTGGCTTTTTGAGCGAGGTGTTAGTTGCCTGTTTTCACTTCACTTTTCCCCCAAGATGATTTGACTCCCCTGGAAAGTAAACATAAAGTGTTGTTTCCCTGGAGGGTAATGACTGGATTTGGCCTCTTTAAAACAGAAAGGCAACAAACAGCCCAGAGTTCCTTGAAGTTGGGATCAACTTTTATTTTGGACCAATTCATGAGAGGGCTGGAGTTTGTTCAAGGCCCGTTTCCGATCAGAAAACAGAGGAACAGCTCTGTAAATATATATACCTCCCATGTACCCACAAAATTTTTTAAAAATAAAATAGGAGCAAGTCGTTATATACTTTTTGTTTTTGTTTTTGAGACAGAGTCTCACTCTGTCACCCAGGCTGGAGTGCAGTGGTGCGATCTCGGCTCACTGTGATCTCTGCTTTCTGGGTTCAAGCCTTTCTCCTGCCTCAGCCTCCCTAGTAGCTGGGATTATAAGTACACCACCAGGCCCAGGTAATTTTTGCACTTTTTTAGTAGAGATGGGGTTTCGCCATGTTGGCCAGGTTGACCTCAAAACTCCTGGCCTCAAGTGATCCACCCACCTCAGTCCTCTAAAGTGCACGAGCCACCGTGCCCGGGCAGGCCATTAAACATATTCACAAGAACCCACCATAAATCAGGAGCGTAACCTAGGACAGAATTCTCTTGATTTCTCCTTCTGTCCTCTTCCCAGTGGATTCTCCCCTCCCTCTTTGATAAGTGACAATTTCAGAAAGGACTCAAAACAAAACCCAAAAATTGACGCTCGCAATAACACAGTCCGCTTTCTTGGTTCTGTGGTCACGGGGGAGTCTGCGGTCAGGAAGATGCTGCAGTTCTTATTATTTAACTGGGAAATGGGTTTCCTGTTTTAGAAAGTATAATTACACCATCTCCTTTTTTGTTTACAGGCAGGTCAGCCAGGAACACTAGATAAGATGAAAATAAATACAAGTGTCTGCTCCTTCAGTATGAAATCTGCTGGCAGTGAATGCCTTCATAGCCAAGCACCAAGAGAAATCAAAAGTGGAAAACCATATTGGAGATTTCTCTTTCTGGGATTAAAATTCTACAGATGATCAGTCATTTGCATCAGCAAATAAGCTTGAGAACAACCTGGCAGGTTTAGTGTTGTCACATCAGGGAAACACCAAGGACTAGGTTTTTGCTGGAAAGAGGATGGGTAGATGGCAGAGTTACTCCAGTATGCCTCTCTCCTTTCCTAGAGTCAAGGAAGTAGTTAAGAGATAAGACCAGTAAAGAGGGGGACCAGTAAAGATGCTTTATTTTCTTTAAAACTCATTTTCTTTTCCTGGGTCCACAGGCTTTTGGTTTCAACCCTCTGGAAGATTATTATGTCTCCAAGTCTGCCGTGGTGTTTGGGGGCTTTTATCTTTTCTTTTTCACAGAGAAGATCTTGAAGATTCTTCTTAAGCAGAAAAATGAGGTGAGGCTCAACTGTTGCTGAAGAAAGCTCTTCTAGGGAAAGCACCCATCTCAAAAAATGTCGATGTATTGTGGTGGTGGTGGTGGTGGTGACGGTCTTAGCCCAATATCACCAATTTCATGAAACTCGAATTTCTTGAGGAGACAATCCCATTTCCCCTCCTGAGGGTATTTGGCCAGAAGTGAGGCCAGACCAGAAACTAGATCTGGCCAGGGTGCCTTCTACTAAGCAGTAGTTTATCGCCTTTGTTTTGTTCTAGATGATTTTCTTAATATATTGGTAGCTTTACAGGATGGGGAGAAGAGCTTGATAACATGCATTCATTCTGTATGAAGTATGAGGCTGCAGAGAAACAGGACTATTATAGTACAGTTTCAAAAAGATATCTTTAGTGGCTGGCACGCAGTTATTCCCTAAATAGCTGCCGAATTGAGTGAGATTAGCCATTGCAAAAGAGGAGCTCTAAATATTTGAGCAGTGGCTGCCTTGCTGGAATAAGCATGTACCCCAAGGAGGCAGCTTTGACATCTGTCTGACACCAGGTCCCTCGCACTCGGTGCGGCTTTATATATAGATATTAGAAACAGGGTCTCGCTTCGTTGCCCAGGCTGCTCTCAAACTCCTCAGCTCAAGCAGTCCTCCCACCTCGGCCTCCCACTGTGCTGGGATTACAGGTGTGAGCCACCGTGCCCAACCATGGCTTTATATAACAGCTTTTGCTACGTTTCTGGGCGCGTGACCTGCTTGTGTCCTCTTTGATGGTCGGGCTGAGGTCTTCCAGTGTGTGAAGCGCCTCCTTGGAGCATGTGCTCAGTCAGGTTTGTGGTTTTGGTGAATGTCATGCTGATTCCTCCCTGTCACCCCTCCAGCATCATCACGGACACAGCCATTATGCCTCTGAGACACTTCCCTCCAAGAAGGACCAGGAAGAGGGGGTGATGGAGAAGCTGCAGAACGGGGACCTGGACCACATGATTCCTCAGCACTGCAACAGCGAGCTGGACGGCAAGGCGCCCGTGGTGGACGAGAAGGTCATTGTGGGCTCGCTGTCTGTGCAGGTCAGTGGGCCACCAGCTGCTTGGTGGAGCCTCTAAGAGGTCGAGTCAGGCTTACCTTGAGGGCACGCGGTCCAGCCTTTGACTCTGCGGGCCCCGTGGGTGTGCTTTCTCCTAGGACCTGCAGGCTTCCCAGAGTGCTTGCTACTGGCTGAAAGGTGTCCGCTACTCTGACATCGGCACTCTGGCCTGGATGATCACTCTGAGCGATGGCCTCCACAATTTCATCGATGGCCTGGCCATTGGTGCTTCCTTCACTGTGTCGGTTTTCCAAGGCATCAGCACCTCGGTGGCCATCCTCTGTGAGGAGTTCCCACATGAGCTGGGTAAGTGTGCGTCCCCCGTTCCACTGGTGCTCCCTCGGGTGGTGGTACAGGCCCCCTTCCTGTGGCCGGTTCCTTGCTCCCGTCTCCCTGTCTTCACAGTGCTTATTGTAGCTGATTAACATGCTCCCAAAGCTTCATGGACCCTAATCACTGTTTCTTTTTTTTTTTTTTTTTGAGACGGAGTGTCGCACTGTCACCCAGGCTGGAGTGCAGTGGCACGATCTCTGCTCACTGCAAGCTCCACCTCCCGGGTTCAAGCGATTCTCCTGCCTCAGCCTCCCAAGTAGCTGGGATTACAGGCACCCGCCACCACGCCTGGCTAATTTTTTTTTTTTTTTTTTGTATTTTTAGTAGAGATGGGGTTTCACTGTGTTGGCCAGGCTGGTCTTGAGCTCCTGACCTCGTGATCCACCCACCTCCGCCTCCCAAAGTGCTGGGATTACAGGCATGAGCCACCGCACCTGGCCTAATCACCATTTCTTAACAATTAAATAGATAATTTAAAATGATGGGGTTTTTATAGGGGTGTTTGTTTCCTGTTAGCCCCGTATGCAGTGGCTCAGTTCTCACATATACAGTGGGGTTAATAAGAATTGAACACGGGAGGTGGGTTTAGAATGATAGTGAGGATTAAAGGAAAGCAAAGGGTGAGAGGGACTTCCCATGTGCCAGGTGCTATTCTGAGCACTGAGTAAAGGCTCTCTCTTCTAGCCTGTTAATCTTCCAAAAGCTCAGGTGCCTGGCAGGTGGATGAACCAGGGGGTAGGAGGGGCTTAGTTTGATCAGAGGGAGAGTATAAAAAGCCAGTAATTACTCCAGAGGCTTTAGGGACAACTTAGGGTCAAGTTCTGGCTTTGCCATATATTGACTTGTGACTTTGGGCAAATCACTTAACTTCTCGCAGTCTCGACACTTCATTTCTCGCAGTCTTGATTTTGTTTCCATGGTAGTCGTGAGGAAGGGGGTTCCTTCTGTTTCACCATGAATCCAGAGAGAAATGAGGAGGCCAGTGCCAGCTGGTCATCTATTTTTAAAATCCTGGGAAAGATTTTCAGCCTCTAGGCTGGGTATACGGCCAGTTTGGCAAATGGAGACAGGTCTTGAACAGAAAGTTCAAGGGCCTGTCTTGTTCCCTCAGTCTTGAGTCTAGGGCTGTCTTGATTTTTTTCACCCACACTTTTAGCAGTCTGATGTCATCAGTGCACGCTGTCTCCCAAGACCTTGTATGACTGGCTCTCGCTCTGTTGCCAGGCTGGAGTCAAACTCCTGAGCTCAAGCGATCCTCCCACCTGAGCCTCCCGAGTAGCTGGGATGACAAGTGTGTGTCACCATGTCCATCTGACTCTTCTTTCATCGTCCCTCCCCTTTTCGTTCTCCCTGCTGTAGGAGACTTTGTCATCCTGCTCAACGCTGGGATGAGCATCCAACAGGCTCTCTTCTTCAACTTCCTTTCTGCCTGCTGCTGCTACCTGGGTCTGGCCTTTGGCATCCTGGCCGGCAGCCACTTCTCTGCCAACTGGATTTTTGCGCTGGCTGGAGGAATGTTCTTGTATATTTCTCTGGCTGATATGGTAAGTATTCCACAGTTCATTGGATGGGAGGGCAACTATGGGGGCGTTAGGTAGGTAGTTTTTTTATTTTTATTTTTATTTTATTTTATTTTATTTATTATTATTTTTTTTTGAGACGGAGTCTCGCTTTGTCGCTCAGGCTGGAGTGCAGTGGCCGGATCTCAGCTCACTGCAAGCTCCGCCTCCCGGGTTCACGCCATTCTCCTGCCTCAGCCTCCGGAGTAGCTGGGACTACAGGCGCCCGCCACCTCGCCCGGCTAGTTTTTTGTATTTTTAGTAGAGACGGGGTTTCACCGTGTTAGCCAGGATGGTCTCGATCTCCTGACCTCGTGATCCGCCCGTCTTGGCCTCCCAAAGTGCTGGGATTACAGGCTTGAGCCACCGCGCCCGGCCTATTTTTATTTTTTGAGACGGAGTCTCACTCTGTCTCCCAGGCTGGAGTGCAGTGGTGTGATCTCAGCTCACTGCAACCTCTGCCTCCTGGGTTCAAGTGATTCGCCTGCCTCAGCCTCCTGAGTAGCTGGGATTATAGACGTGCGCCACCACGCCTGGCTAATTGTTGTATTTTTAATAGAGATGGGGTTTCACCATATTGTCCAGGCTAGTCTTGAACTCCCAACCTTAGGTGATCCACCCGCCTCGGCCTCCCCAAAGTGCTGGGATTACAGGCATGAACCACTGCACATGGCTGATAGTTTGTTTTTAATAACAGCTTTCTTAGCTTTCTTTCACACACCACAGAGTTTGTCTGTTTAAGGTGTACCTGCCATTCAGTGGTTTTTAAGAGGGCATTAGATTTTAAAGGAGGAAAAGTTTATGTTTTTGTTTGCATATGTCATTAAAGAAAATGATGATAATCAATCTATGGCCTTTATTACTTATTATGGAATAGCTGTGTATAGATAAGAGACAGAAGGAAGGAAAGAAAACTGCCCCTGAAACAATAATGGCAATACTTTGGTTTGTTTCTTTTTTTATCTCAATGCATTGGGCATGTCTTTTTCTTTAATTTTTAATTTTTTTTTTTTTTTGAAATGGAGTCTCGCTCTGTCACCCAGGCTGGAGTACCGTGGCGTAATCTTGGCTCACTGCAAGCTCTGCCTCCCAGGTTCACGCCATTCTCCTGACTCAGCCTCCCGAGTAGCTGGGACTACAGGTGCCCGCCACCACGCCCAGCTGATTTTTTGTATTTTTAGTAGAGACGGGGTTTCACTGTGTTAGCCAGGATGGTCTCGATCTCCTGACCTTGTGATCTGCCCGCCTCGGCCTCCCAAAGTACTGGGATTACAGATGTGAGCCACTGTGCCCAGCCTAATTTTTTTTTAGACAGAGCGTCACTCACCCAGCCTGGAGCACAGTCGCATGACCATAGGTCACTGCAACCTTGAACTCCAGAGCTGAAGTGATCCTCCTCCCTCCGTCTCCCAAGCAGCTAGGACTACAGGCTCCAGCCACCATGCCCAGCTAATTTTTTGAACTTTTATAGAATGGGGTCTCTATGTTGCCTAGGCTGGTCTTGAACTTCTGGCCTCAAGGGATCCTCCCATCTCAGCCTCTTAAAGTGCTGGGATTATAGGTGTGAGCCACTGTGTCTAGCCTGTTAATAACATCTTGGTAACAAAAAGACCTCTTCAAGTATTTAAAGTCCACAATAAGGCCAGGCATGGTGGCAGACACCTGTGGAGCTACTCAGGAGGCTGACGTGGGACGATTGCTCGAGCCCAGGAGTTCGAGGCTGCAGTGAGCTATGATCGCACCACTGCACTCGAGCCTGGGCAACAGAGCAAGACCCTGTCTCAAAAACAGGGTGGGGGGGAGTCTATAATAAAAAGTTTATTTTTTTTTATCAGAGTATATTTATTTTTAGCCAGCCTCTAAACTCATCCAGAGCCACATACAGGTTGAGTACTTTGTTTTACCTAGATAGTTGTAAAGACGTGGTACCTGCTATTGTTAATTTTCTTTTTTTTGTTTTGTTTTGTTTTGTTTTGTTTTTGAGACGGAGTCTCGCTCTGTTGCCCAGGCAAGAATGCAGTGGCGTGATCTCCACTCACTACAGCCTCTGTCTTCTGGGTTCAAGCAATTCTCCTGCCTCAGCCTCCCAAGTAGCTGGGACTGCAGGCCTGCGCCACCACGCCCAGCTAATTTTTATATTTTTAGTAGAGACAGGGTTTCACCATGTTGGTGAGGCTGGTCTCGAACTCCTGATCTGGTGAACCACTGCACCCGGCCCTGTTAATTTTCTTTGTCAACCAACCTGATCTATATCTCCATCACTGAATTGCCCTGGACTTACAAGATTAAGCAAGGAATTGCAGCTGTGTTGTTTCTTGCTTCTTTCCCAGTTCCCTGAGATGAATGAGGTCTGTCAAGAGGATGAAAGGAAGGGCAGCATCTTGATTCCGTTTGTCATCCAGAACCTGGGCCTCCTGACTGGATTCACCATCATGGTGGTCCTCACCATGTATTCAGGACAGATCCAGATTGGGTAGGGCCCTGCCAAGAGCCTGTAGGACTGGAAGTCGGGCCCTGGGCTGCCCGATCGCCAGCCGGAGGACTCACCATCCACAATGCACCACGGAAGAGACCGTTCTATGAAAAACTGACACAGACCGTATTCCTGCGTTCAAATGTCAGCCATTTGTAAAATGCTCTATCCTAGGAATAAGCTGCTCTGGTAACCAGTCTCTCGCTAGTGCCTCTTGCCCTCTTCTCACCTTTTCTCTCAGTGACTCTGGAACCTGAATCTAGCTTACAAGACAAGCCTGACATTTTTCTCTGATTACCTTGGCCTCCTCTTGGAACCAGTGCTGCCAGGTTTTGAATCCTTTACCCAACAATGCAAAACTAGAGCGAGCCAGTGGTTAGAACTTGGCTAGAAATATCAAGAGTTGATTCCATAGTGTAGGGCCCATGACTCTCACTGGGCACCTTGGACCTCCAGCTGGCCAACAGAAGAGACAGGAGACAGGAAGCCTTCCCATTTGTTCAAAGTCTGTTTAATTGCCTATTACTTCTTTCAAAGAGAACCTGAAGTCAGAACATAGGAGCAGGGTGAGAGGCGAGGCAGGGTTCATCCTGAATGGGAGAGGAAGTCGAACCGCTGTTGTGTGTCTTGTCAGGATGCTCACTTGTTCCTACTGAGATGCTGGGTATTGATTTTGTAACAGCACCTGGTGTTTCATGGCTGTCCAAGTGAGCTAACGTGGCGGTGTGGCTGCCTGGACCCCCTCTTTCAGGTGAACAACTGACAGAATGGAGGCTCAGGCTGTCTGCAAGAAAACAGTTGGTTTGGCTGTGATTTTTACCTCCTCTTCCCCACTGCCATCTTCTAAGAGACTTTGTAGCTGCCTCCCTAGAAGCACATTCTGAGCACATTTGAGACCTGTGTGTTAGAGGGGAGACTGCACAAACTATCCTCCCCGCTAGTTGAGACGTCTGCAGAGTGGCAAGCTGAGTTGTAGAACTGGGGTGCCATTTATGCTCTACTTAGACAAGGATAATCAGAAATGGAATCAGTGCAGGCAAAATTTAGGATTTACTGCTTCCATAAATCAAAGCATGACTAATAGGGGGTCTCTGAAACATAAGGTCACAAACTTCACTTAGGGCATCACAGATGTTTGCTGAATGGCGGGCCTAATGATTCTGTTGCAGATGGGTTTTCAATGACCCGTCTAGGTTACTGCTTCCTTGCAAAAAAGTTGAATCCTGTATTGAATTGAATATGAATTGCTCTAACTCTCTCCAGAAAATGGATGGAGATACTTGTCTGCAAAACTGTCGGCCAGCCTCAGGCACTGTGGAGCCCTTGCCTCCGAGCTCTGGCTTCAAGGGGAGCTCATCTCCAGGTTCACTAGGTGAATTGATTTATTATTATCATATTGATAATGTGAGATTCTTTAGCCACTTTGGGGAGCCTGTCTCTCCAGAAGCCTTTCTTAGTGGTGCCCACAGTTGGAGCCCAGGGGCCATGTTTGCAAACTGATTCATGTGCATGGCTGACAGGAGTACTGGTTCACTACCAATGCCTGAGCTTTTCTCTTACATAGAAAAACTGTCCACTCTCAGTAATCACAAGCAGCATCCATTTTGTTTTCTCTTCTTGGGAGACATCTCCCAAACCAGGAATATTCTTGAAAAGAACATGAGCAGGAAAACTGCTGGTGATTCTTTTTTTTAGTTTTGTTTTTATCTTGCCTGTTGGCTTCGGTACATTTGAGAATACGCTGAAGAGGGAGAATTTCAGTGATGGAGATTCTAGATTAAATATCAGGACTGATTTCCTGGTAAGATTATGGTCCAGTTTTACCAAAGAACCAATTCCTTGAATGTCGGAATCTAACTTTTTATATTGTCATTATTATTGTTGTTTTAAAATGGTTCTTCGTCTTTTCTGTTTTATTCTTCTCAAGCTGCTTTCAGGAGCTAGCAGAAAATAACTCAAAGTTGAAGACTCTGGAAGATTTTGCTTTAACCTAACTTGCATTGATGTATTAAATTTATAATTTTAGCATTCCCAATAGATCCTGTCATTCCTTAAACATAATACCCTTTGTCTTGGAGTAGAATATAGAGTTAGTGGATTTCTAGTTTAGGAGAGGAGCTCAAAACTATAATGTTTAACAAGTTGAAATATGAAATAGGGGTTTTTTTTCCCTTTTTATGCACACCTATATTACCTTAAGGAATTTCCTTCCATAGACAGCTGCCTCAAAGGGAAATCCTCTTTAAACTGTCATTGGCGCAGAGGTCAGTCCTAGTCGGAGCTTGGGAGGGGTGCGCTCACATCGTCTGACTTGAGTTGCCACTGATTGTGGCAACAGCTTTGCCCCAAAAACTGGTGATTTCTTTCGATTTTTAGGTGTTGAATTTGCTGTTTCAAGCATTTGTACATATTAGAAGTCTAAGGAGTAGCAAGTCAGTGGGAGGACTTTTTCACCCCTGGCATTAGCAGCTTCAACCTTGTTTTCCACATGCACCAGCTCCTATTAATAAATTAGCAAGGAAAGTGTATGTCACGTGCAGGAACAGTGAGGCAGGGACAGGGGTTCTGCTCCTTCTCACCTCACCACTGGCGCGCAGCTTGCCCCTGTCTTTGCCCCCAAAGGTATTTTGTGTCTAGTGTCAAATGGGAGCGATTCTTCACTGGTCCTTAACCTTGGGTTTTAAAAAGGCGGCTTCCCTGTTTGGGTAGCGTAAGATCTGATTATAGTAAGTCCTCTTCCAAAGAGATGGCAATATGCTGGGCATCTGCTTCAAAAAAAAGTCTGATTTCTGCAAGAGAGGTTAGGATTTTATTGTTCATATTTCCCTTTACAGTTCTGCAATTCCATCACAGTATTTTTTTAAAATAACTCAGGTGTTATGAGAAGAAATTAGAAAGGAAAATTAACTTATGTGGACTGTAAATGTTTTATTTGTAAGATTCTATAAATAAAGCTATATTCTGTAATTGTTGAGAATCCCACGTGTGATCATTTGCAATAAATGTGGATGTAATGAAGGCTGTTGAACACAAGGTGGCGATGGTGTCTCACAAAGTTTTGTTTTTACCAGGTCTGGTTCATCATCATTTGGGATTTTAGAAGGAGCTGGTTTTTGGGTTTTGGTTTTTGGGTTTTTTTTTTGAGACAGAGTTTTGCTCTTGTCGCCCAGGCTGGAGTGCAGTGGTGTGATCTCGGGTAACTGCAACCTCCTCCTCCTGGGTTCAAGCAATTCTTCTGCCTCAGCCTCCCTATAGTAGCTGGGATTACAGGTGCCCGCCACCACTCCTGACTAAATTTTGTATTTTTAGTAGAGATGGGGTTTCACCATGTTCTCCAGGCTGGTCTCGAACTTCTGACCTCAGGTGATCAGCCCACCTTGGCCTCCCAAAGTTTTGGGATTACAGGCGTGAGTCATTGTGCCAGGCCAAGAAGGAAACTTTTATACTCTCTTTTCTTTTTTTGAGAAAGGGTCTCACTCTGTCACCCAGGCTGGAGTGCAGTGGCACGATCTCGGTTCATTACAACCTCCGCTTCCCGGGTTCAAGCAATTCTCATTCCTCAGCCTCCTAAGTAGCTGGGACTACAGGCATGCGGTACCATGCCCAGCTAATTTTTGAATTTTTAGTAGAGACGGGGTTGTGCCATGTTGGCCAGGCTGGTCTTAGAACTCCTGACTTCAGGTGATCAGCCTGCCTCGGCCTCCCAAGATGCTGGGATTACAGGCATAAGCCACCGTGCCTGGCCTATACTCACTTTAAACCTAATTGGTTTCTCTCTCTCTCTCTAGATATATCTATCTTCCTGTATAGATAGATAGATAACTCTGTATCTATATATATAGTTTTATATCTATCTAAAGAGAGAGAGTGAGTTTGAACTACCAGGCTCAAGCAATCTTACCACCTTAACCTTTTGAGTAGCTGGGACTAGAGGTGCCTACCACCATGACTGACTGATTTTAAAATTTTTTTTTTTTTTATAGAAACATCTTGCTATGTTGCCCAAGCTAGCCTTGAACTCTTGGCCTCCCAAAGTCTGGAATTATAGGCGCAAATCACCAAGCCTGGCCAAAATCGGTTAGTTTATCTCTTTCGGAGGCTGTGATCTCACTGTTGCATGATCAAAGAATTGTGGTGTTTCCAAGAAGACTTTTCTATCACCCTGTTTTATATAAACTTGAAACTTGTAATGTGTGCTTAGTTTGTTTCAGCCACATTTCTATATCTTACAGGGAAAAGTCCTCTGCCAATGAGACTTAAAATGCTAAAATTATTCTCCTTCCAATTTAGTTGTAGGGTCAGGGATCTGTTTTTCTTCAACAACAGAAATGACTAGTAAGATTTAAAAAAAAAGTTGGTTCAATCTTATGACTACCTCCATTAGAGATTTCCAAATGCCTGTTACTCCTTCCTTTGTTAAAACAAGAATAATATATGAAGTGGCTCGTGTTGGTCATTTAATTTGCATTACCTCACTACTACGCCATTTGCTGTCAAAATGACATTCACTCTGCCCTTCAGCTCCTGATACCTCGAGTCCTTTTCTGCCTGCAGTCCCTCCTGCCTTTCCAGGAGTCTGTCTCTGCATACCTCAGTTACAGGACTTGCATTGTAATTGCTATTCTTTGCATACCAAATTCCTTCTGGGTGGAGGCCGTATCTGGTTTCTTTCTGTGATGTCAGCACTGACCATATGGAAAGAATGAATGAAAAGACTAAATGAGCCAGGTGCAGTGGCTCACCGCTGTAATCCCAGCACTTTGGGGGGCCAAGGCAGGTGGATCACTTGAGGTCAGGAGTTTGAGACCATCCTGGCCAACATGGTGAAACCCCGTCTCTACTAAAAATACAAAAATTAGCCGGGCAAGGTGGTGTGCCCCCGTAAATCCAGTTACTCAAGAGGCTGAGGCAGGAGAATCACTTGAACCCAGGAGGCAGAGTTTGCAGTGAGACGAGATCGTGCCACTGCACTCCAGCCTGGGCAACAGAGTGAGACTCCGTCTCAAAAAAAAAAAAAAAAAAATAGACTAAATGAAATGTCTTGAAGTTCTGTGTTGGTGGAAATGCTCCTTTTCCATGGCGAGCAGTTCCTGTTGTGTCTTCCAGTCATCGGTGATGATTTCGCTTATGCTTTATTACTCAGTCCACCTTTATTTGGAAACGTTAAGTTTGAGAGAGGTGTACTTGTGGCCCGCGTAGAACAGAGCTAAGCAAACAAGCCATTAAGTAGATTAAAACCTTGACCTTAGCCATCTCTTTGTAATACTCTTAATCAGCTAAGCCATCTAGGACATTTTTGGTGGAAGGTGAAATAACTGAAATTCAAAAAATGCTATAATGAGTGTACTCTCCTATTTTGTTCCTTCTGTGCACTTTACCATTCAGTGATGCTTGGATTGAATTTGGGCAAAACCCACTTCAAGAAATAGCAATCACACTAAATGTGGACATGGTGTTTTTGATGTGTGGAAAAACAAAATGCTCATCTATTTGAAAGATTTTGTACTCGTCATGATCTAGGGTGAAATACCTAGACTTCTGAAGAGTGACAGGTTCAAATCCCAGCAGGGGCGAATCCCTTTCATCCTCTGGAATAAACAGAATTATATTGCATTCGTGATTGGTGGCTTTCAGCTGACCTTTTTTTTTTAATCGTGGGGAAAAAAATCAGTGGTTGGGAGCGATCCACGGGTCCTTTATCAGCCTTCGGCTAAGGATGCTAAGAACTGCCAGCCAAAAAACAGTTTTATATCTTTTCAGCAGATGTCTATTCTTTTTTTTTTTTTTTTTTTTTTTTTTGAGACGGAGTCTCGCTCTGTCGCCCAGGTTGGAGTGCAGTGGCCGGATCTCAGCTCACTGCAAGCTCCGCCTCCCAGGTTCACGCCATTCTCCTGCCTCAGCCTCCCGAGTAGCTGGGACTACAGGCGCCCACCACCTCGCCCGGCTAGTTTTTTTTGTATTTTTTAGTAAAGACGGGGTTTCACTGTGTTAGCCAGGATGGTCTCGATCTCCTGACCTCGTGATCCGCCCGTCTCGGCCTCCCGAAGTGCTGGGATTACAGGCTTGAGCCACCGCGCCCGGCCAGATGTCTATTCTTGCCCCATGCCTTGTCAGGTTGTTGGGTTTTTTTTGTTTTTGTTTTTGTTTTTTAATGAAGGAAGGGAGTTAACGGAGTATCCTTTATAACAGCAATCCTTTATCCTTTATAACAAAGTATCCTTGATCCAGCAGTGGGTCAGATTCCAAGATGGTAGCATCAATTATGGTTAAGGAATAACCCCAAAGTGTTCTGACCCTGGCAATCATAAGCCAAGAAGTTCTACTAGGTTGTAGATGTTTGTTTGTTTGTTTCAATTTTATTTTGAGACAGGGTCTTGCTCTGTCACCCAGGCTGGAGTGCAGTTGCACGATCATGGCTCACTGCAGCCTCAACCTCCCAGTCTCAAGTGATTCTCCCACGTCAGCTTTCCAATTAGCTGGGGGTACAGGCATGCGCCACCACACCTGGCTAATTTTGATTTTTAGTGGAAAAGAGGTCTTGCTAAGTTGCCCAGGCTGGTCTCGAACCCCAGGGCTCAAGCAATCCCCCTGTCTAGGCCTCCCAAAGTGCTGGGATGACAGGCGAGAGCCACCACACCCAGACTCTCTAGATGTTTTTCTACAACCAGTTTACTTACAGATCTGTGGAACACTGAGGTTCCCTAAGAACAAACTCAGGCAATAATCCACACAGGTTTTCACAAATGCATTCGTGTGACACAAAGCCATCAGGATCTCCCAGAGGAGGCTCCTGAACAAGTTTTTTTGATGAAGTAATTCTAAATGACACGCTCTTTTTTTTTTTATTTTGAGATGGAGTCTCACTGTTGCCCAGGCTGGAGTGCAGTGGCGCGATCTCAGCTCACTGCAATCTCTGCCTCCCAGGTTCAAGAGATTCTCGTCTCAGCCTCCCAAGTAGCTGGGATTTCAGGTATGTGTCGCCATGCACAGCTAATTTTTGTGTTTTTAGTAGAGATGGGGTTTCGCCATGTTGGCCAGGCTGGTCTCGAATTCCTGACCTCAGGTGATCCACTCACTACGGCCTCCCAAAGTGCTGGCATTACAGGTGTGAGCCACCGTGACCGGCCAATGTGCTCTCTTAAAATATGGTTTGTTGGGACTGGGCGCGGTGGCTCATGCCTGTAATCCCAGCACTTTGGGAGGCCAAGACAGGCGGATCACCTGAGGTTAGGAGTTTGAGACCAGCCTGGCCAACATGGAGAAACTGTCTCTACTAAAAATACAAAATTAGCCTGGCATGGTGGTACATGCCTGTAATCCCAGCAACTTGGGAGGCTGAGGCAGGAGAATCACTTGAACCCGGGAGGCGGAGGTTGCGGTGCGCTGAGATCACGCCATTGCACTCCAGCCTAGGCAACAGGAGAACAAGAGCAAAACTCTATCTCAAAAAGAAAAAAATATGGTTTGTCTTCCTGCATTTGGCTAACATTTTAAATGCATCAAAATCAAAGAATGACCCAAGCTAATTAATAGGACATTCACCCCAAAATTTGATGTCAACCTTTGGGTTTTAAGAAGAAAAACAACTAATTCAATAAAGGGAATCGTTTTCTTGCTTAAAATAAAGGATTAGGTCTTTAATTATAGATGCTAGTAAGGAAGAAAAAAAAAAACTCTTTGATCTTGAGTATGCTCCCAGAACAGGCGATTCTCTCAAGTGGCATGTTCTCTAACTTCTTGAGGTTTATAAAACAAGCTCTGTTGAAGCCATTGTCTGGTTTATTCTATAGATGTGGCCCTTGAAGTGAAATAGCTTAAGCTGCCAAATTCACACAATTTAAGCATTGTAGAGATTCTGCAAATACTGTAGAATTCTTTCCCCCTCTTGAAAATCAAGAGAACAGGAGAGAGAGATGGAATTTACATTTTTCTTTTCTGGGAAAGCTGATTTTACAAAAGGGATCATACTGATTTTTCAGTATACATGATTCAGTGAAATATTCTAACTAAAAGGGCAGGTAAAATCTAAACAGACTGGGTGTGGTGGCTCACACCTGCAATCCTGGTGCATTGGGAGGCTGAGACAGGAGGATTGCTTGAGGTCAGCATTTGAGACCAGCCTGGGCAACACTGAGACCTGTCTACAAAAATAAAAATCTGGCCTGGTGTGGTGGCTCACGCCTGTAATCCTAGCACTTTGGGAGGCCGAGGCAGGTGGATCACCTGAGGTCAGGAGTTTGACATCAGCCCAGCAAACAAGACAAAACCCTGTCTCTACTAAAATCACAAAAAGTAGCCAGGCTTGGTGGCAGGTGCCTATAATCCCAGCTATTCAGGAGGCTGAGGCAGAATCGCTTGAACCCGGGGCATGGAGGTTGCTGTGAGCCAAGATCATACCACTGCACTGCAGCCTGGGCAAAAGAGTAAAACTCTGTCTCTAAATAAATAAATAAGTCCGGGCACAGTGGCTCAAGCCTGTAATCCCAGCACTTTGGGAGGCCGAGACAGGCGGATCACCTGAGGTCAGGAGTTCGAGACCAGCCTGACCAACATGGGGAAGCCCCCATCTCTACTAAAAATACAAAATTAGCTGTGTGTGGTGGCGCATGCCTGTAATCCCAGTTACCTGAGAGGCTCAAGCGGGAGAATCGCTTGAACCCGGGAGGTGAAGGTTGCAGTGAGCTGAGATTGCACCACTGCACTCCAGCCTGGGCAACAAGAGTAAAACTCCGTCTCAAAAATAAAATAAATAAAATAAAAATCTAAACAGAGATCTCAATATCGTCTTTATTCGGCTTTAAGGTATATTCCTACAAATCTGTTTTTCTAATTATGCTCAACCAAGCTTAGTAGAAAATAATTTTGTGTTCCTCAGTTCATATGTTCTTTTTTTTGAGACTGAGTCTCACTCTTTTGCCTAGGCTGTTGTGTAGTGGTGTGATCTCGGCTCACTGCAACCTCTGCCTCCTGGGTTCAAGCGATTCTCCTGCCTCAGCCTCCCGAGTAGCTGGGACTACAGGTGTGTGCCACCACGCCCAGCTAATTTTTGTATTTTTAGTAGAGACGGTTTCACCATGTTGGCTAGGCTGGCCTCTATCTCTTGACCTTGTGATCTGCCCACCTCGGCCTCCCAAAGTGCTGCGATTACAGGCATGAGTCCCCATGCCTGGCCGGTTAGTATGTTCTCTCAATATTTTGTTTGAAATGGAGGCTGACTGCATGGAAGACTGCCTTGATCTAACTGATGATAATGTTTTTTCACTGAAAAACTTAAAGCAGCCTTGTAAACTAGTTTAAATGGGAGAATCCTTGGAAAAGTATTGATGTTTGGTAATTTTTGAGCAAACGAAGGTAAGAACCAATGCAAACCTACTTCCCCAGAGTTCTGGATTGTGTCTTTATCTTCAAAAAGAACACAGATTGGCTGGGCATGGTGGCTCATGCCTGTAATCCCAGCACTTTGGGAGGCCAAGGTAGGTGGATCATGAGGTCAGGAAATCGAAACCATCCTGGCTAACACAGTGAAACCCTGTCTCTACTAAAAATACAAAAAATTGGCTGGGCATGGTGGCAGGCACCTGTGGTCCCAGCTACTCAGGAGGCTGAGGCAGGAGAATGATGTGAACCCGGGAGGTGGAGCTTGCAGTGAGCTGAGATCGCGCCACTGCACTCCACTCTAGGTGACAGAGCCAGACTCCATCTCAAAAAAAAAAAAAAAAAAAAAAAAAAAAAAAAAAAAAAAAAAAAAGGCCGGGCGCAGTGGCTCACGCCTGTAATCCCAGCACTTTGGGAGGCCGAGAGGGGCGGATCACGAGGTCGGGAGATCAAGACCATCCTGGCTAACACGGTGAAACCGGTGAAACCCCGTCTCTACTAAAAATACAAAAAATTAGCCGGGCGTGGTGGGGGCACCTGTAGTCCCAGCTACTCGGGAGGCTGAGGCAGGAGAATGGCGGGAACCCGGGAGGCGGAGCTTGCAGTGAGCCGAGATCGCGCCACTGCACTCCAACCTGGGCGACAGAGCGAGACTCCATATATAAAAATAAAAATAAAAAAAATAAAAAAATAGGCCGGGCGCAGTGGCTCAAGCCTGTAATCCCAGCACTTTGGGAGGCCGAGACGGGTGGATCACGAGGTCAGGAGATCGAGACCATCCTGGCTAACATGGTGAAACCCCGTCTCTACTAAAAAAAATACAAAAAACTAGCCGGGCGAGGTGGCGGGCGCCTGTAGTCCCAGCTACTCGGGAGGCTGAGGCAGGAGGATGGCGTAAACCCGGGAGGTGGAGCTTGCAGTCAGCTGAGATTGGGCCACTGCACTCCAGCCTGGGCGACAGAGCGACACTCCGTCTCAAAAAAAATAAAAATAAAAATAAATTAAAAAATAAAAAAACCACAGGATTTTGCATCCATAAGAACGGATTTGTGTCAATTCCATCATTGACTATCTGTGTGATCTCTAACATGTTTAACCTCTCTGCATTTCAATAATTTTACAAAGTAGAAATTATAATTTTACACTGCCTACCTTATAAGGTAGGTATAAGCACAATGAGGACTAAATACGCAAAAGTGTTTTATAAATTAAAGCTTTGTACTTGTAGTAATTAACATTTTGTTCTTTGGATTCCTTTGAGAATCCTTTGAGAAAAATACATGATTGCTCATACACACTCATAGCATGTGTAAATCTACTCAAACCTTTAATTTCATTTATAATTGGGAGCAGCATGGGGACGGGAGGTAGACGAGAAGGAAATGATCTCTTGAAGCCCCTGTGCCCCAGGTGAAAAACTTCTGCTCCAGACAAGAGTAAGATGAAATCCATTCATTCAACAAATTGTTGAGCTCCAACTTTGCCAGGTATGGTATGACATAGCAGTGAACAAGACAAAGATGCTTCCCTTAAGGAGTGAGGGGAAATAAAAACCAAGTACTACAGATAAATTAACACAGGGTAGTGAGGTAGGGAATGCGCAGATAGGGATAGAGGTGGTCCAGGAAAGGGCTCTAACCAGGTGACATTTGAGTTGAGCTTTGTAACTGTAGAAGAATGTTCTAAGCCAAAGGGCCAGTCAATGCAAGAATGCTGAGACAGAAATAAGCTTCGTCTATTTGAGGCCAGTATGTGTGAACAGCAGAAACAAGGCCAGTCTGTCTGGACTGCAGCGGACATGGGGGAAGAAGTTTGGTCCCAGCTCAAAGTTGACAAGAGTCAGACCACTTCGGGAAAGGAGAAGACATTTATTTTTGTTTCTTTCAGAGATGGGGTCACGGGTCACTGCAGCTTCAAACTCCTGGACTCAAGAGATCCTCCCACCTCAGCCAGCCCGGCTAATTTAATTTTATTTTTAGAGACGGGGTCTCACTAAGTTGCCCAGTCTGGTCTCCAACTCCTCAAGTAATCCTGCTGCCTTGGCCTCCCAGAGTGCTGGGATTACAGGCGTGGGCCACCGCCCTTGGCCCTAATGAGGGTTTTCACCAGAGGAATGACAAATCAGTTTTATGCTTTAAGTTTAAAAAGATCTGCTGTATAGGAAAATAGACAGTAGGGGGAGGAAGTTGACAGGATATAGTGTGTGGAAAGGCGTCCCTGATTCTAAATTTTTGCCCCAAGCAACTTGAATGCCAGTGCTGTTTACCTTGGTATCTTACCTGTGGACCAATCAACTGTGTTACGTAGTGGTTGCCGCCATTTTCTCCTGTTCTGCAATGATGCAAACAACAGTCACAAGCAGGAAGTGACAGCAGCTTTGGGGCTCCTAATTCTTTTTTTTTTTTTCTTTTTCTTTTTGGAGACAGGGTCTGGCTCTGTCTGGAGTACAGTGGTGTGATCTCGGCTCACTGCAAACTCCACCTCCTGGGTTCAAGCCGTTCTCCTGTCTCAGCCTCCTAAATTGGGATTACAAGCCTGTGCCATCATACCCAGCTAATTGCTGTATTTTTAGTAGAAACAAGGTTTCACCATGTTGGCCAGGTTAGTCTTTAACTCCTGGCCTCAAGTGATCCACCCATCTCAGCCTCCCAAAGTGCTAGGATTACAGGGGCGAGCCGCCGCAGCCGGTCTGGGACTCCCAATTTAAAAAATTTTTTTTTGTTTGAGATGGAGTCTTGCTCTGTTTCCCAGGCTGGTGTGCAGTGGCGCAATCTCTGCTGACTGCAAGCTCCGCCTCCTGGATTCACACCATTCTCCTGCCTCAGCCTCCCAAGTAGCTGGGACTACAGGCGCCCGCCACCACACCCGGCTAATTTGTTGTATTTTTAGTGGAGACGGGGTTTCACCCTGTTAGCCAGGATGGTCTCGATCTCCTGACCTCGTGATCCGCCCGCCTCGGCCTCCCAAAGTGCTGGGATTACAGGCGTGAGCCACTGCGCCTGGACTGGGACTGCCAATTCTTATCACAGTTTTCATAAGGGATTCTGCTGGGAAGACCAAAGGGATGATGTGCCATTAAGGGGTTTGCCCACCCAATGCCTGTAAAAAGAAGTCGGGGAGAAAAGAAGGGTTTGTGCACTACCCAAACAGTGGCCTGAATATCAACCTGTAAATCTATATTTACCAGTTAGCAGAAATTTCATTAGCATTTTTTTACGTGTATCCAAAGAGATTACTAATTGATATCAGGCTATTATTGGTAGGATGTTGCTTTGGGCCATGTTTTGCTAATTATAAAAAATTACATATTTTATCTGGACTTGGGTTTTCTTTTTCTTTTTGAGACAGTTTCACTCTGTTGCCCAGGCTGGAGTGCAGTGGCATGATCTCGCCTCACTGCAACCTCCGCCTCCTGGGTTCAAACAATTCTCCTGCCTCAGCCTCCTGAGCAGCTGGGACTACAGGTGCATGCCACCACACCCAGCTAATTTTTTGTACTTTTAGTAGAGATGTAGTTTCACTGTGTTAGCCAGGATGGTCTCTGTCACCTGACCTCATGATCCACCAGCCTCAGCCTCCCAAAGTGCTGGGATTACAGGCGTGAGCCACTTTGCCCAGCCGACTTGGTCATCTTTTTAGATCACAAGACTGTGGGAGGGACAGGTCATTCCAAAGTAATTTAATCAAAACTAAATGCACTCATGGATATAAATTAAAATATATGATAAAATATAAATATGATATAGTACATTATAAATAATTTATGTAGTTTTTTGAGACGGAGTTTCACTCTTTGTTGCCCAGGCTGGAGTACAATGGTGCAATCTCGGCTCACCGCAACCTCCTCCTCCCAGGTTCAAGCGATTCTCCTGCCTCAGCCTCCCCAGTAGCTGGAATTAACAGGTGTGTGCCACCACACCTGGCTAATTTTGTATTTTTAGTAGAGATGAGGTTTCTCCATGTTGGTCAGGCTCGTCTCAAACTCCTGACCTCAGGTGACCTGCCCGCCTCAGCCTCCCAAAGTGCTGGGATTACAGGGGTGAGCCACCATGCCTGGCCTATGTAGTGCTTTTTATATAAAATTGCAGATTATACATTATAAAATACCTTTTGTTCTGCGTAGCTATTTTAGAAATGCTCATTTTACTCTAGTTTTTAAAATATTCTACAGTTCTCTTACCTGCATTTAACACAGAAGCTTAACATTTAATGGCTTCATATAAATAGAAACTGAAGCCAGGTTACTTTCACACAACAGTGGAAACAAGGATTCCCTGTGCTTTTGTTAAATTAAAAGTGTTCATAATTATGTCTCAGAGGAGCTGGTCATTAATTAAGGTTTAGGAAGTACTTAGGGAGTTTCATGAGGAAATACACCAAAGCTCACAAGCCCTGTAAGAAGGAAACCCAGATTTGAAGAAATGTGTAGAAATGATAGTTAAACATGAATCTTGGTTATTTAAAATATTTATGTCTTCTGACCAATGCAGAAAGTAAAAAAAAAAAAAAAGTGGGGGGATGCTAAATTCACCAAGTGGACATCTGGCCAGGTGGAGAGGTCCACCGGCTGAATGAATTGGGATCTCCAATGATTGTTGGGAATTGTTAATGTCTAAAAACACCACCACACCAGCAGTGAACTTAAATTTTATTTGTTAGGGAAAACAGTTGTTTGGGAAGGGAGCTCAATTAGAGTTTTCTTCTTTTTAAATTTTCTTTTTTTTTCTTTATTTTTTTTTTGAGACGGAGTCTCGCTCTGTCGCCCATGCTGGAGTACAGTGGCCCAGTCTCGGCTCACTGCAAGCTCTGCCTCCTGGGTTGACGCCATTCTCCTGCCTCAGCTTCCCATGTAGCTGGGACTACAGGCGCCCGCCACCACGCCCAACTAATTCTTTGTACTTTTAGTAGAGACAGGGTTTCACCGTGTTAGCCAGGATGGTCTCGATCTCCTTATCTCATGATCCACCCGCCTCGGCCTCCCAAAGTGCTGGGATTACAAGCATGAGCCACCGCGCCCGGCCTCTTTTTAAATTTTCATGGAGTGGCTCTAGATGTTTTTTGTTTTAATCAGAGAAGACATTGAGAAAGCAAATGAATGTTTAACTCTATTGGAAGTAGGACTTTAAAAGAAAAGAGCAGCCGGCACAGTGGCTCATGCCTCTAATCCCAACACTTTGTGAGGCCAAGGTGGGAGGATCACTTTAGTCCAGGAGTTCCAGACCAGAGTGGACAACATAGGAAGACCCCCATCTCTAAAAAAAAGAAAAAAATAGCTGGACATGGCAGTGGCATGCCTGTGGTCCCAGCTACTTGGGAGGCTGAGGTTGGAGGATTACTTGAGCCAAGGGAGATAGAGGCTGCAGTGAGCTATGATCATGCCACTGCACTCTGGCCTGGGCAATAGAGCAAGACCCTTTCTCAACAAATAAACATATAAATAAATAGGTGAAGACAAAGAAAAGTGCCTCCTTCTTTCTCTTTCTTTCTTTCTCTCTCTCTTTCTCTCTTTTCCCTCCCTCCCTTCTCTGTCTCTCTCTCTCTCTCTCTTTTTCTTTTAGAACAGGGTCTTGCTCTGCCACCCAGGCTGTAGTGTGGTGGTGTGATCATGGTTCACTTCAGCCTCAACTCCCTGGGTCCAAGTGATCCTCCTACCTCAGCCTCCTGAGTAGCTAGGACCACAGGTGTTCACCACCGTGCCTGGCATTTTTTTTTTTTTTTTTTTTTTTTTTGAGATAGAGTCTCGTTCTTGTTGCCCAGGCTGGAGTACAATGACATGATCTCAGCTCACTATAACCTCTAGCTCCCGGGTTCAAGTGATTCTCCTGTCTCAGCCTCCCATGTAGCTGGGATTACAGGCACCCACCACAATGCCCGGGCTAATTTTTTTTGTATTTTTTGGTAGAGACTGGGTTTTACCATGTTGGCCAGGTTGGTCTCGAACTCCTGACCTCAGGTGATACACCCACATCAGCCTCCCAAAGTGCTGGGATTACAGGCATGAACCATCGTGCTTGGCCACCCAGCTAATTAAAAAAAAATTGTTTTTATAAAGACGGGGTCTCCCTATGTCATTGCCCAGGCCGGTTTGGAACTCCTGGGCTCAAGTGATCCTTCTGCCTCAGCCACCCAAAGTGCTGGGATTACAGTCGTGAGTCACTGCACCTGGCCTTATTTTCACCTATTTATATAGCAATACTTTCTCACCATAGAATATTGGAAAGAAAAAAATATTTTTTTATTATACCACCAAGTGATGGCTGCTATTCACATTTTTTTCCTTGATAGATTATGCTCAGTGAGGGTATGAATTATGTCAGTTTTGGTTCGTTTCCATATCCCTAACACAGTGCCTGGCACACAGTCCACACCTAATTCATACTTGTTGAATGAGTATATTAATATTTTCTTGAGGTCTTTTATTTTTAAATAAATGGAGTCTTGCTATGTTGCCCAGGCTGGAGTGCAGTGGCTATTCACAGGCATGAAAATAGTGTAATATGACCTCAAACTCCTGGGCTCAATAGATCCTCCTGCCTCAGCCTCCCAAGTAGCTGGGACTACAGGTGAATACCACTATGCCTGGCCTAAGGCTTTTATTTTATGCTTTTCTTTTCTTTTTTTTTTTTTTTAGACAGGGTCACCAAGGCCGGAGTGCAGTGATGCGATCTCAGCTCACTGCAGCCTCGACCTCAGAGACCGCCCACCTCAGCCTTCCAAACGATCTGCCCATCTCAGCCTCCCAAGTAGCTGGGACCACAGACGCATGCCACCACACCCAGCAATTTTTTTTGTATTTTTTATAGAGATGGGTTTCATCATGTTGCCCAGGCTGGTCTCGATCTCCTGAGCTCAAGATCTTCCTGCCTTGGCCTCCAAAGTGCTGAGTTTACAGGCGTGAGCCACTGTGCCCAGCCACGTATTTGTTTTTGTTTTTTTAGATGGAGTTTCTCTTTGTTGCCCAGACTGGAGTGCAATGGTGCCATCTTGGCTCACTGCAACCTCTGCCTCCTGGGTTCAAGCGATTTTCCTGTCTAAGCCTGCCAAGTAACTGAGCCAGCCATGTTTGTTAATAAAAATGGAGACAATACTGTATATATATGGTTATATTTTAGCTTTTTCACTTTTCAGTGTCTCCTGAGGCTTTTCTCATGTCATCAAATATTTTTCTAATTTAAAATATGGTATTTCCTAACTGCATGATGTTCCATTCAATCATACTTCATATAACCATTTTTCCTATACAGATGAAATCATATAGTAGATACCATTTTGTGGCTTGCTTCTTCTGCTCAACGTAATGTATTTTAGAGATTCATTCATGTTGTTGCCTATATTAGTAATTATTTCTTTTTTATTAGCTGAATAGTATTCCATTCTATGGAATTTTACAATTACTATCTTAAAAAAAAGCAATGAATTGCTTATAGGTAGGAAGCTAGCGCTCTTTTCCACAGCACACATACTGAAATAGGGATGATACGGAGAAGATTAGCATGGCTCCTGTGCAAGGATGACGCACACATTTGTGACGCATTAAAAGAAAAAAAAAGAAGGAAACTGAGGGTCAGGGAAAGAAGTGAGAATTTACTTTTCTTGTACATACTTTTGCAGTATTTAATTTTTTTTTTTTTTTTTTTTGAGATAGAGTCTTGCTCTGTCGCCCAGGCTGGAGTGCAGTGGTGCGATCTTGGCTCACTGCAAGCTCCACCTCCCAGGTTCACGCCATTCTCCTGCCTCAGCCTCCCAAGTAGCTGGGACTACAGGCGCCCGCCACCACGCCTGGCTAATTTTTTGTATTTTTAGTAGAGACAGGGTTTCACCATGTTGGCCAGGATGGTCTCGATCTCCTGACCTCGTGATCCACCCGCCTCAGCCTCCCAAAGTGCTGGGATTACAGGCGTGAGCCACCGCGCCCGGCAATTTTTTCTTTTCTTTTCTTTTTTTTTTTTCTGGAGACAGAGTCTCACTTGCCCAGGCTGGAGTGCAGTGGTGCAATCTTAGCTCACCGCAACCTCCGCCTCCTGGTTTCAAGCAATTCTCCTGCCTCAGCCTCCTGAGTAGCTGGGACTACAGGTGTGCGCCACCACGCCTGGCTAATTTTTTGTAGTTTTAGCAGAGATGGGGTCTTACCATGTTGGCCAGGCTGGTCTCGAACTCCTGCCCTCAGGTAATCCACCCACCTCGGCCTCCCAAAGTGTTGGGATTACAGGCATGAGTATCATGCCTGGCCTTTAATTTTGTTAAATCATGGGCATGTGTTACTTTTGAAAAATATATTTAAAACATTAAAAAGAGAAAAATCCTGAGAGCAGAGCTGGGTTCAAATTGTACTTTCAACTACTTGTGTGACAGTGGGTAAGTGGCTTGATGCCTCTGGGCTCATTTCCCTCACCTGTAATATAATAATTCTGGTCCATATGAATCCTTGGTCTTTGGCCTCTTAGATACTCCAATTGGTCAGTTATCTTTTGAATCAAACTTTATCTACTGGGGCATACTAAATTATTGCATATAAGAAATAGAGGTGATTGGCCAGGTGCGGTGGCTCACGCCTGTAATCCCAGCACTTTGGGAAGCTGAGGTGGGCGGATCACGAGGTCAGGAGTTCAAGACTGGCCTGGCCAACATAGTGAAACCCCGTCTCTACTAAAAATACAAAAAAATTAGCCGGGCATGGTGGCGGACGCCTGTAATCCCAGCTACTTGGGAGGCTGAGGCAGGAGAATCACTTAAACCTGGGAAGTGGAGGTTGCAGTGAGTCAAGATTGTACCATTGCACTCCAGCCCAGGCGACAGTGCGAGACTCCATCACAAAAAAAAAAAAAAAAAAAGAAATGGAGGTGATTAGTGATTCATTATATCCACAAACACCTACTGAGCAACCACAATATAAATGGGCCATGCTAGAAACTGGAAATATAGGCTGGGTGCAGTAGCTCATGACTATAAATCCCAGCACTTTAGGAGGCAGGCCGATGTGGGTGGACTGTTTGAGGCCAGGAGTTCGAGACAGCCTGGGCAACATAGCAAGGCCCCATCTCTACCAAAAAGAAATTTAAAAAATTAGCTGGGCGTAGTGGTGTATGCCTGTAGTCCCAGCTACTCAGGAGGCTGAGGTGGGAGGATTGCTAGAGGCCAGGAGTTAGAGGCTGCAGTGAGCTATGACAGTGCCACTGCACTCTAACCTGGGCAACAGAGAAGATCCTGTCTCAAAATATATAAATAAATAACAATTTTTTTAAAAGAAGAAGCTGGATATAGTCTCTGCCTCAATAGTCTAGGTGGGGAAAACAGCCACATGTGAATAAATAATATCCACCATGCATTAGGTGGTTGATCTGTTTACAAAATGCTCCTGGTCCACAGAGGAAGGCTTTACCTCTACCCAGATGGACTAATGAAGGCTTCAGAGAGGTGATTATAACAGGGCTGGATCTTAGGCCATGGCTGAACTTGTGAGTCAAAGTAGAGAAGGACGGGCATTTCCAGGCTATAAGGATCAAATATCCAAAGGGGTGGAGCCCTGAACATATCCACCATATTCCAACCCCATGCCTCTGTACAGCTTTACCCTATCTAGAACACCTCCCTTCCTCCTTGCTCTTCGTATCCCATCCTTCCTTGGAGGGCCCTGGCCCTGAAAAAACATAGCAAATGGTTTCAAGTGGCCAGCCTGAAAGGTCTCATGGGGCTACAGACAGAGAGAAGCTATAGAGGTGAGTCAGGATCAGGCTGTGAAGGAGCTGTTGGGCCAGGTTTCAGGGTTTGAACTCGATCCCAAGGGCTCCAGGGAGTCACTGAAGGGAGATGAGAAGCAGCATCAATAGTCAGATTTTCTGTACAAAGTTGACTCTGGGCCGGGCATAGTGGCTCACACCTGTAATCCCAGTACTTTGGGAGGCTGAGGCAGGAGCATCGCTTGAGGCCAGGAGTTGGAGCCCAGCCTGGGCAACGTTGCAAGACTGAGTCTCTACAAAAAATTTTAAAAATTAGCTGGGTGTGGTGGTGTACACCTGTAGTCTCAGCTACTCAGGAGGCTAAGGTGGAAGGATTGCTTGAGCCTGGAAGGTTGAGGCTGCAGTGAGCTGTAATCATGCCACTGTATTCCAGCCTGGGGGACAGAGTCAGACTCTGTCTCAAAAAAAAAAAAAAGTTGATTCTGGGGTCAGTGTGGACAATGGATTAAGAGGTCAAGACCAAAGACTCAGGGACCAATTAGGAGGCTGATGCAGCGGAGCCCCTATTCACTCCCAGCCTTTATGCCCTGAGAATAGCTGATTCTATTATTGAATCAGTTGAGATGGATTCCCGTAGAGAGCAAGACACGTTCCCTATGTCCGCCCCAAACAACCCAAAGTCTTTTGAAACCTCTACCAGGATAGGAAAGCAAGGCAATGCGATGGGTGAAGGTTTCTGGTGGTCTCAGCTTATACAGATCAAAGCCTTTCCAACCTGGTTTCCTCCGGGAGAAATCCATGGATCTAACGCCCTTTTCCAAACACAGAGATAGAAAGTGACGGGAACTATTAGGAGCAGTGCTGGACAGGAGGGCTGCAATCCCAGCTATCAGGAGGCTGAGACAGGGAGAACTGCTTGAACCTGGGAGGTGGAGGTTGCAGTGAAACTAGATTGTGCCACTGCACTCCAGCCTGAGCAGCCTGGGCGACAGAGTGAGACTCTGTCTCAATAAAAAATAAATAAAAAATAAAATTAAAGAAAACATTGTAAACCAATGTGAAGGGACGTATTATTCAATAATAGTAATGGAAAAATTAACCGACTACTGTATTTTGGGGCCATCTCATAACATCCAAATAAAATGAACCTTGTTTAATGTGTTCCGGCAGTTCAGTCTGTTCTCACAGTAAGCTCTGGAGCCTGAGTTGTACCACAAAGTTATTCTTACCTTGAGGCAAACTTAGTCTGACCTGGAGGCCGTGATAGCCACTGCTCCTAGGACTGGGGAAGGGATGGTCATAACTCCTTAGGGGAGGGGGCTCCCATTCAACCTAAGGCAATTCTCTGGAGAAGGGGCAGCAATGAACTATCAGCCACCAGCCCTCAAGAAACAGGCAGAGTACGGTAGCTCATGCCTATAATCCCAGTACTTTGAGAGGCCAACGCAGGAGCATCACTTGAGCCCAGCAGTTCAAGGCTTCAGTGGGCTATGATGGCACCACTTCACTCCAGCCTGGGCAACACAGCAAGACCTCATCTCTCTCTCTCTCTAAAAAAAAAAAAAAAAAAAAAAAGCAGCAACCAGAAGATGGTTATCCCTCATGGTGAAGGGTATCTGGGCAGAGCATCCCAGCCTCTGCTACAGGGAGGGCCTATTAATATTATTATAATCCCCACGTTACAAAAGAGGAAAGCAAGGCCTGAGAAGTGAAGGAACTTACCCGTGCCCACAGCTGGAAGTGATGGTATCAAGGTCTGTTTGGTGTCACTGGTTGTTGTGGGAAGACTAAGCAGCTATTGAAACAGAGGACCAGCAAGCTACTTGGAGAAAGGCAGAGATACTGAGTGAATCTCCTTAGAAAGGGGCGGGGAAGGCTGAGGTGGGCAGATCACGAGGTCAGGAAATCGAGACCATCCTGGCCAACATGGTGAAACCCAATCTCTACTAAAAATACTAAAAATACAAAAAAATTAGCTGGGTGTGGTGGCACACGACTGTAGTCCCAGCTACTCGGGAGGTTGAAGCAGGAGAATCACTTGAACCCTGGAGGCGGAGGTTGCAGTGAGCTGAGATCACGCCACTACACTCTGTTTTTGAGACTCTGTCTCAAAAACCCAAAAACAAAAAAACGGGGGGTGGGGATGCGAAGGGACAGGGCTGCAGGTTGCTTACAATTACTTTGCTAAAGCCAAGCTACAGAATAACATCTGGATTCTGTAAATTCATGTATACCATGCTTGAGGACTCAATGCCCCATATTCCACGCGGTGCTGTAGAAGAAGTTCAGGTACTGCATGTCTCTTGATGATGATGGTGTTCACTAGGCCTCCGACCAGCTGTGTGACTTTGGGCAAGTTTCTTCACATCTCTGTGCCTCAGTTTCCTTATCTGTAAAATGGGGATAATCATATAAATCAGGTTGGTGTGAGGATTGAATGAGTTAGTATTTGTGGGTTTTTTTGGTTTTGTTTTTGAGATAGATGGAGTGTGTATCTGTGCCCAGGTTGAAGTGCAGTGGCACCATCTCAGCTCACTGCAACCTCTGCCTCCCGGGTTCGAGCGATTCTCCTGCCTCAGCGTTCCGAGTAGATGGGACTACAGGCGCCCACCATCACGCCCAGCTAATTTTTGTATTTTTAGCAGAGATGGGTTTTCGCCATGTTGGCCAGCCTGGTCTTGAACTCCTGACCTCAGGTGATTCGCCCACCTCAGCCTTCCAAAGTGCTGGGATTACATGCATTGGCCACTGTGCGTGGCCCGCAACGTTTTCTTTTTCTTTTCTTTTTTTTTTTTTTCTTTTGGAGATAGTCTCGCTCTGTCACCCAGGCTGGAGTGCCCGGGCGTAATCTTGGCTCACTGGAACCTCCGCCTCCCGGATTCAAGCGATTCTTCTGCCTCAGCCTCCGGAGTAGCTGGGATTACAGGCGTGTGCCACCACACTCGGCTAATTTTTGTATTTTTAGTAGAGACGGGGTTTCACCACATTGACCAGGCTGTTTTCAAACCCCTGACTTCAGGTGATCCACCCACCTTGGCCTCCCAAAATGCTGGGATTACAGGCGTGAGCCACCTTGCCCGGCCCGCAATGCTTTATTAAACTTTTTATTTTTAGCTATCCTGTTGAGGTTCTTCCAGATGAATTTTAGCCTCTGACCCAGAGGTATGATTTCATAGGCGTGGAGTTCTGGTTACTTCTTAAATGAAGAACTTCCTCAGGATATCTGAACAATTCTCTTGGGTGGAAGCCTCAAGGACCATGAAAACAAAACCAAATTCTATTCGGCCCCTAAAGTCCTCTTGCCTCCTGCGGTTACTATCAAAGAGCTATGGTCAAAATTCCAAGGGATAATTCAGGGTCTGATTCCACTATCTATCCCCAGACCGCCTATACATAAATCTATTATTATTGGAGATTTACCATTAATCCTATAACATTTTAGGAGCTGTCCAGTATAATTTTCTGAAAGCCCAATAAGGTAGCTGCACGTAGTTCCTGAACGCTTGAAACGTGAACAGAATTAATTTAAATTTACATAGCTACATGTGACTACTCATTGGTCACTGCAGTAATTGTTAAGACTGGTTTTGCCTGTAACTTGCATGTTTTATTGGACATCAGTTTCAATATTTTATTTGCATTGCTAAAAGTCAAAATCCTTGACTTTGCCAGTTACTCAGTGAGAGGACGGTTGGAGCCAGTTTCTGTTCTAGGCTTACAGTTTTAAGGGCAGATAAAGGTCAGTTTTTAACCTCGAGATGAACAGACTGTTAACTTTCTACGGACTTGCCCATGGGGTTCCACAGTGAGCCTGGGCCGGGGGAAGAAAAAAGGGGCTTCTAGCTGGGGAGTGATACACAGGGCACAGGAGGAGGTCCGGCCCTGGGGTCCCAGGAGCAGGGAGCTCCCCTCTCTTAGATGTGGAAAGTGAGGAAGGAGCAGGGCCTTGCTCAGAAACCGAGCTCCCCAATCCCCCACCGCCCTAGCTACTGGACTGGAACTAGGATGGACACGAATGTCTTTCTCACTGTACTGACTGCACTCAACACGCGGGAAAGATAAAGCGAGGGGATTTAAATGTGTGGGTTTGCTGAATGACCCACAAAAGCTGAAGGAGCGCGGCCGGACTTATCACACTACTTGAGACAAAGCGGGTGGGAGACCCAGAGGTGAGGAGGGAGGCCTGGGAGGTCAGGGGCTCTCTGCGAGGCGGTCCCAGGAGGCGGCGCAGAGCGGCCGCGAGGCCGCAGGGCCGGGTCGCAAAATGGCCGCGGCCGGGCGGGCCTCCCGCGCTGGCCACGCGGGCGGGTTTCAGGTGTTCCCGGCCTGGGCAGGGGCGGGCAGGAGAGAAGGGACCGGCTGCGAGGAGGGCTGGCTGAGGAGAAGCGAAAATGGGCTGTTAGGAAGAGGGACCCGGAGCCGGAGAAGCCGAGAAGAGCGCGTGCGCCGAGGCCTACGGCCTCCCGGGAAGGCGGAAGCGTGGGGAGGGCGGTGCTCTGGGCGGGAGGCCGGGCCGGGTCGGCTTGGACAGCGGGGCCGCGCGTGGGGCCTCGGCGCGCCGACGGCGGCGCGCGGGGCCGCTGGGAAGTTGTGAGAGCGGCGCGCGGGGGCGCGCTTGCGCGCACGAGGGCCCGGGCCGCGAGCAGCCGCGGCCGCCCCGGTCGCCACCCTTAGCAGCGGTCGCGGTCGCTGCCGAAGCTGTGTTCCCCGCCTTAGCCGCTGGCGCCTCCCAAGAGAGCGGCCGGTGGGCCCGCGTCCTGTCAGTGGCGTCGGAGGCCGGCGCTGCGGCGGCCGCGCCCTTCTGGTCCTCGGGCAGCGCTGAGGAGCCTGGGTCGGGCACGGCTGGCTGACGCCTCCGGGCAGCTGAGGCCGCCCGAGGAGAAGGCGGCGGCCGCGGCGGAGGCGCACGTCGGGCGGGCTCCTGGAGCCTGGAGGAGGCCGAGGGGACCATGTCCGGGAGGCGCTTCCACCTCTCCACCACCGACCGCGTCATCAAAGGTGCCTGGCGGGCCGGGCCTTCCTCGGGGACCCGCGGGAAACGGCCCTCGGCTGGGCGGCGGCTCGGGGCGGAGGGAGGCTGGGGCCGGGCTGCACCCACCCTAGGAGGGTTCGGAGGGGTGTAGACCGGGCCGGGCGGCAGCCTCCGAGAGCAGCCCCGCGGACCCGGCGTTTTCTGCTGCACCTGGTCAGGTGCCTGGCCGTCATTGCCAGGTTCCCTCCCGAAGGTTTCAGGGTGTAGTGGGGACTTCTCCCACCACCCCCAAAGGGCCCAGAACCCCCTTTTTTTTTGTCTTTAAGAAACGACTCTGGGGAAGCCATCAGGAGTGGTGTGGGCAGGGAACTGAGTCGACTCTTCCAAGTGAGATATTTAAGATGAGATCTTTATTGACACCCACCCCCCACCCTTTTTTTTTTAGGACGTATACCATGTGCCTTTTGACCCACTTTCTCTAGATCATTGCAAGTCACTGCTATTACTGAAATAAACTTAGTATGGGGAAGTCAGATACATCCATTATATGATGTTTAAAATAAGTTTACGGAGCTCTTGGCATGGTAATGGTATTTTATTTTGCCTTTGGTTATGAAGACTTGGAGAATGATGTTTTCTGATTCGAATGTGTACCTGCATTAGATTTCTCTTGTTGTTATAAGAACAAAATGTAAAGGGCTCCTTGCTTTCTAAATCTTGCAGGGTTTTAGGTTACAGTTGTTTCTGCCTTTAAACTAAGAAGATGGATTAAACATAACCACTAATTTACGTGCTGCTTTTATTCAGCTGTAAGACTTAGGCACAACCCTTCTCTCTCAGATTAACAATCGGTTTGACAGCGCTGTTTTGTAAGAGTAAGAAGAGAATAGACTTAGACCAACTATGTTAGTGGCGTCTGGATGCAGGGGTTAGCCTGACAGTGGGGAAAATTATTAAGATAATTTTCTTCTTTTTCATTTTGGTATTAGAGAAAGGCAACTAATATTGGTGACGGGAATACATTTTTAAAAAGTGAAACGCCTTATTGCATGTTCAGGGAGGGGGAAGAATTTTAGTGTATAACTTAGATTTTTTCCCCCATCTTCCCAAATCAGCCTCATAAATGTTAATTATCTATACTACATAATTATAATGGGATTTTTGAGATTTATCTACTTAGGATTTATCTACTGTCGTTAGAGATATAACTGAATTGTTCATCTAACTGACATCCCCTGAACAGCTAAATTATTTTGACCATGTAAATGTAAGTCTTCATATTAATAGTGTATAGCCTATAAGAAGTATAGGCTTCTCTTAAGAGTCAGAGTGTACTAACCATAACCTTTTTTGAGGAATCAAGGTCATCACTATGTACATTAATTTCTGTACTGTGCTGTTAATATGGCTGGTGCGTTCTGCTGTATAAAGGTGTTGGCAGTTTTGTCCTGTACTAAAATGACTCCTCACTGCTATACCAGTTCAGTGTTTTGTCTGCTTTTAGTTTCTCTCTCCAGTACTGTTTTCTGTCAAAATGTGCCCTTACTGCTTTCTAATCTGCTGCGTCTAAGCTGAAGTAGGCAGGGAAACCAGATAAGCCAGAACTGTGGGTCAAGTCAGAATAAATAGGATCTTAGTGAAGCTTAGTGCAGCCCTCAGGAATCTCACAATCTAATCACCATTGCACCATGTAATTTCCACCATAACATGTCATAAGATCAAAAGAAAATTAAAAATTTAAATGACCCTTAAATATAGTAATAAATATAGTAAAATAAAATGTAATAAAATAAAACAGTTAAAATGCAGGGGTTGGGAGCAGGCATGGTGGCTCATGCCTGTAACTCCAGCACTTTGGGAGGCCCATACGGGCAGATCAGTGAGGTCAAGAGTTCGAAACCAGCCTGGCCAACATGGCGAAACTCCGTCTCTACTAAACATACAAAAATTAGGCATGGTGGCAGGCACCTGTAATCCCAGATGCTTGGGAGTCTGAGGCAACAGAATTGCTTGAACCCGGGAGGCGGAGGTTGCAGTGAGCCAAAATGGTGCTACTGCATTCCTGTCTGGGTGACAGAATGAGACTCTCTCTAAAAAAAAAAAAAAAAAAAAAAAAAAAAAAGGCTGGGCGCGGTGGCTTATGCCTGTAATCCCAGCACTTTGGGAGGCCGAGGCGAGCGGATCACGAGGTCAGGCGATCAAGACCATCCTGGCTAACACGGTGAAACCCAATCTCTACTGAAAATACAAAAAATTAGCCGGGCGTGGTGGTGGGCGCCTGTTGTCCCAGCTGTTTGGGAGGCTAAGGCAGGAGAATGGCGTGAACCCAGGAGGCGGAGCTTGCAGTGAGCCGAGATCGGGCCACTGCCCTCCAGCCTGGGCAACAGAGCGAGACTCTGTCTCAAAAAAAAAAAAAAAAAAAAAAAAGTAGGGGCTGGTTTATTGCTAGGCATGCTTATGGTTAAATAAACCCTGTCATCATATCCTGCAGGATGCAAATTTGTTCTTTACCAAAATTAATTAGCACATATTGTGTACTTTTTAAACAAATTTTTTTTTTTTTTTTTTTGAGATAGAGTTTGGTTCTTGTTGCCCAGGCTGGAGTGCAATGGCACGATCTTGGCTCACTGCAACCTCCACTTTCCAGGTTTAAGCGATTCTCCTGCCTCAGCCTCCCGAGTAGCTGGGATTACAGGCATGCACCACCACACCCGACTCATTTTGTATTTCTTAGTAGAGATAGGGTTTCTCCGTGTTGGTCAGGCTGGTCTCAAACTCCCGACCTCAGGTAATCCGCCTGCCTCGGCCTCCCAAAGTGCTGGGATTATAGGTGTGAGCCACTGTACCTGGCCCTATTGTGTACTTTTAAGACTACTATTAAATAAATGAAATAGAAATAATTTCAGGTCCTTAGAATGTATGGATTTCTCTCCTATATAAAAACTTCAGTGTAAGAGCTTGACCACAGCATTTGTGGCTTCGTGGTGACTTATGTTGCTTTTTTCAGGGTTTTCCAGAGTTTGAAATAGTTGAAGAAAATGAGGTGTCACTGTGTGCATAGCTAAGGTCCATTGTATCGGGTACTGAACCTTGGTCTGATGCTATCTTGTTTAGCCAGAGCTGTCTGCATTTATTCACAGCTTGAAAGCTTTTTCAGAGGTGATACCACACCCCAGTTATTTTTGGTTCTGTCATTTCCTGTTAACTTTAAAGTGTACCTAATTGTTCTGTTTGAGCAGAATTTGGAGAAGAGTGGGTATGTGGGAGTGGTTTATATTTTAGATGTCCTTTAAACAGCAGCTTTCTTAAATTGAAGGATGTGGCTGGGCGTGGTGGCTCACACCTATAATACCACCTACTTGGGATGCTGAGGCAGGAGCATTGCTTGAACCCGGGACGCGGAGGTTATAGTGAGCCAAGATCGTGCTACTGTACTCTAGCCTGGGCGACAAGAATGAAACTCAGTCTCAAACCAAAAAAAATATCATTTATAAAGTAGGGTTAATAATACCTTCCCTGTCAAGCCTGGGTCATGCAAGTGACATAAAGGATGTGAAAAGGTCAAGTTAAGGTAGTACTTTGAAACATGATAATAGGTTGGTAATAGATTGCTTACTACAGAAGTGGTTAGTAGAGGTATCATTAACGTTTGAAAATATCAAAATTAGAAAGTATATGAAATTATAAGCTACGAAACTGTTCCTAGTCAGGAGAATACCTGTTCTACAACATAACGGATATGTGGGTGAAATCTCATCGGTAACAATGTAAAGAGACCAGCACAGTTCTGTCTGGTACTTCCCAGGCAGCAGATTTCTTCTCTATCTGTTGAAGGTGTTTATTTTATGTTTAAATATTCTTATGATTTTACTCGTTCATTAAATGTTTATTGAGTGCCCTCTGCAATGTACCCTAGTAGGTTGCTCATTCATTTCTTCTTTGCTTTAAAAGTAGCATATGTGGCCGGGCGTGGTGGCTCAAGCCTGTAATCCCAGCACTTTGGGAGGCCGAGACGGGTGGATCAGGAGGTCAGGAGATCGAGACCATCCTGGCTAACACGGTGAAACCCCGTCTCTACTAAAAAATACAAAAAACTAGCCGGGTGAGTTGGCGGGTGCCTGTAGCCCCAGCTACTGGGGAGGCTGAGGCAGGAGAATGGCGTAAACCCGGGAGGCAGAGCTTGCAGTGAGCTGAGATCCGGCCACTGCACTCCAGCCCGGGCGACAGAGCGAGACTCCGTCTCAAAAAAATAAATAAATAAAAATAAATAAAATAAAAGTAGCATTTCTGTGAGCCTCTAAAGCAGTATGTATGCACTGGGGCACCACTACTGGTATCTGAACCAGAGAACTAGGAACTCAAATGATTAAATTGTGATATTCTTTCTGCTTTATTTTTTTTTTTCTTGTTTCCAAGTTTCTTTTCCTGTTTAAGGACATGTTTTTTCTTTGACAGTGATTTTTATAAAAGCAGTTTATTTCCCTGGAATGAATCTTTTCAGAAGCAACAAGGAAATTTCAGTAGGAATTACATGACAAATACAGAGAATCCATTGTTTTATTTTGTTATTTGATGGCCAGATGGGGTTTAACAGAAAAGTCAGGTGCTGATACATTTCTCCCTTTCTCTTACAATTTACATATATTGTGTATTTACAGAGTACTGTACCATTTTTACCACACATGGGAGGCTACTGTTTCTTTAATATCATGGCACTGAGAATATTGTGCTTATGGCTTTCTTAAAATATTTTAATATTAGTGTGGACAAAAATTGCTATTTCCACAAATATACCCTAAACCCGATTTTAGTCTCTGGTACCTATACTTCATTTCTTTCCACAGCTCTCGCCCCATTCTCCCTTTTTTATATCGATAATGGATTTACCAAGGGTTTAAAGTTTTTTCTCTTAAATATAAGCTTAATCCTGCTACTTATAGAATTTGAAAATCAGAGAGGTAAGAAAAGAAAGACTTCATATTCCTTCCCAGCAGAAATAACTGCTTTTAATACCTTTGTGTATTTCCATCTGCAGGTATATTTTGAATTCAAAGGAAAATGGATCACACCTATTAAAGCTTTTGTTATGCAAATATTTCATACTATTTTAACATAAATATTGTAATTTTACCTAAATATTTCCATAATGGTTTCAGTCAGCCTGGAAATGGTTTCAAAGTGCTTATATTAATATTTTGGTTCTTTATATTTTCAGTGGGGCACACATTAATCACTTGATACAATACCAACCTGGAAGAAACATTTTCAAGTATAAATTTTCAATGTGAATATGTTTTAAAGTTGATATCTCCTGGATTTGTCAACAGTATTTGTTTAATTTATGCTTCATTTACCATTGTAATTAACAAGCTGACAAACTTTTGAAACTTTCAAAATCAGTACTAATTGAGATTCATACATCTGAGTAGAAATCTGGAACCTCTGAAAGGGCATTTTAATATAAACGCTTAATTTTTATTTTTATTTTTTTGAGCAAGGATAAAGTATTCTTCCTTACCTACATGTTATTGGTTGTGATCAAAGCTTTATTTATGGTCTGACATTTGATAATTAAGCTTTCTCTCTTTTATTGCATTTTAAAATGGGATTAAAAATTTTTTTTGCCTTATGTAATTTTTAGCACATCATAACTTTTACTGAAGTATATACGGGAAAATGTACAAATTATAAATGTACAGTTTAGTGAGTTTTTACAAATTTAGCACCCATATACCCATGTAACTGCTCAACCAAAATAAATAAATTACCAGAACCCCAGAAACAAGCATGAGTTCATGTTCAGTCACTGCTTTCCATCCCTAAATGGGCAACAGTGGGGAAAACATGACACTTGTAACCATTATTCTGGCTTCTAATATCATATTTGTAAAGTAACAAATATTTGTAAATCACATCTTACTGTAAAGTGAAAAACAAAAGGGATTCTTTGAGAGAAAAATGCCAAGGACTCATTACTTAAAGTGGAATAATTAATTAAAGACCTTTTCCTAAACATTTTTGGAAAAAGCTAATTTTTAGGACAGATATGGTGGCTCACGCCTATAATCCCAGCACTTTGGGAAACCAAAGTGAGTGGATCACCTGAGGTCAGGAGTTGGAGACCAGCCTGGCCAACATGGCGAAACCCAGTCTCTATTAAAAATACAAAAATTAGCTAGGCATGGTGGTGCACACCTGTAGTCCCAGCTACTCGGGAGGCTGAGGCAGGAGAATTGCTTGAATCCGGGAGGCGAAAGTTGTGGTAAGCCGAGATTGCGCCACTGCACTCCAGTCTGGGTGACAGAGCAGGTCTCAAAAAAAAAAGGCTGATTTTTAGACATATGTCTATTAGAGACAAAATTATTCAGTTAATTCTGGGATTTGTAGTCATTTTGGAGCTTTGGCTGCTACTTAATTGCTAAATGACTAATGGGAATAAAGGGATGTCTTATAATCATTACCATCCTTGGGTGCAATCATTACTAGACTATAACGCTCCTTTATAGTTTTTTTTGGTGGGGGACAGGGTCTTGCTCTGTTGCCCAGGCTGGAGTACAGTGGCGCAATCACAGCTCACTGCAGCTTCAGCTTCCTGGGCTCAGGTGATCCACCTCAGCTTCCTGAGTAGTTGGAACCACAGGCATACACCACTGTGCCCAGCTAATTTTTTTTTTTTTTTTGAGACAGAGTTTTGCTATGTCGCCCAGGCTGGAGTGCAGTGGCGCAATCTTGGCTCACCGCAAACTCTGCCTTCCGGGTTCACGCCATTCTCCTGCCTTAGCCTCCCGAGTAGCTGGGACTACAGGCATGAGCCACCGTGCCTGACCTAATTTTTGTATTTTTTATAGAGACGGAGTTTTGCCATGTTTTTGAGGCTGGTCTTGAACTCCTGGGCTCAAGTGATCCTCTTGCCTTGGTCTCCCAAAGTGCTGGGATTACAGGTGTGAGCCACTGCACCCTGCCTTTTACAGTTTTAATGTTAAAATTTAGCAGCCTTTTAAATTTCAAAACTGAGACCTAAAACTTTCAACCTAACCTAAGTGGTATCTTTCTTAGTTATCTTTATATTCTATCTAGTTATCCAGATGAATGTAGAAAGAACTTTTAGTTCCCCATATTCAGTTTTGTTTTATTGGCACATTAGATTATCCTGAAGTCTTTTAGTTTCTTAAGTCTTCATTTGTTGTTAGAAGAGGGTTTAACTTGGTAACTAGGATCTTTAAATTGGGCACAGAAAGATATACTGGATGGCTGGACAAGACAATGTATTTCTTTGATTATCATGGTTAGATTTACTAATTGGTAACAGTTAATGAAGGTTTTTTTGCAGCGTCTAGACAATGTCAGCCCAAGAGACTGAAATTCTAAATGAACAAACACTGAGAAATATTTGAAGAATTCATTCAATAATTACCTATGTAACATTCTTGCTGAAAGTGTTTAGTTTAAGCTGAGCCTAGTTATAGTAGTCAGACAAATCCAGTTTGTGGGCCTTTCTTTTTTTTTTTTTTTGAGACGAGTCTCGCTCTGTCCCCTAGGCTGGAGTGCAGTGTTGCGATCTCGGCTCACTGCAAGCTCCACCTCCCGGGTTCACGCCATTCTCCTGCCTCAGCCTCCTGAGTAGCTGGGACTACAGGCGCCCGCCACTGCACCCGGCTAATTTTTTTGTATTTTTAGTAGAGACGGGGTTTCACCGTGGTCTTGATCTCCTGACCTTGTGATCCGCCCGCCTCGGCCTCCCAAAGTGCAGGGATTACAGGCGTGAGCCAGTGCGTCCGGCCGTTTGTGGGGCTTTCTGTAGGACAGTTCGCCTGAACTCTAAAAATTTCAAAGTGATGAAAAACGAAACAAAACAAAAAGGGCAGGAAGACTATTCTAGATGAAAGAAGTTGAAAGAGAAATGACAGTGTCAAGCCTGGATTAAGAAAATAAAAACTGTAGAGGACATTTTGGGGATAACTGGGAAAATCTGAATATGTACGGAGTATATATTAGACGGTATTATATCATTGGTTTTTTTTTTTTTTTTTTTTTTTTTTTTGAGATGGAGTTTCGCTGTTGTTGCCCAGGCTGGAGTACAATGGCGTGATCTCAGCTCACTGCAACCTCTGCCTGCCGGATTCAAGAGATTCTCCTGCCTCAGCCTCCCGAGTAGCTGGGATTCCAGGCATGCACCACCATGCCTGGCTAATTTTGTATTTTTAGTAGAGACGAGGTTTCTCCATATTGGTCAGGCTGGTCTCGAACTCCTGACCTCAGGTGATCTGCCCGCCTCAGCCTCCCAAAGTACTGGGTTTACAGGTGTCAGCCACCGCGCCTGGCCTATGTCATTGTTAAATGACTTGAATGCGACGATATGGTATTATGGTTATATAGGAAAATGGATCTTACTTTTAGGCAGTACCTGATGAAGTATTTATGTTGAAATATCGTGATGTTTGCAGTTTGCTTTTAAATTGTTTTAAAAAAATCATTTGTAGAGAAAAACAAAAGTGGCAAAACATTTACTATGGTGAATCTAGGTAAGAGCATATGTGTGTTCATTTTATGATTCTTTCACTTTTTAAATAGATTTCAGTTTTTCAAAATGTAAAGTTGGGGAGAGCCAGGCATGGTGGCTCTCACCTGTAGTCCCAGCTGCTTGGGAGGCTGAAGCGGGAGGATCACTTAAGCCCAGGAGTTCCAAGGCTTCAGTGAACTATGATTGCACCACTGTGCTTCAGCTTGGGTGACAGA
The DNA here is from genome assembly GCF_043159975.1 of Macaca nemestrina. Lineage (NCBI taxonomy): Eukaryota > Metazoa > Chordata > Mammalia > Primates > Cercopithecidae > Macaca > Macaca nemestrina. The sequence goes on along the minus strand of NC_092132.1, from coordinate 132,098,666 downwards.
GCGAGCACCTATCTCTATTTAAAAAAGAAAAAAAAGTTAGAAAAAAAGTACAATTAAGAAATGGCTCAGCTGGGTGCAGTGGTTCATGCCTGTAATCCCAGTACTTTGGGAGGCCAAGGCGGCTGGATCGCTTGAGCTCAGGAATTCGAGACTAGCCTGGCAACATGGTGAAACCCCATGTCTACAAAAAATACAAAAAAGTAGCCGGGTGTAGTGGCCTGCACCTGTGAACCCAGCTACTCGGTAGGCTGAGGTGGGAGGATCACCTGAGCCAGGAGGCGGAGGTGCAGTGGGCCAAGATAGCGCCACACTCCAGCCTGGGTGACTGAGACCCCATCTCAAAAGAAGAAAGAAATGCTTTAAAACAGCTACAGCTAGGTTTAGGAAAGGCTGTCATCATATTTGAGGATTCAGTAGTGTCTTAATGGGGGAAAGCTGAAAAGAACAAAACGAGCCTTAAAGAATATTATAGCTGACATGAAGTGGAGGCAACTTGTTTAGCATAAACAGTAGTTGTTTCAGCTACATGATGGGGGTTGGAAAAACATACAGAAGTCAGTATGGGGAAAGAAAAGGTACTTAACTAAGGAGTAGAGAGAAGATGGGCAAACTAGAAGCGCCAGAGAATTGAAAGACGTAAAATGAAGAAAAGGAAGAAGAGGAATAGTTGAAAACTGCAGTTGACATCAATTTCATTAAGGGGACAGCAACACTATTTTGATAACTATTTTTTTTATTGAGACAAAGTCTTGCTGTTGCCCAGGCTGGAATGCAGTGGCGCAGTCTCGGCTCACTGCAACTTCTGCCTCCCGGGTTCAAGCGATTATCCTGCCTCAGCGTCCTGAGTAGCTGGGATTACAGGTGTGCGTCACCACGCCTGGCTAATTTTTTTTTTGTTGTATTTTTAGTAGAGATGGGGTTTAGTAGAGACCATGTTGGCCAGGCTGGTCTCAAACTCCTGACTTCAGGTGATGCGCTCTCCTTGGCCTCCCAAAGTGCTGGGATTACAAGCCTGAGCCACTGTGTCCGTCCCCCAGCCTACTTTAATACTACAGGTTGAGTGTTCCTAATCCAAAATCTGAAATTCTCCAAAATCTGGAGCTCTTTTGAGTGCCAGATGACACCACAAGTGGATACTTTCTTTCCTGACCTCATGTGATGGGTTGTAATCAAAACCTGGGGCCATAACCCAAAGTCTTTTCAGTGTCCCCGAGGAAAAAAGACCCTCCCAGCCCCCTTCGGTTGTGATATATCTTTTCCATGCACAGCATAATGATGATGTCCAGGCAACCACAGATTGACCACATAGGTGGCTGGGATAGTGACACATTTGCTTTTTGATCATTCAGTGTATACAAATTGGTTTTGTGCACAAAATTATTAAAAATATTTATAAAATTACCTTCATATTCGGTGTATATGAAACATAAATGAATTTTGTGTTTAGACTTGCGTTCCATTCCCAAAACATCTCATTATGTATATGCAAATATTCCTAAATCTGAAACAATCTGAAATCTGAAATGCTTCTGGTCCTAAGTCCTTTGAATAAGAGGTCATACTTGTCCCTAGAATGTTTTATATCTGTGAATGGGCTCTTTGCTTCTGTGCATAATTTTTTTTTTTTTTTTTTAATTTTTAGAGATAAGGTCTCACTCTGTTGTCCAGGCTGGAGTGCGGTAATGCGATCAATGCTCACTGTGGCCTCAAACCCCTGGCCTCAATTGATTGTCCTGCCTCATCCCTCCAAGTAGCTGGGACTACAGGCGTGTGCTGCCATGTCTGGCTAAATGTTTTATTTTTATTACTTTTAAGTTGTAGTGACAGGGTCTTGCTATGTTGCCCAGCCTGGCCTCAAACTCCTGGCCTCAAGTGTTCCTCGTGCCTCCCAAAGAGGTGGGATTACAGGCATGAGCCACTGTGCCTGGCCCTGCATAGCATCTTGTCCCTCAACTTGACCAGCTCCTGTTTATCTTTCAAGATTTAGCCAAGGGGACTTCTGAGAAGCTTTTTCTCCTCTGCTAAGAAGCTGTGGAGACTTTGAGAACATGGGCTTCAGTCAGACATACCTGGATTCAAATTCTGGTTGTTGTTTTGTTTTGTTTTGTTTTGTTTTGTTTTTCCAAGGAGATGGGGTCTTGCTCTATTAGCCAAGGTGAAGTGCAGTGGCACGATCATAGCTCACTGAAGCCTCAAACTTCCAGGCTCAAGTGATCCTCTTGCCTCATCCTCATGCCTGGGACTACAGGCGTGTGTCACCATGCCCAGCTCAGATTCTTTTAGTGATGCGTGACTTTGGATAAATCACTTACCCTTATTTTACCTGCATTTCTTTATCTGTAGAAGAGGGATAATGAAACTGGCAGTGGCAATCACATAGTGAGTGCTCCGTATGTGTTATGTTAGGTGCTGCTGCTGCCATCACTATCATCATTATCATCATCGTCATCATCATAAGAGTTGCTGTCTCCTACGAGCTCCCATAACAATCTCATTGCTTTGCAAATCGCTTTAAATGTTTTCTTGTCCTTTCTTCACAATAACTGCTCTGTTTAAGGGCAACCACTGTGTATCCTTAATGCTGAATGCAGTGCCTAACACATGCTTAGGTGCTTAGTAAATAAGTATGTGCAAGCATAAGAAGCTTATTTTATGGATGACAGTGTAAGAAAGAGTACAGACTCTGCTGATAACCAGCCGTGTGGCCTTTGAGCTTTGTTATTTATTTTCCTTGCCACAGGTGTGAAATGGGAGATAGTGCCTACCTCAGAATTTAAAGATTACATCTCGTGTTGTATGTAAAGTGCTTAGCCTAGTGCCCATAGGGGGTGGTTAATAAATGTTAGCTATTATTTTAAAAATAAATCAATCTTGGATCTTGGCAAGATTTGACAGCAGATCTATTTTACTTTAAGTGACATGTGAAATGAATATTTAAGAGTATTGTATTTTATATAGTCACACTTACATAGTTGCTTAGTGATTCAGAGTTCTGAGAAATGCATCCTTAGGCGATTTCATCATTATGCAAACATCATACAGTGTACAATTAGCCCTTAGTATACGTGAGAGCTTAGTTCCAGGACCCCCACATATACCAAAATCCCTGAATACTCAAGTCTAGAAGTTGACCCTGTGGAACCTGAGTATTCAAAAAGTTGGCCCTCTGTATTTGCAGAATTGGGTTTTGCATCCTGTGTTTGGTTGAAAACAAATCTGCATATAAGTGAACCAGTGCGGTTCAAACCCATGTTGTTCTAGTTAACCATACTTACACAAACCTAGATGTTATATGTATCTGCAAACCTAGATGTTACACAGCTGTATGGCATAGCCTGTTGTTCCTAAGCTACAAACCTGTGCAGCATGTTACTGTACTGAATACTGTAGGCAACTGTAACACAACAGTAAGTCTTTGGGTATCTAAACATATCTAAACCTAGAAAAGGTACAGTAAAAATACAGTATTAAAGATAAAAAATGGTCCACCTGTAGAGGGCACTTAACATGAATAGGGCTCGCAGGACTGGAAAATTGCTCGGGGTGAGTCAGGGAGTGTGTGGTGAGTGAAAGTGAAGGCCTAGGACATTACTGTACAGTATTGTAGGCTTTATAAACACTGCACACTTTAGGCTACGCTAAATTTATAAAATACCTTTCTTCAATAGTAAATTAGCCTTAGCTTACTGTAACTTTTACTTTATAAACTTAAAAAATTTTAAACTTTTTAACTCTTTCGTAATCATACTTAGCGTAAAACACAAACACATATAGCTGTACATACTTTCTTTCATATCCTTATTCTTATAAGCTTTTACTGTTTCTTATTTTTTAAAACTCTTTTGTTAAAAATGAACACACTGACCAGGCGCGGTGGCTCACGCCTGTAATCCCAGTACTTTGGGAGGCTGAGGCGGGGGATCACGAGGTCAGGAGATCAAGACCATCCTGGCTAACACGGTGAAACCCCATATCTACTAAAAATACAAAAAAAATTAGCCGGGCATGGCGGTGTGTGCCTGTAGTCCCAGCTGCTGGGGAGGCTGAGGCAGCAGAATGGTGTGAACCCGGGGGGTGGAGCTTGCAGTGAGCCGACATCGCCACTGCACTCCAGCCTGGGTGACAGAGCCAGACTCCGTCTCAAAAAAAATAAATAAATAAATAAAAAATGAACACACACCACACACATTAGCTGAGGCCTCCAGAGAGTCAGGATTATCAATGTCAATGTCACTGTCCTCTACCTCCACCTCCTGTCGCACTGGAAGGTCTTCAGAGGAATTAACAGGCATGGGGCTGTCATCTATGACAACAGTGCCTTCTCATGGAATACCTCCTGAAGGACCTGTCTGGGGCTGTTTTACAGTTACCTTTTTGGTTTTTTTTTTGTTTTTTTTTTTTGTTTTTTGAGTAAGTAGAAGAAGTATACTCTAAAATAATGATAAAAAGGGTGGTATAGTAAATGTATAAGCCACTAACTTATTTGTTGCAGTAGGTTTATTTACACCAGCAATACCACAAATGTGAGTAGTAGTAGTGCCTTATACCGTGATGTTAAGACAGGCGAAAACATCACTAGGTGACAGAAATTTTTCAGCTCCATTATAATCTTACAGGATCTCTGTCATATACATGGTCTTGTAGGCTGAAATATTGCTATGTGGCACATGACTGTTTTTTAACTTTAGTGTCTTAGATATTGAAAGGATTTAAACCTAAATTGCTTAAGAAGAAAAATGGTGAAATTTTCCTTTTCCCTAGTATAGATAGAATTTTGGAAGTGATATATTCATAAATATTTGATGAGTTCCTATTACATGCGGCACATTTCTGGTTATGCTTAGAAGGTTAAATACTGCTTGAAAAGTACTCATGCAGTGTAGCATGTAATAGCCTCTCAAAAATGTTACAGAAATTTAGAACAATGTAGTGACCTATGACTAATCCCACTGCAAAAGGAGCAGATGACTAAATTGTAGACAATACCTGGTGTGAAATGTTTGTTCCTTTGATCTGTAAATCGATAATCCTTTAATGTTTAATCTGACTGTGACTAGTGGCCTGAAGAGGTAAGACTTCTTCTGTGTTTTTATGTGTGTGCCTACATATGTTTTTTTCTTGTGACCTAAGGCTTTGTTGAAGTTTAAAATAGAGTGATTTTAATGAATGGCTGTAGTAATAAAGATAATTGGTGGGTTTCTCCATGGAAGCAAGTTGTATATTTTTAACTATTTTGCACTGCTTTATGAAAAACATATGCCACTATAGAAGTTATTGTTTCTGTTGACTATCACTGCTAGGGATTATTACTTAGTTGGTTCCAGGAGGCCCAGTTCTTAGCTAATACTTTGGAAGTGAATTCTGTGACTATCAAAGACCAGAAGGAATAATCTCAAAGAACCTGATCAGATCATGGAACTAAAATCACTTGTTCTAGTGAGGAACAGTTGAAAAGGCAACATAAGACTTTTGGTAATAATATTTAATGTAACTTATTTAGCAGTATTTAATTTGTTCATGATTGGCAAAGCAGGTGAGTAGATTAGGAAATGAGTCTGAAAAAGTAGGGCAGGCCTGCTGGCTTAAAATAGGAATGAAAGCAGTGAACAGAGATAGCTGTTTAGGCAAATCCTAGTGTCCCATGAGGATAAGACTACCACAATAATCTAAAAATAATAGCTTATAGGCCAATAACTTTTAAGGTTTATGTTCCTACTTACCACAGGTCATCACCTATGTGGCTGTTTCTCATTTATGGAGATCTACATCAGATTTTACTTGTGTTTACCTGAAAATACATATCGTTTATGTAGTTGGTGTATATTGTAGCATACAGGGTCTGACCTTGAAAAGGCTGCAGAATTTCTTGAGTGTACTTTAGGAACTTAGTTTTTCAAAATTTATTTAATTTTTATTTTGGTAATTATAGATTCACAGGAGGTTGTAAATAAAGAAATATAAAAGGAAGTCCCATACACCTCTCCCCTAACTCCCTTCCCTCTCTTTGCGGTGTCAGTATCTCACACCACCACAGTACTATACCAAAACCAGGAAATGGACATTGGTACAGTCCATAGAGCTTGTTCAGATTTCACCAGTTATATGTGCATTCCTGTCTGTATATGTGTGTTTAACTTTATGCAATTTCACATGTAGATAGCATAATTGCCAGCACAATAAGGGTACTCAACAGTACAGTAACCACAAGATTTAGTTACTTCCCCTGAATAGCTACACCAGTCCCCTTTCTCCACCGGAAACTCAGTTTTATAGTTTGGCTATTGTTTTTAATCATGTGCAAACCTGATTTGATTAAGGTTTTTGCTTCTGATTTGGAAGCCTTGTTAAATAATTTTTAATGAAATACAGGTAGTCTGAAAGCAACTGACACATGGTAAAAAGCTAGATTTAGGAACACTGAAAGACTTCTTGGATGCATAGGCTTAGAATGATTCTCAGCTATGATTTATTTCCTTCCTCCCTTCCTCTCTTCCTTCCCTTCCCTCCCTCCCTCCCTCCCTCCCTCCTTCCCTCCCTCCCTCCCTCCTTCCCTCCCTCCTTCCCTCCCTCCTTCCCTACTCTCCCTCAATATTCTGTAATATTGAAATATTTCATTTAAAATATACAATATATTATGTATATACCTGAAATTTTCTCCTTTCTTCCTTTTAATATACTTTCTATTTATCTTGATACCGAGAGTGCTGCTATAGCAAACACCTATTTATTTATTTATTTATTTTTAAGAATTAAAAAAAAAATTCACTGGATCTTGGCTCACTGCAACCTCCACCTCCTGGGTTCAAGCAGTTCTCCGGCCTCAGCCCCTGTAGTAGCTGGGACTATAGGTGCGTACCACCATGCCCGACTAATTTTTGTGTTTTTTAGTAGAGATAGGGTTTCACTATGCTGGCCAGGGTGCTGCTCCGGGCCTCAAGTGATCCACCTGCCTCAGCCTCCCAAAGTTCTGGGATTACAGGCATGAGCCACTGCACCCGGCCCAGGTCTCAACTTTCTCATACCCTTAATTGAGTTCTGTAGACATCTTTGATTTCCCCCTTTATAATCTTCCGTACTTACAGTCTGAACCATGCAATGTACTGCTTAACTATTCTGTGTTTATATCTTGTTTTACGTGAATTCTACTCAACTAGAGCATATGATTCTTCAAGGTAGAATAAATGTGTTAAACTTGTATATTTCGGCCAAGCGCAGTGGCTCATGCCTGTAATCCCAGCACTTTGGGAGGCCGAGGCGGGCGGATCACCTGAGGTCAGGAGTTGGAGATCAGCCTGGGCAACACGGTGAAACCCCGTCTCTACTAAAAATACAAAATTAGCCAGGCATGGTGGCACATGCCTGTAATCCCAGCTGCTTGGGAGGCTGAGGCAGGAGAATCACTTGAACCTGGGAGGTGGAGGATGCGGTAAGCCGAGATCGTGCCATTGCACTCCAGCCTGGGCAACAAGAATAAATCTCGGCCGGGCGCGGTGGCTCAAGCCTGTAATCCCAGCACTTTGGGAGGCCGAGACGGGCGGATCACGAGGTCAGGAGATCGAGACCATCCTGGCTAACACGGTGAAACCCCATCTCTACTAAAAAATACAAAAAAAAACTAGCCGGGCGAGGTGGCGGGCGCCTGTAGTCCCAGCTACTCGGGAGACTGAGGCAGGAGAATGGCGTGAACCCGGGAGGCGGAGCTTGCAGTGAGCTGAGATCCGGCCACTGCACTGCAGCCTGGGCGACAGAGCGAGACTCCGTCTCAAAAAAAAAAAAAAAAAAAAAGAATAAATCTCCATCTCACCAAAAAAACAAACAAAAAAAAACAACGCACACAATGTGAGCAGGTAGTGGGTACCAGATAAACATTTAGTTATTTAACTAGAATGTAATTACTGCCCTTGTATTTTTCCCTAGCACTTTCAAATGTTACTCAAAGAATCCTTCTAGCTCTTTGATACAAATTTTAGAACTTCACTATTAATAAATTTCAGCTGGGCTGGGTGGATCACCTGAGGTTAGGAGTTTGAGATCAGCCTGACCAACATGGTGAAACCCCTATCTCTACTAAGAATACGAAAATTAGCTGGGCGTGGTGGTTCTCAACTGTAATCCCAGCTACTTGGGAGGCTGAAACAGGAGAATTGCTTGAACCCGGGAGGCAGAGGTTGCAGTGAGCCAAGATCACGCCACTGCATTCCAGCCTGGGCAACAGAGCGAGACACCGTTTCAAAAAATAAATAAATAAATAAAATAAAAAACATACATATATCACTAATATCTAGGAAGGCTACCTATAGAAACTTAGATATATTCAGTTACTGATTGTTTTGTTTTTCAGTTGGTAATGTACACCCTTTCAGTGTTTGAAAGGATGACACTGGATAATTACATTTGAATTGTACACCTCCCCAACTGGTGTTGGAGAAACCAGAGGAGTTGATGATTTTATACATAGTTTTTCCTACCTCTTATTATTGAGAAAAGAGTGTTAATTGTGGTCAGTGAATTTCTTCAAAGTTTGCTGCTTTTAAATCAAATTAAGGAAGTCAGCAACCATAAGTAGAATTATATGTGGTGAAGAAGAGTTAGTAGCACATGTCATTATATGTTTTACATATCGAAGTTGACACCAGAAAGATACATTTGTAATTTTTTTTTTTTTTCTCTGAGACACAGTCTAGCACTGTTGCCCAGGCTGGAGTATAGTGGTGCAGTCGTAGCTCAAGTGATCTTTCCGTCTCCACCTTCACCTCCCAAGTAGCTGGAATTACAGGCACATGCCACTGTGTCCAGACCACTTTAGTGATTTATTTTTTTTAAAATCTCTATTCTCTTTTTAATATAGAGCTGCAAATTTCTTTTCTTTAGTGCAATCCATGTGTGAAATATGTGTTATTAGTTGTTACTAACAATATTTGAAGTCCTGAAGTTTTTGAATGATTTTGTATGTAAGATTAAAGTGGATTCATGGTTTCCACTAATAACCACTTCATTATTATCACTTTGTTATGTGTGTGTGTGTTTAAAGAGATAAACTTACAGGTAGTTTATCTAGAATTGTGTAAAATCCTTTCATTTTCATGAGAGAGTATCTTGCATGTGAATATTGTCATGTGTTATGCCTACATTGTTGGTTAGTTAGACTTAAATTTTAGTGGCCTCTCAGAGATTATTTTCATTCTAGTTCATGTCACATTACTTTGATATATGTATTAAGAAGAAGTACAAGAGATTGTTTAATGCATTTGTCTGAATGTTTGTGGCACCCCAGAATTTGTATGTTGAAATCCTAATCCCCAACATAATGGTATTAGGAGGTACAGTTTTGGGGAGGTGATGTTTTTATAAATTTCTAAAAGAAAATATAGGAAAAATCTTTGTGATTTTGGGGTAGACTATTTTCTTAGATAGGTCATCGAAGGCATGAACCGTAAACGCTGATAATTGGAGTTTTAAAAAATTAAAATCTTTTGTTCTTCTAAAGATGTTTAAGAAAATGAAAGAGCAAGCCACAGAATGGGAGAAAATATCTATACTACATTAGTGGAGTTTACTACTAAATTAAGAAAACATTAGAAGATTATTTATATAGTATAACTGATTATAAAATAATGTGTTTACATATTTAAAATACTAAGATATACATTGGTATCTTAACATTAGTTGTCTTTGGCTGGCGAGATTCTAAGAGTTTTGTTTTTGTGGTGGTTATTGTTTTTTGTTTTGTGCTCTTTATCTTTTAAAAAACTCTTTTGCCTCAAGGATGTAGTATCTTTGATTTAGAAAAATCTTTAAATAAAGATAGGATAGTTTGAAAGATTAGCAGAATGTTTACAACCAATACTTGATACTACATGGATAATACTTTGTTATTCTATTTTTGTAAATTCTGTGCTTGAAAATTTCAAAGAATTTTTTGTGTGTGTGTGTGTGTTTTGAGGTGGAATCTCACTATGTTGCCCAGGCTGGTCTCAAACTCCTGGCCTCAAGTGATCTTCCCACCTTGGCCCCCCGAAGCATTGAGATTACAAGCATGAGCCACTACTCCCAGGCAGAAACTTTTGAAACTTTAAAAAATAGCATAAAAACTTTTATTTTAGTCCAGGTGCAATGGCTCACATCTGTAAACCTGGCACTTTGGGAGGCTGAGGTGGGAGAATTGCTTGAAGCCAGGAGTTTGAGACCAGCCTGGGCAACATGGTGACACTCTGTCTCTACAGAAAATTTAAAAATTAGTCAGGTGTCATGGTGCATGTCTGTAGTCCCAGCTACTCTGGAAGCTGAGGTGAGAGGATTGCTTGAGGAGTTCGAGGCTACCATGAGGCATGATCAAGCCACTGCACTCCATCCAGCCTGAGTGACAGAGTGAGAGACCCTGTCTTTAAAAATAAAAAAAGAAAATCTTTACTTTGTTTATTTATTTTTTGAGACAGAGTCTCGCTCAGTTGCCTAGGCTGGAGTATAGTGGCGTGATCTGGGCTCACTGCAACCTCCGCCTACCGGATTCAAGTGATTCTCCTGCTTTAGCCTCCCGAGTAGCTGGAACTATAGGCATCTGCTACCAAGCCTGGCTAAGTTTTATATTTTTAATAGAAACGGGATTTCACCATATTGGCCAGGCTGGTCTCGAACTCCTGACCTTGTGATCCTCCCACCTTGGCCTCTCAAAGTGCTGGGATTACAGGTGTGAGCCACCATGCCCAGCTGAAAATCTTTTATTTACAGCACTTTATGAGCCATATTTAGCAAACATAGTTCCACATATGTAGTTTATTTTTAATGATAGGGGTTTTTAAACTTGAGTTTTAGTATAAATACACAGTATAATAAAAGTTTGTTTACATTAGATATGAAGCTAATTATCACCCCTAACTGCTGGCTGGTTTTCTAGAATTGTAGAAGCAGGTGGTGAATTTTCCTGTCTGCTGATATCCAAAACACTCTGATTCCTGGGTGTTCCAGCAATATTGGATGTTGGTAATACTACTGTTGGTCGATTAATTTATGATAGTATTATATTCATCTCTAAAGTCTAATTCTATTTATTTTTTGAGTAAATAGTACAGTAACATGGCATAACATTTTAAAAGGTATGTGGTAAAAAGTCTTCCTATCCCTAACTGTCAGCCGCCAGTTCCCTGCCATGGGACTGTTAAATCTCACCACCAAAGACCACCAAGAAAACATCTGTAGTCAAAAATAAGTTACGCTGATACAGCTTGCTGCAGGAAGGAGTAACATACATCAGAAGAGCTGTGGGACCTCTCAAAAGGATGGAGTTAGGAAAGAGGATATACAGGGTTTTAGGAGCTTTTAGTCACAGAGTGATGTTAGGATGAAGTTAGTAGTCTGGGCAGGGATTGGTTAGCATATGTAATTTGAGTGAGTTGCTGGAACAGTCAGTAGTTTTGCCTCTAGGACACACAAGTCCCTGAGGATTTACTGTTAGATCAGTTTGTGGTACTAGAACATATGGGTCTGGGTGAGCTGATATTAATGAAGGTTTGAGGCTGGGCACAGTGGCTCACACCTCTAATCTCAGTACATTGGGAGGCTAGGACAGGAGGATCGCTTGAGGCCAGGAGTTTGAGACTAGCCTCTTCAACTTAGTGAGACCTCAGTCTTAAAAAAATTTTTTTTTAATTAAAATTAACTGGGTGTGGTGGCACATACCTGTAGTCTTAGCTACTTGGGAGGGTGAGGGGAGGATCACTTGAGCCCAAGAGTTGGAGGCTGCAGTGAGCTACGAACATGCCACTGCACCCCAGTCTGGGTGACATAGGGAGACCCTGTCTCTTAAAAAGAAAAAAAAAGGTTTGAGCTTAGATGGCCTGTGATGCACAGTACATTGTTGTTTGGTTTGGTTCAGTTTATCTGTTTTGCAAGTACTAGTGCTTTTCTGCGTATCTGCGAGCAATTTGTAGTGTAATTGCAGTTTGGTTTCCATTTTTAATCTCTGTTTCTGATCATTCATCAGCTAAACTGGAACATTTACCTTTTAGGGAAGGTGATCAATCAGGATTTCAAACTGTTGTTTGATGGGTTGTGAATGTTTATGAAGCTTTGATGGTAGACATTTTGGCCTCTACAGGCACCAGGCCATTTTGTTCTTTTTCTTTTTTTCTTTTCTTTTTTTTTTGAGAGTCTTGTTCTGTCGCCCAGGCTGGAATGCAGTGGCACGATCTCTGCTTACTGCCAAGCTCCACCTCCCGGGTTCACACCATTCTCCTGCCTCAGCCTCCCGAGTAGCTGGGACTACAGGCACCTGCTACCTCGCCTGGCTAATTTTTTGTGTTTTTAGTAGAGACGGGGTTTCACCGTGTTAGCCAGGATGGCTTCAATGTTCTTTTTTTTTTTTTTTTTTTTTTTTGAGACAGAGTCTCGCTCTGTAGCCTAGGCTGGAGTGCAGTGGCCGGATCTCAGCTCACTGCAAGCTCCGCCTCCCGGGTTCACGCCATTCTCCGGCCTCAGCCTCCCGAGTAGCTGGGACTACAGGCGCCTGCCACCTCGCCCGGCTATTTTTTGTATTTCTTAGTAGAGACGGGGTTTCACCGTGTTAGTCAGGATGGTCTCAATCTCCTGACCTCGTGATCCGCCCATCTCGGCCTCCCAAAGTGCTGGGATTACAGGCTTGAGCCACCGCGCCCGGCCTCAATGTTCTTTTTCTTAGATGATAATTTGTTGAATCAGCTGGTGTGACAGTGGCTGCACAGCAGCATTTAAGACTCTAAAGATAACACACTTGGCATCTGCAACACACTGAAACTCAGACAATTATTATTCAAGTTTAAAATAATGCCCCATATATCCCATAATCTATTTGGATTTTCTTTTGGGCAACCAAATTTTTTTTTCCCTTTAATTTGGATATGGGTCATTCACCTTTGCAACTGTCCTATATTTGGTTTATATTTTGCCAAGGATAAGGGTCTTGATAGTACTAACAGTAAGGAAAAGTTATCTGTTAACAGCCTAAAATCTTACAACAGTGGAGAGAGAAGAAAATGCCAAGAGAATAAAGGAAAAAATCATGCAAGTCTGTAGTCATCAGTGGCTTCTGGCATCTGGGAGGTTGTGTTCTGATTATCTTGGACATAAATAGTCTATTCATATTATCTTCTGCTTCTGGACCACAACAGTTCTGGAAATCCTGACTCAGCCACTGTTTGTCCATGGCAATGATGTCGGCAGTATGTGTCATTAATTTATTCTCTCTAGTGTCAGTAATGGGTGCATGATACAAACATTTACAAAAGTTCTTTTGATAAATCTTCCACAGGGCTCAATTCCTATCTTTAGCTTATAGCCAGGAACTTTAGATGAATGTAAGGAAGAAGCGGAAACCACCTGTGGATCATGGGACTGTAGGCTTTAGTTGGTTTATTATATTAACCAGCATTATCAGAATGGAAGGGAGTGGAATATTCTGTTGCAGAAAGTACATAATGAGTTTTATGAGTAGTTAGTCACTGATTATCGTAGAAGTAAGAATATCTCACAAACAGGGAGGACATTGAGTCTCTAGGACTTTCTTTCATTTATCCTATAAGGTATATTATGAGTTTCACCAATCCAAGTTTACTGAAACCAAGTTTACTGAATCCTTTTTTAGGTAGCTATTGTGGCAGTCTTTGTACTTGAATGTATATTTTCTTTTTTTTTTGAGACGGAATTTTGTTCTTGTTGCCCAGGCTGGAGTGCAATGGCGTGATCTCGGCTCACCACAACCTCCACCTCCTGGATTCAAGCAATTCTCCTGCCTCAGCCTCCCAAGTAGCTGGGATTACAGGTGTCCACCACCACACCCAACTAATTTTTTGGTTTTTCAGTAGAGATGGGGTTTCACCATGTTGATCAGGCTGGTCTCGAACTCCTGACCTCAGATCCGCCCACCTCAGCCTCCTAATATTTGTTTTAAACTGAAAGATATTTAAATGTTGAAGTATATTTCTTTTTAACACATGTTATTATACATGATTAAATTAGGAAGGCTTAACTTTCCTTATGATTTGTGAGGTTTTTTTTCCCTTTTAACCCAAATTTAATAAAGCAGAGATTTCTCACAATAGTTTTGAGTTAATTAAAATTCAGAGTATGCCAAACAAAGCTAATAATTTTTATAATCCTTTAAAAATTTTTTAATAAAGTAAAGGACTAAAGCTTTGTTTTACCTAATGGCCATTTAGTATAAACCCAAAGATGTTGTAGGTGTAAAAGACATCTTAACAATTTCTTATTATTTACTTATTTTTTTAGAGACGGTCTTGCTCAGTTGTCTAGGCTGGAGTGCAGTGGCTCAGTCACAACTCACTGCAGCCCCAATCTCCCAGGCAAGTGATTTTCTTGCCTCAGCCTCATGAGTAGCTGGGACTATAGGTGTGCACCACCACACCCAACTAATTTTTATGTGTTTTTGGTAGAGACAGAGTTTCACCAGCTGGTCTCGAACTCCTGAGCTCAAGCAATTCACTCACCTCAGCCTCCCAAAGTGCTGAGATTCTTTTTGTAGGTGTGAGCCATCATACCTGGCCTACTTTTTGCTTTTTGTTTTTTAACTGATGATTCCAAGAGCCTGTTCAGTGTTTAGCACATAGATGTAGATAGCTGTAGTCTTTACTTAAGTTTGAATGAAGTGAGTTATGTGTGGGCTGAGTTCACTCAAAGCTTGCCTCAGCTAGGATTATTGACCATATACCCACTTCACTGGAGAATGAGTATGCCAAGAGACTGAGGCAGAATTTGCAAAATCACTTCTGCTGCAATGTATTTGTTAAAGCAGGTCACTAATGCCAGTTCAGATTCTAGGGGAGAGACATTAGACTCTCCCTTTTTTTTTTGAGACAAGGTCTCACTTTGTCATCCAGGCTGGAATGCACTAGTGCTATCTTGGCTTACTGCAGCCTCAACTTCCTGGGCTCAAGTGATCCTCCCACCTTAGCCCCGGAAGTAGCTGGGACTACAGGCATGTGACACCACATCCAGCTAATTTTTGTTGTATTTTTAGTAGAGACGGGGTTTCACTATGTTGCCAAGGCTGGACTCAAACTCCTGAGCTCAAGCAATCTGCCTGCCTCAGCCTGCCAAAGTGCTAGGACTACAAGCATAAGCCACTGGGCCTGGCCTTAGACTCTACCTCTTGATAGGATAAAGTCAGGTCACTGCTATGCTTTAAATATGACCCCCAGAAGCGTATGTTGGCTGTTTGGGTGATGGGTATACTAGAAGCCCAGACCTTACCATTATGCAGTATATCCACGTAAAAAACCTACACATATACCCCTTGAATCTAAAATTTAAAAATAAGTATGTGTTGGAAAATTTATCCCAAATGCAATAGTGTTGGGAGGTGGGGCCTAATGAGAGGTGTTTAGGTCATGAAGGCCACCTCTCATGAATGCATTAATATTGATTATAAAAGGACTTGAGGCTGCAAGTTCTATCTCTTGCTCTCTTTTATCCCCTCTTTGCCCTTCCAGTATGGGGTGATGCAGCAACCCATGCCAGATGCCTAGCCCCTCAATCTTGAACTTCTTTGCCTCTAGAACTATGAATGAATAAATTTCTATTCATTATAAATTATCCAGTCTGTAATATTTTGTCATATCAAAGCAAAACAGACCAAGACAGGGAGATTACAGAAGAGTATGTAGAGTGAGAAAAATTACTGCAGCCATTTTTTTTTGTTTTTGCTTTTTTTAAAAAATTATACTTTAAGTTCTAGGGTACATGTGCACAACGTGCAGGTTTGTTACATAGGTATACATATGCCATGTTAGTTTGCTGCACCCATCCACTAACTCGTCATTTACATTAGGTATTTTTCCTAATGCTCTTCCCTCCCTGAGCCCCCGATCCCCTGACCAATACCAGTGTGTGATGTTCCCCACCCTGTGTCCATGTGTTCTCATTGTTCAGTTCCCACCTATGAGTGAGAACATGTGGTGTTTGGTTTTCTGTCCTTGTGATAGTTTGCTTAGAATGATGGTTTCCAGCTTCATCCATGTCCCTGCAAAGGACATGAACTCATCCTTTTTTATAGCTGCATAGTATTCCATGGTGTTTATGTGCCACATTTTCTTTATCTAGTCTATCACTGATGGACATTTGGGTTGATTCCAAGTCTTTGCTATTGTGAATAGTGCCGCAGTAAACATACGTGTGCATATGTCTTTATAGTAGAATGATTTATAATCCTTTGGGTATATGCCCAGTAATGGGATTGCTGTGTCAAATGGCATTTCTAGTTCTAGATCCTTGAGGAATTGCCACACTGTCTTCCACAATGGTTTAACTAATTTACACACCCACCAACAGTGTAAAAGCGTTCCTATTTCTCCACATCCTCTCTAGCACCTGTTGTTTCCTGACTTTTTAATGATCTCCATTCTAACTGGTGTGAGATGGTAGCTCATTGTGGTTTTGATTTGCATTTCTCTGATGGCCAGTGATGATGAGCATTTTTTCATGTGTCTTTTGGCTACATAAATGTCTTCTTTTGAGAAGTGTCTGTTCATATCCTTTGCCCACTTTTTGATGGGGTTGCTTTTTTCTTATAAATTTGTTTAAGTTCTTTGTAGATTCTGGATATTAGTCCTTTGTCAGATGGGTGGATTGCAAAAATTTTCTCTTTTTGCTTTTTGAGATGGAGTCTCACTCTGTTGTGCAGGCTGACGATTGTAACTGACTTCAGCCTCAACCTACTGGGCTCCAGAGATCCTTCTGTGTCAGCCTCCTGAGAAGCTGGGACTACAGGCAGATGCCACCACACATGGCTAATTAAAAAAAAAAAACCAATCTGTAGAGATGGGGTCTTACCATGCTGCCCAGGCTGGTTTCGGTCTCTTGGCTTCAAGCAATCTTACTAAGTTGGATTCCCGAAGTGCTGGGATTACAGGAGTGAGT
This sequence comes from Macaca nemestrina, assembly GCF_043159975.1. Taxonomy (NCBI): domain Eukaryota; kingdom Metazoa; phylum Chordata; class Mammalia; order Primates; family Cercopithecidae; genus Macaca; species Macaca nemestrina. Next base: position 132,081,761 of record NC_092132.1, on the reverse strand, counting down.
CATCATGCCTGGCTGGTTGCAGCCATTTTTAGAAAATAAAATGTGCTACAGACATTGTAAGGGCAAAATATTTAACAATAACTGAGATTTCTAAAAATTGAAGATTGCTAAAAATAAATTATGATATAAGTAAATTATATCTACCTAGGAGAAAATAAAAAAAATTTATGGTATTTTAAGGTATCTATGTACGTACTTATGCATTGAGATATTTATCATCAAAATTTTTTACTAGTGCGTATAAGTACTTAACACAGTAGCAATTCAATAAAATTATTTGAATGAATTAATTGAGGATACTTTTCAATCATTCATAGTTTTTATGGTGAGAGTTTTCATTTTTTCTGTCTTATTTTATGTGTATTTTAGTTAGATGTTCACTTAGTCTGTTCAAGATGTGTTTTTTGTTTGTTTGTTTTGAGATGGAGCCTTGCTCTGTTGCCCGGGCTGGAGTTCAGTGGTGCGATCTCAGCTCACTGCAACCTCCACTTCCTGGGTTCAAGCGATTCTCCTGCCTCAGCCTCCTGAGGCAAGCACGCGCCCCCACGCCTGGCTAATTTTTGTATTTTTTTTTTTGTTGTTGTTGTTGTTGTTGTTTTTTGAGACTGAGTCTCGCTTTGTCGCCCAGGCTGCAGTGCAGTGACCGGATCGCAGCTCACTGCAAGCTCCGCCTCCTGGGTTTACGCCATTCTCCTGCCTCAGCCTCCCGAGTAGCTGGGACTACAGGCGCCCGCCACCTCGCCCGGCTAGTTTTTCGTATTTTCAGTAGAGACGGGGTTTCACCGTGTTAGCCAGGATGGTCTCGATCTCTTGACCTCGTGATCCGCCCGTCTCGGCCTCCCAAAGTGCTGGGATTACAGGCTTGAGCCACCACGCCCGGCCTAATTTTTGTATTTTTAGTAGAGACAGGGTTTCACCATGTTGGTCAGGCTGGTTTTGAACTCGACCTTATGATCCACCTGCCTCAGCCTCCCAATGTTCTGGGATTACAGGTGTGAGCCACCACGCCCGGCCTGTTCAAGATGTTATAAAAAAATGCCTTAGACTGGGTAATTTGTGAACAACAGAAATTTATTTCTTACAGTCCTAGAGGCTGGGAAGTCCAAGAGTCAGGTTACCAGCAGATTCTCTGTCTGGTGAGGGCCTGTTCTGTATAGGTGGCACCTTCTGTGTATCCTCACATGGCAGAAGGGACAAACAAGCTCCTTTGGCCCTCTTTTATAATGGCACAAATCCCATTCATGAGGGCACAGTCCTTATGACCTAATCATTTCCCAGATACTCCGCTGCTTAATACCACCATATTGGAGATTAGGTTTTACCTATGAATTTTTGAAGGACACAGACATTCAGATCGTAGCAGCTGTTAAGAAACATTGAATCAGAAGTTTCTAGTCATTCTTTTTTTGTTGTTGTTGTTGTTGGTTTTTTTTTTTTTTTTTTTTTTTTAGACGGAGTCTGGCTCTGTCGCCCAGGCTGGAGTGCAGTGGCCGGATCTCAGCTCACTGCAAGCTCAGCCTCCCGGGTTCCCTCCATTCTCCTGCCTCAGCCTCCCAAGTAGCTGGGACTACAAGTGCCCACCACCTCATCCGGCCATTTTTTTTTGTATTTTTTAGTAGAGACGGGGTTTCACCGTGTTAGCCAGGATGGTCTCGATCTCCTGACCTTGTGATCCGCCCGTCTCGGCCTCCCAAAGTGCTGGGATTACAGGCTTGAGCCACCGCGCCCGGCCTTTTTTTGTTTTTTTGAGGCAGAATCTCTCTCTGTCACCCAGGCTGGAGTGCAATGACGCGATCTCGGCTCACTGCAACCTCCGCCTCCCAGGTTCAAGTGATTCCCCTGTTCCAGCCTCCCGAGTAGCTGGGATTACAGGCCCCCGCTACCGTGTCCGTCTGGCTAACTTTTGTATTTTTAGTGGAGACAGAGGGTCACTATGTTGGCCAGGCTGATCTCAGACTCCTGACCTCAGGTAATCTGCCCGCCTTGGCCTCCCAAAGTGCTGTGATTACAGGCGTGAGCCACTGCACCTAGCCAGAAGTTGCTAGTCATTCTAAACTGGAAAGTCAACATAATATTTTGAATCAAGCATTTAAAAAATGTCTCCTTTTCATAAATAGTTTATTTTTACATTTTTATCCCTTTCATTTATTTAGGAAAGAAGAATTATGAGTTTTTTTTTTTTAAACAGCTGGCAAATTAGAGAAAATATTTATACAGCTTCTAATAGGCATCTCAAATTATTTTGAAACATTTGGCAATATATCTTCTGTAATGTTTTGCCTGTAATAGTTGAATAGATATTCTCATTTGGTAATAACTTGGAAGATACAGAGTGGCCCATTTAAAATGGACTCTGATTTAAAGGTACTGTTGGAGGCATTGGTGACCGGCCATTTTTCCTTTTAAACAGAGAAAGTATGACAGAATCTATTTTCAAGAAACAGCCATAGCAATATTTTTAGTCTCATATGCTCGCATAGAATTTTGTCACTCCCCACCAGTAGATGGAATCTATTTCCACTGTTCTTGAACCTGGGCAGGCTTGTGACTCTTCCAACCAATTGAATATGATGGAAATTATGTGATGTGATTTCTGAGCCTATGATATAAATAGGATACAACTGATCCAGCAATCCCACTACTGAGTATCTACCCAAAGGAAAATAAATCAACATGTTTATTGCAGTACTATTCACAACAGCAAAGATACGGAATCCACGTTGAGTATCTATTAGTGGATGAATGGATAAAGAAAATATGGTATATATACACAATGGACTATTGTTCAGCCATTAAAAAAAACAAAATAATGTCACTTGCAGCAACATGGATGGAACTGGAGGTCATTATCTTAAGTTAAATAAGCTAGGCACAAAAAGACATCATATATACTCACTTATACGTGGGAGCTAAAAATTTGAACACATGGAGGTAGAGAATGGAAAAATAGATAATAGAGACTGGGAAGGGCGAGTGGGAGAAAGGGGAAGGAAGAAGAGAAGTGAGTTAAAGGGTACAAACATACATTAAGATAGGAGTAAGTTCAATGTTTGATAGCAGAGCAGGATGACTATACCTAACAAAAATCTATTGTACCCAGTGATGAACATCCTAAAGACCCTGGCTTGATACTGTGCATTATATACATGTAATTCCTCATGTGCTCTGTAAATTTGCACAAATAAAAAGAGGGAAAAAAAGATACAACTTCTTCCTGGCTCTCTCTTTGTCTTGGGGTGCTTGTCGTTGGAACTAAGTCATACAAAGAGGCCACATGTGGGTGTTCTCATCAAAAACCTGAGCTAAGCTGCGGCCAACAGCCAGTATTAACCATGGTACGAGTGAGAAAGCTTTCAGGTAATTCCAGCCTCAGGCTGTCGAGTGTCCTGCTGAGGCTCCAGAAGTTGCGGAGCAGAGACAAGCCAGGTCCACTGTGCCCTGTCTGAATTTATGGTCCACAGAACCTATGATAGGTAATAAATGATTATTGCCTTAAGCCACTAAGTTTTGGGGTAATTTGTTACATGGCAGTAGATAATTCATACATATAATTTCTAGAAACATATAGGGAAATAAAGATTTGCCAGAAGACACATATATGTAAATGATATATAAATGATTCCTATGGATCATGTATGATCCATATATATATGATATGGGTGATATATCTAAAATATGGGTTATATATATATTCTCTGCTGTATCATTTATTTATGTTTTCTTTTTTTTAGAGGCAGAGTCTCACTCTGTCACCCAGGCTGGAGTGCAGTGGCTCAGTCGTAGGTCACTGCAGCCTTGAACTCCTGGGCTCAAGCGATCCTCCTGCCTCAGCCTCCCAAAGCACTGGGATTACAGGTGTGAGCCACGATGCCTGGCCCTGCAGTATAATTTACAATTTTTTGAAATAGTCTAGCTATCCAACAATAAGAAAATGTTTAAATAAATTATCATAAGCACAGTATTTTCGTAAATAAAATTTTCTACATTTTCTATATTCAAAAACAAAGTTTAAAGAATTGGTATATAGTCAATTATGTTATAATGATAAGCCTAATTGACTTATATATTTACATAAATAAAGATGATTAAGAACAAAAAAGGCCTTACATCTGGTAAAGGACACGTACCCAGAACATACAAGAACTTTCATCAGTCAATAAGAAAACATATTAAATGTTTTAAATTGAACATTTAAATTTAAATGTTCAAAAGAATTGAACAAGCATGTCCCCAAAGAAGATACTCAAATGGCCGACCATTAAGCAAGTAGAAAGATCCTCAACATCACTACTCATCAGAGAAATGCAAAGTAGAAAACAGAGATACCAGTAGATGTTCACTGTAATGGAATAAAATTTAGCAGATGAGCAATATCAAGTGTTGGCAAGGATATGAAGTAACTGGAACCCTACCATACCTTGATGGTGTGAAGGTAAAATGGTATCACTTTGTGAACTGTTGGGTGAAACCAATGTTGACCCCATAAACTTTCAGTCTCCTTCCTGAGTATATGCCCAAGAGAAAATAGTGCTTATGTCCACCATAGCACACATAGAATTATATTCATAGCAACTGTGTTCATAATGGCTCAAATTGGAAAGCTGCTCTAGTCAAACACTGTGCTGCCCTTATCTTTATTCACGCAGTAGTACTTAGCATGTAGCTACCTGTGTTTAGTTTAATATGTGTGTTAATGAAAATTTATTTAGGGGATTTCACCCCCCAATTTTTTAACTTTAAAACTATGGTTTCGCATTTCTTAAAACTTTTTTCTTTTTTTTTTTTTTTTTCTTTGAGACGGGGTCTCGCTCTGTGGCCCAGGCTGGAGCACAGTGGCGGGATCTCAGTTCACTGCAAGCTCCGCCTCCCGGGTTTACGCCATTCCCCTGCCTCAGCCTCCCGAGTAGCTGGGACTACTGGCACCCGTCACTTTGCCCGGCTAGTTTTTTGTATTTTTTTAGTAGAGACGGGATTTCACCGTGTTAGCCAGGATGGTCTCAATCTCCTGACCTTGTGATCCGCCCACCTCGGCCTCCCAAAGTGCTGGGATTACAGGCTTGAGCCACCGCGCCCGGCCAAAACTTTTCTCTTTATATCAGTTTGGTTTCAGAAGACTAAAAGAAAGAGCTTGTTGCACAGATGGCCCAAAGCACAAATTATTAAAATGCTAACTTTTATCTACATCCAGCTCCAAATATTCAAATATTCCCTTACTCCTTGATCATTCTTTTTTTTTTTTTTTTGAGACCAAGTCTCTGTCACCTAGGCTGGAGTAATAGATATATATGGTCCCCTATTCTAAGGTGATACAGTCATGCATCTGAGAAATGTGTCATGAGATGACTTTGTCATTGTGAGAACACCATGGAGTGTACTTACAGAAACCTAGATGGTATAACTACTACTATACATAGCCTATATGATATTGCCTATTACTTCTAGGCCACAAACCTGTACAGCAGGTTACTGTACTGAATACTGTAGGCAGTTACAACACAATGCTAAGTATTTGAGTATCTAAACATATCTAAACATAGAGAAGGTACAATAAAAATACAGTATAAAAGATAAAAACTGGTACACCTGTGTAGGGCACTTAACCATGGATGGGGCTTACAGGACTGGATATTGCGCTAGGTGAGTCGGAGGTGAGTGATGAGTGAATGTGAGGGCCTAGGACATTATTGTACGCTACTGGAGACTTTATAAGCTTTATAAACGTTGAACACTTAGGCTACACTAAATTTTAAAAAAAATTTTCTTGGCATGGTGGCTCATGCCTGTAATCCCAGCACTTTGGGAGGCTGAGGTAGGCAGATCACTTGAGCCCAGGAGTTCAAGACCAGCCTAGGGAGCATGGCAAAACCCCATCTCTACAAAAAATACAAAAATTAGCCAGGCATGGTGGCGCACACCTGTAGTCCCAGCTACTCGGGAGGCTGAGGTGAGCTAGGAGGTTTAGGGTGCCATGAGCCATGGTTGCACCATTGCACTCCTGCCTGGGCAACAGAGCAAGATCCTATCTCAAAAACAAAAAAAAATTTATTTCTTCAATAGTAAAGTAAACAGCATACTGTAATTGTTTATAAACGTTTCAATTTTTAAAAACTTTTGGACTTTTTTATAATAACACCTAGCTTAAAACACAAATACATTGTATAGCTATAGAAAATAATTTTTATTGATATCTTTATAGGCTTTTTCTATTTTAAAAGTTTAATTTTTTTTTAACTTTTAGAATATTTTGGTAAAAATGAACACACACACACACACACACACACACACACACACACACACACACTGAGCCTAGGTCTACACAGGGTCAGGATCATGAATATCGCTGGCTTGCCCCTCTACATCTTGATCCACTGGAACACCTTCAGGAGCAGTAACAGGCATGGAGCTGTCATCTCCTAGGATAACAATACCTTCTTCTGGAAGTCCTCCTGAAGGACCTGCCTGAGGCTCTTCTTGAGGAGATGTCACTCTTTTCAGAAATTGGCCCATGTGTTTTGCTTGGTTTATTTCTATTTTTTATTGTAGATTTGTTTGTAAGCAGTTACTGCAGCATGAACGTTCCTGTGTATTAATGAAAAGCTTTCTGTTTTGGGGGCCCATGTTTTCACACTTCTTAAGGAGTTTGTTGAGGTCTGCAAAAGCTCCCAAACCCTTCACTGTGAATTTTCTTGGCGGTTCTTTTTCTTTCTGCAGCAAACTTCTTTCTCTCTTGCTACTTCTTCAGCTGTGCATTCCCATTCCAGTTCCGACTCAGTCAAATACTGTGACGTTATTGGGGCTATAACGTTACTAGATGAAAGGAGTTTTTCAGCTCCATTTAACTACAGTCCATTGTTGACCAAAACATCATTTTGTGGCACACAACTGTATTTAGTTAAGGTTAGGAAGCTGCTATCATTTTTTCGGTGAAATTTAAGTAGTTAAAATGAGTCAAGTAGTAGCTGAAAGCATGATGAAACTTACAATAGCACTTTCTTTACTTGTAAATGATACAATATGGTATGGCTAGATTAAGTCTTTTAAAAATACCCATAGATTTCAACTTGGTTCTTAAACTTGGTTCCATAAAGCTGGAAGTGGAACCATTGGACATATATCAGAAATTCAACTGAACGCCTCCTTTTAAATTTATGGTTTACGGACTTGTGGCTCTTCGATCCCAGGGGATCTAAAGTAGACTGTGTTCTAAAGTAGGCACATAACGAGACAACAGCCAATTTGAAAATATTAAATGAAGTTGCTAATTCTCCATGATATTATATATATAAACTTTGTACCTAATGTAAACTGAAGGTAATTGTTAGCATTTCCAGATTAGAAAACATAACTGGACTTCCCTTATTGTTTTTTTTTTTTTTGAAACGGAGTCTAGTTCTGTCGCCCAGGCTGAAGTGCAGTGGCACAATCTCGGCTCACTGCAACCTCCATCTCCCAGATTCAAGCAATTCTCCTGCTGCAGCCTCCCAAGTAGCTGGGATTACAGGCGTGTGCCATCATACCCGGCTAATTTTTGTATTTTTAGTAAAGACAGGGTTTCATCATGTTGGCCAGGCTGGTTAGGAACTCCTGACCTCAAGTGATCCACCCACCTCAGCCTCCCAAAGTGCTGGGATTACAAGCGTGAGCCACCGCACCACGCCCCTTATCCATTCTTTTATGCTCTGTTACTATAGCAAATTATTCTCAGACACAGCTCCATCCTGGTAGTAGTGTTCTTGTTATTATCAGTAACAAAGTACCTTAAGCTACTGCTTTTGTTTTGTTTTGTTTTGAGACGGTATGTTGCTCTGTTGCCCAGGCTGGAGGTCAGTGGCACGAGCTCAGCTCACTGCAACCTCTGCCTCCCGCGTTCAAGCGATTCTCCTGCCTCAGCTTCCCGAGTAACTGGGATTACAGGCCCTTGTCACTACACCTGGCTAATTTTTGTATTTTTAGTAGAGACGGAGTTTCACCATGTTGTCCAGGCTGGTCTTGAACTCCTGACCTCAAGTGATCTGCCCACCTAAACCTCCCAAAGTGCTAGGATTACAGGCGTGAGCCACTGTGTCTGGCCTAAGCTACTGCCTTTTAAGAATAAAGTATATATACACGGTTCCCCTGATGAGGAACTATAGTGAGGCTGCTATTTTGTTTTTTAATTTTTTTGGAGATGGAGTTTTCGCTCTTGTCACCCAGGCTGAAGTGCAGTGGTACAATCTCAGTTCACTGCATTCTCTATCTCCTGGATTCAAGTGAGTCTCCTGCCTCAGCCTCCTGAGTAGCTGGGATTACAGGTGTGCGCCACCACACGCAGCTAATTTTTGTATTTTTAGTAGAGACAGGGTTTCACCCACGTTGGCCAGGCTGGTCTTCAACTCCTGACCTGAGGTGATTTACTCGTCTCAGCCTCCCAAAGTGCTGGGATTACAGGCGTGAGCCATGGTGCCTGGCACAGACTTCTAAGACATAGGTGCTATTAGGTCAGTTATATGGGAGAAATAAATACCATTTTAGTATTGTGATTACTTTTCTTTTATTTTCTTTAACCATAGTTTCATTTTTAACACCATAGATAGAAAAACAAAGATACTCATATCACCTAGTGTCTTGTTTATAACTTGTTCCCTGAATCAGCTTCAAGTCTTTCATGTTTATGTATAAAACATTATAGGGCTGGGCACGGTGGCTCATGCCTGTAATCCCAACTCTTTGGGAGGCCGAGGCAGGTGGATCACCTGAGGTCAGGAGTTCGAGAGCAGCCTGGCCAACATGGTGAAACCTTGTCTCTACTAAAAATACGAAAATTAGCCAGGTGTGGTGGCATGCACCTGTAGTCCCAGCTACTTAGGAGGCTGAGGCAGAAGAATCGCTTGAACCTAGGAGGCAGAGGTTGCAGTGAGCCGAGATCATGTCACTGCACTCCAGCCTGGGTTGACAAGAGCAAGCCTCCATCTAAAAAAAACAAACAACAAAAGCCATTATAATTTATGCACACACAAATCTTTAAAATGACTTTGTGACCTTTTTATACTTAGAATTGATGATTTATGATATATAGTATCTTAGAATTTTTTTCCCACGTACTAGTATTGTGGATGTGAAGTTATGGTGATTTATTAGGTTTAATTTGTCAGGTAACAGGATTGTGTTCTGTTTGTTCTTTATATGTTTAAATATTTTAAATTACTATTTTTTTTTTTTTGTAGCTGTCCCCTTTCCTCCAACCCAACGGCTTACTTTCAAGGAAGTATTTGAGAATGGGAAACCTAAAGTTGATGTTTTAAAAAACCATTTGGTAAAAGAAGGACGACTGGAAGAGGAAGTAGCCTTAAAGATAATCAATGATGGGGCTGCCATCCTGAGGCAAGAGAAGACTATGATAGAAGTAGATGCTCCAATCACAGGTATAAAAAGTATTTGCATTATACTTTTTACAGTATAGATTTGCATGAGCAGTTTTGAGAAATAATTACAAATAACCAGCTAAAAAGTGGTGTGATAATTTTTCTAGAAATTATGAGACGGTCAGGATTGGTTAGGATATTTGTTGTTAATTGAAGAAATACAATTTTAACTGTCTCATATTTCTAGTAGAACTTTAGTATGAATAGATTGACTACAGTTATACAGCCGTCCTTTCAAAAGCTAGAGTGATTTAAGTTAGAAGTTAAACTGTGATCCTTTTTGGTGTAATGCCCTTTGTCTTCTAAGATATAATTTCTCACCTCACTTTGTAACTTTTTTTCCTAGTGTGTGGTGATATTCATGGACAATTCTTTGACCTAATGAAATTATTTGAAGTTGGAGGATCACCTAGTAACACACGCTACCTCTTTCTGGGTGACTATGTGGACAGAGGCTATTTCAGTATAGAGGTAAAATTAAACTAGATATGTTGGGACTATTATATTGTCTTTTTAAAAAGATGATTTCCATTCTTCAATAGAAATTAAAATGAGAACTCTGGCAGAATTTATAAACTTTGTTACTTTCAAAATTAAAGTAGTAGAAATGTTTTCTTTGATAGAACAGTTATTCCTTTTTCAAAACCAGTAGAAAATCTGACAAATAGGCTATATATTAATATTAACCCAATTTTGCAAATAGTTAAATGTTCACTAACTTTTCCTCTTGAAGACAGTATACAGGATTGTATAAAAATGACATAAATTACTGTTCACCCTAAATGGGGTTTAGATTAGCTGACCTTAATTATAAGACTATAAGCTGCTGAGCTACAATTAACACGTAGATTAACTGCCAGTGCTAAATAAGCACTAAGCTTTTTGTAGGAATAATGTCTGGTACTGGTGCACATAGTAAGCACTTAACAAATGTTCACTGAAGGGGAAAAATGAGTTGTAGTTAATGAAAACTTATACTTTCCTTTTATATATTTTGAAAAAGGAAAGACAGGAACGTGGTTAGAATTAAATAGAACCTTTTATGTGTAAAAGATAAAACTACTTTAGAACTTTATGCAAGGACTTGAGTACAGTGGAACCACAGCACATTCATACTTAATGTTTGTTGATTCAACTCTACATGCTGGCAAGTAAAGGAGAAAAAAACTTTTGAAATAGCGTGGGTAATAGAATTTGTAATGTGACCAAGAATAAGCTGTGAGCTGAGAAATTGAGTCTGCTTTCTGTCTTTGCTCTCTGTAGTCCTGCCTGCCCTCATTGTGTGAGAATCTCACTGTACTAAGTGTGCTTCTGGTGGTTATGTCATGCAGCCTCACTCCTAAATGCAAGTCAGCTCTCTTACCTGATGCCCAAGCAAAGGAGCGGCAGTTGCTCTATATAGCTGGAGAAAAAATAAGCAACAAAATGGATTTTTAGTTTTCAGTTAGATAGGCAGTCTAAATTCATGAGTCAGAAAAGTTCGATGTTGGCCAGGCACAGTGGCTTACACCTGTAATCCCAGCACTTTGGGAGGCCGAGGTGGGCAGATTATGAGATCAGAAGATCGAGACCATCCTTGCTAACACGGTGAAACCCCGTCTCTACTAAAAATACAAAAAATTAGCCGGGCGTGGTGGCGGGTGCCTGTAGTCCCAGCTACTCGGGAGGCTGAGGCAGGAGAATGGCGTGAACCCGGGAGGCAGAGCTTGCAGTGAGCCAAGATCGCGCTACTGCACTCCAGCCTGGGTGACAGAGTGAGACTCTGTCTCAAAAAAAGAAAAAAGAAAAAAGAAAAAAAAAAGTTCAGTGTTAGCTACCAGTGAGCAAAATTCATTGAGTGTCAAATTTGAGGACCAAAGTTAAAGGTAAAACCTGAAAAAATGGTAAAGCCCATTTTCCTGCTGCTCAGTAATTGTCCAAGGTCTCTAAATAGGTACCATGAATAGGTGGAGCTCATCCTTGCAGACTGTGTCACTGAAGAGCTTCCCTGTTGCCACTCATATCATGCATGCTTCAGTAGACAGTAAGTCAGATGTATGGACGTGGGGCCGCCCACAGTGGCTTACGCCTGTAATCCCAGCACTTTGGGAAGCCGAGGTGGGTGGATTACCTGAGGTCGGGAGTTCAAGACCAGCCTGGCAAACATGGTGAAACCTCATCTCTACTAAAAATACAAAAATTTGCCAGGCATGGTGGTGGGCACCTGTAATCCCAGCTACTTGGGAGGCTGAGGCAGGATAATCGCTTGAACCTGGGACGTGGAGGTTGTAGTGAGCTATCATGCCACTGCACTCCAGCCTGGGCAACAGAGTAAGACTCTGTCTCCAAAAAAAAGAAAGAAAGTATGGATGTTAGAAAGACACATTGAGTGTTTATTTCTTTGTGTGTTTGCTAGCCTGAGGAGGTTTTAGAGGGTAAAGATTAGAAGAATACAAAACTTAGTGAATTTCTAATTAGCCATTTTATTTTATTTTATTTTTTAAGAGATGGGGTCTTGCTATGTTGCCTAAGCTGGAGTACAGTGGCTATACACAGATGTGATCATTTCGTACCTCAGCCTCCGACTCCTGGATTCAAGCCATCCTCCCGCCTCTGCTTCCTGAGTATCTGGAACTATAGATGCACACCACTGTGCCTGGCTAGTCATTTTATTTAATAAAACAACTTTTTTTTTGTTTTTTTTTTTTGTTTGTTGGTTCACGCCATTCTCCTGCCTCCGCCTCCCGAGTAGCTGGGACTACAGGCGTCCGCCACCTCGCCCGGCTAGTTTTTGGTATTTTTTAGTAGAGACGGGGTTTCACCGTGTTAACCAGGATGGTCTCGATCTCCTGACCTCGTGATCCGCCCGTCTCGGCCTCCCAAAGTGCTGGGATTACAGGCTTGAGCCACCGCGCCCGGCCAAAACAACTTTTTAAAAATGTATTTATTTATTTTTTGAGACAGAGTTTCACTACTATTGCCCAGGCTGGAGTGCAATGAGTGCAATGGCACAATCTCGGCTCACTGCAACCTCCGCCTCCTGGGTTCAAGCAATTCTCCTGCCTCAGCCTCCAGAGTAGTTGGGATTACAGGCACCTGCCACCACGCCCGGCTAATTTTTTGTATTTTTAGTAGAGACGGGGTTTCACCATCTTGGCCATGCTGGTCTTGAACTCCTGACCTTGTGGTCCACCTGCCTCGGCCTCCCAAAGTGCTGGGATTACAGGTGTGAGCCACTGTGACTGGCAATAAAACAACCTTTTTTTTTTTTTTTTTTTTTTTTTTTTTTTGAGACAGAGTCTCGCTCTGTCGCCCAGGCTGGAGTGCTGTGGCCGGATCTCAGCTCACTGCAAGCTCCGCCTCCCGGGTTCACGCCATTCTCCTGCCTCAGCCTCCCGAGTAGCTGGGACTACAGGCGCCCGCCACCTCGCCCGGCTAGTTTTTTGTATTTTTTAGTAGAGACGGGGTTTCACCGTGTTAGCCAGGATGGTCTCGATCTCCTGACCTCCTGATCCGCCCGTCTCGGCCTCCCAAAGTGCTGGGATTACAGGCTTGAGCCACCGCGCCCGGCCTTTTTTTTTTTTTTTTTTTTGAGACAGAGTCTTGCTCTGTTACCCAGGCTGGAGTGCAGTGGCGTGATCTCAGCTCACTGCAAGCTCCGCCACCTGGGTTTTAAGCAGTTCTCTGCCTCTGCCTCCCAAGTAGTTGGGATTACAGGTGTTTCCCACCACATCTGGTTAATTTTTGTATTTTTAGTAGAGATGGGGTTTCACCGTCTTGGCCAGGCTGGTCTTGAACTCCTGAACTTGTGATCCACCAGCCTCGGCCTCCCAAAGTGTTGGGATTACAGGCATGAGCTACTGCGCCCAGCCTGAAACAACTTTTTAATGATAAATTATGCCAAATTATCTTCTGATTAACTCATATAACTTAAAATAACTTTAAAATAGTTTTAGTTCATTAATACATTCAATAAAGCACATAGAAAATACCAACGATTTTGTGCACATATATCATGTTCAGAATATTTTGTGTTATGCATTTTTTTCCTCACTCATCAATAAAGTTTCCTGAGTGCCAACTTTATGGTAGGCTATGAGAATAAAATAAAGAATAAAATTTATGCTCTGTAGGAGCTTCCAGTCTAATAGAAAAGATACACTTACGAATAGATTTTCATTATAATATAAAATGTGCTTTTTGAATTAAGTGTTTTTCATGTTAGGACCTAGCACAGTGCCTAACACATAGTTGGCACACAGTTAATATTTGTTGAATGGATGAATGTTAATAAATCGTAGTTTGTATTTAGCTTTATCCTGTTAATTGCATGTTTGCTAACTTAAAGGGTTTTTTCTGCAATAACTTTAGAGATAAATGAATCAAAACTTTAAGGTGACAATGACATTTTATACCAGTGTTAAAACTGAAGTATGAGATCTATCTAGTGTTCATTGGAAGTCACTTTTTATAAACCACTAAGATTATAAACCTCTATAGGCTATAGCTTACTCTCACATGTTGCAAGTATACACTTGAAAAATAATTTTTTAATCAATATTCTTGATAACCATGAGTGTGATGTTTTTGTTTAATAGATGAAAATAAGGTCATGGAATTCTTATTAAAATTTTTTGTTATAAATAATTTATTTTTTAATAGAAAAATTGGGAAATGCAGAATCTAGGAAACAAAAGCTTTCTACAAATCAGAGGTAATCACTGTTAATGTTTTATTATATTTTCTTACAGCCTTTTTTCTTCTTTTGCATTTGTATACATTTTGTTTTTAAGAAAATTGAGGGCATTTTGTATGCTCCTTTTCTGATCTTCTTTTTCTACTCAAGATTATATGGAAAGCATTTTTCTGTATTGTTAAGATTTCTCCAGAAGTGTAGTGTCAAAGTCAAATAAAATAGAGACAAATCTCTGAAATTAAAACATTTTATCTGGGAAGAAAAAGACCAGCTGGCCAACATGGTGAAACCCCATCTCTACTAAAAATACAAAAATTAGCCAGGTATGGTGGCAGGCGCCTGTAATCCCAGCTACTTGGGAGGCTGAGGTGGGAGAATGGCTTGAGCCTAGGAGGTGGAGGCTGCAGTGAGCCCAGATCACCCCACTGCACTCCAGCCTGGGTGACTGAGCAAGACACTGTCTCAAAAAAAAAAAAAAAAAGAAAGAAAAGAAAAAAATGCAGTTTGGGGCATACACACAGACTGAGCCGTCTTTGGTATGTCTGAAAAAAAGAGAGGGTTAGGTTTTATGAGAAAGAAAAATGTTATGTATTGCTGTTTGAGAAAGTTCATTGACACTAGTAAGGTTCGGGAGAGCTGACAAGTTTTACTTAATTTCATGTAATCAATTTATATTCTGCTTGATCTCCATTAGTAGTTTCATGATTCCGTCAGTTTGTTAGAGTTGTGGAAATTTTTATTTAGCCTATTGCTGTTAATGTTATCAGCAACCTATATTTAAGAATACTTGTTGAAGTCTTTTCCATGAATCTGACTGTGCATGTTTTTAGAGACAAAACAGTAACTGTGAATGACAAAAGCTTAGAACAGCCATGGTTAAAAATCTGATGAAAGTTCACAATTGATAAGGAATTTTGTTATTTCTATTATAGATAGCATTTTAGGATACAATAATCAGAGGTAAGACTGAAAACATATTAGATTTTTATGAATTATACAGTTTTTGAAACATTTATATTAACATACCCATAAATGCAACTAAAAGAAGATCTAATATCACTTACCATTTAAGTTTCTTATATAATTTACTAAATAAGCCTGATCATTTCATATCTCTGTAAGATGAGAGACACAGATCTTTTGAGGCTTTCCAGGGGTTGAACTGGAAAATCCTGAAGTTAATTTAATTTAATTTTATTTTTTTGAGATGGAGTCTCGCTCTGTCACCCAGGCTGGAGTGCAGTGGTGCAATCTCAGCTCACTGCAACCTCCGCCTCCCAGGTTCAAGTGATTCTCCTGCCTCAACCTCCTGGGTAGCTGGGATTACAGCCCCCCGCCACCATGCCCAGCTAATATTTGTATTTTTAATAGAGATGGGGTTTCACCATATTGACCAGGCTGGTCTCGAACTCCTAATCTCAGGTGATCCACCTGCCTCAGCCTCCCAAAGTGCCAGGATTACAGGTGCGAGCCACTGCAGCCAGCCCCAAAGTTAATTTTAGGTCCAAAGTACTTGAGGCTGGTTACATTGGCTTAAGCCTGTAATCCCAGTTCTTTGGGAGGCCTAGATGGGAGGCTAACTTGTGTTTAGGAGTTCAAGACCAGCCTGAGCAAGACCTTGTCTCTACAAAAATAAAAAACAAAAAAAGACTTAATTGAGGGTTTGATTTTGGGGACGTTTGTCAAAGATGTCAGAAGGCTCAGAACATCTGATCAAAACAGAATCACACAGGTCACTATAAAATAATGGTCATTTGGCTGTGTGCAGTGGCTCATGCCTGTAATCCCACACTTTGGGAGGCCGAGGCAGGTGGATCACCTGAGGTCAGGTGTTTGAGTCCAACTTGGCCAACATGGTGAAACCCCGTCTGTACTAAAAATACAAAAAAGTAGCCAGGCATGGTGGCGGGTGCCTGTAACTCCAGCTACTCGGGAGGCTGAGGCAGGAGAATCACTTGAACCTGGGAGGCAGAGGTTGCAGTGAGCCAAGATCGCGCCACTGCACTGCAGCCTGGGCAACAAGAGCCAAACTCTGTCTCAAGAAAAATAAACAATAATAATAATAATAATATTCATTCGGCCAGTGATAATCAGAAGATTTCCAAAGTAATAAAGTTACATGGATGTAAAAAACTTTAACTTCCTTAAAGCTTAGTTTTCCTAAGTAATAAAATACCTAATAAGGGCAACACAGAAATTATCTTGATGAAATGCAAAAGTTTTGTTTCCTTTTTTTTTTTTAATACTTTAGATTCTGGGATACATGTACAGAACATGCAGGTTTGTTACATAGGTATCCATGTGCCATGGTGGTTTGCTGCATCCATCAACCTGTCATCTACGTTAGGTATTTCTCCTAATGCTATCCCTCCCCTAGCCCCCATCCACTGACAGGCCCCGGTGTATGATGTTCCCCTCCCTGTGTTCTCATTGTTGAGCTCCCACTTATGAGTGAGAACATGTGGTGTTTGGTTTTCTGTTCCTGTGTTAGTTTGTTGAGAATGATGGTTTCCAACTTCATCCATGTCCCTGCAAAGGACATGAACGCATCCTTTTTTATGGCTGCATAGTACTCCATGGTGTATATGTGCCATATTTTCTTTATCCAGTCTATCATTGATGGGCATTTGGGTTGGTTCCAAGTCTTTACTATTGTGAATAGTGCTGCAATAGACATACGTGTGCATGTGTCTTTATAGTAGAATGATTTATAATCCTTGGGGTATATACCCAGTAATGGGATTACTGGGTCAAATGATATTTCTGGTTTTAATCCTTGAGGAATCGCCACACTGTCTTCCACTGTGGTTGAACTAATTTACACTCCCATCAGCAGGGTAAAAGCGTTCCTGTTTCTCCACATCCTCTCCAGAATCTGTTGTTTCCTGACTTTTTAATGATCGCCATTCTAACTGGCATGAGATGGTATCTCATTGTGGTTTTGATTTGGATTTCTCTAATGACCAGTGATGGTGAGCCTTTTTTCATATATTT
Source organism: Macaca nemestrina (assembly GCF_043159975.1). Classification (NCBI taxonomy): domain Eukaryota; kingdom Metazoa; phylum Chordata; class Mammalia; order Primates; family Cercopithecidae; genus Macaca; species Macaca nemestrina. The sequence continues at coordinate 132,064,691 of NC_092132.1, read as the reverse complement.
GTTGGCCGCATAAATGTCTTCTTTTGAGAAGTGTCTGTTTATATCCTTTGCCCACTTTTTGATGGGGTTGTTTGTTTTTTTCTTGTAAATTTGTTTAAGTTCCTTGTAGATTCTGGATATTAGCCCTTTTTCAGATGGATAGGTTGCAAAAATTTTCTCACATTCTGTAGGTTACCTGTTCACTCTGTTGATAGTTTCTTTTGCTGTGCAGAAACTCTTTAGCTTAATTAGATTCCATTTGTCAATATTGGCTTTTGTTGCCATTGCTTTTGGTGTTTTAGTCTTGAAGTCTTTGCCCATGCCTATGTCCTGAATGAAGCATATAAAAGTTTTGTTTCTTAAACAAACTACCAAAAAGGTAAAGAAAAACCTTCTGTAGTATGATTGTTTCTTCTTATGCTATGTTCACTTACATAACCTGGAAATCAAACCTGATGAAAAGAATACTTGAATTAATCAGACAGAGAAAGAATGTGCCCAAGATTATGAGTGTTGCAATTCAGATACATCAAGAAAAGTCAAGAATTACACTACAGGAAAACATTGCTTTTCTAGGCTTTTAAGATAAACCTCTTAGTGTCAGATCATAACAGTAGAGTTAGAATAGGAGAAAAAAAGTTACAGGAGCAGATGAAAAAGTTGGAGAGAGCCACCTTCTAGCCAAGCAAAAATATATACTTTTTCTTTTTTTTTGAAACGGAGTCTCGCTCTGTCACCCAGGCTGGAGCGCAGTGGCCGGATCTCAGCTCACTGCAAGCTCCACCTCCCAGGTTTATGCCATTCTCCTGCCTCAGCCTCCCGAGTAGCTGGGACTACAGGCGTCCGCCACCTCGCCCAGCTAGTTTTTTGTATATTTTAGTAGAGACGGGATTTCACCGTGTTAACCAGGATGGTCTCGATCTCCTGACCTCGTGATCTGCCCGTCTTGACCTCCCAAAGTGCTGGGATTACAGGCTTGAGCCACCGCGCCCGGCCAAAAAATATATACTTTTTCAAGTGGAGAAAGAACAGAAGGCAATAATATGTGACTTGCAATCATGTGCAGTGAAGGACAGCAGAATTTGAACTTCTGAGGTATACATCTGAGAAGTTTCAAAAAGAAACATTTCAGAATTAAGTATCAAAACCTCTTGCAGTTTTACTAAGAGAAAATCAATACTTTAAGAAAAGCCCTGTTCTACCATAGGAGACCACATTTTTTAGTTTTATATTAGTGTCTTTTTAATATCAAAGCTCAATCTTTAGCAAGACTATATGTCTTATTTATTTATTTATTTATTTATTTATTTATACAAAGTCTCGCTCTGTCACCCAGGCTGGAGTGCAGTGGTACAATCTCGACTCACTGTAGCCTCTGCCTCCAAGGTTCATGCCATTCTCCTGCCTTAGCCTCCCGAGTAGCTGGGACTACAGGCATGTGCCACCACGCCCAGCTAGTTTTTTGTATTTTTAGTAGAGACGGGGTTTTGCAGTGTTAGCCAGGATGGTCTCGATCTCCTGACCTTGTGATCTGCCTACCTTGGCCTCCCAAAGTGCTGGGATTATAGGCGTGAACCACTGCACCCAGCCCCATATGCCATTTTATTTTAATTATAGCCAGCTTGATCACATACAAAATTCCATTTATAAATTCCGTTTTCACAAACCCTATTACAGTTTCGCTCAGACCTTTAATGACATGCTTGGACTTTCTGCTTTGTCCTTATTTCCTTTCTTAAATAACCATTTTATTTTAGGACAAAAATTTGCCACATAAGATTCTTTATCATACAAAATTATTTCTCAATAAAGAACACATTTTAATGCCTATCTTATAATTAAAAAAAAAAATTTAAGAAACAGGGTCTTGCTCTGTCACCCAGACTGGAGTATAGTGGTACAATCATAGCTTACTATAACCCTGAGCTCCTGGGCTCAAGCAATCCTTCTGCCTCAGCCACCCCAATTAGCTAGGATTACAGGTGTGTGCTGTCACACTTGGCTAATTTTTTTTTTTTTTTTAATTTTTTTTGGAGATGGGTCTCACTGTGTTGTTCAGGCTGGCCTTGAACTTCTGGCTTCAGGATACCGTCCAACCTCAGCCTCCCAAAGTGCTAGGATTACAGGCATGTGCCACCACAGCCAGCTTTTATCAACAATTTTAAAAACAAGTAATTTATCAGAGATGTACTTAAGTCACAAGAACTGAAAAAAAATTTGGGTTAATTACTATATATTTTATATGAGCACTCATTTATTTAAACCAATCAGAATAAATTTTTTTAGGGATTTCTGGCTGACTACATCAGATTTGATTATGTAGACACAGCATATAACATAGTATATATATATAATATAAGCACATCTACACAGATATACATACTTATAAATAAATTCTTATGGCTTTTGTTTTAGAGTTTTGGTTATGAGATAGTAAAACACTCGCCAGTTTATAAAAAACAGTTGGATCCAGATTATCTTTCTGACAAAATGGTATAAGGCCAAACTTAATGTTCTTTTTTAAAACTGGCAATATTATAAGGGTTGTGAACTAAATTTTGAGTAATGTAGTTTGAGTCAGTTACCAATAAACTGGATTCGACACAGAATAGTTAATTGTGGAAATATGACTGAATTATCTTCTAACAAGATCTGTTCAGTATCTTCTTGGTCTCAATTCTTTATCCTTGAAGATAAAAGTGTTGTCATTCCTTTTACTATAGGCAGGCTGTGTTTACATGGGAATTTCATTTTTGCAAAGGAAACAGCATGAAGGTCTAAATGATTTTCTTTAATATCTGCTGATTTTAAGGGTTTTACTTAAATGGTCAGTATGCCAGAATAGCCAAAGAGTTTTGAAAAAAGAGAGTTTAGTTTAGAAAAAGATGAGAGGAGGCAGAGCGGGAGGGGAGAGCTCTAGAGAGGAAAGTGTTTCAGCTAGCTTTGAGGGAGTATTTTTTTAGGAAGTCATTCTTTGAGTCCTGAATCCTTTTTTTTAGCCTTAAAATATCAATGAGATATGCATATCTTATTTGCTGTGTATTGTTTTATAACTGTGGTCTTTTAGTTTAAAGAACAACAGACTGTTTGAATGATCCTTATAATATTTGAACATGTTACCAGCTGGAATCCCAGAAAATATCTTGGCATGTCTTTGAATTTTGAGAGCCCATTTTATTGTGGGTGCTCTGGTTTAATCCCAAATACACAAAAACCAATTAAATGTAAGCACTGAATTTGGAAAGGCCAAATAAACGCAAGCACAGATGGGAAAATAAAGTACCCACTTACCAAGAAGAATGATAAGAAGCCTTCTCCAACTGAAAGAAAAAAGAGAGATCCCAAGGCCTCAACCCAAAGGGAAAAGTCTCTTCCCTGAGACCCCACAGCCAGGGTCTACAAGGAGGAAGAGTCTTCCTTAATAGGAGATCTCTCAGCCAGATCAGACTGGAAGGGGAAGGACACCGTCCCATCCAAATCCCAGATAAAACAGAACTCAACCAAAATCGGGAGTTCAGTCCAAGAATGACTCACTAAGGGAAAAAGAGGCAGCTTGCAGAAGGTGGTAGGGGTGGGGGTGGCTTTCAGAGTGTGGCTGCCTCATACTGTAGTTCCAATGGCTGCTGATATTCTCTGAGATGAGTCAGCCTTAGACTCATACTTGACCAAGTATATCAAAGTCAAATGAAACATAGAGATGAATCTCTGAAATTAAGATGTTTTATTCGTGAAGAAAGAATTGCAGTTTAGGGCATGCATGCCGACAGAATGGTATGTCCAAAGAACAAAGAGAAGGTTAGAGGTTTTATGAAAAAGAGAAATGTTACATATTGCTCCTTGAGAAAGTTCATCAGCACTAGTAAGATTCTGGAGAGCTTACCAGTTTTGATTGGTGAGTGATGGCCGTGGGTAAAATTAGCCTTAGAATTTCAGCAGATCATTTCAGTAGCCATTAGATAAAACTGGTTTCCAGTAATAGCAGGCAGTTTCAGCAGACATGCTTCTTGCAGATGAGTACATTTTTGGGGCTATGTTATATGTCCTGAGTGCTTCCCCCCCGCCCCTGCCCTCTTGACTTTGTTTTAGTTGGGTATGACAGGAATAACCCAGTTCATATGATCAACTTTCACAGTAGTTAATGATATAAATACCTTAATTTATTTCACCATTCCTCTACTGTTGGAAAAATAGGTTTATAGCAGGTCATGCTATTGCGTACATTTTCCCTCCATCTTCCCTACAAACAATATCTCTATTTTATTCAGATAAATGAGATTCGGGTTGCAGGGAGAACCTCTGATTTCAGTGAAGGAAGGCCCTTATCCCATCCCCAGGGAATGAATTCTGGTTGGTCTAAACTAGACAATCAATTTCCTGTCACTCATGACTGGTCTAGGGGTAAACACTAGATTTTCTTTTAACCAGTAACATATAAAGGGAACTCAGTTGGGTTTTTGTTTGTTCACTTGCTTTTGGAAACACTCTTTCTTGATGAAAAGACTATTGCAAGGTTGGAGCTTTTGGACCCCCTTTCCACCATGTCACTTCATATGTGGATGTTGTACTGTAGCAGCCATGCTGTGACTATGAGGAGGAGACATGACTAAGGAGGAAAAAGCAGACCTGTCAATCGCAGATCACAGAGGTACAGAGGGCTTGGTTTCTTGGCAAAGATGTTGAACTAGTACACCAAACCTGGATATCTCATCTAAAGACTTGATGTTGTTATTTTTTTGAGACAGAGTCTCACTCACTCTGTCGCCCAGGCTGGAGTGCAGTGGGGCACCATCTCAGCTCATTGCAACCTCCGCCTCCCAGGTTCAAGTGATCCTCCTGCCTCAGCCTCCCGAGTAGCTGGGATTATGGGCACCCACCACCACGCCTGGCTAAATTTTGTATTTTTAGTAGAGACGGGGTTTCACCATGTTGGCCAGGCTACTTTCAAACTCCTGACCTCAGGAGATCTGCCTGCCTCAGCCTCCCAAAGTGCTGGGATTACAGGCATGAGCCACCGCGCCGGGCCCAGACTTTGTGTTTTATGAGATATTTAAATATTTTACACAACAGCAAGTTGGATTCGGTTATCACTTGTATTTAAATGGTACAAGGTTGTTTTCCAATTATTTCCATTCTGCACATTGCTGAAGTTAACATCTTTTTGAATATATCTGTGATGGCATTTCAGATACTTAGATCAGATTCTCACACATGAAGTAACTGGATGAAAGAGTAGATCATTTTTAAGACTTCTGTCGCTGATAAAACAGAATAGTAAAGTTTTATTTTTGTTTGAGCCTTTTGATGTTCCCTTTTCATTTGTACCTATTACAAAGTGCTGGCTGGGCACAGTGGCTCAAGCCAGTAATCCTAGCACTTTGGGAGGCCAAGGAGGGTGGGTCATCTGAGGTGAGGAGTTCGAGACCAGCCTGGGCGACATGGTGAAACCCCGTCTCTACTAAAAATACAAAAAATTAACCACATGTGGTGATGCATGCCTGTAGTCCCAGCTACTCAGGAGGCTGAGGCAGGAGAATCGCATGAACCCTGGTGGTAGAGGTTACAGTGAGCCTAGATCATGCCCCTGCATTCTGGCCCAGGTGACCGAGTGAGACTCTGTCTGAAGAGAATAAAAATAAAAACAAAGTGCTTCGTCTTCCTCTGTGAGAGAGGAAGCTAAATTTGAGTTTTCTTTAATTGATTTTGTGAGAAAAGATTAAAGGGAACATTTTCAGCAAAGATATATTGTATTAAATGCACAGAAGCCACCAAAGAGAAAAATGTTATCAGATAACCAGGTGATATAAATGTTATTAGATGACCAATTGATGAACAGGTATTGACATACAGAAATGATTCTAGAGGCAGAGTAAAAATTCTGCTCACATAGAAGTGAAAAAGTAATTGAGTGGTTGAACAGATCTCTTGATAATCATGACCTTGTGATTGAACTATACAAGACAATTGTACAGTTGTGTCCTGCTACATAAAATAAGGAAATAAAACTTGAAATTAGAGGCCAAGAAGCACATCACCAAATGACATTGTACTATGGGTGGATTGTGCCTTTATATATTTCATTACCTCAAAAAGGTGAGTTAGAAGGCACAAATGTGAAATCAAAAGATATATTGTGTTCTTGATTGGGAAATGTAGGTATAGAAAAGATAAAGTGCATTCTAAATTTATATATTGATTTAATATAACTTTTCCTTGGAATATTTTGTGAAAATTGGTATCTTGGTAATGAAATTTAACCCCTCAAAAGAATAAAGCCACATAAGGTTATTTATTTATATATGTCTGTATGTTTAAGCTTTATGATTATTTTGCAATGTCTGTTCCAAAATGTGTATATGCTTTAATGCAACAATTCCATTTTTGAGAACCTGTGCTTTAGATGCATTCATAATTACATACAATGATGTTTAAATTGTTTGTCACAATGATTAAAAGTTTCTTTTGGCATTTGATAAACAGGCTTCAGGGATACAAAATACCCTGCAATGTGTAGGAGACTCCTAAACAACGAAGAATGAATGATTCTCAGGTTGTCAACAGTGCCTGTGTTAGATTCTGGGGATCTAACATGGAGATGCATAAGCAAAGTCCTTTACTGTATTTTCTGGTGACAGGGACTGCATCATGTATTTGTTTACCATCCATGAGAACCAAATCAGAGGAAGGGGCTAAAGCAGGACAGTAGCAGCTAACTTGGAGTGATCAGGGTAGGATCTTTTGAGGAGGCAATTTTTGAACAGAATGACCTGCGGGAACAAGCTGTGCATAGATCAAGGGAACTACATTCCAGGCAGAGGATACAACCAGTGTAAAAGCTCACAGGCAGAAGCAAGTCTAGGGCAGTCCATGTGTAGAAATGAGGCTGTCAAGGCTAGACAGAATAGTGAGTAAGGGAGAGATGGAAGAGATGCAGAGAGTTGGGCAGATAGATGATGTCAGGCCTAGTAAACCATGTCAGTGCATTTGGGTTTTATTCTGAATGTGCTAGGAAGTTATTGGAGGAATTTTTTTTTTTTTTTGAGCAGGAGAGTGACGTATTCACATTTATGTTTTAAAACAATTACTTTGGCTGTTATAAGGTCAGTTGACTTTTGGAGCCCAAAAGCAGGTGCAGGGAGACCAGTGAGGATTTAATCTAGTAATATGGGTGAAAGATGTCAGTGATTAGATTAGGCATACTGAGAAACATTTGGATTCAGGATTTTGAAGTCTTTCCTTTTTGAGGAGGTGGGAAAGTCTCAGCTGAATTGATCGAGCTCCTCAGGTCATGGCACATTTCTCACCAGTCTTTGCGAAGTCCCTGTTTCTTGTTGTATTCTTTTTGTCCTTATCTGTCATCTCTGAGTTCCCTACTCTCTCTCCCCAGCTTCTACTATATTTAATATATGCTTCAGAATACATCTAATATATATATGAATGAACGATTTCTCAGATTGTCAACAGTGCCTGTGTTAGATTCTGGGGAGCTAACATGGAGATGCACAAGCAAAGTCCTTTACTGTATTTTCTAGTGAGAGGGACAGCATATATATATAAAATATATGTTATATATATTATATACATATAAATATATACATATATAATAAATAAATATATATATTCATTAATTTGAGACAGAGTCTTGCTCTGTCTTCCAGGCTGGAGTGCAGTGGCATGATCTTGGCTCACTGCAACCTCCACCTCCCAGGTTCAAGCAATTCTCCTGCCTCAGCCTCCCCAGTAACTGGGATTACAGGCACATGCTACCATGCCCAGCAATTTTTTTTGTATTTTTAGTAGGGACAGGGTTTCACCATGTTAGCCAGGATGGTCTCGATCTCCTGACCTCGTGATCCACCTACCTCGGCCTCCCAAAGTGCTGGGATTACAGGCATGAGCTGCCACGCCCAGCCAATACATCTAATATATTAATTTTTTAATATATAAAACTTTTACAGATAAAATATTTTAATTTTACATAAGTGATATGATGCTGTCCAGTGGTCCTGAAATGTTACTATACATCATTATTACCTGGAAAGCTTGTGCAAACACAGGTTGCAGGGCCCTGACCCTGTTTCTGATTCATCAGGCCTGGGGTGGAACCTGGCAATCTATATTCTGTCGGGTTCCCAGGTGATGCTGCTTATCACACTTTGAGATGAGTGTAACTATACTTTGAGAACCACTGTTGTAGTGCTATTTATACTGTTGACTTTTTTCACTTACCACTGTGGTTTTAAGATGTACCCAAGTTACTAGTATATGTGCCTCTAGTTGATTGCTTTCTGCCTGTTGTATAGAATTTCATAGTATTTATCTGTGACACTTTCATTCTCTGTTCTGCTTGGTGGACACCTAGTTTAACTCCAGTTTCTTTCTAAAATGAACACTGCTATGATGAACACCTTCATATAAATCTACCATGATTTAATGTCTATAGGGTTTATGAACAAAATGGGATTGCCAGGAGAAAGGGTGAGTGCATTCATACTTGAACTGAGCATTGATTGCCAAATGGCTCTTCAGAATGGCTGTGCAAGTCTCTATTCCTCCCAGTAGCACTGAAGAATTCCTATTTCCTCACATCCCTCCTTGCAGAATATGATTTTATCTCATATTATAATACTTGCCAATATAATGGGTATAAAGTAGTGTTCTACTGTTTTAATTAATGTTTCTCTAATTACAGTAAAATTAAGCATCTCATATGGCAACCATTCAGCTCTTGCACTCACTCCCAGGAGTTTCTTATATGACCTTTCAGAGATAAGTTAAACATATACTAGCATATTTGAAAACCTAATGAAAAAATAGTGTACTTGTCACTATACATTGCCCTTTAAGTGCTGCTTTATCTGAGTCCCACAGATTTGGATATGTATTGCTTTCATTATCATTCAGTATTTTATATTTTAAGAATTTTCTTAATGAAGTAGTATGTTTTTTCTTTACAGTCATGTAGGATTTTTTTAGAGCTAGTATTTTGTTACTGATTATTGATTTAATGTAATTTGAAGAACATCATTGGAATAATATTCATTCTTTGAAATTTATTGAGACTCCTTGTGGTATAGTACAGAGTAGATTTTTGTGATTGTCCCATATATACTTGGAAAGAATGTGTATTCTCTACTTGTTGAGCTATTCTTTATAACTTTGACTATTTTTGTCTGCTTGCACTATCAGTTACTTTCAGCATTGTGTCAAAATTTCCAACCACAATTACAGTGTCATGCATCACTTAATAAGGAGGGTACAGTCTGAGAAATGGGTGCCGATTTTGCTGTTGTGAAATCATCATACAGTGTACCTACATAAACCTAGATGGTATAGCCTGCTACACACCTAGGCTACATGGTATAGCCTGTTGCTCGCAGGCTACAAACCTGTACAGCATGTTACTGTGCTGAATACTGTAGGCAATTGTAACACAAGGGTAAGTATTGTATGTCTAAACATATCTAGACATAGAAAAGATATAGTAAAAAAAAAAAAAGATAAAAAATAGAATACCTATATAAAGTACTTATCATGAATGAATTGTACAGGACTGAAAGTTGCTCTGGGTGAATCAGTGAATGATGAGTGAATGTGAAATCCTAAGACATTGCTGTATACTACCAGATACTTCATAAACACTGTACACTTACACTGCACTAAATTTATTAAAAAGTATTTTTCTTTCTTCAATAATAAATTAGCCTTAGCTTACTGTAACTTTTTACTTTATAAGATTTTTAATTTTGAGCTGCCATCTTGTGTACCCTGTGTGTGTGCACCTAATCTCAGCTGGTCCACCTGAGACCCCCTAAGCACCAACTCTAGCCCCCCGCGTGGCCCGTTATCTGCTGAGAGAAGATGAAAGAAACATTTATGAGCCAGGAAAAACTCGCCAAACTGCAGGCACAAGTGCGCATTGGTGGGAAAGGAACCACTTGCAGAAAGAAGAAGGTGGTTTGTAGAACAGTCACGGCAGATGATAAAAAACTTCAGTTCTCCTTAAAGAAGTGAGGGGTAAACAATATCTCTGGTATTGAAGAGGTGAATATGTTTACAAACCAAGGAACAGTGATCCACTTTAACAACAGAGATGCCAGCAAACACTTTCACCATTACAGGCCATGCTGAGACAAAGCAGCTGATGGAAATGCTCCCCAGCATCTTAAGCCAGCTTGGTGCAGACTATCTGACTAGTTTAAGGAGACTGGCTGAAGCTCTGCCCAAACAGTCTGTGGATGGAAAAGCACCACTTGCTACTGTAAAGGATGATGATTATGAAGTGCCAGATCTTATGGAGAATTTTGATGAGGCTTCCAACATGAGGCAAACTGAATTGAGTCAACTTCTGAAGATAAAACTTGAAGAAGTTACTGGGAGCTGCTATTTTATATTATGACTGCTTTTTAAGAAATTTTTGTTTATGGATCTGATAAAAATCTAGATCGCTAATATTTTTAAGCTCAAGCCCCTTGGACACTGCAGCTCTTTTCAGTTTTTGCTTATGCACAATTCATTCTTTGCAGCTAATTAAGCCGAAGAAGCCTGGGAATCAAGTTTGAAACGAAGGTTAATAAAGTTCTTTGCCTAGTATACCCCCCCCAAATTTTTTTTTAAATTTTTTTAACTTTTTGACTCTTTTGTAATACCACTTAGCTTACAAGTGGTATTATGAGTGAATGTGAAGGCCTAAGACTTATGCAGCTGTACAAAAATATTTTTACTTATATTTTTATTCTGTAAACTTTATTAAAAAATTGTTTTACTTTTAAAATTTTTTGGTAAGAATGAAGACACACACACACACACCACACACACGTGCATGCGCGCCTACGCCTACAGAGGGTCAGGATCATCAGTATCACTGTCTTTCACCTCCACATCTTGTCCCACTGGAAGGCCTTCAGGGGCAGTAACAGTCATGGAGCTGTCATGTCCTATAACAGTGTCTTCTGCTAGAATCCCTCCTGAAGGACCTGCCTGGGGATGTTTTACAATGAGCCTTTTTCTTTTATAAATAGGAGGAACAAACTTGAAAATAATTATAAAAAGTATGGTATAGTAAATACACAAACCAGTAAATTTATCATTAGGTATTATGTACTGTACATAAATTGTATGTGCTATACTTTTATACGACTGGCAGTGTAGTAGGTTTTTTTTACCTCAGCATCACCACAAACATGTAATGCCTGCATGTAGACATTATGATGGTTACATCACTAGGATGTGGGAATTTTTCAGTTCCATTTTAATTTTATGGGACCATTGTCCTGTATGTGGTGTGTTGTTGACTGTAACAGCATTACGTGGTGCATGACTATATTGATTTATCTGTTTCTCAACATAGTCCTCTGTATTAGTTCTTTTTCATGCTGCTGATAAAGACATGCCCAAAATTGGGGAAAAAAAGAGATTTAATTGGACTTAACAGATCCACATGGCTGGGGAGGCCTCAGAATCATGGCGGGAGGCAAAAGGCAAAAGGTACTTCTTACATGGCGGTGGCAAGAATGAGGAAGAAGCAGAAGTGGAAACCCCTGATAAACCCATCAGATCTTATGAGACTTTTTCACTATTACAAGAATAGCACAGGAAAGACCGGCCCCCATGCTTCAGTTACTGTCCCCTGGGTGTGGGAATTCTGGTAGCTACCATTCAAGTTGAGATTTGGGTGGGGACACTGCCAAAGCATATTAGCCTCTCAATTTTTGCTTGTGTTTTGAGGCTGTGAAATATATACAGAATATTTCATAATTGGTGTATACAATTGATTATCATCATTCATGGGTTCTGTATCTGCAACTATGCCTATGCCTCCTTGCTAAAATTTATTTGTAACCTCAAAATCAATACAGTGCTTTTGTAGTCACTGGTAGACATGTGGAGAGTCATCTACTACTTTGAGTCTCCCAACGCACATGTTGCCACCTCAGACCAAACAAGGCCACACTCTCCCTTCTTGTTTTAGCTCTCAGCTTTAAACAAGTATTCTTTTCATAGTCTATTTAGTGCCTGAATGCCTGCTATAGGTAACCAATCTCTTTAGTTTTTGGGTTTATCTTTCCTGCATTTTTTATGTACAAAGGAGATACATACATATGAATTTCATATATCTTCTTTATTATATAGAGGGTGGCATACTATAGCTACTCTTGTACTTTTTTTAGGAGACAGAGTCTCACAGTGTCACCCAGGTTGGACTGCAGTGGCATGATCATGATCATAGCTCACTATAGCCTCAAACTCCTTGCTTCAAGGGATCCTCCTGCCTCAGCCTCCTGAATAGCTGGGACTACAGGCATGTGACTACCATATCTGGCTAATTTTTAAATGTTTTGTAGAGATAGGGTCTTGCTGTATTGCCCAGGTTGGTCTTAAACTCTTGGCCTCAAGCTATCCTTCTGCCTTGGCCTCCTAAAGCACTGGGATTGCATTTGTGAGCCATTATGCCCAGCCATACTTTGCTTTTTTCATCTAAAAATATATCCTGGAAATCACTCTAAATCAGTTTATAGAGATCTTTCCTCATCCTTGTGCTTTATTGTTTGAGCGTATCATAGCTTAGCCTCTCTCCTGTGCATGGTCATTTAGGTTGTTCCTAATGTTTTACTATTACACACATGCTACAGCCTTGTGCATATTTATTTTCATATTGTTGGAAGTGTATCTTTAGGGTAGATTCCTAGAAGTGGGTCAAAGGTAAATGAATGTGTAGTTTTGTCAGTTTGGCCAAATTGTTTTTTACTATACGAATTATATTATTATTATTATTATTGTGGGGATGGAGTTTTGCTCTGTCGCCCAGGCTGGAGTGCAATGGTGTGATCTCAGCTTACTGCAACTTCTACCTCCCAGATTCAAGCGATTCTCCTGCCTCAGCCTCCTGAGTAGCTGGGATTATAGGCACCTGTCACCATGCCCAGCAGATTTTTGTATGTTTAGTAGAGGTGAGGTTTCACCATGTTGGCCAGGCTGGTCTCAAACTCCTGACCTCAGGTTATCTGCCTGCCTCAGCCTCCCAAAGTTCTGGGATTGCAGGTGTGAGCCACCACACCTGACCTATATTCATTTTTGTGTGGTCACGTTTACCCATCTTTTATTTTATTGTGTCTGGATTTTTAGTCATTGGTTACACAGTTCTTACCTACATCAATTTTGACCTATACTGGGCTTAAGAACTCACTCATGTTTTCTTCTAGAACTTGTGTGGTTTTATGTTTTTACATTTAGATTGCTCATCCTTTTGTTGGTTATTGTACATTGTGTAAGATGTGGTTCTAACTTTATCTTTTTTTTTAAATGGCAGCCACCTGACCCAGAGCCATTTATTTAAAAGTTCATCATTATTACTGTGATTTGAGATACCACCTTTATTATTTACCATGTTTTTATAGGTACTTTTATACTATATCTGTAGTATAAAATTCCACTGGTATATTTATCTACATAAGGCCAGTATCACTGTTTTGATTATAGACGTTTGTATGTTTTAACATCTGGTAGGGCTAGTCTGCCCTCATGGTGTCTCTTTTTAACGTTTTCATGGCTGTTCTTTCTTGCATGTTCATATTTCCATGTTAATTTTAGTGTCAGCTTGTCTAACTCCATAAAATAGCTTGTTTGTATTTTTCTTGGAATTTCAATGACTTAAATTAGGGAGAACTTTAATCTTTTTTTTTTTTTTTTTTGAGGCAGAGTCTCGCTCTGTCACCCAGGCTGGAATGCAGTGGCGTGATCATGGCTCACTGCAACCTCTGCCTCCCAGGTTCCAGTGATTCTCCTGCCTCAGCCTCCCAGGTAGCTGGGATTACAGGCACTCGCCACTACGCCTGGCTAATTTTTGTATTTTTAGTAGAGACGGGGTTTCACCATCTTGGCCAGGCTGGTCTCGAACTCCTGACCTCAGGTGATCCACCCACTTTGGCCTCCCAAAGCGCTAGGATTACAGGCATAAGCCACTGTGCCTGGCTGAGAACTGTAATCTTTTCATGTTGATTTATTCTATCCAAAAACAAGGAATGTCTTTCCATTATTTCATGTCTACTTTTTTGTCTTATAGGGACATTTAAATTTTTTTCTTGTATGGATTTTACACATTTCTTGTTAAATTTATTCCTGTGTCTTTAGGCCTCTTTGTTGCTGTTACAAATGGGGATTTCTCTACCACGATGTTCTGTTGATTGTTTCTGTATAAAAGGTCTATTTTTGTTTGTTTTGAGACAGAGTTTCGCTCTTGTTGCCCAGACTGGAGTGCAGTGGCGTGATCTCGGCTTGTGGCAACCTCTGCCTCCCGGGTTCAAGCAATTCTCGTGCCTCAGCCTCCCAAGTAGCTGAGATTACAGGCATGTGCCACCATGCCCGGATAATTTTGTATTTTTAGGAGAGACGGGGTTTCTCCATGTTGGTCAGGGTAGTCTCGAACTCCCAACCTCAGGTGATCTGCCCACCTCGGCCTCCCAAAGTGCTGAGATTACAGGTATGAGCCACTGCGCCTGGCCCTATTTTTTTTTATTTTAAGATGGTGTCTCCCTATGTTGCCCAGGTTGGCCTTGAACTCCTGGGCTGAAGTGAGCCACCTGCCTTAGCCTCCTGAGTAGCTGGAACCATATGCGTGCCGCTGTGCCCCACGGCTATTGATTTTGTATGTTAATTTTATATCCTGCTGCTTTACTGAATTATTTTATTATTTGAGTTAGTTTTATTGATTTTTGGGGGTTATATCTGCAAATAGAGATAGTTTTATTTTTTACCCATTCTTAACCCTCTAATTGAGGTGTAATTCAGTTGGCTAATACCCTTACACCAGTTTTGAACAGTAGCAGAGATAGTAAATATTCTTGCCTTGTTCCTGGTCTTAGTGGAAATGCCTTTAGTGTTTCAGAATTAAATTAAATACAGGTTTTAGGACTAATATATGTGTGAGTGGCTTTCTGAGAGAGTTCTAGATATTTAGATAGAACATGAGAACAGAGATTAGAGAGAGATTTCTGTGAAAGCTACTCTATACTCTGTCAAATTCTAGGGCAATAAGTATATCACATTCAAAAGGTTTCATTTTTCAGTTTGGGAGTAACAATGATATATGCCATTACAGCAAGTCATTTGAATTATATAAATTGTGTTTATGCATTATAATGGTCACAAAGAAAATTTTATCTGTCTTATAGTGTGTGCTGTATTTATGGAGTTTAAAGATTAATCATCCCAAAACATTGTTCCTGCTTCGGGGAAATCATGAATGCAGGCATCTTACAGACTATTTCACCTTCAAACAGGAATGTAAGTATAATCACTCCTCTAGAACTTTTTTAGTTACCCTTTAACCTGTCCCAAGTAAATCAAACATAAAGAAAAAGAACTAATGGAATTCAAATGCTTCCTGTCCTGTTGTTGTTATTTTTTTCACCTGCGAAGAACTAAGACTATCTTCTAAGGCATTTATTTTGAATATAACTTTTGGGTTCCCCCTTGTTTAAAAAATAATTCATTTGGGATATTTGGAAAGCATAGAGAAGTCTAAAGAAGATAAAAGTGTCCATAATCAGGTTGCAGTGAGCCGAGATCACGCCATTCTACTCCAGCCTGGGCGACAAAGCAAGATTCCGTCTCAAAAAAAAAAAAAAAAAAAGTGTTGGTAATCATGCCACTTAGAAGTAATCACTGTTATCACACTATATGAAATATGGTCTTCCGTTCTTTTTCATTATTATGAAATAGTTCAGGTATATATATATCTATCTGTATATATTTTTAAAATAAAATTGGGCTCATATGTAGTGTTTAATACATTTCTGTTTCACTTAATATAGTAGCATTTTTTCCATATCATTAAATATTTTTGACAACATGGCTTGTGTTATTTTAATTTTTTTAAAGTATTCTATCTTACAAATGCACAATCATACATGTAGCCAATTTACTAACAATCATAGGATAGTTAGGTTGTTTCTAACTGTAAGTACTATTGTAATAGTAAAAATAAGTTTAATATAAAAGTAGAATTATTGGCCGGGCGTGGTGGCTCATGCCTGTAATCCCAGCACTTTGGGAGACTGAGGCAGGTGGATCACAAGGTCAGGAGTTCAAGACCAGCCTGGCCAACATGGTGAAACCCCTGTCTCTACTCAAAATACAAAAATTAGCTGGGTGTGGTGGTGCGTGCCTGTAATCCCAGCTACTCAGGAAGCTGAGGCAGGAGAATGACTTGAATCTGGGAGACAGAGGTTGTGGTGAGCTGAGATCCTGCCACTGCACTCCAGCCTGGGCAACAGAGCGAGACTCTGACTCAAAAAAAAAAAAAGTAGAATTATTTTGAAAGTCAAAACATTACTTGCTGATTTAAAAAACAACACAGTGGGAGGCTGAGGCTAGACGATCCCTTCAGCCCAGGAGTTTTAGACTAGCCTTGGCAATACAGCGAGATGCTGTCTCAAAAAAAACAAACTCATAGATTTCCTTGACTAGCATCTAGTACTCATAATTGGCTGCTCACTGACACACAGTATGATGCTGACTATGTTGGGGATGTTTGGGAGATCCTGCCCCAGGGCATTTGCATTTTTAGTTCTTCTTTTCCCAGATCTCTATCTGCTTATAAGACATACATTCTATTTCATTCATGTCATTTCTTCCGAGACTTTCTCCTCTGGTTGCTTTTTAAATCACAATCTCATCATTTTACCCTCATACCCTGTTTCTTTTCATAGTGTTTATCAACACCTGAGATTTATGTATATTTATTAGTTGACTGTCTTTCTCTGCCACCAGAAGGTAAGCTTCATGCCAGCAGGGATACGTTTTGTTCACTGTTGTTTTCCCCAACACCCACAACAGTATTAGTTGCTCATCGAAGTTGCTTAATAAATACTGGTTGAGTTCATTTGAATGAATGAGCATCTATGATTTGTATCTTCAGAACAAACTCTCAAAAAAGAATTTCTGGGTTAGAGGGCATGCACATTTTAAAGACTTTTGACATACTCTGAAGTAGATTTCCAGAAAATATGTATATTGGGTTATACGCCAAAATTTTTTTTTATTTTTGTGATGAAAGTACTGAAATAAAAGCAAAATTTTACCTGTTTTGACTTCTAAAATGTTAGCATATTCTCTATAAAATAAGCTAAACTAATCTCTTGGGTCCCATATGGCTCTAAAATCTACCCCTTTTAATGAATCCTGAATATATAAATATACTTTAGTGTTCGTATGGTTGATATTTTGATCATGGATTTCATTTTGTATCTTATTCAGATTTTTCTGCAGATTATTATCTTAGAAGAATCTATTATAAACTTTTTTTTTCTTTTTTTTTTTTTTTTGAGACAGAGTCTCACTCTGTCACCCAGGCTGGAGTGCAGTGCCGGGATCTCAGCTCACTGCAAGCTCCGCCTCCCAGGTTTACGCCATTCTCCTGCCTCAGCCTCCCGAGTAGCTGGGACAACAGGCGCCCGCCACCTCGTCCATCTAGTTTTTTGTATTTTTAGTAGAGACGGGGTTTCACTGTGTTAGCCAGGATGGTCTCGATCTCCTGACCTTGTGATCTGCCTGTCTCGGCCTCCCAAAGTGCTGGGATCCAAAAATAATTTTCAAAGTTAAAAAAACTTTTGCATTTGTTTTCAGAGACTCAGAGTTTATTCATCTGCCACAGATCCATTTACTGACAGGTAGATTGCTATTTATAGTGTGTTATACGCTCATATGAATTCTCGCTACCAGTAGCTTCTTACATTGGAGATGGCAGTTGTAATGACAGCCTCCCTCCTAGTAGAGCCTCAAAGAAAAGGTCTTTGTTATTAAGAGAAATTTTAGAGGAAAATCACTTTTTTAAAAGTCCCTCTGTCAAAAAAGTCAGCTACAAGAGGGCAAGATACAGATCCTTGGATTAAACACTTTAAATCAGCAGATAATTACCGGGAAGTTTTAAATCTACTGTTGGTGGATGTTTAAATTGGTGTAGGCTGAGCATGGTGGCTCATGCCTATAATCCCAGTACTTTTGGAGGCTGAGGTGAGTGGATCACTTGAGCCCAAGAGTTCAAGACCAGCCTGGTCAACATGTTGAAACCCCATCTCTACAAAAAAAAAAGCACAAAAAATTAGCTGTGCATAGAGGCACTCACCTGTAGTCCCAGCTACTCAGGAGGCTGATTGAGGTGGGAGGATCACCTGAGCTCAGGAGTTTGAGGCTATAGTGAGCCATGATCACCACTGCCCTCCAGCCTGGGAGACAGAGTGAGACCCTGTCTCAACAACAACAACAACAAAAATGTAAAGTATTTGAAGAGCAATTTTGTAATATATATATAAATTTTAAGTGCATATCCCCTTGATCTGGCAATTTCATTTGTAGGAATTTATTATGCAGATTGTATTACTTTTTGAATGCTGCATAAAAAATTATCACAAATTTAGTGGCTTAAAAGAACACATTTATTATCTCATAGTTATTGTAGGTCAGAAGTCCAGGCCACAGTGCGGCTAGATTCTCTGTATAGAATCTCACTGAAATCAAGGTGTTTCCAGGGTTTCAGTTCTCACCTGGGGCTTAGGGTCTTTATCCAAGGTCACTTGTTGGCAGTCCTTGTAACTGTAGGATTAAGGTCCCTGTTGTCTTGTTAGCTGTTGACCAGGGATGACTCTCAGCTTCTGGATATTGCTTGCAGTTCCATAACATGTAGCCTCCAGTGGTAGTTCGCAATATGAATGTTTGCTTTTTTCCAGGCCGCCCTGAATGCATCTCCCTGACGTTCTCTTCTGTGATCAACTAGCTGGAAAGAAACCCTCACTTAGTTTTTAAAAGGCTCATCTTAGGTCAAGCATGGTGGCTCATGCCTGTAATTTCAGCACTTTGGGAGGCCAAAGGGGAGAGGATCACTTGAGGCCAGGAGTTCAAGACTAGCCTGAGCAACATAGTGAGACCTCCTCTCTACCAAAAAGAAAATTAAAAACTTAAAATTCAGTCAGCCTGCATGGTGGTGCAAGCCTGTAGGCCCAGCCATTTAAGAAGCTGAGACTGAAGGATAGATTGAGCGTAGGTGTTTGCGATTACAGTGGGCTGTGATTGTGCCACTGCATTCTAGCCTAAGTGACAGAGTGAGACCCTGTCCCTAAAAATAAATAAGTAAATAAATAAATAAATGTTCACCTGATTAGATCAGGCCCTCCCAAGGTAGTCTGTCTTTTGCCATATAATGGGACAAAATAATGGGAGTCTCATCATACTTACAGTTTTCATCCACTGAAAGAGGAGTGGATTATACATACAAAGATGTAGATCAATTCAGGTCATTTTAGAATTCATCTACCACACAAATATACTCACAAAAAGACAGTAAGATACGGATGCTTAAGGATGTTCACTGCAGTGTTAATTATAACAACAACAACAACAACAAAAAGATAATCTAAATGTCAACAAGACAGTGATGAATAATACGCTTTTTAACAATGGAATGCTAGGCAGCTATTGAAAGACCAAGGTGGCCAGGTGCAGTGGCTTATGCCACACTTTGGGAGGCTGAGATGGGGGCATTGCTTGAGTCCAGCAGTTTGAGACTAACCTGGGCAACGTAGTAAGACTCTCTCTACAAAAAATTTAAAAATTAGCTGAGTGTGGTGGCATGTGCCTATAGTTACAGCTACTTGGGAGGCTGAGGCAGGAAGATTGCATGAGCCCAGGAATTCAAGGCTGCAGTGAGCTATGATCACCACACTCCAGCCTGGATGATAGAGCAAGTCTCTGTCTCCAAAAACAAAAGAAAGACAGACCAAGATAGACCCATAATATGTGCCGATATGGAGAGATGCTATTTTATAAGCCATTTGCAGAGCATGTAAATGGTCATCTCCTTTGTAAATTAAAAATATATAATGTACAGAAGAAATCATTAACAGTGGGAGGTTGGGTTAGGAGGACTTATAGTTGTTGTTGTTGTTGTTGTTGTTTGAGATGCTGTGTTGACATGTTGCCCAGGCTAGTCTCAAACTCATGCAATCCTCCAGCCTTAGCCTCCTAGATAGCTGGGACTATAAGTGCATGCCATCATGCATGACTTACTTTTAATTTTATATCCTCTCTAGTATTGTTTGAGTTATTTTTTACCACCACTGTGTACTACTTTTATAATTATTATTATTTTTCAAATTGGTAATTTAAAAATTACCTAGTTGGGGCCCAAGCATTTGAAAAGCTTTGTAAGCACCCGAGGTAGTTCAGCTGTGTGCTGCTGGTTAAGAATGACGGCTCCGGAGTCTTTAGGAAGCTTCTACTATCCTTTGGGAACCACTTCACCAAATACAAAAATTAGAAATATTTTATTTTATGTTATTTTTCTAAATCAAACATTGGGGTATTCTCTAACACTTTCATTTCTTACCTGGCAACATTAAATAATGCATATAGCAGTTAACAAATGCCCTGGAATATAATGCTCGATAAAAGTCAGCTAATTTTATTAATTAGGAGTAGATACATAGTAAAGAAAGCTCCCTATGACTGCCTTTGTTTTGAATTAAATATCAGAGGTTTTTTTAGGTGACATTTTTCTTAGTTATTCTTCTGTCTTTTCAGAATTGTTTTTTAATTTTTAATTTTTATGGGTGTATAGTAGGTGTATGTATTTATGGGATACATGAGATATTTTGATACAGGGATGCAATGTGTAATAATAACATCAGGGATTTTTTTGACAGGTATAAATGGTTCAGACTATTTTTAGAAGCTGGAACAATAGGTCCTGGAAACATTTTAAGTGTCTCCTTTTGCCCATAATTTCTTATCTCAGGTTTTTATTTGCTTTTCATGTGATTTAACTGTAGTTAAACCTGATGGCTTTCTTTTTTTCCTGTCTACCAAGATAGTCCTTCTTTTTTTGTTATAATGCTGCATCTGAAATGTAAATAAATCTTGGAACAAGCACACAAATTCAAGTATAAGTTTAAAATTTTATTCCTGTATAAGGAGAGAGCATGTGTGTTGCTGTGCATGGGTATTTTTACTGATAAGCTGATCTCTCTTCAGTGGCCGCTGTGTCTTCAAGAATTAGCATCTTATAATTAGTAAGGGATGCTTAGTTTCAGATTGTGCAGCTGTAATCTTGTTCATGTTTTTAAGGGGAAGGTGGGTGAAGGCTTTTCTTGTATCAATCTTAAATTGCTGTATAATGCAGAGATTTTTAAAAAATATTCCTTTCTTTATGGAAAAGTATACTGCTTTTTTTTCCTTTTTTAAAAAACTGATATGTAATAGTTGTACCTATTTTTGAGGTACATGTGATATTTTTACTATGTGTGTACAATGTATAATTATTAAGTCAGGGTAACTGCAATATCCATCACCTCAAACATTTATTTTTTGTCGAACAGTTAAACAAAATTTATTTTTTTAAGAGACAGGGTCTCATTCTGTTGTCTAGGCTCGAGTACAATTGTGTAATCATAGCTCACTTCAACTTTGAACTCCTCAGCTTAAGTGATTCTCTTGCCTCAGCCTCCCGAGTAGCTGGGACTGTAGGTGTGTGCCACCATGCCTGGCTAATTTTTAAATTTTTTTGTAGAGACTGAGTCTCGCTTATGTTGCCAAGGCTGATCTTGAACTTCTCAAACAATCCTCCTGCCTTGGCCTTCCAACGTGCTGAGATTACAGGTGTGAGCCGCCATGCCTAGCCCCTAACAGTTAATTTTTGACATATCATTTGTTTTTGCAAAAGTATTGCTTCATTGTTATCTACTTAGAAAGCAAGAAACATAGTGTCTGTCTTGTTTTGTCTTTTCCTTTTCTTCCCTTTTCCCTTCCCTTTTCCCTTCCCTTCTTTCTTCCCTTCTCCCTTCCCTTCTCCCTTCCCCTCCCCTCCCCTCCCCTCCCCTCCTCTCCCCTCCCCTCCTCTCCTCTCCTTTCCACAGGGTCTTGCTCTGTTGCCCAGGTTGTAGCACACTGGTAAAATCATAGCTCACTACAGCCTCAACCTCCCAGGCTCAAGCGGTCCCTACACCTCAGCCTCCTGAGTAGCTGGGACTACAGGCTTGAGCCCTCATGCCCAGCCTATTTTTATGTATTTATTTATTTATTTTCTTCGAAGGAACCTCGTGTTTATATTATTCCATAAATGCTGTGGGTTCAAGCTCATAGCTCTGGGTCAAAGTTTCTACTAAAGTAAATGAATTTCTTATTTCCATGAACCGGGTTTTTTTTTTTTTTTTTTTTTTTTTTTTTGAGGCAGAGTCTCGCTTTGTCACCCAGGCTGGAGTGCAGTGGTGTGATCTCGGCTCACTGCAACCTCTGCCTCCCAGGTTCAAGCAATTCTCCTGCCTCAGCCTCCTGAGTAGCTGGGATTACAGGTGTGCGCCACCACGCCTGGGTAATTTTTGTATTTTTAGTAGAGACAGGGTTTCACTATGTTGGTCAGGCTGGTCTCGAACTCCTGACCTCGTGATCCACCCACCTCTGCCTCCCAAAGTGCTGGAATTACAGACGTGAGGCACCGTGCCCGGCCCTTCCAGGAACCATGTTTTAAAATGTATAGTTAAATAGCTTACTGACAAGTTCCAGAAACTCCTGTAATTTTACTAATGAAAGCAGTATTGTTATGACAACTGGATTTAAAAAAAAATAATAATCAAATATTGTTTGTCATTGCTCATTGCAGCGGTTTTTAGAGTAGCAAAAGATTGGTCTAATTAGATTGTGGCATATCCATAAAGCAAAATACTGGGTAGATGTTAAAAAATTACAAAGCTCTTCTGTAGGGGAGGCAAAATTTTACCTTTACTCTCAGAGTTTTTCAGCTGGGCTGGAGAATTAAATTGACATAAGATAAATTAATAGGAGAAGAGCATACGGATTTATTTAATATAAGTTCTACATGACATGGGAGCCGCTATAAGAAAATGAAGACCCAGAGACTCAGAGTTGAACACTTACATGCTGAATTGGACGAAAAGTAATAAGTTGTGAAAAAGGAACTAAATGATGTGAGGAGGCTAGAAGATAAGAGTTATTTGAATTCAGCCTCAACTATTAATCCTTGGTGATAACAATGTTATTTTCCTTCTTGTACACGGAGGGCATCTTTCTTTTCTTTTTGTTTTTTTAACTTTTATTTTAAGTTCAGGGGTACATGTGCAGGTTTGTTATATAGGCAAACTTGTGTCATAGGGGTTTGCTATATAGATTATTTTGTCACCCAGGCACTAAGCCTAGTACCCAGTAGTTATTTTTCCTGATCCTCTCCCTCCTCCTACCGTCCATTTTCAAGTCGGTCTCAGTGTCTGTTGCTCTGGGAGGGCATCTTTCAAATGAGAATTTCATCTCCTGCTTTTAAAAAGCAGCATGAGCTGGGCACTGTGGCATGTGCCTGTAATCCCAGCTATTTGGGAAGCTGAACTGGGAGGATCACTTGAGGCCAGGAGTTTGAGACCATTCTGGGCATGTAACAAGACCCCGTTTCAAAAAAAAAAAAGAAGAAGAAACAGCACGAAGGCCAGAGTGATCTTCTTGCAACTGTGGTTTTTCAAGTGCCTTTAACTCAAAGTTGTCAGTGTGCCGGAGTGGCGTATTTTGGGGTGGCATACTCTTAATTCCACTCTTCCTCTGAAGATGTGGCATGATAGCCAAAATGTGTTCTTAAGTGCAAAAAGCAAGTAAAGAACAGTACATATGTGCTATCATGTGTGTAAAAACCAAAAGGATGTTTTGGAAAGAGAAGAAACATACATATCTGCATGTGTATGCATAGAATATCTTTGTAAAGACACCCAGGAAACTGCTAATATTGGTTACTTGCAGAGAGAGGGCAGGAGGTACATTATACCCTTTTGTGGCTTTTAAAATTTGAGCTATGTCTCACGTCTGTAATCCCAGCATTTGGGAGACTGAGGTGGGAGGATCTCTTGAGGCCAGGAGTTCTAGGCCGCAGTAAGCTATGATAATGCCACTGCACTCCAGTCTGGGTGACAGAATGAGACCCTGTCTCAAACAATAATAATAATAATAAATAAAGCAAATAAAAATTGAAACAAATATGTCATCAGTGACTAGACCAGATTGTGATTTCTTGCAAGTAGTGCTGACTCTCAAAATTGCTTTCAAAGAGTTTTGTTGAAAATTTTGTTTTGTTAATATTGTATTATTGATACTAGTTAGAACTTATATCCGTGTCATCCTATGGCTGTAGTGCATTTTCCCTTCGCTATAGAAATAACTGTTTTTTTGGGATATATCCTAAAAATTTGTCTTGAAAATAAAGCACTTAAATCAGCTAATTTAACCTCTGGGAATTATGTATTTGGCTATTTAGATTCTGCTAATCAAAATCTTATTTAAAAATAATGATTAGGAGGAATATTAGAGGGTCATTAAGAGCATGAACAGGTTTAAGTCCCAGTTCTGCCAGTCACTAGCTTTGCAGCTTTGGGCAAGTAAGCCTAATTTCCTCAGTTTTTGAATGACGACAGTAACAATATCTACTTCATAGGGTTTCTGTGAGTATTAAATACTTTATCAGTTAACACTTACATAGTATGTATTAAGTGCCAGCATTATTCTGCATATTTTACATAAATGAATTGATTTAATCCTCACAGCAACCCTGAATCTACAATTCAGGGTATTATTATTATTATTATGACCATAGATAAGGAAACCAAGGCAGAGAGTTAAAATTTTTATCCAAGGTCCCATAGCTAGTAAGTGGAGGGTGCTGAGTTTCTTCAAAGCAGGCAACAAGTTCCAGACTGCATTCTCTTTACCACCATATCATGCCACATGCTTAACTCACTGACAGACACGTCATAAGCCTTCAATACATTTAAATAATAAAAGTAATATAGGCCAGATACAGGTGCAGTACCTCATGCCTGTAATCCCAGCGCTTTGGGAGGCTGAGGCAGGAGGATTGCTTGAGGCCAGGAATTGAAGACCAACCTGGGCAGCATATTGAGATCCTGTCTCTACAAATAATTTTTAAAAATTAGCTAGGCGTGGTGGTGTGCACCTGTAGTCCCAGCTACTTAGAAGATTAGGCAGGAGGACTGCTTGAACCTACGAGTTTGAGGTTACAGTGAGCTACGATTGCACTACTGCTCTCCAGCCTAGAAAACAATAAGATCCTGTCTGTAAAAAAAATTTTTTTAAGGCAGTATAATAATGTTATTGTATAAAGATTACATATTCATCATAAAAAAGAACAGCTAAACTAAGAAAACTATAGATACCATTGTCAATCTAATCCCTCAGAAAATTAAATATTGGTGATTATATATGCAATTCATATACTTTGAAAAAATAAAGATGGTAACATTTCGTAGCCTATTTTATTCACATATTAATATAACATGAACTTCTTTTTGCTTAATTTAATTTTTGACCTCCTGATTTAATTTA
This sequence comes from Macaca nemestrina, assembly GCF_043159975.1. NCBI lineage: Eukaryota > Metazoa > Chordata > Mammalia > Primates > Cercopithecidae > Macaca > Macaca nemestrina. The sequence goes on along the minus strand of NC_092132.1, from coordinate 132,039,332 downwards.
CAAAATAACAATATACTTCATTACTTGCCATCTTGACTTGGCATTCTTTTTTGGAAGTGGGCTAAGGAATTATTTTGAGTCATTCTTGGGATTGAAAGGCATTTATCAATGTAAGATGTTATGGAGCATAAATTAATAAGTAATTGAAATTCCTACCTATATTCAAGTGTAGAACTCCCATGGAGGAATTCCTTACTGACACTGGCAACAGAGGGAACTCTGGTTCCTAGGATTTTCAGGAGAAAAAGTCAATCACTGACCATAAATTAAAGAGTTTTTTGTTTGTTTTTTACTTCCAACAGACTTTATGGCCAATGCTGGATCTACTTTGAAATGGGCAAAATTTATAGTATTTAAGATAAAGCAGAGTATAAGGATGTAACTGTAAGCAGAGGCAACGATGCATAAGACATGGCTCTTGTTAACTTTGAGCTCCTAATAAAGTTAGCATATGTTGTGGAATAGATGATGCTGACTGCTATAACAGCAATACAAAATGTTCTGAAAACCTCAAAGAAACCCACAGGCTCCCTTAATGAACTCAAACCCTGATCACCCAGTATTGGCATTAAAGAGAAATCTTCACACTCAGGGATGGAAGGCCTTACAACCTCTAGTGTGGTCTACTGGTTTACACCTTCCTTAGGGATCTCTCTCTAATCATTCCTGTCACCCATACAGTACTTCAGTCTGGCCCAAACCTGAATCCATCATTCTTCACTTTATTCCCCAAAGCCTTGCCAGGACCAGGCTCTGATTCTTAAACATGTCTTTCTAAAGGCTTAGAGATCACAAAAAGGAAATAAACACAGAAATAATTACCAACTAGATAGTCTGACTCACTCGATACAGCTTGGTCCTGTAGGCCACCTCATCATCCCAGAATCCTAGAAGAGGAGAAGGAGCTCACAGTTCTACAGAGCTGCCTGACTATACTTCTGGTCTTCTCTGCCCACACACATCCCTGAACTCAGCTTGACTTTTTGAAACCAAGGCCAGGGAAGAAGAAGATGTTCCTTTTTCTCTTTAAATGCCCATTTTCCAGTTTCCCACCTATTATTTGATGACTTTTCCTTTCTAGAGATTTGTAGAGACTCCTCCTTCCACCTGCTGATGTATTTCCTTATTCTGTAGCCCCAAGTTGACAACCACATCAAAATATAATTTATTAAACCAAACATTTATTTTTTATTGTTTAGAGGCAGAGTCTCACTCTGTTGCCCAGGCTGGAGTGCAGTGGCACTATCGTAGCTCACTGCAGCCTCAAACTCCTGGGCTCAATCTATCCTCCCACCTCAGCCTCCCAAGTAGCTTGGACAGCAGGCGTGTGCCACCACAGCCAGCTAATTTTGTTTTTTAATTTTCTGTAAAAACGAGGCCTTGGCCGGGCGCGATGGTTCATGCCTATAATCCCAGCAGTTTGGGAGGCCAAGGCAGGTGGATCACAAGGTCAGGAGTTTGAGACCAACCTGGCCAACATGGTGAAACCCCGTCTCTACTAAAAATACAAAAATTAGCCAGGCGTGGTGGCATGCAACTGTAGTCCTAGGTGCTTGGGAGGCTGAAGCAGAAGAATCGCAAGAACCCGGGAGGCAGAGGTGCAGTGAGCTAAGATCCTGCTACTGCACTCCAGCCTGGATGACAGAGCGAGACTCCGTCTCAAAAAAAACAAAAAAACAAAAAATTAAGCCTCATTGTGTTGCCCAGGCTGGTCTCAAACTCCTGGCCTCAAGTGATCCCCCTACCTCAGCCTTCCAAAACACTGGGACTGCAGGCATGAGCCACCACATCAGCTTAAGCCAAATGTTTTTAGAGAAAATAGAATCAAGACATAATTTGTTTACAGACCTTAAAAATCATGAGCCAAAACATTACTGACATTTTATTGATATCTCCTAAGACTCCAGTTTCCACTTATATATCTTCAGCACCCCTAAGGGATCTTCAAGACCCATAAAATACTCAGACTCACAAGACTACCATGGACCTTACTTATCATCCATATACTTAGAAGGGTCAGGAAGGGCAGCACTGGGCGTTTCCTTTTCAGTGGAGTGGTCCTCACAGCAGTGCATACCACAGTCCAGCAGCTTTCCGTCTCTCTTGCCCCCTCCCATCTCACCAGCTCAGGTACAAGGAAACAGTATCCATACTGGGAAGATTAGGGAGCCATCCTGGTATAGAAGCCTCATGCATCAAGTGTCAATGTGTGTTGTAAAACTACCTTCAGAGGAGCCCAAAGCTATAGCTTCCCACCAGGTAACTGGGTAATTTTTACCACAAGCCATGTTGCCTAATAACACAGTGGACAGTCACCTTATCACATTTCCAAGCAACAGAGCTAGAAAGTTAATCCAAGGTCACACTTGTCTTTAAGAGGAGAAAGGTATTGTTAACGTATTATCCACAACTTTTCAAAAGTATCTTTACAAAGATAATTGTGATCTCAAATTATCTAAAATAAATGGCTTTAAAATAGCTTCATATTCTCCTGGCCTATATCCTTTTTCAAATGTGATACATTTTAGTTTTTCTTCCATTGACTGGTTTTCCTTTTTTGTTAGGTCGAATCAAATATTCGGAACAGGTGTATGATGCCTGTATGGAGACATTTGACTGTCTTCCTCTTGCTGCCCTCTTAAACCAGCAGTTTCTCTGTGTACATGGAGGAATGTCACCTGAAATTACTTCTTTAGATGACATTAGGAAAGTAAGTTATCTTTTATTATTCTCATAGAGTATATTTTTTAAATGTGTTGGGTTTTGTTGTTGTTGTTGTTGATGTTTGCTTTAAGGCAGAGTCTCTCTCTTTCACCCAGGCCGAAGTACAGTGGTGCTGTCTCAGCTCACTGCAACCTCCGCCTCCCTTGTTCAGCCTCCCAAGTAGCTGGATACAGGTGCGCACCAGCACACCTGGCCAGTTTTTGTATTTTTAGTAGGCTAATTTCTGTATTTTTAGTAGAGGCGGGATTTCACCATGTTGGCCAGGCTGGTCTTGAACTCCTGACCTCAAGTGATCTATCTGCCCACTTTGGCCTCCCAAAGTGCTGGGATTACAGGTGTGAGACACTGGGCCCAGCCTAAAATTTGTTTCTTATTGCAGTCAACCAATATATCTTTAGCTGAAATCTTTAAAATATAGATAATCAAAAGTAAGAAAATGGAAGATACCTCTGATTTCATCACCATAACTACCGTTAACATTTTGATATGTATCTACCACAAATTATAATTTTTAGTGAGCTCTATGTTTTTACCAACTAGAAAGCTAACATTCTTATAGTCCTGAAACTTAAAGTATATCACAGTGCAAAAGGAAGCAAACCAGGGTTCTAATCACAGTCCTGCCATTAATTGTGTAACCTTGACCAAATTATTGAACCTCTTTGTCACATTTCTTCTCTATGAAATGAGGAAGTTGGAAAGAATGGTCTGAGGACACTGCCATCTCCGAAATGCATTGGCTTTGACATTTTAGATGATACGGTTTCATTGTTTTACTTGCCTTCCTTGGTGATTATTATTTCCAAGATTCTGTATCTTCATTATGGAAAAAGATGACAAATTTTTATTGTACATAGTCATCTTATCTTCTCTACCTTTGAATTCTTCTACGTGTCTCTCTCTCTCTCTCTTTTTTAATCAAAGTAATGGATACTCATCCTCTTATAGGTACTGAGACTAAAGATTTTTCTGTTTATAAAACTATTTTCTCTGAATGAAAGTCTCCTTAGGGTAAGAGGGTGTACCTATATGTACTGGCTTTTCTCTTGCCTCACTGTCTTTTAAAGAACCAGCATTTCTCTCTTACATAGTAAAATATGAATTTTATGATTCTGAATCAATCATATCAATAAAAAGCTCTTTCACTCAGTAGAAATTTATCTTCTTGGCATTCAGCTATTCTATTACTTTCTCTTGGTTTTTATGCTTTTAACTAAAGCAGCAATGACTAAAGGCTTAAGTTAATAACTCATATTGAAATACCTCAACTGCATAGAATGGAAAGGATAAATGCCCTTACAAAATTAGCATTCTTTAAAATAAAGAAATCTCCACTGGAATGAGGTTTGCAATGAACAGAACCATTGTAAAACATTTCTGCTCTCATGGTAACATTGGCTCACCTAGACAATTAAAATTAATTTTATATAGTCATAGTCTTTCTAAAATTGTATATCTCTATAGTGGTTGATTTCACATTTGAATTAAATTAGTACTCCTTTACGATTAGGATGTAAGAGGGTCCTTTACTACAGTATGGTTAAATGACAGGGATGTTTATAAAAATTTATTGCAGGCCGGGCGCAGTGGCTCAAGCCTGTAATCCCAGCACTTTGGGAGGCCGAGGAGGGCAGATCACCTGTGGTCAGGAGTTCGAGACAAGCCTGACCAACATGGAGAAACCCTGTCTCTACTGAAAATACAAAATTAGCCAGGTGTGGTGGCACATACCTATAATCCCAGCTACTAGGGAGGGTGAGGCAGGAGAATCGCTTGAAGCTGGGAAGCGAAGTTTGCGGTGAGCCGAGATCATGCCATTGTACTCCAGCCTGGGCAACAAGAGCGAAACTCCGTCTCAAAAAAAAAAAGAAAAGAAAAAAAAAATTATTGCAGAAAAATAATAAAAGTTATTGTATCTAAAATTGTTAAATGTTCCTTTTCTTGCAGGAAAATCCTTTAGGGGCACACTGGCTTCTCTCCTAATACATTCTTGTGGGTGGAAGGGGTTTTTCTTTAATGCATACCAATTTCCAAGAGCCCTTTTGCTCTCCTGATTTTTTTCTTTTGGCTTTTGTGTGTCTTCTAGTTAGACAGGTTTACAGAACCTCCCGCCTTTGGACCTGTGTGTGACCTGCTTTGGTCTGATCCCTCAGAGGATTATGGCAATGAGAAGACCTTGGAGCACTATACCCACAACACTGTCCGAGGGTGCTCTTATTTCTTCAGGTAAGCTAGTCCTTGAGATAGAAAATTATGAAAGGAAACTGTAATTCATTTTATCAGATTATTTTTCAGCATTTTATATTTCAGATCTGTGTAGTATAAGCACTTCTGTTTAATTTTTCGATTAATAGGAGGCAAGAAACTTATTTGTTTGGCTTTTTATATTTTCTTAGATATTATGCCCTAAGAAGTGTAATACACGAAACATGATTGGACATCCTGCAGTGCTCTGATATTTTCGTCTGACTCTAAGTGATCTAGACTATTTGTTCCTAAACATTATCTATACACTTTTAAAAAAAAAATCAAAGCTTTCTTGGCTCTTTCCCCAGAGATTCTGATACTAGGTCTGAGAGGAATCCTATTGTGTTTTCAAAAGCTCTCCAACTTTTGTAACCACTAGTGTAGACTAAGATATAAAAAGAACAGGACATTGTGAACTAAGCCCAGTACATTTCCTGGAAGTTGGTGGTTGTTTTAAATTTCACAGGAGCTTTCATTGTGATTAGACACTCAAAAATAGGAAGACAGGCAGGGCTTGGTGGCTCACGCCTATAATCCCAGCTCTTTGGGGTGCCTAGATGGGCAGATCACTTGAGGCCGGGAGTTCAAGACCAGCCTGGCCAACATGGCAAAACCCATCTCTACTAAAAATACAAAAATTAGCCAGATATGGTGGCAACACTCCTGTAATCCCAGCTAATTGGGAGACTGAGGCAAGAGAATCACTTGAACCTGGGAGGTGTAGGTTGCAGTGAGCCAAGATTGTGCCACTATACTCCAGCCTGTGCAACAGAGCAAGACTCTGTCTCAAAAAAAAGAAATACATAGAGAAGTTGGAAATCTAAATTATTTTTAATCCCAGTATTTTATTGTGGCAAATAATATATTTATTTTCCTAAAAATCTCTGTTACTTGGCTAAGATAATGTGTTCATTAAAATACATGCATGCACACACACATGAAACTTTGATTTCACCATTACTTTTAGCATTCTTCTAAACCTTTTTTCTTTAAAAAAATTTAAAAAAAATTTTTGTGAGTACATAGTAGGTATATATATTTATGGGTTATATGAGATATTTTGATACAGTCATACAACATGTAATAATCACATCAAAGTAAATGAGGTATCCATCACCTCAAGCATTTATCCTTTGTGTTACAAACAATCCAATTATACTCTTTTATTTTATTTTTTGTTGTTTTTTTTTTCACTTTGTTTTTGACGGAGTCTTGCTCTGTCGCACAGGCTGGAGTGCAGTGGCGTGATCTCAGCTCACTGCATCCTCTGCTTCCCAGGTTCAAGCAATTCTCCTGCCTTAGCCTCCTGACTACTGGGATCGTAGGCACCCACCACCATGCCTGGCTAATTTTTGTGTTTTTTAGAGATGGCGTTTCACCCATGTTGGCCAGGCTAGTTTGGAACTCCTAACCTCAAGTGATCCACCCACCTCAGCCTCCCAAAGTCCTGGTGTGAGCCACTGTGGCCAGCCTCTTCTAGTTATTTTTAAATGTACAATTAAATTATTATTCACTATAGTGACCCTGTTGTTTAAATCTCACAGTAGCAAATACTAGGTCTTATTCATTCTTTCTGTTTTTTTGTACTCATTAACTATCCCATTTCCCCTCTCACTACCCTTCCCAGCCTCTGGTAACCATCATTCTACTGTAATCTCCATTAGTTCAGTTGTTTTAATTTTTAGCTCCTACAAATAAGTGAGAACATATGAAGTTTGTCTTCCTGTGCCTGGCTTATTTCATTTAACATAATGACCTCTAGTTCCATTCATGTTGTTGCAAATGACAGGATCTCATTCTTTTTTATGGCTGAATAATATTCCATTGTGTATATGTACCACATTTTCTTTGTCCTTTCATCTGTTAATAGACACTTAGGTTGCTTCCAAATCTTGGCTATCGTGAACAGTGCTGCAATAAACATGGAAGTGCAGATGTCTCTTCAATATACTGATTTCCTTTCGTTTATATATATACATAGTAGTGGGATTGCTGAATTATATGGTAGTTCAATTTTTAGTTTTTGGAGGAACCTCTAAACTGTTCTCCATAGTAGTGTACTAAACATTCCCACCAATAGGGTATGAGGGTTCCCTTTTCTCTATGTCCTCACCAGCACTTGTCATTGCCTGTTTTTTGGATAAAAGCCATTTTAACTGGGTGAGATGATATCATAGTTTTGATTGCATTTCTCTGATGATCAGTGATATTGAATACCTTTTCATATACCTGTTTGCCATTTTATGTCTCCTTTTAAGAAATGTCTATTCAGATATTTTGCTCATTTTTAAACTGGATTATTGGATTTTTCGTATTGAATTGTTTGAGCTCCTTACATATTCTGGTTATTAATCCGTTGTCAGATGGATAGTAAACAGTCTTTTTTTTCTTTCTTCTTCTTTTTTTATTTTTTATTTTTATTTTTTTTTGAGACAGGGTCTCTGTTACCCGGGCTGGAGTGCAGTGGCGCCATCACAGCTCACTACAGCCTCAACCTTCTGGGCTCGAGCAGTCCTCTTGCCTCAGCCTCCTGGGTAGCTGGCACTGTAGGCGTATGCCACCATGCCCAGCTGCTTTTTAAATTTTCTGTAGAGACAGAGTCTTGCTGTTTTGCCCAGGCTGATCTCAAAGGCATAGACTCAAGCACCCCTCCCTGGTTGGCCTCCCAAAGTGCTGGGGTTACAGGGATGAGTCCCACCCAGCCAATAACCATTTTTCATTCCTCCATGCCAACTTTTCGAATGACTAATGTGATGAAATCAATTAACTTTTATTTCTTTTTACATTGCTCAAAATAAAGAGCATAATACGTATTCATTGTTGTCAGAATAGAAATTGGTACATTTTCTGTGGACATCAACTTGGCAATATCTCTCAAAGGCATTTGTACATGGCCTTTGATCTAGAAATTCTACTTCTAAAACTTAATCCTGTGGATGTATACTTGATTCTCATTACTTATGGATTTCATATTTGTGAATTCCCCCACTTACTAAGATATATTTGTAACACCCAAATCAGTACTTACAGAGGTGTCATAATCATTCATGGGAATGCAGTGTGCAGTGCAACAAAAAATTTGAGCCACCTCACTCACATGTTCCTAGCTGAGATTGAACAAAATGATGCCCTACCTTCTTTTTGCAGCCCTCATATTGTAAACAGGCATTCTTTTGGGTTTTATTTAGTGAAACATGTTTTATGTTTTTGTGCTTTTCATGAGTGATTTCACTGTTTAGAATCGCCACCAAGTGTAGTGCTGAAGTGCTGCTGTCTCGGGTTCCTAAGCACAAGAAGGCTGTGGTGTGTCTTACAGGGAAAATATGCGAGTGTTAGATATAAGCTTTGTTTAGGCATGAGGTGGTTTTGGCCATGAGTTCGATGTTAATGAATCAACAGTGTAAATGACCTGAAGTATTATTAGACAGAAACACATCTGAAACAAGGTTATGTATTAATTGGTGGGTGAAAATGTTATGACCAGAGGCTCACAGGAACTTTACCCTGTATTTCCCTTAGCAGTAGTGTTTCATTATTTGCTAATTCTGTTTTTGCAGCAACATTATAGAATGTAGCTACTGGGAATAATGAGATAAAAAATTTGACTCACCCAGGACACATGCATGTTCCCAGCTGAGGTTGAACAAAGTGATACTCTGCCTTCTTTTATCCCAGGGATAAATCTCATTTAGCCATGGTGTATAATCCTTTTAGTGTGTTGTTGAATTTGGCTTTCTAGTGTTTTATTGAGGATTAAAAATCTATGTTCATCAAAGATACCTGTACTTTTCTTTCTTCTGGTGTCTTTGGCTTTGGTATCAGAGTGATCCTGGCCTCATAATGTGAGTTTGGAAGAATTCTATCCTCTTCTATTTTTTGGAAGGTTTAAGAAAGATTGGTATTAATTCTTTTTTTAATGATTGATAGAATTAACCCATGAAACCATCTGGTCCTGTGCTTTTCTTTGTTGAGAGCTGTTTGATTACAGATTCAGTCTCCATATTTGCTATTCGTCTGTTTGGGTTTTCTATTTCTTCTTGATTCAGTTTTGGCAGGTTGTATATTTCTAGGACTCTATCCATTTCTTCTAGGTTTTCCAGTGTTTTGGTGTATGGTTATTCGTAATAGTCCCTTATGATCCCTTTTATTTCTGTGGCATCTATTGTAATGTCTCCTCTTTCATTTTTTATTTATTTGAGTATCTCTTTTTTTCTTAGTCTTGCTAGGGGTTTGTCAATTTTGTTTAGTTTTTCAAAAACCAACTCTTAGTTTTGACTTTTTTCTATTGTTTTTCTATTCTCTATTTGATTCATTTCTGCCCTAAACTTTCCTTTCTTCTGCTAACTTTGGGTTTATTTGATTCTCCTTTTTCCAGTTTCTTGAAGTGTAAGATAAGGTTGTTGAATTCAGGTCTTTTTTTTTTTTAAATTGGCATTTGTTACTATAAGCTTTCGTGTAAGTACTGTTTTTGCTCCATCCCATACATTTTGATATGTAATTTTTGTTTTCATTTGTCTTGAGGGTGTTTTTTTTTTTTTTTTTTTTAAATAGGATGTTTTGCTCTGTCACCCAGGCTGAATGCAGTGGCACAGTGATACCTCACTGCAACCTTGAACCCCTGGGCTCAAGCAGTCCTCCTGCCTCAGCCTCCTGAGTAGCTGGGACTACAGGATGTACCACCATACCCAGCTAATTGTTTTTAAAATTTTTAGAGGAGATGAGGCCTTGCTATGTTGCTTAGGCTGGTCTCGAACTCCTGACCTATCTAGAGATAATTTTTAAATTCCTTTTTGATTTCCTCTTTGACACAATAGTTGTTCAAAAGTGTGATGTGTAGTTTCTACATATTTGTGAATTTTCCTATTTTCTTACAGTTATTGATTTTTAGTTTCATTCCATTGTGGTGGGAAAAGATACTTAGGATGATTTATATCTTCTTAAGTTTGTTGATACTTCTTTATGATTATATAGCCAAAAGAATATTCTGTATACACTTGGGAAGAATTGTAGTCTTCTGTTATTTGGCAAAAAGTTTTGTATATGCGTATGAGGTCCATTTGGTCCATAGTATTGTTCAGTTCTGTTGTTTGCTTAATGATTTCTGACTGGATGATTTATCCATTCTGAGAATGATGTATTGAAGTTACTTGCTATTATTATTATTATTATTATTATTATTATTATTATTATTTTGAGTCGGAGTCTTGCTCTCTCGCCCAGGCTGGAGTATAGTGGCACGACCTCGGTTCACTGCAACCTCCGCCTCCTGGGTTCAAGCAATTCTCCTGCCTCAGCCTCCCAAGTAGCTGGGATTACAGGCATGCACCATCATGCCCAGCTAATTTTTGCATTTTTAGTAGAGACGAGGTTTCACCACGTTGGCCAGGCTGGTCTCAAATTCCTGACCTCAGGTGATCCACCCACTTCGGCTTCCCAAAGTGCTGGGATTACAGGTGTGAGCCACCATGCACGTCCTACTTGCTATTATTTTATTACTGTCAATGTCTGCCTTCAGATCTGTTGTTGCTTTATATATTTAGGTGCTTTGATGTTAGGTACATATATATTTATAATGATTATATCTTTCTGTTGTATTGACCCTTTTATCATTATATAATGACTTTTGTTCCCTCTTGTGATGATTTCTGACTTAAAGTCTATTTTGTCTGATAAAAGTTTAGCCACTCATGTTCTCTTTTGGTTACTGTTTGCATGGAATACCTTTCTCTACCCTTTTACTTTCAGCTTATGTGTGTCTTTAAATCTAAAGTGAGTCTTTTGTAGACAGCATATAGTTGGGTCTTGTGCTCATCCATTCACTCATACTATATCTTTTGATTTGGGAGTTAAAGTAATGATTGATTGGTAAGGACTTACTATTACCATTTTGTTGGTTGCTTTCTGTCTGTTTTGTGGTTCTACTATTCCTCTTTTTTTCTCTTTGTGATTCGATTTTTATTTTTGTAGTGGGTTATTTTGGTTCTTTTCTTTTTATCTTTTGTGTATCTACTGTGCTTTTTCATTCATAGGGTTTGCATCAAACATTTTATAGTTATTGTAGTCTGTCTTAAGCTGAGAAGAAATTACCTTCAATGACGTATAGAAACTCTACACTTTACTGCGCATTCACACACCTAATGTAATTAATCTCAGATTTTACTTTATTTTTGAGACAGGGTCTTGCTATGTCACCTAGGCTGGAGTGCATTGGTGCGATCTTGGCTCACTGCAGCCTCTGCTTCCCAGGTTCAAGTGATTCTCCTACCTCAGCCTCCCGAGTAGCTGGGACTACAGGCATACACCACCACACCCAGCTAATTTTTTATATTTTTAGTAGAGATGGGGTTTCAGTATGTTGGCCAGGCTGGCCTCTAACTCCTGGCCTCAAGTGATGTGCCTTCCTCGGCCTCCAGAGTGCTGGAATTACAGGCATGAGCCACCGCGGCCAGCTGCATCTTTTAATTTCTACTTTAACTTCCTTTAGTTGCTCTCATAAGGCTGGTGTAGTCGTGACGAACTCCAGTTTTTGCTTTCTGGAAGAGTCTTTATCTCTCCTTCATTCTTAAAGGGCAATTTTGCTGAGTAAAGTATTCCTGGTTGGCAGGGTTTTTTTTTCTTTCTTTTAGCACTTTGAATATATTGTCTCCCACTTTCCTGGCCTGCAAGGTTTCAGCTGAGAAATTCACTGATAATCTTATCAGTGAATCAGAGATGGGGTTTCACCGTGTTGGCCAGGATGGTCTCGATCTCCTGACCTCATGATCCATCCTCCTCAGCCTCCCAAAGTGCTGGGATTACAGGCGTGAGCCATCGTGCCCAGCCTCAAATGACCTATCTTTTACGTTTGCCATTTCTTTTCTTCTGCCGGAGTCTGCTGTTGAAGCTGTCTCTTGAGCTTTTCAGTTGACTCATTGTGTTCTTCAGCTGCAGGATTTCTATTTGCTTCTTTTTATGGTTTCTGTTTCTTTATTAAACATCTCTTTTTATTCATTTATTGCTTTCCTTTCCTGATTTTGTTTAGTTATAGTTCATTGAGCTTCTTTAAGATGATTATTTTGGATTCTTTGTTATACAATTCATACATCTGTATTTATTTTGGGCCAGTTACTAGAGCTTTATTAGTTTCCTTTGGTGATGTCATTTTTGCCTGGTTCTTTATAATTCATATAGCCTTGCAGTGGAGTCTATGCATTTGAAGGAGCAGGGGCCTTCCAGTTTTTATGGACTAGTTCGTCAAGTAAATACCTTCTCCTATTGAGTCCCTGGATTGATGGGATTGCCTGTGGTATTGTGATTAAGCAGGGCTGAAGCTAGCTTATGGGGCTACATTAGGGTTCACAGTCAGTGGGCCTGCCACTAGGGGCATGGACAAGTATGTCCCATGGATGGGGAGAGCTGTTTCTGGAACTCAATAGGGTGGGACCCAAGCCGGGCCACAGGCTGGTTTGGGTTTATGTTTGGGTCCAATCAGCAGCCTTTTACCAGAGGAATGCACAGGCATGATTTCCACAAGGTCCCTGTTAAGACAGGACTTCCTCTTGGCCATAGTAGAGCACAGCTGGAGCCAGGTCAGAGTGCTGCTTTGAGTTTGCAGTTGGGTCTGGTTGGTTGATCTGTTACTAGGGGCATCAATAGACATGGTTCCTTCCCAGGATGGATGAGGTTGGTGGTAGGGCTGCAGACAAGTAGGACTGGAGCCAAGTTTACGAGGGATGGGCTGATTCTGGGTCTGTAGCTGAAAGGTCAGTGGGCCTACCTTCTCAAAGCAGCTGTTCCTAGTCTTGGGCTCCACCAAGGTTTCATAACCACCTACCTCAACCCCAAGGTTCTCATAGTGGCACTTATGGTCATGGATGGCTTCCAAACTATTGTTTCTGTAGGAGGACCAGGGCTGGGGACATTCTCTTTTGCCATCTTGCTGACGTGACCTACAATCTACTTTAAAAGTAAATTTTTTCTAATGAGCATAAGGAGAAACAAAGATTTTTAAAATAAACTAAATAATTAATGCCTAAGTAATTCCAGGTTAACTTTGTATACTCCAGTTCTTCCTATCAGGTATTTGTCATTCAGAGAGGTAATAGTAAGACAAGAATATTTTAGGTGTATATGAGAATATTGTATCTTTTTTTAGAATATGGTTGGCTAAAATATTTACATCTACTCCTAAAATATTCCTGCATAAGCTTGCAGTGAGCCGAGATTGCGCCACAGCACTTCAGCCTGGGCAACAGAGCAAGACTCCATCTCAAAAAAATATATATATATATTCCTGCATAAAATTATCTTGGTGTTGATATTACCTGTGAAGCTGTAAGTACATTCTTTTATTTTTCTAACAATTTGACAATTTGACAATTGAAGAAAGTATGTGTTGAATTTTTAGCACCTACTACATATACACACACACTACTGTTGCACTTTTTAATATCAAGACACTGATAAAAGTTTTTGGTGTTATATTATTATCATTATGGATTAAGACAAAAATTAAAAGATGGGATGGAGGAGCTCTTGCTATTGTAGGATTATCTATTGTCTTCATGTTTGATCTGTAGTGAGGTATACTAGTGAAATAGAAAAACAGAATGATGAGTACTAATGTATTCATAACATTTCAGTAGTGTGTAATACTTGTAATTTTGAAACAAAATCAGCTGATATCACATTGACTTTTCTCCATCTTCCTATTTAAAAAATTGTTTTAATTCTGGATTTATGTTTTCTAATTTTCTTTTCCAGTTACCCTGCAGTTTGTGAATTTTTGCAGAACAATAATTTATTATCAATTATCAGAGCCCATGAAGCCCAAGATGCTGGGTAAGTCACATTAAAATTGTATCAAATATCACTGCAGAGTCTTTGCATTTAATATGAAGACAGACGGGCTTTCATCTCTTTTTCAGGTATCGAATGTACAGGAAGAGCCAAGCAACAGGCTTTCCATCACTTATTACAATTTTCTCTGCCCCCAATTACCTAGATGTCTATAACAATAAAGGTAAAGGAGTCCAGCAATATTTGAGTTTGAATTTATGAGTAAACGTGAGCTCTGGTTTAATTGTATGTATGTATGTGTGTTTGTTTCATTTTAAAATATAAACTTGAAATAAGAAAAAAAGGGGTCTTAGTTGAAACAAAGGCCAAGAAATTTAGAATTTATGCTGCTGCTTGGTCTTTATCTCCTAAGGATTACTGGCTTCTTTGTGAGTATAAATAATGATCATAATAGGTCAGATTGATACTACAGAATCAAAGTATAAGAAGAATAAATTGCTTCAGGCTCATGTTAGAATAGTTAGCATAAATTACTGGTTTTGGTGAATTTTATGTATTTATAACAGTATCTCAGAGTCATAGGTATTTTAATATTTGTGAATTGTTAAACTATTTTCGTTTTTCTTGAGATATGATCTAGGTAGAGTGACCTAGTGTACAAAGTCAAAAAAAAAAAAAAAACTTCATTTTTAGTTTAAGCCCTGCCAGAAACTAATACTGTGACTTTGGGTGAGTCACGTTATCTTTCTAATCTTCAGTTTCCCATATGAAAAAAGAAGAATGGATATATACATGCCTTTTGTTCCAGAAATTTTATTTCTAAGACTTTATCCTGTTAAAGTCTTTTTTTTTAATTTAAAACTTTTATGATTAATAGTTTATAAGTTTTCTATCGAAGCCGTGGTCCTCCTAAAAAAACCTTCATATTTCTGTAACTATTTTGTTGTTTATAAAGTATGACTATAAATTAATAGGACTTTGAAAATGAACATGCCAGAACGAACATATCCAAATGAGTATTGTCCCTTCAAAGTAGTTACCTTGGGAGGCTACACACCTATTCCAACAATGCTGTCCTTGTTCAAAAACATTTTTGGAACTCCTCTTTTGGCATTGCCTTCAGAGTCTGCGACACATTCTTTTGATTATCCTCAATGATGGGAAATCTTCGTCCTTTGAGGGTGGATTTGATTTTTGGACAGCCAAAAGTCATTCGGAGTCAAGACTGATAAATAAGGTGAGTGATCAAGCTAGATGATACCATTTGGGGTCAGAAACAAGGTATGATTATAAGGTAATGAGACTGGTTTTTCTCGTGTTGCTGATACAGTGGCTCTGGAGGCACTTCCAAAAGAGGAGTTCCAAAAACGTTTTGAGTAATGGCAGCATCTCTGGATTAATTGTATGGTAAGGCAGTAAGTTGTGCTGAAAAGAACACAAAGCAAGGAGTCAGTCTAGTACTGCTTCACTTTTAAGTGTGTCACATTTAACAAGGTACTTCTCTGAGCCTCATCTTTAAAATACCTGTCATATAGGGTTGTTGAAGATAAGTTGGAATAAGGAAAATGGATCTTAAAGTGTTGTTCAAAATATAAATTACTATAATAATACAGATTTTACTGTTATTGTACCTGATGTGATGATATCAAAGGACCACACTCATCTGATACAAAGGTCTGGTGTGTTTGTAGCTGGTGGTTTCTTAAGTCTCATTACTTTATAGTTATACCTTGTATATGCAGTTGGGGAGATAAGTTTCAAAGATGGCCAAAATATAATTAATATTTACTCTGTTTAAAAGTAAACTGTGGAATGGCACATCTCATTTAAATCTGATTTGGGTCAGTCATTTTAGTTTGTCCTCCAGTGACTTGTCTATTTTAAAAAGCATGTCTTTGACTTAAGTTCTGTCCTAGCCTTATGTTTTCATTTACGTTAACATTCTTCTCTGAGCCTGATCTGTCCTACAATGCTCTGCTTCTCCCTAAGTTATTTCCTTTTTCCTGATATTTCCAGTATATTAGCAACTTAGGTTTTTATTCTTATTTATTCTCTTGTCAATGGTGTGGACTATTTGTGTTGTTAAACGTCTTCAAGGACTGTTAGTGGCCCTAGATCTCCTATTTGTAATGAAGGCGTTCCTTTCTCACTTTCTTTTTTAACTTCATCAGAAAGAGTATCTGTTGATACTCTTGACTTGCTGGGCTTGACTTCCTGGGCTCAAGTGATCCTCCCACTTCAGCCTCTCAACTAGCTGGGACCACAGGTGCATGCCACCACACCTGGCTAATTTTTAAATATTTTTTTATAGTGATAGGGTCTCATTATGTTGCCCAGGCTGGTCTCAAACTCCTGAACTTAAGCAATCCTCCTGCCTCTGCCTCCCAAAGTGCTGGTATTACAGGTGTGTGCCACCACACCTGCCCTCTTTCATATATATATATATATATGAAATATATATATATATATATATATATTTTTTTTTTTTTTTTTCCCCAGAGACAGAGTCTCGCTCTGTTGCCCACGCTAGAGTGCAGTGGTGCGGTCTTGGCTCACTGCAACCTCTGCCTCCGGGGTTCAAGCAATTGTCCCACCTCAGCCTCCCGAGTAGCTGGGACTACAGGTGCATATCGCCATGCCTGGCTAATTTTTTGTATTTTAGTAGAGACGGGGTTTCACCACATTGCCCAGGCTGGGCTCGATCTCCTGAGCTTAGGCAATCCGCCCGCGTCAGCCCCCCAAAGTGCTAGGAGTACTCATATTCTTTAGACTTCTTGGTATCTACAGGTATTTCTTAGTTCCACTGGTTACACAAAAGACCTATAATCATGATTTTTAAAGATTCTTCTTGTTTTCTTCTGTCCACTGGGAACACAACCAAAGGCAGTTTTGTTTTTGTTTTTGTTTTTTTGAGACAGAGTCTCGCTCTGTCGCCCAGGCTGGAGTGCAGTGACGCACCGTCTCTGCTCACTGCAAGCTCCGCCTCCCGGGTTCATGCCATTCTCCTGCCTCAGCCTCCTGAGTAGCTGGGACTACAGGCGCCCGCCACCTCGCCCAGCTAATTTTTTGTATTATTTTTAGTAGAGACGGGGTTTCACTGTGTTAGCCAGGATGGTCTCGATCTCCTGACCTCGTGATCCGCCTGCCTCGGCCTCCCAAAGTGCTGGGATTACAGGCGTGAGCCACCGCGCCCGGCCCCAAAAGCAGTTTTATAAACTCTTGTTTCCAGTCATTCACTGTTGAGACTCACCTCCCACTTCTTTTTCCTGTGTAGAAATTGAGGGAGTTGTTGAATAATGATATATGACGTATTTACCTAAACTAAATAAATACATACACGTGAAAATAATGGAACGTGTGCATCATAGCCAGTGTTAGGCTTTTTAAGAGCTAGAGATTATATTTTAATTTATTTTCTTAATAATCTATGATGTGCATTTTAGACATTCAATAACAAATTTTAAGAACACTAGATTGTCCTATAACAAAGAAACAGAAACGAGGACGTGACCTATATCTGTCATTTCTAGAGAACTGTTACACCCTATTTTATTTCATGACCATGGAATAATTAAGAGAATAGTGCAAACAACATTGCTGGTGATAGAGGCTAAGGAATTGGATTTTAAGACTTTCAAAATATAAAGAAAATCAGTTTGGCATCAAAGTATGTGTGCAACTATCTGAACGGTTAATATTAAACATAGTATGCTGGCCATATACTGCTGTGTATTGGAGAAATCGGCAATTTTAAAATCCACTATATTGAATACAGAGATGATTTAATCTAATTTTGAACATTTAATTGTAAATTGCTCCAAGTTTGCCTTTTGTATCTTCCAGTATGAGTTGGTAACTGCACTATATAAACTCCCAGAGAGTGTATACAATATTTTTTTTTTTTTTTTTTTTTTTTTTTGAGACGGAGTCTCGCTCTGTAGCCCAGGCTGGAGTGCAGTGGCCGGATCTCAGCTCACTGCAAGCTCCGCCTCCCGGGTTCACGCCATTCTCCGGCCTCAGCCTCCCGAGTAGCTGGGACTACAGGCGCCCGCCACCTCGCCCGGCTATTTTTTGTATTTCTTAGTAGAGACGGGGTTTCACCGTGTTAGCCAGGATGGTCTCGATCTCCTGACCTCGTGATCCGCCCATCTCGGCCTCCCAAAGTGCTGGGATTACAGGCTTGAGCCACCGCGCCCGGCCTACAATATTTAACTCAGGCTAATGACTAGCAAAACAGGCTGTGGCCGTTTAATGAGTGATATTTGCCTTCAAAGGAGAGTTGTAATTATAACCATTTGGCCTATAAAAGGAAATTGTGGGGAAATTTTCCTCGTGGATCTTGAGGGTTATATAGATAGTTACTGTGCAGTGACTCCAAAGTTTCAGTTTCTTTTGTACTTTTATTATATGAGCTCTTCAGGTGACTTTGTTCCTTGGAATAACTCTTAAGAGAATGAACTAAATAAAAGGCTTTAAAATTTTCCATCTGCGCTTTACCTAGTCAAGTCCTGACTTTACAAATGGAAAGTTCTCGAATTCTGTGTAGCAGGTACACAGCTGTACAAAGCATATCAGTTGCCATGCCATGTTCCTCTGTGCCAGATTTTCTTGCTTTTTTCCTTTTTAGCTGCTGTGTTGAAATATGAAAACAATGTCATGAATATCAGGCAGTTTAATTGTTCTCCACACCCCTACTGGCTTCCAAACTTTATGGATGTTTTCACATGGTCTTTGCCTTTTGTTGGGGAAAAAGGTAAGAGAACTAAAGCATGTGTCTCGTCAGTTGTTTGGTGACTGAGCACACCTTATATTTGCATGAGTCCCCACAAGGTTCAGAAATGTTTTCTAATTTTGTTTGTTCTCTACTTAGATTTTTTTTTTTTTTTTTTTTTTTTTTTTTTTTTTTGAGACAGAGTCTCGCTCTGTCACCCAGGCTGGAGTGCAGTGGCACAATCTTGGCTAACTACAACCTCCACCTCCTGGGTTCAAGCGATTCTCCTGCCTCAGCCTCCCGAGGAGCTGGGATTATAGGCATGTGCCCCTGCGCCCGGCTAATTTTTGTATTTTAGTAGATACAGGGTTTCACCATATTGGCCAGGCTGGTCTCAAACTCCTGACCTCAAGTGATCCGCTCTCCTCAGCCTCCCAAAGTGCTGGGATTACAGGTGTGAGCCACTGTGCCCAGCCTCTACATAGATTTGTAAATGGCATGTAATTGGTTCTTAAATTTTCATACATTATGGTTTTCTTACTGTAAATATCAATTTAAAGTAGCTGACCTACTATGATCAAGATGATAAAACAACATAGTTACTTGTCATTGCCTCAGATTTCTTCACTACTGAAGAGATTTAAACAGAATTTATTGTCCTTACAATTTTATTTGTACAACTACTCACATAAGCTAAGCCTGTTGGATGTAGGCCTGTTGGCTTAACTTTGTAAAATGGGAAAAAATTTTATCATGTGTGTATCAGTATGGGAAGAAGCTCTGAACAGCAACTCAGTAAAATCAAGTAGTTATGCAATAGATCTTCAAAGACTCCAAACTTGTACCGGAGCAAGTAATCTACCCAAATTCTTTTTAAATCTGAAAGTTTACGTTTATGCTACTTTTTATAGCTATCGTTACTAACATAATGATAAATAATTTTTGTTCATGCTTACTTAACGTGTGTTTATTTAGATATACACATTATTTTAGAGAAAATACCTCATTAATTGCATACATTTTGGATTATTTTGTTTTACGTAGTCACAGAGATGCTGGTAAATGTGCTCAACATATGCTCTGATGACGAACTGATTTCTGATGATGAAGCGGAAGGTAAAGTTTTCCTCCTCTAAACTAAAACTAGGGAGAGGTTCGGTTTTGGTTTTAGTTGTTTTAGTTTATTTTGAATGATTTTCTTTGTCATATTAAAAATAAATTTAGTTCATTGTGGAAAAATAAAATTTGAAAAATACGAGAAACCATAAATAAGGAAAAAAAGTCACCCATAATCCCATCATCTTATAGATATCCACAGTTAACATCTTAATGTATACTGTGTTAGCTGTCTGTTATCTCTGCACATTGCTTTCCTCTGTTTTTTTTCTTTTTAATGAGAATGAGGTCATGTAATAAGATCTAGTACACTTACTGTTTTTGTGGAGTTTCTTGTAGACTAATTTCTAATGGATCTGTAGTTGTCCATGCTGATCAATGTTTTATCTAATCCCAGTGGTGTTAGATATTGGAGGTTTTCCAAAGTTTTTGCTGACAAAACCCATATAGTTTTGAAAATTTGTATAGATAAAAATGTACACATTCTATTAACCAATATTTATTACATGGTTGATATATACCAAGTACTGTACTGTTTAGGTCCTTGCTCTCAATAAGCTTATTTGCTAGTGCAGGGAGGAAAAACAGTAAATAAATATGTCAGATGAAAGGAAGTAAAGCAATATTAGAAAATCAAGAATAACACTCCTTATTTCCATAGGATGAATTTCTAGAAATTGAATGTCTGTGTCAATTAGTACTTAAAATTTCAATTCTGATACAGATAGAAATTTCTGATACAGCCTCTAGAAAGGCTGTACCACTTTACATTTTGCAGGGTGTATAGTCACAGTGCGGTCTCCAATACTCTTTATGATACTCGTTATAGTCTGGTGTTATTAAGTTTTTAATTAAAACTTTATATTTTTATGAGACTAATGGACAGTTTTTTCTTGTGTTTATTGGTCATGTTTATCTCTCTTTTGTGACTTGTCAATTCATATCTTGTATCCTTTTTTTTTTTTTTTTGAGACAGAGTGTTGTTCTGTCACCCAGGATGGAGTGCAGTGGCGCGATCTTGGCTCACTGCAATCTTCACCTCCCGGGTTCAAGTGATTCTCCTGCCTCAGCCTTGTAAGTAGCTGGGATTACAGGCGCGTGCCACCACGACCAGCTAATTTTTGTATTTTTAGTATAGATGGGGTTTCACCATGTTGCCCGGGCTAGTCTCGAACTCCTGAGCTCAAAGTGGTCTGCCTGCCTGGGTCTCCCAAAGTGCTGGGATTACAGACATGAGCCACCACGCCCAACCCCATTTTGTTTTTTTTTCTTATTGGCGTGTGAGGAATCCTTTTATTCAGTAACATTTTATTATATATGTAGCCAAGTACTTTTTTCCTAGTGTGCTGTGGGAGGTTTGATTGTAAAGGTAGGTCCTGACTTGTCTGAGAATGCAAGAGATTCTGGAAAAGTGGTGGTTACCCAAGCACAAACCGGCCTCATCCTATCCAGGCTCTGTGCTAAGTTGGTTCCCTTAACTGTGAGGATAAACCATCTCCATCATGGAGAAAACAGAATTCCCTTTGGGAATCTAGAGGAAATTACCGTACACTCTCATGCTTCAGGTTCTGCACTGAAAATCAACAGCATATGGAAGATAGCTTGCGAGTGTATTTATTTATGGTATAGGAGATCACTATAAGGAACCAGTTCTTCTTGAGGAAGTAGTGCAGCCAAGTGAAAAACAAAAGAAAAACCGAATATCCCCTTGAGCAACATGGTGAAACCCCGTCTCTACTGAAAACGCAGAAATCAGCCAGATGTGGTGGCGAGTGCCTCTGGTCCCAGCTACTTGGGGGCGTGAGGTGGGAGGATTACTTGAACCTGAGAGGCAGAGGTTGCAGTGAGCCGAGATCTTGCCACTGCACTCTAGCCTGGCAACAGAGGAAGACCCTGTTTCAAAAAAACAAACGAACAAACAAAAACACATGTATTTCCTATTCTTTACCACCACAAACATAAAAATAAATAAATAAATAAAAAGGAAGAATGGGCCGGGCACAGTGGCTCACGCCTGTAATCCCAGCACTCTGGGAGGCCGAGGCAGGTGGATCATGAGGTCAAGAGATCGAGACCATCCTTGCCAATGTGGTGAAACCCCATCTCTACTAAAAACACAAAATTTAGCTGGATGTGGCGGCGCACGTCTGTAGTCCCAGCTACTCAGGAGGCTGAGGTAGGAGAATTGCTTGAACCTGAGAGGTGGAGGTTGCAGTGAGCCAAGATCGCACCACTGCACTCCAGCCTGGCGACAGAGCAAGACTCCATCTCAAAAAAAAAAACAAAAAAGAAAAAAAGGGAAGAATGATTATATCCCCTGAAAAAGAAGCTGTGAAGCTGTAGAATCCATTAAACAAAAAAACATGCTATTCCTACAAAGAGATTTGTTAACTGTTCTGTCCTCCGTTTTTGTTCCTTGTTTTTGCCATCATTTATTCCACAAATTATATCTTTATTTAATGTTATTTTCATGATGTATGGGGGTAGAAAATGTTGGATGCTCATAGATGTGAATTAATGTAAAACCATAAACTTTTAAGAAATGGAAGAAACTACTGACAAAATAAATTTGTAATTTAATGTTGCATCATGATTCCAAGGATATCTCTTAGGAGCTGGTAAAGATAATAGCCTGTTTCTCTCATTGCATTTCACTTTGATTTTTTTTTTCTCTTTTCCATGTAAACATAAATTTCTCTTCTCATATTTCTGTCTTCATCTCCTTGTTTCTTGGTGTCTCTTCTCCCTGAAGATCACTACATTCCAAGCTATCAGAAAGGTATCCGACTAAACTGTGCTAAGAGCTTAATGCTTACTCTCTGTCCCACCACAGTTGTCTATTGGTTAGACTTTTAAAATTGGTAGTTAAATAATTTCAGAAAGGCTCTCCATCCTCCCCTTCAGTTTTAATGTGTATGTTTTCTCTGGACCTCTTGCATGATCCGGCAGGGTGTTGAGGGTTGGATGTGAGGAAGGAGAGGCCATGTTTCTTTTTCTGACTTTTGACTGTAGATACCTGGTGCATGCTGGACCTTGGCTTCTCATTTGTGGGCTATTTTCAGAATCCTAGATAAGAAAAAGCCATAAAGTCTCGCGTTAACTTTTTCTGTTGTTGCTTTTTAAAATAGTGCACGGTTGTAAGTAGTATTGTGAGGCAATAATTCACTAATGTAAGTGAAGATTATAGAATGAAAGCAGCACTCACTAAGTTCAGGAGAGCTAGCTGGGTGTTGTGTTTACGTACAGAAGACAGCTGCTGGAATGATCACTTGCCATTTGGCAGGCCAAACCCCGCACCCTAAGGTGGCCCACAGCATTGTCAAAAGACATCTTTGCTGTAGCAGCTTTCTTGGTGAGGTTTGTTTATGTATGTGTGTGTTTCATTCTTTGCTGTGTTCTACGTTTCACAACCACAAATAAGTTCCCACCTCTCATAGATCCACCCAGTCTGTCTCTTTTGTGGCCTCTCATTTTTACTTCATCTTTTTATCTTCTGGGTCATTTTTTCTCTTGCTCCTTAGAACTTCCTGAGATTTTTGTTTGTTTAAACAAACTTAAGCCTTCATTTCTGTTTTTTAAAAACAATTGTTTCTTTAACTTAAGACACTTCATCCTGAATTTTTTAAAGGCAGCCTATTAACACATCCCTTTAACTTACTTATTCTTTGTATTCTCTAAGGAAGCACTACAGTTCGTAAGGAGATCATCAGGAGTAAGATCAGAGCCATTGGGAAGATGGCACGGGTCTTTTCAATTCTTCGGTAAGGATGTCTGTCATTACAGTGTGGATTAAAGGCATTTTGAGAGTAAATTAGACATCGAATTCAGAACAGTTTTTTTAGAATTGGAATTTAGTATTGAAACTGCAGGTCTTTAGGTCGAGTGCAGATTGAATGAACATGTTAAAGCGACTAAAAATGTTCCATCAAACATTCAATTTGTTAGTAGCTTAGATGTAGTGAATGTAGTGGTTTAGTGTGGACTTTCCAACCAGATTGCCTGTGTTCAAATTCTGGCTCTACCTCTTATCTGTGTGATCTTGGGTTTCATCTCTGTGCCTTAGTTTCCTTGCCTGTAAAGCAGAAATAATAATAGGCCCTAACGCACAGGTTGTTAGGTGTATTAAATGGGATAAAATATGGGAAATGTTAGAACAGTGCCTGGCTGTTAAGTGCTTCTAATTGAAAAACAAGAACTGGCTGATTGTTTAAAATGAAAATATTTGCGGAAAACATCCCTTTCTTTGAGTCAGGGAAGGGTTAGGAGGTAGGAGAACCTATCTTCCATCTCTGCTCTCTTCACTTCCTTCAATATCTTTGAGTTGCTGAATGGAGGGTTCCCTGGCATTAACCCAGGGCTTTGGTCTTCCTTTGCAGGCAAGAAAGTGAGAGTGTGCTGACTCTCAAGGGCCTGACTCCCACAGGCACGCTCCCTCTGGGTGTCCTCTCAGGAGGCAAGCAGACTATCGAGACGGGTGAGTATGAGAGCTCTCCTCCATGGAAGGTGTGCTCCCGTAACCTAACAGTCAGCACACACTTACAAACGGGGGCTTTCCTCAGTAAATGCCACGAGAGCAGTTGGTTATACCATAAGCGGGGAAATGAATCTTCACCCCTACTTCCCTCCATACAGAAAACCTAAATCAGAATGGCTTATTATAACTTCAGTGTGAGAAAGCAGGATAGTAAAACGAGAAGAAAATATGGAGAGTAAACACTGGGGTAGGCAGAGTCTTTAAGTAGGACACAAAAAGTACTAACCTTAAAAAGCCAGTTGAATTTCATTAAAATCAAGAACTTCTCTTCTTAAAAATACATGATTAAGAGAGGAAAAAGGCAAGACACAAAATGGGAGAAAATTTTTGCAATACACATGTCTCACAAAGCCCTTGTGTCCAGAACATATAAAGAACTATAAATCAATAGGAAAAAACAAATTTCAAAAATGGTCAGAAGCTTTAAACAGGCACTTCACAAAAGAGGATATCAAAGTGGCCAATAGACCCGGTGCAGTGGCTCATGCCTGTAATCCCAGCATTTTGGGAGGCCAAGGCAGGCGGATCACCTGAGGTCAGGAGTTCGAGACCAGCCTGGCCAACATGGTGAAACTCCATCTCTACTAAAAATACAAAAATTAGCCAGGTGTGGTGGTGGGCACCTGTGATCCCAGCTACTCGGATGACTCAGGCAGGAGAATTGCTTGAACCCGGGAGGCGGAGGTTGCAGTGAGCTGAGATCACGCCACTGCACTCCAGCCTGGGTGGCAGAGTGAGACTCCATCTCAAAAAAAATCAGTGGCCAATAAACATATGAAAAGATCAGCTGGGCGTGGTGGCTCTCGCCTGTAATCCCAGCACTTTGGGAGGCCAAGGCGAGTGGATCACGAGGTCAGGAGATGGAGACCATCCTGGCTAATACAGTGAAACCTCGTCTTTACTGAAAATATAAAAAATTAGCCGGGCTTGGTAGCGGGCGCCTGTAGTCCCAGCTACTCAGGAGGCTGAGGCAGGAGAATGGCGTGAACCCAGGATGCGGAGCTTGCAGTGAACAGAGATCGCGCCGCTGCACTCCAGCCTGGGCGACAGAGCAAGACTCTGTCTCAAAAAAAAAAAAAAAAAAAAAGAAAAGAAAAGATGTTAATATTATTATAGTTTTCAATCTAGGTAGTAGACGTTAAAACCACAGTGAGGGCTGGGAGCAGTGGCTCACGCCTATAATCCCAGCACTTTGGGAGGCTGAGGCAAGCAGATCTTTTGAGGCCAGGAGTTCAAGAACAGCCTGGCCAACCCAGCAAAAGCCCACCTCTCCTAAAAATACAAAAATTAGCTGAGCATGGTGGTATACTCCTGTAATCCCAGCTACTCAGGAGGCTGAGGCACTAGAATCACTGGAACCCGGGAGGTGGAGGTTGCAGCAAGCCGAGATCACGCCAAGACTCTGTTTCAAAAAAAAAAACACGAAGCACCGCAGTGAGGTACCATTACATACCCACTAGAACAGCTAAAAATTAAAAGTTTGGACCAGGGCGTGGTGACTCACACCTGTTATCCCAGCACTTTGGGAGGCTGAGGTGGGAGGATCACTTGAGGCCAGGAGTTCGAGGCTGTAGTACGCTATGATTGTGCCACTGCACTCCAGTCTGCAGTCTGGGCAACAGAGCGAGACCCTGTCTCCAAAAAAAAAAAAAAAGTCTGACAATACCAAGTATTGTATTGGTGTGTTTGTGGAGAACTAGAACTAGGTATGTTGCTGAAGTGCTTGTAAATTGATTCAAGCACTTTAGAAAACTGTTGGGCAGTAAAGCTAAATGTACATCTACCCTGTAACCCAGCAGTTCCACACCTGGTATATATCCAAGAGAAACTGGATGTGTTCACCAAAGGTTATGCTGGGAATGTTCACTGTAGCTTTATTCATAATAGCTCAAAGCTGGAAACAACCCAAATGTCCATCAATGGTAGACTACATAAATAAATTGTATTCTAAAATATAAATAAACTGTATTCTATTTATACAATGGAATAATACTCAGCAATAAAAAATAGCACATTATGGACACATGCTACAACATGGTTAAATCTCATAAACATTACAGTAAACTGCAAGAGCCAGACACAAAAGAGCACAGACTGTCTGATTTATATAACATTTAAGAACCGTTAGACTAATCAGTGATAATAAAGTCAGAATGTCACTTTCTCTGGTGGGAGAATATTGTCCCAGAAGGGCACAGGGAACATCTGGAGTGCTAGGAATGTTCTGTATCCCTATCATGGTGGTAGTTAGACATGTGTATAAATAGGTTAGAATGTATCGAGCTGTACACTTCAGATTTGTGCACATGCTATGCCTCGTGTATATTTTGTACCTTAAAACAGTTTGAGAGGGTTGCAGTTTCTCAATCAGAGAGGGAGTTTGCCTCTTTCTGTGCAGCCATATTCTATTCCAGTGCCAAAATCACCTCTTCAATCAGAGTACCAATTCTGAAATTTACCCAGGAGCCGACTTCTTAGGAAAGGGCTTTCTGGAATCCTGGAATGAAAAGATGGGTGTTTGTGAGAATAAACATACAAAGGGAAGAGACAGGAGATCACCTTACTGGGTGACTGACACTAGGTATGAAAATTGGTGTTGGCCGGGCACGGTGGCTCAAACCTGTAATCCCAGCACTTTGGGAGGCCGAGACAGGCAGATCACGAGGTCAGGAGATCGAGACCATCCTGGCTAACACGGTGAAACCCCGTCTCTACTAAAAAACACAAAAAAATTAGCCGGGCGAGGTGGTGGGCACCTGTAGTCCCAGCTACTCGGGAGGCTGAGGCAGGAGAATGGCGTGAACCCGGGAGGCGGAGCTTGCAGTGAGCCGAGATCACGCCACTGCACTCCAGCCTGGGTGACAGAGCGAGACTCCGTCTCCAAAAAAAAAAAAAAAGAAAATTGGTGTTGAAGCATTAATATCTTAAACTAAAGTTTCACTGCTTTTTTTTGCTCCCCTTGTTTTGTTGAATTGTTTCTACTTAAGTGTTTTTTCCCACATCATCCTTCATCTGGCCTTTTTTCTTTTTTCTTTTTTTCCCAAGAGACAGAGTTGCCCAGGCTAGAATGCAATGGCTATTTACAGGTGCTGTCATAGCTCACGGCAGTACCCAGTTCCTGGGCTCAAGCAATCCCCCTGCCTCACCTACTTGAGTGACTGGGACTATAGGCATTTGCCACTGTGCCTGGCCATCCTGCCATTTATAGGAGTCCTTTTTCTTTTGTAGAAATTTCATTGCTATTGACTAATAGGGACAAACCCTTTTTTTTTTCTCTTTTTGGAGACAGAATCTTGGTCTGTTGCCTAGGCTGGAGTGCAGTGGCACGATCTTGCCTCACTGCAACCTCCGCCTCCTGGGTTCAAGCAATTCTCCTGCCTCAGCCTCCCAAGTAGTTGGAACTACAGGCGCATGCTGCCATACCCAGATAATTTTTTGTATTTTAGTAGAGACAGAGTTTCACCATGTTGCCCAGGCTGGTCTCAAACTCCTGAGGTCAGGCAATCCGCCCGCCTCAGCCTCCCAAAGTGCTAGGATTACAGGCGTGAGCCACCACGCCCAGCCGTTTTTTTCTTTTTATAAAATTCAATTCCTCCTTCTCTTTCAAATTGAATTCTGAAATATTAAAGTTCAGCTATTTAGAAGAAAGTCTGAACATTTTCTCTTTGGAAGTATAGTTTATTTTCCTAGTTCCTTTAGTTTCACAGAAAGTATCAGTAAACTATTTCCAGTTGAATATTTTTCTCAAATAAATGTGCAGGGTTTTTTTGTAAGCAGAATATGTTCCCACCATTGTTTTGCTTGGTAATTAGTCATCTGAGATATTCCGAGAGCAACTCTGATAACAAAGATATCTTAGAGGAATAGGCAGTAACATGAGTAAAGAGAAAAAAAGGAATGTCCTATAGCATCCTTATGTGAACATTATGCAATTGTGCTGACCAACAAAATTGTTGTTTTAATCGAAACCAACTTTGTCTAAACCTTGAGAAAGCAAATCTTCAAATCAGGGCTGAGCAACAGAATTATATAGCTATGTTATTTGGAAATTTGTTTCTAATTCTTGGTCATCTTTTGGGCTCAGCCCCAATGTATGAGTTGAATATAAGTGTTTTAATCAAGATAGGACCATTTATTGATACTTCCAAAATTGATAGAAATCTTCAATGATATGTGAGAACAAAGGTAAAGTTGGAGCCAACTTTTTAGAGTTTCTTGTTCTTACTGATTCACAGGAAGTGAGTTTATTCTGTTATTTTCACATTGGAGTCTCAGTTCCACCGGCTCATTGGCAAACTGGAGCATTAACTAAAAAAGACCTTTTATTCATATAACTTTACTTTTATTCATATAACCAACAATATCCCATATGGCCATGTAACATACATTAATATATGCCCCACCTTGATCTAAGAGGGACTGGCATGAGTTACAGTATACGTAAAACACAGTGGAGTAAAATACATATGCTTGGAAATTGAAGCACAAGGGAAAACAAAAATAAAGCCAATAGTTAGCCACAAATTTGACTCTAAGAATCCCAATAGCCAAAATAGTGGGGAAAGCCAAGGACAGGACAAGATTCATGAAGACCATCAGATTAAAACAGATCAGTTATAAATTGGACTACATCAAAATTAAAAACTCTTGTACTGCAAATGGTGCTATCAAGAAAATGAAAAGACAACCCACAGAATGGTTGAAAATGTTTTCAAATCATATATCTCCTAAGAGATTGGTATCTAGAAAATATACTCTTACAACTCAATAATAAGACAACCCAGTTAAAAATGGGTAAAGAATTGAATTGACATTTTTCCCATGAAGACATACAAATGGCACATGAAGTGATGTTTGACATCATTAGACATTCAGAAAATGCAAATCAAAACCACAATGGGATACCACTTCATAGTCGGTAGGATGGCTGTGAAAAGACAGCAGTTAATAAGAAGTGTTGATGAGAATGTGGAGAAATTGGGACCTTCTTAACACTGCTGGTGGGAATGTAAAATGTACAGCTGCTTTGGAAAACATTCTGACAGTTCTTCAAATGATGAAACATAGAGTTGACTTATTACTCAGCAATTCCAGTCACAGCTACATACCCCACAAAGAAAAGAAAATACGTCCTCGCAAAAACTTGTACACAAGTGTTCATAAATGACATTCATCATAAGAGCCCAAAATGGCATTTTTATAATAGCCAAAAGGTGGAAAAAAGCAATTGTCCATAAACTAGATAAACAAAATGTGATAAACACAATGGAATACTATTCAGCCATAAAAAGGAATGAAATGCAGGTATACATGTCAACATAACTGAACCTTGAAAACATTATGCTAAGTGAAAGAAGTCAGTCACTACAGACCACATATTATATGATGCCATTCGTATAAAATGTCCAGAACAGACCAGTCTACAGAGAAAGTAGATTCGTGTTCGACTAGGATTAAGGGGAAGAGGTGAGGGAAGGAAATGGGAAGTGACTGCTAATAAGTGGGGGGTTTCTCATTGGGGTGATGAAAATATTCTAAGCACAGATTGCGGTGATGGTTGCACAACTCTATATTAAAACCTTTGACTTGTATACTTTAAACAAGTGAATTTTGTGGTATATGAATTCTATTTCAGTTAAGATGTTAAAAAGAAAAAAAAAGTTGAGGTAGTTTGATATGACTCTTTCTTATAATGGCCCTTACTGCAGGCTACTATCTTTATACTCAATGTGAATAACAATTCTGGGAAGGACCCAAACAACGTAATATCATACACATTTTACCATGTAGCTTTTAAGCTCTAATTAGACCAACACTCAGTATACAGTTTTAGCAATGCTTTGTTCTCCCACTTCCTAACAGTGACATCAGTGATGTGGTGTTAGAAGGCACTGTAGCTTTCTTGTCAAGGGTATTTGTTCTACTTAAGGAGATTAGAGAGGGTGTGACAGTGATTTAATACATGCCTACCTATGGTTGACAAATGAAAGCACTTCGTAAGTAGATTCCAATTATCCATTTTTCACATTGCATTAGGTATTTAATGTTGTAGTTCTTTCCATTTCTTTTCTTATATTGATATATAAAGCCTTGGGAATAGCAGCATACTGTTACTGCTCATTATTCTTCCTTGCCTTCTTTTGGCAAATTGGTACTGGAGTAACTGACAGAGTTCTCCTAATAGGATCTTTCTTGCTGCACCCTGTACCTTTTCATATATTAGCGTTTTTACTGTCTGAGAAAGGAGATGCAAGGGAGTTTACCTGTTGGTACTAATTTTTAAGTTGCTTCCTTTTCCATTGCTAAGAAAGAAGAGGGCTTTCTTAGTTATTGGCCTACTCTCTTGAACACTGTGTGGAAGCCATATGGATTGCAAACATCAGCCTCTGCTATATTTTTAAGCCCAGATGGGTACACACATTTGCATTAGGAATTCAGTAGTTCTATGCTTTTGTTAACTTTGTACTCCACTCCTGGACAAGGAATAACCCTTCACATGGAACCTATTTTTCGTCTCCTTCCAAATGCCAGTCTGCTGTTCAAAGGCCACTTTTTTTTTTTTTAATGAAGTAATTAATAGGACAGTTGGACTCCAAATAAGTCACTTGAGAGCAATAAGATGTAGTTGTAAATAAGCTTTTTGAATAGGACCCAGCAGTAGCTCATTTAATATCACCTGAGCTACAAACTAAGGATTATTGTGATGTCATACTCTTTGATTCTACATGTTGTTTTGATATGTGGATGTCAAGATATAAAGTAGCAGTTGGCTATTTAAAATGAAGAGAGCAATGTTCAATGCCACCCGAAATGTTAAAAGTATTAGAAACTCTCCTCACCCCATATTCCTCCCACCCCAATTGAGTCTCTCGCAATAATCTTCTCGCTTCTCTAACTAGTTGACTTTCATTGTGGATGGGGATAGGCTAAAACTCGGGCCCGTGGGACGGCTGTGCTGCCAGCAGTGCTGTTGGTTTACTCACTCTTTTTCTGTCTTCATTTTTGCATGCTACTGCTCCTGCCCTCTTACAGCCACAGTAGAAGCGGTAGAGGCCCGGGAAGGTATGGCCATATTACTCTGATAGATGTGATCCATGTGTCTGTGTACTGGTTTTTCAAAGCTTTATCAACATTTCAAATATTTTATTATTGCATCACCAGAACTGTAACAGTGAGAAAAGGAATCGTCGTTTCTAGGCATGTTAACGAAGCAGGTGTTTCTTTTGTGTCCTATCTTTGCATTAATTTTAAATAACCTTCACCACAGCTACAGTTTTGTGTTTTTTTTCTGGGCTCTATCAGCTTTAATACAATGGCAGAAGCTTAAGCAGCTGGTCATGAGAGGTCAAGTGGTTTACTTCTGTATCCCTTCCATGTACAAGAGACATCCATTTGATTCTAAAGAGAGCCAAATAGGTCAGCCTCTTCAACGATTCTAAAAGATTTCAAGAGCAGAGGCAGAAGTAGACTGGAATTTAGTTCATTTCTGAGGTTGCCCTAAGGTAGGCAAGTTAAATTAACTTTGTTTCTGTGAAAACCATTGGAATTGATAAACTTGTATTATACATGTAATTGTTTTATTAGGTAAGATGGTTCAAAATGGGAATGCCTTTCTTTGGTGATACAAAAGTTGAATCAGAAAGAAAATAGCTAGAAGCTATTTTTAAGTTTTTAACTTATGTACAGCTCCTGGTTGTGCAAGATAAAAAGCTGTCCTAAACAAAAAGATTAGCTCTTTTGTTACCTGTTTTTGGTGTGGTCTATGTGGTCTTTGTGCTAAAAGCAACTACCTGGGTTCAACTTGTTCAGTTATTTTAGGGTTGCCTTTGTTCTAGCATTGCGTATGTTTGTAGTGCAAGACACTCTTTCTTAAATGTATTGGGGCCCAGTAAGTACTTGTTAGCTTTTTGTTAGGTATATGTCTACCATGATTATGCATATAGAGCTTTTATGAAAATTTCTTTCGCAATTTCAGCTGCCCTTTGGGCTTTAAGGAAGCAGTAGCTTCAGACAAGACCGATTCGGGCAAACATTGCCCATGACTTTCACCAGACATGTGCTTCATAGCCACCTTTCTGTGTGTTTCTCTAGGAGGTTGCTGTGTGCTAAGAAACTTTTTTTAAGCTTGTTGTTTTGCTGCCTAATTGAGCTCTCTCCACCTGCTTCCTGTTTTTCTGTAGCCATCAGAGGGTTCTCGCTTCAGCACAAGATCCGGAGTTTTGAAGAAGCACGAGGTCTGGACCGAATTAATGAACGAATGCCACCCCGAAAAGATAGCATACACGCGGATGGGCCAATGAAATCTGTAACCTCAGCGCACTCACATGCTGCACACAGGAGCGACCAAGGCAAGAAAGCCCAGTAATGACTTCGAGTCCTGCCGTGGCTCGGTGGATCTGAAACTCAAGAACAAATTTTATTTATTTATTATTGGAAAATGAAAAGCAACTCAAACAATTTCAACCTGGAGGTGCATTTATAATTCAGTCTGCATTTATTCTGTAAAAAGGTGACTGTTTTATAAATTCTTTTAATTTATGTTCAATATATATAAAAAGTGCATCTGTTTTGTTTTTCCCTTTTTTCTCCATAATTTTAAAAAATGAATCTGATTGTTGTCAACATATTTGTGAAGTCTTGTGCTATAAAGGGGAACTTCCCCTAATAAAAGGGCCTTGGAAACCTGCTGGGTTTCTGACTTGAACTAGTCAGTCTTCATTATTGTTTTTTGGAAGTTAATGTCTTGTCTTTCCTGTAAGACTAATAACTTTTCAAATGCAAGATTTTTTTCCTTTCTGCTGGGTGCCATTGAAGAAAGTCCTCTTAGATTTCAATGGCTAAAACTGCTTCTCTTCTTATGGGAAACTGGATCATAGTAGAACTTCAAAGTGAATAACCCAAACCCAGTGATTTTAAGGGCAAAGGGAAATGTTTTCCATAATAACCTACTTTCTCTGGGCTCTCAGTTCCTTTAAATATGTTCTAGTAAAACAAAATAAAAAATAACAAGGGATGTTCTTAGAGTTACTTAAAATTTGTTCATCTGACCATGGGCATGAATAGTTTAAATTTCCTTAGAACTTTGGAGGAGAAATATTTTCAGAAAGCTTTCACAGTTGCCAGATTCTTTTGCTTTCATTTTTGAACCCCAGGTGACTTCTGTAAAGGAAGTCACTTTCTAAATATTTGATAAATGCCCTCAACAGCACCTTCTACAGCAGGATGTATATACGCCCTTCTAGGCTGTTGGCATCAGCTCTCGCATCTGCCTTCCCATCGTCCTTCTGTTGTTCCCTGTCAGTATTACTGAAACCAGCTGGGGTAGTAGAAACTGACAAGAGTTCAATGGTCTCCTTGTGAATTGAAGGTCTTGCTAAAGGACATTGGATAAGTGAGGATTTCCTGTCTTCTGTATCAGTTACTCTTTAGGTTGAATGGTATTTCAGCCTCCATTAGCATATTTTGAAATGCAAAAAACAAG
This sequence comes from Macaca nemestrina, assembly GCF_043159975.1. NCBI lineage: Eukaryota > Metazoa > Chordata > Mammalia > Primates > Cercopithecidae > Macaca > Macaca nemestrina. The sequence goes on along the minus strand of NC_092132.1, from coordinate 132,005,741 downwards.
TGTTCAGATGTAGTTTGTGAATTATTTTCCCTTAGTTTGATTTTCAAGTCACAACCAACTAGTGAAGAAAATTTTGGGGCAACTTAGGCTCCCATTTTGGCCAGCCTCATCTCAGGAGCCGTGTCATAATACTCATTGGTCAGCTCTGCAGTGAATGTACATGCCTGAGAACATTACATCAGAGCATGGAACATGCACATTTATGGCATTCTTTAGTGTTATTTGTGATGTGGCAGTCTAGCACTAAAGCAAGTATTTCAGACAGTAATACGTCATATTGGGAGTTTCCAGGAAACCAGAAAAACAAAGAACAAAATTTTGGTGTTTTTTTTTTCCCCAAAAAAACCATACTTTTCATTAGAAGAATGAAGACTTAGCCTATCTATCTCTGTTTTCCTATACCTTTTTTCTAACAGTTCCTGATTTGTTTATGGCAGAAATCAAAGCACTCTTAGGGATTGGAATCTGCCTGCATGGATTGCTCCATTAATAAAAAGATAGGAAGGAGATAAAGGATCTCTGAATGGGTTGTGAGTAAAACCTGTGAAAGAAGGGAGAAAAAGTCTCTAGTAACTGTCTTTTCCTGATTGTCATTGAACCTAAATCGGGTATTAAGCACCTAGATATCCTTATGTTCCTTTCTCTTCCAATCCTAGGATTAGAAAAGATCCTGTCTTTGGAAATTTCACTGATGAAAGTCATTCCACATGACAGATTGCAGAGTTGCTAGTACCTTATCCCTTTCTCCTTTTCATTAAGGCTGTTGTTACACATATACAATCCACAGGGAGAAACCACTCTTACAGGCCTCCATCAGCAGGCAGTAGTAGAAATAGTTACTGTAAATCCTTATAAGCAAAAAATAATAGTTTGTTAGGGATGATTATTTAGGAATGGCTTCACTATTGTCTCAAAAAGCAGAATGATAAAGCAAGTTTCCTTGACAGAAGCATCACAAAATTATATACAGTACTTCACTGGTTCCCTCTGAGCTGTCGAGGAATCAGCCAGAGTAGAGAGGTTATGTGGTCCTGGTTCAAGAAAACCTGAGTGAGTTTTAGAGCAGCACTAACTCTTAAGAGGAGGCTAGATTTGAAAAGTCTGTTGAAGGCCGGGCGCGGTGGCTCACGCCTGTAATCCCAGCACTTTGGGAGGCTGAGGCGGGCGGATCACAAGGTCAGGAGATCGAGACCACGGTGAAACCCCGTCTCTACTAAAAATACAAAAAATTAGCCGGGCGCGGTTATGGGCGCCTGTAGTCCCAGCTACTCGGGAGGCTGAGGCAGGAGAATGGCGTGAACCCGGGAGGCGGAGCTTGCAGTGAGCCGAGATTGCGCCACTGCACTCCAGCCTGGGCGACAGAGCGAGACTCCGTCTCAAAAAAAAAAAAAAAAAAAAAAAAGAAAAGTCTGTTGAATTCTAAAGGTAAAGTTATCCTTTCCGTTGTGTAGCTGTTTTAATGTAAACAACAGCTTCCAAGGTGGCTGGACCCCTGCCCTGGGTTTGCTCTCAGGCTACTTTTCCTGCCTAGGGCCATGATTAAACAGACATTTTAACTGCTGTTAAAGCTCTGCAGTCTTGGTGTTTTCAAAGTCTCTTCTGTTTCATTGAATGTTTCCCCCTGTGTGTGCGTAAAGATACTATAAACAGTTTTATTGTGTTCTCGGTCACAGGACCTTCCTTGTGGAAGGCCCACAGGGACCTTCTTTTTCTGCAACTTCTCCCATTTAGGAAAACAAAAACAATTTCCCAGGCATGTCAGGACTCCTTTGTAAACTTTTCTGAAATACCATTTTGAAAATGATGCTTCACATGGAGCCAGTTTCTCACTTTTGGTGACATACATATCACAGGACATTTAAATCGATCAGATGATTATTTCTTTTAAAAATTTGAAAACTCATCTAATGTAAGTTCAAAACATATATCCCTTTTTGATTTCTGTGTTCTGAATGTTTAGAGCAAAAGCAAAACAATAAGCCAAGGGTGTGTGTGTGTGTGTGTGTGTCTTTAATAGAATGCTAAAACAAAAACAGCCTCCGTTTTCCTTAAAATCTCAAAGTGACACTTTGGTTACAAGTAGAGACATTGCTGATTTGCTGGTCTTTTGTGACTGGATATTGATTGGCAAGGTAAGAATTGCTTATCACACTCCGATGAGCTTGATACTGCTCCTTGCCTAGGAGTAAAAGACTCAGCCTCTCCAGCAACATCAGTATTTTTCATGTCTTTCATTGCCTTTTTTGGTTCTTCCATGAACAATTCAGTGAGGCAAGTTTCTATCAATAGCAAAGATTTGCCACCTTAAGTTTAGCTTTCTTTGCTGTCCTGATAACTTAGGGATGATTTCCTGACTGACATTGTTCAAAATAGGAAGAGAGAAACCCTTATTTGTTTTGTCAATAGACTATTGTTGAATGTCATTAAGGAGCAAGGGTAAGATTTTTAAAAACTGGATAACTTTGGGGCCTTTTTAGCCTTTTTGGCATTGTTCCTTAGATCCTCTACTCTCTGAGTGCTTTAAAAACACACAGTTTGAGGTGCAGCTGATCTCTATAGGAAAAATATAAGCCATGCCTGCATGAGACACAGCTGGGCTTGCTGTTCATGGTCATTACTCAAGAGTCTCTCTAGCCTCAGAATGAGTAAGGCTAAAATCTGTTCCCTTTACCCTGCCCTATTTTATGTAAATAAATAAATCTCCAAAATTTTCTACTGTACCATATCTATAAAGCTTAAGTTCTTAAGAATTTTCATCCAAGCTGGGCACGGTGGCTCACGCCTGTAATCCCAGCACTTCGGGAGGCTGAGGCCAGTGGATCACGACATCAGGAGATTGAGACCATCCTGGCCAACATGGTGAAACCCTGTCTCTACTAAAAATATAAAAATTAGCTGGGTGTGGTGGTGCATGCCTGTAATCCCAGCTACTTGGGAGGCTGAGGCAGGAGAATCACTTGAACCAGGGAGTTGGAGGTTGCAGTGAGCTGAGATCACGCTGTTGCACTCCAGCCTGGTAGACAGAGCAAGACTCCATCTCAAAAGAAAAAGAATTTTCATCCTGACCAATCTGGGTGACCAATCAGTTAAATTGGTTTAGGAAGAACTTGCCCTAGATTGGTTGATGCATAATTTTTATTTTTACTAATTATCGGGTTTTTCTCTCTGATCTCTGCATTGAAAATTAATTTCCTAAGCCATAAAGATTTGTTGAGGTACCATTCTAGAATCCCCAATATTTATTCTAGTTGTTATAGTAACAGTGGAACCCAAGTTTCTCCTAAAGCATTACTCAACTTTCCTTGCCCAGGCAGAAAAGATGTCAGAGAGAGGGTGAACCCAAGGCCCATCTGTGGGTATGGGCTCCAATTTCCTAAATTGTCTGTGGTTATAACCATGGCTTCCACCTTGTCTGGCACCCGGTCCACATCTTTTCTGAGATCTGCTAGAAGGTGAGTAAAGGACAGCATAGGAAGGCCCAACAGTGGATTGAGGAGGGTCGGGTTATCTGGAGGACAGGGCGCAAAACTGGCTTCCCACAGTCCCTTTCAGTATTGCTGTGATGAGATGCCCGGAGGAAGGCTGTCAGAAAGAGCAGATGTGTGTAGAGGAAGAAAGTTGTGTAGTGGAAGGACAGTGTTGTTTACTCTTATCTTGAGTGTGAGTAGAGAACTGTATTAACAATAGGGCTTTGTGCAATTGACAGAGTGTGAAAAAGGGAGCCTATATTACATTGGGGCTTGGGACCTGACCTGCCTATATCTAGCCAGCCAGAGTGAATGGGGTCAGTGTTAGCTGCCTTCATCTATGCAGTCACAAAGGTAAAGATGATACTGGAGAGTATATTCCCTCCCAGGAGGCCCTGGCCTCACACCCCTGCCACCTTGGCAAGACCTGCTAAATAACACCTTTGTCTGAGACAGGGTTATGCCTCATCTCCTCTTCTATGCCCTCATGACAAGTCTAGGTGGCTTCAGATCAAGAAGCGAGGCCATGGAGGCGGACTGTCCCTCTCAGCGGCTCTAAAGTAGGGCCCAGCACACTGCCTTCCAGTAAGTTCTTGCCCACATTCCTTCATTCCCTTGAGGTAGATGTCTCCAAATACTCTTAACATGAAATGCATGTAATGAGGAGCAGGCCTATCATAGATCTTGATTTGGGGCAATAAAGATGTGTTTTTGTCACAGAACTTTTGAGGATGACATTGTAAATCCCTAACTTTTCTTTTCTTGGTGCATGGTGACCCCAATCGCTGTTTTTTTCCAATAGATCTGTCAGCAGACATTTTCCAAGAAGGGGTCCCAGTATTCTTTTCTAAATGGTGAGGTGGTCAGATGTCAGACTAACTGGTGGTGTGATGTGTTTTTCAAGGTTCTTCTGAATGATGGATTATTTGCTTGTGCTTAGAGATTGCCTACTTTTTCTTGCTTTCAGTTATGTTGAAGAAAGTGGGGGAAATGTTGCTTATTGGCCGAAATCATCTAATGTCTTTTTTGTGAACAAGAAATTAATTTGTTAGGACTTTTGACTATAAATTAGAGGTCATCTTAAGATTTTAAAAAAAGAAGAAAACACCCTTAAAATTAAATGAAAACTGTATTGGCTCCCTGTGTCTTTATTTCCTGTATTTTCTGGTGGAGGTACTTATATTTGGCCTTTACTCATTTAACAATTCCAGAGGCCAGGAGAAAGCCTGGCTTTTGATATCTGGTCTCTGACGATGCCAAGGAATTCTCCTCCCAAGGGAGGGAATCCCATCGCAATAAAAAGGACCTCTTTCTTTCCTCTCTCCAGCCCTTTCGTTTTAAAGCAGCTATGGTGGCCACAACGTGTTTCCGTGTCTCCCAACTCAGAATCCACTCCCCAACCCTGGCCTCCTTCTTGCTCAAGTCCCAGCCCCCTCTGCAGCTTCTCCAATAGAGTCTGCTACTTGAAGAAAAGGAATAAAGACATCCCAGAAAACATACATTCTTTACCAAGGATAAAAACAGTTTTGTATTCTTGTAATTTAATGACCGTGCATGTGATCCTAATAATAGACATGGTGAATTCCATCTTGGAGAAGTCAAGGCAGCCAAAGAGGATTTGAACGTGGAGCTGGCCTACCAAGAACGGGAAGTGTCAGACTAGCCTTTTCATTCCTCTGAAAAGTAGAAATATGAGGTGCTGTGGATTCACAAGGAAAAACAAGCTCCCCTGCGCAAGGGGGGAATTGGGGATACAGAAAGCCGGGGCCCTGGAGAGTACAGTGTGTCAGTGATGGGACTCTACAGTTTATGGCAGTACAGGTAGAAGGGCTAAATCCAGCAGTGCCAGGCCCCAGTGAGATGACTTTTACACTAAATACAGCCACGTTAAGGGCCACAGTGCAGTTTACAGGCCAGAAAACAGGCCCAGGTTTCCTTTTTTTTTTGAGACGGAGTCTCGCTCTGTCGCCCAAACTGGAGTGCAGTGGCCAGATCTCAGCTCACTGCAAGCTCCGGCGTTCGGGTTAACGCCATTCCCCTGCCTCAGCCTCCCGAATAGCTGGGACTATAGGTGCCCACCACCTCACCCGGCTAGTTTTTTGTATTTTTTTTTTTTTAGTAGAGATGGGGTTTCACCGGGTTAGCCAGGATGGTCTCGATCTCCTGACCTTGTGATCTGCCTCTGTCTTGGCCTCCCAAAGTGCTGGGATTACAGGCTTGAGCCACCGCTCCCGGCCACAGGCCCAGGTTTCTAATTTCCAATAAGATGAGTATGCATTGCGTTCTTTGTTATCCCAATGGCATCCTGATGTAGCAATGTCCCTACACCTTAGCTAAACCTTCAGTAAAATTAGGTAAGATTTGCCCATATTTCTGGAATTGTGGAAAGATTTTAAATAGCCTGGAAATGAAGGACTTCAGTGCAAATTCATATTAACCTGTTGTTCCATCTAGATCTGCTCCTCACTTTGTTGCCTGCTGCATGTAATTGCATGATCTTGCCTTTTTTTTTTTTTTTTTTTTTTTAATTACAGCTTTCAGGCTTTAGAAAGAAAATGTAATTTTGATACAGTGGATGAATAATTTAATGGTAAATGAAGCAGACTTTTTAATGTTGATGCTGTTAAGGAGAAGGTTAATCATAGAATTCAAGGAGGTGGGAAGACAAGGTTATTCTTTGTTTGGAGGCCAGAGCCGTACCTTATGGTATCCACTGGGCCAGCAGATCAGCCCTCTTATCCTACCCATCGCAGTCTACCTGAGCTGGGAAAGAAGGCTGATGCAGACCTAATTTCCCAGCTCCTGGGTCTGTGCCCTCCTTTGTGGCTGAGTTGACTTGGCTAGGTTTTCCTTCTGAGGTCATCACTTATTTATCCTTCCCTTATAAAATCGACTTTCTAGAGCTGACAGCCACTTGTTTGTTTCATCTTTCCTGAGAACTAAGAGAGGTTCACCCAGCTCAGTTCTTCTCAAAGACACCCCATCTGTGCATTGTGCTTATTTTCTCATCCATGAAAAGAGGAAGAGAGAACAGCCGTGGATGTGATGTCAGCATCAAAACTTCCTTGAGGACAGGAGGGATAAATTGGGCAAACGGCTGAGTTCTCCCGCAGCCTTTGGGAGACTGGCCCTGAGAACCCAGAATAGATGCCTATTACATCATGCATGTGCTATGGAAAGGTCTGTGCCAGGCAAGCCTGAGAGCCTCATTCTCTATTCCTATGGGGTTCCATGCACCTAACCTGGCTGCCAGGCTCCAACACCCACCATACTTGACCTGTACTGGGCATTTCCCGCCTCCCAGATCCCTCACTCTGTATACAGTGAGTCTACCAGAAATCTTGAATTCCAGATGAGCCAGGTCATGCCATTGTCAGCATAGAAGGCCCTTTGAAGCCCCAAAATGGGTCATTTGCACTCTCTTCTTCTGCCTGCTCCTGTTCCCATGAGTGGTTGGCATGGAAAGGGCCATCAGTAGAACTTGGCTGGCAACATTTGCAGGAGCAGGAATCAAGAGAGGACCCAGGAGAAAGGAATGGAGCCCAGGGGATGAAACATAGTCCAGATTCTTGCTGGTGTGTCCATGTGACTTGGTTTCAATTCCTCACCATTGTGTCACTGTGGCCTTCTAGAGAAGTCCAAACTGCTGGAAACGGGCAGTGCTTTCTGTGCTAACCCCTTCTGGTCTAACTGCTCAGCTTAGAGGAAGGAAGAAAACACTCAGAATTCTGAGAGCAAAACCCCCCAAAAAATCTACTCAAAGCACCTGAAGTTCATCCCTGGGGAGGAGAAGAAAGGAAGAGCAGATGCCCTGTATCTCCATGGGAGTACCGAGGCACAGAGCTAGGGCTGCCTAACTGTCCAGGGTAGATCTCAGAGGGTGACTCATCTGAATTGCCGATTCCAAGCACCAGAGCAAGGTGCTCCTCAAGAACTGAGTCCGGGTTCATGTCTTCTGGGACCCCTGGCTTCCCTCTTCCCACTTGAGAACTAAAACTGGGTGTTCTGCCCACCCCGCTCACCCCGCCTTCACTTCAGTGCTCTTTCCCCTCATCTGTCATCCTTGGTGACAGAGGTTGCTTTTCAGAGTGACCCGCATTCCACCACCTTCTCCCCCTCCCTGTGAAGAGCCACATTTACTGGTAGTCCCCTGGCTCATCCTCCCCTGCAGGCAGGGGATGGGGGGCAGGGGATGTAGACAGACCCCTGTTGATGGTGATGTTGGGGACTACCCACAGAACAAAAGGTGCAGCCTCAAGGGCTTGAGCGGGGGATACTGGTGCCTGGGATCAGGTAGCTGGGAAAACAGGGCAGTTACATAACTCTGTTTACTGTGGCTCAGGTGGCTCTGAGAAGGCAGAGGCAGCCCCCGACAAAGGGCAGTGCCAGAGGTGGGGAAGCGGCGACTCACAGGGAGGGAGGTCCCTCTTAGACAGGGGAGTCGTGCTTGCAAAGGGGAGAGTGCAGTGGGATTTGGAAAGGAAAGGAATCTGTTCTGTTGTTGACAGCCAGCTGGCCAGCCGCCTTATCTAGGACCATCTTCCCAGCCTTAGCCTCTCCCTAACCATGCCAGCTGTGGAGGTAGCAAGGGAAGCTGAGCTAGAGGGAGGCGTCGGGAAATCTGACACCTGGTTCCTGGCTCAATCTCCAAACCTTGCTACCTTTCCCCCCTTAATCTACTTTTCAAAGAGAACAAATTATTCTCTTTAGATAAGGGCAGAAAGGGAGGAATCAGTCAAATTTCCTTATGTTTTCCCTGCTCTGTGGCCCTCTGTCTCCTCTCGGCTGTGAGGCCAGATGGGCACCACGGAACACGGTGGATTCTGACCTGAGAGAGGTGATAAACCTGGCAGAGCCCAGGCCTAAGCAGACAGGCAGAAATCAAAGCGGCTCAGGAAGAAAGCTCAGGTCTCCCGTAGACCTACCCCGCCTCCTCCTACAAAGCTGTTTACTCAAGTCCCGATTCCCATAGAGATGAAACTGGTGGCCAGTCCCCAGCTCCTTGCCCATGGCTGCCACCTCCCTTTGTGAGAAACAGGAAGTGGGGAATTTTGTCAGCTCAGCTGCACCCTCTACACTAAATATTTATCTTGGAGTCCAGGTCAGAGCCCTAGAGAATAAGAGAAGCTTGCTGCTGGTGAGGGGGTATGGCCAGGATTCCTGGAGTCGGAAGAGCTTCAGCTTCACCATCTTGGGAGAAGAAGGAAGAAAGTGAAAGTGATGTGGTCCTTCTTAGTCCCAAGGACCCTGACAGGTGGGAAAAATGCGTGTCTAAGAAAATGGGCACCTATTTTATCCCTGAAGGAGGGAAGAGGTATCTGCACCTGGGGTGGGTAAGCAGGTATCTAAGCTTCAGGGGAGGGGCAGTGCACTGCTGCCTCCCTCAAGAAGTGTCCCAGGGTTCCTCCCCTGCTCAGCTGTCCTCCACAGCAGTGCCCCGCGATCCCCATCTCTCCACCTTCCTGGAGGGGCAGGTTCTTGGAAGGAGTCTTGAAGGTCATCTTGTTCAGCTCCCGCTCAGTGCGACAGTTGCCTTTACATAGATGCCCCAGGATTGGCAGACTCAGAACCCCTGGAATCATGTAAAAATGTTTCCTGGGAAGCCTTGGACTTGCTTCCCTATGATGTGTCCCCCAATGGTCCCACTGCTGCTGGTGCGGCTGTCTGTGTCTACATGGCAGCCCCGCAGGCGCAAGAGGCCAGCAGGCCTATCTGAAGCTTCTCAACCCAAACATCTCCTCCAGCTTTCACGTGTGATGTCCTTTCAAGGCAACTGGGGAGAGCTCCTTTACCTGAAGGAGGGAGAAGATAAGACTAAAGCAGTAATGGTGGTAGGGACTGAAAATCGCTTAGTCTTTTCTCCACTCTCTTTCCTTCCAACCTTTGAGTTGAGCGGTGAGTTTGGAAAACACTCCAAAGCTCTTGGTGGCCTCTGGCACCAGTCTGACACCCAGTAGGAATGCAGGAGATGACATTTGTTTTCATAATTTAGCATTGATCACGCCCAGCTCCTATCTAAAGTTGATCAGCAACTATTTGCTGATTGGTTGGTTTGGGGCTTGGGGATCCCTGAGCCAACCCAAGGGCTAGAAAGGATTCCAGAGTGTTTCCAGGCCGGTCAATGCTCCTTAGGCATTCCCACTTTCTGAAGCAGGCCCTGTGCCACACAGAGGCTCGGGGCAGAGACAGGGAGAGGGGATGGCCAGATTGGATGGGGAGCAAGAGGGCCGGGGCTCTAGGGACTCAGCTCAGAGCAGCGAGAACAGCGGAAAAGCAGGCAGATCAAAACAAACACAATGTCCGGGAACACCAAGACCCTCCTAATCCCATCCCCGAAAAAGAGACCCCACCCTTATCCTCTCTAAGGGCGCGGCACGCCCAGGGGGGCCGCTCCCTTGGGCTGATTTCCTCCCTGTGCTTGCACGTGTGTGAGTGTCCCCACGTTTGCAGTGCACGCGCGCCTGTTTGTTTGCACACGCCCGGCCGCGCGCCGCCGCAGGCACACCCTCTCCCCCAGCGCCGACGGGCGGCGGGGCCTTCCCCTGGTCAACTCTGACACTCTGCCCGCGGGGCGCCCTCATCTCGCTCCCGGCCTGTCCGCCTCCCCCGGCCTGCCCAGTTCACCACTCTTGCCCCCTTGTCCGGGCTCCGCCCGGTTCACCACTCCTGCCCCCTGTCCTGGCTCCGCCGCGCGGTCGCTCGCTTCCCACACTCTGGAAATGTCGCTGGAAACTCTGAGTGGCCCGCGTCGGGCCGCCCGACCCCTCCCAGACGCCAGCCCCGCGGTAGGGGCCGGGATGGCAGCTGGGAAACCAGAGAGAGCTCCCCGGGGACCCTCGGCGGCCCCTCCCGGCGCCGCCTCCCCGCCGGCCCGGCCTCCTCTGCAGGGGACCAGTGTCCCCGCGCGCGCCCCGACGGACGGAGGGCACTCGCACGCCCCTCCTCTCCGGCCCAGCCCCGGCCCGCAGTCCAGATCCGAGACCCAAACTCCGCCCGCCCCGCCGCGCGACTCTCACGGTCCTGCCTCCAGCGCGCACCCCCTCGGCCTCCCTCTTCCTTGTCGGGCGCCCAGCCTGGCCCGGCCCGTCCTGACCCGGTCACGAGGGCCGCGACGGCCCGCGCTTCTCCCTGCCCTTCTTCCCCGAGCGCCCGCGCCAGGCAGCAGCCGGGCAGGGATGCTCCTGCGCTCCCGGACGGCCTCGGGCCCAGCCACCTGCTCGCCGGGGAAGGTAGGTCCGGGGAAGGAGGGGCGGGGAGTAGGCGAGGCCGCGGGAGGGACCCATGCCCAACCCCAGGGAACCTCACCGAGTCCCTCCCTGGGGTCCGCGTCCCAAACTCTGGGAAGAGGTGGGAAGTACCCCCCATCAGCCCTCATACCAGAAAAAGCGAAATTCAAGAAACCTGTCCTTGTACACGTGGCCTTGTGGCTGAGAAATACCTGGGTAAGCGCTTAGGGCCAGGCCCCCAAGACCAGGGCAGTGTTCAGAGCAGGAAAGCCGGTGTCTGCCCCAGCAGGGCTGCCTCCCCTCTCCCGATCCCGGGACCTCGCCCGCTCCCGGGGCTGGCTGCCTGCGTGGAGGGGCGGCCTGAATTCTGGGAGGACCCCTCCACTCTCTGCTACATGGGGGACCAGTCCCCAGATGCTACCCTCTTCCTTGGAAGTCCTCCGTAAGTCTCCTGACCAGGCTGCCAAGAGAAGAACTCGGACCACCCTTCCCTGGAGGTTCCCGGGGGGATGTCACAGGGAGCAGGGTTGAGAAGGGGCAGATGGGGGCACCAAGGGTCAGCAACCTCTGACTACAGGTCGTGGGGGACCTCCTCCCCTGCCTATCCTCCAAGAGAGCAGTTCTCACTGAGCACGAGGTGGGCGGGGAGGTCAGGGAAGGAAGGCACTGTCAGCTGATGGCCCAGGCAGCCGCTGCTGACCGGCAACTTGGCCCGAAGCAGTCAGCTGGACAGGGAGGGGCGCTGCGAGGAGCCGGCGGGCTCCAGGCCTCCTGAGGTTCCACCCCACCCTGCCTCAACTTCCCCCTGCAAGAGGAGGTGGAGTGTGGGGACTGGGGTGTGTCTGCATGTTTTGCTTTGGTGGGAGTCCTAATTGGACCCAGCTGGGGAGCTGCTCCTCCTCCAGCCTCAGCCCTCCACTTCCCGCAGTCAGGCATGGGCACAGAAGAGCTGTGTCGCAGCAACTCGAATGTCAGAAGTCCCCACAAACTCAAACCAGAGACAAGGAGCTGCCCCCAGCCTTGGCTGCAACCTCGCCAGCCCTGGGCAGGAGCTGGGTCCAGGGGATGAGTCATCCCAGCCTTATTCTACCTTCATCCCCTCCGGGCCCCCCAAGTCTTACACTGCTCATATGACTGCACCTCCCACCACTGTTCAGCTGACACCCCTCTGTACCCACAACCCCCGTGCAGCTCATGTGGTCTGCCCAGTGCCCCCCCCCAGAAGTCATATTCACAGCTCTGCACCCAGATTCCAACACACACATACACACACAGCTCCTCCTGATGCATTTGCAGCCCTCCCTGAGAGCCCCCAAGGGCCCCACAGGCACAGGCAAATCTGATTCCATCCAGTCCTGGGCAGTGGCAGAGCTTGCTTGTTTCTGGTCCAGTCCCGCAGCCAAGATGAGGAGGGATGGACACCATAGCACAGTGCTCTGGGTCAAAAAGCGCGCTTGGACACCCCAAACTGGGAGCCCCTTTTTGTCCTCTTGCACCCACCCTTCTGGGCTCCCCTCTTGCTCCTCCATTCCCTGGGTGCCTGGGGCTCCCTTCCCCTTCCCCAGCCTTGGCATGAGGCGGAAGAAGCTGGCTGCGGGCAGGCATGGTGCTGCCAGGGAAGACCCTCCACTCACAAAACAGCCTGGAGTGGCGGGAGAAAGTGGAGCCAGGGTGCGCGTGTATGTGCGTGCACACGTGGCCACATGCAGAACACCCCAGAGCACTCAGCACCACCTCTCCGTGGGCATGAGCAGGTCCAGCTTTGCCCGCACCCACCGCTTCTCTCTACACCCACCCAGAGCCCTCTGAGTCCTCATTCTGTGAAGGAGGCCAAAGAAGGGCCCGATGCTCCCTGTGACCTCGCAAGAGTGGGTCTTCCTGCCTGGAAATGCCCCCGATGCTCCCCGTGGCCCTGTCGGGCTTAAGGCCCTGCTGGCTGCTTCCTAGAGGGCAGTGGGCGGGTGGCTGAGTAATCCCTTGTGCCGCAGGCAAGAGATGCCCACACAGGGCCTGGGGGAGGCAGAGGGAACTGAAACAAAGTCCTGGCCCAGGCCCCCACTCTGCCAGCTGCCCCAGTTCCCCTGCGCCTTCCCTCCGGGGGAGTGGGGAAGCCGGCTGCACCCGTGCAGGGAGAGCCCCACGGGCTCCTGGCCAGCCCCTCCCCTCCTCCTCACCCAAGCTCCCCCTCCCCCACTCCCACCCAGAGCTCCTGCCCTGGGCGTAACAAGTGGCCCATTGTACCTCTGAGAGCCGGCAGGCACGGGCAGCCTGCAGGCGGGTGCCTGGCGTGGCCTGTTTCCTGGGTCCTTGAGCTCGCACCCAGCTGATCCTGACCCCCTCCCACAGCCGGCCCCTCCTCCCCTATCCCAGGGTCGAGCCAAGAGGGCATGGGCAGCCCGGCCTAGCAGGGTTTTCCCTTCCTTCCTCCTTCCCCACAGAGGACACGCAGAGGAGCAGCTGGCTCGCCCTGAGTCCTCCAACCTTAACCCAAGCATGCAGGGCCCACCCCGAAGCCTCCCTGCTGGGCTCAGCCTGGACGACTTCATCCCTGGCCACCTCCAGTCCCACATAGGGTCTTCCTCCCGGGGGACACGGGTGAGTGAGTCAGTAGGAAGGAGGGTGTCTTGGGGGTCCGGAGTTGGTTGGGACGCTAGCTAGTCAGGTGGGGGCAAGAGGATGAAAGGGATGGAGGGAGGGCTGAAGAGAGTTCTGGGGGGCCTCGCTGGTTTCCCACAAAATCGTCAGGTGGGCCTGGGACCGTCACCGAGGGGTATGGGCTGTGCCTAGTAGCCATCCCTCCCACCCTGCTGGGCCCTGAGCTGCCGCTCCTGGCCCCTCCCCGCAGGTGCCCGTGATCCGGAATGGTGGCTCCAACACCCTTAATTTCCAGTTCCACGACCCCGCGCCCAGGACTGTGTGCAATGGCTGCTACACACCAAGACAAGATGCTTCCCGGCACCCGGGTAGGTCTGCTCAGGAGCCTCATGCCGGAGATGGAGGGTCAGGGCCCTGCCATCTGGCACTGCCTTGTGTGGAGCGAGAGGGGCAGCAGCGGCAGATGGGGTTCTTGAGGCCATGAGGAGGTTCCTCAGAGGCCTCTGGGCTCACTGCAAGCCTCTCCCTGCGGAGCCTGCTGACTCTGCAAGAGACATCATCCGCCTGGGGAGAGCAGGCTGACGCATCCCCTCTCCTGCCCTCCAGCCCAGTGCCAGGGAAAGGAAGTGTGCGGGAGCCCTGGGCGCCGGGGGAACCTCCTGCAGGGACTGGGGATGGAAGGGTGGAGGTGATGTGGGTATCTGTTGGCTTGGGAAGGGGTGGAGACTGTCCCATTCAGGCCCAACAGGCTGCCCAGCAGGAGTTTAGAGAGGCAGCTCTAGGTCCCGGTCCAGAGGTCCTGGGAACTCCTGGGTGCAGGCCAGCCCTGAATATGTCTCTCCTAAAGTGACATCTTTTATGCAGCATTCCCATGAGACAGGTGCTGTGTAAAGGAATTTATTCATTTAACAAACAAGAATCCAGCCTGGGCAACATAGCAAGACCCTGTCTCTGTCAGTCTGGGTGACACAGCAAGACCTTGTCACTTAAAACACACACACACTGGGAGGCCGAGGTGGGTGGATCACCTGAGGTCAGGAGTTCAAGACCAGCCTGGCCAACATGGCGGAACCCCGTCTCTACTAAAAATACAAAAATTAGCTGGGTGTGGTGGTGGGCGCCTGAAATCCCAGCTATTTGGGAAGTTGAGTCAGTAGAATCGCTTGAACCTGGGAGGTGGAGGTTGCAGTGAGCTAGGATCATGCCACTGAATTCCAGCCTGGGCAACAAGAGCAAAACTCCGTCTCAAAAACAAACAAACAAACAAAAAACACCCACAAAATTATGGAACACCCAGAGCATGCTGGCCACTGTAAAAACCCTTTACAAGGCTCACCTCATTTAACCCCTTGATATCCTGACAAAGTAGGGGTGATGATGACTGATAGCATCCCAGTAAGGAATCCCGCCCACAGAGACGTTCAGCCACCGAGGCTGAGCTACAATTCACACCCTTGTCCATCTGGTCTCAAAGCCTTTATACTGCTGCCCTAGCTACTTAGAGGCTAACAGTTATGGGTAAGTTGAGGACTCAGTCACAACCATGTCTAGGGAATGGGTTTCTGACCTTCACTGAGAGCCTCTCGACTGTGGGTCAGGCACTGTGCTGGGTACAGTCACACACACTAGTTGTCACTGAATCCTTGTCATGATGAGCCTTGTTTTACAGAAGTGGAAACTGAGACACTGCGAGGGTGACTGATGTGCCCCAGGCCTTGGCAGCCAGTAGGTGGCAGAGCTGGGGTCTGAATTCAAGTCTGTCCCCTCCAAGCCCAGCATCTTTACTGCCACACCCCAGCTGGGATGTCCCCTGTATTCTCTACAAGTAATCATTTCCAGACCTTATTCTGAAAGCACTTAGGATAGTCCCAGGAAAGAAGGATGGGGGTAGGGCCAGGCACAGCATTCTCAAAATCCATTTAAATTCACTTAAACAAACAAACTGAGTCATCCACTCAAACAAACTAGGCGATGTTGAAACTTTGAACCCACAGAGATCCATGCTCTGAGGAGCTAAGGGACACACAGGTTCAGGTGGAGACCACTGCCTTTCACTAATGCTCTCCTGCACGCACCCAACAGACCCCACGTGTTATCAGACCTGGCCAGGCCCTGGGAGCAAGCCCTCTGCAAACACAAAGATCCCTGCCTCCCAGCATGCCCAGAACTGGTCAGCCACGTGGACCAAGGACAGCAAGCGTCGGGACAAGCGCTGGGTCAAGTACGAGGGAATCGGGCCCGTGGATGAGAGCGGAATGCCTATTGCCCCGAGATCTGTGAGTCCAGGGCTGGGGGCCACAGAAAGATGGGGCCCAGGGATCTACAGGAAGCTCGACTTGTGTGCATTAAAGTGGGGGTGGGACAATAAAGGCCACACCCAAACCATCCCAGACTAAGCAGGGGTTCAACCGTGGTGGAGTTCAGGGGCCGTAAACCTCATGAAGCTACGGACACCCTTGTGTGCCTGAGTTGCTCAAGTGGTTTGTGCAGGGTACAGATCTAGAACTCCCATCAGTGTCTCAAAGGTAGAGAACCCCTGCTGTAAGGGCTGAGGCTGCGGGGCACCCTCTCGTAGTTTCATATCCCCAGGGCCTGTCACCACACTCATGAAATGGTTGCTGAATGAATGACTGACTGGCCGAATGAATGAGTCTTGTCTGAGAAGATCTCTCACTGTGGCAAGAGTGGAAGGATCCGGGGGTCCAGTTAGGACTGGGGATACCCTGCCCTTTTCCATCCACTTTCATGTTTTGACTCAGCTCCATTTTCTTTCTTTCTTTTTTTTCTGAGACGGAGTCTTGCTCTGTTGCCCAGGCTGGAGTGCAGTGGTGCAATCTCGGCACACTGCAAGCTCCGCCTCCCAGGTTCACACCATTCTCCTGCCTCAGCCTCCCAAGTAGCTGGGACTACAGGCGCACACCACCACGCCCGGCTAATTTTTTGTATTTTTAGTAGAGACGGGGTTTCACCGTGTTAGCCAGGATGGTCTCAATCTTCTGACCTTGTGATCCGCCCGTCACAGCCTCCCAAAGTGCTGGGATTACAAGCGTGAGCCACCGCGCCCAGCGGCCAGCTCCATTTTCTCATCTGGAAATTAGAGATGGTAACATACCCTTCCTGCCTCCCAGGGCTGTTTTGAGGCTTGAATGAAGCAGGTGATGCAAAACACGCATCTCACTCCTACATTATTACTATCAATTTTGGCCCAGGTGCAGTGACTCACGCCTGTAATTCCAGCACTTTGGGAGGTCAAGGCAGGAGGATCACTTGAAACCGAAAGTTCCAGACCAGCCTGGGCAACATAGTGAGACTCTGTCTCTAAAAAAATAAAATAAAATTAGTTAGGCAAGATGGTGCACACCTGTAGTTCCAGCTACTCAGGAGGCTGAGGCAGGACGATTGTTTGAGCCTAGGAATTGGAGGCTGCAGTGAGCTATGATCATGCCACTTCACTCCAGCCTGTGTGACACAGTGAGACCCTGTGTCCCCCCAAAAGAAAAATGTTCTTTGTAGAAACACTAGACATAAAGAAAAGCAAAGAGAAAAACTGTAAATTGCCCAAATCTCATAACATCATTATTGCATACACTTCGATGGACTTCTTGCCATGTATCTTACTAATATAGGATGTGTTACATGAAGCTATTGTTATTAAAGAGATCACAAGAGAAGTATTCCCCAGCTCACCTATCGGGGGTTCAGGGGTGGCCAGAGAAAGGACTCACTAGGGAGTCCTTTTGGGTGGCTTGCTATTGGGAGGGTGAATAAGCAGGGACAACTGACTTTGCATTTTCTGATCCCAGAGTGTTGACAGCCCCAGAGACTGGTACCGGAGAATGTTCCAGCAGATTCACCGGAAAATGCCAGGTAAGATACCCTTCCAGGGTCCTCGCCCTGCCAAAGTGGATTCTGGCCCCTGGGGCTTGGAGAGACAGGGAAAGAAAAGGGGACTTAGCTGCTCAACGGGTTCTTCTCCACCTCCCCTGAGGCTCTAATGAGTAGTCCTGAAAATAGGCTATCCCCTCCCTGTACTCGGAGCCAGCAGTGGTCTCTAGAGCATCCCCAGAAGGACATTGACCAGCCACTGTCCCCCAGTGTCCTCTGAGGGGACTGAGAAACCATTCCTTTCCTAAAGTCCCTCTCTGATTTCCCTGCCAGGCTGGAATGCCACTGTTAGTGGTCATTCCCTTACTGGAAGCATTGTTTTCTTCCACAACTCAAAATGCAGCCAACCCCGGGGGTGCCTAGGAGCTGGCTCTGAGGTCACCCATCCATTCAGCGAGTCCTTGACCATCTATTGAGCATGGACCACGTGCTGAGCACTACTGTAGGTGCCAAAGATCAAAGGAAGTCACACATTAAACACACACCTTTGATATGGCAGATGGTGGAAAGGGCTAGGGAAAAATAAAGCCAGACCAGGGGAGTGCCCCAAGCAGGGAGGCTGCTGCTTCACCCAGGAGGGGCCAGGAAGGCACTTGTAAGTGGCGTTTGATCAGACCACGGAGGGAGTGAAGGAGTCGGCCTGGCAGAGCTGGGGGGAGGATTCCAGCAAAGGGGGCTCCGAAGACCCAGAGGTAGAAGCATGTTCTGGACTGGCAAGGAGAGCCTGGCCTGGAGCGAGGAGCATGTGGTGGGAGATGGAGTCAGAGAGGTGGTGGGGTCAGGGCATGTGGGGCCTCGTGGGCCATTACAAGGACTTCAGCTTTTACGGTGCAAATGAGGAGGAGCCACTGAACGGAAGAGTGCCATGCTTTGACAGGTAATGGCTGAAAAGGTTGTGCCTGGCTGAGGGGTGGGGAAGGAGTGGTGGAAGCAGGGTGACCAGTTCCCTTGCCTGGTAGGGGCTAGGGAGAAAAAGCCGCCTTTACAACTTTGCTTTAATCCAGGCGAGAGGTAATCGTGTGTTAGACCAGGGTGGTAGCAGTGGCCCTGGTGGGACAGGGTGAGACTATGAATACATTGCAGTCACTGGAATTTGCTGATGGATTGGACGTGGCATGGAAGAGACAGTCAAGGATGGTTTAAACCTCAGCAAGTTGAAGATGGGAGTTGCCATTTGTCAAAACAGGAAAGACTATAGGAGGAGCAGGTTTAAGAGGCATTCACAGGCTGGGCGTGGTGGCTCACGCCTGTAATCCTAGCAGTTTGGGAGGCTGAGGTGGGTGGATTGCCTGAGCTCAGGAGTTCGAGACCAGCCTGAGCAACACAGTGAAACCCTGTCTCTACTAAAAAAAACACAAAAAATTAGCCGGGTATGGCAGCATGCACCTGTAATCCCAGCTACTCGAGAAGCTGAGGCAGGAGAATTGCTTGAACCTGGGAGGCGGAGATTGCAGTGAGCTGAGACCATGCCACTTCACTCCAGCCTGGGCGATAGAGCAAGACTCTGTCTCAAAAAGAAGAAAAAAAGAAAAGAGGTGTTCAGTTTTAGACACGTGTTCCCTCTGAGTGAAGAGATTGAGTGAGCGGATGAATATCCAAGTCTAGTTCATGGGACAAGGTCTAAAACTGCAGATGGAAATACCTGGGACTCACTCAAAAGAGATTTTGGGACCAGCCTGGCCAACATGGTGAAACCCTGTCTCTATCAAAAATACCAAAATTAGCTGGGAGTGGTGGTGTGCACCTGTAATCCTAGCCACTCCGGAGGCTAAGGCAGGATAATTGCTTGAAGGTAGAGGTTGCAGTGAGCTGAGATCACCCCACAGCACTCCAGCATGGGCGACTCAGTCTCAAAAAAAAAAAAAAGAGAGATTTTGATTTAAAGTTTCCCCAGTAATTCTAGTGTGCAGCCAAGATTGTGAATCATGGGAATAGATGGTGTTTTAAAAGCCTTAAGACTAGCTGGGTGCGGTGGCACACAGCTATGGTCTCAGCTATTTGGGAGGCTGAGGAATTCAAGTCCACCTTGGGCAACATAGCATGATCCCATCTCTGGAAAACAACAATCCATAAGTCTAGACAAGATCACCTAGGGAGATAGAGAGACAAACAGACCCAGGACTGAGCCCCCACGCACCTGGATGCTTAGAAGTTTGAGAAATGAGGCGGAACCAATAAGGCAACTGAGAAGGTAGAGCCAGGGAGGCAGGAGGAAAACGGAGAGATCTCCCTGGGGCCAAGTGGAAAGGGAATTCCAAAAGGAGAATGTGACCGGTGGTGACAAATGCAGCTGATGGGTTGAGTAAGATGAAGACAGAATTGACTGTCAGATTTGGCAACGTGGAGGTCACCAGCATCCTTGATAAGAGTGGGTAGATGCGCCGTGGTGAGCAGAAGTCTGTTTAGGGAGACGGGGAGTAGGGGGATTGGAGATGGTGGAGGTCTTTATGCTCACTGATTACAGTTTGCTATGGGGGAAAGCAGACAAATCCAGGAGTCGGAGGAGGGTGTGGGGTCCAGTGAGGGGTGATGTGGCTGGCGTTTAGGCAGGCGCCGTTGTAGCGTGTGTGTGCGCGTGCGCGCGCCGTGGGGAGCAGTGGGTCAGTAGCTCTTCCCAGGAAGAAATTCCCAAGCACCTTGAGGAGCTAGGAGTGGGTCTGGGCAAATGGGGAAGGAAAGCGTTTGGAAGAGGGTGCAAGTCGAGTTTCCCCAGCCTGAGTGGCGAGGGCAAGTCCACAAAGGTCGGGAGAGGGTGTGTGTGGGAACGGGGAGGGAGGAGCAGGAGGGCTTGGGCAAGGCGGCTGCCCTCTTGGCTCGCTTAGGCCCTAAGCCTGCCAGAGGCATTTCAAGCCCTCCAGAGAGCTGCCCTCCTAATTCCTTCCCTCCCTTGGGACATTCTTCAGGCCCTGACTCAGCCCTCAGCCCCCTGCTCTAGGGATGTTGGGAGCGGCTGTGGTTGCCTCCCAGGACACCCTGCCCTCGCTTTCTGCCCCGTCCCATGACCTGGTCCCTTTTGCTCCTGCAGACCTGCAGCTGGACTGGACCTTCGAGGAGCCACCCAGAGGTGAGTGGATGCGGGCCCACCTGCCTGCCATAGCTCTGCACCTGTGTCCGTCCCTCCCTGCGGCTGGGACCTGCAGCCCCGCCTGGCTTTGGGGCTTTCCAGTTGGCTCCGTTCAACTTGAGAGGTTTTTATAACTCATTTCCAGAGCACTTCAAATCCCCCGGTAGGTGGTAGTTAACAGCCTCAGCTTGTACCGGGAATGGGCGCCTTGCCACTCCTTGGCCGGGATTTCTCTGGGCCTCCCTTTCCTCATCTATAAGATGAGATCATCACCTACCGGAGTTGCTTTGAAGATTTAGTAAACGTTGTAAAGTTCTGGGGGCAACGCCCACGTTCAGTGTCCCTGAGCACCAACCACCCTGTCCCCACCATCCACCCAGGAGCAAGGGGGTGGTGCTGAAACCCTAAATGATCACCCAGGCACCCTCAGCCCCAGTTCCGGCCTGTCTCCTCCCACCTTCAATGGTTTCCTCGTGTACCTCCTCTGCAGACCCCAGGCATCTAGGAGCCCAGCAAAGACCTGCCCACAGGCCCGGCCCGGCAGCATCTTCCAGTGGGTGAGCATAGTGGGGAGGGGCCTAGGGCTGCGGAGAGGCGCGGCCCGTGAGCCCCCATGGGATGGGCGCCCCCTCGTGGCCACAGCCGGCACAGCCTCGGAGCAGCAGCCGGCAGTGGGGTCTGACTTTCCTATCCTTCTGGGCTCTGTCCCATCTCTGGGTCTCCACCACCCCCATAGACTGTCTTCCCTACAGGGCCAAAGGGGATGGGAGGGCAGGAGTGGACCTGGCACCCGCTCCTGGTCAGGAACACCTGTGATGCGTTTGTGGTCAGCAGCAGGAACTCTTGCCCCAAAGATCCCACCGGTCTTGTGACACAGGGAGCGGGGCGGCCAGGGCAGCCATGGACAGAACTGTTGAGGGGAACTTGGACCTGGGGCTGTCCTCTTTGAAACCTGAGAGAAAACAGGGGATATGGAAGTACCCAAGTTCCTGCCTGATAGCACAGAGAGGAGCCCCTTGGAGGGATAAGGATGACATTCCTTTCCTCTGTACAAACCACAGGCCCCGCCGGGCTGCGGGGGCCCTGGCGGCGTCAGCACCACCGTGGGAATCAGGATCTTTGCTCTCAGAGTTAAATCCTTGAGTTTCTTATTCCCTTGCAGGGAGGGACTCATCTCATTAGCATGGCTGAAACTGGCCTGTGGCTCTGGGCAAGGCTGATAAGGTTCAGAGGCAAAGGGCTCAAGATTTGGACACTGAGTTCTGGGTTTAAGCCTGTGCACTGCCACTAGCCATGTGACTGTGGGCACCTCACTCAATCTGAGCCTCTGTGTCCCCATCTGTTAAGTGGTGATGCCCAGAGGGTTCAGTGTGATCATGTATGTATCATGCATCATGTTTTGCACATAGCAAGTCTGCACAACATTAGTAATATACAGGCTTAATTATGATTACAGCTCCCTTAGGTTAGGAATGACACATTCCATTCTCACCGTCACTTTTATTATTACCAAAATCAGAATGGAGTCATAATTAC
Organism: Macaca nemestrina; assembly: GCF_043159975.1. Classification (NCBI taxonomy): domain Eukaryota; kingdom Metazoa; phylum Chordata; class Mammalia; order Primates; family Cercopithecidae; genus Macaca; species Macaca nemestrina. The sequence goes on along the minus strand of NC_092132.1, from coordinate 131,983,968 downwards.
AGCCAACAAATCCCAACCCTTGGTCAGACATTGCATTATTTGATAAGCCGGATGCAGCGGTTCCTCTCGGTGGAAACTTTCAAACAGAGACTGGAACGTTCCATATAAGCCAGCCAGGAATGGGGCCCTGGAGGGGAGCTAAGGCAGATGTGACCATGCTGTACTGCAGTGGTTGGGGTAGTCTCACAGATGGAGTCACTGAATCCAGCACCCTCATGGAACTAGGCCCAGCGAGCAGAAATAACTTGCCCAGAGCTGCAGGGCAGGGCTGCCTCTAGCTTTCCTTGCCCGTGGGTGTACGATCACTCAGCCACAGCACCCAGAAAGACCAGCTTCTTCAAAGCTGAACAGATGCACATAGCCACAGTCATGGGGCCAGACCAAACACACGTGCAGGATTTAGCAAAATGGCCCGCAGGAGAGGGTCGGGCCACACCTGGAGCAAATATATGTGTGAGGCCTTCTCCCGGGCACCTCACACATGTTCTGTCACCAAATCATTTCTATATTACAGGTTCTGAGCCTGAGGCTCTGAGGGATCAGTAACTTGTTCAAAGGTCACACATCCACTAAACAATGGAGCTAGAATTTAAGCTTGGAGCTCACACACTTCCACAGTTTAGCCTTGCTTCCAGAGTAAGGGCAGGGCAGTCAGAGGCAGAGCAGACCCCACAGCAGGGACAAGGGCAGGGCGAGAGGGCTGTGTGCTGGCTTCTGCCTCAGTCTCCCTAAAAGGAAGCTGAAGAGATGTCCTTCCCTTTCTTCAGAAGAAGCTGGGACCACTCTGAAGAGTTACCTAGAAGCACCTTCAGCTACAGACCTGGAGCGTTCTCCACTGTGCTGCAGCCCCCAAATCAGGTAGCCCACCCAGCGTGTTCCCTGGTCAGCCCCGGCTGTATGCTGTATGGCCAAGCCCCTGTGCCATGATGTCCTTTCAGCTGGAATTCCTTGGAGGACACCGTGGGCCCACGGGAAGGGCAGGGGCCTGCAAGCCTGCATTTTGAGCCTGGCCAGTGTCCCAGTAGCCCTCTTCACAAGCTAACGCCCACCCACCTCCACGCAGGTGCCCAGACGCCGAGAAAAAGGAGACAATGTCTGGACAGAAGAGTCCTGGAACCAGTTTCTGCAGGAACTAGAGACTGGGCAGAGGGTGAGTGCTGGCTGGCTCTCGGGGTGTGCACGCACCCTCAGCTGATACATTTTGGAAAGTGAGCTCACCTGCTCTGACACACCCTTTCTACCCTTCAGCCCAAGAAACCACTGGTGGACGACCCTGGTGAGAAGCCCTCCCAGCCCATTGAGGTGAGTGCTGCAGGGTGCTGGGGACAGCAGCCTGATAAACCAGGGAGATTAGGGTTTTCCCCGCCCCAGTGACCATGGGCATAGGCCACCAACTAAGAGCTCTCTCTCCAGTCCCACATGGTTTATTTCTGTAATGCCAGCACTCGGGACAGTGGCTGGCATACAGGAGGCGCTCAGTAAACATGCGTTAAATAAATGTGTTGGCCAAAGCAGGAGCAGAGAAGGGAGTGGTCAGTGTGCACTGGGATTATCAGGAAATATTCTTGGAGGTGGAGCTGGACCCTTGAGAAGCTCTGAGGGCCTGATCCGGCGGAGACCCATAGCAGAGGCTGGCAGGAAGCAGCGTGAGGGTGGGGGCGCCAGTCCCTGGGGTGGCGGGGGAACCTGGATGGGCACAGCGAAGCCAGGCCTTGGAGGGCGGGAGAAGATGGGAGAGGAAATGGGGAGCCCCACTGGTGCTGGAAGAGTGACATAACTTGGCAGAAACTGGTAGAGCTGCGGAATGGCGGGATCAGGAAGCGCGAAGGCACTCCGGGGGCTTGCAGGGCAGGTGAGAGGCCGCGGCGGGGATGCCCTCTTGGCACCCCGGGCCACACCTCCCGGCAGGAGCCCGGCCCGTGCGCTGAGGCCTGTCCTTACGCCGGCCCAGTGCGCCGGCCTGGCTTCTCACAGCCGACCTTTGACCGCTGCCCCCACCCCCACCGTGCGCTGCCCCTCACTGCCCAGCCTCTCCCCGCCCCCAGGTGCTGCTGGAGAGAGAGCTGGCCAAGCTGAGTGCCGAGCTGGACAAGGACCTACGGGCAATTGAGACCCGACTGCCGTCCCCCAAGGTGCCAGCCCCCTGGGTTCACCCGCGGGGCACGCCGTTGACCGCACGGTCGGGGCGGGCCGGGAGCCTTGGCGGCTGGGCTGGGCGAAGGACGGGCAGACGAGGTCAGGCCTCCGGCGGCGCGCACAGGCCTCGGGCCCTCCTGGGCGCTGGCGGGCTCGCTCCTCCATAAATAAAATACAGGGCGTCGACTTTCGCAAGTGACCCCGAGGAGCCTTTCTAAGCGGACTCCACGTCAGCCCGACGGCCGGGCTCCCGCCCCGTCCCGCCCCCGGGCCGCAGCCTCGGGGACCCCCGCCCCTTCCCCTAGTTCCCGCCCCGCTCCGGGATCGGCCGCGCGGGCGCCTCTAGGACCCCGCGTCCCGCCCGCTCTCCTCCCCTCCCGAGCCGCGAACTTTTCCGGAGGCGGCGGCCTCGACTGCCGCTGGGTCCCGGGGTCGCGGGCCCTGATTGCGCCGTCTCCCCGCACAGAGCTCGCCTGCGCCCCGGCGGGCCCCGGAGCAGCGGCCCCCGGCTGGGTGAGTGGGAGACGCGGGAGGAGGAAGGGGGCTGTCCCGGGCCGGCGGGAGGGAACGTGGCGCGGCCGGGCGGGGCGGACGGGGCGATCGCGGGGCCTAGTCAGGGGAGGAGGGAACCGCAGAGCCCAGTGTCCGGGAGGGACCGCAGCGCCACTCTCTGCGGGATGCCGTCCCCGCGCCACCGAGGGCAGCTAACCCCGAGCGGAGGGCGAGGGTCGCGGCCGCCGGGGACGCGGCGCGGTTGGGGCGGCCCCGCCACGGCCCAGGCACTCCCGCTGGGCCCTGCCGGGCCTCACCCTTCCCGGCGCAGCGACTCGGGAAGTTGGACATCCTGTGGAGAGCCCAGGACCCGGGAGACGCCCTGGGAGGAGGCGGCAGGGATAGGGGCGATGGGGGTCAGAGCGGTCTAGGGGTGACCAAGGTGGGACGCGGAGCCCCAGGCTGGAGGCTCAGTCTCTGTGCCCCGTGCAGCCCGGCCTCAGCCTGGAGCTCCAGCTCCCCGAATGCACCTTACCTGGATTCCGCCCGGTCCCTGAGCCCCCGCAGAATGGCTGATGGAGGAAGCCCCTTTCTAGGTCGGAGGGACTTTGTCTACCCTTCCTCAACCCGAGGTAAGGACCCAGCCGTGCTCTGTTTCTCACGGAGATGCCCACCCACCAGGCATGCTGGTGCCCCAGGGGTGGCAGGTCACAGAGCCCCCTGCTTCTGCCAGTGCCTGCCCTAGGTGGGGGTGCAACCCCATTCCAACCCCATCCGCCAGGTTGGCCTCCCCAAACTGAGGTTGTGCTTCTCCACAGACCCTAGTGCCTCTGACGGAGGGATCAGCCCAGCCAGGAGGGAAGAGAAGAAGGTAAGGAGGGGACCAGGGTGTGGGGGACCTGGAGTGGTCCCAAGGCTACCATCCTGGATCTGCCACCCGCCCAACTGAGGTAGCCCACTCTGTCCTCTCCCCTGCCTAGAGGAAGGCCGCCAGGCTCAAGTTTGACTTCCAGGCGCAGTCTCCCAAGTAAGTGCCCTCCTCCCCCTCCCCTTCCACCCGAGGCAGTCTCCGCCATCCCAGAGCGGGATGGGGAGGGGGACTGGGCTGCAGTGGGCATCCCTAATTGGTGAGAGGAATAAGGTGTACTGGGGAGGGTCTGAGGGGAAGGAGGCTTGGGAGGGCCTCAGCTTACCATGCGGTCCTCGCCTGCAGGGAGCTGACTCTGCAGAAGGGTGACATTGTCTACATCCACAAGGAGGTGGACAAGAACTGGCTGGAGGGAGAGCACCATGGCCGCCTAGGCATCTTCCCTGCTAATTATGTGGAGGTGAGCAGGAGGGACAAGAGCAAGCAGGGGTTGGGAGAGACTTGGGTTTCCTAAGGCAAAAAACTGTGAGGGGCTGGGCCATGTCTCAGTATTGTCCTTGGCCCCCACAGGGCCTGGCCCAGTGCTCTGCATGACCCCAGGAAATGTTTGCTAAATGAGGGTGGAGCCCAGCCAAGGGGAGGACCCAGCAGCCAGCTCCTCAACCCTCCGTGTCCCAGACTTTCACCATTCAGATCCATCTTTCTAAAGCTATCTTTGGGAATCACCCTAATGGCAACTAGCAAGAGTGGGAAGTATGCAACAGTTTATAAATCACATATACACACATAACCTCTTTCAGGTGTATTACTGCCCTGGTTCCTCTCACTTCCCAGAGAGTGATAGTTTATCTCTGTTTTACAGATGGGGATGCCAAGGTTCAGTGACAAGTTATTAGGTAAAAGATCTAGAATCTGAATCCAGGTCTTTTGATTCCAGAGAGAGGTTCTGGGCTTGACAGATAAAGGGCAATAGGTGACTTTTAAGATATGTCAAGTTATCCAAATTACTGGCATAAAGATGTTCATTATAGTCTCTTACTATTGTTTTAATGTCAGTAAAATATGTAGTGATGTCTTCTCTTTCTTTCGTTTTGTTTTGTTTTGTTTTGTTTTGAGAGATGGAGTCTTGCTCTCGCCCAGGCTGGAGTGCAGTGGCGGGATCTTGGTGCACTGCAACCTCCACCTCCTGGGTTCAAGTGATTCTCCTGCCTCAGCTTCCCAAGTAGCTGGGACTACAGGCGTGCGCCACCACGCCCAGATAATTTTTGTAATTTTTTTTAGTAGAGACGAGATTTCACTATATGTTGGCCAGGCTGGTCTCGAACTCCTGACATCAGGTGTTCCACCCACCTCAGCCTCCCAAAGTGCTGGGATTACAGGCGTGAGCCACCGCGCCTGGCCGATATGTTCTCTTTCATTCCTGATGTTGGCAATTTGTGTCTTCTCTTATTCTGGCTAGAGCTTTATTAATTTACTTGACCTATGGATTTTATTGATGTTTTTCTCTTGTTTTTGTTTTCAATTTCATTGATTTCTGCTTCTTTATTATTTCCTTATTTTTGCTTGCTTTAGGTTTACTTTGTTCTTTTTCTAAGTTTCTTGGGGTGAAAGTTTAGACTATTATTTGAAGCTTATTTTTCCCTAATGTAAGAATGTCAATGCTATACATTTCCCTCAGAATGCTGCTTTAGCTGTGTCTCACACGTTAATTTTTCGTCAACTCTGTTTTCTCATCTCCTTCGCGACTTCCTCTTTGACCCATGAGTTGGGTTGTTGTTTAATTCAGGCTCTTGATTTGATAGATATCATTAGGCCTCCCTTGCCTGCCCAATAATCCACTTGGTCCTGAAATTTCACAAAGTATATACAGTATTTCACTCCACCAGTCATTTCTGTCTGTGTGTGAAATAGTTGATTGGCTGCTTGATTTTTATGGGCAGAGTGAAGCAAAGAGAACATGAGGATTCTGGGCTCCTGCTGGGGTAGATGGGGAGGAGGAACCAAGACACTGGAACCCAGGGACACCCGGTTCTCGGCCGTGAGAAAAGGGTGAATCCTCAGTTTTGGAACAGTTCCCCAAGTTCTCCCTGCTGCTTGGAATGCCTCATTTTCTTCTGTGGTCCAACTTAAACTCTCTAATCGGACTGGCTTCCATCTTTTCTCTTGGTGTTTTTCATTCAGTAATGCCCACTCCACATACCCCTATGGAAAATGTTTCTTCCGGGGAGCCTTCCCAGACTCCTCCCCATCCTCCAGCTCCCCTTGGCTGTGGCCACCCCTGGCTGCCCTCAGGGCTTGTTTCTGGTGTTTATATCTTTCTCTGCCAAGGGGCAGGCCCACCTTCTCTTTGCTGTCTCACAGGAACCCCCAGTCTGTGCTATGTTGATGCCAAGGCCAAATCTTTCTCATGACCTTTCTTCATGCAGGTGCTGCCTGCAGATGAGATCCCCAAGCCCATCAAGCCCCCGACCTACCAGGTGCTGGAGTATGGAGAGGCTGTGGCCCAGTACACCTTCAAGGGGGACCTGGAGGTGGAGCTGTCCTTCCGCAAGGTGGGCCAGGCAGGAGATGGTGGGGTGGGTCGGGGCAGGCGAAGGTGTAGGTAAATATGTGCACTAAAAACACATTTTTTTTTTCTTTTTGAGACAGAGTTTCGCTCTGTCGCCAGGCTGGAGTGCAGTGGCGCCATCTCGGCTCACTGCAACCTCTGCCTCCCGGGTTCAAGCAGTTCTCCCGCCTCAGCCTCCAGAGTAGCTGGGACTACAGATGCCCGCCACCACGCCCGGCTAATTTTTGTATTTTTAGTAGAGATGGGGTTTCACCGTGTTGGCCAGGATGGTCTCAATCTCTTGACCTCATAATTCACCCACCTTGGCCTCCTAAAGTGTTGGGATTACAGGAGTGAGCCATCGCACCTGGCCTAAAAACACTTTTTTAAAAAAGAGTCTGATGTACCTAGCTTCACCTAGGATTTCAAAATTTTCCCCAGTCTCTTTCATTATGCTTCCTTTAGTGTAGTCTTTTTTATTTTTTTCTGCATTTTTTTGAGACAGAGTCTCACTGTGTTGCCCGGGCTGGCCTTGAACTCCTGGGCTCAGGCGATCCTCCTGCCCCTGCCCCTATCCCAGCCTCCCAAGTAATTTTGGTCCATTTTTAAAAGATCATCATAAACTTCTAGAGTTATATATATTTTCAACTGCAGGTTGCAGTGGATCATACTCAGCATTTTTAAAGGTATAGACAGAAATGTTAGCGTGCGTCGCGGGCAGGAAGAGCACTTTATCCTACTGTAGGCAGTTCTGTGTACGCACATATGTATGTATTCTGGGCTGTTATTAAAATCTTTTTAACTGTGGACTGTGGTGAAACAAGTTTGAAAAATGCTGTTCTAGAAAGCAGAGAAGTGGTCTGCCTTTGGTTGATTTGGGGAGCAGCGACTATGCTTCCAAAATCAGCCAAAGACAGACCATAGTGAATGCTACCCAGAAGAGCTGGCCCCAGGGACAGAGGGGGAAGAAGGTGGCTGGATGGAGAGAGGTAGGGGCAGGAGAGAGCAGGGGAAGGCAAGGGCTGGAGGCCACCCTCCCAGGGAGTGGTTCTACCTAATGTCAGCCAGCCTATGGCCTTGAGGACTCCCTGCCTGTCCTGGGGAGTGTGTTTTTGACACACTCATGACAGGGTCCCCCAGCGTGAGGCAGGAACAGGACCCAGGCAGGGCAGTAGTGGTAGCACCTGTCCCGTGTGCCTAAGGAGTGGACTGTTGATCTCATTCACACCTCATAGTGACAGTATGGTTATTTTCACTTAACGGAGGAGAAAACAAGGCTCAGAGAGACAGAGCAGCCTGCCTGAGGCCACACAGCTTGACCTGGCAGAGCTGGGTTTGGATCTGCATTATTAGTCACAGGCTCACCTGTGATTGGAGCTCTGGGGAGGGACCTTGCTATGCATCCCAGATAAGGCACCGTGGGTGCATGGCACCAGGAAAGCCCCACAGACACTGACTTTCCCCCTCAGGGAGAGCACATCTGCCTGATCCGCAAAGTGAATGAGAACTGGTACGAGGGGCGCATCACGGGCACGGGGCGTCAAGGCATATTCCCCGCCAGCTACGTGCAGGTGTCTCGTGAACCCCGGCTCCGGCTCTGTGACGACGGCCCCCAGCTCCCCGCATCTCCCCGCCTGACTGCTGCCGCCCGTTCAGCCCATCACCCCAGCTCCCCCTCAGCCCCGCGCAGCCCAGCTGACCCCACCGACTGGGGAGGGCAGACCTCCCCCCGCCGCACTGGCTTCTCCTTCTCCACCCAGGAGCCTAGACCCCAGACCCAGGTGAGGTAGCCTGCCTCCACCAGAGAGCCCACCTCCTCCCCACCCCCCATCCCCCAGCCCCGTGACTTGTCCACACTTGGGAATCCTTCCCAGACAGCCCTGGGACAGACGAGTGGGGTGACAGGGCAGAAGCTAGTATGGCAGCCCCACCCTGGCCTGGGGAACCTCAGCCTACCGAGCTCTGGCCCAGGGAGCTCTCGATGGAATCCCAAAGCCAGCCCGGGCTCCTGACCCTCGGTGTTCTTGGTTCATCCATCATCTTCCTGCCTCTGACATCCCTTTCTTCCTGTCAATCCTCAGAATCTTGGCACCCCTGGTCCAGCTCTGTCCCACCCTCGAGGTCCCAGCCATCCCCTGGACCTGGGGACCTCTTCTCCTAACGCCTCTCAGATACACTGGACCCCGTGAGTACCATCTGAGGGCTTGATCAGACTGGGGGAGTGGTCACTGGCAGGCAGTACCCCATATTCCACCCTCCCCCAAGTCCCCACCTGTGGATTTGGGAAACTTCTACCAGGTAGCCCTTGTCCTCGAAGAGCTTATGGTGATTTGGTGCAGGGAGGAGGCGCTGGTCTGTGATGTTCCCAGTCCCTCCTGGCAGCTGCGTGGCCTTGTGGCCTTGGTCTCCTCATTGGGTTTCTAGCCCTGAGGTCAGTGCATGTAGAATTGAAGTGTGGAACCGGTAGAATGGACAGGAAGGCACCAGGTGCTCAGAGGAGGCGAGGGTTCAGTGGCTTAGGGCCCAGAGGGCAGAAGGCAGGCCTGGGAAAGACTGCGCTGAGCACAGGCAGAGTCGCTCCGAAGAGCTGGGGCAGGGGCTAGTGAGAGCGTGAAGGGACCCTGGGGCGTTCACAGGAAGTGGCAACACTTGGGTTAGAGCCTCTGGGCCCGTTCTCCAGTTGCCGTGACGATGCTTCTCGTAGGTACCGGGCGATGTACCAGTACAGGCCCCAGAACGAAGACGAGCTGGAGCTGCGCGAGGGGGACAGGGTGGATGTCATGCAGCAGTGTGACGATGGCTGGTTTGTGGGTATGTGGGCAGGCTGGGAGGAGGCATCTCAGGGCCCCAGGGGATGTGGGTAGGCTGCTGCTGCCTGCCAGTGCTACTTCAGCAAAGATTCATGGCCGACCACCCCCCACTCAGCTTCCGACCGGGCTACTGGGAAGGGCCTGGCACCCGATGCTTCCCCAAAGCCAGCACTTCTGTTGGCTGCCTTCCTTCATGCCCTGAAGAGGCCGAGGCCCAGGAGGAAACTGGCACCAGTCCAGGGTCACCGATGGAGTCACCGGGGACCCAGGCCAGGGTTCCCGACCTCCAGAGCCCTGCCCCTTCCTCCTGCACACCCCTGCCTCTGGAGCAGCCCTCGGGGAAAGAACCTGGTGGAAAGGACCAGGACTCACACTTCTGTATCCTGCAACCCCTAGCTGGCTCCTCCAGCCTGGGAGGAAAAGGGAGTGGAGCAAGGTCCCAGCCCCTCAGGGCTGGCCCAAGGGCAGCTCTGACCAAGGACAAATGCAGGAAGCCTCAGGTTGGCCTCGGCCTGAATCAAGGTGACCAACCTACCAGGCTTCACATGGCCTCTTTCCCCAGAGTGGGCTGGCCCTGTGCAGGTCTCATCTTCAGAGGATGGGCCGTCCCCACAGAGAAGAGAGTGGCCAGAAGCCCCCTGCCCCTCCCCAAGCAGGTTTTGAGGCCTGAGGAGCTGGGGGGCTGCTTAGGCAGCCCCTTGACCTGGCAGCCCACCCTTCCTGATCTGATCCCAGTACAGCTGCCAGCCAGTCTCCTGACCCACCCAGGACCTTAAGCACTACCCTGTGAATGGCCCCTACCTTCTGGTGGGGGAGGGAGGGAGGCGGTGCTTAGAGATGTATTCAAATTTACTCGATACACTTTTGCTTTGCAAGTTTTTTTACAACTACTAATAAAGTTTTGCAAATCTATGCAGACAAGAAGAAAAAGTACCACTTTTGTGTTATGAGCCACAAGTGCTTTGAGAGGAATGGGTGAGACCTGTGCCCTCTCTGGTATGGCAGCCACCAGCTGCATGCAGCTGTTGAAATGTAGCTCAAATGAAATAAACTAAAAATCCAGTTCCTCAGTTGCATGGGCCAGTCTCAAGTGCCCAACAGCCACACGTGGCGAGTGGTGACCCTTTTAGTTAGTGCAGGTCAGGGAAGGCTTCCTGGAGGAAATGAGGGAGCTGGGCCTGGAAGGGCAGGGGAAGGATTTGGGGAGGCCAAGAGGAAAGGGAGGTACTCAGGGCAGAGGATGAGGGTGGGGGTGGGACGAGCATGGGCTGCCCCCAAGGAAGTCAGGGTGCCAGCCTGGAAGGGGAGGCTCAGGATCATCCATTCACCCAAGGTCAGGAGTGACGTTCATTTGAGTTTATATTCCTATTTTTCCATATATAGGAATATAATAATACTTATTACATTTCTGTATTTCTATATTTCTCCATTCCTTCTTCCTCCCAGGCTGGAAGAACCAGCTGGGGGGTGCGGGGATACACAGGTGTGAGCTCTGGGCCTTTCCACCAGGAGCTCTCCCCAAGTGCTGCTCCAGAGGCAGGGGTGTGCAGGGGAAAGGGGCAGGGCTCTGAAGGTCCTCAACCCTGGCCTGGGTCCACAGTGACCCATCGGTGACCCTGGGCTGGTGCCGGTTTCCTCCAGGACGTCACTGTCTTCAGGGCATAAAGGAAGGCAGGCAACAGAAGTGCTGGCTTTGGGGAAGCATCGGGTGCCAGGCCCCCCAGATGCTTTGCCCGCTGGGGTTCCCCCTCCTCCTCTTCAAGACACGAGTTTCTGTGGGGCTGTAGACCAGAGGCCTGGATCTGTGTCCCAAGCTTGCTCCTAAGCATGGGGGTGCTCTCAGGCAATTCATTCAGTCTTCTCTTAGGCCTTCCCACCCATCTCTAAGTGAGGGTGCCGTATTAGACCAGGGGCGTTTCTCCCGATTTCAGTTCTATGATTCCTCCTCCTGCGTCCCCACTTTGCGGAGGAGGTGGGGAGTGACTGCGCGCTGTGTACAGTGTGATGCGCCTTTGTTAATTGCTCAGATTATTTGATTGTTGAGTGTGGGAAGTGTAGCTTTGCCCATCTAAGCTTCTGCCGCTAGGGGGCAGGAAGGAGGAGAGCAAATCCAACTCCCTCCCTGGGCTCCCCTACAGAACTCCCCTACAGTTCTGGGCACTGCCGGCAGGGGGCAGGCCCTCACCCTTGCATACCTGTTGAAGAAGGGAGCGGGGAACGCTCTTCCTGCCTTTCCTCTTTCAGGTGTCTCCCGGAGGACCCAGAAATTCGGAACATTCCCTGGAAATTACGTTGCCCCGGTGTGAGTGGTCTCCATGGCAACTTGGAGCCAGCCAGGATGGGGTGGGGAGCAGTTGCACTCGTGGGAGGGACATGACCCCCGCCCACATCCTCCTTCCCCAGGACCTGAGCTCCCGGCATCTGCAGACGACCCCCGCAGCCTTTCCCTCGGACCCCCCTCGAAGCCCCCTGGACTGATTCCCACCCACGACTCACAGACATTCCTCCCACAGCCCTTTCATTTCTTCCCCACCCCACTCCCCAAATACAGAGGTCCGCTTTGAAGTGGAGACCATTTCCAGGCCTTATTGAGACCAGACCCCAAGTCCCCCACCCCCATCCTGCTCCAGCTTTCCTCTAACAGGGACCAGCGCTCCGCTTTGCCCCCAGGGGGTTCCTCTAACCAGGACCAGCTTCCTAGCCTCCTAGAGACCAAAGGCCGCCCCCGCCTGCTGGGGTTCCTCCCACCCCCCCAGCTTGCCGGCTGCCCACTTTGCCTTCTGGCCTCCAGCTGGGCGTGGGGGGCGGAGCAAGGCGGGGGACAGCAGCACCTTCTTAGCGATCCAGGCCTGGCAAGAGCTCTGGCCCCAAGGCTACCTCTTCCCAGGGGCTATCAAGTCCTGGGCCTGGTCCTGGAATATCACCCCGCACTGTGGGGCCGGGCACCACTAGCCTGGCTCAAATGTTCCCCAGGGAGACTGCTGTGTGCTGCCCGCCTGCCTGCTGGCTCTCCCCCAGCCCCACGTCCCCTCTGGAAGAGAATGTAAAATAAACCTGGACACAAGGGACTTTGTCTCTGAGGCCTTTTCCTTGGGGTAGGAGATGCCTTCTCCTGTCTGGGAAGATGGGAATTCCTTCTGCTGGGGGCTGTGCTGGGAGACAGGTGGGACAGGTGTGTGTGTAAGGGGAGGATGGAAAAACACCGTTATTACCTCCAAAGATCTCTGCCTTTGGGTGTCAGGCAGGCTGGGATAGCCCCCACGATTGGGCAGCTGTGTGGCAAGAAGTGCTGGGAGAATGAACAGTGCCAGGCCCTGGTAGCAGGGAGCCATCAGAGATGGGGGACTGAATGTGGCCTTGTTTGCAGACTGTTTTGATTCTGGAGCTGCCACCGTGGGGTTGCTGGGCTAGATGACATTTCTGACTGTTCTGCTGTTTTCCTTCTGTGTGCTCCATTTCCACACCGAAGCCCTTGTGTGTGTTTATTCTCCTCTTTGGGCTCAGGCTTTTGAGCAGTCCTTTGTGGGAAGCTGGGAGTGGTGAGGCACAGCCAGCCAAAACTACTCTTGAACAAGGGTTTTTGTTTTGTTTTGTTTTGTTTTTGTGAGATGGGGTCTCTTTCGCCCAGGCTGGAGTGCAGTGGCCCGATCTCGGCTCACTGCAGCCTCTGCCTCCCGGTTTCAGGCAATTTTCCCACCTCAGCCTCCTGAGTAGCTAGGATTACAGGGTTGCAGCACCATGCCCAGCTAATTTTTGTAGTTTTAGTAGAGACAGGGTTTCACCATGTTGGCCAGGCTGGTCTTGAACTCCTGACATTGGGTGATCCACCCACCTCAGCCTCCCAAAGTGCTGAGATTACACACGTGAGCCACTGCGCCTGATCTTCAACAAGGTTTTATAGTCCTGGAGCTTGCGGGTCCCTGTGGGATGACAGTGGTGGCATAGTCCAGGCAGAGTCCAGGCACTCTGCCAAGAAAGGCAGCTCCGTGTCTCAGCTGCTGCTGAGAGGTGAGCAGGGCACCAGGGCCTCTCCGGGTGTTACCTAACGTGAGCCTCACCATGGCAGGTTATGATTCCATTTTACAGAGGGAGAGACCCAGGCTCTGAGAAATTAAGCTTTCTAGGTCACATCATTATTAAATGCTGAAGTCAGGTCTACCTCACTTCCTGAAATCTACTAAATGCCCAGGCAGCCCTCATCCAGGGGCCCTTGGAGAAGGAAGGTCATGTGTGAGGTCAGGGACTTCTCTAGGGCGGCCCAGGGTTGGGCCGCTTTTATGTTCTTCCTGGCAATCCTGTCTTCTAGGCCTGTCACCGAAGGGAGGTGTGAAGAGGTGGTGGCTGGAGTGAAGAGGTGGTGGCTGGAGTGAAAGGTGGTGGTGCCCAGTTCTGTCAGGACAGAGGGGAGGAGCTCATGGTTGACAGGGCAGTGGCCTAGCCCTGGCTGGTTTCTTGAACCTGGGTGCGGCCTGACCCAGCAGGGGTTAAACAGCGGCTGGAAGAACGAGTCCTCCATCCACCTCCATCCTCACCCTGGTCTGGTTCTAAATGGGCAGGTCCAGCCCATCCTGGCCTAGAAACGACCATTCTTCAGAACCCACTGGCCAGGTTGCCGTTCCCCCATCCCAGCTCTTATTTCATGAACTCCCTGATGCCCTCATAAAACATATCAGGGCTGAGGCCTCCTCTCCCTGGGACAGAGACCAACTCCACACCCTCTCTTTGATGGAGCGCTGGCACCTCCCGCAGCTAACAAACCCTCCAACCCTGGGCTGTCTGCACCACAGTCCTGCCTGAAAGATGCTTCTGTGCCTCGACCTGGCCTGAGTCGGGGGGGTGGGGGGTGAAGGGAGGATCAGAGGCTGCTGGGGATGGCTCACCCATGAGATGGGAGGGCGGTGACGTGGCTTACCCAGGGCCACAGAGAGGCTACGAGCAGGACATGTCCCCTTCTGTGCCAGAGTTATGCCCTGCCTGCATCCGCTGACTTGTCTTTGTGGTGGGTTTTGTGAATTCACAACCCACCCATCAGAAAGCCCTGCCAGATGAACCTGGGGCTGTTTGTAGAGTCTGTCCAAGGTATGCAGGAGGGGTTCTCTGAGGAAATGATTGGCTTTTGTTTGGTTCACTCTCCATTCCCAGAGGCAAGCGTAGTACCTGGTGCTCAGTACTCACTGTCGCTCAGTACTCACTGGTGCTCAGTACTCACTGGCGCTCAGTACTCACTGAATGAATGCTGTTGGAATGATTGCGTGGAAGAACTGAATGGATGAATTTCCCTTCCTTTGGGTCCCTTCCCAGGAGTCCCCTCCCCATTTGAGGCAGGGACTCTGTTTGACACCTCTGTGCCATCCTTGGCTTTTGCCTGTGGCCAAGCAATTTTTACAACAGAAGGGTAAGCGGCACATTATCCCCATTTTCCACATGGGGAAACTGAGGCCTGGAGGAGCTGAGGAAGTTGCTGAAGGTCACACAGCCGGTGAGACGCAGCTGTGCACTTGGGGGCTAGTGTGTGCCCCCCGGGGCTGTGCTCACCCTACCTGTAGTTGCCTCTTCCCTCAAGAGGCTTCCAGTCTAGTCAGGGAGGTGGAACAGGTGCAATCAGGCCAGGTGGTCATGCCAGGAGGCTGGAAACCAGCCAGTGGGAGAGGAGTTTGCACGCCCAGGACAGAGGCTGTGGGAGGAGGGGGGCTGAAGTGTGAACGCGGGGAGGCTGAGACGAAGGCACGGGCAGGTGAGGGGCGTGGGGAGGCCACTCTTCACAGAGTGAGCGTGGAGGGAATGACTCACACCTGAGGCAGGTGAGGCACAGCTGCACCCACAGGTGTGATCCCCTGAAAAGACAGCAGCTTGGCAGCCAGAGGCGAAGTGAAGACCCAAGGAGAGGCGGCTCTGTGGCCCTGAGGTCCCCTGGGAGAGGGTTGTCAGGTACAGCTCCTCCTCCCTAAGTTGGCACCTGGGTCCCCTCCTTGGCTGCCCTCTCCTCATCCTTACAGCCTGAGCTCCAGATGCTTGAAAGAGGACGGGGGAGAGGGCAGGAAGGGGTGTGAAGGCCTGCAGAGAGGGTGAGGTGAGGGCCCAAGGGAACGGGAAGGTACCAGCCTAGAGGTGGGGGTGTCCGGTGAACCCCCAGCCAGGAGGCTCTCTCTCCATCTCCTAGGGTCCCTGCGGGTCCCCTTTCCAGGCAGAGAAGTTCCAGGCAGAGAAGTTCTGCGCTGGCGAGAAACCAGCGCTCAGGAAGGGAGTTGGCGGGAGGAGGGTGGCCTTGGTTTGGGATTTGTGGGTGTCAAGGCCGCATCTGCGCCAGCTTCCGAGCCTGGAGTAGGTGGAGAAGCCAGGCGGACCGCAGACGCACCCAGGCAGCCCACCCTGCCCAGGGCTTGGGGATGAGGAGCGGGAGAGCGCGGCCGGCGTGGGAAAGCTTTATGGGGCTGCCCCCTCGGCCGTCTGCGAACTGGGGCGCGGGGCCGTCACTGGACCGGCTCCGCTGTGCCCCGGGCGGTCGGGGGCATGCGGGCGCTCCGGGGAAGATGAGGGCGCCACCGGCTGGACGGCCGCAGCCTGCAGGGGGCCCTGGGGACAGCCTGCCCCATCCCCCCGGCGGGCTCGGGCCAGGTGGCAGCGCCTGGGCTCGCCGCGCGGAGGCGGCGGCTTCCCGGGCCAGGGGCGGCGGCAGGGGCGGCCCCGGGATCACATGGGCGGAGGCAGGTCCCAGGGCCCCGGGCGGACTCTCCCCAGAGTCGGGCAGACCGCAGCGGGAGCGGCGGCGTCTCCTCGCCCTCTCTCCCTCCCGGGCCTGGGCGCCCAGCCCGACAGGTGAGCGGCAGCCAGGTGAGCGTGCCCACCTGCACCCCTCCGCGCGGCCCGCCATCCCCGGCGCCCGGTTCCTCTCGGCGCCCCTATCGGCGCGGGACCCTGGCCTCGTTCCCGGCCCCGCTCCTTGGAGCCTCGCATCGGCTGGGGCGCCCCCGCGGGTTGAACTCTCCCCGGCCGGCGCGCTCCTCCTCCAGCCCCCGGCCCGCAGGGTACTTTGCCCTCAGAGCGAAGGAGGCACCAGAACTGGGAGAGCCGGGCCATCCAGCTGGGCACCTCCCCGCGGCGCCCGCAGCGCGGAGTCCACTGACCGGCTCAAAGGTCTGGGAATCTCAGGGTGGCCGCCAGTCGCCAGAGCCGGCCTCGGGGACTGGGGTGGCGGCGGTGCGGGGTACAGAGGCCAGGCCTGGGCCCAAGGGGAAGGCAGCCGGGGATGGAGCGGACAGACCGCTGGTGCTCTTGATAGATTCTCGCAGCGCTTGCGTCCCGGGCAGCCCCAGGATGGGTGCTGGGCAGGGTGGTGCCCAGCCTGGTACCGCGACTTCCTGCCTGGGTTGGCTCCTGGTTCCAGAGCTAGAGGCTCAGGAAATCCCAAAGGGTCTGTCTGCAGGGGCACTTCCTTGCCCAGCAGAGGGGCTGTGGATGGGAGGCCTGTCACCACAGCTGTCTGTCGGGCAGCATCAGGAATCTAGGGTGGGTGTGCCCAGTTTGACAGATGAACCCTGGCCTCCTTGCCCTGGCAGCAGGCCCCTGGGGGAGGTGGGGAGCCTGGTCTTGCCCGTGTGAGCCACTTTGCCAAGAACGAGGTGGGCAGCTAGGAGGCCCCTGTGAAGACCCAGCCTCACCCCACCAGCCCCTCACCTGGCCAGTGACTTACACAGTCTGTACTGATGCCAGCCTGTTCCTCCTGCTTCCTGAGCCCTCCTCTCCCTAGGCCACTCACCAGCCCTCCCCAAGAGTGGAGAGGAAGTACCGTGTGCTGTGGGTTTTGGGGACAGGAAGCAAGCGCTAGTGGGACTGAGCCCTGATGGTGGAGGAGGGGAGACGGAGGCGGTGCTGGCATCTCTTCCACTTGCCAGCCCCTGCCCCCCATGCTCCAATAAGCCCCCCACCTGGCAGCCTGGGCTGCCCCCTCCTGGGAGTCGCTCCCTGGGCTGAAGCCTAAGGAAGGGAGAACACAGAGGCATGGCTTCCCAGGGTGGGGGGAAGTGAAACAGGGGTGAGGGAGGGAGTTAACCACTTCCTCTACCCACCCCAGAGACCCTGAGTAGCTGTCCGGGAGCTGTCGTGCCCTCTCTTTCTCCCTTTGGCCCCTCTCCTGCTGCCTTACAGTACCCCCAGAGCCGGGTGGGGGCACGGACTTCACCTCCTGGTCCTGTGTTCCTCAGGCATGGTGCTCACAGTGGATGTGGCCGGGCCAGCGCCCTGGGGCTTCCGTATCACAGGGGGCAGGGATTTCCACACGCCCATCATGGTGACCAAGGTAAGGATGGTGGCTCCAAGAGGTGAGGGGGTCCTGCCAGAAGCGAGGTCAGCCGTGTTCACGCCACTCGGCACAGAAGGCTTGCTTTTTCTGTTCTGGGGCCAGGGACCTACTGCTGCCCGGCGTGCTGGCTGCAAGGGAGCCGTGGCCCTTTGCCACGGGGATGTGGTGGCCACTTCAGGAACAGACCTTGGGAGTGAAAAGGAACTGGGCCGAGGACAGGGCCTGCTCTTGCCTCCCCAGTTGCCATCCCCACACCTGCAGGCAGCCATTTTGGGTGGTTACTAGAACAAGAGCCCTGGAGTTCTTGACAGTCTCCTCTTGACCCGGGCCGGGCCGGGAGCATTCGCAGGAGGGCCGTGCAGGCAGTCACCTGTAAGGTGTGATTTGCACGGGCAAGGCTCTCTATCCAAAAGTATTTCCAAGCACAGTTCCTGACATTCTGCCACTGCACGTTCTTTGGGAGGCTCATTAGAATGCCAATGTGGGGCGGCGGCTGCCACCTGTGCTTCTGGAGGGGATGGCTGATCAGTTCGGTGTCATGAGCAGGCAGAGGGACGTGCAGGAGGGTGCAGGCAGGCCTAGGTCAAGCCAGCCTCTGTGTTTCTTGGGTAGCAGAGTGGGAAGTCCCTTCCCCAGGTGGGCCACGGTCTGAGCATACCAGCTTCTCATCCCTACAGGTGGCTGAGCGGGGCAAAGCCAAGGACGCTGACCTCCGGCCTGGAGACATAATCGTAGCCATCAACGGGGAAAGCGCGGAGGGCATGCTGCATGCCGAGGCCCAGAGCAAGATCCGCCAGAGCCCCTCGCCTCTGCGGCTGCAGCTGGACCGGTAGGGCCTCCAGCTCTGCAGAGCCTGTGGCATTCCCCTTCCCCCCGCCACCCCACAGAGCCGCCCTTGCTCCTGCCCATGGCCTAGAGCTCAGCCCTAAAGCGGCCTTCTTGGGCCCTCTCCACACCTCGGTGAGAAGGTCCTGGGCTCTGCTTCCTGCAGCAGGGTGGGCTGAGGGGTGTTCCTGTGCCTGGTTGGGTAAAGGTGGGCGCCAGGCTGGGCGTGCAGTCACAGGCTGGGCAGGGCGAGCTGGCACCAGCCACCTGGAAGCCCGGGTTTGTCTGGTTCCCAAGAGTGTGCAGGGCACAGGGCGTGGGCATGAAGTGGGTTGAAGAGGGGAAACTTCTGGGATAGGTATGCCCGAGGCTGGTCCCCAGGACTCCTGCCTCCAACAGAGTATGGCCTTTGTTTAGTTCCCAGCTGGAAGTGAGGACCTGGGGGGCTCGTTCCTCATAGAGCCTGTCTGTTCCTCCCCATCATGGCTCTGGGCCCTGCTGGTGAAGTTGGATTTCCCATCCTGGGCCTTACTCCTAGGGTTTTGAGCCTATAAGCCAAGGTGGGGCCAGGGTGGGGCCTGGAGGCCAAGCTATAGGGGGAACAGGTGGCTCCCTGGGGTGGGGCTTCGCAGTGAGTCACAGATCAGGAATGCCAGGAGATTCCCAAGTCAGGAGAGCCCTCTGCACGGGCCTGGAACATGAGTCAGACACCTCTTGCGTCCTGGCCACCCCTACATTGTCCTGCTCTCTTCAGCCCTACCAAGCCCCTCCTTCTCCAACTGCCCTGCCCTGTGGTGTGGCAGAAGCTGACTCTCTTCATGTCGCTCAGGTCCCTGGGTGTTTGCAGCAGTTGGGACCCCGAGAAAGAGGGTAGAGAGAACCTCATGGTTTCTGGGAATGGGGCGACACCGTCTCTTCCTCTGGGGTTCTCTGGAGGGTTCAGGGCTCCGGGGAGGTAGGTAAGCCTGGGCTGTAAGTCAGGCCTCTGGTTCTGCACCAGACAAGCCCAGACTCCAGTCTTTTAACTTTTTTTTTTTCTGAGACAGAGTCTTGCTCTGTTGCCAGGCTGGAGTGCAGAGGCGTGATCTCGGCTCACTGCCACCTTTGCCTCCTGAGTTCAAGCGTTTCTCCTGACTCAGCCTCCCAAGTACCTGGGACTACAGGCACGTGTCACCACGCCCAGCTAATTTTTGTATTTTTAGTAGAGATGGGGTTTCACCATGTTGGCCAGGATGGTCTCGATCTCCTGACCTTGTGATCCACCCGCCTCGGCCTCCCAAAGTGCTGGGATTACAGGTATGAGTCACCGCGCCTGGCCCAGTCTCTTAACTTTTGCTGACGTGCCTCCCCCATCTCCGGCCTCCTACCCTCCCCAGGTGGCCTCTCTGGCATCAGAAGCCCTGGGGCAGGAAGCAGGGGTCCAGGCTGGAGCCAGAGCCTGCGCTCCCCTCACTCTGATCCCACGGCTCTCCCAGGAAGCTGAGGGTCCTGTTGCCTTACATCTCTAGAAGCAGCCTTACGGCCAGGAATGCGTGGCAGGATGGGACGAGGCAGGCTGTCCCCTAGCCCTGACTTCAGTTACCTCCCACTCAAGGCTCCAGCTGGGTTCCACCCAGGGAGCTGGGAGGGGGGAGCCCCTCTCACTGGTGGGGAGCTAGGCCTGCTTGTCTGGAAGGAGGCAGGTGGGTCTCACCCTTTGTTTAACTGGGGAGACCCCTGAGGAAGGGATCAGGAGTGACGCTCTCAAAGGCACCCTGGCCTCCAGTGGGCAGGGTGCGCAGCTGGCCCAGTCACCATGGCCTCTAGAACTGGAGGCAGCTCACTTTCCCTCTCTGGGCTTCAGTTTCTCCATGGGTTAAAATATAAGGGATTATTTCTATGAAATCAGTAATCGGGCCAGGCGTGGTGGCTCACACCTGTAATCCCAGCATTTTGGGAGGCCGAAGTGGGCAGATAACCTGAGGTCAGGAGTTCAAGACCAGCCTGGTCAATGTGGCGAAACCCCATCTCTACTAAAAGCACAAAAATTAGCCAGGTGTGCTGGTGGACACCTGTAATCCCAGCTACTTGGGGGGCTGAGGCAGGGAGAATTGCTTGAACCCGGGAGGCGGAGGTTGCAGTGAGTCAAGATTGCGCCATTGCACTCCAGCCTGGGAGACAGAGTGAAACTCAATTTCAAAAAAAAAAAAAAAAAAAAAAGTAATCTTCCCCCAAATCAATCTAAAAACCGGAGGCTGAGTGACACCAGTGACAAAGTCCAGGCAAAACAGGAAAAAAAAAAAAAAAAGAAAGAGGGCAGGATAATGTGAGGACTCGAATAAAATTGAATGTTTGAACTTTCTGATGAAGTTTTATACATTCTACTTTTTAGAACCAAACTATCCTTTCTTTTTGGAGAGTGGGTTTTGTTGTTGTTGTCGTTGTTTGAGATGGAGTCTCACTCTGTCGCCCAGGTTGGAGTGCAGTGGTACAATTTTGGCTCACTGGAACCTCTGTCTCCCAGGGACAGGCAGTTCTCCTGCCTCAGCCTCCCAAGTAGCTGGGATTACAGGCATACGTCACTGTGGCCTGGCTAACCTTTTTTTTTTTTTTTTTAATTATAGACGGGATTTCACCTTGTTGACCAGGCTGGTCTTGAACTCCTGACTTTAAGAGATCCAACCTCCTCAGCCTCCCAAAGTGCTGGGATTATAGGCACGAGCCACTGTGCCCGGCTTTGGTGTTTTTTGAGACAGAATCTCGCTGTGTTGCCCAGGCTGGAGTGCAGTGGGGCAATCATGGCTCACTACAACCTCCGCCTCCTGGGCTCAAGTGATCCCCCCACCTCAACCTCCCAAGTAGCTGGGACTACAGGCATGCTCCACTATGTCCAGCTACTTTAAAAAAAATTTTAGTAGTGATGAGGTCTTCCTATGTTGCCCAGGCTGGTCTTGAACTCCTGGGCTCGAGCGATCCTCCTGCCTTGGCTTCCCAAAGCGTTGGGATGACAGGCGTGGGCCACTGTGCCTGGCCAACTGTCCTTTCTTTTAAGAAACCATGGTGGTTGTTGATGATAGTTGTTTGTCTTGAGTTTGAGAAAGTTAAAAGTTGACAACCTGATGTCCAAATTTTCTGTAGCTTTTACTGGTGTTAAGAACCAGATCTGGGAACAGTTTTGGCCTCTTTTGGGGGTTGCTGGGTGCAGGGCCCCTGTGTCACTACCTCCCTCTGTTGCCTCCTCAGGTCTCAGGCTGCGTCTCCAGGGCAGACCAATGGGGACAGCTCCTTGGAAGTGCTGGCGACTCGCTTCCAGGTAAGCTGGTGCCGTCCCCTGGGAGCCTCAGCACCCTGATCACTGGTGCATGAGCGCGAGGCCCGAGGGCAGGGCGGCCTCGGTGGGGCAGCCCTGCCTTTCCTGACATGGCCACTCTCTCCGCAGGGCTCCGTGAGGACACACACTGAGAGTCATTCCTCCCTAAGGTCCTCCTACTCCAGCCCAACCTCCCTCAGCCCGAGGGCTGGCAGCCCCTTCTCACCACCACCCTTCAGTAGCCCCCTCGCTGGAGAGGCGGCCATCAGCCGCAGGTGAGCACACGGTGGGTGGGCACCTTGGTCGTCTGGGCTGCCAGCTCCAGGCTGGCTCTTTGGAGTCTCAGGAGCTCTGCTCGGGGGAGCCTGGGGCAGCATCCTCCCTGGGCAAGCTGGGGGTGGCCCCGGCACACACTGTCTCTTTCCCACTTTCAGTTTCCAGAGTCTGGCGTGTTCCCCGGGCCTCCCTGCTGCTGACCGCCTGTCCTACTCAGGCCGCCCCGGAAGCCGACAGGTGAGGCTCTGTAGGGGAAGACAGGCTGGAGGAACAGAAACACCTCCTGTTCCTGTGGGTTGCCAGTGCCCCGGGACTGCAGGTGGCCAGGCCCACCTGGGCAGCCAGGGCCTCCTTTGCCTGGCGACAGGCATGCTCTGCTCCTGAGCCAGGGAGGCCACGCTTCTGGTCGTGGGCCACATGTGCTGTGCCCAAGACCTGCCTGGCAGTGCCCAGTGGCCTGTCCATCTCCTGCACCCCTCTGACCACCCCTCTCTTCTCCCCTCCCCTTATTCCCCTCCCCTCATTCCCCTCCCCTCATTCCCCTCCCCTCATCCCCCTCCCCTCATCCCCCTCCCCTCATCCCCCTCCCCTCATCCCCCTCCCCTCATCCCCCTCCCCTCATCCCCCTCCCCTCATCCCCCTCCCCTCCCATCCTGCTGACTTCCTCCTGCCTGTGTGTTTCTCTTGGGCTGCGGCTGAAATAGTTTCGCTGCTGTTGTTGGGATGATTCCCTTTAGGCTCTGGCTGCATCTCTCGAATACATTCCTCCCCATTCCAAGACCAGGGCCTGCCCGACTCCCACCCACACCCTCCTTTCCTCCTCTGACTCAGCCCAGAGATGCCCCAGTGGGACTGCGGTTCTGCCTGGAGCTGCTCTTGGCTGGTTCTGTCTCCTCCTCCCCCCACCCCCCATCCGACCAGCTCCCCTGGACTCTCTTCCAGCCAGGTGTCAGTGGCCACTGGTGACAGCCTAACCCCCTTCCTGGGTGGTATTTCTCCTCTTCAATGGTGGGGGATGGTGAGGGAGTGAGGCAGCCAACAGCCCTGGGCCGCAGCTGCTGGGGACAGCATCGGGGGCACGTCCAGCCTTTGGGGTGATGGGGATACAGCCCAGCTGCTGAGCCCTACCTTCGGGTTGATTCTGCATTACAGAAAGCAGAGCCTTTGAGGGTGGCCAGGGAGGGCAGTAGAACCCAGGGGCTCCAGAGGAGGAAGGAGCAGGATCTTTCTGGCGTGGGGAGTGGGGGGGCTTCTGAAGAGGGGATCCCTGGTGACCTGCTGCATGCCTACCCAGGGGCCAGTCTGGCGTTGTGGTCATAGAGATGTATTCCATGGGTCCCCTTTGTTAAGGAATTGAAGATGCAGTTGTGGAGATAAGGCAAACTTGCAAAACAATTTTGGAGCAATTAGGCATTAAGCAGTGTGGTATTAATTACAAAAGCAGGAGGCGTTCTGGTGGGGGAGTTGGGGAAGGAAGGCTGTGTGACGAGTATTGCTGGACATTGGAGGTGGCGGCGGGAGGGTTTAGGGAAGGATGAGCAGGAGGCCCGACACGCTGGGAGATGGGGAAACAGTGGTCCAGGCGAGGCCTGGTGTACTGGGGCTGGGGGGTTTTTTAGGGGGAAGCTTTGTTCTGAGATAAGCCAGGAACGAGCTTGTCTCAGGGCTAGTCAGTGTCAGTCCTGGCTCCTTTCCGCAAAGCCTCTGGCGAGCTGTGGTCTCAGCAGGACCACATGCTCAAGGGCAAGGCTTCCTGAGCTTCCCCCTCGTGTTGCCCCCAGTCCAGGAAAATGAACGGTGTGGAAGGTACAGAGGCATGGATCCCAAACCAGCGGCAACACCTGAGAACTTGTTGGAAATTCAATTTCCCAGGCTCCAGCCTATACCCGCTGAGTTGGGCATGGGGCTTGCGGGTCACGTGTCCAGAGCTGGATGTGGGGAGACCCACCTGGGTCGGTCCCACCTCTGCCATGACGACTTGGACCAGTCCCTCTTCCTTTCCCTGGGCCTCAGGTCAGACTAGACGCTCCGAGTTCCCTTCTCTGACCTTGATGACTCTGCTCATTCCTTCAGCAAATATTTGTCGAGCAGCTGCTTCATGTCAGACACTCATCTGGGCTCTGGGGATGCACTCGTGGAAAAACAGAGTGACACCTCTGACCTTATGGAGCTGACGTTCTAGTCTACAAATGAGGCTGTGGTCCCACAGCTGCCTCTTGAGAATCACTGTGTAGCTGGGTGCTGTAACACGCCCCTGGAGTCCCAGCTACTCAGGAGGCTGGGGCGGGAGGATTGCTTGAGCCCAGGAATCCAGACCCAGTTTGGGCAACATAGTGAAACCCCATCTCTTTAAAAAAAAAAAAAAAAAAAAAAGTCACTTACACTCAAGAGTCTTAAAAGCTCTAAGAAGTCCCATGAGAAAGAAACCCACTTAATTTTTCTTTAGATCCTAAACTTGTTGAACAGCAAAATTTCTCTTCTGTGAAGGCAAGGGTCCCTAACCGCTAACCGCCTGGGAGGAAGGGAGGGAGGAGAAAGGCATTGCCTCTCCCAGTGGGGGAGCTGGGCTCCTTCTCTGGGCCGGGCAGTCTGGTGGGAGTGTATGGGAGGAATGCTGTGAGCTAGAGAGGCAGGAGTGCTGTGTCCTTGTGGCCTCCTGACATGGCCAAGGCTGCAGAGAGCCGGAGGCTCAGGATGCCCTTATGGTGCCTCTGGAAATTACAAGTTCCCTTTGCTGGTAATCACATGCCTTGGTGAGCGGAGGCCAAGTGGGAAAAGCCCCTCTCCCTCTGGCTGGGAATGAGGACTTGCCTCATGGAGGGATCCTGGGCCGGTGCCCCAGGCAGGGCCCATGGTGGTCTGTCTGGAGATGTGATGTGGCTCTTGAGTACCTGCAGAAACTATCTCTAGGTCCTTCAGGTGACCGCACAGCCCCAGGCAGTTGCCCTGCAGCCCAGGTGTGGAGTCCCAGCTTTGCCTCTGATGCTTCAGGTGGCTTAGACCAGCCACTTTGCCCTTCTGACCTGCAGTCTCCTTACCTATAGAACGTTTTACCGACGGACCCTGAGAGCAGAGCAATGTGAGGGGAACTGCTGGTGGGGCGAGGGTCTAGGGCTGTTTTCTTAAGATCCAGAAGTTTTTGCTTTAGCTTAAGGATTTATGCAATTTTCCATCTAGCTTCATAATTCATCCATGACTTTGAATTTTAAAATGGAGAGAAGTTGGCTTCCCAGGAAATGGTGCCCCTGGCCCTGGGCACCGGCCCGCCTGGCTGTCTCCAAGGCTCTCCTTCCCAGTGGCTGGTGTGGGCTCCTGGAGCTCAGTTGAGTCCCATTGGGTTGGCAATGGACAGGGAGCAGGGGAGTGCGGAGTACAGAGATGCAGGCTGGAAATTGGCCTCCAGGAACAACGGTGAGGTTGAAGGTGAGATTTCCATGTTGGGAGCACATGGAAGAGCCCCAGATGGACAGGGCACACCTGGAGATGGGCATTGCTGCCAGGGTGTGGCCCAGGGAGGGCTCGGCTGCCCAAAGCTCCATGGGGCAGGCCCAGACCTCCCAGCAGAGCAGGGACAGGCTGGTCAGCCTAGACCCCCGCCTCTCGGGAGAGGAACCAGCTCTCCTTGGGAAGACGGCCTCTGCCCCCACTGGCCCTGGCTCCCAGGGGACCTCGACCCCTTGCTTCATCCCTTTATGTTTCCATCTCCTCAGTGCAAAAGGGCAGCATGCTTCCTCTCTGCTGGTTCCGTGGGATCCGAGCCAGGCCCCAGTGTGCAATGTCTTTGCACACAGATAATAGCGGGCGTGACAGAGGACTCTGTGCTTAGCTGTCACCTGCTGCCTTCCTGCTGCCTGGTCCCTGGCAGAACCCACATGCCTCCCTCACCCTCTGGGCCCTGGCAGTCTCTGTGCCCTGGCTCCAAGGGAAGGGGCAGGGGGCCTGCTGGTCAGCGAGGGCCGGGAAGCCCGACACCCTGGCTCCGAGGGAAGGGGCAGGGGTGTGCTGGTCGGCGGGGGCCGGGGGCCCCCTGGTGTCGGGCCTGGGAACAGCCGGGCTAGGCCCTCCTGGGTGTGTTGGTCCAAGGCTCCGGCCCTGACTCCTCCCCGACTGCCTCCTCCCCACAGGCCGGCCTTGGCCGAGCTGGCGACTCGGCGGTGCTGGTGCTGCCGCCTTCCCCAGGCCCTCGTTCCTCCAGGCCCAGGTACCAGCAGGCCCAGAGGGTCGGGTGGGGTCTTGGAAGGCTGGGAGGAGCAGGAGGGAGATGGGTTTCCCTGAGAGGGATGGGGTCCTCCAGGCCCAGTTGGTTCCTCCACCTCCCAGATTCCTCCCCCTCCCCCACTCTCTTCTCCTGTCCTCCACCCCCTTGCTTGCCTAAGCCCCGGCAAGGGACCCTCATTCCTGGCTGCCGCCCACCCAACAGCGTGGACTCGGAAGGGGGAAGCCTCCTCTTGGACGAGGACTCGGAAGTCTTCAAGATGCTCCAGGAAAATCGCGAGGGTCGGGCGGCCCCCCGACAGTCCAGTTCCTTTCGGCTCTTGCAGGAAGCCCTGGAGGCTGAGGAGAGAGGTGAGGGCCTCGGGGGCTGGGGAGGGGAAGGAGATTCCCTCCCATATCCTGGGCCCTGACTGGATGGGTCAGTGAACCAGTGTTCTTAAGTGCCTGTGAGGCGCTCACCCCGGGACTAGGCATGGAGCCCAGCAGGGCGCGGAGCCCCAGCTCCCTTAAGGAGCTGACGGTCTGGGAGGGTCACCAGCGTGCTCCCAGACAGTAGTGGGCAGTAGCTGGCTGGGATGGGAAAGTGTCATTCGAGTGATAAAAGCCGTGGCGGGGCCTGAGGCTGGGCCTCCAGGGAGGGCTTCTTGGAGGAAGAGGGATTTGACTTGGCCTCTTGGCCTCAGAAAAAAACATCAAGACTTAAACAGCATTAAGATGTTGGCAGGAAGCACTGTGGAAGGTGGAGGCTGGCGGCCAGAGGGCTTTGGGGTGTGGGAGCAGGAGAATGGGGGCCTGATAGCATGGCAGGGCACCAGTGGAGGCCAAGCCCCTGCAGTGAGGGCCCTCAGGAACCAGGCTGAGGAGTGCCCTGACCCAGGAGAGCCATTAAATACAGATGCCAGGCGAGCAGGACATACGGAGGCTTGCCAGAGTTCAGTTATTCATGTGACAGACACTGACTGTGTCCATCCGAGGGACCAGATGTGTGCAGAGTTTGGGGATAGAAGGTGACCATGACCTCACTCCTGTCCTTGGGGAGCTCCGTTCACTGGGGCAGACAGGCCTGGCCGGCTCCCATGGAAGTGGGCGCTGCTATGGGAGTTCCTATAGACGCTCAGCACCAATGCCCTTTAGAACAGCAGGGAGATGGGGAGGGAGGCAACAGGACAGGCAGGAGAGTGACCAGAGAGGCTGCATAACTCATCCACGACCTTGAATTTTAAAATGGAGAGAAGTTGGCTTCCCAGGAAATGGTGCCCCTGGCCCTGGGCACCGGCCCACCTGGCTGTCTCCAAGGCTCTCCTTCCCAGTGGCTGGTGTGGGCTCCTGGAGCTCAGCTGAGTCCCACTGGGGTGGCAATGGACAGGGAGCAGGGGAGTGGGGAGTAGCGATGCAGGCTGGAAATTGGCCTCCAGGAACAACGGTGAGGTTGAAGGTGAGATTTCCATGTTGGGAGCACATGGAAGAGCCCAGATGGACAGGGCACACCTGGAGATGGGCAGGTAGCTGGTTCTAATGCTGATGTTTAGCTCCAAGGGGCATTTGCAGAGGCATGGGGGTGGGGTGAGAAGGTTTGGAGCAAATCTTGTCTGTTTTGACCCTGAGGCCTCAGAAGGTCCCAGGAGGCAGCACAGGGAGAGGGCAGTGCCTTTGCCAAGGCAGCCTCAGTGTCCTTAGCTGCAGGCAGGGGTGACAGCTGCCCCATAGCCCTGGGCTTCATCTTCGTGTGGCTTGAGAGCTCACATGCGATAATGCATGGAAAAGCTCTTTGAAAGCCACACCGAGGCATTGCACTCCTGTTGCCATCTCGGGTTATTATCTAATCACACTGTCATTACTGGGTCACTAGAGAAGGGAGCGCCTGCTTCACCTGACATGTCACACACTGAGCACAGACGGCCCCAGGTGGGCAAACTAGGCCTTGTACCTGCCTCCTTCATGCCCTTGCCCAGCCTCAGCCATGGGTCTGGCAATATCACCTTCCTCCTTACCCAGTGCCACTGTCAGTGTGACTTTAGGGGTCCTCTTATAAGGGTGCTTTCCAAGACCCCACCACCTTAGAGCATCTTTGGGAGGCTGCTGTGGTTGGTGGGCTCTCACCACGTGTCTGTCTGCCCTGCCCTCAGGTGGCACGCCAGCCTTCCTGCCCAGCTCACTGAGCCCCCAGTCCTCCCTGCCCGCCTCCAGGGCCCTGGCCACCCCTCCCAAGCTCCACACTTGTGAGAAGTGCAGTACCAGCATCGCGTGAGTGTGGAGGAGGGTGGGGGACCTGAGCCTTGGCAGGGGAGTGGGGAGGGGGACAGGGCACTGGATGCTTTCAGGAAGGGCTGGGCCCATCGGGCTAGCACTGGGCACCCAGTCAGGGACCCTAGGGGAAGCAGTGTCCCACAGCTTTGGGGGCGTTAGTTACAGGCTTCTTAGGAGCCTGTGCTAGCTGCTTCCGGCTGCATCTCCTCCCTCTCCCTCTCCTCCTTTTCCCATCCCTTTTGATTTCTCTTCCATAATTTTAAAGCCTCTGGAGATCTCCCTGGAGGTACAGCACATCCTCCTGGAAAATCTTGATTGTTTTTTCCCCTTCCTCCCCCTTTGGAGCAGGCTGAATTTTCCCGATATGGGCTCATTTTTCTTATTTTTCTTTTCCTTTTTTTTTTTTTTTTTTTTTGAGACAGTGTCTCATTCTGTTGCCTGGGCAGGAGTGCAGTTGCACAATCTCGGCTATCTGCAACCTCCGCCTCCCAGGTTCAAGGTATTCTCGTGTCTCAGCCTCCCGAGTAGCTGGGACTACAGGCGCTCGCCACCACTCCCAGTTAATTTTTGTATTTTCAGTAGAGACGGGTTTTCCCCATGTTGGCCAAGCTGGTCTCGAAATCTTGACCTCAGGTGATCCGTCTGCCTCGGCCTCCCAAAGTGCTGGGATTATAGCTGAGCCACCGTTCCCGGCCGAGGTGGGTTCATTTTTCTCATTGGGTGGCATTTATAATGCAACCACATTCTCTGGAAGGTTGCTGAACACCACCCCCCTGCCCCCACCAACCCCTCTCTGGTAAATTTCTGAAGTGTATCGCGTGGGAGGGGCAGGTGATTGACTTTAGGCAAATCCCTTAACCTTTCTGGGCTTTAGTGTTTTCATCTACAGAGTGGGAGAATATCCAGTCCCCCTGCTGTGCAGAGATAGGGAAAAAGCATGTTTTCCATCCTGGTTCTCAAAGGTGTGTGCGTTGGGTCCCTTGGTGGATTTGTT
The DNA here is from genome assembly GCF_043159975.1 of Macaca nemestrina. NCBI lineage: Eukaryota > Metazoa > Chordata > Mammalia > Primates > Cercopithecidae > Macaca > Macaca nemestrina. The sequence continues at coordinate 131,954,969 of NC_092132.1, read as the reverse complement.
AAATGCCGATGGCTGGGCCCACCCCACAGCCTCCTCTCCAGGAGGCCAGCAGGCCCGAGAATGTGCATTTCTTACGAATTCCCCAGTGATGCCGATGCTGCTGGCTGTGGGACCCAGGACCACACTGAGAATCACTGCTCTGTGAAAAATCCAGGCAATGTGGGACAGACTGGTTGGTCTTTGTGTGGGAGGAACAACTTTTTAAAAAAACTTTAATATTTTTAATAGAGTTTCACTCTGTCGCTCAGGCTGGAGTGCAGTGGTGCTGTCATGGCTCACTGCAGCCCTGAACTCTTGGGCTCGAGCGATCCTCCCATTTCAGCCTCCTGAGTAGCTGGGACTACAGGCGTGTACCACCATACCTGGCTAATTTTTAAATTTTTTGTAGAGATGAGGTCTTGCTATGTTGCCCAGTTTGGTTTCAAACTCCTGGCCTTAAGTGATCTGGCCATCTGGGATCCCAGGCGTGGATTACAGGCGTGAGCTACTGGGCCTGGCTTTTTTTTTTTTTTTTTTTTTTTAATTAGGCATCCCAGCAGTGGCAGCGGTGGTGGGGGTATGTGGTGTTAGGGGGTTCATCAAAGTGAGATTCCTGCGTGCAGCTTCAAGAGTCAAGAGCCGGGTGCGGTGGCTCACGCCTGTAATCCCAGCACTCTGGGAAGCTGAGGAGGGTGGATTATCTGAGGTCGGGAGAGCAAGACCATCCTGGCTAACACGGTGAAACCCCGTCTCTACTAAAAATACAAAAAATTAGCCGGGTGTGGTGGCACATGCCTGTTATCCCAGCTACTCGGGAGGCTGATGCAGGAGAATCGCTTGAACCTGGGAGGTGGAGGTTGCTGTGAGCTGAGATCACGCCATTGCACTCCAGCCTGGGCAACGAGAGGAAAACTCCGTTTAAAAAAAAAACAAAACAGTCAAGTCTCTGAGAAGGTTTTGGACTCTATCTAGGTCCTGACGCTACAGTGGGGACCAGGCCCCTGGGCGTGGTGGCCTCCTGCTTGGTGCTGCGGCTCTGAGCTAAAGCCTCTCCCTCCCCTGCAGGAACCAGGCTGTGCGCATCCAGGAGGGCCGGTATCGCCACCCCGGCTGCTACACCTGCGCCGACTGTGGGCTGAACCTGAAGATGCGCGGGCACTTCTGGGTGGGTGATGAGCTGTACTGTGAGAAGCATGCCCGCCAGCGCTACTCCGCACCTGCCACCCTCAGCTCTCGGGCTTGAGCCCACCGTGCCCTCAGCCTGCCTCCCTGCTGGGCCAGGGTCATGCCTATATAAGCTGGCATGGCAGGGACAATGGTGGGCAGTTGCTCTTACATGAGCTAAGTTTGGAGACCCGAGGCCCCTTTGTCCTCACTGGGTGGGCCAAGGTCTGGGACCTGTGTTGGACTGTGGGAGTCTCACCCTCACCTTGCCAGGCCTCTCCCCTGCAGGACTGGTACTGCACTAGTCTGAGGTGGCCACTGCCTTTGACGAACCTTTGTGTGCCAGGGTCTAAGTAGGGTCGAACACAGAAGTGGGAAGGAGAGAGGTGGGCCAGGGGCTAATGGTGTCACTGTGTAAAGTTTTTGACTTACGAGCTGTATAAATATATGAATACGGACAAAATAAAGTGGACGTCCCTTCCTTGTCTTTCCTACCGCCAGCCCTGGGTATGACCTGCTCCCCCCACTGGGTGGAGGGTCTTTATGAAATGTACATTTCTTCTTTTCCCTCCCTCAAATCCCACCCCTGCCAGTTGCCTGCACCTCACATTTCCCGTGGAACGGCCTTGCCTTTTAGGTTGGGGGTCATGGTGTTCCTTAATCTTTTGGTAAAGATGCCCGTTGTACAGGAGGACCCTTGTGCTATGGAGGGAATGAGGTTGTCACTGGAAGCTTTGGAGGGGATGGTGGAGGGTGCCAAGCAGAGGGACGGGAGGAAGACCAGGAGACCCATCCAGCCAAGCTGGTGAGACAACCTGTGACCCTGAAGGCCGGCCACCCACCAAGGGTTGGGCCCCCAGGGCCAGGTTGATCTACTGACACCTTCCACTTCTTTCCTGGGAGACTCTGCTGGCTTCATTGGTGATTGATTTGGAGGGGGGAAAAGAAAGGGCAGGGTGGCTCAGGCTGTAACCCCAGGTACTGGGGAGGCCTGAGGAGCCCTTGAGCTCAGGAGGTTGAGGCTGCCTTGAGCTATGATCATGCCACTGCATTCCAGCCTGGGAGAGAGAGAGAGACCTGTCTCTTGAAAAAACAAGAAAACACGAATGCATGTGGCCAGTGCCAGGTGAGCTGCCCTGGGGGTGCACTTGAATTGAGGCAGGGGACAGTGGTCCCCCTGCCAGCCTAGGATTTTGGGCCTGATTCACCCACTACCCCTAGTGCTAGTCCCAGAGGCTGCTGTGGAGGGGGCAGCCCCAGCTCTCTTTTCAGAGATCAAAGCTGGGCTTTCCAGGGTGCCTGGCTGGTCCCTGCCGGCAGCTTTGTGCTCTCTGGCTCTTTGTGGAAGGAATCTTGGCACAGATGTTTGTGTTGCCTCCTCAGGCACCTGTAGATATAATTTACACCATGATATCATCGTCTCACCTATTGCCTGGATGGCTGCCTGAGAAAGATCTTTATTTTTACAGAAAAGATCAAGGCTGTCTGGCTCAGGAATCTATGGGTCCCGGGCGCTGGTCAGAAACGGGGTAGCCTCTTTGGCGCCACCTAGTGTCCAGTGCAGCCCACGGCGGGGCCCATTCACGGGGCAACACTGGGCTTCTGGGCACAGTGGGAGTACGGAAGGATACGGCACTCCTCATGCTTTCCTGGAGGTAGAAGGCCAGTGGCAGCGACTGAGCTGGCATGAATTAATAAGGGGACGTGGTAGTGAGCGCTAAGGGCTACCTTGGAACGCACGGAGGAGCGTCCAGTGAGTTCAAAGCAGTGGCCATGATGCAAAAGGAGGGCTGGGTCTTGGAGAGGTGGAGAAGAGGAATGCTGAGTGATGGGGTGGCTGCTGGAGGGATGCTTAGCTCAGAGCAGTGGCCAATGGGAACACTGAGATAAGATCGGAGGGGAGCTGACAATGCCAGAAGTGGTTTGAACTTCCCCTTGAGGCTCTAGGGACACTTTGTTTTGAGACAGGGTCTTGCTTTATTGCCTAGGTTGGAGTGCAGTGGTGCAATCTTAGCTCACTGCAGCCTCCACCTCCCAGGCTCAAGAGATCCTCCTACAGCCTCCCAAGTAGCTGGGACTACAGGAAGGCACCACTACACCCAGCTAATTTTTAAGGTTTTTTTTTTTTTTTTTTTTTTTTAAGAGATGGGGTCTTGCTATATTGCCCAGGCTCGTCTCGAACTTCTGGCCTCAAGCCATCCTCCCATCTTGGCCTTCCAAAGTGTTGGGATTACAGGCGTGAGCTAACCTCGCCCAGCTCTGGGAACACTTGGAAGGTTGTAAGCAGAGAAGTGACAGGTTGGAAAAGATGGTTTGGATTACTGCTATGGATAGATTCCCAACTGTATGTAGCATGCCATACTGAGCCAGCAGTGTCATGGGAGTGGAGGGGGAGAAGTGGGGAGTGGGGACATGTGAAATGATGGGTATTCTGTGAGGTGTCGAATGCCTTCTAAAGGCTTTGTAGTTTCCAGCTCACATCCCCCACTGGCCCTTGTTCTTTGGTGTGGCAGCCGGCTCTCCTTCCAGGTGTCCTGAGTATTTCAGCACCAGGTTTCTCTGCAGCCACACAATCAGCCTGGGCTCGGGAGCAAACTCCTCTGGAAGAACGGAGTTAACAGTTGGTCAGCAGAGGAGGCTGGGGACAGGCAGTCTTTGGTCTTTTACCTCTGACCTTGTCCCCACCCTACCTCTGGAAGAACGGAGTTAAGAGTTGGTCAGCAGAGGAGGCTGGGGACAGGCAGTCTTTGGTCTTTTACCTCTGACCTTGTCCCCACCCTAAGCCAGCTAGCTTCGTGCTCCCATTTCCTCTGCCACACACTGCCTGTGTTCCCCGGACTTTGTCCAGTGCGGTGCCCTCTTCCCTTCCTGCATTGTGGAGATCAACTGAAGTGACAGGTTAGAGTTAGAAGTGGCCCAAAGGAGCATCTGATACAACCCCCTTTGGTTAGAGAAGGGAAAGTGGCTTTTCCAAAGCTGCACAGCTAGACAGTCATAATGGCTAAGTTCTGGGAGTGCTTTTGATGTGCTAGGGATATTTTCAATGCTTAACCCTCACAACCTGAGATAGGTACTGTTATCATCCTCTCTGCAGATAAGGAAACCGAGGACCAGGAGGTTCAGTAAATGGTCCAAGTACTCCTAGCTAGTAAGGAATGGATCTACAGCCTGCTTCCCGGATTTCTGGCTTGTCGGGGGCAGAGTTTGTCCCTTTGTCATCAGAGGCAGCCTTTCGGGCACAGCTCTGGCCACCTCTGGTCACAACTGGAGGTCACCACAGCCCTTCCCAGCCCTCTCTAGGCTCTCAGCTTTGTGCTTCCTCCTACAGGGACTAGCTCCAGCTGAGTTTGCAGGAAACCCACTTCCTGAAGCCAGGACTTCCCCATGGGAAGTGCAGGGGCCGCTGGGCACCAGTGGCCTCTGCCTGAGGGCTGACTCTGCTCTGGACACTGTGTCTCAGGAACTCATGGCAGTGGCTTACCTTGTCAGGAACGTGCGGAGGGGCTGCCCCTCCCGTTCCTTCAAGCATCACTCAGTCCTGGCCTGGTTCTAGGCTTGGGGCTGTGGCTGCCACAGGAAGGGGGATACCCCCATACTTTGGGTGTTGGGTCAGATCCTGCCCCCGCGCCCCACAGGGCTCAGGTTCCTGTGAGCTGATCCTGGGCTAGGTCGTATCTGTGTGGGGAGGGGAGAGGGGTGCACCATGGCCTGGAGGGGAGTGTGTGTTGGGGTGTGTGTGTGTGGAGGTTCTTTTGAGTCACACACAAAGCATTGTGCTGAGACACTGCATTCCTGCTGGCTGGGCTTCCTGTTTCCAAATGCATTCCTGCCCCAGAGTCACCACAGAGACTGTTTGGAATCCTGCCCCACATTCTCCAAATTCAGGGCGAGATCTGGCAAAGGCTCCCTCCCCCACCCTCTTACTTTGGAGGGAGTCTGGGCTCCCTCCTAACCAGGGAGGGCTGGCAGGGCTCTGGCACGGCAGTGAGTGTGATGCCACACATCTTCTTGGGCTTGTATAAGGCAGTTCCTGGAGGCCCACCACTCTGGTTCTCTCTGCCTGTGGGAAGCAGAATGGGTACTATCTAGGAGGACTGGGCTGGGAGGGGGCAACCCAGAGGACCCATGGCTAGCAGGGAAGGGCCTGGGCTTGAACATGACTCTGTTGAGACATGGCCAGCAATTCCGGCACTTGGCTGTCATTCAGCCGGCCTGCACAGGGCTTGGCCGTGGGCCTCAGTTTCCCCATTTTATAAAGTTTTAAAATCTGATAGTTTGTGGCTGTCTGATAAAGGGGTGTTTGGGGACTGGTTCCAGAAAGGAGCAAAGGGAAGGGGATGCACAGACGGTCTTACACCTCCCAGTTAATAGCCACTTCCTTCCAGTGGCTCTGGCTCCAGCCTCCCCCCTCCCCTAGAGGTCCAGGTGCAAGTCTGCACGTCCGCCAGCTCCCTTATCTGCCTCCGGGGGATTTGGGTCCTGCTGGGATTTTTCCAGTCCTGTCCCCTCCCTCTGGAGGAGGCGCCTTCCTTAGAGGCCACCAGCCCCAGTCTGGTCACCAAGCTCTCTCTCATCTTCAGTAGCTGCTTGGGTTCCTTTTAGGATGGGGAGTGAGAGGTGGAATCCCACGGGCCAAAGGCGGGGTGAGGTGGGAACAGGGGGACATTTACACTTTGGCCCAGTCTCCAGGCGGCTCCCCGCTGGCTCGCGTCTTTCCAGACCTTGAGACCTAACTAGTCCCCAGCTTTAGGAAGCCAGGGATGAGAAAGAGGCACGGGACCGAGAGGGGGTTCAGATCTAGCCGAGGACACACGCACGTTCTGCAGTTGTAAAGGATTTCCCGGTGTGCAGGAATCGTTTCCCCTCCTATCGCCCGGCTTTCCGTGCGGCCAAGGGACTGGCCCCAAGCCACACGGCTGGGGAGCACCAGGTGCCCGCGTCCTGGTCAGGGCTCTTCCCACTGCCGGCACGTGGAGCTCCCATTTCCTTCCGGGCTCTTGTCTGGCCCTCCAGCCAGCCTCGGCTGTAAGTCTGGGGCAGGAAAACAGACCCTGCTTGTGAACCTGGGGGGCCGGGTGGCCCGGCGCCCCGAGCCAGACGGCGTCCCCAGGCCGGGGCCGGGTCCTTGCAGAACAGCGGATCGGGACCCTTATGTTGGCTCCAGCCACAGTTGGGGGCGCCACCCAGTCCGGGCCTTCGAGGTGCTGGCGGAGTATGCCCATTCTTGGCGACCCCGCCACCTGCAACCCCCACCTGGTGCCCTTCCCATCCATCGCCTCGCCCCTCCTCTCCCTCGTCTCACCCCTTCCTTCCCTCGCCTCGCCCCCTCCCTCGCCTCGACCCCCTCCCTCGCCTCGCCCCTCCCCTCCCTCGCCTCGCCCCTCCCCTCCCTCGACTCACCCCACCCCTTCCTTCTCTCGCCCCTTCCCTCGCCCGTCCCCTCTCCCCTCCCCTCCCCTCCCTGTCCTAGCCCCTCCTCTCCCTTGCCTCGAGTCTCTCCTCTGCTTCACTTCTCCCCTCCCTCTCCTCGCCCCTCTCCTCCTTTTCCTCTTCCACCTCCCCTCCCTCCTCTCCCCTCCCCTCCCCCTCCTCGTCCCTCCCATCCTTTATCTTGCCCCGCCCCCTCTCCTCGCCCCTCCCCTCCCTCGTCTCGCCCCTCCCCTCCCTCGTCTCGCCCCTCCCCTCCCTCGTCTCGCCCCTCCCCTCCCGCGTCTCGCCCCTCCCCTCCCTCCTCTCGCCCCTCCCCTCCCTCCTCTCGCCCCTCCCCTCTCCTCGCCCCTCCCTTCCTCGTCTCGCTCTCCCTCTTCTTCCTCTCCCCTCCCCCTAGGCCACGCCCCCCTCCGCCCCGCCCTCCGCCCCCCAGCCCCGCTGGGAGTGTCCGGGGGCCGCGCCCAGCTGGGTCGGGACGCGCGCCCTGAGCTGCCCGCGCTCCGCAGGGACTCGGGCCGGGATCCTCGGGAGGCTGCAGCGGCTGGGGCCGGGAGCGGGTCATGATGGGCCGGCGGCGCGCCTTCGCCGTGGACGGCCGGGGTGAGTCGTCCACCCCCAGGCTGACCGGGCCCCCCCGCCCCGGAGCCGCCTCCCGCCCCCAAGCCGGGCAGCCTCTCTCAGCTCCTCGCCCAGCCCCGCGCACCCGGCGGGCGGCGCCCGCCCCGCTGCGCCTCCCTCACCGCCTCCCTCTGGAGAGGCGGTCATCAGGGGACGCCGTGCAGGCTGGAGCCCCTCTGGACTCAGGCGTTAAACCAGCCACCGCCTCCGCCCCACTTCCTCCGGCTCCGCTTCCTTCACCTTCCCGCTTCGTCTGAGGATGTGGGAATCCGCCCGCGCCCCAGCCCCCTCCGTGGCTGCGGACCCCTCTCCCACCCAATGACCTCCTGGCCCACTTCCTTGCCCAGAGGGGCCTGGGTTGGCATCCGGCTCCCGCGTGCCCCGCAGGTCGTCCCCGCTCCCCCCGGCCTGTTTCCTGTACCGTTCACTCCGCCAGGACGCCTCGTCGCGAGAGGGCCTGGCGGAGGTGACAGTGAGGGGGTGCTAATGCTGTCCCTTCGTCCCTTTCTTTCACTTTAGTTCTTTAATTTTAAACTTCTCATAAAATCTTCACTATTCCTCACTTACAACAGAAACCCAAATCGGTTAGAGCGGTGATTTTTATCACTCTCCCCGTGAGCTGCAGGACAGACTTCACCTGGCATCCTGATGCCGCAGGGGCCCCCAGAGAGCAGACTGGATCCCAGGCTTTCCTCTCTGTACCCTCTCCCCTCTCCCTGAAGCTGGACACAGTCCTACTCCCGCTTGGGGAGCAGCGGAAGAGCCTGTGGCTCCCCACTTCTGACTTGGGAGATGGTGGGCTGATCCTAGGTGGGAAGCGCAGGCGCAGGCCATCTAAGGGATGGATGGATGTGGCCTACCAGGGCTTTGCCTACCACAGAGCTCAGAGCACGGGTTCCCTGTCGCTAACAACTGTTGTGAAGGGAATCCCATCCACACATCTCCCAAATAGCTGGGGCCATATCCGGGCAGCCCGTGGCTGTCCAGTGACCACCCTTCCTCACTGGTTCAGGACACTCCTCCCTGGGGCAGTGCTGCCAGCCATCAGGAATGCTGGGGTGTTGGGGGTGGCCTGCCCAGCCTGACACTGACTCTCCATGCAGATGGGACTGGCGAGGGCCTGGCACGGGGCTGCATAGTGCCTGGAGTCACCAGCACCTACAGACGGATCCCGGACGCTGCCCACGGGTGCTCATCCTGGGAGAGAGGTGACAAGCTCACAGGTGTCAACAGGGAAGCGCTGTTTCTCAAACTGGCTTCCCGGGACTCAGGAGTGGAGATGGCAGTTGGGGACAGCCCCCTGGCTGCCTTACCAGGCCTTTCTCAGGACTCCCTGGACTTTGAATCCTCAGGGAGTCCCGAGCCCCCAGCCCATGTAGACCAGCCCCTGGCCAGCCAGAAGCTGGGGCAAGTGCTGGAGCGTTCCCACCCGCTCCCAACAGCTCCCGCTAGCTTGTCAGGACAACACCGCTGCCTGCGGCCGCCCAGCAAGTGCGAGCGTGAAGTGCCCCTTTTTGGAGCAGGGGAACCGGAGTCCATGGAGGCAGACACAGACCTAGAGGCAGGCCTGGAGGAAGAGGCGGTGAGTGCCCACTCTCAGGCTGGGTTTAAGAGCGGGACGGACAGCTTAGCTCCTCTGGTTCTCCCTGGAGCTCTCTCGGGGTGCGGCACTCCCTGCCCCTAATTGCTGGGTTGTGTCCTAGATTCTTGCTGCACCCCACTTCCATTTGTGCATGGCCACCTCCACAGAGGAGCTGGGCAGCTACGGGCCCTGCCTGGCACCATGCCCCGCTGGGCAGTGGGGAAGCTGGCTGCGTGAGTTCCTCCTCGGGGCCCACTCCGCTCCTATCTGCTGGCTGAGCCCAGCCTGGCTGCTTGGGGTAGGGAAGGAGTTTGATTGAAATCTCCCCTATCTCACAATGTCCCGCAGGTGGGGGGCCTGGGGCCTGGAGCCTGGGCCTGCCTCCCTGGGCAGGGTCTTCGCTATCTGGAACACCTGTGCCTAGTGCTGGAGCAGATGGCAAGGCTCCAGCAGCTCTACCTGCAGCTGCGGATCCAGAGGCCCCCAGGGGTGAGTGAGATTCGAGTGGGGGTAGTCGGGCCAGTGAGTGGGGGAGGGAGAGGACAGATGGGACCCCGGGAACTGTGGCTGCCCTCAGAACAGCCTCACCCCTCTAACCAGGCCCTGATCACCTGTCTTTCCTGTGCACAGGATCCCGGTGAGGAGGAGTCAGCCCGAGCCCCTTTACCGTCCCCCTTACACACCCCAGGTAATGGGGGGCAGCGGCCATGGGAGCTGCTAAGCCAGACAGAGCAGACAGGTGAGGGGCCATCGTGTCGCCCTTTGTCCTGCATGCCTGGGGTCCCACCAGCAGGTCCTCTGAGCCGAAGCTTGATGGGGTGTCTTCTGGCCCTGGCCAACCTGATTCTTTTTCTGAAGGGGCAAAGGCTGCTTCACCCCCAAAGGTGGAGGTGCCCAGCGCCAACCCTCCCAGGCTGCCAGAAACCCCAGGGGAGCCAGCGTACCACTTGCCATCCTCCCAGGGACACAAGGTAGGGGACGGGTGTATGTGGGGCAGGTGGTGGGCTGGAGTGGGGGGAGGGGAGGTGGGGATGCATGGGCATTCTGGGGGCCAGCAACTCTGGGAAAATGACAGGATTGATTCCTGTTTGGAGCAGGCGACTCATCCTGGCTGTGGTGACAGCTGTCTCTGGGAGCTTGGTTGGGGGTCTGAGTGTGGGGAGGGCTCTTGGTGACCCCTCCTCCTCTGCTCAGCGGGATTTCTCCCACTGGGACAAGGTCAAGGTCCTGCTCAACCGGATCTGCCGGAGAAGCCACCACCACCCTGAGCCCCCTGCCCCTCCTGATGGCTCTGACCCCAGGTGAGCCCTGTGCCCAGCCCAGGTTAGGGCACGGAGAGGAGACTGATGAGCCAGGATGCAGAGATTGTCATGCCAGTTGTCAGTATTGTCCCCGCGAAACTTGAGAGGCAGTCTGGGGGCTGCTAGAAGAAACAGTAGTTAAAACACCCTATTTGCAGATAAGGAGGCTGGGTTCTGGGTGCGGTTGGGGGTAGTTGCTTTTCCAAAGCCACACGTCAGCGACAGCCAGGACCAGAATGTGGGAAATCTGCCTACCCCAGCTCAGCAACCCCTCACCCTCAATGCTGACATTTAGGCCACCTCCCAGGTTTGTGGGGAGAGCAAGGTGGAGCACAAAGGATTTCACAGTGGGTGAAGGCCATCATGCCTCGGGGCTTGTACCGAATAGTTCTCCAGGGGTAAGAAGTACCAAGTCATTTAACAGCCCCAGGTCACACCCCCACCCTGCTACCTGCCAGTAGATGAATCATGTTCTCTCAACTCTAGGACCATTGTTAGTTTTATTTTCTCTTCCTAGCCTAATGTCTTCTTTTTATTCCACAGGATCGAGTCCACGGACCTCCCTGAAAGGCCTCAGTGCCGCCCCCACCGGAAAACCTTTATGCCGTCATTAGTGGTTAAGAAACAACGAGCACAAAACCTTTCTGTAGGCTGAGACCTCTCTGTGCACCTGGTGACCCTGGGTGGAGGGGACTTGCTGTGAAGTCTTCCTCGCCCTTTGGCCTGTTGCTGCTTCTCCACATTGCCAGGAAAAGCTGCTGATGCCTGCCCTCCTCTCTTGAGTGGAGGGTGAATCTTTCTCCTCTAAGCAGTCTGGTCAGGAGCCCTGGTTTCTTGAGAGGCCCCCAAGATGCGGCAGCTCCAGGGCTGTTCCTCCTCACCAGAAATCCCGGGGCTTCCACAATGTGAACTCACTCATTATCAGGTGTCCATGGAGTGTTTTTGACACGGTGACCTGTCTGGGCCCAGCATGTTGCAGATGTGTATTTATGCACAATGGTATGCATATCTCTGTGTGACTGTCAGTGTTGCAAGCTGGCTGGATCCAACCATCTCTTCTGAAATAATGCATCCAAAGGGTTGATATTCTGGGGGAGGTCACTGCAGAAGGATGGAACTGACCTTTATTCCCCAGTGGGCAGTTACTGAGCTTTCTGCCTCAGAGCCGTGCTGGCAGCCCTGGGACAGAGAACGGTGTGGCTTTGACTGCCTCTGCATGGAGTCTTGCCCCAGACTCCTGAAGACTGCACCAGAAATGAGGAAGATCAGGGACAACCTGGGAACAGAAGAATAACTTTCAAAGCCAGTGCTCAGCTTCTCTCCCCCGTGCTAGCGTTTACAGGCCCTAACTCAAACCAGATGCCTGTACTAGTTTTTAGACCCTAAATCAACCTTTCTGAGCCACAGTTTCCAGCTGGGAATAATGATGCCTGCCCTACCTACCTCACAGACTTGTTATGAGGATAAAGTGAGATTAAACTGCCTCAAAGTGCTTTGTAAACGTTAAGTGAATAGGAACGGGGAAAGTAAGGCTGGAGGGATAAGGGGGGCATGGGACTGCTAATGGGGACTAAAATGGCCGATCTCTGGCAAGATTTTGAGCAGGCCACTTCATTGAGGCCTCTTAGATTTCATATTTGAGAATTAGGGCACTGATTCCTCACTGGCTATAGGCATGGGGGTCACTGGCTTGAGTCAGACACAGGAATGTCTCTTAGAAATGGCCACTGATAGGCATCCTCCTCCTCCAGTCAGGAGGGGCTGGTTTCCTCATCTGTTGCAGTCTCGACTGCCAGAGGGAGGCGGGCGTGGTAAGCAGTCGGGGGTTCCTTGTGTTTGGGGTAGTCCGGCTCCCGCTGCCTTTGATTCCGGAACCAATGATCCGAAGCCTTCTTTTCTGATGGGATTCTTTAGCGAGGACACTATCGAGGCGCGACTTCCTGACGCGCATTCGATCCGGGAAGGCGCACTTCCGCTCCCCAGTTGCCGCGGGATGGCAGGCCGGCGTGGGGGAAGGGAGAGGTCGGCGGAGACGAGGGAGGGACCATATCCGGGAGAGTGGCAGCTTCCGACCAGTGGTCGCGCTTCCGGAGAGGCGCTTCCGGTGGCGGCGGCAGCAGCGGCTGTGGTGGTTCCGGGTGTCTTTGTCCCCCCGGTGTCGCTGCCCTGGCCCGCAGGTGGGTTAGGGGGCCCCTCGCCGCCCCTCTGCCCCTTCGCCCCTCCGTCCCTCCGCTGACCGAGGGACTGCGAGGGCCGGGCGGCGAAGATGCGTGGGGCGCGGAAGGGGCCGAGCCCCTCTTTGGACTGCAAGTCCCGTCTCCCTGGCAACGGCCTCGGCCTTGGGGGCGGGCGGGAGGAGGAGAAACCGCGCGCCTCAGTCCTCCCTCGGTGGCCTCGCCGCGGCCCTGCCGGGAGACCTGGCGCTGGCGGCTGCTGAGGCCGGAGCGGAGGGCCCGGGAGCGTGGGAGCAGGAGGGTGGCGCGCAGCCGGTTTCGCGTTCGGTCGGCCAGGGAGCTGCCTTCCCACCAGCCGGTCGAGGAAACAACGGGTCGGGCTTCCGGGGAGAGGGCTCACACCATCTCCTCGCCGGCACCGGTCTCCTCCATTTTTCCGGGCCCTGCGTGGAGGGTTTTGGCGGATGTTTTTGAATGAAGGAATGTCATCGGGGCTCTCTCCAGCCCCTCACCCCGCCAACTACTCTGGGGGTGGCGTGGCATAGTGAGAGGAGCGCTAAGTTGTTGGGTGGCCTGGGTGTGAGTACCAGTTTTGTCACTACCTGATTATGTGGCCCCGGGCAAGTCTCTTGATTCTCTCTGAGCACCAGTTTCCTTGTCTGTAAAACAGCATGACAATATGACCCACCACTAGGTTATTGTGAGGGCAAACTGAAACAATGTAATTTATTGTTCCATTTCTTACTTCTCTATATTCTCTCCATCCATTGCCTTCATTCATTCTCATTACCCACCTCCCTGTTTTCATTAATATCCTTACTTAAGATTCTCCACTTTTCCGGGTATAGATGGAAATTTCCCGTGTGAGCTGTTAACTTCTTTCTTTTTGGATTGAAGGCTTTTCCCCACGACTCTGAAAGAGGACAGCGTTCCCAATGTCCCAGTTTAAGCGCCAGCGGATCAACCCACTTCCAGGGGGACGCAACTTCTCAGGTGATCACTTTTTTCCCTACCTGGCCTCATCCTGGGAAGTATGTGCTGTGGAGTTAGTTTGGGGTTTCCCTGGTGGAGAGCAATTTGCTGCTGATGTTCCTTTGGAAAACAGGAGATTCCCACCGTGGTTGCCAGTGAAGCCCTGTGGAGGAGCTGGCTGGAGCTGTAGCCTTTGGATTTACCACATCCTTGGGTTGACTCTAGTGCTTAAGGTGGTAGGGGTGGTTCCTGTAGATTGCTTCTCTTTCCCCATAGGCACAGCTTCAACATCTCTTCTGGGCCCTCCTCCTGGTTTGCTCACTCCTCCTGTGGCCACAGAACTGTCCCAGAATGCCAGGCACCTTCAGGTAGGTTGGGCATCCCTTGTAGTTTCTGCCCTTGGGACTGGATGCATGGAGGCCTGGTGCTCTTCATCTCTTACATAATAGTGTTTATCATTTCTGATCCCTCTCCTGGTAGTAGGCTAATACGGAGTTTCCCAGATAGCCTTCAGACTGGGGCATCTTCATTTCTCGCTCCAGGGAAATCTTTAGCATACGTCTTGGAATTAATGAACTGGAAGTCCTAGAAGAAGGTTGTGGGTCAAGAACCAGCTCAAACATGCCCCGACCCTTAATGATGGAGTATGCCCACCACACACTTGTACTTCACTCTGTGTGAACTCTTGATGCAGTACGCTGAGCAGGGGTGTGGGTTGAGATGAGACTTTCATGGCAGAGTGTGATTTTGTCCAGCTTCCTCTCTCTTATTTTTCAACTGCTCCCTTTTCTTACAGGGTGGGGAGAAACAGCGGGTCTTCACTGGTATTGTTACCAGCTTGCATGACTACTTTGGGGTTGTGGATGAAGAGGTCTTTTTTCAGCTAAGGTAGGCTTGAAGTTGGTCCCCTACTGGAAGTGCTTATTGGATTCAGTTCTGTCACCGTGCTGGTATTGCCCACCCCCCTCCCCAAAGCCACTGCTTTGCTGTTTTTGTGCAAGGTGTGGGAAATCTTGATGGGAAAGGCCTCATGGGGCAGTCAGGGTGGCTTGGCCAGGGTCCCTCTCCTAACGGGGCCTCCTGGCTTGTGTGCTGGCAGTGTGGTGAAGGGCCGGCTGCCCCAGCTGGGTGAGAAGGTGCTGGTGAAGGCTGCATACAACCCAGGCCAGGCAGTGCCCTGGAATGCTGTCAAGGTGCAAACGCTCTCCAACCAGGTATTCATCTCTCTTTAGCATGTGCATTGGAAAGGGGAGGGATGGAAGCCCCTGTGCCCTGATAGCTGGGCAAAACCCTGACTTTTCTCAAGGGGGGGGACTGTATCTTTCCAAGGTAGTGAGTGCCTCAACCATGGGGTCCCCTGAATTTCCTGGCTCTTGTTCTGCAGCCCCTACTGAAGTCCCCAGCACCTCCCCTTCTGCATGTAGCAGCCCTGGGCCAGAAGCAAGGGATCCTGGGAGCTCAGCCTCAGTTGATCTTCCAGCCTCACCGGATTCCCCCACTCTTTCCTCAGAAGCGTGAGTACGAGTGGCACTATTGTTGAGTGTGGCTTTATGGGGTAGTCTGGATCAATGGACTTTCAGGTTGTTGCTGAAAGTCCATTAGCGTAGAGGTGGGTATTTCTGTGTACTGGAAGAAAGGTGGGTGATTTGGATAGGTGTTTAGGATTTTTTTTTTTTTTTTTGATGGAGTCTCGCTCTGTTGCCCAGGCTGGAGTGCAATGACCCGATCTTGGCTCGTTGCAACCTCCACCTCCTGGGTTCAAGCCATTCTCCTGCCTCAGCCTCCTGAGTAGCTGGGACTACAGACATTCACCACCTCGCCTGGCTAATTTTTTGTATTTCTAGTAGAGACGGGGTTTCACCGTGTTTGCCAGGCTAGTCTTGAACTCCTGACTTCAAGTGATCCATCCGCATTATCCCCCCAAAGTGCTGGGATTACAGACGTGAGCTACTGCGCCCAGCTGGTTTTTAGGGTTTTTGAGTCACCAGTCATTTCCTTTCTGCAGCTCTGAGTCTCTTCCAGACATCCCACACACTTCACCTGAGCCACCTGAACAGATTTCCTGCCCGGGGCCCTCATGGACGGTTGGATCAGGGCCGAAGGTAAGAGGATGATGTTCCTTTTTTGGCCACTTGTTGACACTAACATTCTCTTTATTTTATTATTATTATTTTTTTGTGTTGGCCAGGAAGTGAAGCCAGGTCTACTGCTTGGAAGGTGGCTTTGCTTACCACTGACATTCTCTGCCTGCAGCTAGATCCTAGTCCCTTTTCTCTGAAGTATGTGGACACACTGAAATGTATATAAAAATATTGGAATTTTATACAGTGGTTTAGCAAGTAGGAAGTTGATACAGTTCATCTTTGAAAATGTCATGTTGAGATATTTCTTAAATACTCTTTTATTTCTAGTCCCTAAGTTGAGATGACAGGAATGGAAACTCAATAGTAACATGTCAAAAGTAACACTGCAGTATCTCTTTTAGTTGTTTAAAACATTCCTTTATAGACACTATTCTCATAAGTATGCTGTTAGAAGGTGTATATTGCACTCTGCTTTGGACATGCAGGTAGCTTTCTCAGCCATGTGTGGAGCAAGCGTGGCTGATTTGGGCCTTTAGGGTATCCTGGTGATCCTGTCTCATCTGTAGCATTGGGGACCACCAGGAGCATGCTGTCCTGTCCTCTCTCCAGTTCACGTGTTCCTTCCTCAGTCTCACTCTCCCTGAGTGTTTTGCTTGTACCTTTAAAAGTTAAGCTCTAGTCTGATTTAAGACTTGTTCTAGTTCTGTTTTCATTTTAAATTTGTCATAGTGGAGAATTTTAGTATATGCAAGGTAAACAGAAAGGTATGAGGAACCTTATACCCATTACCTAGCTGCTTCAAGTATCAGCTACCATTCTTTTTCATCTCTACCTCCATCTACTCACTGCTTCTACTTGATTTTGTTAAGGTAAAAAAATTTAAGGTGGAACTTACGTAGATTGAAATGCACAAATCTTGACAATTTTGACAAATGGGAAATCTCATGTAACCCTTAACCCTTTTTTTTTTTTTTTTTTTGAGACAAGGTCTTGCTCTGTCACGCAGAGTGGAGTGTGGTGGCGTGATCATGGCTCATTGCAGCCTTGATCTCTCTGGCACAAGCCATCTTCCTGCCTCGGCCTCTGGAGTAGCTGGGACTGCAGGTGTGCACCACCATGCTTGACTAATTTTTTAAAACGTTTTTTGTAAGGCTGGGTGCAGTGGCTCATGCCTATAAATCCCAGTGCTTTGGGAACCTCTCTCTACAAAAAATAAGTAAATATTTATTTATTTTTGTGGGGGGCAGAGAAAGGGTTTTGCCATGTTGCCCAGGCTGGTTTTGAACTCCTGGGCTCAAGTGATCCTCCCACCTCAGCCTCCCAAAGCGCTGGGATTACAGGTGTGGGAATTCACCATTGTGAATTCTAACTAGGGGGAAGCTTTGGGATTGTTTGCCATGGGGTTTCCACTACTTGAAACCCTGTGTCCCATTCTCCATTGTAGACACCATATTCATAAGTATATAAGTATATCCAGTGGCTGGTATATGTTTTGCATTTACCCACTTCTCTTGTCCTGTGCATCTTCCTGGTCCTCAGTTTCCAAGGACCTTCTACCTCTCACATTGTGTGAGTTTATTAAAGGCTTCATTACAAAATCACAGCAGGTGCCTTCTGAGACAGCGTAGCCTGGGTGAAGCTCTGTGACTGCTGTGGACTTTCTGCTTTAGGGTTAATTTCAGGCTTTCTCTAGTCAGTTGCATTTGATTGTCCTGGATGTGCTGAGACCCATGCAAGGTCTGTTGTATTACTTTGGCCATTAGCTTCAGTGTCACAGCTTCTACAGAAAGGATGTACAGGTTGAGCATCCTAAATCCTAAAACCCAAAATACTCTCAAATCCAGAACTTTTGAGTGCTGACATGGCGCTGAAAGGAAATGTTTATTGAGCATTTCAGATTTGGAGTTTTGGATTTGGGATGCTCAGCCAGTAGGTATAATGCAAATATTGCAAAATCTGAAAAACATTTCAAACCCAGGACGCTTCTGGTCCTAAGCATTTCAGGTAAGGGATACTCAACCTATACCACCATTGGGAAGGAAATATGATATTAACATCGGTCAGTAGAGAGAATGTGCAGAGTGGGGCCAAGGGTGGTACAAAGTAGGTCATTCTGGGGCAGTAACTTTTATTTATTTAGTTTTGCAACTTTTATGAAGGACTCAACCACATTAATGTTTTGCATGGAAGCCAAGCTTTATTTTGAATTCCTGGCTTTGGGATGCAGAGAACAATGTCTTTATTGAGCAGCTACTACTGAGCTGCGGTTTTTAGACAGGTGTACCCAGGTGGGCTCTGCTGCTGTGGTTCCTGAGAGCTCAGCCCCTGGTGCTGCCTATGACCTCCTGACAGTGTACAGGAAGGGGAGGAAAGTGGCCACACAGTGTACACCGTTGAGTGGATCATAACAGTTTAGCTAGAGGCCAATGGCATTACTGTGAGCTGGAAGGTTGTCACAGCGGCTTTGGCATGGGTCTTCTATTAGACACACGGGCTACTGACATCCCATCGGGGCTTGAGAATAAGGCCACTTTAGGATGCAGATGCTCACGCACATGGAAGTGACCCAGGCCAACAGAAAAGAACAGGCCTCATGATAAATCTGTTCAGCTTAGTCACTGGGGTGTGATGAATAGGGAAATGACCCAGGCAGGTCTAAAAGGCAGAACAGAAACCTTCCGGTAAATACAGTCAACTCAGTTACCGAGGCACAGATAAATGACAGTTGATTTTATTTCTCTCATGTGACATGGGGGCTTTTCCCCTTATCAGTCTGGTACTTTATAATGAATGGTCTAAAGGTTTTTTCTTCTCAATTATTTTTATTTATTGTACCCATATCTATTGTACTTACAATGTAGTTACAGTGTAATACTGTAGTGACTTATAAAAATGTGTAAAGCAGTACATGCTATTATATAAAATTAAAATAATAGAAATATGTAGGCCAGGTGCGGTGGCTCACAGCTGTAATCCTAGCACTTTGGGAGGCTGAGGCAGGCAGATCACTTGAGGTCAGGAGTTCAAAACCAGCCTGGCCAAGATAGTGAAACCCCATTTCTACTAAAAAAAAATTAGCCGGGCATGGTGGTGGGTACCTGTATTCCCAGCTACTCGGGAGGCTGAGGCAGGAGAATTGCTTGAACCCGGGAGGCGGAAGTTGTAGTGAGCTGACATCACGCCACTGCACTCCTGCCTGGGCAACGGAGTGAGACTGTCTCAAAAAAAAAAAAGGAAAATCTCTTGCCACTCTTTTCTCCTGTGTTCTAGTTTAAATCTATACATGTGCATGCTTTTTGCAATTTTAATCTTAGAGTTCAAATTATTTTTGTGTATTTATAAACAGTTTTCCATATTGCAGCATAATCCTGAGTGTTTTAATGGCTGCGTGATTGTTTTTATTTACTATAAAAATCTGGGTATTTGGCTTTTTATTCTGTTTATGCTGCTTCCTATTTTTTCACTATGTGTAGCCTTTCTTTTTCTTTTGAATTAACTTTCTTGGGACAAATTTTCAAGAGTGGAACTATTGGAGCAAATGGTTTGTTTTTATGACTTTAATGTGTATTATTAAGGATTTGTAGCTGTCACTTTTTTTTTTTTTTTTTTTTGGAGACAGAGTCTCGCTCTGTCGCCCAGGCTGGAGTGCAATGGCATGATCTCGGCTCACTGCCACCTCCACCTCCCGGGTTCAAGTGATTCTCCTCTCTCAGCCTTCTGAGTAGCTAGGATTACAGACATGTGCAACCACACTTGGCTACTTTTTTGTATTTTTAGTAGAGACAGGGTTTCACCATGTTGGTCAGGCTGGTCTCGAACTCCTGACCTCAAGTGATCCGCCCACCTCGGCCTCCCTAAGTGCTGGGATTACAGGCACCTTGTAACTGTCTCTTCTAATAAACTTTATAGAACGCATAGCATGGATTCATATATGCGTCCCTTGTTTTTAAAAGAGAAATGAGTTTTTTTTCTCATTTCAAAAAAACATGTTAACTATAATTTATGAAGTGCAGAAAAATGGAAAATTATTTGTAAGCTTACTGGAGGCTTCCAACATTAATATTTTATTTCCTTTCAGTCTTCTAAAGTTGTTTTTGCAGTAGCTCAGGCCTACTGTGTATACAATGTTGCAGAGTGTGCTTTTTGCTTAACAGGAATGTTTTTCTATGTTGTTAAAAGAGTGTAAATATCCATTTTAATATCTTTGTAACATTCTGTCGTATGGCTGTTAGCATGGCTTATTTTTCCATGTATTGAATGTAAGGGATTGCGCTTGTTTCCAATTCTTTTGGTTCAGTGTGTATTGAATACATATAACAATGTGATTTCTTACTGTTGGTGATGGGTCAACCTCTAGCGATGACTATGACTCCAAGAAACGCAAACAGCGGGCTGCTGGAGAGCCCTGGGGTGCTAAGAAGCCAAGGCATGACCTGCCTCCTTACCGGGTCCACCTCACTCCCTACACTGTGGACAGGTGAGCGGCGAGGCTGAGGTGGGCTGAGACTTGCTGCTGGTAATAGTTTCTCATGTAAATGAGATGGGGTCTATGCAAGTGCACATGTGTGTTCTCACAGCCTTTTCTTACAAAACAAAAAGCACATGGAAACCTGTTGTACATACTGTTTGGTGGTTTGCCTTTTCACTGAATGTACTTTAGATTTTATTTCATATGAACATTTATTAGATCCAGTTTTTTTTTTTTTTGGCAACTACACAGTATTCATTGAATGGATGAACATGATTTATTTAACCAGTTCTCCATTAGCACTCTATCCTAAATTTTCTTGGAATGAACATCCTTCTACCTACACCTGTGTATTTGTTGAGATCAATTCCTAGAAATGGAGCAGCCGGCTCAAAGGCTTTGCTTTAAGCTTCCATAACTATTGCTAGTTCTCCCGAAAAGGCTGTGCCCATTCTGCTGCCACCAGTGGGGTATGGAATCCTTATTTCCCCACGCCTTTCCCAACACTGTTAGCTGACTTTTTCATCTTTGTCTAGTTGGTGACACATGATAATGTGATTTGCATTTCTTTAATTATAAGTGAGATTGAGCATATTTTCATGGGCTTTTAATTCTTATGTATTTCTCTTAAGAACCTATTGATGTCAATTTTCTGTTTTAGGCTTTTGAACTTTTTGTTACTGATTTGTAAGTTCTTTTATATTAAGGCAATGATCCATTTCTTTGTCCTGTATTATAAGTGTTTTCTTTTTTCCCTTTCCTAGTTTGACTTTTGCCATCTAGAGGTTGTAAGTTAAGTGGTCAGATCTGATCTAGCTTCCTTGAGAGGTGCCTTACTTCAAAAGTTCTTTCTCAGACTAAAAAAAGTTTGCCCATTTTGTAAACTCTTTGATGGTTTCATTTGTAATTTTTAGTGTTTGCTCAGTCTGGATTCCCTTGTTGTCTTCCTATAGCCCCGTCTGTGACTTCCTAGAACTCCAGCGTCGTTACCGCAGCCTCCTGGTCCCCTCAGATTTTCTGTCCGTGCATCTGAGTTGGCTGTCAGCCTTCCCTCTGAGCCAACCCTTTTCTCTCCATCACCCGAGCCGGATCCAGGTCTCTTCTGAAAAGGAGGCAGCTCCAGATGCTGGTGCTGAGCCCATCCCTGCAGACAGTGACTCCGCTTATAGTTCCAAGGTAAGCTGACAGGTGTCTGTCACTTAACCTGATATCTGGAGGCTGAAGGCAGCTCTGAGTGTCTCCTCCTGCACAGGTACTACTGCTCTCTTCCCCGGGGTTGGAGGAATTGTATCGTTGTTGCATGCTCTTTGTGGATGACATGGCTGAGCCAAGGGAGACGCCAGAGCATCCTCTGAAGCAGATTAAGGTAAGAGCTGGAGGGCAGGAGGAGATGCATTCACTGGTAATGTCCAGAACCTGTCATGTTTCGAGTGCTCGGCTCCTGTTCCTGAATGCACAGAAACGA
Organism: Macaca nemestrina; assembly: GCF_043159975.1. NCBI lineage: Eukaryota > Metazoa > Chordata > Mammalia > Primates > Cercopithecidae > Macaca > Macaca nemestrina. The sequence continues at coordinate 131,933,732 of NC_092132.1, read as the reverse complement.
AGCATCTCGGAGCTGAATGCCCCTCGTTTTACCCAGGAGGAAGGTACAGCTCAGAGCTGTTCTGACTAGTCAGAGAGCGCTAGGTGGCTGGCTCATGTTAGCAGATAGAGACCTCACTGTGTGATGGACTTCCCCACTTCCTGCTCCCTTCATCCTGATGTGCGGCAGCCTTGCCCTGCAGTGGGAGACCCAGGTAACGGAGTTTTTTGTTTCATATCCCTGATGTCTTTTTGCAGTTTTTGCTGGGCAGAAAAGAAGAAGAGGCAGTGCTGGTTGGGGGTGAATGGTCTCCTTCCCTGGATGGCCTCGACCCCCAGGCTGACCCACAGGTGCTGGTGCGCACCGCCATCCGCTGTGCGCAGGCCCAGACCGGCATTGACTTGAGTGGCTGCACCAAGTGGTGAGTGGGCTTCCTGAGCCTCGGCTGTACCAACCCAGCAGGTTGGGGAGGTTTTGTTGGGGAGGCCCAGTCCCTGCCCCTTTCTGCTGGTTAGCTCTCTTCTGCCTCCTAGTCCCGCTCCTGCCCCCTCTACTGCCTCAGGCTAGGGTGGGGTATATGCCAAAAGCCGGCTGAGCCCCAGGCTGCACTTGAGACTCCCTCGAGTTGTCCTCACACCTTGTAGGGTGCTTGTATGGTTGCGGCCTCCCCATGACCATTTCTTGAGGACTTGGTCTGTAGCTTTGCTGTTGTGTTTTCAAAGCTTGGCTTGCAGTATGTGCTTATTGAGTGCTGACTGGAAACTGAAGCCCTTGCCTGTGAATGTGGTGTCTGCGTGGAGTTGTCAGTAACGAAGTTAGTACTTCCTTTTGCTATGTGTAGGTGGCGCTTTGCCGAGTTTCAGTACCTGCAGCCGGGACCCCCCCGGCGGCTCCAGACAGTGGTGGTATACCTGCCGGACGTCTGGACCATCATGCCTACTTTGGAGGAGTGGGAGGCCCTGTGCCAGCAGAAAGCTGCAGAGGCAGCTCCTTCGACCCAGGAGGTATCAGGGGTAAGGCTGTGCCTTAGCCAGCAGCGGGAGATATAGGTGGCCTGATCCTGGGACCCAGAGGGTCTCATCTTGGCTATTGTCACAGGAAATGGAGCCTACTGAACAGGCACCGGACGCCTTGGAGCAAGCAGCAGACACTTCTAGACGGAACGCAGAACCTTCAGAGGCCAGCACACAGCAGGAAACGGACACTGATCTCCCAGAGGCCCCTCCACCCCCACTAGAACCTGCTGTCATCGCACGCCCTGGCTGTGTGAACCTGTCCCTCCATGGGATTGTGGAGGATCGGAGGCCAAAAGAAAGGATCTCTTTTGAGGCAGGTGTCAGAGTCTTGGGGAGGCTATGGGCTGGGATCTGTGGGCCTTGAGCAGTCTTTCTTCCTGATGCTCATGGACCCTGCCACATCCCCGTCAGGTGATGGTGCTGGCTGAGCTGTTTCTGGAGATGCTCCAGAGGGATTTTGGCTATAGGGTTTATAAGATGCTGCTGAGCCTTCCTGAAAAGGTCGTGTCCCCACCTGAACCTGAGAAGGAGGAGGCGGCCAAGGAGGAAGCCACCAAGGAGGAAGAAGCCATCAAAGAGGAGGTGGTCAAGGAGCCCAAGGATGAGGCACAGAATGAGGGCCCGGCTGCCGAGTCAGAGCCCCCACTGGTGAGTACCCTGCCACCTCAGGCTGTCGTAGTGCTTACCGTGACCACGCATCTTCACCCTAGGCTCTGAGTGCTTCCTGCGCCCTAGCTCATTCCCCACTCCCTTGCTCAGCATGCACTGAGGCCACACAGCTAGTAAGTGGCACACCTAGTGGAAGGGAAGGTGGCGCAGAGGAGTGCAGGGAGCATGGCTGAGGAGCCTGACAGCATAGAAACCCCAGTCACTGAAAATGCTTAGCAGAGTGGGGTGCTTTGATTGTCTGATGGTTAACTAGAAAATATTGTAGGTGGGGTGTAATCCCAGCACTTTGGGAGGCCAAGGCGGGCAGATCACGAGGTCAGGAGTTTGAGACCAGCCTGGCCAATATGGTAAAACCCTGTCTCTACTAAAAATACAGAAATTAGCTGGGCGTGGTGGTGCATATCTGTATTCTTAGCTACTCAGGAGGCTGAGGCAGGAGAATCCTTGAACCAAGGGAGGTGGAGGTTGCAGTGAGCCGAGGTTGTGCCACTGCACTCCGCCCTGGGTGAGAGAGCAAGACTCTCTTGAAAAAAAGTAAACAATAAAATTTGTAAACCTTTTCTAAAATACTAGTCTTTTTTTTTCTTTGAGATGGAGTCTTGCTCTGTCGCCCAGGCTGGAGTGCAGTGGCACAACCTCGGCTCACTGCAACCTCTGCCTCCCAGGTTCAAGCGGTTCTCCTGCCTCAGCCTCTCGAGTAGCTGAGATCATAGGCACCCACCACCATGCCTGGCTAAGTTTTGTACTTTTGTAGAGATGGGGTTTCACCATGTTGGCCTGGCTGGTCTTGAACTCCTGACCTCAGGAGTGCTGGGATTACAGGCGTGAGCCACCGTGCCCAGCTGTTTTTTGTTTAAATACTATCAAATAAATGTAATTTCTTCTGGGACTAAGATCAACTCCTGAGGAAAAAAGCCCAGGTGTCTGGTGATGCCCTGGCATGCTCTGAGTTCCACTTAATGAAATTAAATACATGAAATGAGATGGTGTCTAGAGCCCTCCATACAGTGCCCGGGGCATACTTATTACTCAGGTGTCAGCCATGATTACTATTGGTAATTACAGTAACTGCCTTCCTTCTAATCACCTTCGTCTGCCTCCCTAGAAGGAGGATGGGCTTTTGCCCAAACCACCCTCTTCTGGGGGAGAGGAAGAAGAAAAACCCCGGGGCGAGGCTTCCGAGGACCTGTGTGAGATGGCCCTGGACCCAGAACTGTTGCTTCTGAGGGATGATGGAGAGGAGGAGTTTGGTATGTTGAGTGGTGAGAGGGGAGCTCGCAGGCTCGGGATGTGGCTTTCCACCTGTGGCCAAGCTGGTTTTAATTTTTGGACTGTGGAGCTGGGTGGGCCCTGCTCTCCATTTATCTTGGGCTTTCTGTAGCAGGAGCAAAGCTGGAGGATTCGGAGGTCCGGTCCGTTGCCTCAAACCAGTCAGAGATGGAGTTCTCTTCACTTCAGGACATGGTGAGGCCTCTTCTCCACCTCTCTGGGCCTTAGTGGTGGTGAGGCTTGGCAAGGCCTTCGGCACACTCCTGGGAGAAGGATGCTTACCAGTGATTTCCTTTCTTGATGGACCCAACACACAGTGTGGTCCTTGGCTCATGGAAGGGCACGTTCATAGGCTCCAGGAGAACATTTCAGTGTCTGTCGGGGTGAATGGGAGAGAGGTATTTGATCCTCTCCTGAGAGAGGAGCACAGGAGCTTTTGTGAAAGTGCCCCAGAGAGGAAGGCTGGCTTGGGTGTGATGAACATCAGCCAGGCTGCTTGATGTTTTGTGTTTTAGAGACGGGGTCTCGCTATGTTGCCCAGGCTGGGGCACAGTGGTTGACAGGCATGAGCATAGTGCACTGCAGCTTCGAACTCCTGGGTTCAAGTGATGCTCCTGCCTTAGCCTCCCCAGTAGCAGAGACTTTAGGCATGCATTACTGCATGTGGCCTGAGCTCATGTGGCCCGAGCCACTGGATTCTGAACAGGCTGAATCCTGGGCGATAGAGCCACTGAGGGAACTATTTGAAAATCCTGCTCATCTTTGTTTTCTTTGCAGCCCAAGGAGCTGGATCCCTCTGCTGTGCTCCCCTTGGACTGTCTGCTTGCTTTTGTGTTCTTTGATGCCAACTGGTGTGGCTACTTGCACCGGCGAGACTTGGAGAGGATCCTCCTTACCCTTGGGATCCGGCTCAGTGCAGAGCAGGTACCTTCTTTCTTCTGCCTCAGCACATGGGCACAGGCCTGCACTTGCTCCTGCTCCAGGTTCCTGCCCACGGCCAGGGTCGGGGACTGGGCCTTCTGGTCAGCAGGTGTCTGGGGGTGTGTTTTCTGCAGGCCAAGCAGCTGGTCAGCAGGGTGGTGACCCAGAACATCTGCCAGTACCGGAGCCTTCAGTACAGCCGCCAGGAGGGCCTGGACGGTGGCCTTCCCGAGGAGGTGCTCTTTGGTATGTCCTGAGCCCTGCAGCCTTCCTGGGCACGGGTAGGGCAGGCTGCCCTCTCCGGAGACCCCATCCTGCAATCTTTTTCATGGTTCCCTCTAGGAAACCTGGACCTGCTGCCCCCTTCTGGGAAGAGCACGAAGCCAGGTGCCGCCCCTACGGAACACAAAGCCTTGGTGTCCCACAATGGCAGCCTGATCAACGTGGGGAGCCTGCTGCAGCGTGCGGAGCAGCAGGACAGCGGCCGGCTCTACCTAGAGAACAAGATCCACACACTGGAGCTGAAGCTGGGTGAGGGCCTAGGGCTGCATCCACCACGGGGGCACGTGCAGACCAGTAGGGAGTCCGTTGCTTAGGCTCAGGCCCTGCCCTGTGCTCTGGGCCTTGATGGAGCAGCCGTCCCTCTGTTTCCTCCTCCACCTTGCAGAGGAGAGCCATAACCGTTTCTCAGCCACTGAAGTAACGAATAAGACGCTGGCGGCAGAGATGCAGGAGCTGCGAGCCCGGCTGGCAGAGGCTGAGGAGACCGCTCGGATGGCAGAGCGACAGAAGAGCCAGCTCCAGCGGCTGCTGCAGGAGCTCCGCAGGCGCCTGACCCCCCTGCAGCTGGAGATCCAGCGGGTGGTGGAAAAGGTAAGGTGGGGGTGGACCAGGAGGCAGCATAGTTCCTTTCCCTGAGCTCCAGAAACCCCTGGAAGGGTGCTTGCCCCTATGTCCGGAGTGACCAGAGGGCCAGCAGGCACCAGCTTCTTCCTTCCGTCGCTTGCCAGGCTGTGTGCCCCTGGTTGCAGGTTCTCTGGGAATTGAGCAGTCAGCAGCGTGCAGCGAGCGGGAGCTTCCCAGCAGGAGACAGTCCGCAGTCCTCAGATCGCCTTGCCAGGCCTGATTCTGGGTACATCTGTTTCAAACAGGCTGACAGCTGGGTGGAGAAAGAGGAGCCGGCACCTAGCAACTGACGGCCTCACACGGAACTGCCATCCTGTGAGGGCAGCGGTGGCGCTCGGCAAAGTTGGAGCCCTTGCGGTACCAGAAAGCAGCGGGAGCGAGACCTGGGAGCCAGGGCAGGGGTGCCTGACCCCATGCTCAGCCTCTAGGGGACGGCAGGCCATCAGGCTGGGGGCTGTGCTATGTGGGATGGATGTGTGAGGAACCCCGGTTCCAGTTAACAACTAAATACAACATCTTTTGCACCCCTAGAATGTCATATTGCCCTCAACCTTGGTATTTCTCCTGGGGCCCTTTTAGTCTTGTGCTGACTTTCTCCTGTCCTTTTCCAGTTTAGAATAAGACAGGGGAGAAAAAGGCTTTTCAAGTGTGTGACAAGGTCTGATGTCAGTGAACTGAACTGGAGAGACAGACGTGGAGCCTGGCTGGGGCTAAGCAACCCCTCCTCCGGATGGCACAGGCTCTGCTAGGTTCCAGATGCAGGCTCCTGGGGGAAGGGTCTCCCTTGGCCATCACGGGAATGGAGTCCATGCTAGAAAGTGCTCAGTGTCGGGCTGGGTTTGCCAATAGAACACTGTGTTCAGTCACCCCAGATTTGCCAGAAGAAACCAGCACCTCTTTCCCGTGGCTCCTGTGTTCAGAATGTGGTATTGGCTCTGGCCCAGCCTTCTCCCCTGTTACCCATAATTCTTGCCTCTTTCCATAATCCGTGGTTTCAGTTTGACTTTGTATATAAAGTTGGGTTTTTTTTTTTTTTTTTTGGCTTGTTTTTTAAATAAACCAAAGTCAAAAACAAACCGAGCGTGTCCTCCACAGCTCTTCCTACTCCTCTCCTAGGCTTGCCTGCGTGCCCTTCCACCCAGCATCTCTGCTGGACCACGGTGCAGTTCACTCCAAAAGGTGGGGCAGGGCCGGGGAGGCGCACACAGACCCCTGCGTGCTGGGCTGCCTGCTGGAGGGTGCTGCTGCTCAGCGGAGGGCAGCAGGCCCTGGAAGAGGAATTTCCCCTGCTCGCCCTAAGTTATAACAATACCATGTGGACATTGCATTGAAAACTTTACTTGAAAAAATAAAATTCCAAATACTCAGGTGAGACACAAACCCACTGTTTTTGCTTTGAGACATGCGAATTCTTGTGGGACATTATGTGTGGTGGGACAGTTCCACTGACAGTTTGAGGTCCCGAGGTAACAGTTCTCAGTGACCTCGGGAACCCCAACGACTTGGGTCCCAAAGTCACGAGGGTAGCTTTTGTCTTGCTAGGAAGCTGGCTGAGGGCCTGCCAGGGTGGAGGAACAGCTCTCCTGGGCAGGGTTCAGGGCCTCTCCCAGAAAAAAGAGGCTTTTAAGTGAAAAGGCAACGAGGGGCCAGAGGGCTCCCCAGGATGGGTCTTTTGGAGGTAGATTTGATGCCCACAATGCATGCAGGGCTAAGACCCCCAACTGAGCCGACAAAGCCCACGGCTTCAGAAGGGCTGCAGCTTGCTCAGGCCATGGGCCAGGATGCATGCTGGACGGTTCTCCAAATAAAAAAGCCCCAAGGGTTTGTCTACACTGCTTACCTGCTGGGGCTGTGAGTGGGGAGACAGCGGCCTGTCTAGGGATCCTGGTGCCAGGCTCAGGAAGAGTCATTCATTGCAAAGGGCCGGCAAGTGAACCAGGGCCACCTCTGTCCCCAGCCTGTGAGAGGAGCAGTTAGCCCTGAGAAGGGCAAGGACGAGCAAGGCTGACCGTGTCACAGGAGTCGTCCAAGAGTGACGGGGATTCAGTCATCGGCCACAATGGAGAGGGCCCGGAGCTCACTGAGTTTGGCCTCGTTCTCCCGCTCCCGCTGCTCATCGGAGTGGCCTGGCTGGTCAAGCTGCTGGGTCAGGTCTCCAAAGATCTTGTGCATTTCCGAGTAGTACACAACCTGGGGGGGGAGGCGGGTTGGCACATGCTGGCTCCAGAAAACCATGTGCTTCAGAGGGCGAGAGGCTCACACTCCTCTGCTACCCCCTGCCCTCACCCCTCTGGAGCTGTGTAGCAGTGTGCCTTTGGGAATGTGCAGGGCATGGAAAGGCTCTAGCTAAGACTGAACCAAAACGAGCCGGGGAGCAACAGGGCCTCAGTGGCTGCAGGTGGAGGTGCCCCTGCTTTGGGCGCCTGGTTTCCGCAGCAGCAGGTGCAGGAAGGCATGGGCCTCCTAGGGCAACTGTGGGATGTTGGGCACCATGACGAGTTTTACTGCTTTTTGTAAGCTAGGGGAGAACCCACGGCTTTTGTCCATGGCAGAAAGAGGGTACGGTAGACTGGTGGCTCCCAAAGCCCTTTAGAAGCCCTTTAGAAGCACAGGTGAGAAAGGGGATGCCCGTCTAGCCTTCCATTCCCTCCCAACTTGCATCCCACCCTTGCTCATGGCCCAAGCTGTGTGGCCAAGGGGACAGCTCAGAGGCCAGGTTCACTGCCAGGGTCCCTCTAGGGAGGCACCAGAACCGGGGTGGGAAGGGACACAGGGATGAGGGTGGGGCAGGTGGAGGAATGGGGAGGCCTGTCAGTTCTCACAGATGGCTGAGGACCAGGGGCTTTTCCACAGACAACAGGGGCCACTTCTGCCTCAGTTTCTATCTCATGACCCAATGAACACATGTAGTTTCCTGAAAGCTTCCACACTTTGCACTCTAGACACAAGGAGGAGCTCTAGACACTACGGGGACCTTGTGGGAAAAGCCAGGTGGGGCAGGGACCCACGGCTGACACTCCTGAGGTGAGATTTCTGCCGGCCGACGGGGAGCTAAAGTGAGCTGGTCTCAACACTGCTGTCACCTCTGGGCTGGGGGTGGGCTGCCCTACCCGCCCCTCCCTGCCCAAGCCACTGCGCTCTGAGTCACCGGGGATGCTCACTTCTCCATGACTAATGGCAGCCGGGCGGGTGAGGAGGAGGCTGGGGCCCAGGAGGCAGTCAACAGCCCCCAGCAATGCTGCCTGGTTACAGGGCATCCCTGGCCTCCCATCTGCTCCAACCTGGGCATGCGAGAGCCTGGCACCCTGTGGCTTCCTCCTGTGAGCAACAGGAGGGAGGGTGTAGGGCAGCACCTAGGTGATAGTAAGGAAGGGGCAGGGCCAGGTCTCCCGTGAACCCAATGGGGCGGCTGAAGGGAGCCCTCACTGCAGGAGCAAGTGTCGGGAGAAGTCCCCACCCCTCCTGCAGAAGGCTCTAGGTCTCATGCTGCCTACAGATGGCACAGGCCCAAGTACGTGAGTCACTGACAAGGCCCAGCCCTAGCATGAACCCTGCTCAGGCGTCCTGATTGGGGTGGGTGGCCACCCTGACTTCGGCCCGGCAGGGTGGGTGTGCGGGCCAGGGCTTCGTGGCTGTGACTGCGGGGCCGGTAGGGAACGGCCACTGGAGGGCGCCAAATACCCACTCAGGTGGCGCAGTCTGCGGCTCAGGGACCTGGCGCAGATGGATGCTAAGGGTGTTGGGGTACTGAGGCTGTCGCTGAGTTACGAGCCATCAACAGGGTCCTGTGTGGAAGGGACCCGCTTCTGGCATGGGTGCCCACCCTTTTCTATTTTGCCGGTTGGGGGAACAATCCTTGCTAAAGGCTTGAAGATGGAGGAGGGTGAGGAGCGTGGGAGCCACAGGTGTTGCCACTCCGTGTCCTCCCATCCCCGAGTGGAAGGGGACACTGGGGCCTGGCCTGTGTCTGACCCCCAGTGGCGCCCCCATGCCTCCAGGCCTGCCTTTCCACCCCAGGGCCCTAGCAGCAGCCCTGAGTGTGGCTCTCCCCAGGGCTCTGGCACCCCTTCCCTAGTGGCTCCAAGGCAGGACTCCTGCCGTTTCCTGCTAAAAAGAAGACTGGCTCAGGGTGTAGGGGAGGGGAGCTGAGTCCTCAGAATAGGCCTCCACTCTCCAGATCCCTTTCTCCTCAGCACCACCCCAGGTCAAGAACCTGCACACCTGAGGGTGCGGGACAGAGGGGCTACTCAGAGTGAAATGCAGAGAGATCCAGGGAGGAACTGCCGGACAAAAGGGAACCTCGGCCATGCCTGCTCTGGGATTCACCAGAGCAACGTGAGGACTCTAGCAGCAGACAGGGTTCCCAAGTCGCCGAGCCGGGGACTCTGGTACTGGAATGAATTCCTTCGGGGCCGTGCCTGGGGTGGGTGCCCTGTCTTTGTGGAGAATGGCTAAGCCACCCTTCCAGCGTGGGTAACAGGGAGTGGCATGAACTATGTCCACCCAGAGGAAGAGCGTCTGGGCCTCACCTGTGCTCGGATGAGGGACTCAAAGCTGGGCTGGAAGTAGTCGAGGCGGCTGCCGTAGAAGCGCGGCATCTCCTCCAGCAGCTGCCTGTTCTTGGCCTCGAAGTCCTCCCGCACAGGCCGCAGCTCCTCTCGCGCCTAGGGAACAAGACCCTGGCTGTCAAAGCTCTGTCTCACTGCTGGGTGTGGGATATGGGATGGGTGGGGACGGCTGGTGTCTTGGTCCTGGTGTCCCCAGGTGAAGGGAGGGACTTACCACAGGTGGCCACAGTTGCCCATCTGTCCAGCCCCTGCCCGCCTGTCTCCCCTGGTACCTGGTGGAGCTTGGCCAGCACTGGCCCCGTCTTCTCCTTTTCCTCATACTTCTCCACCTTGGCCTGCAGCCTCCTGTAGTCCTGCAAGGCCTGTTCCCGCCGCTTCACCGCCATGTTGAGGCTCGGGAAGACGCTGCCGAACCTGTGGGACAAGCTGGCTGGAGATGGGCCCGCTCTTGGAGGGGCAGCCTGGTCAGCACTCACTTTTCCATAAATGTGCCCTGAGCACCTAACTAAGTGCCAGACCCTGCTCTAGGTCTTGGGGAGTTCACCGTGAACAAGACAGATGAGGCCCTGTCCCCCGGAGCTTGTGCGAAAGCGGACGATGTCGTGGGGTGAGGGCAAATGAGAGGGGGCGGGGCTGTGGGCCAGGTCCCGGGAGTCCGGCAGCACAGGGTGGCCCAGGAATGAAAGGTGCCCTGATCCCCACCTCCTGTGAGCTTTATCACACAATGGACTAGAGGATTGTGGGGAAGGTGCCTTGAAGTCATCTGGCCAAGACCTCACTTTTAAAAAGGAGGGAAACTGAGGACAGAGAGATGACCTATGACTCATCCAAGGTCACCATTGGGCAGAAAAGGTCTAGAAGACAACACAGGTGTCCATGTTCTCTGTCTGGCACCCTTTCCAGCCCTCACAGTGCCACCGGCAGGTGGCAGAACTGAAATCTGAACTCCGTCCTGGCCCAGGGCATCTTCTCCTTCAAGGGCTCCTTGGCAACACGAAAGCAGCAGAAATCCTATGGTTCTGCCACTGGAACAGCCAAAGTGCCAACCAGCCGCTTCAGTAAAATGGCCCGAGGACCTCCTACTACCCCACCGTGACTAGAAGGGACCGCATGGGAGACTCAGAAGAGGGGCCCCAGAGAGAGCAGCGGTGGATGTCGTGATGCTGCAGGTCCACACGGGCCTCATCTTTGGGACCCACGTGGCCTCTAGTGACCAGAGCAGTGCTCTCCTAAGGCTCTTGCTGCTGCTGCTGCTAGAGGGCTGGCCCTCGGCACGATGGCAGGTGGCGTCTACCAGGCAAGCCAGAGACCCTGAGCGCCCGGGATCTGGCTGTGCAGCCCAGGGAGCTCGTGACTCTGTGGCCATTCGGAGGTCCCCCAGGACCAGAAGAGGTGGTTCCTCCTGGAGGTTTTTATGGGAACCCAGAGAGGAGGAAAGACGAGGGCAGGAGGCAGTCACTGAAGCTTGGGTCAGCCTCTCACAGGCGCTCAGAGACTCACTGTCAGGTTCCAGGAGCTCAGGCACCACACGGAGCAGGACTTCCCAGATCTGCCTCTCAAAGGGCATGACCAAGAATCTGGTTTAGAGAGAGTCTTGCTCTCTCACCCAGGCTGGAGTGCAGTGGTGTGATCTCTGCTCACTGCAGCCTCTGCCTCCCGGGTTCCAGTGATTCTCATGCCTCAGCCTCCCAAGGAGCTGGGATTACAGGCGTGCGCCACTATGCCCAGCTAATTTTCGTATTTTTAGGAGAGACGGGGTTTCACCATGTTGGCCAGGCTGGTCTTCAACTCCTGACCTTGGGTGATCCACCCGCCTCGGCCTCCCAAAGTGCTGGGATTACAGGCATAAGCCATCGCGGCCGGCCTGGTTTTAAAAAGCCTCACAAATCAGGTGTCCATTTGAGGTAACAGTTTTGCCAGAGAATAAGTGGATATAAACTTTACCAAAGCATTAAATGCCCCAAACTAAGTCACAGACCCAGGGGCAGATTTTGATGAAACAAAGGGCTTATCCCCAAGACAGGCTACTAACGTGAATCCTCTACCTCAACAGTGTCCGTAACTAACTCCCTGTCTAACAAGGTGCTAAGTGGGTGAAGCCACCAAAGCACCCTGAATCCTCACCCGTGCCCTTAGACAGTAATCAAACCAGCATCTGACCGACTTGCTGGGCAGAAGCCATGGGCCTCCCAGCACTGTGCAGAGAACGCAGGCCCCTCAGCACTACGGAACTGAGGGTGGGAAGCAGACACCACCAGGACGCATGGTCACCCATGGCGTGGGCTGGAGTGAGACCGCTGGGAGGAGCTAGGCTTGATGCTTTTGCCCAGGGCAGCTGCGTGGTGGAGCTGCAGCTGCTGGGGAGCCCCGCCCCCTTCCTGGGCAGCTGAGAGGCACGTGCTCTGGCAGCAGGTGCAGCTGGGCCTGAGAGGATACCAGGCCGCCTCTCCCACCACCCCAAATGGCCAAGGGACCACCGGCAGCCACCCCGGTCCTCGCCCTATCCTTGTGTTAGAAGCCACCTGCTGCTTGGATGGTCCCAGTGCCTGGGCCTTGTGGGTGCCTGGGAGCTGCCGGGTGGGTGCAGGCACTGGGACAGGGCATGGATGAGAGGCAGGCAGGAGGCAGCAGGTGGAGAGCTCTCTGGCCCTGGCCTCAATCCCACCACCCTGAGCTCACATCCTCAGGAAGGAGGGCATCACAGTGTCAAGCCATGTGTGCGCAAGGCGCCTTCCACAGCGCGGGATGGGAGAAGCCGCATGCTCGTTGCTCCAGCAGCCTGACCCCCCACATCCCCTGCGGCACTCTCATAGCCTCCTTCCCATAGCTGTCGGCTGGGGCTTATTATTTCCTGGGCCAGAGTCAGAGCCACCAGGAGCACTGACTACAGGGGAGTGCCGAGCAGGGGTGAGGGAGGCTGGGTTACAGAGCTCCTCAGGGGATGGGGTGGTGGTATACCTGGCTGCATGGGCTCCTGCCAGCCCCCTGGAACCAAGACCACCTGCCTCTGCAGGAGACGTGGCTGCAGGCCACCTGCATTGTCCGCTTTCGCACAAGCTCCAGGGGACAGGGCCTCATCTGTCTTGTTCCTACCCCTGTGGGAAGAGCACGTCTTCACCATGAAAACCTGTTTCCCATGACAGCACCCCTCAGTCACCAAGAGGCTCTGCCTGCTCAGGCCACTGGAGGTGATTGCTGATAAATTACCACTGCGGTGGGGGGGAGGTTGGGTCCTGGGATTGGGATTCCCTAGGGGTAGGGACAAGTGTCACACCCTTCTACATTCAGGGGGACTCACATCAGTCAGGGCGGGGCGCAGCTTGTGCCGAGGTGATTGAACGGTGGGGGACCAGGACTCTGTCACATCTGCCCTGGTCACTGACCCATTGAGGCCCCATCTCCCTGTTTTCTACTTCTTAGCAACAGAACAGACTTTGCCAAAGCCTCGGGGTGGACAGTGGACATGCGATGGTGCTGTGTGGGATCTCAGGTCAGGGCTCAGGGTGCTGGCAGGGGAAGTGGAGACATGCACAGGCTGGGCCCCTGTGGCAGCCCCTCCCAGATATGCCCCTGGGACCCCACAGAGGCCCTGCTGACTCTACCCAACCACATCGGGGGCGGGGGGCCTCTCCCCAGGCGTGAAGCCAGGACCCAGGCTCCACTCTGCTGTCCCAGCGCACTTCACCCCTCCTCTCTCCCTGCCCACCAAAACCTCTCCCGCTCCTAGGCGCTGACTGTCCCATTCTGAGAAGTCAGTTTGGCTCTCTCCTTCCACATGGGAGGAAACAGCCTCTGAGGCCTGCTGGGGGCAGGTGCGACAGCCCACTCAGCACGCCCCGCTCCATGGTCCTGCGCCACGCCTGGCCGCTGACCCGAGAACACGCCGTGGCTTTCCACTAGACTGTAAGCCACTGAAGTCTGTTTTACATTTATCCTCAAAGAAGGGGGCCAGGCTAGGCCCAGGCCAGTGATCAAAGAATTACCCATGATCACTGCCCAATTCCTGTCTGTCCTAAGGCTCAACATCAAACTCACTCCCCTGGGGATGGGAGGGGCAAAGAGGAGCAGGAGAGGGAAAGGGAGCGAGGCCGGCTGGGAGGTGGGCTGGGCGCAGCCAGCACTGGTGGGGAATGCCTGCCATGCCTTGGTCTGTGCCCACGCAGCCGGGAGCTTCCACCCACCAGGAAAGGGAAATTGAAAGCATCCCCATCCGACATGTGAATGCGGCCCAGAGACTGGGGATTAGAGGCCGAGCCCCTGCAGGGAGGCCGGGGGCGGTGGGGTGGCCATGTGGCCATGATCTTCATCAGAGGACAGGAAAGCTGGAGTTTCCTGTTTCCGGTGCTGGGGTCCCTGGGAGCTTCTCTTCTGGCAAGAGGAAGCCAATGGGAGGAGGCTGTAGGCTGCGCAGTTTTATGTGGTTGGGGGAGATCATATGTCAGCTGTGGGGACGCAGGGAGAAGCCAGCCAGGCAGGCCTGAGGGCTCATGCAGAGGTCAGCGGATCTGCCGCGGAGATGTGCGCCCCCTCTGCCACGCCCCCACCTTCCTGGCAGGTGGTGGGCCACCAGGGTGGTGGGAAGTGGCCGGGGTTTCTCTCCATTTGGGCTTCAGAAGCCAGGAATCAGATTTCAAGGGCGCCTTGTTGATACTGAAATTGAAGTGGGAGTCAGTTCCCCAGTTCTCTGAGTCCCTGCCTCACTCTGCCAGCCATGGGTGCCTGTAGCAGCCTCTGTGTCTGTCTCTGGGACCCGTGTGGCCCTGGCACAGAAGAGCCCTCTGTGGGCAGGGTATGCTCAGCCTGCGTCCTTCCCAACCAGCCCTGAACAGTCTATCCTGAAGCCCAGGACCAAAATCCATAGCCACGGAGCTCTCTCTGCACCCCAGCTCCCTATGCAACCCTGTGGCTTGGGGCTGCACCGTTACCAGTAGGCAGGGGGTGATGGATGCCCACTCTGGGGAGGCTGGGGGGCCAGGGCCGGAGTGGGAGGCACAGTCCCTTCCCTCCCTGCCTTCTCTGAGCCTCCATGGTCCTGGCGTAGAAACAAGAGCTTGCTAGGGTCTGGGGGCCTTTTCTTAACCCCAAACTTCAGGTCTGCACAGTCAACGAACAGCTCAGCAATCCCAAACACCAGGGGCTGCAGGATCAAAAACTGCTCCCCTCATTGCCCTCTGGGCCCCGGGCCAGGCCAGTGATCATTAGGCAGAGCCTCATTACCCGGCCCTGGCAAGTCACTGCCTGGGACCACCGCAGAAGAGGCAACAAAGCGCAGCTGGGCGGGCGCGAGCTTTCTAGGTCACAGCCTGCTCGTGAGAGGCCAGGGAAGATGAAGTGATTCCGGGCTTCAAGGCACGGCTCTGCCTGTTCCCCGCCCTGGGGACCGAGGGAATAGGCCTGTCTGATCGCTGACCAGGGCCTGCCCAACAGAAGATGAGTCTCACAGAAGCATTCCTGACCCCAACAGGTCACAAGCTAGGGGACCTTCCCGGGCCAGACCCCGCTGCCGCGCCCCTCCCCATGTGCGGCCACCCCCACATTTCCAAAGCTGAGTGCTGCAGGCAGCTGCTCTCCCAATCCAGCGGGGCAAGATGAAAGGCCTTGCTCATGTCCACTGAGGGCTGGCCAAGATCTCTGCTAGCTCCATTCAGCAAGCCCCGGCCCAGTGGCTCTCAATCAGGAGGAAGCGGTCAAATGACCACCAGAGCAGCGGCGGTTGCTGGGTGGGGTGGGGGGGGGGCGGTGGCAGGGGTCCCCTGAGCTCACCTGGGCCATGCGGGTGCTCTGGAGCCCCCAGGAGCATGGATGCTTAGGCCACAGGTCACAGAGCTGATGTCCCCACTCAGTTTCCCGTCAGGCCCCATGGGAATCTGGGGACAGGCAGCTAGAAATTCTGTTCAGTTCCCAAGTGGTTGTTGACCTACCTCTCCCATAAGTGCCCCGAGGCTCCCAGGTGACATTTACTCACTTTTTTAAGGGCTCGATCACAGTCTTCTGGATCTGGTTCACCTGTCAAAGAAAAACCCAAAGACATTAAAACTGGTAGGGAGGGGAGGACGACAGGCAAGGCAGGGCCCCTAACTACTGCTGGGCTAGGAAGTCTGAAGGGCCACAGGGTGCTGTCCTTGTCCTGGGCCTGGCCTTGCTCAGGGTAGATGGCCGGGTGGGTGGCCACAGAAGGCTCAGGGGCTGGGGCGAACAGGGCTGCCGTCAGTGACCCGAGCTTGTGGAGCCTCAGGAATCAGGCAGAGCCGAGGCAGAACAGTCTGGAAAGAGCCCTGTGGGCTTGCAGCACATTGCAGCACACGAGGCCAGAGGGCTTAGAACCCCGAGGGCAGACGGAACGCACTCAGGCCTCCCCGCACAGTCCACCCAGAGGCCCACACTGGGGGTGGAAGTCATGTTTGCCCACCCCAGACCAAGACCTAGTCACCTTTTCCTGGTTGAAGGCGTCCATCCGCTTCATGGCCGTGTCCAGGGCCGTCACCATGCTCAGAAGGTCCTGGTCTTGCTCGCAGAGGGGGTTGGAGAGTAAGTCCAAGGATATCTTCACGGCAGATTTGGACATGGCTGTGAGAAGCCAAAGCTCAGTGAGCCTTCTATGAAGGGGCAGGTTTCACGGCCTTCTCTCTAGGCCCCGTCCTCCTATGCCAGGGGCCTGCACCCTGAAGACCTCTTCCCACAGCCACGGCCGTCAGAATGGCGAAGTACCACACAGCCACAAGCTGCTGATCCCCATGCTTTAATGCTCATTCCCGACCCTAACACTGCTCTGGACAATTCTTTTGAGCAGCTTTACCTGTTTGTTCTCCAAACCCTGGGTTAGAAAAGGACCATCTGGGTGGGAGGCTATAAAATATGTTTCTGGCTCCGAAGATTCTAATTCAGTAAACCTGATACCCAAGAATATGCATTTAAAACCACCTCTCCAGGTGGTTTGGATGTGACACTTGGTTTGGGACTCCCAGAGGGACAAAAATAACAGTATTCCAGTTTACACATGCTTTTACTACAAAGGGCCCAACAGTAAATATTTCAGGCTTTGAGGGCCGCACAATTTCTGTTGCAACTTCTTGACTCTGCCGTGTGCTGTAAAAACTGCCAGCGACGGCACATAAAAAATGGATGTGGCTGTTTCAATAAAACTTTATTGACAAAACTGGGTCAGATTAGGCCAGCAGCTGTAGCTTGTCAACCCCTGGTTTCCTCGACATCCAGTAGGAAGAGAGACACTGGAAACTGTGTTTTCCCCCGAGACTCACCCAGACACACTCTGCAGCTGGTACAGGTGGCACTGGGACAGCAGGGCCCTCCTTCAGGGTCTCTTCCTGCTCCTCCAGAATTTTGTTTGTAAATAATGGAAACCTGGGAACTTGTACGGGACAAAGAGCTCCAAAGCTGCCAGCAGGTCCCCATCTTGGGGTTCTACCACTACTAAATAAGAGTCCCAAGCACTCTCATTTAGGGCTCAAACAACCCAGGGGATGTCTAGCGGAAATGTATTTTGGTTCCATTTTAGAGAGGAGGCAGATCAGGCGCAAAAGGGTTTGTAATGCCTCCAAGGTCAAATGGCTGAACATGCCAGCTGGGCCCTGACCCTTGACCCTGGGCAGCTGCTTCCCTGTTCACTGCTCTCCTTATGGTGATCTGGCCTGGAGGAAGCCAGTGGACAGGTCCATCAAAGCTCTGTCCATCAGGCGTCCACTGACGTTTTTCAAGGCACCCTGGTACCCGACCCCCACGAATGTGCCACCCACCCCTCTGCGCTCCTCCCTCCTCTGTTGACATTCCCTGCTGGGCAGATGGGAAGCCTGGGAGTCACAGGCGGCTCAGAAGCGGGCTGGAGACCTGCTGGCAGCTTTGGAGCTCCTGGTCCCGAACATGTTTTCAGGCCTCCATTATTTCTAGATTCTAGAAACAAAATTCTAGAGGGGCAGGAGGCGGGCCTGGAGAAGGGCCATGCTGGCCTGATGCTGTCTGTACCAGTGTCAGAGTGCGTCTGGGGCAGGTCTCAGGGGAGAAGACACATTGCAAATGCATTTCTTACCATATGCATGTTACTGAATTTAAGATGCTCTTCATCGTAAGTCATTTATTGTATAAACTACTAAGAGAAAAAACTGTTGTCAATCAAACCAGGCTACACTTTCAGTCCTTTCATTTCAGAGACATTAACTGTGGAAAAAGTGTCTTAGGACCCATGACATAAGGTCCGCCTCCCAGTTAATTACAGATGTGGCCTCGCCTAGCACTCCATGGTATGAATCCGACCCCTGACCTTGCGCTCCCCAGGGAAGGGTCTGCCTCCTCCAGGCCCCTTCACCAGCCAGCAAAGCAGTGCTGAGCAGACTGGCCGGCCAGGAGCATCCTCCTGGGGGTTTTCTGGAATCTGGGAGAGTGCTACAGTCACCCAGCAAAAGGGCAAACTGTGGGAGAAGGCTGGAAATGTAAACTTTCCAGAAATGTTGAAGCAACGGAGGGAAAAACACCTCTGAAATTCTGTGGAGTGACCCTGTAGGTTTAGGAACAAACGTTATGTGTAACTTGATTTGATTATGAAATGATCACATACAGCATAATAAAAAGATAAAAAAATTCTGGATAAAGCTGGAAATGTTTCCAAAAAATATCTTCTGCTATTTCTTAAAAAAAAAAAATGAGGAAAACAACCCAAAAAGCCAGAGGAGCAAGGAGACGTTCTTCCCACTTTCCCTTTTTTTTTTTGAGACGGAGTTTCGCTCTTGTGGCCCAGGCTGGAGCGCAATGGCATGATCTCGGCTCACTGCATCCTCCACCTCCTGGCTTCAAGTGATTCTCCTGCCTCAGCCTCCCAAGTAGCTGGGATTACAGGTGCCTGCCACTACGCCCACCTAATTTTTATATTTTTAGTAGAGACGGGATTTCACCATTTTGGCCAGGTTGGTCTCAAACTCCCGACCTCAGGTGATCTACCTGCCTTGGCCTCCCAAAGTGCTGGGATTACAGGCGTGAGCCACTGCGCCCAGCCCAGCCCCATTTTCTCCTTTCTTTCCTAAAGCTCTTGCATTGTCAGGAAGTCAAGGAACTGAGTGGGCTCAGTGGCCAGCCCTGGGCAGAACTGGGTCTGGAATCTCCACCCAGTGATGCCCCCGCTTCATGTGTGCAGAGCAGAGCTGGGGTAGATGACACTAAGAACACCATGACCTTGGCTGGGCGTGGCGGCTCATGCCTGTAATCCCTGTGCTTTGGGAAGCTGAAGCAGGATGATCCCTTGAGCCCAGGAGTTCGAGACCAGCCTGGATGACATAGCAAGACTCCGTTCCCCCTCAACAAAAATAAAGAACAGCAGGTCTCCATGCCCCTCTGGACCTGTAGTCCCTGCTCCAGCCCATACCTCTCATTGTTTCCTATAGGGTCTGGGAGAGGGGCACAGTCAGCTTGGCCCACACCAGGAGGCTGGTGGTCTTTGAACCTTAGAGAAAGTGAGGGTCTTGGACCCCACCTGGGTCTCTAGAGTCCTGATGCAGCCTCTGGAATGTAAAAGTCAAAGGTTCACCAGAGCACTCTGAAAGTAATATGAGTTTCTGAAAGAAAGGTCATCTTTTTCAGAATAACTCGGGATTTTCCACCTTGCTGGGGAGCTTAGGAAATTCCACGCTCAGGAAAGGCATCCTTCCATTCCCCTCAACTGTCCAGATCAGTGGTGCTCAGTGTGGGCCTCAGCGTCACCTGGGAACTCCAGGGACACACATCTTCAGGCCTCGCCCAGCCCATGAGTTAGTTGGAGGCTGGAGGTGGGGCCCGGCGGCCTGCAGCACAGCAAGCCCGCCCACAACGCTGATGCCCCGTATGTGAGACTGACATGGCCGTCAGGCTCGCCTCAGCCCCATGACCAGCACCGTGGCTCTTCAGAGGCACTGTCTCTGCCCACATCCATTCCTGAGGATAGCAATGCTGGGCTTCTGCAGTCACCCATCAAACTCTGGTTTCTCTGCTGGAAAACTAAGCTTTCCACAGCCACAGACAGTGCGTCACAGACCCCTGATGCCCTCCTTGGTTCCGGAGCAAGCCACTGTGAACACAGCACACCCTGGCTTCATTTATGTTCTGACAGTGCAGCTGTCTGCAGAAGCAGGAAGGAGAGGAAGCAACGGGTCACAGCGGCTCCTGAACTGGAAAGGCAGTGGGGACCGATCAAGAAAAATGTGACCCAAGTAACTCAGACCTGAAATAACTACAAAACAAACAACTGCAGACAAACTTCCAAATCCGGTCCTTGGCTTGTGACACACATAGTTTGGCAATGCTAGAGGCCAGGAGCAAGGTGCATGTTCAGACCAGCCCACGGCCCAGGAATTAGCACTGGCATGAGAATTCACGGCACAGACCAAGACGGCCCCAGTCCCTGCACCGGTAGTCAGGGCTCACCAGGGCATGGTGGTGGTGGTGGTGGCGGCGGTGGTGACAGCGGCTGCCAGGGAAGGAATGCTTTCCTTTTGTGACAGTGCTTTGTAGGAAAGGTGGGTTTACACATCAGTAACTGGCTGAGGCTCAGGAGCTGGCATAAAATGGGAACAAATTCAAATCACTGCCTCTATTAGGGACATTTCAAGCGTTTTCCTCGTAACTGCCGTGCCAACTAGGAGCAGGCTGGTCCTCAAATCCCACCCTTAGGTGCCCACTGCCCTGTGGCCCTTTGAATGGTGTCAGGAGACAGTGATGCTGCCATTTGCACTAGGCTCACAGACAGCCAAGCCAAGAGTGGATGGGCCAGGGTTCCAGAGCAGGGGCTGTTTCAGTTGCCTTCTAGTTTGGCGGTGGGGGTGGGCAAAGGAAAGAGTGGGACATGGACAGCCTTCGCTGGGGAGACAGGGCCCTGGACTTGGAGAAGAGGAGCTGAACTCTTCCTCCTTTATCAAATGGACATGCCCGTTTATAAAATGGGTGTGTCATGTGCCCCGCCAATCTCAAGGTCAGAAGAGCTCAGGTAGGTGAAATTTCTTCACACCCGTAACAGGGCATTATTCAGCAGCTGGAGTGGCCGAGGGGACTGAAGATGGCTTCTCCACTCTCCTGCTGCCTCTCCTGCATCTCTGGTCAGTGTGCACGGCCTTTGGGCCTCCGCGCTTGCTGTCTGTGTTTCAGGCCCTCTTCCCTTGGCTCTACTTGTGTGGGTTACTCATTCCTTCAAGACTCTGCCCAGAGAACACTTCCCCAGGAAGGCCTCCCTTGACCCTGTCACTCTTTACCTCCTTATTTTTCTTGACCCAACACGCCGTGACACGTCATTATAACACCGGTCCGCTTGTGGACCTCTTGCAGGGCTTCCTCCTAGAACATAAGCGCCCAACTTGTCTTGCTGTTGAGTCTCTAGTGCTGAGAGTGCCTGGTACATGTGGGTTCTCAGTCAGTATCTGCTGAGTGAGAGGAAGTGGGCAGTCCTGGCCATACCCAAGTCTCTTTCAGGTCCCCGTCCCAGTGTGGTATATGGACACAGCCCTCCCAACGGACCCAGGGAAGGAGCTGCAGAGGTCCACCCAGTCAGGGAGCCTTGCTGCCCACAACGATGACAGTGATGACAGGAGCGGACGCCCCAAGAGCTGACCCTCGCCAGGTTCTGTTCTCAGCGCTTTACGTCGCTCATCCGACTTTATCTTCAACATGAACCTATGCCACTCGGACTGGCACTACCTGTGCTTCTCAGGTGAGGGAATTGAGGTAGAGCTAAGTCGGCTGTCCAGAGTTGTGCAGGGAGTGCTGAAGCTATTGATCAACCTTTGGTCAAGTGCTTACTGCTCTGGGGCGGGAAAGTCAAGGCCTTGGAGAAAGAACCTCAAGGAATGGTCTCCATCTCTCCCGGTTGCTCGTCGCCTCCTTCCTGGGACATGGCCTGTGGCAGGAGCTCTGGACACTCCTTTATTCCAGACCTGCCTTTGTCTCTAGGCTCCTGGGCCTAGTTCCTCCTTGTTTCAAACAAGAACTCCCCAGCCAAGAAAGCTCCCCAAGGGCCCTGGCTGTTTCCCAGCACCTGCTGGCCCCCACTTCCCACGGGCCTCCCAGTGCCCTTTGTCATGACAGAATTATCTGGGGTATTTTTGGCCTTACACTTTGACCCAAGCTGTTTAAACACACGACAGCTTCCATTCTTGTTGCCACTGGAGCGCCCGTCCCAGCAGGACAGGGGGTTTTGTTTCTGCAGGAGGGAACGTGCTTCCCTTTCCCTCTGGACAGCCTGAGCCGCCGGCCAGGATTATGAAGCAGTGGAGGCATCTGATGGCAGAAGCTTCCACCAGCTGCAGTACTGCCCTGACTGGAGTCCCAGGAGAGTCTTGCCCCAACACCCACATCCACAGTGGGGCGGTGTGAGCTCTGTGCGAAGTGGGATCTGACTGGTGAGGGGTGGCTGCCCTCAGGCTGCTTCTCAGGACACTGGGCACATGTCCTCTGAGTGCAGTGACATCAGAGCCCTTGGAGGCCTGAGGGAGGAGGGTGCCCACCTCTGCCCCACCTTACCAAGCCAGTGGTGCGGGTGGAAAGTCACCTACCCAGCTCAGCGTCGGCGCTCTTCTTCATGTCTTTCTGCAGCTTCCGGGTCTGCTCTTCCAGCCTGCAAGGCAGGGGACAGGCTGCTTGGGGTCTCCTTCCTTCCCCTACCTGAGCGAAGTCCAGGTGCTCTGGAGGGCCTGCCATGGAGGAGGAGAAGGAGATCTTCTCCGTGGGGACTTTTCCCACTGACAGAAGTGCCACCACACCCAAAAGCTACGAGTGAACGACTCTTGCGTGGCCATTGCTGGGGAACAGTTCTGGTAGCCTGGTGACCTGAATTGCCCTCAGCTTCCAGGGTACTCACGGGGCAGAGGGGCAGCCCAGGGAAGGGCACTGGGCAGACAAGTGAGACCTGGCAGGGGGCCCTTGTCCCTCCCTACCTCCCACCTCATCTTTCTGGGGTTGACACTCACTGCTGAAGTTTTCCATACTCCCTTTCAAAGTCTCTCTCCACCTGCAACGAGAGAGAGAACTCAATTATTGGAGAAATGACAACACGGTGGAAAAAACCTTCCAGCCTCCTGAAACTCTCTCCACACCCAGCCCCAGTCCGCAGAAAACACCACGGTCCGGTTCACACAAGCACTGACAGATCGCTCCTGACACGATATTCCCGTGTTCCCAAGTTAATTAAGTGTTTGATTTACGGAGGAAGGCTCCCCTCCCAGAGGGGCCAGCCAGGCAGGTGCCAGCAGACCGTGGATCTGCTCTTCCCAGCCTGGAGCAAGGCACTCGCTGCGTGCCCTCCTCACCCCAGGCTGGAGGTGGTCACAGTGCTCAGAACATGACTTGACTCCATTCAGGGAGGCAGCAGGGTGCAGAGGATTGGGTGGGTCTGGAGTTGGGGGCTGTCTCTGCCTTTTCCTAGTTTCCAGGTCCATGCAGGGCACCTCCCCTCCTACCCTGCCCTCCACTCAGGACCCCCTGCCCCTGCTGGGCTCAGGGTGGGTCAGGAACAATCATGCACTTGTGCTTTGTGATTGGGATGCATCAAACACAGACACTATGACTACTGACTCAGGCCAGACTCTCTCCACTCCTGACTGGATATCAACTCTCTCGAGAGCCAGCAACACTGAAACCAAATGGGTGAGTTCTGAACCCGGGGTTGCACTTGTTGCGGAAGATAAAGTCTAGTACTTTCTTCTGGTGCCTAGACTTCACTATTTGTAAAACGGAGCCTCATGATTGGTCTCTTATGGGCGTAGAATGGGAAGTAAACGACATTGAGAGGCAAAGGAGACTAAGCTAGAGGCCAGTCCTTCCTGCTCTCCCTGGCCAGAGCTGCAGCTGTCAGGGGCCAGCTTCAGGCTTCGTGCTCTGAGAAGTCAAAACCGCTAACTCACTTTCATAGAGCCCTCACTGTGTGCTTTACAAGAATGGAGTTCTCTGAACTCATCTCCAAGGCAGGTGTGACTATCAGACGATAGTACTGAGGAGGTCACTGGGAACCAGGTTATGTACCCTGGCCAAGGTCACCCCATTGATGAAGGGTAGGGCTGAGCACAGTGGGAATGGAACCCAGGCAGCCTGGCTCCACAGCCTGTATTCGTAACCATCATTCTCCTGGAAGGCGTTTGCTGATAAATGAAAGCCCTGACCTAAGAAAGAAGTCTTCCTGGCTGCTCCCCGGGAATCCTGTCCCCAAGAGCCCTGAGGGCTCTGAGGGTCCGGGAGTACGTATCTGCAGAAACTGTCAAAGCCGCGCTATTCCCACCACTGCCTTCCAGCAACGCTGACCTGATGAGAGTATTCTAAGCCCATCAACCTTAGCCTTCCACGTTTGGATTTAGATTAATTCAACATAGCCCTGGAATGACAAAACAGCATTCACGTTACAAATGAGGAGCCCGAAGCCCAGAGGCAGGAGTAACTTCCCTAAGGACGCAGGACATTCCGGTGGCAATGCAAGGCTAGAATCCAGAGTCCTGGTTCAGGTCTTTTTGTTTCAAATTTCAACAACATTCATTCCTACGGACATGTATTGAGCACCTATTAAGTGCAATGCATTCTGCCAGGTTCTGGGGATACCCTGGTGATTCAAACAGACATGGGCCCTGGTGGTGGAGATAAACAACAGCCAGATACAAATCTACGTGCTGACTATGATGGGCCTTTTGGACAGCAGGGATGAGGCCAGAGAGAGTTAGAGAGTCTGCTTAGCTCTGGCTCTCCAGGCACGAAAACAGACTCCTTGCGTAGAGATAGCTTACCTTCCTCATTTCAACTGTAAAATCCAGAAGCAGGAAAAAATGCTCTTTTCCTTACTTTATGATCCTAGCGTCTAGAATCTTCCACAAAACTGTGATGTAAAATCCACCATTGGTGCCCCCGCCTCCCATCCTACAATCTTTCTTCCTCTTTTCAACAGACTCTTTCTCCATCCAGGAACCCAATATTTTTATCATTACTTTCCTTAGGATCTAGCAAAAGCTACTCATAAGAAAAAAATTCAAAATTCACTCCCACTAGTGCACAAATGCTTGATGAGCGTTTAAAGTGCTGCCTGTCCCAGGGGATTTGCAAGTTTGCAGGAACCAAAGTCTTAGTTAGCTAAAGGAACGGAAAGGCTCATGGTGTGACTGCAGGTGGGAAATTTGCTTTGGTGTGAAGGAGCCTTGCCGGGGCCCTTGAAAGTCTGTACTCTGGTGTCAGCCTAGTTTTCTGGAGCAGGGCTAGAAGAATGCAGTTTAGAGGCATGAGCAGAGACAGGTTAAGATATGAACTCTGATACTAGCTGTGGAGCCTTGACAGTACTAATTTTTTTTTTTTTTTTTTTTTTTTTTTTTTTTTTTTTTGAGACAGAGTTTTGCTCTGTTGCCCAGGCTGGAATGCAGTGGTGGCATCATGGCTCACTGCAGCCTTGACCTTCTAGGCTCAAGCAGTACTCCTGTCTCAGCCTCCTGCATAGCTGGGACTATAGGCATATGCCATTATGCCTGGCTAATTTTTTAAAAATTTTTGTGGAGACGGGATTTTGCTATGTTGCCTAGGCTGGTCTTGAACTTCTGGCCTCAAGTGATTCTCTTGCACTGGCCTCCCAAAGTGCTGGGATTACAGGTGTAAGCCACCTCACCCAGCCAACTTTAGGTGGTTTACAAGGAAATAGCTGAAAATAATATCTACCTGAGTGGTTCCTTTTGAGGATTAAGAGGCAGCGCGTGCAGAACAGACTGCAAGGCGCCTGGCCCACGGCAGTGCTCACTAAATGTTAGTTTCTGTGTTTTTCTCCTGCTCACTGGGGTGTTGGGAAGACCAGAGCAATCTGGGGCTGAAGGCTGGGCTATAAACCTGTTCGCAGAGAGGAGAAGCTGCTCCAAGTACACAGGAAACCGGCAGCCAGGGAAACTCTGATGTTGGCTAAGGGTGGAGCCCCATGCTTGGGTGCTGTGACAGTGCCCTGGCTCCCTTTACTAGATACACATTTTTTAAATTTTTTTATTTTTTTGAGACGGAGTTCCGCTCTTGTCACCCAGGTTGGAGTGCAATAGTGCGATCTCAGCTCGCCGCAACCTCTGCCGCCCGGGTTCAAGCGATTCTCCTGCCTCAGCCTCCCAAGTAGCTGGGATTACAGGCATGCGCCACCATGCCCGGCTAATCTTTGTGTTTTTAGTAGAGACGGGGTTTCACTATGTTGGTCAGGCTGGCCTCGAACTCCTGACTTCAGGTGATCATCCCCCGTGCCTCAGTGTCTCAAAGTGCTGGGATTACAGGTGTGAGCCACTGTGCCCAGCCTGCTAGACACATCCTTTTTTTTTTTTTTTGAGACAGAGTCTCACTCTGTCATTCAGACTGGAGTACGGTGACACAACCTCTGCTCACTGCAACCTCTGCCTCCCAGGCCTAAGCAATTCTCATGCCTCAGCCTCCTGAGTAGCTGGGACTATAGGAGTGAGCCACCACACCCAGCTAATTTTTGAATTTTTTTTTTTTGGTAGAGATGGGGTCACCATGTTACCTGGGCTGGTCTTGAACTCCTGGCCTCGAGTGATCTGCCTGCCTTGGCCTCCCAAAGTGCTGGGATTACAGGCATGAGCCACTGCACCTGGCCCACATCTTTCTTCTAACTTTGCAGGATATGATAGCTGAGCAGCATCTTTACTTACTAAAAGTATTTATTTCCAGAAAGAGAAAATTAAAACTAAGCACTACTTGGCCCAAACCAAACTCTTCTAGAGATCCAGAACACACAGGGGGTGCTCTTTGGGAGGGGTGCTGAGTGTCAGCTGTACCCTGGGGCCCCAGCCTTTGGCTCCCTTCCTCTCTTTTGCAATCCCCCAAGTGTGCCGATGTGTGTGGGATGTCAGAGAACACCTGGTCTCCCTGGCTGGGGACTGTCTGGACTTGTATCGGGAGGGACTTCAGGTTTTCAGCTAGGTTGGATCATTCTGGAAGCTGAGGAACTCGAGGTCTCACAATGAAGCCGAGGAGCAGGTTGGGGGCAGGAGTGCGTTTTCTACTTGGTGCCGCTCAAGGCCATCTGACAGCCTGAGAGGAGTTCGGACACATTTCACCTCCCTGCTTCCAGCGGCCGGGGTGGGTTGCTTCTCTACCTCACTGGTCCGAGAGCTCTCTCCTTCACTGGGGAAAGATGCACGGGGACACTGCCAGAATTCTAGCCTCTCAGATAATGGCTAAGGGACCAAAGGGACACACTGGAGCCTCATTCTGAGGAAAAGAGCCAGACAGAAAAGATCTGAACATCTTTGAATGCTTGATGCCTTTGCCAAAGGCAATTGGACCCCAGTCAACAATGCAAGTATAAACACATGTGCATGGACCGTCAGGGGATCAGGGCAAGCTGGGCCAGGCTGGCGAGGTTAGTGCAGGGAGAACCAAGCCCCAGACACTACCTTTGGCCACTCCCTGCATTCATTCTCCAAGGCTCACGGTGGGAGGAAGGGGTTTTGCTGTTCCCTGCTCTATTGGCAGTGCACAGGTCATGCCCTGGCACAGAGTGGGAACTCAGTATTAAGTGAATGAACAGGCTGAGTTCCCACCCAAACTTATGCTCATGGTGAAGTGAAAAAGGAAACTGGCAGGCAGGACTGGGGCTCTGATCCCAGGGCTGAGGTGCATCTGATCGGAGTCTGAGAAGCCCAGAATCCTCAGCACTCTGGGAAGCCCCCTCCTTCAAGGGATGCTCTGGGTGGAAAGTGGGCTGCCCGTAGGTGTGTTCTAGCAGGATTAATGAGGCTAAGGGCCCTGTCGCCTGGCAGGTGAAAATCCTTCTCCAGTGGCGAGGCTGCATGTGGCCAGACTCTCTTCGCCCTAACTTTGCAGAGCACCCACCTGGCTAGGAACCTTGGAGTGCATGTTCCCTGTGTGCAAGACTCACAGTAACCCTGGTTTCAGGGGGACATGAAGAGCAAAGCTTTGAAGAGCTCTTCCATCTTCCCAGGTTATGCAGGAAGGTGCGGCGGCTTCTTTCTATGCTAAGATGCTCCAGTCACTTTATGGGACCTGGGGAGTGGGAGGGGACTGGGTGGAAGGTGAGGATCGGGACTGGGGGAGCTTTCGTTCCTCCATCTCAGTTCTAATGGTCAGCCCCAGCAGCAACAAGTCATTCTAGCCAAAGCCTTGACAATAATGGAATTTGTGTTAATAACCTGGGCACAGGAGAACAGTGAGGGTAGGGACACAATGCTGTCTTTGTGCCTGACAGTTGGGTGCCCTGAGCCAAAAACCTCCTGAAACTCCCTGAAGATAACATGAGCATTTCTTCCCATGACAGGGGCTCCATGACTTCCAACAACCCAGGCAGCCACAGCTGCTCCCCTCCCTGAAAGTGCCTGGGCAAGAACAACAGAGTGCGTCACTGCTGTCCGAGGGCAGCTGCCAGAGATGCTGAGACAGCCACACAGCCCAGGCCTGTTTCGGGGGCCAGGAGGGGGTGGTGGGTGGGGAACGAGACTGAAGAGGCAGGGTCTTGCTACTTCTACTTTAGTGCCTCTGGGGAGTGGAGGGGTATAGGCCAGGGAAGCAAATAACTACTCCAAGTTGTAGCTCAGCTGTGATTCCTTGTGAGAGATCAAAGGCCTAGCTGACTTTGTTGCATTGGGAAATCTAGCTGCCTGGGACAGGCTGAGTCCCTGATGGTTCATAAAGAGGATCAAATCAACCAGCTTCCTGTGATGTAGTTAATATTAACTGGGGACTTATTTTGTGCCAGACACTGTGTTAGGTGCCTTCAATGTATTACCTTGTGTGACCTCAAAATAACATCTGTGACACAGGTACTGTCATCATCCTCATTTTACAAATGAGAAAACAAAGGCTCCAGAGGTTAAGGAACTTGCCCAAGGTCACAGACAGTATGTGGCAGAGCCAGGATGTGGACCCAGGGCGCCAGCCTCCCAAACCTGGCTTCTTTAACCCTTACCTGACCCCCAGTCTATCAGAGAGCAGGTGTCATAATCAGATACCACAATTCCATCTCCAGCAAGACAGATGTGAGAAAGGGAAGAGGGACGCCCTGTGTGCATCTGCCCTCACTGCGACTCCTTGCCACTCCTTAGATGAACGGAGCCAGAGATCTTGCCACCAACACACTGGCAAAGCAGCTGGTTTGCCTACACTTTCTGTGGAGAACAAAGTTCATTTTGATAAAGATTGGGGTGCTGGGAAGGTTTTTGTTTGTAGTGAGCATTCAGAATAAAAGACCCCTCTTGAAACCACTTCTCTTTCAGATCTGTCATGGATGAAACTCTGGAGACTCAAAGCCACACCTTCCCACTTCCTGCAGCCGGCTAGAGCCCAACATATGCACACCCAGATTCTTTGGACTTCAGCTGAGAGCCTCCACAGATGGTCAGCCTCTGCATGAGAGGTCATCGCTGAGTTGGTCAGCAATCTGCCTCTGCATGAAGCAGAGAGGGCCCCCTCCCCAGCTCTTTTTTTTTTTTTTTTTAACAGACAGGGTCTCAGTCTATTACCTAGAGTGGAGTGCAGTGGTGCAATCAGAGCTCACTGTGGCCTTGAACTCCTGCGCTCAAGCAATCCTCCTGCTTTAGCCTCCCAAGTAGCTGGGACTACAGGCGTGCATTTTTTTTGGAGTTGGGGTCTCTCTTTGTTGCCCAGGCTGGTCTCAAAATTCTTGAAATGATCCCCCCACCTGGGCCTTCCAAAGTGTTGGGATTACAGGCATAAGCCACTGTACCCTGTGAGGGTGCTTTTAACTTGGGCCTGCTCCTCTCAAGTGATCTTACTATGGATTTGCTAGAGATGGAGCCATTGGTCAGATGTGTGCCAAACTTCTCACCAGACTGAAGCAATCTCTTTCCTATGCTTTTGAGAGCTCTGCCAAGGAGGGGAGAAGCTAGTAAGACAAGAACTATCAGGGGCTGGGATGACAGATGAGGGCCTCTGCCACCAGCACAGCACTGGACTTTCTGTAGCTGTCACATCAGAGAGGCTCTACAGTTGTGGTCTCCCATATTAAAACCAAGAGACCCACTCAGATTTGTGGGTCAGGAGGTTGAAAAGGCTATTTTGCACTGGGATTCCAAAACAATGGGAGGGCCTCACAGCCTAGGCAAGCATCAGGCAATGGAAAGAGTATCGGCCAGGGGCTGACGCCTGAGTTCTAACTCCAGCTTTGCCAGTGTGGGGTTTTCATAACTTGAGAAAGTCGCTGCAACTTTCCACGGGCCTCATTTTCTTCATCAAGAAAAATCAGGAGGTTGGACTAGATGATCTCTACGAGCTTCCAGCTCTAACTTCCTAAGAATCTATGATTCTCTTCCTTTCCCATTCTGGAGATAAGAACATTCTAGGGATAAAAACTGTGGGCTTGGCCGGGCGCGGTGGCTCAAGCCTGTAATCCCAGCACTTTGGGAGGCTGAGATGGGCGGATCACGAGGTCAGGACATCGAGACCATCCTGGCTAACACAGTGAAACCCCGTCTCTACTAAAAAAATACAAAAAACCAGCCAGACGAGGTGGCAGGCGCCTGTAGTCCCAGCTACTTGGTAGGCTGAGGCAGGAGAATGGCGTGAACCCAGGAGGCGGAGCTTGCAGTGAGCTGAGATCCCGCCACTGCACTCCAGCCTGGGCGACAGAGCGAAACTCCGTCTCAAAAAAAAAAAAAAAAAAACTGTGGGCTTACAGAGGGGTAGGATTCAACCTTCCCTTCCTGCTGAGTGACTGGGTCATGGCCAAGAATGCATTTGGAAGTTGGGACAAACAGGCTGAGGCCACTGGGAAAAGCTTCCTGGACTTTTCAGCAGCTGAGGTAACAGAAATAAACGCCTGGGCAATATCTTTGGTGGGGGCCTCTGTTTCAGGAACACTCTTAGGAAAAGTGTAGACCGCAAGCCAGTCCCTAGAGGTGGACTGTTCTAAAGCAGTATCTTTCTCTACATTTTTGTAATCCACCTTTCCACCTGCCCAAGGACGATAAAGAGCCCAGGCTAACCTTTCCTAGGGGAAATGTCCCAGGACAGGAGGCCCCTCTAAGCCCCAGTCTGTGTGAGGTTCTAGATCCGCATAAGCGGGAATAAGGCCCAGGTTGCCGTCTTCCCAGCCCCAAGATGTGTTGATTCAAAGCTTTGGTTCTATGCAAAGGCCATGTGATACAGAACGGAATCTCACAGCACAACAATCGAGTTACTCACTGTTTTGGGCACAATCTGTTTCTTGGGCTGCCCAATCTTAAAAGGAATCCTATAAAAGAAAGAGACAAAGAGGGATATTGTGAGAAGTGGGGAAGGATGCAGCTGAAAGTATCAGTACAGTACAGGCCACTTTCCTCCAGGAGGGTGAGGAAGCCTGGCCATGGCTTGCTACTTGCTACTTGGACCACATGCCCTGGTGGGCATACAACCATGGCATCTGGGCTTGGTTAGAGAGAGGTCCTCCCATCTACAGTGTCAGACGCAGGTTGTTCTGCCCCAGAACATCTTTGCTACTGATAGTCTGTCATTTAAAGACAATGAAAAGGTGAGGGCAAGGAGTTTGAGGCTGTAGTGAGCTATAATTGCACCACTATACTCTAGCCTAAGCGACAGAGCAAGACCCTATCTCAAAAAAAAAAAAAAAAAAAAAAAATCAGTTTGGTATGGCAGCTCATACCTGTAATCCCAGCACTTTGGGAGGCCCAGGTGGAGGACTGCTTGAACCAGGAGTTCAAGACTAGACTGGGCAATATAGCAAGATCCTATCTCAAAACAACCACCACCACCACCACCACCACCAAAAATCAGCCGGGTGTGGCGGCACGCGCCTGTAGTCCCAGTCACTTGAGAGGCTGAAACAGTAGGATCACTTAAGCCCAGGAGTTCGAGGCTGGAATGAATTATGATCATACCACTGCACCCTAGCCTGGGCAACAGAAGGAGACCCTGTCTCTTAAAGAGATAAAGGAAGGGAACAGAAGGGAAGAAAGAGGAGGAGGGGAGGGGGAGGAAAGGAAAGGTGAGAAGGGCAGGAAAGGGGAGACACCCTGTGAATAACAATAAGACCTTGTGTCTTGAGGAGTTGCAAACTCAGAAATTACAGACTCACTGCAGACTCACTATAATAGCTATCCTTGAAATCACGAACCACTATGGTCTATATTAGATCCTTCACTGCTTCTCTATAGAGAGGCAAACTGTGGATCTGCAAATCTTCTTGGGAGGCTGGGGAGAGGTAATAAATAACAGAGGCATTAATGATTGGCCAGGCTGGATTATTTCCCTGGGAAAACTCATAAAATCAAAAAGCTGCTAGCTTGGAAAAGAATCTGAAATCCAGCCCAAGTCTGCCTTGGACTTGCTATGAAGAGCTGCACCTCAGATTCCCTACTTTACAGCATGGCACAGCAGAAGGAGGATCATGGGTCTAGGAGTCTCAACCTGAGCATTAGCCTGGCCTCTGCTTCCACTGAGCAGGCTGCCCTTCGGCAGGTGACAGCTGCACTGGGCACTGGGACTCCATTTCCTGCTCCATAAAATGAATAGATTAAAGTAGGTAATTTAGGAGCTTCCTTGAGGCACTGAGCATTCTATGATTCTCTGATTCCAGGAAGAAAAGCAGCCAGGCTAGAAAGTGCATCCCAGTGGCTATGGAAAGGGTAGGCTCTCAACCCCAGGTAGGAAGTGAGTCAAGAACCCCTGGGATCAGCTCCGGCAGAGGGCTCTCAGCCAGCCATGCTCATCCCTCTCCTTTTGGCTCTTCCATTCAAACCTCCCGCTTCCACAATGCACCAGACCCGCTCCACAAGGCCCAGGACCCACCCTTCCCTCCACAACCCCTTCTCCCTGAGCCTGCTTTCCTTTGGCCCAAACTGACCAACACACTGTTGCTAAACCCAAGAGTGTAATTAACTACCGATAATAACCCCAAGCAGCGATCCAGTGGAGGGGATGGGCCAGCCTGAGTCACAGCGGTTTAAATTTAATTTCTGGAGGACATCCTGTTTATTGTTAACCCAGCCCCATAATTTGGGAGTGTTAACCCTTTAGGGGCTGGCTGATTCGCATCTTCTGTAAACAAATAATTTCTGGCTACATAATAACCAGGGAGGAAAGGTAAGGTCTAGAAATGAAAGGGAAAGAAAAAATGAAATTGTTTCCCTTCTCAGACCTAAAGAGGAAAGGTTCACAGGGAGATGGGTCCCTTCCCTGCACCCTGGTTACTTTTCCCATTCTCAGGGATTAGAGCTGACAGACATGATCGTTTTTGGACAGCGAGCAATTGCCCTCAAGGACCATTCTGGAGACAGTGCAAATGAGGTCCTGGTGGCAAGGACCACTCTGGAGACATTGCAAATGAGGTCCTGGTGGCATTGTAAAAAGACAGCCCGTATTCTGTGGGAAGCATGCTGCAGGTGAAAGCGCTCTAGACCTGATATCAGAAAACCTGCCCTCTGCCTCCGACTCATTTTGTGATTTGAACAAATCTCAATCTCTCTGGAGCCCAGTTTCTTAAACTATGAAACAAAGGAGTTGGAATCCCTTCAGCTCATCTAAAACTGGAATTCTAAACTGAATCTCCACTCCAAGAATATGGGGAGTAGGATGGGAATTCTAAAGAAGTCTCAGAGTGGTCTTCAAAACGATTCTTGGAGTTTAGTACTGTAGACAAGGGACCAAGAAATCAGAAACGTAGATTCCATTATTTGTGGTGCTACAGCCTCCCTCTAAACCTTAATTTAGTATGATGGTATTTTTAGAACTGTAAGTTACCATAGAAATTTTTTCCCCAGTTCAACCCTCTCCTTTTGTAGATGAGGAAGCAGATCCAGAGAGGTTCAGTGACAAGCCCAGGGTCACTCTGCTGGCTCACAAGAGAATCAGGAAGAAGCAACCAGGACCCCTGCTGTCCAGCCCAGTTTTCTCTCTGCTACCCACAGTTCAATACTCTTTTCACATGAATTTGTTAGAAGTATGTAATGAAAATACCTAGTCTTAAAGTCCTGTGGAATTCCAAGGGGCTCATTGTTCTTAAGGGTCTGGAAATGAACGGGAGGAAGTTTGTGCTGAACTGGGTGCTCTGGCACAATAAGGGGTTATGTACACCAAGCAGACGGAACAGGTCTATCCTTGTATTTTCACCACAGTTACTGACGATCACAGAGACCTATCATACTGTTCTAATTATTTTTCAACTCACCTGCTCAAAAGCCCTATGAGAACACCTTAAAAAAATCCTTCATATTGAAAAAGTTTTAGATTTAAAGAAAAATTGTGAAGGAAGTACGTAATTCCTATGTCGCCCACCCTCAGTTTCCCTTTTTATTAACATCCGATATTGGTGTGGTACATTGATCACAATCAGTGAACCAACAGAAACAGGGTCAAGACTATCCTTTCTTTAGACCTCCTCAGTTTTCTCCACGTCGTTTCTCAGTTCCAGCATCCCACCCAGGTCACCACGTCACGTTCAGTCGCTATGTGCCCCGAGGCTCTGCTTGGCTGTGACAGTTTCTAAATCTCTCCCTGCTTTTGAGGACCATGTCAGTTTTAAGAAGTGCTGGTCAGGTATTTATAGAAATGCCAACTTGGATTTGTCTGATGCTTTTCTCCTGACTAGACTGGAGTTACGGCTTTCGGGGTAGAAGATCACAGAGCGGAAGAGTCATCCTCACTACAACATGCCCAGGGTCCACGATGTCAACATGCCTTACCCTGCTGATGCGAACCTTGATCACCAGGCTGATCAGGGTCATCTTTCCCAGCCTCCTACTGTGAAGTTACTCCCCCTTTTCCCTTTCCCTACTGCACTCCTTGGGAGGAAGGCATCATGCAGAGTCCTATTTCTTACTTATTCAACCATTCAATATCAGTATGGACTCATAGATCTTTATCTTACATTTTGGGTTATAATCCAATACATTATTTTGATGCTCAAACTGTTCCAACTTTCACCACTGGCAGCTCTTTCAGTTGGCCTGTGTCCCTTTGACATATCCACATCAACATATGTATGTATGTATGTATGTATGTATGTATGTGTGTGTTTAGTATTTCCTTACTTTCTGGCACTACAACATGTACCAAGTGCATCTTGTACATTTCCTGCCTCAGCCCTAGAATCAGTGGAGGAACTTACATTAGTATTCAATGGGCTTCTGTAATATGGTCTCAACTTTACTTTTAATTTCTTTCCTATTCACTCAGTACAACTGCCATGATTCAGCCAAGTGGTTGTTCATTAATCCCCCAAATCTAGACTCCTTATAATTTCCTGTCTCAAACTGGGACATTTTGGAGTACACATCATCAGAACAACTTGGACTGCCCAGGGCAAGCAGGACAAATGGCTACCCCACCTATATGGAATGCTTTCTCTGCTCCCAGGAAAACTTCTTGCCTTCTTCTAAATGTCTAAGACTTATTTGGCATTTAAAAAATTCTACCCTTCACAGTTAATTACAGTTCATCTCCTCAAAAAGTATTCACATGAGAAACAGTAACTTTAAAACAATTATTATAGAAAAACATGCTCATTGCAGAAAACTTGAGAAATAAAAGGGGATGGGGTGGGTGGGGGGGATAAGGGAGGAAAAGAAGAGGGAGAAAAACCCAGCCATGATTTCAGATCTAAAATATGGCCAAGGTTAATGTTTTAGTGTTGTTATTTATATTTTTTAAATTTACAGAAAGAAAAACCGAAGCAAATATGCCAAATGTTGGTAGTGGCTAATTCTGGGTGGTGAGAATATGATTACTGTTTTCTTCTTTGCACTTTCCACATTTTTTTTCAAATAAACCAAAAAAACCCTGTTTTTTTTCTTGACTACAAAAATAGCACCTGATCAGTGTTAAAAACTTGGAAGACACAGAAAGACGCAAAGGAAAAAATGCACGCACACACTCACGCACACACAACCCCAAAGGAAAACATTAACAGTAATACCCTGAATCACAGTGTATACATATGTGTGCATGTGTATATGTAAATATTTATGTAAGTTTTAAATTAAAAAGTGAAAGAAATATATATCACGAATGGTTTTACGGAATATATTATTTTCAGTCTCCTGATTTTTAAGAGCTACAGAAGTAAAATGCGTGGTTCAGTTACACAATGGAAGTGTACCGCTCGTTTTATTTCTGTAACCTCATCACTTACTGCTGGTCATTTAAACTGTTTCAAATTTTTCTTCTGTTATGAACAAAAACTCTAATAGCTAAATCTTGGTGTGCACCAAGAGTCATGCACCAAGAGTCATACAGGATCAATTCGGTATATAACAAACTGCCCTAGAGACAGATTGAAACATTTAACGTTTTTGAAAAGATTGCAACAGTTTACATTTTACTAACCACCCTTTGGTTTGTATATCAGGACTTTTTTCCCCGGATCAGTGTTTGCCTTTCACTTCTGTACATGTTTGTGTTTAAGGTACATAAGTTTTTGATGAGTATGAAATCAAATCTATTAAATCTGCCTTTTCTTTTGTGATTTCTTCTTCTGGTATCAAAATGAGGATGACCTGCTTCCTCCACTCCATCAACTTGCAACTATTCATCTGTATTTACTGACTTTTATGGCTTCCTTTTGTTAATCTAAACTATTTATTAGTATCAAAGTTATAGGGTGAATAGTCTAATAAGGCAACAAGATTTCTTAAGGAAAACCTTAGCTCCCAGGACTCCCTAATCTCATTTGCCAGAAACAACCACTTTCAACTCAGCTGAGTTTCTAGTACTTACCTTTGCACATCTAAAGATAAATGCTTATATTGCTGCCTCTAGATTGTTAGGATTTTAGGCGCTAAAAAGCTACTTTAGCTATTGACTTTTTACTTTGGAAGATGAGGATTTAATTAAAATATTTTTGGGTACCCATCCCTACTTCATGAAGCCACACTTGCAGCTCTTCTTCTCAATATAGTTACAGTATAACTTGGTTAGCTCAATATTAAGTCAACTATTAGGAGGATATTGTGATTTTTCTTCCATCCTGCCCTTGGGAGCCAGCAGATTGTTCAGCCTCAGTCAAAGCTTTAGGGCACTGCAGTTGCAGCTGATGTACTGAGTCACAAACTCATGAGCGTTTCCAAGTCAAAGCTCGAGCTACACCACTCCCAAATTCCTGACCAACAGAAACTATTTATTGTTGTTTCCAGCCACTAAGTTGTGGGATAATGTGTCATGCAGCAGTAATACATAATAACATGCATACTTTTTTTTTTACTTTCCCTAAAATTGATAATTGTCACTTTTCTTTCATTTGCTTAATTGTCTACGTACTTATCCCCAATTCAATCTGTGGTCTAACTCTGGTTTCAACACATTCATCATATCAGGCGTTCTCTACCCTGTATCTTCTGGAGAGTCTGCTCTGCAACTGCTGCCTCGCTCCAGCCTGGACTGGCTGCCTGCTCCCCAGCCGTGAGGCTCTCAGCCCCAGTTCTCCCTTCACCAACCTTTCTGGGATTCCTTTGACTTCTCTCATGATTTTTCCCTGGTCCTCCTCTTTCTTGGTTTACCCCTTTTTTTGGTGGGAACAAAGTATGTGTGGGAGGTCATTTTTGAGACTTTGCACATCCGAAAACCTTTTCCTTCTACCTGCAGGCTAGTTTGACTGGGCATAGAATTGAAGGCTGGACATAATTTCTAACAGAATTTCAAAGGCATTGCTCCCATCTTCTAACTTCCCACTACTGCTGCTGTGGGAAAGTCTGAAGCCATTCTGAGTCCCATCCTCTGTAGATAACTCACTTTTTATTTTCTTATACAATCTTATAGGAATCTATGTTGGCCACGGTGTTGTATAATTTTACAATGATGTGGGTCTATTTTCATCCACTGTGCTAGGTACTCACAGGACTGTTTCAATTTGGCAATTTATAATCTTCAGTTCTGGGATTTAAAAATTTTGTTGTTGATTTCTTCTGTTTTCTGTTTCCTACTTCTGAAACTTACAATTTCGATGCTGACCCTCCTTGGCTGGTCCTCTAATTTCTGTTTCTCAATTTTATCTTCTAATGCTTCTAGGAAGGTTTTTGTTTTTGGTTTTTTTTTTCATTTCTGCTATCAGATTTTTAATTTCTAAAAGCTCATTTAAATTTTCCGGATGTCCTTTTAAAATGGTATCTTGTTTTTATTTCATGGATGCCTTATCTCTCTGAGGATCTTAACAGCTTTAATTAAAAAGTTTCTTCTTCCCTTTATAGTTTCAGTTTTCCTCCAAGTTGCTTTTTTTCTTTTTGTTGAGTCTTTATGTTTCATACTAAGTGCTTTCCTTGGATGTGTAGTAATTCTTGGTTGCCTACTCTCATATATGACTGGGAGACAGAAAGAGTTGACAAGAAGCTCTGAGTACAAGAACCATGTTTAACTACTGGGTAGGGCAATCTGCAATCTGGCTGCACAGTTTTGTGGGGAACTCCCTGATGTCACTATCTTTCTAGTCTTTTCTCTTGGGCAGGTAAAATTCCTTAGAGAAGATTCTTCCAATCTCCTGCCATTCTGGGAACTTGGCAATGGAAAAGCTTGTGTGTGCATGTATGTGTGCACATGTGTGCCTGTGTGGTGGGGAGGGGAAGGGGTGTGCCTTGGCACTCTGAGGGCGGGCATTCATTTCATCCTCCTGACTTCACTAGGGCAGTCCCATCCTCAGCTGTGCTGGCTGCCCTCTCAGAGGTGGGTTTGAAGTTTATACAATTTTGTATGCCCCATTTAAAGAAAATTACAAATATACAAATAGGCATGAAAGTGAATATTTAGGCAGAGAAAAGAGCATAACAAATGCCAAGTTTTAGCTAATAAATGACACAAACATCAGAAAAGAATGTAGTATTTTTATGAATCATCTGCCTAACACACCTCTGTCTTTGTCTCCCTACATTTCTGGGCTGCTTAGTGTTTGGTTGCCTCTTCACGTGACACAGAGTTGGTAGCATCACTTTCTTAGAGTAAAAAAGATAATTCCCTCTTTCCTCTGGTATGGTTGTTTGAAATTTGTTTTCTACTACTGATGGTTTAGAAAAGCCTTTTTCAGCTTACTGGTAATATTTAAATTTTAGGATTATTGTAAAATTTAGAAAAATCTCATGTTTCCTCTGCAAATAAACTAAGATGTCAGGGCACATTTCAAGGTTTCTTGTATAGTGACTAATCTTTTTTTTTTTTTTTTTCCCAGCCCAGAGGTCTTTTATTTTTTTTTTTTTTAACACCTATTATGCCATGAATTCATAGGGAATAGGTTCCAGCAGCTCAGGCTCCTTCCCATTGGTTCTCACAAAGTGTGCTTCTCTGGGTGGAGCAGGCTGGCGCTTCAGTTGAACCCAGGTACCTTTCTCTTTGGCTTCCTTCTTTTTCTGATCTTTTTCCTTCACGCGTTTCAGGAAGCTATCTCGGCTCTTAGAATGCTTAATGTGCTCAATACGTACATTAATTCTCTTGGCAAGAATCTTGCCCTTAACTTGTTTGTTTACAACAATGCCAACAGCATGCTGGGTAATGTTGTAGACTCTCCCAGTTTTGCCATGGTAACACTTGTGGGGCATTCCTTTTTGAACAGTACCCATTCCCTTGATGTCTACGATATCACCTTTCTTATAGATTCGCATATACATGGCCAAAGGAACAACTCCATGTTTTCTAAAAGGCCTAGAGAACATATATTGGGTGCCTCTCCTCTTTCCCTTTGTGTTCGTCGTTTTGGCAAATTACTGGAAGATGGCCGTGACTAATCTTAAATGTTCTTTGAATTAATGACAGTGACCAGTTTGTCATTAATGTCTTTGTAGGACAGCATATTTTGAATTTTGTTATCTTCATTATGTCTTTCATGTTAAATCTGCTAGAAGTTTAAATGTTTTATCAATGTGTTCCTCTGATTTGCTCCTCCTTTTCATTAACTGAGTTATCTAACAATCATCACTCCTATTTAAAATGGATCTCGTTCTCTTAATGGATTACTCATTTTTGGTACAATTGGAAAATGTTTTGCTATGCTTTGATTTCAGAATGATTTCTATATATTTAAGCACTCACCTTATCATTTTTGTTTTCCATTATTTTTAAATCCAATTTTCTCTTTAGTTAATTAAATTTAAAATTGACCACAAAAGGTAACCTTTACACATTTCCAACTCAGGAGTCTGTGATTTCTTGTTTTATTAACAATTTCCAAAGATGTCTTTACAAAGTTCAGTTAAAACAGTATACTCCCAATTCACCCTTCCCTAGTTCTATCCCCCCAAAAAGCCTAGGCTACTCCAGGACTGCCTGACATGAGGGGTAGTATGAAGAAGTAAAAGCAGGAATGAAGACAGAGGTTTGCCAAACTCATTGCAATATAAATACTTTATATTTCAGTTTACCACAACATAGGTATGCCTAGGGTTCCTTCTAGGGTCTTGGAAAAAGTCCATTTAAGTTGGGGCCCTGAGGCTTAACCTTTACAACTTTTACACCTTAAATCCACCTTTGTGTCCCCTGGTACAGAATTCTTTGGAGGTGGGGGTTGGGGTGGAGGACTCTTCATTCTTCTGCTAGGGTGGGGTGGGAACAGTCTCCCAGTGATAAGGAGTTAGGGAGATGTTAGGGCTATAAACTATTCATAGTTTTCAACCAATCACCCTGATCAGTCCTTGGCTTCACCCAACTTCTAGAGGTACTTAGTACCAACTCCCAAACCTTTGAGAATTCTGTAAGGTGGGATAACTCTTGGTTTTCTCAAATGCCAGTTTGGGATTTGACTTTCTTGGAACTAAGTCAGTTACCTCATGTAACTGCACTCTAATTCCCGAATTTCGTTGTTGATGTCTCTTCTATTCTCCCTGAACTATGGATTTATGCCTTAAAAAAATTGCTTTACTGTGCTTTTTGTAGGATTTGTGAGGGAGATAAATTAGATGTATGTATTCAATCTGTCGTCTTTACTCAGAATCTGGTTTATTTTTAAATAACATACCATAACATTCACCCTTTTAAAGTGTACAATTTGGGGTTTTTAGTATATTCCCAGAATCGTGCAAAAATCACTGCTATCTAATTTCAGAACATTTTCATCACACCAAAAAGAGACCCCACACCTATTAGCAAGCAACTCCCCTCCCCCAGCTCTGGCAACCATTACTCTGCTTTGTCTCTATGGATTTGCCTTTTCTGGACAATGCACAGAAATAGAATTATATTTCTATGTGGCCTTTTGTGTCGGCCTCCTTCACTTAGCAAAATGTTTTTGAAGGTCATCCATGTTGTAGCATATATCAGTACTCCATCCTTTTATTTTTTTAATCACTGAATACTAGTTCAGGGTATGGATTTACATTTTGTTTATCCACTTATTTGATGGACAGTTGGGTTGTTTCCCTTTTTGGGTATTAATGAATGCTGTGACAAATATTTATGTTCAAGATTTTGTGTGGATATGTTTTTCTCTTGGGCATATATCTAGGAGCAAAACTGCTGGGTCATATGGTCACGCTATGTTTAACCTTTTAAGGATGTGCCAGACTGTTTTCCAAAGTAATTGTATCATTTTACATTCCCACCAGTGGTATATAAGGGTTCCAATTTCTCCACATCCTGGCCAACACTTACTGTCTTTTTCATTTCAGCCATCCCAGTGGGTATCAGGTAGTGTTTCTGATGTGCATTTCTCTAATGACTAATGACGTTGAGCATATTTTCATGTGTTCATTTGTATATCTTTGGAGAAATATCTATCTAAATCCTTTGCTCATTCTAAAACTGTTTTATTATTATTGTTCTAAGAGTTCTTTGTATATTCTGGGTATTAGGCCGTAATCAGAAATATTTTCTCTCATCCATGGGCTGGGTTTCCACTTTCTTAATGGTGTCCTTTGAAGCACAAAGTTTTACATTTTGATGAAGTCCAATTTACCTGTTTTTTCTTTTGTCGCTCATGCTTTTGGTGTCATATGTAAGAATCCTTTGACAAATCCAAGGTCATGAAGATTTACTCCTGTCTTTTCTTCTAAGACTTTTATAGTTTAGCTCTTACATTTAGGTCTTTGATCCATTTTGAGTTAATTTTTAAATATGGTGTGAGGCAGGGGTCCAACTTCATTCCTTGGCAAGAGGCTATCCATTTGTCCCAGCACGGTTTGTTGAAGATTATTCTTTTTCCACTGAACTGTTCTGGCATCCTTGTTACAAATCAATTGTCCATATACATAAGGGTT
Source organism: Macaca nemestrina (assembly GCF_043159975.1). NCBI lineage: Eukaryota > Metazoa > Chordata > Mammalia > Primates > Cercopithecidae > Macaca > Macaca nemestrina. Next base: position 131,892,290 of record NC_092132.1, on the reverse strand, counting down.
TATTTCTAGACTCTCAATTCTATTCCATTCATCGACATGTCTATCTCGATGACAGCACCACACAACCTTCATTACTGTAGCTTTATAGTATTAAGACTGGGGAGTGTGAGTTCTCCAGCTTTGTTCTGTGTCAGTATCATTTTGACTATTCTGTGTCCCTTGCATTTCCACGTGAATTTTAGTGGTTTATTTTTTATATTTAAATCTTTGCTGTATTTAGAGTTTGAGTATATGACTAGTTAGGTGTTTTAACATAGTTTTAAAAAATTTCATCTTTGAAAAATTATTTTATCAACATTAAATGCATCTACTATTCCATATCACAGAGTAATCTACCTTTTTGCCAATAACAGATTTATTAAGATGTATCAAAGTTCCTGATACTTAGCAAAGCAAATCCCTTATCATTAAATTTTCTTTTTTCAGGTAATTTCTTGGCTGTTTTAATTATTCAAGATAAATTTCACTAGCTGTATGCTCTCACCCCCACACCTAAAAACCTCTGATAAGGATATTACCAGAAGTGCAATATATTTATAGATTAACTTTTGAAGATCCTATTTTTGGTTTGCTCATTCAGGGCCATATTTCTTTTCATTCATCCAAGCCTTTTTATCTCTCTTGGTCTTAAGGTTTTTTTTTCATATCCATCCTCTACATATATTTTGTTAAATATTAAGATCCCAAAGTAACACATGTGAAGTTTTAGCTCTATACATGTCTTAGGTTCATTCCATGGAATTTTATATTTTTGGTTATACTGTAAATGGGATTCTCTTTTTCAATTTATCTTCCTGGCACATTTACTCTGTAACCAGTCACCATACCTACATACTTAATTTATATAGCCTAAGAAATTCAATTGAAAAAGAAGAAAAATAACTAATTAGGCTTTCTAGGTAGACAGTCTTAGAGTATGAAAATATGATAAAATTCATCTTTTTCCCCAATATTTATACCCGTTTCTTGCCTTATGTTATTGTATTAGCTTGAAGTTATAGAAAAATGTTTCTGACTTTGGTAAAAATGCTTTACATCTGATTCCTCACTATCAAATATGAAGGCAGCTCTTCTTGATTTCAGCCAGGAAGGTTCCTAATAGTAAGAAAATATCTTTCTGTTCCTAGTTTACTAAAAGTTACAAAGATTAGGTTTTTGAATTCCACCAATGCCTTTCACCACGCATTTAGATGACCAGTTTGTTCTCCTATGACCTATTATTGTGTTGAACTGTGTAAACATATTTCCTAATATTGAGCCATCCTTTCATTACTTAAGTAAACTCTGCATGGTAAAGGGTACAGGCTAATTAACTCTCATGTGTGAATGTCCTGCTTTCGGATTATGACACATAGCACCTCAAGGGCAAGGACTGTATGTCATGCTTCTTGGCAACCCCTGTTAAGTACTGTACTAGACACAGTGCTATTTTCAACTTTTCATTGAATGAGGAAACATTTGTTAAGGGCCACTTTTGTTCCAAATACTATGCTAGGTTCTAGGGATATCAGGACGAACGAGGCAGATTCCTTCTATGATCTCATGCAGCTTATAGTCTAGTTCTGAGCACATAGTAAGCACTGGATGAAAATTAAATGACTAAAATAAGCGCATTGCCCAAGGGGCCTGGAAAATAACATGCTCTGATTTAAGGTTCCTGAAGAAAGCTACGCTTAGGTAATGCTACATAAAGGACAAAGAAAGGTAGTATCATTGTCTTTGGGCGCCCAATCCTTACGTAACCAAAAAACAAAACAAAACACAAACAAAAAACCCCCAAAACCAAAAACTAAAAAGAACACCCACCAGTGCTGGAGTCCAGCAACAGTACATTCAGTGGAGACCAAGAAAATGGAGTGGGCCCTTGGCCTTGAGAGCAAAGCCTGACGAAGTTATTGGAGTACGACGTGTCAAAGGAAAATACTTTACAGAGCCTAAGAGGATATATGAAAGGAGAAGAGCCTCCTGGGTTTATTCCGAGGCTGCCAAATGGCAGATGTGAGCCCACTCTGCCAGATAAGTGAGCAAAAAACTGGGCAGGTGCCCTGATGGAAGGATCAGATTCTCCCTGCACTGAAACGGAGCATTCCTGCAGAAAGCGGTGAAAGGTGGCAAGGAAGGGAGAAAGGAAAGGCAACACAACTGCACTTCAGCAGACTCTTATGCCTCTTCTCCCCTTGAGTTCCCATTTCATCCCCGTGGCTCTCCCACTGCAGGCACGGGGGACTTCCATAGGAGAAGCAGCTGCTTTGGAGGGCATGGGGCAAGAGCGATAGTGCCACAGCCTGAGAGCAGTGGCCTTGGTACTGCCAGGTCACAGCAGCCCGGGGTTGGCAGTGCCCCAGGGCAGGAGGCCCAACTGGGCTTCGGGACTCTCCTCCCTCCTCCTCACACTTGCCTCAGTGCTCCCCTTGGAATCAGGGATGTGAGCAGAGAGCCAGAGTGAAGACAGGGCTTGCTCCCCAGGGCGTCTCTGAGTTCTGGAAGAAATTAAGAGGGTTCTGAGCTCTCTGCCTCTGGAGTAGGAGTCCTAGCTTGATTCTGCTTCCCATTCCATAAATATGAGCACCAGAGGGCAGGAGAAGAGATATTTTAGTCTCAGCAACAAAATGGAGAAAACATTTCTTTCAACCCTCCTCTTCTCCAACCCCCAACTGCCCCACCTCAAAAAAGAAAAAAAGTTCTGTGTGTACGGAGGGCAAAGGGGGGGAAGATTCTATTTTCTTTCATAATAAAGAAAAAGTCAACAGGATGTTCTCCAAAGCTACAAATATACTTTTTCAAACAGTAAATATCTCTATTAGCAGCATGATGCCAGTTGGCTAATTCTGTCTGTCTCAGTAAAACCTTTCCAAAAAAGCCCCTGCTCTTGTGTAATGTCTATTTACAAAAACAGCTCTTTTGCATTTTCAATTTGCTAGGTTTCTCCATCTTTTGTTTCCTCACCGGCTCTGCAGAGGCAGAGATAAAACGCAGGCCCAGATGGCAGTTGGGTGGGGATCCCCTGGTCACCCCAGCAGAGCTCTTGTCCCTGCTTTCTTTGGAGTGTCCCACTTTCATGACAAAGAGTGGAAAGAGGCTGAACCCTAAACCTGCTTCCTGGGTCTTTGCTTGGCCTCCAGAATCCTACTAAATGTGAATAAGCCTAGGTCTGGCTTGGGGGTGGAAAGAACCCTGGAGTGATTCAGTCTGCCCCACCCCGTATCTTTCTGCTATCTCTAGCTGGGCAAGAGACCCACAGTTTTGGGGGCGAGGGAGGTAAGGGAGGTGAGAATGGAGGGAGGGCTGAGCAAAGAGTAGGCGGTGGTGGTTGATAGTGGCTGAAATCCTGGCTCCCCGGGGAGTGGTCTGGGCCTGAGTCACTGTCTCGGCAAGAGCAGGAAGGTGGGCGAGAGGCAGCAGCTCCAGCAGGCTGGAAGGACAAGCCCCTCCCCCCGGGCCTTCTGTTACTCTATCCTTGGGTTGCTGCCTGCTCTGGCCTGAGGCCCCACAAGGCCACCACCACCTTAATGGTGGGAGAGAAACAACAGAGGGCCAGAGCCGGGGCAGGGCTTATCGAGAGCCATCTAGGTCCGGCAGAACAGCTGCTGGTTGGATGCCATCCTCTCTGTCTGATGGGCCAGCTGGCCACAATGCCAAAGGCCAAGGAAAGTTCAGCCTGAGCAAGGCGGAGACCCCAGCAGAGAGGGACATGAACTGAGCTGGAAATCCGTCCTTTCCCCAGTGCCTATGACCACAGCCTCCAGCCCCACCTCAGTCCTTTCTCTAAATTAGCTTGATCCAAAACCAGCACACACAGAACTTGACCCCGACCCGCCATCGGTCCGAGGAGGTATGTGTGTGTTTAAAAATAAAAGGGATGACTGTGACTTGGCGGTTTGTGACTTGGACCAGAACAGTCTTCCAGCTTAGCTGTGATCCCTTCTTCCCCACTGCTCCACAGGCTGACCTCTGAAAAGTAAAGACAGGATGAAGCACCCAACGTTAAGTCGCACGAGAGCTGGGAGATCATCTCAACAAAGCAACCATTTATTGAGCATCTACTATTGCCGGACTCTGCAGAGGCACTGCTGATACATCAGTTTATTTGAAGTGTCCACTCCTGCACTTCATGGGGGAGAGAGCGCATGAGATCAGGGGATGAGTGCATGAGATCAGGGGATGGACCCTGAAGCCAGACAGCTGGGGTTCAAATCCTCACTCTGTCTATTACCAGCTGTGAGACTTTGGGCAAGTGACCTCACCTCCCTGTGTCTCCGTCTCTTTATCTATAAAATAGGATGGATAATAATTTACTCATCCTCTAGGGTCGCTATGAAGGTGAAACGAGTTTAATGCTTAAAACAGATCTTGACACACAGTAAGCAGTCTGTTTTATTGTAGAGAAAGTGGTTGTGATATTTTGAAGACGATGACCAACCAGGTCCAGAAGGGGTGACTTGTAAGAAGTTACAGAGATAAGTATATTCACCCCCGCCAAGAATGGTTAGGAAACCTGAAATTATTTGTTTGTTTTGGGGGCAAGCAGCTGACCCATACCATGATGCACCACCACCAGGCCCAAGTGATAAGTTTGCCTAAATTTGAGTGGCGACTTCCCCCTAAATAGTGAAAGGATTTTGACAAAAGTGTGGAGGCTGATGGAGCACCTAAGAGAGGAAGGCAGGCAACTCAAGGAGGCAGTTTGGATTTTCTTTGCAGCTCCTTAAGAAGATCCTAATATCTGACAGACAAGTAATCACCTATTCTCATTCTAATCTGTAACATAAGAAGGGGTAGAACATGGGTTTGCATTTGGAGGTGAAAGGCTTGTCCTGCGGACTCCACAAACTGAGAGAACCTCCACTGGTCTAATCTCCATTCCGATGGGCTGACAGTGGCTTAGACTCTGACAGCACTACACCGTCTGTTTAGCTTCTGAGGTACCATCTTTAATCTCATTTCGCTCCTGTCTCCTACCAATCAGCAATTACAAAGAGCTCTCACACTACCTTTTTCCTCTTCTCTGCTGAAAGTTTGGCCCCTAAAAAGCAAGAGGTAGAAGGAAGACGGCTGGATGGAGACTGACTTCTAGGCTCCCTCCCTAGATCGTCCCCACCCTGGGATTGGGGGTTGGGGGAGTGCAGGCAAACATTCTCTTGCTATAGAAAGTGAGGTCTGCCCCAGCAATGATTTAAAAATTAAATAAATATGAAATATTGTAAATACACACAAAAAATACAGAGAATATAGAATAAATACTTATGTGTCCACCACCTGGCTTTGTCAAATTCTAACGAAGCCCTCTTGCTTTAGATATTATTATTTAAGCAACAAAACAGTACAGACACTGTTGAAGCTCCCTGAGTATCAGGCCCTGAGATTGTATTTCTTTCTTTTTTTTTCTTAGTTTTTTTGAGACAGGGTCTCTGTACCCAGGCTGAGGTGCAGTGGCGTGATCATAGCTTGCTGCAACCTTGAATTCCCGGGCTCTAGCAGTCCACCTGCCTCAGCCTGCCAAGGGGTTGGGATTACAGGCTTGCACCACCACCCCTGGCTAATTTTTAATTTTTTTTGTAGAGAGGCTCACTACACTGCCCAGGTTAGTCTCCAACTGCTGGACTCAAGCAATCCTCCTGCCTTGGCCTCCCAAAGTGCTGGGATTATAGGTGTGAGCCACCTCGACTGGCCCCTGAGATTCCATTTCCTTCTCTCCTTCCTTGTTATCCTAGAGTAACCACTATTCTGAATTTAGTACTATTCCCATACTTTTACTGTGTAAGCTTAAGTCCATATGCAAAACACAGTATTGCCTTATAGGTCTAATATTTATATAAATAGTGCAATGTTGAATGTATCATTCTTTTTTTTTTTTTTTTGAGATGGAGTCTCGCTCTATCACCCAGGCTGGAGCGCAGCGGCATGATCTTGGCTCACTGAAACCTCCGCCTACTGGGCTCAAGTGATTCTCCTGCCTCAGCCTCCCTAGTAGCTGGAATTACAGGCGTGCACCACCATGCCTGGCTAATCTTTGTATTTTTAGTAGAGATGGGGTTTCACCATGTTGGTCAGGCTGGTCTTGAGCTCCTGACCTCAAGTGATCTGCCTGCTTTGGCCTCCCAAAGTGTTGGGATTACAGGCGTCAGCCACCGTGACCGGCCTGCAATGTTGAGTGTATCATTCTTATTTATTTGAATGTATCATTCTGAAGCTAGCTTTTTACATTCAGCATTAGATTCTTGAGATTTGCCCGCATTGGTACACAAAGCTCTATTTTACCCATTTTAACTACTACATTTTTTTTGTTGCCCATAATATTTCATCACATAAAGACATCACAATTTGTTTCCCCATTCTCCAGAGGCTGGGCATCTGGACATGACGATGCCCCTCACACTCCTGCATGTGTTCCCTGCTGCATGGAGCCCCGGCAGTTTCTCTGGCGTAGGGGACAGCTACTGTTCCAACCGCAAAATCTCCAGTTTACACCCCCTCCTGCAGTGTATGTGAGTTCCTACTGTTCCTCATCCTCAGATACTTGGCATTGTCAGGCTTTAAAATTTCTGCCAGTCTGATGGCTGTGAAACGGCATCTGATTGTTGGTTTAATCTGTTTTTCCTGATTACTAAAAGGACCAAACATCTTCGTATGAGCTTTTGTTCACTTGAGTTTTCTTTTCTGGAAAGCAATTGACAGTTTTCAAATCTATGGAATAACTTCTTAGAAATAACTCAGCCAGTGTTCTTTACAGCTGCCCCTTCTGTATTTCTTATTAACCCAGTGAAACAACCAGATATACAAGCAACCCTATCTTCAGTTGCTGGAGTCAAAGATGTTAGCTTATAGTCTGAGTATTTGTAACGATATTCTTAGATACGTGGTTTTCAAACTTGAGGTCTTTGTAGAATATCTATCACTCAAAGATCATTTAAACTGCTACACAGTCTTCCGTTGTACACATAGATCAAAATCAGTCATGAAATTAAAAAATCATATGCACTCACCTCAGGAAGAAAAAAAAAAAGTCAACTGAGGTGGGTCATTCTTTAAAAAAACAAACAAGGCTGGCTGCAGTGGCTCATGCTTGTAATCCTAGCACTTTGGGAGGCCGAGGCGGGTAGATTACTCGAATCCAGAAGTTTGAAACTAGCCTGGTCAACCTAGCGAAACCCAGTCTCTACTAAGAAATGGTGATGCATGCCTGTAATCCCAGCTACCTGGGAGGCTGAGGCATGAGAATCGCTTCAACCCGGGAAGTAGAGGTTGCAGTGAGCTGAGATGGCGCCACTGCACTCCAGCCTGGACAATAGGGCGAGAGCCTGTCTCAAAAAACAAACAAAAAACCACGAACAAGAACATAATAGAAAATATCAGAGTGCATTGCACACATACTGTGTGAAACTTTTATTTCAAGTATAAGAGTGTGTGTGTGAGTTGTGACATCAAAGGTATTTCTAACTGTGAGTTGTGTTCAAAAAATTGTGGAAACTAGTCCAGGTGTGGTGGCTAACACGTATAGTCCCAGGCACTCAAGAGGCTAAGGCAGGAGGATGGCTTGGGCCCAGGAGTTTGAGACTGTGGTGAGCTGTAATTGCACCACTGCACTCCAGCCTGGGCAACAGTGAGACCCCCCGATTCAAAAAAAAAAAAAAAAAAAAAAAAAAAAAAAAGGAAACTATTGTCCAAGTTAGCGTCCTTGGCTCCATTCTTTCTCTTCTGAGTTATCCTGCAGGCACTGCCAAAATAATCTGACTAAATCATTGCTTTGGCCATGCCACTTCCCTGCTCAAAAGCCTTCAATTTTCAAAAGCCTAGGCTCAATTTCAAGTCCTCAGCATGGCACTGAAAGCACTGTATAACGTGGCTCTGAGGTGGAGTGCCAATTCTCCCCAACGCAGCCTCTACCCAAACCACTATTTACCACCTCCAAGCTGGCCTCCTGACAGTCCACACACTCTTGACACATTCTGACTCCACACACCTTTTTCATACCATGCTTCTAACCTGGATCCTTCTCTCACTCCCACTGAAACAGCACGTATTTGCTAAGTCAAGGTTCAGTTAAAATTACATCTCCTGCTTCAAGTCTTTCTTGATGATGCCACGCTGACATTTAGTGATCGGTTGTCCTTTTGAATCCCTAGCACTTTCCATACTCTGGTTGAAGACAGAGACTGACTCATGCAAGTCTTTTAAATGTTCCTCAACATTTAGCACAGACTTTTGCACATTATAAATGTTGAACAAGCATTAAATCAACAAATATTTGTTGAGTACCATGTATGTGCATCGCACTATACTGGGCCCTATTTGATGGATTAGCCACCAAAATAATGAGTTTGGGAAAACAACTCTAATAGGTTAACAACGGACTCTAAAGACTACCCCAGCAGATTTCCTTAAAGAGTATAATACATATAACACCTCTGACTAAGTAGCTATGGGACTCAAGACACTTGACTCTTTCTGACTGCTCCAAGATCTGGGAGACATCCTTCTCCTCTCATTAAACATCTGAAATAAGAGCAAGCTCACATACAGAATCTCACAGACATTTTATAGGGCCCCTGTCTTCAAGGCATTACTATGCTCTCCAGAGAGGAAGAAAAGCTTGGTGTGTCCAAAGTCACAGAGGACACGACTGGTGAGGCTGCCCCAGGCAGGAGCCCCATAGGTAGAAGAAGCTAAGCCAGTTACAGAACACCTAGAGGTGTGCATGGCACAAGGACTTCCTCTATCACTTGTGTGTGAAGACTGACAACTCCCTGTGATTCATTACCAACCTGCTAGTGTCAATACACCCCAGCAAAGCGAAATTCCGTGATCCAGTCAGCTTGGGAATGGTCTGCCACTCTTCTAATATTCCTGATCATGGGGACAGAATACTTAGGAGATACAGGTTTTAGTTCCAGTTCTGCCAGGTGCTGGCTGAGTGAATTCTAGTAAGTTGCCAAGGGGGATAATAAGACTGCACTGCTTGCCCAGACGTAAGCATGAAGTCAGACAAAGGATGGGAAAGTCATCTGAAAAGTTAGAAGCACTTTACACATGTGAGATAGCAATGGTAATCATAGGGGAAAGGACTTGAATAATGGTTCTGTTTGACCCAGAAGTTTACCCTTCTTTCTTTACATTCCATTAATTTAACAATTACCTGTTAGATATCCACTATGTGCATGATACCCACTATGTGTACATAAAGATGAAGAAGGTGTATGTCGCTCCTGTTCTCATGGGGTTGGTGTGGAAGGGAGGTGCGTGTCGGTGACACCTAGAAGGACGCAGAAGCGCTACAGTAGAAGCACTATGGAAGTACAGAAGAAACCCAGTAAAGCAGTTTGGAGTGGAGGATCAGAGAGGAGTGGGGAGGAGAAATCACAGGCAGCCTGACCTGGAAGCCACTTGTGTCAGTTAATTTAACAATAGTACTTTCAGAGGCTCTTCATTTTAGGAAGTGGTTTGTAGGTTCGGCACGTTTTTATCTTAACATTTTTCCTGAGCTGAGGCAAGTCAGGAAAAGGGAAAAAAGGCCCCATTCATACATTTAATAAACACTTCCTGACTGCCAGGAACAGTGCTAGGGAATAGCGGTGACCACAAGACAGTCCCCATGCTCAAGAACTCACAGATAAGTAAACCAGCCAGTGGAGTACAGATGCTGATGAAAGTCAGAAGAGAAGGTCAGAGAGGCAGCACCCAGTGCAGCATGGCAGGGTGTGGGGGGCCGTTCAGGGAAGACCCTCAGAGGAGGTGAAGCGTGGCCTGATGCTTGAAGGATGAGTGGATGCTGGCCTGGTGGACAGGGTGTGAGTGAAGGAGAAGCATTTCAGGCAGAAGGCACAGTTATCCAGAGGCACAAGGGCATGAGAGAGCAGGAGAAGCTTGGAGCATGGCACACACAGAGTGAAGACGGACAGCCAGGCCCAGAGAGCCTCAGAAGCCCTGGCCCAGAGTTGGGCCTCTATCCTGAAGATGATGGCAAGGGAATACAGGGTGAGAACAGGAAAGAAACAAAAAGGATCAAGCGTGAGGAACACCAAAGTGCAAAGGGCAGACAGTGGCAGAAGATCCTAGAAGAGTCAGAAAAATATCATCACTCCACTCATTTCACAGCAGGCTCAGGTGGCAAACTGTTAGCGGGAATGGACGCTCCATGCCACAGATGGAGAAACCGAGACAGAGAACGGTTCAATGCTTGACCAAGCTGCACTGTGAGTGGCTGAGCCAGAACCTGAACGCAGCACTCTAACTCCTACTCACACTTATCTGCTCTGCCTCTAATTTCCTTCTTTCTCGTCAAACTACTGGACCCCTAGGTATAGGGAGATTTCTTCCAGTACTCCCTTTTCCTCATCGTTTAAGCCTAAAATCATCAAAGGTGTATGGTTCAACGGGAGGCTACAATTCCTGGAGCCAGCTTAGATTAGGATCGCTATTCTTAATTCTACTTAATTCTCCCTGCATACCATAATAAAGCCACCTGAGTATACGCTGGAAAACAGGGAAGAGAGAGACAGGAAGGGAGAAAGGGAGACAAGAGGGAGACAGAAATAGGGAGGGAGGGGGTGAGTGGGGAGGAGAGGAGGGAGGGGGTGAGTGGGGAGGAGAGGAGAGAGAGAGAGAGAAAGTGAGGAGGGGGGCAAATGTGGGAAGGAGGTGGGGCAGAGGGAGGGAGAGAAAAAGAGAGCGAGGGAGAGAGAAGCATTTGGCTTGAGGCCAAGAAGTGAATCTGTGACATGAGATGTGACTATCAAAGGCCTTCTTCCTAGTAGGACAGACCACTGGGTCACTCTGCTGAAAGGCAGATGGGTGTATGGGTGGTGGCTGAGTGGATGGGTAGATGGTGCAGGAAGACAGCAGGTACCCACTAAACAAACAGGGGGTGGGCGGGTTGCCTGCACAGAGCAAGCAGGGAACAAAGGCCTCTCACTCTTCATGCAAAGTCCACAGTGTGCAAAGGGCATCAATATTGGACATTTCTCACTGTGACATTTTGAAAGCTCAGCCTAGCCCAGAACAATGGTTACCCTCTGGGGACCATGGGCCATGTGCCCCTGGGCCTTATTTAATGATGGCTTGGCACAGCCCATGTACTTGGTGAACTTGACCTTGGGCATCAGCCTCCCATGATGGCTCTACGTCACTCTGGTCTCTTCCCCTAATGAGAATTCCAGTCTCACATGAATGGATGGATTCATTCTGGGGGCAGGAAAACTGCTCAGGGAGTGAATCAGAAGGACCCAGCCCCGGTCTCCTTGCCAGCCATTGAGCTAGGAACTGAGTGTGATTGTGTGCCCAGGCGCCGGTGCTGTTCCTCTCTTTGAGAGGGTCAGAGTCCACGCAAGAGATGACGTAGAAGCCCTTTAAGGGGGAAGAGAAAAGAATCTCAGCTTTGAGGGACAAAGCCACCCTTCTGGTTGTGACTCTCAGTCTGAGGAGGTACCAAGATGTGCATGTACTGGTAAATTAAAGCTACTAGATGAAAACCTCAGCTCTTGTTAGACAGTTGTCAATTTCAATTCTCTCCAACCTGACAGGCTAACCTTTAAGGAATGGGCTACTATTTTTTTCAGAAGGGAAACTTTCTGTGAGACAGGTGAAAACAACCTGTTGCAGATCACCCAGAGAATCATTTACCTTTATTAGTTTCTGCTCTGCTCTTCTCCCAACTTGTGAAGCAAAGACAGTAAATGTCAATCTAGGCAATATAAAGCACCTGTACTGCCTGCTTTTCACTTTGAAAAATTAGGCAAGAACACTCTAAAGATTCAAGACACAGCAGCCAAGAGGACATCTATATCCCAAGACTGGGGGCCCAGAATGACACTGAAAGGACGTAATTCCTCCAGGAAAGGGAACTGAAGAACTGCCGCTTTGCCCACCACTATCTAGGTTATCACAAGACAGGAAAGGTAGCTTTTTAAGGCTCCAGCCCCCTATTGGCCTCCTGGAGCAAATGGTGGAGGTAGAAGCAGCAGCTCCTGTGGGGGCTTATTAGGGCATTGCTTCGGGCTTCCCTCACGTGCTAGCGGTGATTGTCTCACATTTGTCCATCAATCTTGGTCTAAGAAACAGGTGGGGGAGGGGAAAGATGGTTTGCATTTTACTTTAGAGCGCTATCCCTGACACTGACTGACATCAGCTGCTTGCGGTCTCCACCGATGGCCAAAAGTTAAACTGCAAAAGTCTTCCTGAAGGATATTCTACCATCTTCATTCATTCATAACTGGTTATCATGCACTTTGCATAAAAAAGCACACTAGACTCTGAGGACAGAGTGGCAAATATGTTCCCTATGCCCATGTGCTGATTAATCTTGTACATCTCTGGGGGTCAATTTATTCACACATTATAGTTGAATCGCCTGAGTTCCAGGGTTGTGGCTATACAGGTCCTTGGGCCTGACGGTTAAGGTAAGGTCCTGCATATGAGTATCCTCTAAGAAAGCCCCAGGAAGGCAGGCAAGTCACAATTCTCTCTTGTGAACATAAATAATCGAGAGCAACAAATGGGGATTGCCTTTTGGGCAAACCGAGTCTTACAAAATAAATACACCATTATGAAGTGTTTGCTATGACCCAAGTATCACATCATTCTGCAGCAACTGCAATTATGACTCTATTACTCTAAGACTCCCTGGCTTCTTTTCTTATGGCATGATAGTTCCCATAAGTTTAAACTTAACCATGCCTATTTAGAGGCCAGGCAGTGAGTAATAGCCCTGGAATGATTAAAACCAGTCCAATCCCACAGTGGGAGGGTGTGTGCGGGGTGTAATTCTGGCCCCTTTAAGAAGAGAAGCAAGTTTTCCCTGTCTTTTGAAGACTGTTAAGTGGTGCAAAGGATAGTTACCCAAAAGGGAGTGGGTTTTGATTAGTGAACTGGGTCCAGGCTGCCACAGAAAGGGCCACAGCTCTGGAGGGACTGGCGCGGGGCAGAGATGCCCACAGGGGAGAAAGACGACACTGACTCCACCTCAATGGGTGTTTAAAAAAGGAGGGAACAAGGAAGTCCCTCACTTCAAGGAGCTAGGAGGACACGAGTCCGGCAAAACAGGGGTCAGACGCAGAGTCCCAGGCTAAGAGGATCCTCCGCCACTCTCCCAGGGAGTCCTGCTGAGAGATGGCGACTCCGGGAAAGCACCCAGGGAACGACCCTAGGGCAGGGGCTATCGGGCCTTGCTCTGGGGCGGAGGGGTCGCGCGGGACCGGGGAGAGCCGGGACGCGGCACTGACGCAGGGCCAGGGGCCTCGCGGGTCCGCGGGTCCAGCAGCTCCCGCCGCCCGGGCCTCACTCACCAGCTCATGGTCCCGAACCTGGGCCTGCCGCCGGGGTCCTCAGCCACAACTCGTTCCTCTGGGATCACTTCCGGATTCAGCCAGTCTCCAGGAAGTGACGTAGATCCCGCCCCTCTGCCCGGAAGAGGCGGTTGGGAGGCGGAGCCCGGCGCGTTAACCCTTCTGCTGCAGCATGCTGGCTGTGCAGTTTCGCTTGCCGGCGACCCTCTGGCTCTGGCCTAGCACTTAGAGACTCAGGCTGCAACGGGGGATGAAGGGGACCTCTGGGGCCGTTTTCTGCCTTCAACACTGACTCCTAAAGATCTCTTCACAGGTCCACGCGGGGCCCTTAGCCAGCCTGTTCTGTCAAGTGGTTTCTAATCCAGATACAGTGGCAGCAATTGTCTATGGGAGAAGAAGCCATTGAAGATGGAGAAGGTGGAAAACTTACATTTTCTGAATGCTGTTTCCTATCTTTTACAGTTTGTACACCACACATGCATTACCTGTTACAAACAAATGGACGTTTCCCCTCCAAGATGGCACAGGGCTCTGAATATCAATACCTAGGTCCTTTTCAGGTTGGAATGTTCTGTAGATTTATTCAACACGAGAAGATGCAGAGTATGGGTTGCTCCCTGCCATTCAGCACTTCCCTTTGGTCTCCTCTACAGGACTCAAGTGATGTAAATTGCCCCATTCTTTCTATTCCTTCATTTAACTAATATTAGTTGTACTAATATTAGTGTCAGGTACTGAGCCAATCTTAGGATATAACCATCTCAAGGAAATATCTGCCCTGCCCTTGTTCCTTCCCAGAGCTACTTTCCTGGAGGGAGAGACGAGCAGGCAATTACAGTCATGCTATATGATGGGATAGAATGAGGTGTGGTGGCAGCCTGGAAAGGGACCCTGAGGCAGCACATGGAGTTTTAGGGAAGACTTCCAGGAGGAGCCAGTGTGTAAGCCAAGCCCTGAAGGCAGAATCAGGGCTAGCCAGGTGAATCTGAGATGAGGGGTGAGGAGGCTCCAGGCAGAGGGAACTTACCATGGCTAAGACACAGACAGGTCCAACAAGCAGCTGACTTGCCTTGGGTCTCCTAAAGTCAGAATTCAGGGCCTTGTGGCTCACAAGTTGCCTGGGATTCTGGGCTGACTTGGTTTCCTCATCCCTTAGTACCTCCCTGCCTTAGAAGAGAGACAAGAAGGCAGTGAGGCCTGTGCAGATGCTACTGGGCCCCCAGTGACCTTCTCTCTAGGAATTCTCCTTCCTAAAATGGACCAGGAGTGCTTCAGGGACTGCTTAGGGAGTTGTTAATCAATGACCTAGCGTGAAAGATATGACCAATGACCTAGAGCAGAAGTAGTGTATGATTTGTTCTGACCTCCTAGGGTGGAGTAGAGGGCTTGAGCAGGAGGGGTAGGAGGGTGGGCCACAGGATGCAGTCTCTCATTTGTGTTTTCTGTTTCCATTCTTGAGAGTCCATGGTTTGACTCAAAGTTTCCAATGGAGGTTGGGTCCCCAAGCACATCATGCAGATCAGCTTCATTACCATGTTGTTCCTCAGGAAACAGGCCAAAATGAGAACAAGAGCAGCCTTGAAGAGTAAGGAGGACGAGGAGAAGTCACCAAAGGGCAGCCTGGGCAGAGAGTGTGGGTGAAGGGAGAGAGAGAGTCCTTGCTGCTTTGCAGAGAGTGTGATGGATGGAAGGGCTGTTGCGGGTTTAGGAGACTCCTGGCATTTAGCACCTGTGAATAGTTCTCCCACCTGCTTCCTCCCTTCCCCATGTTCTGCCTCCCTCAGTTATGCCCCACAGGGATAATTATTTCCAAATTTTAGCCTAGGTAACTGCCATATCCTAGGAGAAGTCTGTTTCAGGGCTGGAGGACAGTGGACACATCTTAGAGGTCTAGAATGGATAAGTTTTGAACTACAAGTCTGGAGGAGTCTGGGACTCTATTTCTAGTTCCACCTTTGACACTGTAACTGACCTCAGATAAGTCACATCCCCTTTGTGGCCTTGGTCCCCTCATCTATAAGATAGAGTGGGTAGATCACATTCCCAAAGTCTCCAACATTGCAAGGTTCCAAGTCAGCTGTCTTGTTGACTCTAGAGACCCTGGGGAAATAGGAGAATGGGAAAGACAGGTGAACAGAGGGGCAAGCCCAGAGAAGTGGGCAGGTCTGAGGAACTGGCGATATCTTGGATAAAGCTAAATATGAATTTTTCTGGGGCTGTGCAGTTGACAAGTCACCTCAAATCTTTAATGCCACCAGCAGGATCTTTGAGGTTACTAAAAAGAATGGTGTCCTCCCAGGAGTCTGTCTGGAATGTGCCTGCTTGGTCTCCTTACCTGTGGCTCATTCACTCAGCTAGAGGGGCACTGGGCTGAGGAGGGACAGTCAGGCATCCTGCTGTCCTGAGCCTGCTGTGCCATGAGGCATTGATCCCTGGGGAGCTGAACATGGAGACACACAAACACTTCCCACTGTTGTGAAAAACTCAGCCTACAGGGTCAGGAGCTATGTCTTTCTTATTTATAACCAAAGGGACAGCATGATACAGATTGATCCTGCCCCTGCAGGGAAGGAATGGAAAAGAGAAAATTGGGTTTCTAAGTAGAAGCTGAGAGTGGAGGCGCTTTGGGTAGAGGTGGATGCTCCTGGTTTCAAGCCTTGTAAATACTGATTCTTCCCCAGAAGTCTGAGCCTGAAGTTAAAAGAGTGTTCAGGTGGCAGAGGTCTACTTCTGGGCAAAGCTGTTTATGAGAGGAAAAGCAGCAGCAGAACCTGCTCCGCCATCAGCCCCCAACTTTTCCTTGGAGTTTTTACTCCGAAGTTGGTAAGCAGGTACTTCCCCATGACCCTCATCTCTGGGATTGTCATGTCCTGTCCTCTCCCAGCTTTTCCCACACAGAAGTCTAGGGCTGGCCCCTGAGTCTTCACCATACCAACTCTCATTAGTAAAGAGTAAGCATTCCCAGAACCTGGACCTGGGCTGTCAGGGGCTTCATTAGAGCACCGGGCTAAGGCTGAAAACTGAATGTGACAGGGCCAAATTGGTGGGCTCAGCTCTCTTGGAGCCCTAAAGGTCTTGATTCCTCAGGGAGGCTCCTGCAGATATTCAGACACAGGCCTCAGGTTTCTATGTGGCCTCACTGCCCCACTTCTCCCTGCTCTGCACCTGCTCAGTAGGATGTCTCAGAACAATAGCTTTCCCAGGGCCTTTGAGGGGCAAGGACATAGGAGGAGCAAGGGTGGGAGAAGATGGAAGAAATCAGGTGAGATTTCCAGTGGCAGGAAGCCCACACGGACTGCTCAAAGGTCAGGGTGAAGTGACACATCAGAAGCCAGACCAGCAAGAAGCAGGCAGAACCAGGAACGCCTGTCTGACCTGTGGCTCTGCCTCCAAGTGGCTTGAGGGAGTCTTGTCCCTCCTATGGACCTCATTTTCCTTAACTGCAATGGGAGAGGTCCAGGTTAGATCTAGGATGGAGAATGGATATCATCCCATGTGCCTGCTCTGATTGTCTGCCTGGAATGCAGTGTTGAGGATTCTGGGGAATCTGCCATCAGTGGGGAAGTTCTGTGATTGATTAGTCATGTCTGCCTTGGACAAGAAAGGGCAATGAGATGGTTTATATTCCACTTTATTGTTATTATTTTTATTATAAGTCAATAATAATTGAGCACTCATGACATGACAGGCACTATTCTCTGCAGTTCACATTTAATCCTTGCCACAACCCTGTGAGGTGGATACTACCATTATTACCATTTCACAGATGATGGAGCTGAAGTATAGCCATGAAGCTGTAGTATAGCTTCATGAAGCACTGAAATGGGGTTTCTGACCTGAGTACCCTAGCTTTGATCCGTATGCTTTTGCCACTACAGTTTGCCATTTGACCTCCAACAACCTATGGTTCTGTCGAGGCACAGTCAGGTCAGAAGCCAGCAGGCAGATGGAACCAGGATAAGCACCACTACTAAATAGCCAGGTTGTGGATGGAGGGAGTATCACCCTACGACCAGGGTGCCAAGCTGGGCCTCATCCTGGGAGCTTTTATATGCTTCCTCCAGCACGGAGAGCGCCAGGCCAGCAGGTGGCAGCACCGGGCAGGGTGAGATGAAAGGGCAGCCCCTGACATGGCATGGATGTCCTTCAGGGATCAGAAGGCCCAGATGTTGGGGAAAGCAAGAACAAAAGCGGGTGTGGAGGAAGGATACCCAAGGGCCCAGAGGAGGAGGAGCCCTGGCCTCTGACCCGCAGAAGCTGCCACAGCCAATGCTTTGGTTCCACCCAGCAGTGCAGGCCTCTCAGCTTGCATCTCGTGGTGCCTGCTGTGGGCTTTTTTTTTTTTTTTTTCCTCCACTCTGGGAGAATGACTAACTTTAAGGACTAAAAAAAAAAGTGTTTTGATTACACTGCCTTTTTACCAACTGGGAGCATTAGTCACCGTGGATTGCTGCAGATAACGGGGAAGGCAAGCAGCACCCCCTCCTCCCCCTCCTTCTCTCTGATTAGCTCACAGAACCCAAGAGGAGACTCGAGTGAGGGAGAGTGCACCAGTAGGGAAAACAATCCCCCCAGGATGATATGTTCCCTGGGCATCAGGCCAAGGGTTGTCCAGGCTAGGCAGCCCCCTGACAGGTAGGCTCTAAGATGCCCCCAGACCCACAATAGGAGGTGCCCACTGGAGAGAACTGGCAGGAGGACCACTGAGTCCAAGGCTCCTGAGATTCTGAGTTGGGTCTGGATGGCCTATTCCTCCAGGTAGCTCCAGGGTACACCCAGAAGGGGAAGTCAGAGGAAATCACTGAAGACATGGCTCCTGAGGTGGGGCTCAGGATGGCTGTGATGTGGGGCTCATGCCAGGCTGTGGTGTGGCTAAGGCTGCTGCCTTGAGCTGGGGCCCTCATGGCTCTAGCTGGGGTTGAGACATTCCTGGGAGGTGAGATTGGTGCTCACGCCCCACTCCCCACCCTTTTGCCTTCTCCCTTCTTCTCCATCTCCATGGGGCAGTATCTAGTACTTTTGACTGATGTTCCTACCCAATGTGGCCCTCTTTGCTCCCACCTTGGCACTGGTGAGGCTGGAGAGCTAAGGTTCTGGTCTAGCCTGTTGGTGCAAGGTGTCAGAAGTGGGAGCTCTGGGCCCTGCTGGGGAAGGCGCTGAAGCAGGGAGAAAATGGTGCTGGGTTGCTTGGTTGTTTTGGGGGCAGGCTGACCTTGTCAGTCCTAGTCTTTTGGCCCAGCCCCTCAGCCCATTCACCACCCACCCCCAAATGCTTCACTCTGGAAAGCAGATATTTATTTATCTGAGTGGCCTTTCAAGTGACAGGGCCATGAATATTTGTGTAAAGAACTTTAAGCATTAGGACAAATAACCTTTTTACTATAACAGGAAAGGAAGAGACAGAAACATAATTCGATTTCTGCATCTCTCAAGATCCGAGTATTTCATCTGGATGTAGCTGCTGCTGACTTTCTCTTTGCAAAATAAAGTATTCACAGGTATTTGGTCTGCTCTGGCCTCAAAAAGCTTATATGGCACCATGTTACAGGAAATGAGGTCAAAAGAGTGGGAGTGGGTGCTCCTAGATGGAGAAGGTCTGTGAGATGCCCCACCACAGCCTCCAGGATCTTAGCTGCAATAGAGAATGTCCAGCCCTGGGGCTGCCTGTGGTTTGTTCCCTCAGCCCCGCTTTGCTTTCCTGGGCATCCCAGAGCTGGCGTATGGATGCTCCCAACCCCCATTCTCTGCCCTGTGCAGTTCCCAATAATAATACCCACCATTGTAGAGTCTCGTTGGCACTGGGCGAAGCATTTTACATGTATTAGATCATGCATTCTGCAGTAACTTGGTGAGGCAGCTCCTCTGATCATCTTCTTTTTACAGATGAGGAAACCGAGGCTGAACTAATTGCCCAAGGTCACAGAGTTGGCTAAGTGAGAAGGAGAGGCATTTAAACCCAGGCTGCCTTGGAGCAGAAAATAATGTAGCAAAAAGGGAGGAAGCTAGCATTTATAGTAGACTCACTTTCACAGTCATCTCATTAGCCATTGCCGCCTCCCTGAAGGAAGATGATGAGGCCTGGTGAACTGAAGGTCAAATCCAAGTCCCTCTTGATTTGGCTGTTGCTTTGTCCAGAGGTCAGCAGCCAGGGGATATCCCCTGACCTCAGAAGGCAGTATGGGAGAACAGGGTTTGGGCTGACTGTGGGTGCATAGAGTAGCCTCAGGACTTTTGTCCCCTGGCTGGGATAGCCATCCACCCCCAGCTGAAGCCACAGAGCATCCCAGGTGAGCATAGCTTGTAGGAACGCATGGCTTTCCTAGGGAATCCTTACAAGTCCTACGCGTGAGCAGCAGGCCTGGGGAGAGGGCAGGACTGCCCCAGCCTGACCTTGTTGCAGGCCTGGCTGCCCAGCGTCCACCCCCTGCTGCTGTGGTGGAGACAGCCCCCAGACACCGGCAGGGCAGGTGGTAATTATCCGCGGGCACTGATTACACCACAAGGCCGGCAGTGCCCCAAATAGCCCAGGAGCTCAGCCTGGGGGAGGAGAAGGGTCCCGCTGGGGAGGAAGAGGCAGAACCAAGGGATGCATAGTGTGGATGTGTTAGGAAGGACTACGGGGCTGGGGGAGGATTTCATACCAAGGCCTGCACCTTTGGGGCAAGCCAGGACCCTCAAAGAAAGGGATGAGGTCCCACTGCAGCAGCCTGGCCTAAAGAAATTAGATGGGGCACATGCCAAATCTGGTCACAGTGAAAAGGTGGTAACCAGCATGAGGGGCATACGGAGAAGGCCTCACTGATGGATAGGAGGAGACAGTGGTGCCACTGAGGCCAGGCCAGCTGCCACCCTCCAGCCCTGGCCTGCTGTACCTCTGGACTAAGCAGGAAGGAATTCCCAAAGAAGTCATATAGCAGGAGGGAAGAGAGGCTAAACAAGCGCAGGAAGGCTCCCATGGGCACCAACGCCCTCTGCCAGGAAGGTCAGGACAAGCAACTTTAGTCCGTGGTCCCCTTTTCCAGCCTCAGCCATCCTTTTCTTTTCATGGAACTGCAACTGGCCAGGCCCCAGGGATGGCAGCACCAGCAGAGGGGCCCTCCCCCCGGGGTCCTCTTCAACCAGAAACAAGCCAGGCAGTGGTGGGCTTCAGAGGTTGAAGGCCTGTGGCAAGGGGCCTCATGAAAGAACCATCCTCAGGGCAGGGAGGCCTGCATTGCTGCCCCCTTCATTTCTTTCTTTCTTTTGTTTTTCTTTTTTATCTTTTTGAGACAGAGTGTTGCTCTTTACCCAGACTAGAGTGCAGTAGTGTGATCATAGCTTACTGCAGCCTCGACCTCCTGGCCTCAAGCGATCCTCCCCCCTCGGCCTCCCAAAGTGTTGGGATTACAGGGAAGTTCAGTTTCTCAAGCAAGTGGTGGGGTTTGGTGGGCTGTGCCCTGTAGGCCCTTGGGTGGCATAAGTGGCAGACTCCTTTGGGGGTCTCTCTGACTGTCCCCAACCCTGAAGCTGGATCTTTTTGAGGTTGCTTCTCAGCGAGCAGCGTGAAGGCCTGGAACAGCTGCGTGGGAGGAGGCATTGGATACAAACAAAGGGAGAAGAGAGGCACCCCCTCTCACCATGCACCCCATTTTTCTTCTTATGTAAGCACCAGTTCTTCTTCTTTTTTTTTTTTTTTGAGACGGAGTCTTGCTCTGTCACCCAGGCTGGAGTGCAGTGGCCGGATCTCAGCTCACTGCAAGCTCCTCCTCTCAGGTTCACGCCATTCTCCTGCCTCAGTCTCCCGAGTAGCTGGGACTACAGGCACCCGCCACTTCGCCCGGCTAGTTTTTTGTATTTTTTAGTAGAGACGGGGTTTCACCGTGTTAGTCAGGATGGTCTCAATCTCCTGACCTCATGATCCGCCCGTCTCGGCCTCCCAAAGTGCTGGGATTACAGGCTTGAGCCACCGCGCCCGGCCAGCACCAGTTCTTCTGTATTGGTCCCCTTCCCACATGGAGACCCATCTTCTCCACCTGTCAGCCAAGGGAGGGGGCTGAGCTGCTGCTCCCCCATTCCAGAAAAGTTACAGAGAGAAAGCCAGGCCTGAGGTTGTTCCTGATATTTACCAATGGGGGCACAAGGCAGGCTCACACCTGGTTTCCCAGGGGTCTCTGATTGAGGAGGTCATGGTGACCCCAGGGTGCCCAGTGCCTGCACTCCTTCTTGCCACCCCAGAGGAGGCAGCACCCATCTGGCAGCGCCCGCTCCAAAGCCACCTGTGAGTTCCCTGGACCCAGGTCAGGGAAGGAGGCTGTCAGTGGCTCCAAACCACCTCTTGCAGCAACTCTGCTAATCCAAATAAGATAGGGAAAAGGCAGTGGGAGGAAATGATAGTTTCATGGTTATTTTCAGAAAGGAAACAAAAAAAAAAATGCAAACAGGAGCACACCCTGCATTTTGGTACAAAATCTAGGAGTCTCAGGGAAAAGAACCCACAGTTCTTCCTTCTTCTTGTCCTCTCACCAGATGCTGGGGAGGGGCTGCCTGGGCTGTGGGGGCCTTGGGCTGCTTTTGCCTGTAGAGAAGGGGAGGTGAGGGGCTGCAAGAAGCCAGCAAAGACTCTTCCCACAAAGGCAGGCCTGGAGAAGCTGAGGCATTTTAGTCTTGTGGGCAGACAGGGCCCACCCTTTGCGGGTGGAGGAGTTTGAGAGATGGAGTGGAGGGAGCAAGCGGGGAACTGGGAGATTCTTGAGCTGATGCTTGTAAAGCGCAGTGGCGTGTGTAGGATTGGTGGGCTGGGAGGGTGTGTTCTGGGAGCACAGCTCAGAGAGAGAAATAGAGAAGGGGGAGGGAGAGCAGGAGAGCGTGTGCTCGTGGGAGAATTGAGTAGGGCTGCTGCCTGCATGTGTGTGCAGGGTGTGCACAAAGATGGGAGCCACAGAGCCCGGGTTGTACACAGAGGATCGTCCTGGGCCCTGCCAGCTCCAGAATGCTGTGTGAACCAAGGACAGAGCCTGGCTTCTTGTCCCCAGAGGGAATCTGGACCTTGCTGTCTAACCTCTGGGTTTCCCTGGACAGTGTGGGGTGGAGCAAGGAAGGAAGAGGTGGCCTGAACTTCTGGGGGCTTTGTCTGCAGTTCCTGTTTGGTGGCTGTCACCAAACCAAGACTCCAAGGGTGGGAGGATGTGGATGGGAGAGAGGTAGGAGCCAAGGACAGAGCCGGTGGCACAGAGACTAGGCTGCATAGTGACCTAAGAATCGTAAGTGCTTGCCGATGAGGTGTTCTAAGAGTAAGAGAGAGAGAGGGAGCTGAGATGAGCAGCCTAGGGGAGCTGGAGGAGGACCATGGGATAGTAGCAGCTCCGTGTCCTCCCCTGGGGCGGGAGAGGTATCATTATCCCCTATTTCACAGATGTGTCATCTGAGGCCCAGAGAGCTTCATTGCTGTGTCCAAGTTTCCATGACTGGTCACAGAAGGAGCTAGTGTGGGGAGACGGGCAGTGAGCAAACTCAGGTGGGTGATTGGGTGGTCTAGTTGGTGACAGAGGATGTTCCGGGAAAGACAAAGTTATGTTCAATACCCGGAAAATCCTGGTCCCAGGAGGCTGCCTCCATGGAAGAGATGGAGGCTTCCCTCCCAGCCTGCCAACCCAGCCCAATTCCTGAGACCTGGGAGGGTTGGGAGGAGATGGAGGTAATGACTCAACTCATCCAACACAGGCTTGACCTAGGGGAGGTTGGGTAACTCAGCAGACGCTCCAGTGGGGTGAGGATTGGAATAAATGGGTGATGCTGGAGATAAGGGCAAGAGGGCGTGCTGGTAGGGAGGGGCTGCTGGTTCCGGGCAGAGTTTGGGAGGAGGATGGGGTGGGGCACACTTGGGCTTTGTGGATGAAAAGAGGGATGAGTGTCTAGGACCACTGGGTCCTTTCCTGAGATGAAGGAGGGACCCGTGATGGTGATCTGGGAGGAAAAACCCAGCAGGTAGGGCAGCAGCTCAGATGGTAGATTTAAGGCTGAAATCCCAAAACGGGAGACTCCCAGCAACAGGAATTCTCAGGAGGGCCCCAAAGGCAGAGATTCTGAGCCTTCTGGGGCCCCTGCTGCTCCCTCACTAGAGCAGAAGCTGCATTCAGGAGCCTACCAGTCCACGGAGCTTTCCAGTCCTCAGAGAGGAAGTGATCCGAGTACCGCAAACCACTGCGAAACATTTCTGGCATTGGGTTGAATGGGATCCCAAACCAGAGGATTGCATTGTATATGAGTTTCTAAATATTTTTCAGGCAAATATGATCGAAAATGGATTTAAAAACACAATCCAAGATACAAATGCAGTCACAGAACATTGCCCCATTGGCTCAGACCAGAAGAAACTGGAGTCAGGGAAAGAGGCCAGCAGACTCAGAGCCCCAAGAAGCCAATGGCGCCTTGGAGGCTCTTAGGAGGATATATATATATATATAGATAGATAGATAGATAGATAGAGAGAGAGAGAGAGAGAGAGAGAGAGCTGGTACTTTGAGGCAATGGGAAGCAGGATCTTTGCATTTGAGTCTCATGCTAGCATTGCTGAGCTGTGGCTCAGTCCCCAGCCATGACATGGGGGTGGGTCTTGCACAGAGTGACAGTCTTGGGACTTCTGCCCTTTAGGACTGAAGGTATCATATGGATTCTCTAGTGGGACCACTTGATTTTCTAACAGGGACTTCAAGGCCCAGAGAAGGGCTGTGACTTTGCAGACGTCATAGAGCTTTGTTCTCATGTTAGAGCCAGGACTAGAAGCCAGGTCTCCTGATGCCTGATGCAGTGCAGTGCAGAGGGTGTACATCTGTTCAATGATCTACATCCTCATTAGATGGAGATTTCCATGTCTTAAGACCCAGAAAATACAGTTTCTAACAGTGAAGCAGGGATTATTCCTGAGCTTGCCACCTCTGAGCCATCTGAATCCTGTGTGGTCTTCTCACTTGATCTAGTAAGAATAGTGACTGAGTTCAGACCAGGCTTGTAGCTCCACCTAGAAATGTCTCCCCATAATATATTCACCTGTCGAAGGAGAATGGCATCGCCCACCTCCTCCTCCAACAGTCTTCTTTTGGCTTTTTGGAAAGGACAGCTCTTTTTCATAATTTACATTCCAGTAGATCCTCTCAACAACTCTGTGGAGAAGGGTATATTATCCCCACTGTCAGATAGGAAAATAGAGGCTCAGCCAAGTTAAGAAATTGACTCAGGGTCAGAGAGAGGCAGTGCTGGAACTGGAGCCACAGCCTTGGTCTTTGGTCTGATCTCTTCAACCAACAGCACAGGAGAAGCAAGTGGATGGGCTGAGAGAGGGGAAGGTGGAGGTTGGCCATGCTTGGAACTGTGGAACCTGACCCTAAGCACCCCGGGAAGGAAAGCACGTCTGGTGCGTTTCCTCCCAGCTCACCACCTCAGGTCCTGGGCTGAGGAGCTAGTGCCTACAGAGCCATGGTAGGTGGAGGTCACCTGGAGGGATATTGTACCTGTATCCAAAGAATCCAAAGATGGAGGCTTATCCCTCTGCAAACTCCAGAAAACTCTGCTCTGTAGCGAGGAGAAGCAGCCAGAATGTAACACAGGGACATGTCATCTGGGTTGGACAACTTCCACTAAGCCAGCTGGGCATACTCCAGAGATGCCAAGCTGCTCTGTTGTTTCCTGGGGCCTGTGGGCCACTGGGATTTTCTCTTCCTCCTCCAGGAAAAGGACAGAGTGAACAGCCCCACAGGTTACCCGGTGAGCACGCTGGGGTAGTTCTACTCTACCTAGAGTCCAATGGGATAATACATGTCCAGCCTTTAGCACAGCACTCGGTGCGTAGGAAGTCCTCAGCAGCTTAGTGGTTTTGTTATTGATGTGGGACTTGAAAGAAGACTGAGATCCTCCAGGAAGCTTCCCTACCCCACCCTATCCTTCCCACTTACCCCCAAAACTCTGATTTAGGTGCCTTCCTATCAGAATGAACCATTATCATGACACCAGTCCCAGTGTATTGAAATCATCTGTTTTTGTGTCTGCTTCCCCGACAGAGTGTAAGATCTTCAAGGACTGTGTGTTGTTCATCTTCGGACTGTGACCACCCCACCCCCATGCTGAACACTACCTGGCTTAATAGTTTTGCTAAATTCATGGATGAATGAATGAGATGTGAAGAAGCTCTGGATGATGCCAAGTTGCAAGGGAAAGCCAAGAACTGAGGGGAACTTTTGGGAGGCATGAAATGGAAGACCAAAAAAGGTGGGGAGAGGGAGGAAGAAACGTTTTTTTCTCAGGCATGAAACTGCCTAGACTAGGTTATAGAAATGATGCTACTTGACGGAGATTTGCCAGAATCCAGGGAAAAGGAGAGGATGTGGCAAGTGGCATTGTGGATCAAGTGATTTTTGGGGTACCATCTTGCCTGCTCAGGGCCTAGGGTATGGGTGAGAATGTGACCGTATTGGAAGAACCTGACCATCCACCAGCTTTCTGCCAAGGGAGGGAACATGGTCAGTCTAGTCACAGACAAAAGAGGGAGCTGGCTTTGCAGGAGTGATTTCTGAGAGATGAGGCCAAGGGAGATTCCCACTCCTAGGCTGGGCAGCAGGAAGAGTCATTCATCTCATTAGGAACTCGGTACCAAGGCAAATGTCAACAGGAAGAGAGAAGGCTCTCGGTTACAGCTCTCAAAGGAGGCACTTCTGTCTCTCCTTGGCCAGGCTGGAGTTTAGGAATCATTGGTGGTCTTTGACATCTCAGATGTGAAAGAAAGGCTAAGGAGATTGCAGTCAGGGGATGACAGAGCCAAGCAGAGGAATGGGGGCGTTGAGGGTTGAAAGGACAGGGTACCCACAGCCCAGGGCTGGCCTGGCAGTTCAGTTAGTACAGGTTGGGGCTCTGCTGAGGGGTCATGGGGACTTTCCCTCACCATTAGCCTTCAGCGTTTGTTTGCTTCTTTTGGACACATTCATTTCCTTTAAAGCGCTCCTGTGACCTGGTCCCATACTGTCTCTCCGACTTCATCTCCTATTGTCAACTCCCTTCCTTTCCAGCCACTCTGCCTCCATGTTACTCCTCGAACTTCCAAGAACACCATCATCCCCTGAGGACCTTTGCACCTGGACAGCTCGTCCTCACATGGCCACATGGTCCATCCTGTCACTTCCCGGGCCTGTGCTGAAAGACCCCTCCCTGTGAAGCCGTCCCAGATCACCCATATGTGATTGTAATCCCCTTCTCCCAATGCTAGCCATTCTCCTTCCTCTGTTGTATTTTTCTCCATTATCACAATAGGACACAACACATATTTGCTTCTTTGTTTTTCATCTGTTTCTGCCCTGGAGAAGGTAAGCTGTGACAATGCAGGACTTTTTGTTCACTGCTATAACCCCGGTGCCTAGAACGTGTTGCACATGGCAGGCCCTTGACACATATTTAAATAAATAAACAAAGCAATTAACCTTTCTGCAGGACCTTCCACTGATCGGCGGGATCTGAATTCTCAGCTCTGCCCTTCCTCGAGGTATGAGCTTGGACAAGTCACAAACCTCTTTAGGCCTCTGTTTCCTTATCCGAAAGGGAGAGTGTTGGGCTAAATGGCATCTTAAGGTCCCTTATGACTAAAATTTAGGGAGAATCACCCAAGGAAGTGGGACCTTGAGGTAAGGGCCCTGATGTCCATGATTCTCTGACAGAATTAAAGCCCTGCATCCCATTAAAGCCCTGCATGTCAACTCTGCCCCCAGACCAGGCCTGGACAGAAGCAGGGCCACCAGCCCTGCAGCTGGAAGCTAAGAACTAGCCAGAAGACTGAGATCAAGGACCGATGACTAAGATGAAGGGAAAGAGATGGACGGGGCAGAACTGGGGCTGCTGCGTTTTATTTAAATCCCTGATAAGGATCAGGAAGCAGGCAACAGCCTGATGACACATTAATTAACTTTGCAGATGATACTGGATCAGGAAGGTGTCCCATCCACCCATCTCAGTGAGAGAGATGGGACAAAAGGACCTGAGGAGGGGTCAGGAATTAGGCCAGGAAATGACAACAATGAACTTTGGCTGTGGCCAAGAGGGGAAAGGACTCATGTTCTCTCGAGTGGATTAGGGGATAGGGTGGAGAGGATCTATTTTCAGAACACAGATATGCAGTGGATGGTAGGGGCTGGGAGTGGTGGCAGGGACTGCGAGGTCCCCTGGCTGTTTGAATTGATGTACTGATCCCCAGTGGAGATAGAGCCTGTTTTCTTGCCACTGTGTTTGGAGGATGGGGAAGGGGTAAGGGACCTGGAAGATAAATGACATTGATGGAGCACCTACCATGAACCAGGCACCATACACAGTATCTCATTTAAACTCCGCAACAGCAATGATAAGACAAGAGGAAATAATGGGTCAGATAGACTAAGAACGTGCTGAGAGTCACACTGCCAGAAAGTGGCAGAGTTGAGATTCAGATGTAGGAGGGAGGTGATGGTCCCAAAGTGGGTTAAGGGCCCCAGGAGAAAAACTAGAGTAGCTGCCAGGTTATCAAACTGCCTCTTTATTTTTAGGACTGAAACCTAACTAAATAACAAGTACCCAAAAGAAGGCTTTCATTAGCACCCTGGGATTCCACGGGTACTGGAAGTTTTCTTCTGTCCTTCCTGCTGGACCAACCTGACCTTCCTAAGCAGTGCAGAGAAAGGAATGGGGAGGAATGGAAGACTGTCAGGCATCTGGACAATGTGGAAGGGTGATGCTAAGGTAAAAAGTGTTCTCTTGCAGCCTGTTGTGGAAAAGATACCAAAGGGCCCAAAGCCTCAGTTCTGTTCTTGCCATTAACCTCTCTCTCTTTGGTGAGAACAGGGTATTGACAGATTCTAGGTGAGTGAATGGCCACCCCTGGGGTGAGCCATTTCAAGGAATACAGGCCCAAAGACAAGGGTAACTTCCACTGAAGAGGGCTTGGGGTGTCCCCAGACTCAAGGGTGACAGACATCTCTATCCCTCCAGGGAGCTGAGAGCTGGAGGCATTCCTCAGACTCTAGCTAGGAACTCAGTGGGTGACCCAAAAGGGAATCCCAAGCAACAAATCTATCATTGAGCAGTCTGTCTCTGGTTGGGTCATGATGCCACAACAAAAGACCCAAGCAGAGAAGGCTGCAGGCCGTGGGCAGGTCTGGTGGGAAGGGCCAACCCGAAGGACAGCCATCGTGCTCCAAGCAGCATGAGCAGGGCTCAGCTCAGGGGCACCATCAGAGCAAGGATAGGATTGGAGGGTGTGGAACCCCAGAGTTCCCCTGGAATGGGGTGAAGGAGGGGTTGATAGGAGCAGCACAGGGTGCCTGGGGGCCCGGGAAGGCATTTCTGAGGCCCAGAGGAAGGGCCTTCCTCATCCAGGGACCCTGGGAACAGAGCAGGGTCTCGGTAAACCAGAGAAGCCACACATGTCCTGAGAGAATGCACTGGGGGCCTCCCTGGAGGAGGCAAGACCCAGAAGCAGGTAGGCAGTATGAAAGAAGCTGTATGGAATCACAGTCTGGCGCCCACCCAGCCTAGAAGTTAGAACATTTTTGTTGACATTCTTCTTGTTTGCAGCTCTGTAGCCATGTTCTGTTTGCATTAGCTCCCTGGTAAAATTGCTCAGAAAACATCCTTCTAGGCATCTGTGTGTTTGCTAGAGGGGAAGAAATAGTGTTCCCAGCCTGGGGTCAGAGGCTGGTGGAAGCCAGGAGAGGTGGTGGCAGGAACTGCCCCAATTCCAGGCTAGAGATGAACCAGCTGTGACAGGGATGGGGACTCTTCTGGAGCAGGAATAGTCAGGGTCTGGTCCTATCCTGCCTGGGCATGGACACATCAGAGGCTTTACTGCAAATTGGGGAAAGCTTCATGACACTATCTCCCACCCTGGCCTACTCCTGCTCACATGGGGCTGTGAAAATGACCAATTTTTAAAAATATTAGAGATGGAGTTGATGGAAACATTCAAGCCAAAAGAATGGTGACACTCCAGAGCTGACATGCTGGGAGAAGGCTCCAGGGCCAGGGGCTCTCCTGGCCTCTGCGGATGTCTGACCAGTGAGTGAGACTGTGTGGTCCATGTGGACCTTCTTCCCTTTCCTCTGGAGAACCCTCTCCTCTCTGCACAAAGAATGGTTATTCTGGAAAGAACCCCTTGGGATAGATCTGAGACTATGACCTATTTTTAAAACTCCACGGCACCTTTTAGACAGTCAGTTATTTCTCCTTTGTCCTTAAGATTTTGCCAGTATGATTTCTAGCTCTTGGGACACACAGAAGCCTCCTGCTTTCCCCAGGCTTATTGTTCCAGAACACCAGGGAAGCCAATCAGGGGCAGGAAAAGGCAGCTCACAACCCCCTCATCTATGACAAGCAAATTATGGATTAGCAAAAGGAGATCAATAACAACTGGCCATGAGCTATTACCTTCATTCACCAGAATCCACCTTGCTATTCTTTTTGATATGCTTGTGAATACAGACACACTTACACACTCGCCACTACCACTTCTACCACACACCACACAAAAACATATGCCATGCCTTGCCCCATGTTCTCTCCAAGTAATTCACTTACACTCAACCCCAGTTCACCAAGTACAATTTTGCAAAGAGTCATCGCTTTCAGTACACCACTCCCAAGGTGTATGTGTGTGTGCACGTGCACGCGCGCGCGTGTGTGGGGCATCCTTTCATTCATCCCCAAACACCCCAGGGGTTCTTGGGAGGAGCTATGCCTCTACCCCTTCCATATTTTGATGCCTGATTTTGCCCCAGGGCCCAGGGCCTGTTCATTGCAAAGCCTCTACTAATTCCCTCCCATGATAGCCCCATCTAGGCCTTGCCTCCACCTTCTCCCTACTTCATCCCTGAGTTTCGGGGTTGAGTCTCCTCTCCCCATATTTACAAAACCTAGGCGGGTTGGGTAGCTGGTGTGATGCTATCTGGGACAGTCTTATCTAGCTACAAAGTGTGAATCAGTGATTACACCACACAGGGTTGGTGCCAGCCAGGCGGACTGCCATATTGCCAAGTAACCCAGTGGTTGAACCAGGTTGGGTTGAGTAATATCCACCAATGGATAGTGAGTTTGTTAATCATGCAGCATAGTACACAGTTGATGAAAGTGTAACACCGAAGGCCTGGTTTGATTGGAGAAGGTGCAGGTGGGGCTGGATGCTGACTGTGAAGACACTCAGGGACAGTATCTTCCTCCCATACTACTCACTTGAGAAACACATAGAAATCTGGAAGGAAACATCTAGTTTAGCAAAGAGATGGACTCTATGCTCAATTGTCAGGACCTTTCTGCCATCTTGGATTCCCTCTGTTAAAAAGGAAGGATACTTCTATGAGGCTATTGAAGCCTCAGTCTGAAATTTTAAGTTTCATGAAGTAAGAGAAGGGAATTCAAGATGGCAGCCGGTGACCTAAAATTGTGTGGGTGGGAAAATTTAAGATTCCATACTGCATTCTCCTTCTTCATCTCTTACTTCAAAAACATTCTTTTCTAGGGCCACAGCCTACCTCCTCCACCCAGGTCTGGCCTCAACTTCTTGATAACTATAGCCAACCAGAAATACCACCTGTATTTTTCTCTGTGGTGGGCCTGCCTTGGGGGTGCCGAAGAGCAGTTTCGGAGCAGGGACACGGCATTTCTGTTGCTTTGTGGCTGACCTGGTTTGCACCTCAGGGTCTGAGACACAGACCCCAGTCACAATCTGGTGGGGCATTTACATAGCGCAGCATTATACACCAGGCCCCTAAACCTGGATGACGCAGATCATATGTGAAATGAACTGCAGAGGAACCCAGGTGAGTTTTTTTTTAGAGGGCAGGCAGGAGGAAGGGGAGGCAGCAAGGACTGACTTGTCCAAAGACAGCTCTAGAATAAGCCTCAAGGGATAAAGTCTTCTAAGGACTATGGGGAACAAGGTGAGGGGTGCAAAATAGAGATGAAGACACAAGAAGGAAGTGGAGGATACATTTTCCTCAAGAGAAATGGAGAAAGCTCTAGGGCTGGCAAATAAACTAAGTTAAGGAGGAGGAATGTTCTAGGGAAGACAGCTTGGAGGATAGGAGAAGCATTGCTTTTATGGGAGGTAGAAATAATAAGGTATGGCAGTTTGAGGCTATGCAAACATTCCCCGTGTGTTCTCCAAATCCCAAATGTTCTTTCTTCCTTTCAAGGCATTGGATCCCTAGGTCATTCATAGGAGCTGGTTTTCAGCGAGGTTCACCTTTACCAGGCAGCTCCAAATAGTGAGGCCTAGAGGAATCCCATCCAAGCGGGATTAAAGTTGTAGAAGTTTAAAACCTGATTTTTTCCAGTGATCTGACCACAGAAGAGCTGCCAATCTCTCTGGTCATCTTGCCAACCCTGAAGAACCTTGGTCAAGTCTCCACCTGTTTTTCAGGCTTCGAAAGCTTTGGCAAGAGAACTACTCAGTGTGGCTGACAGGCCCTCCAGTGTCCTGTTCTGGCGTTCCCTAAGACTGTCTCTAGAGCAACTGTTAATAAACCAGGAGATCTCCCTTCTACCCTCGAATATCCATCGGAAACTGGAAAGAAGGTTCTAGAAGATTCCCAGTCACCAGCCCTGACTCCCATGAATTTACCTAACCCATTCACCTAACCCCTCTGGCAGTGTGAGGCTTACAGAAGGGTGGAGGGGAAGCCTATTCTCCTGGTACCACAGTAAACACTAAAAACTATTTGAAACACCAGAACCTTGCACAAAATTCTGACCTACTTCCAATAACACCAAGTTCCACATTTCCACTTTGAGAGTTTTCAGAGGAAGAATGGCACAACCAGGCATAACAACCTATCAAACAAATCACCAGCCAAAAACAACCCAAGACAAAAAACAGGCCAAACTAAAGCTTTATGCTATAAAAACAAGAAATAAAATAAGGAGATTTATAGGCCGGCTGATTGTCAGCAAACACAATATATTTACTGTATTAGCATTTGCTCACAGTGCAAATGGTACAACATTACACCATTTCAATATTTCGGTTTTTAAAAATGCTGTTTTCATTAACTATATTATATTGGCATTACAATATGACAAAGGAGCAAATGAAATGTTGGTGAAGAATTTCACCTTTTCACAATATCAAGCATATTTTTTTTAACCTTAGTATAAGGTACTATAAATCCAAGAAATAAAAACATCCACAAAATATATTACATCTGGTTTGTCTTTTTTCTAAGTACTCAACTTTATACAAAAGTCTTTCAAAAAATATCATTCCCCATAGGTTTTCCTGTTTAAAACCTGATTTTTTTCTCTCAGTTCACATAAGTTAGAGTGCATTTTCTTTTGTTGCTTTTTTTTTTTTTAAAACATGCAGACATATAAAAAATCTGGATAGCACAACCTTTTGGCAACAAAGTTATTTTTCTCTTAGTTTAGCTTAATGTCTGAGAACAGTTTTATTAAAACAAAGGAAAACTCAATTATCATGCAGTGACATGCATATACCAGAAGGAGCGAGGAAAAAATATTAAAGCGTATCTGATTCCTCCTTCTAGCTTGGAAGTGACCAAAATTTTTGCTTTTTTAATAATCATCACATTATAAAAAGTATTCAGCAAAATACTGTCTCTGCAAAGAAAGATTTTACCCTTCAGCTGAAAAAATATGGGCCCTCCTGGCAAACTTCATCATCTTCTCTCTCCTTCTACAAAAAGTCCAAGTACCTGGATATTCACAACCCCCTGCTCTTTGATTTACCCCCTTTTCACTAGAGTCCTTTTAGTATTATTTATCCACCACCAAAAATCAAAACAAAACAAAACAAAACAAAAATGGTACTTCTTTTCCTTAAAAAAAAAAAAAAAGTGGAAAACGCATAAAGTGACTTTAAAAACAGACATTCTGTAAACTCCAGACCTTTGTTCCTTCTCTCTGGGCAGCTTACTGACCACAGGAGAAATAACGCTAACAGGAACAGTACATTCAGTCAAGACCGCGCTGGAAGCTGTGGCAGAGAGCAACCTTCCCTACTACTCCACTTCTAAGGAGCCACCCTGTGCGAGAAGGGTTGGCAGGACAGCTGGGAAAGAGGGGTGCCTGAGAAGAGGTGAGGTAGGGTGGGGAGAAGGTGAGACTGGGTATGGAAAGGAGACACCTAATTCATCAACATGGATTCATGAAAAAAATCCTCATATCTTTGAGGAAATTTTGGACAGAGATGCGTATATGTGTATACACACATATCCGTACATATATGTGTGTACGTGTACACATGTACACTCATGTATATGTACAGATATGTGTGTATCTATATCCACACACATAACACACGTATGTAGATATAATCTCATCAGTTAACATTTTCATAAAAAATAAATCATTTAAAGCTGTATACGCCTACAAATTCTCTTTATTCCGGTGCACTGCACTGGATAACCAAGTACCTTAGAGATTTTATTTTGCTAGGAATACATATTGTGTGTATGTTATGTATATATATGCATGTGCATTTTTATACACATGCATGCATATACATACACATACATACACACACACCATATACATATATTTAAATTCTATCTGTTGTGTTGGTGATGACAAAGGGCAAAAGCAGAGCCAGCTTCCCCATGATGGTGGGAAGGAGAAATTGCTATGTAATTGAGAGAAGACACAAAGCTGGAGTGGCTGGTTGAAGCCTGCCTTTCTGGGAAAAGATTTTGGAAGAGATGGGAGAAGGTTTAGAGGGGAGAAGGGGAAGAAGCGGGAGGGCAGAGGGCAAACTCAGGAACGTAGATTTCTTAGAGTGGGGCTAGGGAAATACACATATATTTTAAAAGGCAGGCTCAGCGATGGCTGCTCTTTCTCCCCACAGATCAAACTGCCCTGAGGCCTAAGAGGGAAGCGCTCAGAAAAGGAGGGGTTCTGAGGGGCCAAACCCGAAGCGGCAGCAGCAGCACCGCGTCGGCGGCATCCGAGGCATTTCTCTAAGAAACATGATTTCAGAGCGGATGGAAGACCACCTCTTCCCGCCACGTGCGGACCCCCAGCCTGGGACATCTCCCAGCGGCTTGGGGACCCGAGGTGGGGAAGAGTTTGGGGTAAACACAGCCCAGTTCAGCTCAAGAGTCTTACACACACACGCTTGCGCGCGCGCACACACACTCACACACACATACACACACACGCGAGCACGCACACACTCGCGCGCATCCCCGCACGCAGGCGCGCGTGCGTGCGGCGGGCAGCAAGCTCTGCGCTTTGGTGCGCTCCTTACCCCCTCCCCCTCTCGAGTCTTCGAGGGGGTACAGAGGGAGACGTGGGGGAAACAATGAGGTGTTTGGGTCGGGCGAGGGTTGGATGGGCTCCGCCTTCAGTCCCTTGCAGGTCCTTGGCGCGGCCCGGCGGCCCCTGGATCAAGGCGATCCGAACTGAACAAAGCGGGCTAGACGCCACCTTTCCGCCCCCACGCCTTGGCTCAGTGGGGGACCGCGAGGGGAAGGCGCGTCCAGCCCTGGCCCCTGACCGCTGGCCGGCGTGAAAGGTTGGGAACCGGGGGCATCGAAGGGGAGCAAGGGGCCGCACGTCCATGGAGAGGCCAGGGCGCGGCCCCTGCGCCTCCGTGGCTGGCTTTCCCGCTGCTTTCAGGCTAGCAGCCGGGAGGCACTGGAGGGGAAAAGTGGAGATCTGGGGGCCCGATCCTCAGGCGCAGGTGGTGACCACTGGGGCCAGCGACACAGGGGGCGCCGAGGATGCAGAGGGTGCACCGCCCTTCTCCGCCTTCTTCTCCTTTTGCTTGAGGTGGATCTTGGCGTGGCGCTTGCGCTCGTCGCTGCGCGCAAACTTGCGACCGCAGAACTCGCAGGCAAAGGGCTTCTCGCCCGTATGAGTGCGGATGTGAGTGGTGAGGTGGTCGCTGCGGCTGAAGCTCCGCATGCAGATCCGGCACTGGAAAGGCTTGTGGCCCGTGTGGATGCGCAGGTGCCGGGTCAGCTCGTCCGAACGGCTGAAACGGCGGTCGCAGCCCTCGGCCGGGCACGCGTGGGGCCGTTCGTGGAGCGGGGTCTTGCTAGGCCGGTTGGGGTACTTGCGGGGCCGGATGGGCTTGAGGGTGAGCGGCGGCTGGGGCAGGCTGCCAAAGCCCGGGTGGATCTGCTTGTCTTTGAATGCCTTGATGGTCTCCAGAGGGGTAATAGGGGGCGGGTTGACCCGGATGGGGTCCATGCCCTGGAAGGGCTTGTGCTCCGGAATAGAGCCCATGTCGTTGGGGTGGTGGTACAGGTTGTAGTCAGGAATCATGGGGAAGAGATTGCTGTCCAACGCCGGCTTGGCCGATTGGTAATCCTGGGGGGAATAGGCGAGCCCGGGGTTGCCCTGCGGATCGTGGAAAGACACGGGCTCTGAGTAGAGGTCGCCGCAGTTGGAGTAGGGGGGTAGCGCCGGATACATGGCCTCCACGTCACCCTGCGGTGGCTGCACCATGCTGGCAGTGGACGTCTGCGTGCTGAGCGCCCCTGAAGCCGGGGGCACCCCCAAGATGCCGGCGCTCATGAGGCTAATGATGTTGTCCTGGCACCAGTTGGAAGGGGAGTCGAAGGCGAACTTTCCCAAGTAGGTCACGGTCTTGTTGCCGGGGGCTGGCTGGAAGGAGCCGGAGTAAGAGAGTTCCGGGTTGGGCTTCTCGTTGGTCAGACCGATGTCCATTACATTCTCTGCGGAGAGCGGGGGAGAGAGGGGAGGGGTGAGTGAAGCCGAGCCGGCTCCGGGCCACGGGGCCCAGGTCCTTGCCCAGGTGCGGAGGGTGCGGCCGGGTGGAGTGCGTAGCGCAAGGGGTAAGAGGAACGCTGAGCCCGGCGCAAAGCGGGCGGTGCCGCGCTCCCGGGCGCAACCTGGATATAGCAAAATACTACGGATCGGGGTGTGGAGTGGCTGCTGCACACACACCGCACAAGCCGCGCACACACTCACGTACCACACACACACGCGCGCGCGCGCGAGAAGCATTGTTGTTCTTCCCGAGGTGGGGCGGGCAGGTAGCTGCAGCTACAGGTAGTTTCAGACCCGGAGCGCGCTGGGCTCTCGCTCTCCACCGCACACAACTCGGCCTCTTCCCTTGGCCCTGTCCGCTCCAGGACGCGGCGCCTTTCCCTCCCCGGCGATGCCCCCCACGCGCGCTGCTCCCGGGTTGCCGACCCAGAGCGCTCCGACGCTTTGTCCCCGGAGCGTAGAAGGGTGCCGCCCTCAAAGGGAGCTCTCCCTTCACCTACCCCAGCCCCAGCCTCCTCGGGCATGAAGGAGCTTTAGGCTCTTGCTGAAGGGGAAAAGCCTAGCCCCAGCTAGGGAGGGTGGAGAGCGGCGGAAAACCGGCCGGTGTCTCCATGGCGGGAGCGGCCGCCCTTCCCCAGCTCCCCGGCCCGGAGATCGTTCCCCGTGGCAGGCCCTCGCCCCGCGGGTGAGCCCCCTCCTTCTCCCCGCCGTCCCCACACCCCCACGGCTTTGCTGAACGCCCCGGAAAGGCAGCGTCGCAGTACCTCTCCCACCGCGGGGACTCCACGCCGCACATGGCTCCATCCCGGGTGGGAGGCTGAGGGAGTAAGGGGGGAGAGCGCGGGTGAAAAAGACGCCGAGCTCCTCCCGGGAAGGGGGCGACAGCACCACGCCTTGCGCGTAGCCCGGCGATCGGGCCCCCTGCGTGGTGAGGGAGAACCCCAGAGCCGCTCGCACCTACCTCCCTCCGGTCGGCGGCTGCCCCCACCCGGGAGAACCGAAGCCTCTACCGTGGCGTCGCCAACCTAGCCTTCTCGATCGAGGAGGGCGGGAGGAGTGGGTGGGAAAAGCAACTCGCCCCCCGCAAAATTCCCAGCGCGCCCCCATCTCTCCATCCATTTATCTATATATCCATCCATCCATCCATCCATCCATCCATCCATCCATCCATCCATCCAACCATCCATCCATCACCAGGTCGTCCCCTCCTCCTCTTCCTCTCCCCTTCCTTCCTCGCTGCCTCGCCGCCTCCCCGCCGCCCTTACCTGTAGCCATCTGATTGTAATGGACTACCGAGTCGCTGCTGCCGGAGAAGAGGTTGAGCGCGCTGGGGATCTCCTCGGGGTACAGATTGTCAGGCAGTTGGTTTAGCAAACTGCTCATGGTCACCGGCAGCTTCTCGGCGAGTTTGCCGGTCATAGCACTCCCGAGCTGCCGCCGCCGCCGCCACCGCCGCCACCGCCGCCGCTCGCTCCTAACGCAGCTTCCAGGCAAGCGGCATCCGAGAGGCGATCCGTGGTGCAGGGGAAAAGCATGCGAGAGGGAAAGTTCGGGGGGAGGGGGGAGGGAAGAAGGGAAGGGATGGGCCAGGAGAGGGGATCTTCTCTTTTTTGGGGGGCGGGAGGGGGCCCCAGGGGGTAATCCTCTTGGGTGCCTCAGCTGGTGCGGTAAGAGGCTGGGTCGTGGGGGGGGGTGGGGCGTGTGCGAGGGGTGGGGTGGGGGCTGGGCTGAGGGGATCTCGGCTCAAGGGGGTCGGACGCGGCCTCAGTATTGATCTCGCAAACAGACACGCGCCCGCCGCCCCCCCGCCCCCCGATCTGCCACCGCCACCGCCACCGCCACCGCCGCCGCCGCCGCCGCCGCCTCTGCCGCCGCTGCCGCCGCCGCTACCACCACCACCAGCCCCGCCGCTTCCTAGCAAGCTCACTGCTGCCCAAAAGCTCCCAGCCAGGGAACTCCACCAGCCTATTTATCTGAGCCCCGGGAAAGCTCCGTGACGTAGCTGCCCATATATGGACAGACAAAGCCCAGCCGAAGGGGCGCGACGTCACAATGGAAGCTCCTCACAATGGAACATTAGAAAGCAGGAAGCGGGCCGCAGCCAACGTGCGGCGCCCGCACCGCTCGCGGCTCTTGAAAAAAAGAGAGAGAAGGGGAGAAGAAAGAAGAAGAATGCGAGAGAGAGGAAAGAAGGTTATAGCTGCATGCAAAGCGCAAAGCGCGTAGCGTGGAGTCGAAACGCCAGTAACTCATTGTGTGTGTTATATTTGAGGTTTGCATTAGGAGAGCGCACTGGGGGGTGGTGGGCGATGGGGTGGGGTTGTTTGCAAGTGGTCTCCAACACCCTAGCAGTTAGAAAGAGAGTTAAAAACACCTGGCAAAGTCCCTTTGCAGCCCGGGAACAGCTAGGGAACCCGCAAGGCGTGCGTTGCGCCCCAGCTACCGCAGCGGCTCCAGCGTTCGGGATCCTATCCGAGATTAAGAGAAAGGGAGTGCTTCCCTTTGTGGGGGGAAGGAGAGCTGCGCGCAGGGTTGGGGGGGGTGGTGTTCCAACGTGTCAGAATTCCTTGGTCCAATATCCCAAGAACTTTTGTGCCAACTTCACTCTGATTCGCCGCCCCTGCCCCTCCCTGGGCCCCTGACCCGGCGCTGACTCCTGGCTGAGCGCAGTGGCGAGGAGATTCGGAGCACCCCAGCAGTTGCGCCAAAGACAAGAGCCCCATCCATCTGGGGTCGAGGATGTGCGGTTTTGGTGGTGAAGAGGAAATAATGAAGTTGGAGGGATAAACACGTGCACTGAATCCCCAGTAAATTCCCTAACAGTTCCAAGCAGCTTCTGTGGCCACAGGATGGCAGGAGGGCCCAGCAGGCCCGGGCGCAGTCGCTGTCTACTGCTGCCTGCGAAGGGCCCGCCACTGAGTTCCAGCGGGAGGACGCCGAACCCACAGTCTCCGAGCCACTGGCGGTCTCCCCTAGTCTCTGCCC
Organism: Macaca nemestrina; assembly: GCF_043159975.1. Lineage (NCBI taxonomy): Eukaryota > Metazoa > Chordata > Mammalia > Primates > Cercopithecidae > Macaca > Macaca nemestrina. Next base: position 131,853,297 of record NC_092132.1, on the reverse strand, counting down.
TCCTCCTCGCCTTCCACAGGGCTGTCCCCATTGCTGCCTGCCGGCGCTCCGCAGTCAGGGGCGGCCTGTGTGCCGACCCGGAGCGCTGTCACCTCCCGGAGCGGCAGCAGATCCCGGGGGCGGCTGCTGTGCTCCCTGGGGCCTGCTCCCAAGGCGCGCGCAGCCGGCCCGCGGGCGAGGGGGAGGAGAGGGCGGGAGCATGGGGGTGCGACCCCAAATCACTTCGGCTTGGCGGGGGAGGATTCCCTCCTCGGTGGCCGCGTGGGCGCGGTGAATCCCTCGTCCCCTGCTGGGGAGTCGGGGTTGGGGGAACGTGCATTTCTCGGGGGGAGTGGGAGTGTTGACAAGGAGGAAGAGAGGATCCCCGGGCCGCACGCCGTGGGAGGGCCACGCGGGCCGGGGACGTGTAGGAGGAACTCCCGAGCTGCACGTTGTGGTGGAGGTGGATGACAACCTCACTCCCCTCCTCTCCCCTCCCCTCCCTTCCCCTCCCCTCTCCTCCCCTCTACTCGGTGTAGGGCTGGGGACAGGAGGGCCCGGCCTCCCCCTATCTTCTCTAGTTCTTAGGAAAGGAGGGATTCCCGCCTCCCGCGAGCCCCCTCTCTCCACCCCCGCCGCCTCTCCCGCCAGGCTCCCCACTCCTATACTAGGGAGCCACAGCGCCCCCGGGCTCTCCTCCGCCCGCGCGGCTCGGGGAGGGAGCGCGCTGCAGCGGTCCCGCGCTCCGGTCAGAATCAGGGCAGGCTGCGCCTCCCGCCCCCGGTTCCCTCCCTGTGGGGGGCGGGGGGGACGCGAGGCCGGTCGGGGGCCGTGGGCGGCGGTGTGAGCCTGGCTAGGTGCGGGAGGGGCCCAGGCGGCTGCAGGGAGGGTCGCAGGGCGGCGGGCCAAGCCGGGAAGAGCCATACAAGGAGCGGATCCGGTGACGCGCCGGCCGCGCCCCTTCTCCTTCTCGATTTGGCTGCAGATTCCGGTCCCAAGATTTGCATATTTTGGCATCCAGTGGAAAAGGAAAGAAGAACGGAACCCGCAGCCTTTAAAGGAACCGCACAGGCTGTAGCGTCACCCAGCGAGGCGGTGGGGGGGGGGGGGGGCGTGAAAAATTAGCCAGCGGCTCTGGCCTCTGGCCGTAGAGCCAGGCAGTAGGAGAGGGCCGGGGAGGGGCGGCGACCAGCGAGCTTCGGGCGCGCCAGTCCCAGACTTGGCCCCTCTAGGGTGCTTCCTGCTGCGCGTGCACCCGGAGGTTGCGGAGGGTCTCCACGGGTTCCTGCCTGGGGCCGGGAGACGGTGTGGGGTCCGCGGTCCTGGGCGAGCTGCAGGCCCGAAGGCTGCAGTGCCCATGTCTCCCCGCGCGAGGCAGAGCTCAGCCTGCGGGGGTGGTGGGAAGGAAGTGAGAGGCCTCCGGGCCGCCCAGCTCAACTCCGGAGGACCCCACCGTGATGCACCCACTTTCCACCTGTCAGGATCTCTCCCCAGGAGGGGCTGTAGAGTGAGGAGCTAGAAGCCCTCATGCTGTTCGATTGGGGCCTGCGTTGGGAAAGGCAGAGGCAGTGGAAGCATTTGGGATCCTAAGCTTCCAGGGCCCCAGAGGCCGTGGAGTGCAGCCACTCCCAACTGGAGGAGACGGGTGCTCTCCCCACACTTTTCGGCTCGCTGGACTTGTTGCTCCCAAGTAGAAGAACATGGGGCAAGGTTTGCCGACCTGCACCAGGACCTGCTTACCCGTCAGCAAGATTGGATAGGAGTCTGGGGACACGATTCCTTCCTTCTCCTTTCTACTAGTTTTTTGCATAAAACGGGAGCCTTCAATTAAAGTCTTCATTAAAGCTTCACTGTGACCTTGGGCAAATGTCTGTATTTTTTTTTCTTAGCCTCAGTTTCCTTGTCTGTAAATTGGGTTAATACCAGTATCTACCCCTTAGGAAGAATTAAATTAGATAATCCTCATAGAGTACTTGCCAATCCCTTAAGCAAGCACCCAATCAACTGCAATTGCTGTTAAACTGCCGTGTGACAGATATGCCCTTCCCTCTCGGGTGTGGCAGGAGTAAATTTAGATGATATAGGTGGTAAAAAAGGCCGGGTATGGAACTCCATCACAGACCAGCATGATCATATGCAAGGAGTATTAATAATGTTGATTATTTAGGGGGAAAAGGAAATTCCTATCTGGGTGCCTAGTATCTCCTGGGTACTGCCCCAGTCTAGGGATGGTTAAGGAATGGCCCCCGGTCTGAAGGAGCCCAGACACCAACTGAGCTGAGCCCTCAACATCTGGTGGTGACACAAGGCAGGGTTCAAAGAAGTCACTCAGTTGCTCTCTAACACTCTGGAGCAGCCTTTGAGACATTTTTCGGGGGTGGTGTGGCTGCTGGAGTGGGAGAGAGCCTTCTCTCCTCTGCTGGAAGGAACCACGCTGGTGAAGGCCTGCCCTACAAGGTTCGGCCCTCAGTGCCCAGTGCCTGCTCAGGTTGCAGCCTGCACAGATGTCCCCTGTCATCCTCGATGATGGTGGCAGATGGAGTCCAGGGTTCTGTGGCAGGAGGGGACAACCCTGGGTGTGGAGCAGGAGTGGGGTGTTGGAGTGGCTGCTTTGTAAATGAATTCTCCCTTCTGGTTGCCAAGTCTTAGAATAGAAAAAAGTTTTCCTCCTTCCCTTCCACCCTGTTGGTCTCCTCTCTCCCTCCTGAACAGGAGCTGAAGGTGTTTGTCTGTTTTATTGGCGGGCTCAGGTGAGACTGCCAAGGGCCTAATTACCTGAACTCTAAGCCCTGAACTTGCTGGGGAGCGAGTAGGCACTGGTTCAGGGCGTCCTCATCCTGCAGATGGTGAAAGCAGGCCGGCTCCTCTGCGGCATAGCCAGGGCCGCCTGCCCCTGGCCGCTCTCTCCTACGGAGTCCAACTCATCAGCTGCACTTACGAGGACTGCTGCTACTTGTTGTGGGCATGGGCGTGTTTGTCTCGATTAAGGACAAAGCAGGGAGATGTGGTTCCTGAAATCCACTGAAGAAAAATGCAAAGTTACAGCTGTCTTGGTCCTTTTTCTCTAGTCACCTCTGCCCTCTGAACTTTAGCTGCCCTGTTTGCTAAAGATACCTAGTCCTTCTCTGCTATCTTACAATAAAGAACTCCCCATACCCTGAATTAATTCAATCTGCGGTGTGAGCAATCTAATTACTGCATTGCCCTTCTCAGAGGGTGTTTGCATTTTAAAAGAAAACACTTAGGGGTGGTAATATATAATCCAGAGGAATCAAGCCCAGTACTCAGCATGGTGCCTGGAAAGTGGTAGGTGCTCATGAATCCTGGTGAAATGGCATCTGGTTGTGGCATATCAGAGTCAAGGAGTGGGAGACTTGGGGTGCAGAGAGCATCTGGGTTCCTCCAGTCACACCAAGCACCTGTGTATGGAACCCACCCTGGTAGGACTGCTCCCAAATGGCAGTTATCTTGAGGGTCCTCAGTTGTTTTCCATTTTGGGGAGTGCCACAGGGCTTCATAGGTGACAGACAAGTCACAGTGGAATCCTCCTGGCCAGTCCTGCCTGGCATTCTAGAGTTCGTTGTCATTTCTTGGATAATGACAGCCAGCTCAGAGGCTAGGCTGGTTTTGCCTACAAATTTTAGGAAGGGAATGTTATTGGCAGCCCTACAGATTCCCACAGGCTTCATGAAGACCTTGAAGCTGCTGCTTCTGGTGGAGTCGGAGCTGAGCCCAGTCCCGGGAGCTGTAGGAGCTTCCGGGCTGTAGCCATGGAAGATGGGGCGACTGATATCTGATGCCTGCCTTGGCCAGGCCTTGTGGACACATTTAATTTTCTTCAGTTTTCTTTCTTTCTTTTTTAAAATAGGGTCTTGTTCTGTTGTCCAGGCTGGAGCACAATGGCATGATCATGGTTCACTGCAGCCTTAATCTCCTTGACTTAAGCAATCCTCCTGCCTTAGCCTCCTGAGTAGCTGGGACTACAGCTGGGTATCACTATGCCCAGCTAGTTAAAAACACTTTTTTTTTTTTTTTTAAGTAGAGATGGGGGTCTTGATATGTTGCCCAGGCTGGTCTCCAACTCCTGGCCTCAAGTGATACTCCTGCTTCAGCCTCCCAAAGTGCTGGGATTATAGGCATGAGCCACCATTCCAGGCCATAATTTTCTTCATTCTTTACAACAATCCTGTGAGAGGAAGCCTTTAGGGCTGTCCTTTCAAGTCTTAAGAGTTCAAGTAGCTTACCGGAGGCTACCTGGCTGGTCTGACATTTGAATTCATCTGTGTGACTTTAAAATGAATGCTCTTAACTCCGTCCTTTGTCCCCATTGTGGCTGTTAAGGGAAAGAAACAGGGTAGTAGACGTGGGTAAGAGGAGGAATCAGGATGAAGCCTGTAGAGAAATCAATGTGTGGGAGAAAGGCAAGCTTGAATGGTGTACCCCAGCACCCCCTTGGACCCAGCATGGAGGCAGGGGAGGAGCCATAGCCCAGGGGAGAGTAAGGGTACTCACTATTCCCATGGGAATCAGGGAGGAACTGTTTCCGCCAGGGCCTCTCAGTAGGTGCAATGGCCACTGTGCCACTCTACACCTGGCTACCCCTTTCCTAGGCTCTCTCAGAGGCCACGGGATCCTCTCCAAGCCAATTACATACTTCTCTTCTAAACAACTGTTTGTGCCTAAATTCAAACTAACGCATTATAATGATGTTGAAACAAGAGTGTTTTTGATTACACTTTAAGCAATTTCAGGTAGAGTCCAGTGACCAAAGAGAAAATGTCTTGTTACACAGTAACATTTACCGGAGGGATGAGGTGGCTCATGCCTGTAATCCCAGCACCTTGGGAGGCCAAGGTGGGAGGATCACTTGAGGTCAGGAGTTTGAGACCAGCGTGGCCAACATGGTGAAACCCCATCTCTACTAAAAATACAAAAATTAGCTGGGCATGGTGGCTCACTACTGTAGTCGCAGCTACTTGGGAGGCTGAGGCAGGAGAATCACTTAAATCTGGGAGGCAGAGGCTGCAGTGAGTCGAAATTGTGCCATTGTTCTACAGCCTCGGCAACAGAGCAAGACCTTGTCTTTAAAAAAAAAAAAAAAAAAAGAAAAAAAAAGGAAAAGTAACTTTTTTTTTAGATGACGTCTCACTCTTGTCCCCCAGACTGTAGTGTAGTGGCGCGATCTCAGCTCACTGCAACATTTTGCCTTCTAGGTTCAAGTGGTTCTCCTGCCTCAGCCTCCCAAGTAGCTGGGATTACAGGTGCCCGCCACCATGCCCAGCTATTTTTTTTTTTTCCTGAAACAGTCTCATTCTGTCACCCAGGCTGGAGTGCAGTGGCATGATCTTGACTCACTGCAACCTCCACCTCCCAGGTTCAAGCAATTCTCCTGCCTCAGCATCCTGAGTAGCTGGGACTACAGGTGCATGCCACCACGCCTGGCTAATTTTTGTATTTTTAGTAGAGACAGGTGTCCACCATATTGGCCAGGCTGATCTCGAACTCCTGATCTCGTGATCTGCCCACCTTGGCCTCCCAAAGTGCTGGGATTACAGGTGTGAGCCACCGCGCCTCACCAATTTTTTTGTATTTTTAGTAGAGATAGTGTTTCACCATGTTGGCCAGGCTGGTCTTGAACTCGTGACCTCAGGTGATCTGCCTCCCTTGGCCTCCCAAAGTGCTGGTATTACAGGCATGAGCCAGAAAAAGTACCATTTACTGAGAGGGACAGGTGCCCAAAGTGGGTTGTCCTGGAGACCTCTTCCAAGATACAAGTCAGTCACTGCCTTGGGTAGTCCAGAGGTCCAGAGATGAGAGTTTGGGGCTGGCTGGGCTAGGGTGGGGAGGGAAGGAAGATCTTAGAAGGTGAGACTTGTGCAAAGTGTGGTGTGTGGGTAAATGTCAGGTGTTAGCCCTGGCCTGCAAATCAGGAGTTCTGGGTTCTGCTATGAATTAGCTACGATTTTAGGCCAAGGCCTTCTTATTCCTGGTCTTTAGTTAGGGGTTGGACTGGGATAAACTTCCTCTAAGTTCCTTCCAGCTTTGTTAATCCACGAGTTTCTGGTTCTATTGCAGAAGGGTTCAGAGGAGATGTCTGTTAGAGTTCCTAATCAAATGTAGGGGCTCTGTAGGGCTTGGGCTGGGGTCTTCAGGGAGAAGGAGGAGGGATGAGTGCTTGTGGTGGGAACTTCACTGTCTTAGCTCAGGGGTTCAGGGAGGGTAAGTGGGGTCATGTGCTCCGAAGGGCCTGATCATTCCCCCTGGGGGCCACTGGGACAGCCCCTTCTCAGCCAGCAGGGACGGGTGTCTTTGCAGAAAGGACTCTCTGGGGATGGGGCTTTTTGGAAAGAGGAACTTTGTGATTTGAAATGAACCAGAAAAGGCGTGAGTGTAGGGGGACGGTGCGGGAGGCAGTCAGGGGAAGCAAAGAGGGAGTGAGAGAGAAGAGGGAGGGTTAGAGAGGAAAGAGATGAGAGCATGTTGTCACCTCCATTGTTTACCACATAGCTGGCTTCTTGCTGGATGAAGGCTTTGCCTATGGGACAGGTGCTGAGTCCAAAAGCTGGCAGATTCCTCTTCTCCCTGCCCTGTGAGAAAAAGCTTCAGGAAATCAGAGACAGCTGCAAACCCTAGATCATTGTCTCTTATCAGCTCTCAGCCTTAGGAGCCTCCTCAGACTAAAACAATCAGGTGCTGGCCTCATCCACCCAGGTGAGGAATTGGATGGAGGCTGACTTTTGGTTTCTTCTTTGCTGTTCTGTGCAGTCAAAACTCTGGGATCCAGGGAACAGCAGTTAATGACTCTTTGGGACCCAGAATTGGAGCTCCTTTGTGGCATTTGCAACCTCTTTCACCAGGTGGCTCAGGCAGGGCTTCCCGACCTTTGTCATGCTGCAGTTCTCATAGAAAATGAAACTCTTTTTACAGCCATTGCAGTAAAGAACCATGGCTGCCTCTGGCCCCTGAGGCCAATATTGGCCCAACTAGAACCCACTGGAGGGCTGCACGTTGGCTAGGAAGCTCTGACTGATGGCGTGGGCTTCCCTGCCAGGGCTCATGGTGCATAGGCGAAGGAAGAGGGGTGTGATCTCTCTCAGACACTGATAATTATTTGGGTTGCTCAGAATTACTTGGCCTAGGGTCACCCAGAAAGTTACTGAAGACAAGAGACGGTATCCAAGCTCCCCGATGGCAGGGACTGAATCTCACTCATCTTTGTCTCCCCAGTGCCTGGCACCGTGCCCGGCCCCAATCAGTACTCAGTAAGAACTTGTGGACCCAATTCAAGTGTCCTAGTTGGTGATTCTGAAGGATGGTTGAACCTGGTCCTTTTACTTCTATCCCCACATCCCCTGACTCTCCTAACCCTCACAGCACAGGATGGGGGGCCTTTTGACCACCAGAATTCCATTTTGGGGTGGGTACGGGCTTCCCGGGTCTGGGCCTTAGCGCTCTCATTTCAATGAGGGCAACATCTACAGAGAACTCCTGTGCATTCTTGGTGGAAGGAAGCAAACTTAAGACTTGGAATCTGCTGCCAGGGAGCAGACAGTTTAATGAGAAGTGTGGAATGAGGCTCAGTGGAAATATCACATATGAGACATGATATGTGTCCAGAGGAGGTACAAGCAGGAAATTCCAGTTGGTAAGGGCCACTGCAGGCTTGGAGGAGAGAGATGTTCAGGGCAAGGGGAAGGCCCTATAGAAGAAGGGCACGTGACCAAGACCTTGAGGAGGGGCTGAGGCCATTAGAAGGGGAGAGGAGAAGAAGGGTGGGGGTTGTTCATGTAAGGCACTGTGATAATTTCCCCTCCTCTTTATGTTAACTTTGTTGTTTTCATCTCTGAAACTAGAACCCATTAGCATTGTCCACCCAGGACTGTGGTGCTTGGCCTAGGCCTGCCCATCGTTTGTTGTCTGAATGAGGAACCCTGGGGGGAGAGGTGGAAGGCAGAAGGAAGCCCTTGACATACACCAGATCCCACTTAGACATTTGGGCACCTACCAGAAGATGAGCTCCAGGAAGGCAAGGGCTTGGGTCTGTGACTTTCACTGCTCTGCCCCAGCATCTAGCCCCTGGCTTTGCTGGGAGCTCAACAATACATGTTGAAGACTGAATGTGGCAGACACTCTTCCAGCACCGGAGAGTACTGGCAGGAACAGGAAAGGGGCTAACTCTATGTATGAAATCCAGGAGAAAGAAGGAGCCTGCAGGAGTCCAAGGAAGGGGCATCAGGGGGCAACACAGATCTGAGGCAGGGGGCAGGGGGCAGATTAATCAGACCTAAACTCCAGTGGTAACAGCTCCATTAATTGAGCGGTAATGATCCTTGGTATTTTTCATCTTCAAAGTCAGGAACAAACTGTAATGAATACTCTTGCCACCCGGGGGCAGGGTGCGGAGGGTGGTGTGGAGAATCTTATGCTACTGGTACTCAGTTGGGGAAACTGAGGCACTGGCAGAAAGATGGTCCTTAGGAGAGCGGATGTGAAGCCCAGCAGAGCTTGGAATCTTCAGGGGTGTCTTGAACACACCAGAGAGAGGCCCCTCCCAAATCCAGGCGCCTGGGGAGCCCAGGCCACGAGTAGGGAGGAAGGTAGTGCTGGAGCCCCTTGCAGGCCTGGTTAAAAGTTGCAGCGGAGAACTCTGGTCTGCAGGAGGCTTGGCTGGTGTGCGCCGGGTTTCCCAGGGTGGGTCGGGGTGCTCGGGGCATAGACCCCGCGGGCCTGCAGCACGCAGCCGCGCTCTCCGCGTTCCAGGGGCGGCGCGGGAGTGCCGCGCAGTTGGGAGGGCACCCGGGCGTCCTTCGCGCCCTGCGCAGGCCGGCGCGCTGCACACTCACTGTGACTCACCGGCGGCTCCGAGATGCCTCCCGGTTTCCTCATCACAGTCTGGCTGCCCTGAGCCCCGAGGGCGTTTTTCATTAGGGTGATTACCCTGCCGTCATTAAAAGCCGGTAAATAGCACCCAGGGACGAGGCCGCGCGGCCGCGTCTGAACTGCAGCCCGGGTTCACAGGCCCCCGGCCGCAGGCGGCGGCGCCGCTCGGCCTCCCCGGCGACTAGTTCGAATCCCCTGTGTCCGGGTGCCAGGGGGAGGCACTCCCCGCCGCACCCGGCACCACGCAGTGCCAGGTAGGGGCTGGGGCCTTCACAGAGTCAAACCCCAAGCATCCGTCAATCTCCGCACACGGAAAAGCCTTCCCGGTGTACCCTCTTCCAGGTGTTACCCCAAATATCTCTCCTAGGTTGCCCAAAATCCTCCCTAGTTACCTTTCGATATTTATTTGTGTATCCTTTGATAAATGTCTGTCTCACCCTCCTCCCCCAAAAGTTTGTTCCACAAGGGCCAGAGCGCCTGATTTTGTATTGAGTTACCCATCATACCCCCCAACTCTCCCCTCTGGAGCCCCATTGCACCCTGATAATGGCACCAGAGGCTAGGGTAGAGCCGCCGAAGCAGTTTTGAATTTACAAGTCACATGAGGCAAGAGAACTGTCTGATGACCTCTCTTTCTCCCATTTTTTCCTAACATTTGAGAATTGTTTATTGTGCACCTACAGTGTGGTCAGCCACTGGGGATATGGCACTGATGAAAGCCAAGTCCAAGTCCTTCCGGTGGGATGGTCTAATGAGTCCAGGTCTAATGAGTGTTCAGGGTGGACACAGACAAACATACATATGTGAGGGCTGATAAGTGGTGTGAAGATAAATAAATCCGGATGAGGGCACAGAGGGTGATGGGGAGTACAAGTTGAGATCTTGTAATTCTTCTGCAATCCTTGCATTTTAGAGCTAGCATTGATAGTCATTAAATGACCGAGTCTGAATAGGTGGGTCTGTGTTTTGGTCCAGCTATGGCCTCATTTACTGGGTGCTCTTTGAAAAATTCTATGAAAAGATAATTTTTGTTAAAAAAAAAAGCATCAAAGTTCACAAGGGAAAGTCTGGTCTCTGAAGGCAAAGCCACCTGCGACATGTCCCTTTCCCCCTAGCATCAGCCCCTCTTCCCCTGGGTGGGCTTTACCACCCTGCCACCAGGTGGCCCGAGATGAAATTCTGACAGTGCGTGAGGACAGGGTTGTTTTCAGAGGCCACCTGTTGGGGAGAGACGGCAGCGGAAGAAGGGTGACTGCTGTCGCTGCGGGTTCCCCCAGCCCCAAATCTCAGAGCGGCACTCCCCTCTCACACAAACACTCTCTCCAAGCGGTAGGAAAGCTGCTTCTAGACCCCAAACGAAAGAAAAAGTACGCCGCAATGGAAACTCGAACTAATCTTCCCCTCTTGCCCCACTTCCCTCCCGCGGTCACACTTCCGGCGGCCACCACAGGGTATTTTGGGTTCGAAAACAAAGCGTCAGATCTATTTGAGCAACTTTTGTTCCATTGGAGTAGAAGCCCAGGGGCCTGTGGCCGCCTTGGGCTCGGCCACTTCCCCAGGGAACTGACGCGTTTCCCCTTCTCTGCCAAGGTCCAATTTAGCAACTCAGACTGGCCACTTTTAGCTTCTCCTTTCCCTGGCCTGGCAGCAGGCAAGGGGCCAGAGGTAGGGCTGCTGTGGGGAAGGGCATGTGTCTGGGTGCCTTCCTGGTGGACTTCAGGGAAGGCCTTGTTCCCTTCTTCTGCCAGAACCTCCCCTTTACCCCCACCAAACTCCTCCCAGTTGCCCCTCCTCCATGAAACCTCCACTGCCGCTGTCAAAAATCCACTCGCTGCATCAGAAGATGTAAAGTGAGGGTTGTGGTTAGGCCTTGCCTAGTCCTCAGTCTAATCCACACAGAGGTGTGTCTCTGTATCAGTGGTGGGCTGGGGTGTGTACAGGTTGTGAATGAAGTGGGTGTGCATATATGGAGATCCCATGTGCATGCAAATTCCATGCCCGCATTTGTGGATGCTGAGCAATGCATGTGTACACAGCCTGCATGGATGTCTAGAGAGAGCTTGGCAGGGTCGATATCCTGGAGTGTCTAGCGGGTGCATACACCATGTGATTTTGTGTGGGCTGTTGTATTTACAGTAAGCATGTGCAAGTTTCATAGAGTAGAGGTGTGTGTCAATGTGTGCACACACACTTGTCTATGTGTGGACAGGCAGGGCTTGCCTCTCAGGGGGTGACGAAGGAAGACAGGTGGGCTCTGGACAATGGTGACTGGGGCCCATGAGAGCAAATACTGGGCTGTAGGTGCCCTCAGCAGATCAGGGCTTGAGGGCAGGTTAGTGAACTGCAACTGTGAGCCTGGGGCCAGCAACTGTTTTGTCCTTTATTTTAGGCCTCTCTCTTCAAGCTCCCTTCCCCCTCAATAGGCCACTACATACCCTCCTGTCCCCTCCCATCTTGCAATGCTCCCTCCTCCCTTGTTAGCCAGCCTTCCTATCCCTCTCTTTTGGCATTTACCTCTTGCACAGGCGTCACCGTCAACACAACTCTTGGCCACCTCTGGGTCTGTCCATCTTCTCTCCTACCACACTGGAAGAGCAGAAAAGCTTCCAGAAGGCAGAGACCTAGTTTCTTTCTTTTCTTTTCTTTTCTTTTCTTTTTTTTTTTTTTTGAGACAGAGTCTCGCTGTATCACCCAGGCTAGAGTGCAGTGGTGTGATCTCTGCAAACTCCACCTCCCGGGTTCAAGAGATTCTCCTGCCTTAGCCTCTCAAGTAGCTGGGATTACAGGTGCCTGCCACCATGTCAGCTGATTTTTATGTTTTTAGTAGAGGCGGGGTTTCACTATGTTGGCCAGGCTGGTCTCGAACTCTGAATCTCAAGTGATCCACCCATCTTGGCCTCCCAAAGTGCTGGGATTGCAGGTGTGAGTCACTGCACTTGGCCAAGAAGGCAGAGACCTAAGTTTTTTTTTGTGGTGCATTCAATTCTTGGCTCATAGCTGAGCCTCCCTAAGTCCTGCAGAAGGGCTGACTGTGCACTGGCTTCACAGCCACAGCATGTGTGCGACGTATTGGTTTCTTTACAGTGATTTGAAGGTGCATGTCCAGCTGTTCTGGCATGCTGGTGGGTGTGGGGGGTCGTGGGGGTAGGGGAAGGGTGTTTGAACTTCCAGGGTGCTTCCCAGGCCCCTATGGCCAAGTCCCTAAGGGAAGCACACTTAGCTGCTCTCCTGCTTCCATCATGGGACTGGAAAGCCAGGTTAGGACTCAGTGGCCTTGCTGCTCCTCCTTCATGACACAGTCAGCCTCTTCCCTTTTACCCACCCCTCTCTGCCCAGCTGACTTACGCCAATGGTGTGGAGCCCAGCTCATGAGGAATACAGGGTGTGCTCCTGCATCCTGCTCTCCATCTCTGCGTGCAGACCCATGTCTATGCACTCCTCCATCCTCCCTCCAAGAGGTGCTGAGAGTCTCTGAACGGGTTTTCTCTGGCCTGGGTTTGGGGGAGACTGGTCCGTCTGCTGCTTCTGGGAACTCCCAGGGTCTTCAGCTCCCACATCTGTAAACTCCTTTTAACCTGGGCCTCCCACTAGGGAGGGCTTTCTGGCTCCTGCAGCCAAATGCACTTGGATCTCTTTCATTCTGGATTCTGGAAAAGGTCATTTTATCTGTTCTAGTGGCTTCCACTCACTCTCTGCCCCAGCGAGTGGTCATAGCTTTCTCCGCCACTTCCCATATAGAATCGCAGAACATTCAGCTAGAGGAGGTGTCAGAGAATACCTGTCCCAAATTATTTTATCAATGAGGAAACTGAGACCCAGAGAGGGTGGCTGACTAACCTGGGCTCACACAGCAGTGAATGGTGACGATGGTACTGGAATCAGGTCTTGACTCGTGGTCAGTGGTTCTTTTCAGGCTAGACAGCCATATTTTTCTTTTCTATTTCCTTCTGTTTCCCACTCTCGCTTGAACTTTCCTTTACTATTAAAACATTTCCTTTTTTTTTTCTTTAAAATGTTCTGTGTTAAGCAGGACAACTTGTCCTTGGAGGCTCTGAGGTGGCCTTTGGCACTGAGACCACTGTCCCAGTATGGGTTTCCTTGGTCCTTGTAAAAGCCCTTTGTTGTCTTTCATCCCCTAAGATACCTTGGGACCCTGTCCTCCCTTCTCCCTGAACCATCGTTTTCAATTCTCATTTCTCTTTCCAAATACCAGGGAGGCAGCAGACAGAACCCCTCAAAAAATGGGCTCCTTTCACTAACCATACTTTTCTGATCTTTCAAATGGAGAGTCTCAGAAGGAAAATATGGGCATTCGTGTGTGTGTGTGTGTGTGCGCACGCATGTGTGTGTATGTGCGTGTGTGTGTATCTCATGTGTCTCCCAGGAGCTCCTGGGGGTAAGTGGAAAAATTAATTAGCACCAGGATGAAAGGTGTTCTGGGATAATTGCAGGTAATATCAGGACAGCCAGGAGGGTGAGGCAAGAGGCCTCTAGATGTCCTGGGGACTTGGATAGGCCCCCAGCCCCACTCCTGCAAAGCAGATCAGACACCTGGGGAGGCTAGGGGGAGGGAGCATTCTGAGTGAAGGGTCTTTGTCTTTACAGGGAAATTCTTGTTAGTTGCTAAGGAACTGGGTTGTCTTTCCTGATCCAAGCCTCCCAATGTTTTGCTTAGCTTGGGAGGGGGATGCTGGGCTGAGGCTTGAGGCTTCCTTGGCAGTTGGTCCTTTCCCTGGGGCTGCCGAGCCTCTGATGGGTCTCTGGGGAAGGGCTCTCTTCTGGGAGAGATGTTTCTTTCCCAATATCCTAAGCCTCATTGCTTGCTCCAGCCACGCTGAGAACAGGTGAGGTGGAGGCAGGGAAAGAGAGGAACATGCACATTTACTGAACAGCCTGCACGCCAGGCATTGTGCTCAGATGCCTTCCCTGTTATCTCATTTAACCATTGCAACACATCTTTGGAGGAAGGCACTTGTTTCCATTTATTTTCATTATACTGCTTTTTTTTTTTTTTTCAGTTGAAACACAGGTCTGGAGCAGTTGCCAAGGTCACGGAGCTATCAATGGTAAAAATTCTATGTGAATTTAGATCTGCTCAGTAAGAAAACTTGTGTTTTTAAATGGCATCACTGAATGCATATACTAGGCTTTCTTCCTATCCCATGACTGCTGAGTGCTGACACCTGGACCCGTTGCTGTTACCATTATCATCACCATCACCATGATCATCACCATCACCCTCACCGTGATCATTATCACCATCACCTCATCATCACCATTACCATCACAATGATCATTATGATCACCATCACTTCATCATCACCATTACCATCCCCCATCGCTATGATCATCATCGCCACCATCACCATCACCTCATCACCACCATCACCATGATCATCATCACCATCACCATGATGATCATCATCATCATTACCATCACCATTGCCATCACCTTATCATCACCATCACATCATCGTGATCATCACCATCACCATCACAATCACCATGATCATCATAATCACCATCACCATCACTATCACCTTATCATCACCATCACATCACCGTGATCATCACCATCACCATCATCACCATTACCATCACCATGATCATCATGATCACCATCACTTCATCATCACCATTACCATCACCCATCACTATGATCATCATCATCATCGTCACAATCACCATCATCACCATCACCATCACCTCATCACCACCATCACCGTGATCATCACCATCATCATCACCATAACCTCAAAGTCACCATCACAATCACCATGATCATCATCATCACCATCACCATGATCATCATCATTACCATCACCATCATCATCATCTTATCACCATCACATCACCGTGATCATCATCACCATCACCATTGCCATCACCATCACCATCACTTCATTATCACCATCACCATAATTATCATCATCACCATCATCTCATCATCACCATCACCATCTTCAGCATCATCACCCATTACCATCATCATCACCTTCATCAATATCATCACCCTGGAGCCTTTCTAGGTGACTTTCCCTTCTTTTCTACCTTTCTTCCTTACCTAAGAGCAGTTATCACACAGGAATGATGGGGAGGGAGAGGGGTCATTCCATGGACTAAGGATGATAAACTGTTGGGGTAGTGGCTGTGGGCAGGGGGGGAGGGATGGTAATGGCCTTGGGCTGGGCCAGGCTATTGCCTTGAGTATCCAGGAACCCTGGCCATCCCTACAAATCACACATGGTCCAGGATGGCTTAACCTTGAGTAAGGAAAGACACTTGGAGAAGAGTCCCCTTAATTTCTTCTGGAACTTCTGGCCCTCTCTCTTTGTCCCACTCCAGATCCTGATCTGGCCTTTATCTTATATAGCCAAGAGAGTAAAATTAGAGTACAGTTTTCCTCTAAATACTACACCTGAGGAGGCTTGAGTTAACACCAGATTCCACCATGACTAGTTAGGGAATAGGGAGTAGGTTCCTTAACTTATGGGAATGTCAGTTTCCTCATCTCTAAAATAAGAATAACACCCACTTTATTAGCGTGTTGTGACAATCAAATGAGAGAACATGTATGAAGGCCCCCAGAAGGCCATGAAGTAGCACGGGGATGCATTCAGTGAGATACCACACATTAGACATTTTGTGTAGTACCTGGTATGCAGAAAGTGCTCAATAAATGCATCTGATTACAATGATGATAATAATAATGTCAGTTCTCTTTATCCTGGTAAAGGGGTCACTAATGCTCCCTTACACTTTTCTTAGCTGCTTTGTTGGAGATCTCAAAGCAATTTAGATGTTCATCTTGTTTCTTCCTGGAGGAGGTAGTGCAAAGAAAAAGATGAGAGGCCCAAAATGTTCTGCAGACAGAAAGCACCATCAAGGCTGGGTTTTCCCCAAGGTCCCCGTGACCTCCAGGTTTCCCCTCTCCACAACTGGGACCTCCTTCTCTGTGGTTTCCAGGGATCGCCTGGCCAGGGCTGGCTTCAGCCTAGAGCCTGGGCCAGCTTTGTTCTTTTTTCACGTTTTGGGGCCAGGAGGGTGGGGGTCTCTCCAGCAGCTAAACTCAAAGCCCAAAATGTCAAGTCAAAAGGAAGGAGGGGGTTGGGGGAAGGAAAGAAAGCAAGCCGATAATTTCCTCGAAGGATAAACATCCGATTTTTTTTCCTCACCCAAAATAAACATGCTAGCCACAATGAATTAAAAGCAGAAGAGGGGAGGATGTGTCTCGATTTGGGGCTGCTCTAGGAAGCTGACCTTCTATTTATCCTGGCCCTGGGCACCAACCGGAGCTGCCAATTACATTCTGAGTCTTGTGGGGTGGGGGCTGTGGGGAGAAGGTCCCAGGGAATAGGGGACCCAGAAAGTTCCCTTGCGAGGCTGCCTTCCATGGCACTGCAAATGGACACTTCCTTTTGCTTCTTATTTTAGGTCAGCTTGCAGGCTTGCCTGGTGGGGTAGAAGGAAGTGGGGAGGCTCCACAATTTCTACTGCCCAGGTTTCCTTTTACCTTGGGCTGGCATAAAATGCTCTTCTGGAGCATCAGAATTTGGTGCCCTTTACCTGGGCAGGGAGCTGAATCTATCAATGAAGGGGGGATCATTCAATTCTCTCCCATTCACAAACTCAACCTCCAGCCCCACTGTATTCTTCAGATCCCCACCACTAAAATTGTGCCACTAGTTAAAAGCGTGCTCAGCTGGGCCAAGGGTTCATCTAGGGCCCTCTGCCTTCCAGCTAGCGAGGGGCAGGACTCTAAGATGGTAAGAACCCTGTACCCAGGTGCAGCTTGTTCTTTTCATCTGGGGATCTCAAAGCACTTTGCACACAAGAGTCACCAATGTTGCTGCATGCTAGCCAAAGAGTGGTGGTTATTAACTCTTTGAGGGAAACCGAACTGAAGAGGGTGTTAGGGGTGCTGAAAGGACTGGAGTGGTGGTGGGGAGGTAAGGGGCCTCCAAAACTTTAGGCTGGGAATGAGACTGTAGCAGGGAGGGGTCCCCAGGAGTCCTCGGGTGGGGAAGTCAAGAGGCCTGCAGAGAAAGCCCAGGGAAGTTAGATGGCAAAAGTCCTTTCCTTGCAGATACCAAAGAATTTATTCATGGCTTTCTTTTCTTTTTTTCTTTTTCTTTCTTTCTTTTTTTTTTTTTTGAGATGGAGTCTCACTTTGTCACCCAGCCTGGAGTGCAGTGGTGCAACCTCGGCTCACTGCAACCTCTGCCTCCAGGGTTCAAGTGATTTTCCTGCTTCAGCCTCCCAAGTAGCTGGGATTGCAGGTGCCCACCATTACGCTCGGCTAATTTTTGTATTTTTATAGAGACAGGGTTTCACCATGTTAGTCAGGCTGGTCTCAAACTCCTGACCTCAGGTGATTTGCCCACCTTGGCCTCCCAAAGTGTTGAGATTATAGGCATGAGCCACCGCACCTGGCCTTATTCACAGCTTTCTAAAAGCATACATCTGATTATGCCATCTGCCCCTCCAATCTATTTTTATTTTATTAATTTTTTAGAGATGAGGTCTTGCTCGGTTGCCCAGGCTGGGGGCAGTGGTGCAATCATAGATTCATAGATAACTGCAGTCTCAAACTTCTGGGCGCAGGTGATTCTCCTATGCCAGCCTCCTGAGTAACTGGGACTACAGGCATCCACCACCATACCCGGCTAATTTTTTATTCTTACTTTTGGTGGGACAGGGGGTCTCCCTATGCCGCCCAGGCTGGTCTTGAACTCCTGGCTTCAAGCGATCCTCTGGCCTTGGCCTCCCAAAGCACTGGGATTACAGGCACCAGCCACCATGCCTGGCCCAATCTACTTATCATTTAATGATTTCCCATTGCTTTTTGGATACAGTCCAGAGCTTTAACATGGCAACAAGGCCTGGCATGGTCTGGCCTTTGCCCACCCGTCATGCTGTTCTTGCCCTTTCATACTTGGCGGTAGCCACACCACGGACCTTTCGTTTCCTGGAAGATGCCATGCGTGCCCCTGCCAGCCACAGGGGCTTGGAGGAGCTTTGGAATGTTCTCTATTCCTGTCTCCACTCACCTGGTAACCCCTAGCCCACTTTTCAGCCCTGAAGTTAAACATCAGGGCTCTGCCTGAGTCTTCCTCTCCATCAGAAATCAGGCCCCCTTTGCACCCTCAACATACTTATCACAGTTTATCATTTGTTGGGGATATTTCCTTCCGCTGCTAGACTGGAAGCTCCATAAGGTGAGCACCACGCTGTGTCTGCCCTATCTACCCATGCATGGGGATGAGGCAGGCATGCATCCCCAGTGCCTGGAGGAAGGCCAGGTGCATCCCACATGCAACAATAGTTGCTGAATGAATGTTGTCGAATGTCAGACCTGGAAAGGCCCATGGTGATAAACCAACCACCCTCTCCCGCTTCTTCCTACTTCCGTGTCACAGCCAAGGGAGCAGAACTTTGGGGAGGGTAAGAGGTTTCCCTGAGGTCCCACAGCGACTCAGTGACAGTTCGGGCATAGGGATCACTATATCCTGCCTGTCCGTCTATTTTCCCCACTCCCCACCCAACCCCTTGCATTTACAGGAAAGCCTCGGTCCCCAGTGCTGAATATTGGCCGATTTCCTCTTGTTGCTTTTCAAATGAATACAAGTTAGGAAGCAAAGCATTAAGCTCTGGATGGTTTTTTTTTAATTTGGAAAAGAAGGGGTTCTGTATCCAGAGGGGGTTCCATACCCACATCGTCGGTGGTGGGCAGTGTGGCCATGTGCCTGGACGGCGAAGCCTGCCATCTAGCAGGCAGCTATCTCCACCTGGTTTTGTGCTTGGGCTTGCTGGCCCCTCCTCTGGGAGCCTGGAGGGTTGGCGAGTCCTGGTAGTTCTGGGTCATGAACTGGGTGCTTGCTTCAGGTTCGCCCAGGTGGAAGCGGTTCAGAAATATGCCCATATTCCAAGAGCCTGGAAGGACAAACAGACCATAGGGAGGCAGTGAGAAAGAGCCATGGACTTGAAAGCTAGCAGGGGCCTGGGAGGGAGGCCGGCTCAGGGGAGCCGAGGCAGCAGGTGATGTGATGGCCATGGGGCGTAGTGGCTGTGGGAGCTTCTGGCTCCTGCTGCAGAGGCAGTCCCCAGATGTTAGCAGAGCCTCTGAACAGCAGCAGAGCTGCCTGCTCTCCAGAAGGCAATGGGGACTGAGAGCCCAGCCCAAGTCAAGGATGCCTGAGTCTCCTTCCCCAGCGCCTCTGTTTAGCAAAGCTGCCTTCTCACTCTCGGGCAGAAAGGAAGCCCAATCATGTCGGCTGCCCACTTCCTCCACTCACACCCTCTCCCTGCAGGCTCCCCTGACCTCAGGATGGGAGCTTTCACCACTGCTTTCCTTCACACCTGCTCACCCCTGCTGCTGGGGCTGAGATTGGGGCTGAGATTGGCGGAAGTATCAGTGCTCTTCTTTCAATCTTCTCCACTAAACCCCACCAACCTCCTCCTCTCTGTCCTAGGACAGGGCGTGCACCAGGGTGCCTTCCCTGTGGCAGAGGTGGAGGGGCAGCCCCCGGACCCTGGCGGGAGAGCTGGGCCTGCAGAAGCCCAGACAGTGGCCAGGTCGGAGGGGTTCCTCCTCAGGGCGAGAAAACACAAGTGTGTACAGGGAGGTGCATCTTCTGGGGCGAGTGTGAACAGGCCTCGTGGCAGGGCGAGGAGGGCACAGCCCGGGGCATGGAGTGAGGCTGAGGGAGGTGGTCAGAGGCATATTCCCACGTTCTTGTTTGCCAAACCCTGGGTGTCAGGCACCCTGGGCAGATGCTTGCCAGGAAAAGGCAGGAAGTAGTTCAATTTGAATCTCAGATAAATAGCAAATCGTTTGTTGGTGTGAGCGTGTCCCACATTCTGCATGGAGCATACTTAACACGAATTATTTTTTTTCGTTGTTTATCTGGAATTCAAATTTTACTGGGCATCCTACTTTTTTTTGTTGTTGTTTTCTGCTAAATGCAGCAACCTCCCAGGGTGGAGAGAGAGTGCCTGGCGAAGACCCTGTCTGGAGCAGAGCTAGGCAGTGGCCGATATACAATGGATTAATGGAGACCAGTCAGCTCTTATACCCAGGCAGAAGAGGGCAAGGGGCTGGCAGCTCTCAGAGCCTCACCTGAGACTCACGGGCCACCCACCCTCTCACCTACCTGTCTCCTTGGTCAGCACCCACCACCCTTTTCATAGCAATTAAGATAGCAAGCCCATCGAAGCGTTCCTGCCTCCCAGAGGCTGCTGACATTTCAAAGATGTTCTCAAGGAGAGGATAATTTTTAATCCAAAACCCAAAATAACAATAACAATAATGCAAATAATAAAAGCAGTAACACCCCAATTTCTGTGCTTCCTATGTGTTGGTACTACTCTAAGAGCTTGACACATAATTCGCTTAATCCTCACACCAATCCTAAAAAGGGAGGACTGTTCCCATTCCCAGTTCACAGATGGGATGACTGAGGCACAAAGTGGGGGTACTGGCAAGGAAGCTTCGCAGGGGCAGGGATAGGGGAAAGGCCTTTGCAGATTCCCTCAAATCCTATCCGACTCAGTGACTGCATGCTCAGATGGGGCCCAGGGGGACTGGAAAACAAGGGGTTCCAGGAGTTCTTTTGCAGAAAGTGTGCCCAAGGTGCTGAGAAAGCCTCTCCCGCTGGAGGTGTACTGACTGCAGTCGGGTTCTCCTAGGAGTCTCAGTGTTACCTGAGTGTTCTTTCAGAGGGGCTGTGCCTGAGCCTCTGCACCCCAGGAGCCCAGCTGGCTGGAATGAAAGGAATTATGGTATTATGACCCTGGGAACGAGTGTGTGCACACACATGTGTATGTGTAGGTGCATGTGTGTATATGTGTGTATGCTGGTGTGTGTGCATGCCAGGGTAATAAGGGCTTATGGGTGAATTGGTGTGTGACAGGAACAGGGACAAGGGGGCCTTCCCCACCGTAGGGCAGGAAGGAACCCGCATGGCAGGAAGGGAATTGAAACCCATCACGAGGCCAGGGCAAGCTGTGGGGAAGAAATCCCCTGCGTCCAGAGTGAGAGCTGGCTCCCTTCGATAATTCGGAAGCCTCTGAGCCTTCAGTGCCCTGGGGACCTCGTGGTTCCTTTCCAGTCCCAAGTCGACAGCCCTGTGGTTCTCGGGCTCCCCGGCCAGCTCCTGAAACCCAGTCCCCGTGCCGGCTAGCCTCTTGCTGCCTCCTTTCCTGGCTCAGCCGCAACTCCTTACACCCCCTGTTTCCTGCCACAGAGGACAAGTTCTAGAAGGCAGAGGGGGTGAGTCAGGCCCTTGGGGTGTGTGGGGAGAGCTGGAGAGCTAGGAGACTGCGGCTTCTGTGGTCACCGCTCAGAGGAAAGCCCCTTCCTGTATGGCACTGCTGTCCCTGAGAGGCAGAGAGTCCGCGGCCAGGCAGGAAGAGGGCAGCGCTGCTGTCTGTGCTTGGGCCACTCCACTGTACCCTGGACGCACCCAGGCCAGGCTCTTCCTGAGATGAGGGCGGGGCAGTGCGGGCACTTCAGAGGCCTCTGTGGTGGGAGGCCTTGGCTAAAGGGAGAAAGGAGGAGGAAGCTGTCTGATGCCTGTCTCATGAGCCACCTGCCCTGTGACTGGGACACAGAGGCCTGGGTGTCTCAGGACAGGGCTGCCGCATATGATGTACAGGTTGATCCCTGCACAACCGTAGGGGGTACTGTTCTCATCCTGCATAGCCAGATGCAGCGGCCCTGGAACGCTCACTTACTGGTCAGTGCTGATAGGAAAGATGTTAGTGATGAGAGATGTTAGATTTCAGCGTTGTTCCAGATGGGGGCCAAGGGGAGAGTCTGATAACCTTATCTAAAGCCACTGGGGGGTTTCTGGGCCACCACTCTGTGCCTGGCCTCCTAGCAGGCTCTAGGGGGGAAAGATGTCCCCTGTCTTCAGCAGCTGGGGAAGGGTCTCCTCCTCAGAGCTTTAGTCCCAGGGACTGTGATGATGGCAGGAATGCCCTGGGGCAGGTCTTGACAGTCACTCTCTCCACCCCAAGCTTCCCAGATCTGTGGACCTGGCTTTCCACCATTTGGGAGTGGTTTGTTACGTGCATCTGGACGGCTCCATTGGGCCAGTTAGGGTTAAGCAGGCATCCGAGAAACTGAGAGGTGCTCCACCAAGTCCAGCTGACCCTGGCCCCCTTGCAGGACTTGGAAGAATGAGGGGTCTGCTCCCCTGCCAGAAGTGCAAACTCTTAGATGAGGTCAGACCCCAGAGCCCCTTTAACACTGGCAGCCATCACCCTCGTCCTCTGCCAGGCATGGGGTCAGCGGAGCCGCTTTGTTTCACCTCCTGCCCTCGGCGAGTTTTTAATATAATACAAGTAATACTAAACTAATCACAGTCTGGTCCTTCAAAGGGTGGCCTTGGCCAGCAGTAGAACTTTGTAGTCTGGGCCCCTAGCAGACAAGTTCCCCACCCCCAGTGACACCCCTGGCTTCCCTTCAGCAGGCCCATTCTCTAGGCTGGGGTACAGTGGCACTATCACTGGTCATTACAGCCTTGACCTCCCAGGCTCAGGTGATCCTCTTGCCTCAGCCTCCTGAGTAGCTGGAACCACAGTTGTGTGCTACCACACCCGGCTAATTAAAAAAAATTGTTTGTAGAGACAGGGTCTCTTTATGTTGCCCAGGCTGATCTCAAACTCCTGGCCCAAGTGATCCTCCTGCCTGGGCCTCCCAAAGTGCTAAGATTACAGGTGTGAGCCACCGAGCCCAGCCAGGCCCACTCTTAAGACTTCCCAACAGCTGAGGACAGCACTTCCTGGGTGACCCTGCTGTAGCCAAGGGACGTTTCCCACCTGACTGGTCACTTGGTCCTCAGTATTTCTGTCCTGATGTATTTCCCTCTTAGCCTGGGAAGTAGGGAAGCTCCTCACCCCAGCTCCATTCTCCCATGGGCCCCTGTTCGGGTGGACTGGAGAATAGGGAGTGGGTTGCTGAGCCCCTGAGGTTGGAGCTGCGGCAGCATCCTGTCCCAGGGCAGTCTCTGTAAGGACAGGGGCCACTGGCTCTGGCTCCGAACAGCCCTGTTCCTTCAGCTGGTGATCTGTATCTACCCAAGGTGGTCACCCTCTTTTCTGGCCTCGCTGCCTCTCCCCTTAGGCAAGGGCACCACTGCTTCTTGTTGGGGGATGGTGGCCCTGAAGAAAAAAACAAAAACTCAACTCCAGCCTAATAACCACCCCACAGAGAGCCCGGCTCAGGTCTGTAATTTGTCTGGCTCGTCACGGGACCGGCCACATTGATAGAAGCGCTGATACCTTTCTGCCAAGATTAATGATGTCCTGGCGGTGGTAGGCGGGAGGCCTGAGCCTTTTATTTTTTGTGCCATTAAATGACATCCGGAGACTTCTACTCAGGACCTGAAAAGCCCTCGTTCCATCACATCCAATTACTCCTGGAGATTTGCTGAGTGGCTGATCCTGCGGGCTCGAGAGGCTTTGGGGTAGTGGGGGGCACTGTGACTTTGGCAGGAGTGAGAGGGTGGGGATGCCAGGGGAGTTTTGGGGTGGTGAGGGGACCCACATCTCCTTTGGAGAGAGGACCCAGGAGGGCTGAAGAGTAGAAGCTGGTTCTAATTATCCAGCCAGTGCATCTCCTAGGCCTCCTCCGCCCTTCTGCAGCTGAGGGTGGGGCACGAAATGTGATGGGAGACTCCAAGCTGCCAGTTTAGCTCCCAGTGATAAATTCCAATATTTGGTAGTGGTGACAGTTGGCTGGCATTTTGGGTAGAATTTGGGGGCTTATCTGTGGTTTCTTCTTGATGTGTTCAATATTGCTCGGGACGGCTGATGTTTGGCTGGACTGGGACTTGCTTCTTGAGGAGGTCCACCTGGGGCTCATGGAGATTTCAGGTGGTTCCCAGCCTGGGTGCCTTTCTGAGTGTTGCCCGGGATGGCCCCAGCTGGGCGGCTGCCAGGCCCCCAGTTCTACACGCTTGGCGAAGTGGGTGGGGCCCTTTGGAGGAAGAGCGCCTCCTGCCACAAGCCCACACAGTGATCAGGGGCTGGGCCCCTGGGGGATGCTGGGGCTGGGCCAGGTGAACCACCATGGGAGGTCACGGGGGTGGGCTGAGTGTGTTTGTGTCTGTGTGTGTGCTGGTGGGGGGCAGTCTGAGGGCGGGGGCTGCTCTCCAGGCAGGGCCTCCTTTCCTCTCAGACCTCTTCCCTCCATGCTTCCTGACACCACGAGCTGCTGTGTTCTGCTACCAGGCTGGCGGATTTCCTCCCAGCCTCATCCCTCTGCGGCAACACCGCCTACCCTTGAAGCTGCGTGGGGCTCTGCTGCCCTTGGCCCCAAGATTCCCCTTCTTTCTCACCCACCGAGGCCTGCATGCCTTCAGATGCCACAAGCAAGACTTCAACCCCCTGTGTGGCAAGTCCCTGCCTGTCTTTCCTCTCTGACCCCTGTGGGTGGGTGGCTCCACCTCTGAGCTGCTGAATTTGGGTGCCTGTGGTGCTAGGGAGCGGTTTATGGCTGCCTGGTCCAGGACTTCCATTTTGCAGTGAACAAGTTTCCCCTCTGAAGGCCCTGAGGCTGCTCTGGAGGTGGTGACCAGAGCCTCTCTTGCCTATTAGTTTCCAGCACGTTGACACCATCCTGGGCACTTGGCCTTGGAGTGGCTTCTGGAGCAAGCTGTGGCATGTCCTCTCATGGGGCAGAGAGGGGATTTCCCCTGCTCGCTTGCAAGAGGAGTGTGAGACTGGCTTGTGACACCTCTGGGTGAGGTGACTGAGGTGTGGTGTGGCACAGACCATAGCTCCCCAGGAGTCTGAGGCTCAGCCACAGCCAGGGAAGGGGAATGTGCATGGACCATTCTGGGCAGCTGCTGCTGGCCAAGGAGGCCCGGGACAGCAGGATGCAACTGCACTCTGTCTGTATCCCCAATGGGGCTCAGAAGTCTGGTGGTCTGGGTCAGGAGAACAGGGATGTAGGCAAGACGGTGGCAGGTGCAAACAGCCCTTCCCTGGAAGTCAGAAGAAAGTCAAACGGCTCTTAACTGTGGATGCCCTTGGTAAGTCATGCCACTCACTGTTTCAGGCTTTGCTTTCCTCATTTGCCCCGGGGTAGGGGTGATGGCCACTGTCCTGTCCCCTTGACATGGTTGGCAAGGGGAACACCAGGGAGGGGCAGGGAGGCTGGTGGAGAGGCGGGACAGGGAGGACATGGATCAATGCAGAGACTGTCACTTGTGGGCATGGGCCTCACAGAGGTGGCTGCCTTCTCAGGTGCTGAGGGAAGCTGATGTGTGTTTGTGAATGTGGGGGTGTGAGAACGTGCAGATCCATGTGTGTGAATGGCTTGTGGATGTGCATATGTGGGTGTGTCCCACACACAGACACACTCATTGACTGAAAGCCCACAGTGGGCTGGGCACAGGGACAGGTGGGAGAAGGGAAAGAAGGCAGAGGTGAGCACTTCTCTTAAGGAACTGGTAGTCTCATAGTGGAAGTGGGGGCCGCCACGAGTGGCAAGTGATTTAGGAATACAGAAGAGATCAAAGCAGATGTCTGGGGAGGCACGACAAATGCTGTGCGAGTGGAGAAGACGATAGAGACTAGAGATGCCAACAGCAGGCGGGAGGAAGCCTGGCTGAGCGGATCAGCTCTGTGGGGTTGTTCCAGAGGGCGTGATGGAGGGCCAGTAGGGGATACTGGTGCTTGGAAGGTGGGCAAGGCATTGCGGGTCTGGGAAGGGGAGAATGAGGTGCCCAGATGGGCAGTGGTGGGCCGGCAGATGTGAGCAAAGAAGTAGTTCAGGGATGTTCTGGCAGTGTGCTGCATGCAAGGGCAATGGTACAAGGTGCAAATGAAATCTGCCTGGAAGGGAAGATGTCCGCCTCAGAGGGGTGTTCACTTAGAATCAGAGGGAGAAAGCCTAGCATGTCACAGGCCTGAGATAATGGTGACTGCAAATCTGGAAAGGTAAAGTGTGGCCTTTGGGACATGCGTCGCACAGCTGTCCTGTGATGCTGGCCAGCCAGCCCTTGTCAGAGGCACCAGTTAAGGCTGTTTAGAGTTCAGAGGTCTCTGCTCCTCCCGCACTGGGGACCAGTTATGCTTACACTGTTTGAATATCTTCCCTAACTCTCTCAGTGAGCACCGCCTATCCACAGAGCTCCACCAGGGTGACTCCACACATGCATGAGAGCAGGGACACCATCACGTGGTGACTTCTTACAGCACCCAAAACAGCGCCAAGCACACACTAGGCGTCTGGCATCAGCTGAGCGAATGCAGAAGGCATTACTGAGTTACGCCAAGCGTGGTTCAAAAGTGGCCAGAGAGGAAGGAGCTGTGCAAAGGTAGGAGGAGTGGGGTGGCAGGGCAGGGCAAAGGTAGGAGGAGTGGGGTGGCAGGGCAAGGTTTCATCAGCTAGAAGCAGGGTAGCTCTAAGCCCCTCCAGGGCCCTTGCTGTGCTCCTGGCCTCCTGGGGTCTGATGGAAGACCTCTACTAGGAAATGTCAGGGTTGGCCGGGAGAGTCGAGCCTCATCAGCTGGTCCCTGCATTTATTTGGCAGAACAGAGAAGTGAGGACAGCCCAGGAAGCTGGGGGCAAATCAATTTCAGGTCATTCAGTTGCAGATCAACTAGTCTAACCCCTTATCTTGATGAGGTCAAAATCAAGACCCAGGGAGGGGAGGTCACCCGGCCAACATCAAACAATCAGAGTCGGGATGTCAAGATCTCATTTGCTGACCACCTGTACATTGTCATGGGGTCACAGTAAAAAAAAAAAAAAAGGAATTCTGGGAAGGGTTTCACCTCCTTGGGTCTGAACAATGCCATCCCCACACCCCTTTACATAGTCATGACAGGCTCTACTAGAATCATCTCAAGCCCCCTTCTTCACCCTAAGCCTGTCATTCACCCATAAGATCCAGGGAGGGAAGAGGCCTGAATAGGATGGGGTTCAGGGGCCCATCTGCCATAGACGCCCCTCTACCCGGTTCCTGTAGGCTGATCTTTCCCCTCGAGTCTCTAGAAGCTTTTCCTGCCTGTTCACCCGGGGGACACAAGCAGCTGGTTACACCACACTGCTCCCCCGTCTGCCGCCCCGCCCAATCCCTGGCATCCCACTTCCTCCACGGATTCTCTCCCATGGAGAGAAATCTAGATCAAGGCAAGTCCTGGGGCCTCTGTTCATTGGCAGGGGCCCCATGCTCTGGCCTCCCAAGCACTGGTCCAGCCCTGGGCTCCATAAGTCCCCAGGCACTGTCCAGGTGTTTCAGAGAGCACCAGACCCTGAGTGTTTCAACACTGTGCAAGGACCCGGGGTTTCTGCTTTTGCAATCACCCCTGGGTTCATCCACACCTCACTGTCTCATGTCTTGACCCCTCTGGTGGTGTCCTGTCCTCTCATTCTGGTCAGTTCTGCCTGTCCTTCCAGGTTCGTCATCTCCAAAGAGTGACTTCTGAGTATCGCTTCTCCAGTAAATAATCTTGAATGACTTCCCAGAGTCGACCCGCAAAAGCCACTCCTCTGCCAGACTTTTGAGAACCTTGTTTTCCCCCTTCCCCTCCATTTTCTCACTTAAAAAAAAAATACACACACACACACACACACACACACACATACACACACACACGGTTTCTCCAACCCAGAGCTCCCTCTTCCTTCACTCAAGGATTCAGCTCTCCTCCTTCTCTAGGGCCCAGCCCTGCTCCAACCTCCTCCCCATGGCCTCAGGGCCAGAGAAATTTGTAGATCATCTGGAGCCAACCCCTCATTTTCTAGATGAGGAAACCGAGGCCCAGCAAGGTTCATTCATTGGCCTCAAAATGAAATCACTAACTAGAGAGGGGAGTCCAGATTGCCTCATTCTACAATAAAACACCTTTATATCCTCTCTGGCTGGAGAGGGCACAGTGTTCTGGAGGGAAGGGCATGGTAGGAAGGGAAGAGATCTATCCCTGAGTCCACAGACTTCCAATTGTCCTTACAGTTAGAATCACACAATTAAGTGTTTAATTACAACCTGCTCTGCATTGTTATTTAATTATTTCCAAAGCAGACTGTAAGCTGCTTGAGGGCAGGGAAAATTCCTGGTGCCCTTGATTGTATTTTCTCTGAAGTTCCCAGCACAGTGCTGGGCACATGGAAGGCATCATATGGCAAGACTGGGACCTTGGCTGGGGCTTTCATCTGGGAGGGCCATTTTAAACCCTGTCCAGATGCAAGTCCAGTTTCTAAGTTCCCCATGGACGAAAGGTGGGTCAAGGGGTGGGGTGGGGAAGTACACAAGACCAAACAATGGGTTTCAGGCCCAGTGTGTTTTGGCTTCCTTGCCTGGTCACCAACATCCTGGGAGGGGTGGGTCAGGCCTTTGCTGGTACCTCAGGCCACTGTGGTTTCTGGAGGACAGGCTGCCGTCGAGCCTCGGGAGCCCCAGCACACAGAGTAGGGAAGCATCTTTGGTGTATGCAGCTCTCTTATTCCCTTGTCTGTCCCTCCTCATGGCATCTCCTGATGCTCTATCCTTGCCTCCATCCTGCCTTCAGAAGGCACTTACCCCGCGAGAGGCTCCTGCCCTGGGCATAGGCATGGTAACCCCGGAGTCTCATGGTGGGGCTCAGAGGCACTGCCTCATTTTATGAGAACCCCATGGGTGGGGGAATGTCATAGGCTGAGGTCCTGACATCTTTGGTGAGACTGGTAGCCAGGGTGCTGGAGACAGTTTTTCTTGGTCTGGGCAAGATACATAATTGTGTTTCCTTCTCTCTGCATCTAAACTTAAAAGTGTGTCTTTGGCAAAGCTGTTTAAACAGATTCATGGATTGGCAAGGTGCTGAGGGCACCTGGGGAAGGTTCACCGGTGGAAAGTTTGCACCAGCTCCACTCCCAGGGTGGCCTGGAGCCCTCTGTGATTGGTGGGCCCTGCTCGGCACATCTGAAGGGCCCGGTCGCTCAACCTGTGCCTTTCTGGGCTCCACGTTCCTCTCCTCTGGGGCCTCCGGCATTGCAGCTGTAGCAATACCTGTGCTGGCTTCCCAGTGGGTGGATGTTTGGTCAAGGTCACTGGGTGAGAGGCAATGGCTGATGACACCCACCCTCCCACTTGCCTTCCTGCCAGCCTGGGGGACGTGCTCCTTGCACTCTCAGATGGCATTTGTGCAGTCTCTATTGCCTCCCCCTCCCTAAAACTGGGGAGGTGATAGAGTGCAGGGGTGGCTTTATTTCCCATTTTCTGGAAGAGAAATCTAAGGCTCAGATGGTGGGAGGGGGAGTCGGGGGCATGGCTCACACTGGGTCAGGTGAGTCACTTGTGGCATGTTGCAGTGGCCAAGTGGCCACCGATCCTGCTCCCTGGTCCTGGTGGCGGGAGGACCGAGGCCAAGAAGGCAGGGTTCGCCATGAGGAGGCTATAGGGAGTTGGTTTGCTCCAGAAGCCAAGGAGGGCTGCTCAGAGAAGCTAGTGGAGGGGGGATGGTGGGGGACATCTTCACCTCATCACTGAGATGGCACAGCCGACCCAGTAATTAGCAACCCGTGAGGATAGACCGGCAGGGTGGCATTCCAGTGTCCTCTTGCCCAGATCAGACTCAATTACAGAGCACAGTGACTTGCCAAAGTTCAGGGGCAGCTGTCTGCACATGCCATGCAAAGTTTCGGGGCACTTTTCTCCCTGGCTCCAGTCACCCACTTTGAGACCCTGCCTTATATAGCAACCCACCCAGCTGGAGCCTCCACATTAGTCTGTGGGACTTACTTCTCAAGGGAGACCACATCTGATGCCAACATCTTTAAGGAACTCCTTCCAGTTTGCTCCCAAGAAACACCAGCCTTTGACACCAGTCTCCAAGGCTCATGAGTGGGGGTCAAGGCCCTAATTTCCCCATAAATGTATGAAGCATTGGTTCCACCCCAGAATTCACCCTGGAGGTGGATGGAAGGATGGGAAGGTCTTACCTCGAGTTTTGTTTTCCTTGGGAAGGAGAGAGATGACTTTTCCTTCCTGAAGATAGACAAAGAACTGGTAGCGATGGAAGCCACTGTGTGCTGGTGGGGAGGGAGCCTGGTAGGCTACAGGTAGAAGAAGGAGAGAGGTGGGCATCACCATCCCATATTATCCAGGGCAGAGCTCTCTGTCTTCCCATGGTCCTGCTGACCTCCCTGGGGCCCCAGATCGGGACTCACCCGTGCAAACCATTAGGATTTGTATTTGGTGGGATCTCAGCTTCAGTATCTTCATTTAAGAAGAACATATTTTGGTGGGGGTGAGAGTTGGGGAGGAGGTGGTCCGAGAGGAAACACCCTGAGCTGGCTTGAAGGCCTCGGGTGCTGGCGTGGCTCCCAGGCCTTTATGGGCCGGTGGGTGTTGGCATTGTCCTGTTTTTGCTTTAGTCTATCCTGATGGATTTCCTGCCTCAAGAGAAGCCCATCTTCCTCTGCGAGTGTGTTTGGCAGAGGATTTTTATTTATTTTTTCGGCATTTGCTTATGAACTCAATCCCCAAAGAAGCCAATTTCTTGGCTGCGTCTGGAGGATCTGGAAGTGGTTACAAGGGTGGGTGGGACTGGGTTCAAAGGTTTGATCATGGGAGCTGTAGGAGCTGGGCGCTTGAGGCACCGGGGAGAAGGCCCCTCTCCCACTCCTTCCCTCTTCCTCCAGGAGGCTGTGCTTTTTTTTGGAGGGGGGGAAGTGGGGTGGGGACATCCCTCATTCTTCTCCCAAGTCCATGCAGAGAGACAAGATCTTACTGGCCTGGCCTGGGTCTTTCAAGGTGGGCCTCTTTCCCAGCATACTTCAGCCCTTCCCACTCCCCTTCCCTCTCTCCATCTTCCTTTCCATGGAGGAGAGCCAGGCTGGAGCCAAGAATCTTCCTGGGTGGGTGGGAAAGAAGCATTTGCAATGAGGATGTTGGTGGGAGGGAGTATTGGTCCTTTATGGCCATCTCCCCTTCTTTTCTCTCCCGATCATTAAACAAAAGCACGACTTGCTGCTTGGAGCATTGGAAGCGTCCCTCACTGTGCACTTCCGGCCACTGGTGGCTTCCAGCATGCCAACAGCCGGGGAATTCCTGACGATTCATCTTTCCCTGCATTTTTGGATCGCAGATCAGATGTGTGTGTGTGTGTGTGTGTGTGTGTGTGTGTGCGCACGCGTGCGCACTCAGAGTGAGAGCAGAGCTGGATGTGCTTGGAGCCATGTGAGTGTGTGTGGTTGGAGATCTCCACTTGGGGCGGGTGTGTGCACACGAAAAGCCAGTGTGCAAACACCCTGAGGCTGTTTTGGAGGCCCTGTTAGTGTGTGTGTAAATGCAGGTAAAGGAGCATTTTTCCTAAACACCACCAGTGCTGAGGAAGTCGTCTGAGCACAGGTGGGTGCCAGGGAGTCTCCTCGTGCGCAAGTCAGTGTGGGCGAGGTGGGTGGGTATGTGGGCTGTGGAGTGCACTCCACCGTGGGCACACTCGACGCTGCCCAAAACTGGTGACTTTGGTTCTGTGCGGACAAGTCTGAAGTGAGAACTCACTGGATCTGCGCAATGGAGAATTTATCCTCAAGGGAGATACAGACTAAGGCCTCTCACTAGGGCTTTCCTCAAGAATTCCCCATTCAAAACCTCCAAAGGCAGAGAATTGAGGCATGAGGAGGAGGGGAAAGGGTTCACACATGCTAGACTACTTCTCCGGGCCAGGCCCTGGGCTGTAGGCCTTCACTTATGACATCTCCTCCATCTTCCCATTTCCTGGAGGCTTGAGAGGTGAAGCCAGGCCAGCAGTGAGTGGTGGTGCTGGGATTTGAATCCAGGCCTGATTGGTGCCGAAGCCCATGCTGCTTCATGGAACTGCAAGGCTAAGTTTGGTGCCCAGTCCTGTGCCAGAGGCCAGCCCACTACCTGAGCATCCCTTTCAAGGTAGGTTGGGGCACCATCCTGGGGCAGGGATCTGAGAGAGGGGAGCTGGGAGGAGGATGGGGGTGGACAGGTGTTGCAAGCAGCCTCCAGTCAGATGGCCCCCTGCACTGTGACGCTGGCTGCATTCCTTACTAGCTGTTCACATGGCACAGGATGGTCTGTGCCTCAGTGTTATCCTCTTTAAAATGGGGACACTGATGGCAGTGACCATAAAAGGCAGTTGTGGAGATGAAATCAGGGCATCCGAGAAAACTCTCAGGCTGGCGCTAGCACACGACAAAGCAGCACCATGAGGTTCTGTGATCGTTACTGATGCCCTGGCTGGGGGAAGGGGTCCCTATGTCTTACTCACCTGATAACTCCTGGCCCTGAATCTTCCCTTTCTTCAGGTCGGCACCCTGAAAGAAGAGACAAGCAGGGCTGTAGGTTACGCCTTGGGCACACTTCAGGCCACGTGGGCTCTGTGGGATTGCTTCTTTCTCTGCAGGAGGCGGATGGGAGAGGAAGGAAGATGGGAGAGGAAGGATGATGGGAGAGGAAGGAGGATGGGAGAGGAAGGAGGATGGGAGAGGAAGGAAGATGGGAGAGGAAGGAGGATGGGAGAGGAGGAAGATGAGAGAGGAGGAGGATGTATGGCTGCTTTTGGGAGACAGGGCAGTGAGTGGGGTTTTGGAATGGGTACCTCAGGGGATCCAGGGAGAGAGGACAGACACAGATGTTGCTGAGGGTGGCAAATGGACACCTTGCCTCTAGAGAAGCCCTGTAGGACACTTCCCAAAGAGCTGTTCCATGATCCCCATCGGTGCCTGAAACTGGGCGCTTGACATCACCTGCGGGGTCTGGTCAGATCTAAGGGAGGCGCTTAGATCTGCAGTTCTCTGGATCTTGCTAAGGAGCCCATCTTCTCTGGAGGGAGGATTCTGCTCCCTTTGGAAGCTTTAGAATATTAAGCAATGGGCTCTGAGCAACCAGTGGGGGAAGGGAAGGCAGGAGGAGGCTACACTGCCTGATTCTGTGGTAGCTTCTCCCCACCCTCAGTTAACTTAGCCCACAACTCTGGGGCAGTTTCTTTGGCCACTGGGACAGCCTCAGTTTCCCTCCTCTCTTTCCCTCCCTCCTCCCCTCCACGCAGTGTCTGTGGGATAATGAGGTGACCCCGGGGGTGGGTGCTAATTACTGTTTGTGCAGGACCAGGAGATGCTCAGATGAAAGAGACTGGAGCCGGGCCCCTGGTTCTGAGCCATGGCTCAGGGGCCCCAGGCCATGCCAGGGAGCCCCGAGGCCCCTAGGTGTGGGGTTTTATAGCCTTAATGAAGGTGATTAGCATGACTCTTAATTGAGTCTGCCGACACCTAACTGTGCCCTGGCTACCTTTTCACCAAGCTTAGAAGAGGGGCTCATGGGATGCTGGGAGGATGGGGGAGAGGTGGAAGGCCCTGCTTGAGGTGGGGGCAGGGGTAGGTGAGATCCAATCCCCTAGCTTGTGGTTTACCTTTTATAGAACTAAAGTCCTACTTGCCCAGTCCAGAACCCACCAGATCTCCTCCCCTTTGAACTGCAGCTTCTCTATTACTGTCCTCACTTTGGGCCTCTTGGTCAGATATCCCTCTTCCAAGGCTGGTTCCTATAGACCTAGGTCTCATTTGGTTGGAAGAAGAAGCAGGAGACTGTGGAAAGATAGACCCTTCCCCCATGAGCCCCTTGTACTTCGTCTTCTTCACCTGATGCAGGTGAGATCCCCTTCCTTCCTTCCTTCCTTCCTTCCTTCCTTCCTTCCTTCCTTCCTTCCTTCCTTCCTTCCTTCCTTCCTCCCTCCCTCCCTCCCTCCCTCCCTCCCTTCCTTCCTTTTCTTTCTTTCTTCTTGGAGTCTCGCTCTGTCATCCAGGCTGGAATGCAGTGGTGTGATCTTGGCTCACTGCAACCTCCACCTCCCGGGTTCAAGCGATTCTTCTGCCTCAACTTCCTGAGTAGCTGGGATTATAGGGGCCCGCCACCATGCCTGGCTAATTTTTGTATTTTTAGTAGACATGGGGTTTCACTATATTGGTCAGGCTGGTTTCGAACTCCTGATCTCCGGTGATCCACCCGCCTCAGGCTCCCAAAGTGCTGGGATTACAGGCATGAGCCACCATGCTCAGCCGAGATCTCTTTCCTTTAACTTCCTTCCACTCTCCGTGATCCTGTTCTCTTCTGCTCAGGAGAATCTGGGCAGCCTTCAACGTCAGGTCCCACCCATACGGTGATGCACACTCCAGCTCTGTCTCACTCCCCTTTCAGTGTAGTCCCCCAACTCCCCACATTTTGGGCCTGGCATTATCCAGGGCTGGCATTATCCAGGCCCACGTGTGGCCATAGGGCTGCGACCCACAAGGATAAGGGATTGGAGAATGGAAACCTGTCTCCTTGATGCCCATCTCTTCCAGGAGAGGAGGGAAGGCCTTGACAGATGCCCAGCAGCCACTCTCCCTGCAGAGCTCTTCTGCCACCCTAGCAAGATGGAGAGTTCTGGGGCTGAGCTCAGGGAAGACCCGCCCAGCCTGGTCTGCCCTGAGCTCCTCATCCTCCCCTTATTCCTTTCCAAGTCAGTCCAGCCAGCGGTTTGTTTAAACAAAACAACAGCAACCTAAGCTGGCTGTTTCTTTTCAATTCCCCCCAGGCTTGGGTTCCACTCAGAGTGAGGCCAGGGAGCGGGTAAGGGTGGGGGCTGGGGCCGGTCAGATCAGGGAGCTGGTTTGTGCAGGGCCGCAGCGGGTGGAAAGGCTGATCTGGCGCCTTGATGGGGTGGGAAGGCTCCCTTTCTTCATCCTTTCACTCTGGGGAGCTTTCCTTATCAACCGGGGCCAGCATAGGCAAAGACTCTGCAAATCCTTATGTTGGGTTTGCTGAGGCAAGCCACTGGCCCTTCCTAGTCACTCAGCAGACCCAGTGCTTGACTGGGGCACTGATGGCAAATGGACTGTTCAGGTCCCCCCCCGGAGCTGATCCCACAGACAGGTGCTGGTCCTCACTGGCAGAAAGAACAGGGGAGGACCTGGTGGCAGAAGGGCCCCCACATGGTGTGGGGTCAGAAGCTGTGATTTACTTGGATTGTCCTAAGAATTGCCTAAGTTCCCTTTGGCCATAAACCTTCCCTCATTGGTCAGTCCTGGAGGGGCTACAATTTCTACCATGGAATCAACACCTGGTAGGGGCCTTAGGAAACTAAATTCTAAAAGGTGAGAGAGTTGGGCTCCAGAGAGGGAAAACCCCAGAATGTTCAAGGAGAATGAGACCTTGGACCTTAGGCCCTTCAAAATCAGCTGACTCAAGGTCTCATGCCTTTTGACCTCAGTGCCATCCTGCACTCTTTCTGTGACATCATGACAATCCCAGTATTTCTATGGGAGGCATCATTTTCCAAAGACCATGATTAAAATACGGAGATATTATCAGGAGGGCTGGGGCTGTGGTGAAAATGGGGACCCTGCCACCTGACTTTAGCTCTTCTAAAATATCTTCATGATGGCCAAGTGCAATGGCTCACACCTGTAATCCCAGCACTTTGGGAGGCTGAGTTGGGCGGATTGCTTGAGCCAAGGATTTTGAGACCAGCTTAGGCAACATAGCAAAACCTCATCTCTACAAAAAAATGCAAAAATTATCTGGGCATGATGGTCTATACCTGTAGTCTCAGCTACTTAGGGGACAAAGCTGGGAGGATCACCTGGGCCCAGGGAGCTGATCCCGAGCCAAGGTGGTGCCACTGCACTTCAGCCTGGATGACAGAGTGAGACCCTGTCTCAAAACAAATATATTGATTAGAATGTCACTTCTAGCCTGTGATCACACTAGAAAGCTGAAACTCTTTAGGGATGGATGAGATTCAAGGAAGTTTCAGGAGGTAAGAGGGAGAAACCTGTAGTTTTGAGCACTGCTCAGGGCTGCTGGGCTAGGAAAGTGCCCGGGGAGGAGGGAGTACCAGCCCAGCGTTTGAGGAATACGGACACCACTCCTGTCATGTCTGACAAGAGACAGGCTTTGGAAGGAGACCCTGAAGGAGGCTGAAAGTTGAACTTTCTCACCTTTTAACATTTAGTCTCCGAAGGCTCCTACCAGGTATTGATTCTATGGTAGAAATTGTAGCCCCTCCAGGACTGACCAAGGAGGGAAGGTTTATGGCTGAACCTGCAGGGTCTGCTAAGAGCTTCCCCACACCTTAGGCCTCCTCACTTTGACCCTGCTGCCTCCCCCAGCCCAGACTCCAGATGTGCTCTTGCCTTTTTAAGATGGGCTGAGCACAGACCAAATCTCCTTTCCCTTCCTATAGCTAAGACAGGCTGATGTTTTCAAGAGGAACTTGTTTAAATGCTAAGGTTAAAAAAAAAGAAATATAGTTGACCCTTGAACAACATGGGTTTGATTTGTGTCCACCTATAAACAGATGTTTTTTCAACAAAAGTTACAGTGAGTGTGCCTGCCTCTCCTGCCTCCCCTTCCACCTCCTCCACCTCTTCCACCTCTTCTGCCTCGGCCACCCCAAGACAGCAAGACCAACCCCTACTCTTCTTCCTCTTCCTCAGCCCACTCAGTGTGAAGACGATGAGGACAGAGACCTTTATGATGATCCACTTCCACTTAACAAATAGGAAATATATTTTCTCTTCCTTAGAATTTTTTAAATACCATTTTCTTTTCTCTAGCTTACCTCATTTTAAGACTACAGTATAGAATACATATAACATATGAAACATGTTAATTGACTGTTTATGTTATTGGCTTCCAGTCAACAGTAGGCTATTAGTAGTTAAATTTTGGGAGAATCCAAAGTTATACTTGGATTTTTGACTTTGTTGGGGGTGGCACCCATACCCCCTCATTGTTTAAGGGTGAACTGTAATTATAGAAATTACAGACAACATAGATGTAGTTCAGTTTCTCATCCTCAAGAATACTGAAAAGCCCAGGATGGGTTTTTCGGGAGAGAAGGCCAGGAATACCGAGGTATTTGGGTAATGTGCCTAGGAGAACATTCCGGGCGTTTCTAAGTCTGGGACTGGAGGGCCTGGGGAAGGCAATTCTTCCTCATCGGCATCCTCTGGAGATGGGGAGTCTAAAATACCCATGAATCTCCTAGCAAGGGAAGGGAGGAGGAGGTGAATTCCTTAGAAGGACTCTTAAATGCTCAAGGTATAAGAAAAATAGTAGTCATCACATACTCTCACTTACAAGTCGGAGCTGAACAATGAGAACACATGGACACAGGGAGGGGAACAACACACACTGGGGTCCGTGGTGGGGGCAGGGGGAGGGAGAACATCAGGATAAATAGCTAATGCATACGGGGCTTAATACCTAGGTGATGGGTTGATAGGGGTAGCAAACCCCCATGGCACACGTTTACCTATGTAACAAACCTGCACATCCTGTACATGTACCCTGGAACTTAAATAAAATAAAATTTAAAGAAAAGAAAAGAAAAAGAATAGCAGTCACTCCTTTTTCCTAGAAGCTGGCCCCAGTTGTGTGTGTGTGTGTGTGTGTGTGTGTATGTCTGTGTGTGTATGCATGTGCACATGTATGTGAGTGTAGGGTACTGGTTTTGTGCATGACTGCTTGGCACAGGACTAGGTGCAAATTATTCTAACTGCAGAGAAGGGGGCTCAACACTGTGAACACTTTGGAGGTGCTTCTGGGTTCCTAGAACATGAGATTTCCTTTCCAGCTCTCTCCCACCTCATAGCCCACTGCTTCTCTGGCAAGCTAGCCTGGAACTGGCAAGTAAGATACTCAGGGAAAGTTGTGGCTCGACTGAGAGTCACAGCAACCCCATTCTCAGTCCAGGGTGATGCAGACTGTCTTCCCAGACTTGTCCCATCTGGGTCAGGTAAAGAGCGCAGTGCTGGAAGCCAGGGGTCTATCCCCACTGCTATTACCTTGCATTTGTAACAGGCTTTCAGCCTTATTCTCCAGGCAACCATCCAACCAATTGGTCTCACAACATCCCATTCAGGGGAAGGGCAGAGATCTTTAGCCCCACTGGACAGGAGAGAAACCACAGAAGCTTCAGCTCCTCAAGGGTGGGGACTACACCCTGCCCATCTTTGTGACCCATGAGATGCTCTGCACATGGTGGGTATAGTCAAAGTCCATGGGCACTCCGGCCCAGTGCCTAGCCCTTGCAACTTGAGCCATCCCTACTTAACAACCTCTATCCTTTGGGTGTCCCCATAGGGACAGAGAGCTGCATTTTCTGAGGCCTTTCATAGACTTGCGGGTCCAGTGACACTCCTCCCTCACCTGGGGAACCCCTTAGGTAAAGGCTCTGGCTGGATTTGGTGTGTGAGGTCTGCAGTGTGGGGAAGGGGTATGGCTCACTGCTAGTCTCAGCAAGGATGCTGGCCCAGTTCCCTCACTCCCCTTCAATCACCTGTAGGCAGTGGCCCACCCACCAGGGCATTTGTGAAGGCCCCAGATACGCAGGCTCGTGGTCCCTCAGAGCAAAGGGTCAGTCGCACATATCCTTGAGTGAGGGAGATGATTTAATCTCTTTTCCCACCTCTTCCCATTTGCACAGGAGGATTCAATCTTCTCCTGCCTGGGTGCAAACCCCCGTCAGAGCGGGAAGTTTTGCTTTTTGATCCCTGGGTGAAAGGTGGGAGTGGGGATGGGGGGATTGGGGAGGGTGGGGATGGGGGAATTGGGGAGGGTGGGGATGGGGGGACAGGCATCGGAAGAGTCCCTTACTTGGAAAGTGAGGCACAGAAAGGTGTCATGCAGATAAAGGAAAGTAGACGGAGAAATTAGCAAAACAGAGTACTTGAGGGTGGGGAGGAAGAAATGAGAAAAAAAGGGAAAATGAAAACAGAGTTCCAAGCTCTCTGACACTGGCACCAAACAAGAAAGCTCCTTGCTGTTTTGCACAGCTGCCTGCAGGCTGCCAAGTGGCAAAGGATCCAGGAAAAGGCACAGAACTGGAAAGCGCTACCCAGCAATCTGTATATTCTGCAATTAACAAAGGGTAAGTGAGCGGAAGGCACTGACAGCTCCCAGGCTCTGAGGTCCCCAGGGACCACCTAACGCCAGCCTAGAGAAGACCCAGCTCTGGAGACTACTGCCTGATGCCAGGGAGAGGCTTCCAGTCAATTAACCCCATGGCCTTCTCTTTTGACCTGGGGTTGGGGAGAGGAGGGATGGCCGCTGAGGTGGGTGGAATGAAGCCCGTGGGAAGTGGAAGAAGGAGGCGCAGATCTAAGCCCTCCTAGGAGCTGAGTACTTCTAGACTCCAGGGTGTAGGATGGCCAGTTATTTCATGGACCCGTTTCCCTCCAGAAATGTCCATATCAAAGACTTGGTAGGCCTTTTCCTTGCGCCTTCATGGGCAGTGGGGATAGCTTGGTGAATATCATCTTAGGAGATGCCAATGGGTGCATGGCAGATCCTGGTATCTTGGCACAGACTGGCGATGGGACTCCTGGGCTTTGATTCCTAGTTTGGCTTCAAATCTGCAATTGGTTACTTCTCTGGATCTCCAGATGCCAAAGTGGGGTTGGGCACTATTGAAAGGAAGCTAGATTTTGGGGCCTTGAAGGATGTGTAGGAGCTTTTCAGTTCTCCAGTGGACAAGATAAGGGAGGGCAAGGGCAGCTTAAGTTGAGAAAGCTGTCTAAGCCATGTACCAATGTGCGGTTGAGGGAGAATGATTTGCTTCTTGGAGTAAGGAGCTTTTGAGGTTGAACCCAGGATGGGAGGAGCTTCACCCAGAATGTCATCATCCTCCATGACACCAGGTTAAGAGACAAGATTTCCCAAGGCCCAGGGTGTCTGAGTCTTGAAAAGTACAGGCTTTCCAGGCCCTTTGTTCTAGGTCGTATGGTTGCCAAAAACGTCACACCATCTTGCAGCTATGTGTGTGTGATAGTATCTAGCACAAAGCTGGCCCTGAGGAATGGTAGCTGGGGAGATGGGTAGATGAATGAATAAATGAGAGGCCTGTGTTAGAGGCAGAAATATAATTAAGACATAGGTCATGGTATCAAGGAGCCTCTGATCTGCTAGAACAGATAAATCACAAAGAAATAACAATGACAGGCCTAAATAATCGAGGCCTAGAGGCCATGCTGGGGGAGCAGAGAAGAAGGAAGAGATAACTGTTTTGGGGTAGTGATCAGAGAAAGTTATTGAAAGGAGGCTAGATATGGGGCCTTGAAGGATGTATAGGAGTTTTTCAGTTCTCCAGTAGACAAGATAAAGGAGGGGAAGGGCAGCTTAGGTTGAGAAAGCTGCCTAGCAATGTATAAATGTGTGCATGAGATATGAGAACATTTCAAATGACCTCACTGTCTGTTGAAGCCAGAACCAGCATGTGTGTCTTCAAGAATCTCAAGAGAAGGCTGGAAATGCAGGATGGGGTAAGACTGGAATGGCAGACAGTGCCTCTGTTTTCTGAGACTCAAAGCTCTCAGCAACCTAAACTCTGGGTCCACAGATCCCAGGCAAGGCTTCTTCTCTTCTCCAAATGATCAGTAACTGTGACCCAGGAGGGCCACCACAGCTGGCTGGCTGAGCTGCCTTCCCTATCAAGAAAGGACGTGGGTGGGCCTTTACTTGGGGACACTGTCCACGTGGCAGGTCAGAGCAGGATGTGGCTGAATTTTGTCATCAATGGCCTCACTCAGAGCAGGTAACTCTTGGACCCCCAAACCCAAACACCTCCCTTTTACAAACAGTAATTTTTGTTTCAGGTCGTAAAAGGGCTACATGTTCCTTGTAGAAAAATTGTAAAACACACAAAGGCACTAGAAAGAAAAAGCATTCCCTGGATCCTACCACATAGAGACAATTGCCCTGAGAACATCTTTCTTTTCTTTGCATTTTGGTTCCAAAGCTTCTTGTCACGCAGATGGCAGCTTCGAGCCCCTGGTCCCTCTGGGGCCTGTACTGGCTGGGACTCTCAACTCTCTGCCCTTGGGGAACTCCTGCTTGGGGAACTTGCCCAAGTTACTTTCAGTCCCTGATACTCAGAGAGCAGACTGAGCCATAGGAAATTGTGGAGCCACCTCCTTTGACCCTTGCCTGTCATGGGTCACTCATTCTCTGGATGGGGTTCAGGGGTGGGCTTAAGAATAAGGAAAGAAATAAAGAACACAATATATGGTCTTATTAAGCCTGTTTCTCTTAGAAATAGACAAGAGTCGGGGTGCAGTTTCTCATGCCTGTAATCCCAGCAGTTTGGGAGGCCGAGGCAGGAGGATTGCTTGGGGCCAGGAGTTCCAGACCAGCCTGGGCAGCATAGCGAGACCCCATTTCTACCAAACATTACAAAAATTAACCAGACGAGGTGGTGTGTTCCTGTAGTCCTGGCTACTCGGGAGGCGGAGGTGGGAGAATCACTTGAGCCTGGAATTCGAGGCTGCAGTGAGCTATATTGTTGCACCACTGCATTCCAACCTGGGTGACAGAGTGGGAGTCTCAAAAATAAAAAAAAAGTAGACAGAAATATTAAGTTGAAAGCAAATATCAGGAGTTTGTTGCTAAATATGATTACTATGCACTGATATCACTTTAAACAGAAGACTGCCCTTTCTAGACACTTAGAACAAAAGTAGCTTTTGCTATCAACCTCAGGTTGCCAGGATGCCTCAGTTATCTGAAGTCATATAGGGAATTGGGTATTCCTCGTAAAAACATTTCCCTGATATCTCAAATCTTATATTTTTTGCTCCCCAACTCCTTTTCTCTTACCTATTTTGGATAACCATCTTATTAGAACACTAGTTCTTGTCTTCTTATGTGATTTTAAATACCATTGTGGTTGTCACCGTGGATGCCAACTTTGCACCCAACTACGGCATGAGATTGCAAAGCTGAGAAGCAAATAAAGGCCGGGCATGGTGGCTCACACCTGTAAGTGCAGCACTTTGGGAGGCCGAGGCGGGCGGATCACTTGAAGTCAGGAGTTCGAGACCAGCCTGGCCAACTTGGCGAAACCCAGTCTCTATTAAAAATACAAAAATTAGCCAGGCATGGTGGCAGGCACCTGTAGTCCCAGCTACTTGGGAGGCTGAGGCAGGAGAATCGCTTGAACCCGGGAGGCAGAGTTACAGTGAGGCCAGATCATGCCACTGCACTCCAGCCTGGGCAATAGAGTGAGACTCCGTCTCAAAACAAAAACAAAAACAAATAGAAAGAATGGGCCATTCAGCTTTCCACCTGCCCCAGCCTCCTTAGGGGCCAATAATTGAATGTTTATGTCATGACCATCAGGCAAAGAAAGGGGAACCACCTCTCGTGGAGTGCCCGTGGTGTGCGGGCATCTCGCCAGGGCCTTTGCGTGAGTTCGCTCATTCAGATCCCCGCCGTCCAGGAAATTCCCCGCTAAGGTGCAGGATCCCCCCACTCCCCACGCCTTGGAGAGCAAAGGCTTGCTGCCCTGCTTTGCTGATTTCTGGCAGCCACAAGAACGATGGAAATGGAGCCATCCAGTCAAAGCAGCCTCAGTCAATGAGCAACTCAGCGTCTAACACAGCCATTCTCCTACAGGGCAGCCCGGGCTTCAGTCCAATGTCATTACCAATTAGCTACATGACTTTGAGCAAGACACTTAATTTCACAGCGTCTCAGTTTCCGTACCTATAAAGTGGCGA
This sequence comes from Macaca nemestrina, assembly GCF_043159975.1. Taxonomy (NCBI): domain Eukaryota; kingdom Metazoa; phylum Chordata; class Mammalia; order Primates; family Cercopithecidae; genus Macaca; species Macaca nemestrina. The sequence continues at coordinate 131,810,933 of NC_092132.1, read as the reverse complement.
TGATAACGATACCTGCCCTGGTTTCTTCACAGAGCTGTTGTGAAGGTGCAATTAGGAAATGGAATATTCTAAAGTCCCGCAGCGCCGTCCAAGTGTAAGGGTCTTTACTGGGCTGAGCTCCTGGCTGGACCCTGGAGGGAAAGGCTCGGTGGCTGCCGGGGAGTAGATGGTGTGGGGGCTGAGGATGGGGATGCTGCCTCCGTCCACCCTTGGAGCCCTGGGAGTCCATCCTGTGAAGTCTCCTGGCAGAGCGAGCCTCCTGAGGCTGATGGCTGTGCCGTGGGCTTGGAGGTTACTCAGCTGTGAATATCGGGCCTGCCCCGCTGGGCCTGTACTCAGCCAGGGTGTGCAGAGCAAGTGGCACATCATGTTTATTAATAACCCTTGATGAGGGGCATTAATAGCTCCTAATGACACCATCTGAGCCCGGCCTCCTTCCTTCTCTCGCTCCTCACTCCTTCCTCTTTCCCTCCATCCCTTGGAGACACATGATCCCACATACAGACAGACACAGGCAGGCTCGGCTCAGGAGAGAGAGTCAGAGATGTTGTCCAGCAGGTGGGGCCTCCGGAGAGGGGTCTGGCCTTGGGGGTCAGACAGAGGATCCTGGGCTAGAGAGCAAGTAGGATACTGCTGGCTCTGCGGTCAAGTGGAAACTTGGCCAGAACCTGGGAGTGATGGGAGCAAGGGAAGCGCAGCAGTGGGAAGAATTTTCCAGAACTGGTGGGAATGGGAGTGGCAGGGTGTGAGATGGGAGAAGCTGGAGCTGGGACCAGAATGAGGCCAAGGGGGCTTAGGGGCAACCTTAGGCTGGGTCCGAGAGGGCCAGAGACAGGAGAGCACAAGTCACACACACGCACACACTTGCACACTCATGATAGACTCACAAGGCACATGCTCACACACCCACACACTCACATATACACACGTTCACACACTTACACTCACAACACACTCATACTTGTAGCATGCTCACACACCCACACATGCATGCTCATGCATGCTCACACTCACATGCTGTCACACATGGACACACAGAGGCACAAGCTCACATACATGCTCGTATATCCATGTGCACACACAGACACACACATGCTCACACACACATGCACTCACATACTCCTCTCCTAGACTGCCTTTCACTGGGTATGCCTGGGGCTGGGCATGGTGGGGAGGACCAGAAGAAGGGGGCATTTGGGAAGGGGTTGGTGGCCAGGCTGAAGCTGGGACCATGCAATTAGGAAAAGTGGGTGTGGGAATCTCCAGGCCCCGGGCAGGGGGCCAGGACAAACAGACGACTGATTAGCACTGAGGTCTGGGAGTGAGACCTAAGCTGGTCTGTTACCCACCCAGGGACTGAGAGGCAGCGGAGCTGGGCTGCATCCGAGCAGAGGTGGGAGAGGAGGCAGTCAACCAGGAGGCGGGATGGGGCGGGGGGCAGCCCCAGGTGCTGCCCTCCTCTCGTGCTGCATGTAGGAGGCTGCAGGTTGCCTTGCCCTCCCTGCTGCAGCAGAACAATTAGGAAATGGGTGCAGTTAATCCCTAAGACAAACAGGGCTTGGGAAACTGCAACCCAGCTGGAGAGGAGAGAGCTGTAGGGCTAACTCCTCAGCCTGACTCTTATCGCTCCCCATCTCTCATCCAGCACCCAGTCTTTCCGGCTGGGTGGCTGCACCTCCAAGAGGCAGAGGAGGAGGAAGTGGGGGGACCAATACACTGGGAGGAAGTGACCTGACCGGACCTTTGCTCCCTAACTCTGGCGGGACAGAGGCAGCCCAGCAGCCCCCTAGCATCCATCTGGCCTGGGGAGTGGTACCGCAGGGCTTACGAGTGAGCTGGAACCCCATGCCTTGGGATCCTGAGTGGCCGTGACTGCTGAGTGATGCCCCCACTCCCTGCCGCAGGTCTGGAGAGTGGTTCAGCATTCTCCCCCAGCTCCGGCCCTAGCAGTCCTCCTGCCTCCCCTCTATTTGGGTAAGAAGGGCCCCTCAGCCCCCAACCCTGACCCATCCTGTTCTCTACTGCCAACCAGAAGACGGGTACTGTCTTGGCTTACTCTGCCCTCCTCATATGCCACCTATGAGATGAGGTGTCCTTGGGAACCCAGGCCACAAAGCCTGGGCTGGGGGGATGGAGGGGGAGGGAGTGCCCAACAGCCAAGAGCCTCAACTGTGGCTCTTTGGGGAAGGCTGGTAGCAGCAGGTGGGAGTCAGATTCCTCGTTCTGTTCTCTGCTTTGTCTCCCTCCGTTGCCCTATTTTAGGTTTCCATACTTGGCTCTGGTGGGAAGAGAAAGCATAATCTACCCTTTGGAGCCTCTTCTCTCCCTCCCCACCAATGGGCCCAGGCCTGGGGCTGCTTGTGAACAGAAGGGAAGAAAGGAAGGAAGGATGGATGGAAGGAAAAAGAGACAGAGGGACTCTGGAAGAAAGGTCGGGAATTTCTAGCAAGAAAAGATGCCGGCGAGATTTGGAAGCTCTAAGAAATGCTATGCTCATTAGAAAGTGTGACAAGAAGCAGAAACATTCTACATCTTACTCAAATCACGGCTTGCTCTTTTTCAAGGGACTGATGGTGAACTTGGCCCCAGTCCCCCAGCCCCTCAGAGCAGCAGCAATGTGTCCTGGGAGCTTGTCAGAAACGCAGAATCTCTCTCAGGCTCAACCCTAGAGCTAGTGAACCAGAAGCTTCCTCTTCACAGAACCCTAGGCGATTTCTATGCACACTAAAGTCTGTCAAGCCCCGTAGCACCACCACAGCGGCTTCCTGCTCTCTAACCGGATTCCCCAGGGCAGGGAAGGGGACTCCTCATCAGACCTGTGGTGGCAGCTGTGGTGGGAACCATCTGAGCCCCGGTTCCCGATGGTGCCTCCTTTCCTGTTCCTTCTGGAGGCCCCGCCCCAGGGCTCCCCTTTCCTCTGTGGCCCCAGCTCTCAAGTCAGACCCTTCAGACCGGTTGGGCTCCTGGGTGTTCAGAGGGGCTGGGCCAGACCTGAGAAGGCAGGAGACACAGCCCTTTCCCTTTGCCCCTGCTTAGAGCCAGGCAAAGTGGCCCCAGGTTAGCGACTCTGGGTGTGCTATTCTGAGCCTCGAAGTTCCTGGGGAGAAGGGCAAGGGCTGGGCACACAGAGATGTTTGTTGGCTCCTTTCCCCAGATCATGCTCCCCGCACCTACCCTCCGTGAGGAGGGAGGGTTGCTTGTCCCCCAGGCGTTCAGGGACCTCAGGGAAGAGACAGACGGGATGGAAGAGGCGAGAGAACAGTGGTTCTTCCGTGTTGCCTACAGACCAGAGGAGGGCACAGGGCAGCCCAGGTTTGCAGGTCAGGATCAACTCTAGGGCCCTGGCCCCAGCAGGAGGCCAGCAGTCAGGCGACTTCCTTGGGTCTCCCTCCTCCGAGGTGCCCAAGCCAGCTGCCATCTCTGCTGAGCTGCCGTTCTCACGTGCCTTGGTCGTGCCGAGGCCTGTGTGGTGGGCCTTCGTGTCCCTGCCTGCCTGTGTTAACCCAGATTCATTTGTCTGAGCCAACGGAACAGTGAATGTGGCCCACCAGGGCCTGCCGGCATCCAGGGCCCTGCCGCTGTCTGCCAGGCCTGGGGACTGTTCTCTTTCTGTTGTGGCACTTTTACAGTGCCCAGCAGGCAAATGCCAATCCGGGGAGCTTGGCGATCACAGCAAAAAACCCTGAGCCTGTGCTCAGTGAACTCCACCTGGAGCCCACAGTTGGTCCCATGTTCTAGGAATGCTTTGGGTACCGACAGAGCCCCAGGAGAGGAAGGGAGGACCACGGCTCTCTCGGGCAAGGCCAGCGGAACCTGGGCCACTGTGCCACTCCATCAGTGGGGGGCTGTCTGTTAAGGGCCGCTCAGCTGAGTCCCATAGGTGGCAGGAAGGTTTGTGTGCAGAGGAGGAACCCTGACCATCTCGGAAGCCAGCGCCACCGTCTCCCCGGCGGTCAGGAGAGCGGGGCTGGGGGCAGCCCATACTGCCTGGCTTCAAGTCCCCATGGGGAACATCGTCCGTCTCAGAGTGTGTTGAAATGAGTCTTTGCACAACCATGACGAGGGCCCAGCTGTTCCTGGTGACAGTGCCCAGGGACACGAGATGGGAGGAAAGGGGACAGGGTCACAGCAGAGGGAGGGACCCAAAGAAGATCAAGGGACAGCTGCTGACTCCCCAGGCCGCCCCATCTGGGGCTTCCCTGCCTCCTTCCAGTCAAAGCCCACCGTGCCCTAGGTCGAGGGCAGGGCCTCACCCTGGAAGCTAGGCCTCCAGAGGCCTTCCTCTGAGGAGTGTGGGATTCTAGGACACCAGGCCTATCCCGAGGCTGTGCTGCGGGGAGCTGAGAGAAACTTCTCCCGGAACTTTTTGCTGTGAGCAGTTAATTGCCCTGGCGTCTGAGGCTGCTGTGCACACAAGCAAGGGGCCTTTAATGAATGCAGACGACAGTTGATTAATCTGCCAGCTCTTGCGCCCCTGGTCCTCGCTGTGGGGTCTGGCTACGCTCCATTCAGCCTCGATGGCCTGCACCAGCGGGGTGGGCTCCAACCTATTACCAGTGGTGCTGCCAGCCCTAATGGGAAAGAGGGTAAGCCCCCGCCCCTCCTCTGCCCCCATCGGCCTGCGGTCCTGTCAAGCAGGAGAGGCTCTTGGGACTGGCCCTGGAAGTGTGGGCTTGGCCCTGCTGGTCTTTGTCACTGGGTGTTTCCTATAGTGATGTGGTCACCCTCTGGGGACAGAAAGGGGCTGATGACAAGGGGAGACCTGTCTAGCTGCTCAGTGGCATTCATGTGAAGGGATTAAATTTAGGAGGTAAGGGGGCGCTGCCTAGACAGTGGCAGAGGATTTATTTTTCAGTCACTCGCTGACTGTGGCCTTGAGAAAGCAGCTAGGCCATCTGATCATCACTTTGTGGAAAAACGCAGAGAGAGAGGAGTTGAGGCTAGGAGAGAGTCCCCTTTTTCCACCCCAGTTCATACATCCTACCCTGGATCCTGGCTGATGTCAACTCAGCCCACCTCTATGGAGTTCCTGCTACGTGCCAAGCGTGGTGTCCCTGTATGGGGTGGCTTGCAGTCTGGCAGGACACAAGAGTCAAGAGATCATTACAGCTGTGATGAACACTAGGAAGAGGAGGTGCAGAGAGCCTTAGGGGAGCCGGGAGGGCTTCCTGGAGGAGGCTGCATAGGCTCTCTGTCAGCTACTGGTGCTCGGTTGGGGCAGGGGGTGAAGGGCTGTGTGCTGGGGAGCCAATGCTCTCTTACGCCAGACTCCAGTGCCCAGGCCTCTTATGCCTGCCTCCTGTCCCCAAGAAGCCCCAGGCCCTTATCAGCACTTCCTTGGGCTACCTGACCTCCCCTTGGGCTGCCCAGCTGCTGGGGCTGGGGAGTGAGCAAGGGCAGTGAGAGTCAGGCCTGCCTGAGGGTGGAGGCTACTGACCTTCTCCTGGGCGGGACCTCCTTCCCGGAAGCAGAAGCAGAGCTCCCTTTGGGGGAGAAACCCCCTCAGTTTCTACTGTAATAAAGAAGGGGCCTGAGCTCTTGCTGGAGCCTCTAATGACGGGGTTGAGGTGTAATGAATATCTGTGTACTCATAAAACAGGCTAATGACGGCTCTCGGCCCTCATTTCATGGACCCCTTTCATCCTTACTTGTTCCCAAACCAGAAGGGACCATCCTGGGGTCTGAGCCAGGAGCCTGCTGGCAGCCCCAGACCACAACTGTTTGGAGTGGGGGCTAATTGGTTCCTGAGCCCGAAGCCCCTTGGAGCTGCCTTTTCCTCTTCCATCCCTTATCTGGTTGAGACAACCTGAGGAATTTAGGTCAATGGCTGACAACAACCAGCCTTAGGAAATGGGCAGGGGACAGGGAGGGAGGAAGTGCATCCACCCTGATTCTTAAGAAGAGTGTCAACACTTGTCACATATGGAGGCCAGAAAGAGCATTCAGCACCTGCTGGTGGCACCACGCCCCTTTCCTCTGCCCAGGTACTGATAGGAGCTCCCTGAATCATCCCAGTTGCAATTCCAACACCTGAGCAGAACTAGACTCCGCGGAGGGTGGGGCTGGCCTGCTGAATCACCAGCAACACCTGTGTTTTGCTTGGGAGGTCTCCCTGCTCACTCGGGGACCAGCCAAGCCTGACCCTGTTTGGCTTCTCGGAGCTTGGTGAGATCACAGCCTGGGGGTTGTGGCTGCAGGCCAGTGTGACCTGCTGTGCAGGGAGTATTTTTAAAGAGATACTTGCCCTGTGTTCCCAGGACCAGCTTCCTGAGAGACTCAAGTTGTTCTTTGAATTCTGCCTCCCTCTCCCAATTTGATTGTAGACATTGGTCAGAGGAACATAAAATCACTTGGGATAAAGTGTGTAGTGGAAATCAACATGCAATCTTCTAGCCATAGACAAGCCCCTGGTGGGTGCCCAGGGAGTCTTGGTGACTGGTAGCACCTGAGAGAGGTGGGATGGGCAGAATCAGACTCCCTAATGCCCTTGAGGATGAAGAGATGGACCCACCTGCTTTCCCCAGAATTCTAGAACTGCCTAACTGTGGTCTTCCGGTCAGAGCCTGGACAGGAGCCACAGGCCACCATGACAGGGTCTGCTGGTGGAAAGAGACTCATGTATGAGTCAGTCTTCAGCCTCGGTTCCCAGCCAGGCGCGGGCCCAGCCCTGCCTACAGGCCATCTGCCGATAATTGGGGTCAGTGGAGGGCAGAGGAGCCCAAGCATGCAGGTTCCTTGTGCCCCTAACCAAGCTCCCCTTTTCATGTCCTCTCTTCTTGCAGACATCGCCTTCTTACAATGCAGAACAGAAAATGCACTGTCCCAGGTCACTCTTAGCCTCCTACGGGGGCACGACAGAAGGGGAGGAACATTTAGAGAGGTACAGCTCCTACATCCTTGGATGGGGAGACTGGAGAGCAAACAGGCCAGGTGAGTCACCTGGGGGTTGTGCCATGGTTGTTAGATGGTAACAACAACAGTCCTGGACCCGTATCCAGCACTCTCCACTCCAGGGGTTTCAGGCCCTTGTGCACCGCAATATCACCTAATCCTCCTTCACCGGGAGGCAGACAGGGTAGCATTTGCAGATGGGGACACAAGCTCTGGAGAGGTTAATGACTTGCCCGAGATGGGAGTTCCAGTCGGCAGCAGATCAGCAAATGGAATGCAGGTGTCCTGGCCCATGATCTAAGTCTCCTGATTCATAGTCTAATGTTCTTTTGTCTACACCTCAGAACAAAGAGGGACTGTGTTCAGAAAATTGATTCTGAAGGGAAGGGAATATTTTTTCTCCCTTTGCTGGAATTTCTCTGGAGACTTTGGACTTGCTCAAGTTGGATGGAAGAGCCCGTCTAGATCTTCCCAGCTCTCTCCTGGGTTATGCGCGGGCCTGGGGGCAGAAAGCTTTTGAGACAGGGACACGCCACGTTCTCCAGCACCCTCTTGACTTAGGGGACCCTGTGCACTGTGGTGGGGAGGGCTGAGAGTGGTGTGATGAGTCACCAAGTCCCCAGCCTTGGGTCCCACAGAGGCATCGGGGGAGTGAGCCCTGCAGGGATGTGGGGTAGCCCTGGTGATTCAGGGCAGGGGCAGAGGCTGGGGCCCCGTGGCTAAAGGTTTCACGGATCCCAGGCTGAGACCTCTCTTCAGAGCCCCTGTCTAGCTCAACTGAGAAGAGTTGATGAAGTTCCTTGTGAGCTTGGCTCATGGATGGTCTCAGTCTCAAGTGCACTACTCTGATTCTCTTTATCTTTCCAGTCCAGTTCACACTTCTTTCCTCTGTGAAGCCTTCCTTCTCCCACTGTTCCCTCCCCTCACCCTACTGTGCTGTGGCTGCCACTCGGCCTGGGACCACAGCCATTTGTCCTTCTGCCTCTCCTCTGCCTGAGAGCAATGTGAGAGGATCCCTTTCCTGTTCTCCATCTCTTGCCCATAACACAGGAGAAAGACACACAGGATGTATTTGGGGAACAAGGGGAGGAACTCACATCCCGAGGGTCCACCTTACCCATGAGCTCTCCTTCCGTCACCACAGCCCACAAGGCAGGAAACTGAGGCTCAGGGAGGCAGCGCCTTGTCTAAATCATTAGGCGGCAGAACTGGAATTTAACCCAAGTATTTCTGACTTCACAGGTGATGCTCTTTGCCAAGATCAATGATGCTGCTCAAATGTTTGCTTAGAAGAATATGGGAGAAAGTGACAAATGGACTGCTCATGTGTCTGTGGAATTGAATCAAAGTATTGTCCTGTGGTCTGAAAAATATACCCATCTCGTGGCAGGAGAAGCCTTTTCATATTACTATATTCAACTTTCTTTTTTTCTCCTGCAAGAGACATTTTTGCTGAAGTGAATATGAAGAGGACCACAGGGTCCTCCCTGTTAGATCTGCCCCACCCCCAGAGGAACAGAGCAAGGAGTGTCTCTCTGTGAATCCAGGTGCTGAGGTGTGGAGGCCACCCTGGGGGTAGAGAGAGCTCTGGGTACAAGGGCTGATCAATTTGGAAGCAGGTTGGGCACTTTGGGTCTGGAAAGCCACCAGGTGCCGTCTCTTTGGCCCCTGACTGATTGCGGTATCTGTGATTCTGGGCCCTGGCCCTTCTGGACTAGGATGGAGGGTGGGGTGGGGAGAGTGTTGGTCTCCCCCGGTTCAGTCAGATCTCAGCCAGAGCTGGGTCCTCTCTCCTTCCCTTCACCACCTTCCCCTTCTCTCCGATTCCAGCCTCTTCCTCCCTGTCCTCTCTCTTCTCTCCAGCCTCTCCCCGTCCCCTCCTTTGTTCTGCCCTCTCCTCCTCTTCTCCCTCCTCTCTCTCCTCCTCTCCTCCCTCCTCTCTCTCCTCCTCTCCTCCCTCCTCTCTTTCCTCTTTCCTTCACAGAGGACCTCAGCCTTCCATCAGAGAACAGATTTCTTCTGACCATCCGATCCCCAATCTGCCTCCCTCCAGATTGGCGCTGCCCAATGCGACATTCTGTGATGGTGGAGATGTCCTCTCTTTGTGTTGTACTGTAGAATAGCTGCCAGCTGCCTGTGGTCATCAAAGTTCGGAGGAATGGAGTTGTAAAAAGAATTATTTAACTCTCGTTCTGTCGCCCAGGCTGGAGTGCAGTGGCATAATTACGGCTCACTGCAACTTCAACCTCCGGGCTCAAGTGATCTTCCCATGTCAGCCTCCCAAGTAGCTGGGACTATGGGTCTGCATCACCACACCCAGCTAATATTTATAATTTTAAAATTTTTTTAGCGATAGGGGTCTCACCATGTTGCCCAGGCTAGTCTTGAACTCCCAGGTGATCCTCCTGCCTTGGCCTCCCAAAGTGCTGGGATTATAGGCATGAGCTACCACACCTGGAATTATTTATAAATTTATTATTTATTATGGGCTGCCACATGTGAAATTATTTAATTTGAATTAATTTAAATTGAAATAGCCACTGGCAGTTAAGTGGCTACTGTAGTAGATGTCAAAGCTCTGGGTGATAGTAAGTGCTGGACTCCTGGGAAGTCCCTGGGGGTGCCCCCACCCTTGTTTAGGCTCTGTCCCTTCCTCAAGTGCCACTGTGTGGATCCAGGGTCTCTGCTGTTCCTAGCCTCCTGTACAGCGCCTGTGAGAGGCCACAGACTCCTGGGTTCTGGACTTGAACCTGGGTGACCTTGGGCAAGTCACCTGATCTGTGGGTCTCTGTGGCCTCTTCAGTAAAATAATGAAGATGATTTCTTGCAAGCCTCAAGGTTTGTGTTTCTTTGGGCAGGAGCCTACTGTGATCAGAGCTGGGTGAGCCAGTGTGAGCAGCAGGGCGAGTGGGGCGTGCATGGGTGTGCATGCACATGGGGGCAGGGGGCTTGAGGGGTGGCAGGGGGACCCCAGGGGATGTTGCTTTTCAACCTGGCCCTGCCTCACTGAGCAGCTTGAGACTAGGAAAAGGGTTAAAGGATTCACAGTGGGAAGGTTGCAGCCTGACTCCACTCCTGGCCGGCGTTTGCCCGCTGCCTGGCCCTGGCTGTTCCAACGATGGACTTCCTTCCTCTTTGGCCATAAAAGTCTCCCGGAAAGCCTTCCCACAGAGGCCCCAGGGGCTTTCTCAGGGAATGTGTGAGTGTGTGCTCACACAAGCACTGTGGAGCAGGAGCCCAGGGCCGCGTGCAGGCTCTCCCACAGAGCTGTGGGTCCTGGCGCTGGAGGAGAGGTTCGTCCCAGCCTGGGTGGAGAGCGGAGGAAAGGCTGGCCCTTGCCTGGACTCGGGCCCTGGCTTATGCAATGCTCAGACTCTTAGTCAACTTGAGCAACTGGGGCACATCCACATGCGTGTGCACACACATGCAGGCACACACCCAGGCAGGGAGGTGTGAGGAAGGCAGACCAATAAGCCTGTGCCAAGCTCTGTTTACAGATCTCCCCAGATCTGGAGAGAAAAGGGGAGCCCTTCTCCAAGAGGGAGCTGCACTTAGGCTGCTTGGGTGCGATGATGGCTCCAAGCCTATGGGTGAGGTTGGATGGACCATTGAGAGGAGCCCTCCAGGGTGAGGGGACGGAAGCCCATCAGTCTGTATTGATGGAATGTGGCCGCAATGTGGAGAGAAGAGGACACTTTCTCTTCCTGCCCCAGAAGGTGTCCAAGCCTCTGGGATGCTGGGTCACAGAACCCGCCTGGCAGAGAGTTGCATCAGAGCGAAACTGCATGCTAGATGCCTGGGGGGAGAGGGCACTGAGGGCTTGTGATCCTAATTTCCCAACCTTCAGCTGCTCAGGGTCAAGTCCTTGGGCTCCACTTGCTCTTCTCCCCCTCCCCAGCATTCTTCTGTACTGGGTTGCACATGATGGGGGTGGTCTGGGGGGAGAACGAGGAGGGGGTGTGACTCCGAGTTCACCAGACTGTCAGTAGTCCTGAGTCAGAGGGAGGGTGGGGAGGTGGGTGGAACAGCTTCTGGTAGTCTTGGGGTTCTCTGTAAGCAAGAGCATCCCAGAAAAAGAGAGCCCCCCTGGAAGCTACGAGGCTCCCACATGCAGGGTAGGCCTTTTCTCGGCCACCACTACACACCCCAGGAGGACAGGAGAGGCCTCCACGAGTCCTGGATGATATAGGCGCAGACTTGCCTGGGGGAAGGGTGTTGGCCCAGAGGACCCCTTGGGTACCTCTGAACTCTGGGATTCTGCAGAGAGGCCTCACCACATCAATGCTTTTTGCTCTGTGTACCCAGATGGGTCTGCGGAGAATTTGGGTGGTGCCACTGCTGGGACTGGGGAGATGACAGTCCTGGTTCGGGGGACTGGGGTGGGTGTGGGATGTGGGAACAGGAGGGGTGTCCCATAGCACTCATGGAGTTTCTGCATCTGCTCCAGGGCTCCTGTTTTCCTGGAAGTAGGAAGGAGAGTGGGGATGGCTGGAAAGTTCTAAAAATTGCTTTTTGCTTATGTATGGTCTTGGCAAGGAAGCTGTAGGGTGTGTTCCTCCTTTATCATAGCTGGCAGCCCTGACTTCCCATAATACAATGATTGGGAGGCCAAGGCCTGGTTACTTGGTGCTTCCTCCACGTGTCTCTGTGGACCTCTCTGCAGCTCTTCTTGTTTTAGCTCCGTAGGCAAGACATCCCATCAATGTAATGTCAGCCTAGGAGTACAACTGTCTTCCCAGGCTCACGGCCTCCACCTACCCAGCTAGAGCTGGAGAGCCATGCCCACCCCAGGCCCTGCATCTCCTCCCTCCCTGGACAGGGGTGTCAGCACCAAGGGCACACCCACCAAACACAGCATGTGGATCAACTCTCTGAGATGGCCCTCGTTTGCTCACTGTCTGAACAGAGCGTTTCCTTTCCTTCCCTTCCTGTGAGCAGATTCCCCATCCAGGTGGGTAGCTGCAGCCAGGTGGGTAGCTGCGGCTAGCTGTGCAGGCACCAATGAGCTGCAACGGAGGTCAGCCACCCTTTAGCCAGGTCCACCCCCTGCCTTTTACAGAGGAGCAAATTCAGGGCCACGGCATCCACAGGACCAGTCACGGGCAGTGGTGTGGATCTGGAACCTACGTCTCCTGATTCTCAGTTTGTGATTCTTGATGATAAATTAATGCTTTCATTTTCCCAGGGGCTTGGATGTGCATGGGGCTGGAATTGGGAAACATTTATCTGGACAGAATTTTTTCTTCTTCCAAAATCAAGGTGGATGGTTCTGGGCACATGGCTGGTGCTCTGTAGGTACTTGTTGACCTGCCCATCGGGGTGACTCCTGTTTCACCTTCTATGGGAAGGAAGGGAATACCCCATGGGAGCTTGGTTTTTTCCTTCACTATTCTCATCCTTGTGATCGTGTTCTGGCTGGGCAGTTAGAAAGGAGGGGGTCGGATGGGCCACTCCCCCATCCCTAGGGTCAAGCTTCACTCTCTCTCAGTTACCCTCGGAACTAAGACCTGAGCAAAGGGGTCAGTCTGTGCAGTGCAGCCACCCTGACTGACTTAGAGAAATAAACAAGATGTTATTGTGCCGAGGGGAGAAGAGTTACATCAAAAGTATCTCAGAGAGGAAGAAAGCCAAATTTCTTTTTATATGAGATGCATGGATAGGGGGAGAGAGACAGAAAAAAATGCCTGGGTAATTAACTTAATAGGTTTCTTAAAGAATGCCCTTGTGAGTGATGTTCAACACATTCAAGTGTTGACAAGAAGGCATTGAACTTGACGCCCACGCAGCGGGCAGAAGCATGCTCTCGGCTCCAACACACCTTCTTTGTCTGAAACTTGTGGTAAAACTCAGTGCTGGGTTGTGAAATCTGTCCCAGGGAATCCATGCTGCAGGAGCTCCAAGGTCAAGCCCTGTGCTTCTGGGTAGGGTTGGGGCTGGCAAGGGTGACCACTCGGAACTAAGATCCCACAAGTAGGAGAGCAGAGGAAGAGACCCTCAAGTCAGACGCCTAGAGATGCTGCCATGCCTGGGAGAGACCTGTGAGCTCTAGGGCTCCCAAGACAACCTGCCACTCTTGGGGCTGGTTGGAACAAACCCCTGCTGCTTCCGTGCAAATCCCAGTTGCCTTGGGAAACTTGGGTCTGACGTCCAGGAACACGTGTGAGACCTTAGGTCTTCCCTATCTTGATGAACTAGGGGAAGAATCCAGGTGAATGTGTGAATGCGGATTTTCCCTTTCTCCTAAATCTGCGGTAGATAGAGAGGCCCCAAATCATTGCTGGGCTGCTGAAACAGGAGGCTGTGACTTGGAGAAGGAGGAGCGTGTGTGTCTGTGTGTGAGTGTCTGTGTGTGTGTTGTGCATCTATATATTTGTATTTACACAACATTTTGGGTTGCTCTTGATTGAAACCACAAGAAGCATAAATCACTGTTCCTAAAACAAAGCCGTCTCCTCTGCCAGGCAGCCTGCCTCAGAGGCCCCAGATGTGGATGGGGCCCTTGGCCTCTTTGCCTGTTGCTGGCAGATCAGCCTGCCTTCCTGCTGTCTGTCACCCACTCCTCTCATCACCAGCCATCCACTCAACCATCCTCTCTTTCTTTTTGTTTCTTTTTTGAGACAGGGTCTCATTTTGACACCGAGGCTGGAGTGCAGTGGTATGATCATAGCTCACTGCAGCCTTGAACTGTTGGACTCAAGTGATCCTCCCACCTCAGCCTCCCGAGTAGCTAGGACTACAGGCACACACCACCATGCCTGGCTAATTTTTAAAGAAAAATTTATGTTTTATAGAGTTGGAGTCTTGCTGTTTCCCAGGTTGGTCTCAAACTCCTGGCCTCAAGCAATCCTCCTACCTTGGTCTCCCAAAGTGCTGGGATCACAGATGTGAGCCACCCTGTCTGGTCCCACGCTCCCTGTCTGTTACATTAGGCTCAGGCTTATCAGGAGATGGGGGTTTTCAGGCTGGGATCTGAATCTCAGGGACTCTGTCACAACCATAGTGGCCAGATTTGTAAAATGGAAAAAAAGGTGACAAGAACGCCTTTGTGAAAGAACTTTTCTTTCTTAGATACTTTACCAAATAAAGTAACCTAAGTCTACGGTTGCCTGGCCATAGACCCTGTGGAAGCTCACTTTAAGGGAGCAATCCAAAAGGCCTGAATTCATACCCTTGGTTAATGGGTTTCCAGTGTGGGAGAAGGACCCGCACTGCCTCTCACCCAAAGTCGTATATCAAGACTGTGTGTGTCTGTGTATGCAGCGGGGAGAGTGGGGTGAACTAGAATCATTTACAATCAGTGGTCACGGAAGGGAACCTCCTCTTGCAACCAGAAAGTCTGGGCTAGCTCTCTGCTCCTGTTATTGGCCCCAGCCCTTGTTCTGGGGGCTCATTTCTGCCTGCAGAAGCTGGTTCCCACTAAGGCAATGCCATTATTCTGGAGATACAGGATTGCAGAGTTTGCAAGTCCTCCTGGGGCATTTCTGTTTCTAGGAAAAGGGAAGAGGTTGTCATCTTTCTGCCTAATTCCCCATGCATTAGGACATGACATTCAAGAAAAGACTGTGGGTTTAGCTGGGGATGCCCGCTCATTTTACAGTCCAATTTCTCCTTCCTTCACCACCCCATCCCTTCTCCAGGCTGGAGACGTATTCCTGCTATGTCTCCTCTTTTCCCTGTTGCCCAAGTTGAGTTTCCTAAGGGCAAATGGAGAGGGTTAATCAGATACCTCACTTGCCTGTTTGGCCCGGGTGTGTGGTCAGGGAAGTATCCTGGTACCTTTAGTTCAGTGCACACTTATCAAGTGCCCGCCATATACAGAGCCAGGGCTGTGTGCTACAGGGGATACAACAATTAATAATCTCACCATTAATAGTTCCTACCTTTAAGGGGTATTCATTCCATGGGAACCACACAGCTGCCTGCCCCATCTCTATATTCCTAGAGAATAGATGCTCCCTGCTCGGGAGCCAGGAGGGAGCTGTGAGCATCCCAGAGACAAGCAGGTTTCCAGAAACTATCTCTCAGCAATGCAGAACCCACCTTCCAGCATCGAAACTGGGGGCCACATGGATTCCGACAAGGAGACAACAATCAAGGTGGGACAGCTTTGTGCCTCAAACTCTCTTGAAAATATAATTTTCTTCCCTTGGATACATCTGGCTCGAGTGAAGCAGCCTTCTTTTAATTTTGACAAAATAATGAAATCAGATCAGTGATGTTGGCATGTTTCATGTGGACACATGACGCTGGGAGAACTTCAGAGCTACACAGCTCTCACGGCTGCCAAGAGACTGAAGCTGAACTTCAAGGCAGAGTCCTCCAGAGTGGACTAGGCAAAGTCTCCACCTTGTTGAAGCCCTTCCCGGGCCACCACTCCTTGTGGGGGAGTGGGGAGGGCGGGAGCCAGGGTCTGGGGCTTTGCCAGGCTAGTGGCAGCCTCAACATTGGCTTTGGGATGAATCTCAGGACCAGACTTCCCCACCCCTGCGTGGGAGGTGTGAGGGGCTGGAGCTGGAAGGCAGGAAGTGAGCACAGATGGGCTGCTGCCGGACAGCTGTGCGGGGAACAGAGCACATCTGTCTGGGCATGAGTGGGGCCCCTCCCCACAACCTCTGCTGATTCTACATGTTTGATCGGGTGTGGGCTGAGGGTGTGGGCTGAGGGTCCCAAATGGGGAAGAAGATGGGAAAGTCTGATGATAGAGCAGGATTGAGGGGCTGCTGACGGGGTATGTTCAGATGGAAGGAGAGGAGGGATGAAGATAAAGTAGAAAATGAAAGCAAATAGATCAAATTTTATCTTTCTCAGGGTGGGCTCTGGGCTTTCAGAGGCTCTCTAAGCCCCAGGGTCTGATGTCTACCTCCGGGAAGCTGCGCTAGACCCCTGGCCACCCCACCCACAGGGTGCTCCCTTTTGGTGCTTCCAGGATCTTACATTGTAGCTATGAGAGTCCCTGGGATAACTGCTGATTTTTTTTTTTTTTTTTTGAGATGGAGTCTTGCTCTGTCACCCAGGCTGGAGTGCGGTGGCCGGATCTCTGCTCACTGCAAGCTCCGCCTCCCGGGTTTACGCCATTCTCCTGGCTCAGCCTCCCGAGTAGCTGGGACTACAGGCGCTCACCACCTCGCCCGGCTAGTTTTTTGTACTTTTTAGTAGAGACGGGGTTTCACCGTGTTAGCCAGGATGGTCTCGATCTCCTGACCTCGTGATCCGCCCGTCTCGGCCTCCCAAAGTGCTGGGATTACAGGCTTGAGCCACCGCGCCCGGCCTACTGCTGATTTTTCTACCTTACCTACCGGACTGCGGGTGTATTAAGATCAGAGACCTTATCTCTGTGACTGAATCCTCACTCTGTAGACGTGTGTTGAGTGAATGAATGATTTTTAATGGCTTTAACCAACACAAATTTTTCTATTTAATTCCTTAATTTTTCTCTAATTGGCTTTCAATATTGCTGGAAAAGCTTACACCAAGTAGATGCCCAGGAGATCTTTGGGGTTAGAAGCTGCAGTAGATTTCTCATCAGAAATTTGCCGGCAGGCCTAGGAGTGAGTGAGCCTTTTGCTCTTTCCAGGGAGCAAAGCAGAGAGGAAAGGCTCTTCTAGAAACTGCACACCCTGACTTGGCTCCATGGCCATTTGTGTGGCCTCGTTGGGGCGGTTGGTCTCCCTCCACGTGAAGCTGTCATCTGCCTGATAGTGAGCCAGCTAAGCGGGGGGTATGGATCCCACAGACCTCTGCAGGCTCAGGAGGCAGACAGTTTCCCCACATTCGTCCCCTCCCGCACCTCTCTCTGGTTTCCACAGTATAATAAAAGGATGTGGGAGTTTGAGACCCATCTCTGCTGTGTGGCCCTGGGTGAGTCAGTTCTCCTCTTTGGGCTTCAGTGTTCTCATCTATAGAATGAGAGGGCTGAACTGAGACTCCTTCCGGCTCTTAACTACCATGAATCTGGTAGGCTAATGAGGAGGCAATCTGGCCCTTGGTGGTTATTACTGTCTCCTGAGAGCCTGGGCTGGGGCTTTCCCTTAGGCATGAGAAAGAGAGGAAGGGCCCAAGAGGCTGTCACCCCACTCCTGGATTTCGAACCCACTCCTAAGTTCACCTGCTGCTATAACGGTGACTCTTCTTGGATGATTCAGTTGAGCCCTGCCTGGAGTCCGAAGATCTGCTTGAGTGATTCTTAAATGTTTCTCAAGCTTCTGCTCCTGGCTTTCTATTGTCTAGTGGAGTGTAACAGAAATGCCAATAGGCAGAAAGGAAGAGCTGAAGTTCCCGGGGCTTTGGGCCAAAATCGTATACTCATTTCTCTCTCTCTCTTTTTTTTTTTTTTGAGATGGAGTCATGCTCTGTCACCCAGGCTGGCGTGCAGTGGCGCGATCTCAGCTCATTGCAACCTCTGCTTTCCGGGTTCAAGTGATTCTCCTGCCTCAGCCTCCTGAGTAGCTGGGATTACAGGCACCCACCACCACACCCAGCTAATTTTTGTGTTTTTAGTAGAGATGGGGTTCCACCATGTTGGCCAGGCTGGTCTCGAGCTCCTGATCTCAAGTGATCCATTTGCCTTGGCCTCCCAAAGTGGTGGGATTACAGGCATGAGCCACTGTGCTGGGGCAAAATTGTATACTCTTTTCTAACATCATTTTTGTCATCATCATCACCATCCATTACTGATGTTAGACATTTATTGTTCTTTATTTTCAGCCATGTGCAGTGGGTAAGTACATCAGCAAGAAATCTGGCCTCAAGAATCCCACCCTATCCTGGGCATCTGGGGTTGAGGCTGGCTGTGCCAACCTTTACACAGGGTTTCAATCTGACCTCAAGCAGAAAATTGATCCACCTGCTTAGAGTCCCTCTCTCTGAACACGCTCTCCCCTCTGGAGGAAAAGCATCGCAATCCCAAGCTCCTGCTGCTGCCGTTCATCTGCATCTTATTCATCTTTGTAGCTCCTACAGTGCCTCCAACGGGGCCACAACTAAAGGTGCTTGCTAAATATTTATTGATAATAATCATTATAATGATGTATCATCATAGATTCAGCGGGGAAGTGGGCTACTGAGCTGCCCTGAGCTGAGATCCATATTTAACTCCTTGTCTGAGCATCTTCTGTGCTCAGGCCAGAGAGGCAGCCTTGCGAGGCCAGCGTGGGATGGTCTGGAGACAAGGTGGCAAGACTCAGGCAGGAGCTGAACAGCTGGCGCCTCCTTCTGGCCTCGCAGGGCTGGAGCAGGACTGGGGAGGGCAGGCTTGTGCGAGAACCTTTGCCCCTGGGCTCCCAGGATGTGACCCTCCCTGCCAGAGACCCTTAACCCCGGAGAGCCCCAGCTCAGGAGAGCTAACGGCGAGCCAGGGAGGCTGTTATGTAACCGACTGAACTCGTCAACACTGGTGACTAATTCCGACAGTCTCGGCCAGTTGTGGCTGATTCTCACACCCTCTGCTGGATGCATCTCTCCACTTCCTCCCTGGCCTTGGCCCCAGCCCCACCAACCTCCACCACTGTCCCATGCTCCTCTGCACGTGGACTGGGGATGCCTGGGGAAGCAAGCCTTTTCTAGATGCGTCCAGCCCCCAATCTTTGCATCCCTTCCTGTCTTAAAAAGATGCCAGGAGCAGATTGTCCATTTCTGTCTGTACAAAATCCCACTCGCCTGGGGGCCCGCTGAGGCCCTTCTTTTGCTCCTGGGTAAGGGAGAAGACAGTGGTTGCTGGCAGGCTGGGAGTTTCGGTTTGCCAAGGCTGGGACTGTTGAGTTCAGAAATCGTGGTGACCAGACTCCACCACTTACCAGGGGAAAGGGACCCAGGGAGTACCTGACCTCCCTCAGTCTCTGGACCTAGGACCCCTGGCCCTGTGGGTCACAGGTTCCCTGGGTGATGCTGGGGAAAAGGCCTGTGTTCATTGCCTCGGTTCTAATTTTTCTTTTTCAAAAGGAAGTGCTCAGAATGCCCAGCTATCCCCACTGCAGAAGGCGCTCCCTGGAAGGGCACAGGTGGAGGATGTTCGTGTTTATCTGGAGATAGTTCATGGAGAAACACAAAGAGGTGTCCTGACAAGATGACAGGTCCACAGCAGTCGTCATAATGAGCGCTCACCTATGCCAGGGATCATCTTTTCAAATCCTTAACCAAGCAACCAAACTGTGGTTGGGATTATTCTCTTTTTATAGGTGAGAAAACTGAGGCCGAAAGCGACTGGGTTGTTTGCCAAAGTTGGGAAGTAGCTGAGCTGGGGTTTGTACTCACGCCGTGGTGACTCGGAAGCCCAAGCCCGTTCTGACACACTGCCTTCCCGTGACATTCCCACGACGGGTTCCCGAGGTCGTTGGAATGCTTACACATTTCAGCAACTTCGTGGCAACTGCCCAGCTCAACCCAGAAGATAATACTACCTTGTACTCCCCCTGCCGCTTCCTTCCGCCAGGCAGCCCACAGACATGACCTCATTCCCTTTCCCAGAGTCCCATAGGGGTGAAGGATGGGGTGGGGATCATTCACTCTGCTACTAGGGAAGGAAGGGAGGCTCAGAGAGGGACGCTGGCCCACCCTGGGTCATCCAGCCAGCAAGTGGGAGAGCTGCAACTGGAAATCAGGCTTCCCTGCCCTGGGGGACAGTTATTTAGCCTGCTGGATGTGAGCTAGAATCACCCCTGAGATGCAGCAATTGGGGTACTCCTCTTGGGGTACTGGGACTCAGTGGCTGAAACAACTCCAAGAGAGTTGGGCCTCTGCTGAAAACAGAAATCTGAGATGCATATAAATTCATTCCGTATGAAAAGAGCAGGGTGGCCTGGGAGGAGCGGCCACCACAGTGGCTCCGCCTTCTGCCCAGCCGCCCGCAGCCCGGCCTGGGTTGCTCTTGGTCTCTCTGTGCCCAGCTTCTCTGGCCAGATGCCCTGGGGGCCAGAGCAGCCGCCATGTGATGGAAAGAACATTGGCCTTGAGGTCATGGGACCTGGGGGGGGATATTCACCAGGGGCCCCTAAGTTAGTCATGTTAGCTCTCAGCTTTTCCGTTTTTCATTCAAAAAATGGGGACTCTTAACTCCGTGAAAGAGACATTGTGTGTGAAATATTTCATCATAAGCCGTGAAGCCTGCAAAGAGAGAAACTCCTGGTGTTCTCTGTAGCTTGATTTCATCGCTACTAAACACTATTTTGAAAATGGTTTTGAAGCTGGTGGGTCACATAGAAGGATGGCCTGAGTGTCCTTCCATCTTCCCTCTGGTGACCCTTTCACTTCGTGTCTGTGGTAGCCAGTGCCTGGTACTCAATGTTCCTGGGTGGCCCTGTGGTACGGCAAACTTTCTGGAAAGGCCCAGGTAGTAAATATTTGAGGCCTGGTGGGCCACATATGGTTTTTGGTCACATGTTCTTTGTTTGTTTCTTTTCTTATAACCCTTTGAAAATACAAAAACCATTCTCAGCTCACAGGCCCTACAAAAACAGGTTGATCTGGCCTGTGGGCTATAGTTTGCAGGGGGCCGGTTTACCTGGTGGAAAGTGGGTGGTGGGAGTTTGGAAATGGACAGAAAAGCCTGCAGCCCAGTTTTGCGCTTGCCTGGCTGTATGCCGTTAGACCACTCACTTGGCCTGCCCCGGATTTAGTTTAATGGTCTGCCTATGATTCTAATGATGCCTACTTCAGGGGCTATCATGAGAATAACACATACCCCATAGCAGGCTCTCAGCAGATGGGAGCTGATGTCATTGCTTCTGTCTAACAAGCATGAGAATGCAGGGTCCAGGGCTTGCCCACCCTGTCTGCGGTGTGGTGGGGTGGACAGTGCTTTCCCAGGGCTTGGGATATTTTGTTAGGGAGCCAATGCCTTGCCTTGGATGGGAGAGGTCCCCAGGCTGGGGTTTCATGATGGAAAGAGGAGTGAAGTCCAGGGCTTGTGTCAGGAGCTGGTCAGTGCACACTGGGGGAGCATGGAGAAGTGGAAGCCAGGGGAGGGGAGGACCGTCTGTAGGGACGGTGTGAGGGTGGGAAGAGGGTCGTGGGAAACAGCTGTTTACCTGTTTTAGGCAGCTGTGATGGGCTCTGCTGGCCTTGGGGGAGCAATCCCAGGTGGCTGGAGTGGCCACAGCAGTCTGGTGGGCTCAGGGAAAGCTGGGGGTGGATGTGAGGTGCTGGAGACCTGGGCCCCAGCATGGACTTTGTTGTTGTCAGGGGTGGGAGCTGGGAGTCTTTGAGGCTAGAAGAGACCCTGCATAGACGGAGGCCCAGGGCTTTGCCAAGAGGATACCCGGGGAATACCCAGTCCTCTCGAGTCCTGGCTTCTTGTCAAGTGAAACATTAGACAACGACAGCCCTTTTTTTTTTTTTTTCCTGAACAAAGGGTGGACTGGAGTAAGCTCTCCCCATAATAATGAAAGCAACCATGTCCTGAGTGCCTTCTGTGTATCGGGCACTGTGCCGGACCTTTGTGCACCTTGGTGCCCCTCCTCTCAACCAGCCTCTGCCACCATGAGGGGTGGAGGTGCCCGCTCCATCTCAGGGCTGTGGGGCTGCAGCTGGGGTGAGAACTGGCTGGAGTCAGTGGTCCTGCCTTCTCTGTGCCCCACCGCCTCCCTGGGAGCCTAGCTCTGCCACGGGTTCAAGTTGCAGTAGGATACCCAGGCCGGGGGGGTTTGCAATCGTGATTCCTTTCTTTTTGAGAAATGCAGAGAGAAGCAACTAGTTCCTCGAGAAGACTCCATCACCACCCAGCCATGGAGACTGCTCCCTTCCGCGTACCTGTGCTGTCTCATGGCTGGTTCTGAAGGGCTCAACTGGGAACAGACTCCCAGGCTGTAGCACAGCAGTGTGAGATGGAACTCAAGGCAATGTCTCAGTGGTTTACTCATTTCTGCACCCCCTGGCATCTGTGTGTGCCCTTCCTCTACCTAGACAGCACTTCTATCACTTCTCTCCTGGTAAACTTCTATTTGGTCCTTTAAAACACAGCTCAGATGTCACCTCCTCTGGGAAGCCTTCCAAGACTACCTAGGCACAGTTAGTACTTCCCTCTTCTACCTTCAGGCATTTTGATTGTGCTCCTATCGTTGCATTATTTTCAGGGACACACATCGGTTGAGCACTTATTACACCCTAAGCTTTGTGCTAGGCACCTCACTGCATTATCTCATTGAGTACTTACAAACCTATGAGGTGGATATTCTTACCCCCATTTTATAGACAAGGAACCTGAGGCTTAGAGCAGTTAAATCACCTGCCCAAGGTCACCTAGCTGTTGAGTGGTAAGACTGGGAAGTTGAACACAGGCAGTTTGACTCCAGAAGAACTCCCTCCTAACCACTAAATTATATTGCCTCCCTTACATGACTTAAAATTGCCCCAAACTGTAATTATACGTTTATGGATCTGGTAAACGCCTCACAAGCAGAGACCATGACTTATTTATCTTGGCTGCCCTAGAACATAACACATAGTACAATGCATACAGTAGGTGCTTGGTGGATGCTTATGGGATGAACAGTGAATGAAGAGGCTATGGGGGTTGAGGCTGCTGATGGAAGGTGGGGTGGCTGAGGCCAGGGAAAGGAAGATGGCAGGGGGGCAGTTGAGTGGACAACATGTGTATGTGGTGGGTACAGGGAAAAGGCTCCAGAGGCCTGGGAAGGTGGTTCCTACAGGGCCTGTGCCATTCCATTTTGGAATCACCAGCCTACTACTTAGTAAGCGTCTTCAATATGCTAGGAAGTGCTTCAGACATGGGCATTCTAAGTCCATAATAAAAGAAGGCTTGTTCAAACCCCAGACAACTAACTCACATAGGAAGAGTCTAGACCTCAGTCCTTGTAGGATGAACTCTGGCAAAGGTTCCCCTGAACGCAAAGTCTGGACCAGGTGATCTTGAACATGACTCTGAGCCTTGCTGGCATTCTTTGGGTCTAGGGTGTTCAAGGAGGTTTCGTGCACACCAATTCCCCTGTGCATTGTCCTCTCTTGCACCATGTGACTCTGTCATAGCAGCCTGGCTTCCCAGAGGAAGCAAGCTCTAGGGCCAGCGGGGAGGCAGGCATCAGATCTCCATCTCCTCCTGGCCCCCTCTGCCCATGGCCCACAGGAGGTGGGACCCTGCCAGGTCCCAAAGCCCGGAGCCTCCCCAGCAAGCACAGGTGGGCTGTGAGGTCATGCTTCTCAGACCTGAAAGGAGACAGCTGTCACATCTTGCAGGTGGGCCTGCCCTGGCGAGCTGTGGAGTGGTGTGTGTGTGTGTGTGTGTGTGTGTATATGTGAACACCTCTAGCCTTATTCACAGTCCCCTCTGGGGGCCAGGGGCGCCCCTTGATGCCAACCGGAAAGCGCTTATCTTGCCCGGAAGAAGTCCAAAGCTTGTGTGGCTGCTGACATGGCGAGGGGAGGCTGGGGGGAGGCGGGGGAGGCGGAGAGAGAGAGAAGACCCCCCTGCAAGCCGTGTTCATACAAAATGCATTTCCCAACGTATCCCTCTGGCCTGTCGGAGCCCCTTCTGCTCACTGCTCTGTTTATACATGATAGACAACTAATTAACATCCAAACCTCTTGAAAGGTCTTTTCAGAGGTAATGTTCTGACAGATTATGTCAGCAAGGAGCACTGATTTGTCTAAGCATGGATCACATTGTTTCAGATTGAATGAGGTGAATATTAAACTGCTTTAAATGTACTCTTCATAAAGTACTAATTACACACTCCCAAGGGAGAACAGCCAAGGAATACTAAACAGTAGAGAAGTCAACAGAGGGTTCTTTTTATAGTATGTTGCTGGGCTCTGTGTTTTTCTGTCTCCTTCTTTCTCGCTCTCTCTCTCTTTCTCTTTTTTTTTTTTTTACAGTAAAATCACAGCACGCTAAAGAATACACATTTATAGCACAATGCTTCTCATCTAATTATATGGCAATCATTAGTTTTAAGCTGGATGCATTATATTTTCTTTGATATATTATGCCTAAGGCATAACTCTGCATTTATTGTTGCTACTGGCAGATTTTAGTTCCCCGTCAAAGCCCCCTTTTCCAAACCCCAACTCCTCTCCACCCCCCCACCTTTTAACAAATTATTTAACCCCATGTTAGTTTGCTTATTGTCCCAGAAAAAAAAAAATCACAATTTAAATTGGTTAAAAAAAATGGGGAAACAATACACCCTTCATTAATTTAAAGAAAAGAAATTGCATGTGTTCTGGGAGCTGTGCAATTTTTATTAACCAGGTGATGTCCTGAATACACAATTTCTACCTCCTACCCCAGTGAATTTCCTTTGCAACAAATTCTACCAGATCACACTGAATTCCCTCTTGGCTGAGACTCCTTGTCCCTCAGGGAAAGAGATATTTATATGTATATAAATATATATCTAGAAAAGCAACACAGGGTGGAAAACCATGTGCCAAAGAGCATTCCTTCAAAATGCCTATCCACAGATGTAGCCAGAATTCTGCTCCATCAGTTTTTCTGGGTCTTTCTGACATTAGCTTTTGCCCATGGTTGAGAAAAAGCAAAGTCAATTTTGAGGTGCCCTAGACTCTCAGATTCTCAGTCCTGAAGAAAGGAAAAGGCCAAGTTCCCTGGGGATGGATGATATTGACCCATCTGGTTTCTTCTCGGTCAGGCTTCCAATTCCCATGCCATTGCAGATAAAAGAGACTGCAAGTCTCCGAGAGGTAGAATTACTTCTCCGTAAGTGGCAAAGTGGGGCCACGTTCTCCTGCACTGTGACTTTCTCTTTCCTTCCCCACTCCAAATCAAAGAACTGTGGAGTCTTGGGGTTGAAGGCATCAGAGATTTCCTTTGCTCGTTGTGTTACAGCCAGGGAATCCTGGCTGAAAGGGGTTATGCGTGTCCCCTAATATCACAGAGCTGCCTGCGGTCAGGACTGGACTCCAGGTTCCTGACTCCTAGACCAGTGTCCACTTCAGACAGAGAAGTTCCAAGCAACTCTTCCTACACAAGAACGACCAAGGGTCAAGGAGTACAATGACAGCAGCATCTTTTCTGTGGGCTGAAAGAACTCTTTTTTTTTTTTTTTGAAATGGAGTCTTGCTCTGTCTCCCAGGCTGGAGTGCAATGGCATGATCTTGGCTCACTGCAACCTCCGCCTCCCGTGTTCAAGGGATTCTCTAACCTTAGCCTCCTCAGTAGCTGGGATTACAGGCGTATGCCACCACACCCAGCTAAGTTTTGTATTTTTAGTAGAGAGGGGGTTTTGCCATGTTGGCCAGGCTGGTCTCGAACTCCTGACCTCAGGTGATCTGCCCACCTTAGCCTCCCAAAGTGCTGGGATTACAGGTGTGAGCCACTGTTCCCTGCTGGAAGAAGTCTTAAACCCCTTGGGTTGCTTCTTGAATCCCACTCCACAATGTCCCCAACCAAAGACTTGTTCATTCTTGGCCCTGGGCACTGCCCCCAACCCCTCATAGTTGTCAGATCATCACTATGTAGCTCTCATGGTTTAAAGTAAGTGTTTAAGAGCAGTGAATGCTGGCCCTAGAATGTGTAGCTTCGAAGCTTGCACTGCCACTCCATGGACTTCTGACTTTGGCTAAGAGACTTAGCATTTCTTTGCCTCTGTTTCCCCCATATCTATAAAATGGGAACAAGGCAAGTGTCTGCCTCACAGGGCGTTGTGAGGATGAGACTAGGTAATATATGTGTAAGAGGTGCCCAGCCTACTAGGCTAATTAAGGTTAGCTATCATTATTGTTAGAAAGTTCACCTTCTCAACCAAGCTCTTTCTCCCCAAAACGACTACCATGAAAGCACTATCTCACCATGGTTGTAGGTCTGCCTGGCGCCCCATGGAACAAGATGAATTTTTCTCCTACCTGACTGCTTTCAACTATTTCATTCATTCATTGCACAGCTTTTGCTAGGTGGCCCCTGCATGCCAAGTGCGCAATTTCAGGTGTGGAGAGAGCCATGAGGAAGACCTGGTCCCTACTCTCAAGAGCCCATACTCCAGAAGGACGTGTAATTTGTCTTCGGAGCTTCTCTTCCCCAGGGGAAATGCTCATCAGTTTCTTCACATATTCCTCACTTAACATGATGTCAAGCCTTTCCTGGCCCATGTTCCTTATGTGAAATGATCCAAAGAAATTTACCAAGGATGAAGAAAAAATGGCAGCGAATCTGGGCTTCCATTACCCAAACATACCCTATAGCACCCATTACTCAGGAGATTGGGATTCTATTGGGCTGGAGTGGTCCCAAGTATGTTGTTTTTTTAAAAAGCTCCGCACACTTGAATCTAATACACACACACACACACACCCTCCATCCTGAATAAATGGAGAACGATACACTTTTCTCTCCCAATGCTGATCTCCACCTCCTCCAGGGTCTCTTTTCAAGTCCAGGTTACTCTCTGTGGAGGTGTTATTTGATATGTGAAGGTGTGAGATGCCGACCTGTGAACGCTTCAGGTTGCACTAAGTTAGCTGGCAGTCCCACTGCCCACCCCGTATGCCAACCAAAATCCAGGGACCAGGGCTGGCTTTGTGGGCATGTGACCAGTGTAGTTGCCCAGTGCCCTGTGCTTTGAAGGCCTTTATATTTTTAATTTAATGCCCCGTGTTTGCTGCCGAGTTCCTAGTAATTTTATCTTTGAATGTGTGTTTGGTAAATGAAGTATGATGGGACTATGGAGCGTGTGGTGGGGATTTGGAGCCTCAGCTGGCTGACCCGTGGCCCTACTCTGAGGCTGCTATCGCCTTCTGCTCTCTGTGGGAGCCTGGGTGCAGGTGCAGAGTGGGGATCAGGCATACACCCCATGGCATCTTAGAGTGGGACAAACATTGGCCGCTCCTGTCCCCAAATGGCAACATTCAATGGATGATTTGGCAGAGGCCTCTCACCCGCTCCCTATCCAGGTTCCAAGCACATCTGGGCATAGAGGTTGCAATCCTTGGGGATTCCCCTGGCCATGAGGACCAGTGCAGCAGAGAGAGGAGGGGATGGACTTCCCCTGTCCCAGGCAGGGCATAACATTTCCAAATTGCCCTCGGTCCTGTAAATCACGGTTCTGCCAGAGAACGAGCCAAGCGCTCCCTCTCTCACACCTCTTCCCATCCCATCATCACTGGGTCCTCAGTTTCTTTTTCTTTCTTTCTTTTTTTTTTCTGAGACAGCGTCTTGATGCAACGTCCAGGCAGGAGTACAATGGTGCAATCTCGGCTCACTGCAACCTCTGCTTCCCATGTTCAAGAGATTCTCCTGCCTCAGCCTCCCGAGTAGCTGAGACTACAGGTATGCGCCACCACCCCCAGCTAATTTTTGTATTTTTAGTAGAAATGGAGTTTCACCACATTGGTCAGGCTGGTCTCGAACTCCTGACCTCAAGTGATCCGCCCGCCTTAGTCTCCCAAAGTGCTGGGATTACAGGTGTGAGCTGCCATGCCTAGCCCGGGTCCTCAGTTTCTTAGGAACACCTCTTCTTAGGGACGAACATTGTCCCTCATGAACCCATGCCTGGATGACTGTAACCACCTTAGAGGGATCCCCTGCTTCTGTTCTCTCATCCCTCCCATCACGGATGCTGCCAAAGCTAGCACAATAGAAAACAAATTCGACTTTCTCATTCTCCTGATAAAACCCTGTCCACAAGATTCCCCATCTACTCCAGGATAACATACTGTGTATGTCAGTGCATGTGAGCGTGTGTATAGGTTCTAAGCACCTAAACAGATGTTCGCTCCACGCTGCGGGTGGGCTCTCTCCACACAGCCTGTGGATCACCACCATTCGTGGGCTTTACATGTCTCCATTTCTACACTCTGACACCATGAATGTATTTTATTCATTTATTAAATGCACAGCCTGACACAGTGCCTGATACAGTGTGGGTCTCTGATACAAAGTTTGGTGAATTGCCATGCAAGCATTGACCCTCAGCGTTTAAGACCAAGGGAGTAAACATGTCACAGCGCAATCTGGGCAGTGAGGATGCTATTTTCGAGGAAGAGCTCTTGCCTCACACCTGTAGACAGAGGCAGCCAGCTCCTTGGCCTAAATTGATGGACTCTCTAAACACCTCCTCTTCCTTACCAAGCCTGTGTCTCCTTCCTCACCCTCACGCCACAGTCCTGACCAGTCTTGTCACAGTGAGGCCATCAGGTGATGAAGATGTGGTATGGAGGATGTGCGCTTCAGGGTCGGGCGGACCCGGCCATTCACGCCTGTGGGACTGTGGGTGGTGAAAGCCCACTGACAGGTCACAAGCATCAGGGAAATGCCAAACAAAGTGGAAGAAGCTGGCCTTGGGTGATGACCAGTTCATAGATGGCCTCTGACCTCACAGAG
Source organism: Macaca nemestrina (assembly GCF_043159975.1). NCBI lineage: Eukaryota > Metazoa > Chordata > Mammalia > Primates > Cercopithecidae > Macaca > Macaca nemestrina. Next base: position 131,782,756 of record NC_092132.1, on the reverse strand, counting down.
CTTGCAGCGCTTTGGCGATAACATAACCCTCTGAGCACTGGCTTTCTCATTTGCAAAAGGAGACCCTTTCCTCAGACTGAAATAATGCACATAAGCTGCATGGTATGAAATTTCTGAAGGGGTATTCTTCCACAGCCCAAGAGGTGTATCAGGAAGCTGGCCCTTCAGGGACAGGAACACCTGTGCACCATATCGCTGCGATGATGCAGCCTGGTGCCTGTGACACATCCCTGCACCTGGCTGTGGAGGTAACCAAAAACAGAGGGGTGGGAGCCAGTGGAGGGCATGCCGGTATCTCAGGGGCAGCAGCACCCAGGGCGGCGGTGGGGAGAATGGAATCCAATAGGAAGATGGGTCTTTTTTTTCTCTAACACTTGACTTCATGCCCTGTCACTTTTCTCAGCACGGCTTCTCCCTGCACTTCTTGCTTCCAAATGCTCAGTACTTCCTGTCCACCCAGGTGGGTCGCAGCACAGGCTTTGGAGGAAGCCAACTAAGCTGGGTTGGAATGATTGCCCTCTGCAAGCTAACAGCCATGTGGCCTTAGGTGAGTTATGGGACCTCCCCATGCCTCAGTTTCCTCATGGACAAAGTGGGGGATGACAATATCATTCTCCTTACCTCACCGTGGGGGTCTACAGTGTGCTGCAGAAGTGCCTGGGTGAGACCTGCTTCCAGTTCCTCTTTAAGCCATACAAAGGGGCGTTCTAGATTTCACAGATTCTCACGTCAGGTGTACTTGCATTTTCAGATGACCCTGGGGCTGCTTCATACACCACAATAAATTGACTGCGGCGAAGCTCTGGGGGGAAGCAGTGGGGTAGAGGAAAGATATTTTTGGGGCAGGAAATAACCTTCCTTTACTTCCCAAATCACACCACTTAGACTAGCAGTTCTCAGCCTCAAAGCTGTGACACGCTGGTGTGGGACCAGCAGTTGTGAGATGTATCACAAGCAAATATGCTGCCAATAACAAGGTGCTGTGGTTTTCGAATAATCCCCCCCACCAAATTTTTCTTTGTAAATCAGAGGGAATTCAAAGTTATCCCTATAATGTTGTCATGTCCATTGTCATTCCTATGTGATTTCTTGAGTGGGAAAGAAGAGTAAGCAGGGACCACTGCTTTCTGCAACAACACAGGCGATTTTTACGATAGAATACCATGATTCCATTTACATGACACTCAAGAACACGCCTGATTGACAGTGATAGGACTCCAAATAATCTCACCTTGCCGGGGATATATGGATGGGGAGGAGGTGTGTGGGAGACTCCTGGGGTGTTGGAAATATTTGCTATCTTGATCTTGGCGGTGGTTACTAGGGTAAATAACCATTAAATTTTATGCTTAAGACCTATGTACTTGATGTATGTACTTGTAACTGCATAGTTTTTTCTTTTTTGAGACGAGTTTGGCTCTGTTGCTCAGGTTGGAGTGCAGTGGTGCCATCTCGGCTCACTGCAACCTCTGCCTCCCAGGTTCAAGTGATTCTCCTGCCTCAGCCTCCTGAGTATCTGGGATTACAGGTGCTGCCACTATGCCCAGCTAATTTTTGTATTTTTAGTAGAGATGGGATTTCTCCAGGCCAGGCTGGTCTCAAACTCCTGACTTCAGTTGATCCGCCCACCCCGGCCTCCCAGAGTGCTGGGATTACAGGCATGAGCCACTGTGCCCAGCCTATAAATGTTTTTTGAAAAGTACCTTGGAATTCCAGGCAAACTCCTACAAAGGGTTTTCCTATGGTGCCTGTTGGAAATTCCCTAAATGCTCTAGGGTCTTGGGCAAAGATAGTGGGGTGACAGCATTAATGCAGGAGTCTGGGAGCACTGGGGTCCCTAGCAGGCTGTTTCCCCTGAAGTGACTGCCCACAAACACTTCTTGTGCCCCTTTGCCCCCTGGTAGATGCCTTTTTGGGGCTGAAATCTCAGCCTTATTAGTGCCAGTGCTTGCAGAGACAGGACCCTCTTTGGATGTCTTATTTCTCCTGGCCACACAGCCCCTAGCACAGTAAGAGCACGCATGCTACTACGACGTGTTGTGAAGCATTTATTGCCTGGGGTGGTTTGGGGTGCTCACGGGAGCCCCCCAGGACAGCCTCAGTGAATGAAGCCAAGCAGACCCCCCTATCCCCTGCCAATCCAAGGCCCCACGATGCTGAGGTGACAGTTCCCGGGCCTCCGGTGTGGAGCTCATTTTGTTTGCTTTGTGTGTTACTTTTCACCCAGCCCTTCGGTTGCCAAGGAAACAGTGACGCAGCCTCGGGTGGGGCCTCGGCCCAGTCAATACAGAGCCTTTTGAGGCAATGGTTCAGGGAGGCCAGCCGGGTGCTGGGGAGGGTAGCAAGGAGGTAGGGGGTGGGTCAGGGCAGGATGGGGAGGGGAGTTGGGGCGGGCTTGTTGTTGGCCCGCAGATGGTGCTATCAGGAGGCAGCGTTCCACTTGCAGCCTCCGGAGACCCACCCTTGGCTGTGTCACTGGCAGATGCAAGGCAGAAGGTTCTAGAGGCCGAAGGAACCATCCTTTCCTATCCTGGTGTTTGTGTGGCCTGGGACAGTTGTCTCCCGGGCTCCACCAGATGTCAGGCCTCTGCAGAACTCAGTCACACCAGGAGCTGGGTAGAGTGGGTTTCTAGGGGCTGAGAGCATTTGTGGACATTTGGGGAGTGGGGGTCAGCTGGAAACTAAGGTGCAGGGGGATCCTTTTGATGTGAGAAGCAGCTCCTGTGTCCCCCAGGGATGATCTCCCTCCCTCTCCACCCTCACGTTGCCACCACCAGTGACATGGGACCCTTGGGAGCTCCCAGACAGCTTGGCCTCAGTGCCGCCTCAGCGCCCCTCAGCCTCACACTCCCTGGGCACGCCATTGAGGTTGCTCCTGGGTTCCTGCCTCCCTCAGGCCCATGCTCTTGGCGCCAACCAAGCAGCCCAAGTTTACAGGCCGGGAGGTTACCTAAGGGTCTGGCCCTCTGGGGCTTATCTCAGAGCCTCTGTTTTGAAGACTCCTCCAGAGAGGCAGGGCCCCGTTATTATGCTTGGTCCTGTCTCAGCGGCTCTGGATGCAGCCTTTCGGTAAAGATATTCTGAGTTCCGTTCTTAACCCTAAGCTGCCCTGCAGCCCGGTGAGTGAGCAAAGACCCTCCCTGCTGTGTGCCTCAGTTTCCTCTCTGAGACCCTTCCTTTCCTGCTGCGTGGATGCTCTCCCATGTCTTGCCTGCAGCCTAGAGAGGAATAGAACAGGGCATTTTCCCAGGCCCCGCCTCCCCGCCCGAATGCCTGTTCTCTGTCATCTCCCCATCACCCAGCCTCTTTCTCCTTTATCACCCTTCCCCAGTCACTTATCAAATTCTGTCAGCTCTTCCTTCAAAATGTCACCAGCATATGTCCCTTCCTTTTTTAAAAAAATAAATTCCATTGTTTTTCTTCGTATGAAAGAGAAATATGCTCAGTGTAGAAAATTTAGAAAATACCAATAACCAAAGAGAAAAATGAAAAGAAAGCCGCCCATCCTTCCTCCCGCCATCGCTACAGTCATTATTTTGAGACACACAAGTCAGTCCTGGCCTGTGCTCAGGAACCTGCACCTCCTCTTTGTTTTGTGACTCCCTGTTCCTGTCACTCTGCTGCCCTCAGGGTCCCCTGACTCTCTCCTCTTGTCCACCCCGCTGCCTTTGCCACTCTAACCTTCTCAAACTCTGCCTTCGAAATGCTTCGGTTTCCTACACGTCAAATCCTGGGCAGCCATCAGCTCCCAGGAAGCAGGCGCTCCTCTGGGTTGAAGCCCACAGGGTAGCAGGTCTATGGCAGGCACCTTTGTGTGGATGAGAAGGAAGGCTCCTCTTCCTTGGGGCGGAGGAAGCTCTGGGACTGGGTCAGTGGCTTGGTGGGCAGACAGCAGCTAGTTGGCAGCCCCTACCTGCTTCTGCAGCAGGAGCAGTCAACAGCTGTGGGAAGTAGCCCTGGTGAAACCTGCTCTCTGCCACACTGTTGCCAGAGCCTCCCTTATCAATTGTAGCCCCCCTTCCAAAGCACCTATCCTCCCTCACTGCCAGGCCAGCCTAGTCCCTGCTTCTCAAATGCTGTGTGTTTGATATCCCTCCGGCCTTGGCCGAAGCTGCACCCTGTCCCCTCTCTCCCTACCCTCCCACTGCGCATCCTTGGAGGCCCAGCCCAGGGGTCCAGGCAGGTGTCCTGAGTGAATCTGTGGGTGGGGTGGGGTCTGGGGTGAACGGGAGAGGGCCTCGGCTGACCAGATCTTCCTCCAAGTTATTCATTGTGACTGTGTGATTTTTCAATGTCATCTCATTCAGCTCTTGAAGACACCCTGCCCAGGCTGAGGGAAGTTGTTCCATTTGTCCTCTGAAGATTTCTATGCCTCCATCCCATCTCTCCTTGATCAGCCCTGCTCCTCACACAGAGAAGCATGATCTTCACATTGGCAGTTCGGGCTGTGTGGTTTAACGGAAAGCACATGTATCCACGCATCCGCTCAACATGTATTTATTGAGTGCCTTCACAGGTTTTGCAGTAAAAAATATCTGGGCTTAGCTTCTGATTCTACCACTTTCTTGAGCAAATCGCCTAAATTTTCCAAGCCTCATTTGCCCACCCATAAAATAGGATTAAAGTTACTTCTCAACTCACTCACTCGTGAGAAGGCATTGAAATCAGATATGTGAAAGCATTTTGTAAACTGTGAAGCTTGGGGAAACGCCATGAGCATCCCATCACCTTTGTTCAGGGTGTGCTAGTCACACTGAATAGTATAAGCTAACCCCCACAGTACTGAACACATACCAGGCATTTGATAAATACTTGCAGATTAGTTAATAAAATGCATTGATAGTACCATATCTACCTTCTTTAGTAGAGAATTTGTTGGCTGGGTGCAGTGGCTCACACCACTGAGCACTTTGGGAGGCCGAGGCGGGTGGATCATTTGAAGTCAGGAGTTCGAGACCAGCCTGGCCAACATGGTGAAGCCCTGTTTCTACTAAAAATATAAAAATTAGTCCGGCATGGTGGTGCATGCCTGTAGTCCCAGCTACTCGGGAGGCAGAGGCAGGAGAATCACTCGAACCTGGGAGGTAGAGGTTGCAGTGAGCTGAGATTGTGCCATTGCACAACAGCCTGGTTGACAGAATGAGATTCCATCTCAAAAAAGAAAAAAAAAAAGAAAATTTGTATAGATGATAACAAAACCATATGTGATGAAATAATAATAATATTGACAATGCTAAGTAATCACTGGATGGAACTCTGAGTCTATGCTTGGCACCATTCAGGCAGAAGGTGAGACTTGACTCCAGAGGCGGGACTCAGACACTGGACCAAATTGAGGACTAGCTAAAACAGGGATGGGGTAGAAGCAGCTTTCCATGAGACACGCCCAGCAGCGTGCCATGTCAGTTTACCATTGCCATGGCAACACCTGGGCGTTACCGCCCCTTTCCATGGCAATGGCCCAGCCACCCAAAAGCTACCACCCTTTCCCTAGAAACTTCTGCAGGAACTGCTCCTTAATCTATGTGTAATTAGAATAGGTATAAATATGACTGCAAAAACTGCCCTGAGCTGCTACGATCAGCACAGTGCCTATGGGGTAGCCGTGCTCTGCAGGAGCAGTCACGGAGCTGTAATGCTGCCAGAGTTGTGACACTGCCACTTCAATAAAGCTGTTTTCTTCTGCCCTACCACTGGTTCGCCCTTGAAGTCTTTCCAGGGTGAAGCCAAGAACCCTCACAGGCTAAGCCCCACATTAGGGTTCACCTGCCCTGCATTACTGTGATAAGAGCCTTTGTAATCATTGTCTAATTTAACTCTTCACAATAAATCTACAAAGAAGGTACTGTTGTTACCCCTATGACATAGATGAGAAAACTGAGGCTTAGTGCAATTAAGTAACTTCTCCAGGGTTGTCTAGCTGGTGAGGGGTCTGGGCAGGAGAGGGAGCAGGGAAATAATTGGACACAGTGCGTCAAGGCTTTGGGCTGAGGTAATTCTGCATACACAAAGGCATCTAGAAGAGTCCCAGGCAAACTGTAAGCACTCAGTAACTCATACTAATTATTCCTGGGTTCCAAGCCCATTACATACCTTATTTTATTTAATTAAATCCTCACAACAACCTTGACAGGCAGGGCAGGTATTCTCTCTCTCTCTCTCTTTTTTTTTTTTTTTTTTTTTTCGACAGGGTCTTGCTCTGTCATCCATGCTGGAGTGCAGTGGTGTGATTGTAGCTCATTGCAGCTTCCAACTCCTGGCCTCAATTGATCCTCCTGTCTTGGCCTCCCAAAGTAGGTATTCTTATGTCCATTTTCCAAATGAGGAAACCAGCTATCAGAGAGATTCAGTGCCTCTGCACAGGCCATAGAGCTATGAACTGAGAGGCTGGTCTGGGACTCAGGCCCTACTGTCACCTCTACCTGAAGGTAAGCTATCTGAGGCCCACAGACCTTTTCTTAGACAAATAGGAAAGATTCTGCTTCCCGTGACATTGCTGGCCTTACTTCTGTGAGCCTCTTAGCTGGAAGGTCCTGTGAAGGCCTTCAAGGCAGCCTCCACCAGAACCCACCTGCCTCTGAAATACCTGCACAGTCTTGGCTGCTGTGAGCTGGGCTCTCAGAGCTAACAGGGGCCCTCTCTTTAAACTTCAAAGGAACAAAGACTTAGAAACCCATCTTGGCCTTCCCCACCCCCTACCCCTCTTTCCCCCCACCCAAAGAAAAATGAAAGAATCTGATAATTACTTCTATCTACCACCCAACTGTACTAATTACCAACCTATTTCTTCACAGTATGACAGACACCAGCTCTGGAAAACACATAGAGATAAATTAGCACTAATTGGTTTTCCTCTGGCTGTTTGAATTAGTATTTAAAGCTCCAATTACAAAGCAGAATAATTGCTATTAATGTCCTATCGCAGCACAAAAGGCAGTTCGCTCAAGCACCAGCCCAGGTGTATTATTACTCTGATTACAGCATATTTAACCTGGCTCGTTAAGAGGGAGACACAGGGGACAGTTTCAATATGGCGGACAGGCCACTTCCTGCAGGGCACAAAGCTGGAGGAGACCCGTGACCCCAGGGAAGAAAGGCGGGGAGGGAGGCAGGGAGATGAGGGGATGAGGAAGCTGGGCCTGGAAGCCTGTGGGATTTCTCAGCAGGCTCCTGGGGTCTCTTCCTGCGGCTCTGTCTCCTGGGGGCCTTTTCCTGGGCTGGCCTACCCCTCTCCCTACAGAACAGCTGCCTGCTCATACCCCAAGCCAGCAAAGTCATCTGCAGGCCTTCCTGGCCCCTGAGAGGATGCTCAGGAGGGAGGCTGCTGCCAGAAGGACCTGTGGGATGTTCCCAATGTTGGCATCAGGCTTGTCGCTATGGAGCGGGTGGGGGCTCCGCCCTCCAGCCACACCTCTGTTCCCTCAGGGGCCTCAGTGGGGGGCTTTAGGATGCAGGGTTGCTCGCTGTTCTCACTGTGGGGGTCCTCGCTTTACCTCCTCCACCCTTTTCCATCTCGTTCCTCTGCCAGGGACCTTCCCTTTTCTGACCAGAGGACGATAGGAGAGCTGGGGAGAAGGTGAACTCCGTGCAGTCCCCTGACGGGTGCTGTGCACAGCGGGTAGGGTAGAGAGCCCTGGCTGTCCCACTCACAGGCTAGATGGCAAGTCCTCCAACCTCCGAGACACTCAGGTCTCTTCAACTATAAAATGGGCACCACAGCCTCCCTCTTGCTGGCTTCACGGAGCTGTGAGATTCAAGCCAGGATGGAGGAAAGCGCTCCGTCGATCACAGTGTGTGCTCCTGAAGGAAGGAGGCCACGGCTTGAACTGGATCTGCCTCTTGCCACTCCTTTCTTTGCTCTCGTCTTCCCTTTCAATCACTTTCCTTCCTCTTCTTTGTCTCTTTCTCTGCTTCCACTTCCTCCCTTCCTTTTGGGCTTCGGCATCTCACTTATCTCCCCATTCACGCTAGGATGTTAAGGACTCAATGAGTTACCCTTTCCTAGAGCAGCTGCGTTTAAGAAGGGAGGGCTATGTTTAACCCAAAGAAATGAGTCACTAATGGTGAACTTTCAGGCAAACTGAGATGATATTTTGTGGGGGAGAGGGAGGATGTCACAGTACTCTTCAGAGCCCCATAGGCAGCTGTCTACTCACTGACACACAGGTTTGGCGCCAGCCTGTGCCAGGCTCAATTTTAGCCAGAGAGGGAAGGAGGCCCCACAGGGAGGAGGCAGCAAGATAAAAATCACTGATGAGGGGGTGGGGGCCGAGGCCCGCCCACCCGGCAAACCCAGCTGAAGTTGCTGACCCTGGATGTCGAGGTCATGATGTGAGGCTTCAGGGACTCTCGTTCTGGAGGTGCAGACAGGGAGCCACTCTGGCCCAGCTGTCCCCACCAGGATGGGCTGCTGAGTTCTGGCCATCCCCGAGGCTGTCCTGAGTTCAGCCTCCTCTTGTCTGTCAGCGCCTCTGCCTCTTGTCCGATTTCCTTCTGTTGCCATATGGAAAGAAAGTAATCTGACCTTCCCCCATGGTCTTCTCGGTCTGTTTCATCCCTTTTAGGTCCCTTGTCCTCCCATGCCCTCCAGTCTCTCCCTGGCTCTTCCCCAGGAGCCCGTCTTTCCTTGGTCCTGCCAGCTCCTGGGTGCCACCATCCTGGAGAGATGCCACAGGACAAGGGGCAAAGTGGCGTCTATGGAGCCGAGACCCAGGTTCAGTGCAGCTCTGCATTAAGTTAGCCATGTGATACATTTTCCTTCACCTCTCTGGCCTCAGTTTCCCCACCTGTACCATAAGGGACAGGCCCTAAGTTCTCTTCTAAGGTCATGTTCTAGGTTTTAGGGCTCCCCTCTCTTCCTTCTCCATATCAACGGGCCCCTTATACCCGAGAAGCCTGCCTCTCTCTCTCAGCAGCATCCTTCAGGAACCCGGAAGCACCGAGCGTCTGGCAAGGGGGTTCCTGAGGTGGGCAATGGGAAGGTCGTCAGGGCCCGTCTGCCAGGGAGAAGCCTCTGGGTGGTCTCTGCTGGGTGGGCCCAGCTGTCGAGGCCCAGGCAAGGAGCGGCCTTGCCAACCAATCCCTCCTTTACAACCATGCCGGGAGGGGTGTGCAGGGGCCCGTGGGTGGTGTTCACGTATGGAGGGGGGGGATTTCTTTTTAAGAGACAAGGTGGGTGGAATGGGGGAAGCCAGCTGGCTGTGGGCTCTATTTCTACTGACAAGGCTTTACCCTGTAGGTGTGAGGAATTCCAATTAAATATGCAGCCTATTTGTCTGTGTGTGGGAGAGGGTTTGCTGGGAAGGAGGGGGACGGAGGCAGCGTCTCTGCGGCATACCAGCAAACCAGAAATTAGCTCCGTTCATCACAGGCACACGGGGCTTCCCTCAGCCCTCCTGTGCACTCACAGGAGGCTCGAGGAGACAGACAGAGGAAGCGAGAGAGAGGTTGGGGAGGCGGGTTCTCCAGGCTGGAAGGGCTTCCGGAATCTCTGAGTGGGCAGGAAGGATTGCCCGACTCCTTGGCTCTTGGGGGGGTTTCCCGTTCTGGAGGCGCCGGCAGTGAGCTTCTCCGGGCCATCTGTCCCTACCAGGGATGGCCAGGGTGGTCTGGGCTCACCCCTGGAACAATGGGGGCTGCAGATGCACACAGAGGGGTGTCTCCAACCAGAGAGGCAGGTGTGTCTGTGGCTGGGGCTGCCCAGGGCAGGCACCATTACCTCTGCAGGGCCCTGGGGACCACTGGGACCCTCCCCTTCTTCATGTCTACGCCAAAGTAATAGTTAGAAAGCCTTGTGAGGGGCAGCGGCTTCTTTGAAGAACAGAATCCTGAGATGCTGACGCCAGTGCTCACATCCTTCCTAGCAAAGAGATTATGCCAAGGTTTTGGCGCGTGCATGGGTCTCCAGAAGTCATTGCAAACCCTTCCCTTTCCCCTTTCTTCATTTGTCTTTTTACTGATAGATGAGATTTGGTAGAAAACATGAAAGTTCTCCGGGGCACAGAGGCCGATCTATGTTGACGCTGATAGATTTAGTCTTTCAACAGTACAATTATGTGGTTTGGGGGAGCTTTCCGTGGTGCCTGGCATATGAGTCCCTTTGAACCTCAGTGTTGATGATTGCAGGGTCTGTGGGCCTCCTGGTTACCCCACTGGTCTTGCTCTCAGCCTTCAAACCACTGGTCTTTCATTCCGGCTGCCACTGTCTTCTTACATCCTCCTCCCACGGGTTTCTCCATCAGCCAAGTCCTCTCTGCATTTTTGCTTATCTTTTCTTGACGCTCTCTCTCTCCCTATCTGCAAACACTGATTCCTCCCTGTCTCTAATTTCACCATCTATTCCCCAATTGACTAAAACATAATCACTCATTGACTTAAGGAGCTAAGTGGCTTGATATGGATGTGAGAAGGAGAATGGTTGGTCAGCCATTTTTTTCTGATTGAGGCATCCCAGATATCGGTCAATGAATCCCATGCCAGTTGACTCCTCCTCCTCAGAGCAGCCCCGAAGTGAGTCCTGCCGAGCTGGGAGGTGGTTGGCACATGGCCTGATATCATTAGCCAGACTGGCCTGAAGGATGGCATTGGGGTACAACCAGGGCAGCATGTGATGGGTCCTGGGGGGGGCAGGCTTGGGTGGGGACATGGGAAGGGCACTGGTCGGAATGATGGGTTGGGGCAGAGAAACACCAGCTGAGGTCCGGAGGGAGGGCGCTACAAAGGAGGTGAGTGTGCAGAGAAGCAGGTGGTGTGCCAGAGAAAACAAGTGAGAAACTGGGAAAGACATTCAGCACTGATCTGCTCATGGAGGAGGAAGGGTGCTGGCCCCTTCCTCATTTTCCCTGATTTCCCTCTTTCCTTATGCTTCCCCTCAGGTCCCCCCGGGTTCCCCCTCCTCTATTCTTCCACTCCCCTCACTTCCTCCATCTGCATCATCTCTCACATTTACAGTGTGGAAGAGGAGGGTGTGGCTACCCCAAGAGAACTTTCTGGGATGGAGAGGACAAGACCACAGTGGGCAGGCTGTTGGGTGGGGCCCTTCTAGGCTGTGAGAGTGACCTGGGCTGGAGCCCAGGGTGGGCTTGGCCTGGAGCATAAGAGTGGCAGTGGGGATGGGGGGGATGCAGCCCTGGAACCCTGGGGAGAGGCAGGCCCTGAAGGAGATGAGCAGGCTTCAGCTGAGGCCACATTGACAGGACCTCTGGGTGACAGCCTGAGATGGCCAGGACACTCACCCCCTGGCTGCCAGCCTGCCCTAGCTCCACTGGGTGCGGGGTTCTCTTCTCGCTCGCCCTGCACGGCACTCCTGTCGCCCCAGAGCAGGGAGTGGTGGCTGGGGCACCGGGAAATATTATGAATGGCAGTGCTGCTCCAAGCCCCCAGCCTTCCTCTTGAGGGGGAGGAGAGAATCCGACCATGAGGTATTTTCCTGGCGCTAAGGATAACCTTGTAGGAGGCAGAGGGAATCCAATTAGACATGCAAGGCTGGGGAGGCTGAGGGCGTGTGGGAGAAGGCTGCTTTTCACTTTCTGGCTTCCCCGCGCCCTCAATGAGAAATTATAGCTTGGCTCCTTCGTTACAGCCCCCTCCGCTCTCTTTCCTTTCCCAGGACCGTCATCACACTCTGCTTTCCCCACCACCAGCCCCTGCACAGAGGGGGAAACACAGTCCCACAGCGATGGGACCCGCGAGGCAGCAGCACTCCCGGGCAGTGCCACCACGGTTCCCTTCCTCTCTCTAGTTGCCCCTGGAATCTGGGGAAGGTTGCCTCCTGTACCCCTGGAGTTGGCTGCCCATCTACACCTGTCTCTCCTGCTTGTCCTGAGCTTATCTGAGCTCTGCAGTGATTGTCCATCTCGCCCCTCTCTGCTTGGGCTCGGCACATGTAAAGCAGCAAATGACCTAATTCCTCCCAGATCCAAAGTCCCCAGCTGCCCACAGTGGACAGATCCATGAGCTTCCATGCGAGACTGGATCCTGTTGCCTGGAAGACGCCCCGCTTAGTCCTCTTTAGAGGCAGTTATGGGGAGACACAGTGTGAACTTCTTTTTTTTTTTTTGAGATGGAGTTTCGCTCATGTTGCCCAGGCTGGAGTGCAGTGGCGCGGTCTCAGCTCACTGCAACCTCCGCCTCCCGGGTTCGAGTGATAACTTGGACAGGCTCCTGGGCCTTCTTGGGCCCTCACCAAGCACGCCCACTGATAGCAACTGCTCCACCCAAGATGCTTTTCCTGCCTTCCTGTTGTCCTTGTTTCCCTCGCCTGTGATCCGGAGATGGGAACGAGGCTTCTGCTGATGGAGCGGGCCTGGGGCCACCCTGTGGACTGGGATGCAGAGGCCTGACTGGAGAGCTCCCCCTGGGAGAAGGTTCTGGGCGTGCTGTCTTGTGGATGCTGGGCTCCTGGATGGCTCCCAGCCCTCCTTCTGGTCCTACCCTGGCCTTGTCTCCTTGCTCTGCTGAGACCGTCTGAAGGGGGCTTTTTCAGAGAAAGCAAAGTCCTCTCAGCCAGTTTTAGTGCCCTGGTCAGTCAGGGGCTGCGGCCACCAGGGCGGGCTTCTCTGTCATGTTGTCGGAGTCTGTCCTCAGAGGTGTGAGGAACTCCAATTAAGCACTCAGCCCGTCTGCCTGCGTGGGGGGCACGGGATGCATGGGAGGTGGTGACTAATCCTCACAGCACTGATCAGAGGTGGTGGGAAGGTGGGCGGGGGAGGTGGGGGAGGAGGGGGATGGGGTTTCCTCACCAAGTCAGCTGGCTCCCGGCTCCACGCGTGCGATGGTGCCCAGAGGAGGGTTTGGGATCCTGAGAAGGAAAAGCCATGGGGACCCTGGCTCCCCATAGAAGGATCCAGTCCTCGTGGGGTTCAAGGTACCCCATATTTGGATTCACCTCATGTTTTCCAAAAACCTCTGATGAACCAGGCATGCGTGCTCCCCACAACCCTGATGCGGCTATTATTGGCCTCAATTTACAAATAAAGAATCTGAGCTGCAGAGAAATAAGTGACTTGTCAAAGGTCACCGGGCTAGGAGGTGGTCAAGGGAGAGGTCCCACACCAAGGCCAGTGGGTTTTTTATGGCGTCACAGAGGTCACCAGGCAAAGAGCTCTAAGGGTCTTTAGCAGAGCATCTGGGTCCCAGGTCACAAATGTCCCCACCCACACCCCCATTATATGGAGAGACAGAAAAGCACAGGGAGAGAGCTGGGCTGGTGCCGTGGTCCCCCAACCCTGTGTCCCACTAACAAGAAGAGTCCTTTGGAAGGCTGGGTGGTGTCTCCACTGGGAATGTTCATTCATTTGGCAAATATCTATGAACCACTGATATGGTGCCCCTAGCACTGTGTTTAGCAGGGTGAAGAAAGTCAGGTCTGGAAGAGGAGACACTCAGCAGGGCTTCGAGTATACGCATATAGAAAGCGATTGGCTATTTTTATTTTCCAAGAACAAATGGGAGGAAACAGGGCAGAAACCATCACATGGGCGACTTAGATTGGACATGCAAACACTTTGGAGGGGACAACTGCTCAGTAGTTCGCCAGGAAAAGTTAAAAGCAGCATGGATTCCCAGGCATCTTATTGTTTTAGAATCTCTCTCTCTCTTTTTTTCTTTTTCTTTTTTTTGAGACAGGGTCTCACTTTGTCACCCAGGTGGAGTGCAGTGGCACGATCATGGCTTACTGCAACCTCTGCCTCCCTGGCTCAGGTGATCCTCCCACCTCAGCCCCGGAAGTAGCTGGGACCACAGGTGCTGGGACCACAGGTGCTGGGACCACAGGCACGCACTATCACAGTCAGCTAATTTTTGTATTTGTTGTAGAGCTAGTGTTCACCATGTTGCTCAGGCTGGTCTCAAACTCCTAAGCTCAAGCAATCTGCCCACCTTGGCCTCCCAAAGTGCTGGGATTACAGGTGTGAACCACTGTGCCTGGCCCTTTTAAAAATCTTGAGGCAAGAGAGGAATTACACATTCCTTTCTCATTCAGGCCTGGGTCGATTTCATTGGTGACCAAGGTTGCTGTTTCTCGATCTTTTCAGTAGCTTTCTGAGGCTTGGAGTAGTTCGTACCTTGAGGTTCGTTTGTCCAGGGCACCCTACCTGGTCCTCTCCCGTCCTTAAGCACAGACAGTAGGGAGAACCTCCCTGGGGAGCCAGGCATATTTGCATTTCTGCCTTAACCACAGATGAAGGTTTTGTGGGCTATGACCTTGCATGGATCCTTTGAGGTTCCACCGTGCTCTGGGCTGCCCACTAGAGGATGCCTCCTGGGAAACTAGAAGAAAACTTGCAGTGGGAGTTGTAAGTCCTGAAGGCATTCACTCCTCTGCCACGCATCCACCAGGAAGTAAAGGGGTCTGGATCAGCAGACCTTCGGCTGCTGGAAGGATGTGGACAGAAGGCACTAAAGTGATGGCCGGACTCCTCCAATCCTGAAGGCATCTAATGCTCAGTCTCAGGTCTACCCTTCTGTAAAAGGATGAGACGGTCTCTAGGGTTGCTTTTGGCTAAGGGGAGGGGAAACAAACGTGCTCTGAGTGCTTCCCACGTGTTGCCCTGTGCCCTGAACTGCACACAGGTTGTCTCTCTTAGTGAATCACTCCAACAGCCTTGTGGGATAGACACTATCTCCCATCTCCAGCTGAGGAAACTGGCCCAAAGAGACTCCGTAACTTGTGAAGACAGCACCGTTAGCAAGCAGCAGCCTCGGGGTTCAGATCTGAAACTCTTTGTCTTTGAAGAGGATGGTGCCGATTGTGGGATGGGAAATGACCCTTTGCCCCCTGCTGGACTGACCCCAGGTGTCCTGTTCAGAGCAGAGGTGACAGAACCTTTGGGGACAGGCCCCAGCATCTCCTTGTTGGTACCCTGTCCTGCCCACCACATTTGGATGCCCTTGGCAGTGAAAGCCCTGCTTGGGCCCAGCCCCACTGCCTCGCAGTCCTGTGGAGGAGTAGGGAGTTCCGGGAGAGCCGGAGGGGGAAGGGGCTGGTGGAAACTCCCAAGGCAGCAGGCACCGGGGCTGGGAGTGGGGAGGAGGGACACGGGGGTGGGCTCCAGGCTTTTCCCCACACTTCCTCAGGGATCGCTTTACATAACCAGGGCTGCTTAGTCACCGCTTTTTACTTTTTTTTTGGAAACAATTTTCTCAGCATCACAGCTCCCGTCTCCATCCCTTACTAGTCACCAGTGCTAGGGAAGTCCCTTTTCTCCCGTTCCCTAGGCAACCCAGCACATTTGCCTTTCAAATGATCCAAGGCCTGGGCGGGGGTAGGAGTTCCCTCCCCCTGTACCCGGGCCTCCCACACAGCCACTCCTGCCTCAGTTGGCTATGTCATGTGGCCCAGCCACCCGAATTCATTTGGGAAAACCAGACTCCTTGCCTGGCCTCCGCCACTACCCCAGACCCTCACATGTTTGGTCTTTGAGTTTGGCTCAGGCTCAGGGACCCCAGCTCATGGGTGGAGGGGCCTATGTTGGACTTCAGATATGGCAGGTTCTCCCCCTTCCTCCCTGGGGAAGAGGGGGGAGCCGACCAGGCATCTTCCGCAGGTGACAGAGCTGGGCCTCTCTCAGCAAGGCCCAGGAAACCCGGGGGGCTGAAGCCACCCGCTCTGCCACCATTCCCCAGGAACAGGACCTGCTGACCTCAGTTCCCCCTCTTTAATCTCAGCAGCTGTAGTGGACGAGAGGATCTGGGATTCCATCTTGTTCTTTCAGTCGCTCTGTGGCTTTCTCACTATTGCTCGTGTCAGCCTTGACTGGACAGAGGTGTCCAAGTGCTTGGGAAACTGAGACTTGAGATGGGAGTGAGGGTGGGTGGGGAAGAGGTCTCTCGGGCTGGGTGCCAGAAACACTGCACAGAGACTGGATGAGCCCTAATACACTCCCCTTTAAAAGGCCATAATGTTGATCTTAGTGATACAAGGCGCCTTACCAGTGGGCTTGATAACTATGAATTAAGAGCAATCATGTGAGCTATAAAAATAGAGTAGCGCAAACTCACAGAGCACATGGGAACCTCTCCCTCATTCATTCAACACACACTGTCGAGCACCTACTCTGTGCTAAGCATGGTGCAAGTCCTTGAGACACCATCAGATCCAGACCTCTGCTTTTGGGGGTGTGAAAATACCCGACCCATCCATCAGAGAGTTTCAGGGAACTGACATTTTTAGAAGGTCAACGGACCACATACAGAAAGAAAAAGTCTCATCTGGGCACCGGGGAGTGCTAATTAAGAAAAAAGTCTCTTAGAATGTCTTCTTCAAGCAAAAGTTCTTAACCTAGGACTCATGAATAGTCTTCGAGGGGTCTGCAGATGACCACAAATTACAAAATTGTATATGTTTGTATATGCTTGCATGTATATTTCCCTAGGGAGAGCCCGACCACTTTCATCTGATTGGCATCTCTGATCCTCCAGGAGGTTAAGGACCCTTTTATTAGCAGCTGGCCTAGCTTTGGAGGCAGCATGTTTTAGGGTATCCTGAGAGTGACAGCCCCCATACACATCACACCTGGAGGTTAGTGTCCTCAGTGGTAACTGAGTAACCAACCTCCCAGGACTCCTGGCATTTGCTTCTACCAGAGTCATAGGGACGACCACTAGGTCCCTCAGCCTTCCTGCCCAGACCCATAATGGGGAGCAGCAATCCCCGGAGGTTCCAGCTGCCAGCAACCGCAGGTTCCACCTCAGCCAGAGGGTACTGGTCAGGCACCTGTTCCATGCAGAAGCAGCGCACCTGGTTGAGTAGGGCTCCTGAGGTTTGGGTAGGGGTACCTGGGCCGGGTCTTACACTTCCCTGGGGGAGGGTTGGGGCAACCCAGGACTTCTCAGGGCTCTGTCTCCCCCATTCCAACCTAACTTTTATTTTGTTTCTATATTTAGATCCTTTCTCAGTCCTTTCTTGAGAATAAGTGAGTGATGCTAAGCAATGTTCTTTGTGCTTTCATTCTGTGTTCCCTCTGGGGAAGGATGGGCATGGCTGTCTAATGTGGATGGCAGATGTCTATGGACGAATGCCTCCTGGGATTTCTGTGTGACCAGCCTTCTCTTGCCTTTGGCTTAAGGCTCGACTTCCTCACTGGATGCTGGTGCCCGGAACTGCCCTGTAGGGATGAGGCCCTCCAAAGGCAGTGGCCCAGCTGCTCCTGTGGGTACCCAGTGGCTTTCTTATGGCGGTGGTCAGGTGCTCAGTGAGAGGCCTAAGGTTCTGGGTGGAACCAGATTCCAGGATTCAGTTAGGATCCAACTAGGGTCGTTGTTTTCAGCGAGATCTCACAGCAGCGACCGTCATGATGACAGTAATGAATAATGCCTCCCTAACACATGCTGTGGTGGTTTTTTTTTTTTTTTTTTTGAGACGGGGTCTTACTCTGTTACCCAACCTCCCATGCTCAAGTCATCCTCCCGCCCCAGACAGGCAAGTAACTGGGACCACAGGCACATGCCACCACGCCCAGCTAATTTTTTGTGTGTTTTTGGTAGAGATGGAGTTTTGCCACGTTACTCAGGCTGGTCCTGAGCTCAAGTGATCTGCCCACCTTGGCCTCCCACAGTGCTGGGATTACAGGGGTGGGCCACCACGCTCGCCTGGCCGACACATGCTGCTTTCAGGCACTTCCTGCCCACCAGGACGGGAGAGAGCACTGGCTTTGAAGTTATAGCAGGAGGTTGAACCCCTGAGTGACTCTCTTTGGTCCAGTGACCTTGGGAAGGTCACGCAACCTCTCTGGGCCTCAATGTCTACATATGTAGTAGGAGGCTGGGGACACCCGACTGCAGGCTGTTGTGGGGATTATGGACACAGCCCCTGGCCCACAGCAGGTGCCCCATCTTTGCTGGTTTTCTTCTGTCCCTGTTACCAGCACCCCAGCAACCTGCTACCAAACTGAGTAGATGATGATATGTAAGTGGAGAGGGTGTCAGGATTGAAGGAAGCTCTGAAGGTTTTATGGAAGAGGTGGGGCTTGCATCAAACAGCAACAGCAATAAACACACACAGCACACTTGGAGTGGGGGATGGGGTCAGGAATCAAAGACAAGAACGAGAACCAGAGAAGGAAGGAAGGGAAGGGACAGAGCGTGGTTATCTTGGAGTTGCTTTTAAAATTTGTCATTGATGCCTTGATTTGAAGGAAACTGAGGCAGTGGAGTGGCTGAGACAGGCCTCCTAGCCTTTAATTCTGGCCCTGCTGCCAGCGACTGGATGTGACCCTGTAGCCAACCTCCCGACCTCCCGTCCCGGGAGATGCGCCAGGCTTGGGTGCTGCCAGCCGGGAGCCTGATTTAGCGTACGCCTTGTTAGGAGAAGCTAATTAACAAACCTGCATTTAAATAAGCAGCCGCCCGGGTGTTTGTAACCACCGCCTTATTGAATTGTGACAAGTTATTAGCCCTTGCATGTTAAATGAAACAGAAGCATCCAGGAAAAACCCCTAAATCCAATCTGCATAAAGCAGATTCCTGCTGAGAAAATGACGGCAGCAAAAACTGATTCACTCGCCGCTTTGGGGAGAACTCCAGGCCTCCCTTCCTTCGAGGTTACATAACCCTCTGTCAACAGCGACATCAGGAGAAAGGCAGCGAGCTGGAGGGGGGACCGTCAGGGACGCTTTGGGCTCCATCTGGGCGTCACCTTTTGTGGGTGCCGGGGACACGGCTTGCGTGAAGGAACAGGAACAGGCCACGTGTGCACAGTTTGTGCATGTGAGCTGTGTCCGGGCCTGCTCCTCAGACCCCAGTGTGTCCGGAACACTATGCTGCCCACTCTGGACCCACTTTTCCCAGGCCTAGATGCTGCTCCCATGGCAGTGGGATGACAGGGCAGCTCAGCACAGACCCACGGGGGCCTGGCAACTTCTCTCTGCATTTCCTCAAATGAGGGGAAGCTAGGAGCAAGGTCAGCATGTGGTGCCCTGACAATTCTTTTTTGGAGGAAAAAAGCTGTTGGCCCTCAACTGTCTTCAACCAAGGATACTGGAACCGGAATTGAGTGCTGCTGTGTCCTCAGTTAAATTCCTGCCCTCCTGGGGGCACCTATGGGAATCTGGCCCAGGTGCCCCTCAGCATTTCCTGCCCAGTGCCGAGGACAGAGCCACAGCCATATCGAGACCCCAGATGTCCTCCAACGTGTCCTCTCGGAGACGCCCTATCTCTGGAATGGGGTAAGGTTCTAATAGGCACATTGAGGTCGGTGGTCTGGTTTGGAATAGATCCGCCATGTGCTGCCTGGCCACAGATCCTGCTCCTGCTCCCTGAGAGAGGAGGATTGAGACACAAGCCCAGAGAGGGAGGCAGGGGTGATCCGGGGTGTGAAGGAGTCAGATGGGCTCTGCCACCTGCTAGCAGCATGGCCTGGGAAAGTTACTGATCCTCCCTAAGCCTGAGTCCTCATTCAAAACAGGAGCAACAGCGACCATGCCAGGTCCTCGGAGAAGCCACCGCAGTCTGGCATCAAGGAAGCTGTCAACGACTGTGAATAGAGGAGGAAAAGAGCAGACCGACAGGCAAACGTGGAGCTGCATTTTCTGGGCTTTGCTGCTGTTCCTCCTGGAGACAACGGGGCTACTCTAAAGAATGTAGGTTTAAAATCTCAGCTCTGCTCCTTACTACGTTCTGTACCCCTGGATAGGTGGATTCACTTCTTTGAACCACAGCCTTCTTGTACGTCAAGTAGGGTCAGTACTTATTTCGCAGTGTTATAGTGGGGATGAAATAAGATAATGCATGTTTAGAAAGTGCCCAGCGTGGAGTAGAAACTGAACACATCCTGGCTCTCTTTCCCTTCCTCCTACCCCCTTCATCCGGCTTTTTGTCTCCCAGCAATAGAAACACTAAACCGTCCGTTCTGGAGGGGCTCTGGATTAGTGGTACCACGGAAAGAACACTCTAGTACATTCTAGTATTCTGGGGCATGTGTTCCTTCGAGTTAGGATGGGACCTCTGGTAAGAGGCTAGGTATATTTCTTTTTTTGTTTTTTTTTGAGACAGGGTCTTGCTCTGCTGCCAAGGCTAGAGAGCAGTGGTGTGACAGCTCACTACAGCCTCGACCTTCTGGGTTCAAGCAATTCTCTGGCCTCAGCCTCCTGAGTAGCTGGGACTACAGTTACATGCCACCATGTCTGGCAATTTTTTTAGTTTTTGTAGAGACGGTGGCCTTGTCATGTTGCCCAGGCTTCTCTCGAGCTCCTGGGCTCAAGCAATCCTCCCACCTCGGCCTCCCAAAGTGCTTGGATTACAGGCATGAGCCACCATGCCTGACCCCTCTGGATTTTGAAACCCTGTCTATTAGTGGCTTTTTAAAAAGTTGCTAGGGCAGCAGCTTGGGGGAGCAAAAAGGAAGCCATCTCTTTCTCCTCAGTCCTTCTAACAGTCATCAAATCTTCATTTGAGTGATCAAAGCTTGTTCACCAGAGCACACTTCATACAAAGCTCCATGCCAGGGACTGAGGGATTGTCAATACCGAGGGACTCCTATGCAGGAAAGAGGGCTGGCCCCCACTCCCCCACCCTTTTTTTTTTTTTTCGAGACAGGGTCTTGCTCTTTCACCCAGGCTAAAGTGCAGTGGTATCATCACGGCTCACTGCAGCCTCAACCTCCCAGGCCCAAGTGATCCTCCCACCTCAGCATCCCTAGTAGCTGGGACCACAGGTGTGTATCACCATTCCTGGCTAATTAAAAATTTTTTTTGTAGAGACAAGGTCTCTGTGTGTTGCCCAGGCTGGTCTCGAACTCCTGGGTGCAAGCAATCCTCCTGCCTCAGCTTCCCAAGGGTGCTGGGATTACAGGCGTAAGCCACTGTGCCCGGCTGAAGGCTGGTCCCTTCTAATGGGGATTCTGATGTTTGGGCAGGAGAGGAGTCTGCAGGGGTGGGTTCCTCTAGGAACACTATCGTGGAGGGTGGTAGGATTTGCACAGGTGAGGAGAGGGGTCGTATTTTTCTAAAAGAATGAAATATAATGAGTGGAGTTGAGGAGTTGGGGTCTGCCTTTAGATACACCAGCCAGGTTAGCATAAAGAGTTTGTTCTGGAGAAGTGGTCAGAGGGCAAGAATTACCTTGAGTATTACAATCTCAAACTGATCTAGCCTTGAGAATGTTCCTTCCATCAGGTCTGGAAATTGGCAGAGGCGGGGGAGGGGGGATACCAATATTTTGATGGGTGAGTTTTATCCCATGGCACCCATACCCTCTCCTTGTAGTCAGAAATGACTCAGTACAGATTTCCAGTTGGCTGGTGATGGCAAAGAGAAAAGAGGAGTTACCTTCTGAGGATAATACTTGCTTCTCTCTGCCACTGCTTATTCAGTCAACAAACAGTTGTTGGGGGTAAGGCCAATTAAACATGGCCTCCACTCTCAAGTACTTGAGTCTGGTTGGGGAGTCAGAGAAATAAACCACCACTACTACTCCTACGGCTTCGACTATGAGTAATTGCGTGACGGTGCTAAGTTCCCTGATGGGGAATGTGGGAGTTTCCTAGACGAGAGGGGGCTCAGTGCTGCCCCAAAGAAGCTGGGTCACAGGAGGGCCTTGTGAAGGGTGAAATGTTTCAGCTCAGCCTTAAAAGAAGATCTAGGTAGATGAGGGGGTCGAGGTGAGGGCTGGGGAAGGGAAGGGTTTACGTTTCGTTGCTAACGTGTTGTGAATGGGCCTGTGGAGTGTGCAGCGGGAGGTGTGCAATGGGCCCACAGGCTTGGAGCTCTGGCAGAGGAAAAGTGGGTGTGGCTGGAGCCTTCAGGGATGTATGGGCTCATCCTGGGAACATATGAAGGGAAGGGGGATGCTGGGAGAACCGGGATCATCAGGCGGGAAGCCAGGTAGAGGGAGGGAACCTGGGAAGGATGTTGAGAAGAACGGGCCAAAAGGGCAGGTGGCAGTGGGATCCAGGTAGCTGAAAGAAGGGAGGGGTTTCAAAATGGGAGAGGGCTTCTAACTATCACAGAGAAACCCCTGGGACAAGAACTGCACACTTCCATCAGAAGTGGCTGCCAGGGGGACAAAGAAGGAGCAGGGAAAGACAAATGGGAAGAGAAGAGGGAGAAATGGCGAGTGCAGCCTGCTCTTAGGAGGAAGCCATGTGGCTGTGAGGGCCCATGAGAGGTGACACAGGGAGGGAAGGCTTTAGAAGCTCTGAGTTATGGCAGTGGGGACCGAGGTTGGCAGGTCAGGGCACAAGCAGGGTCCTGGTGGCGTTCAGAGTCTCACCCATACTGAGAGGAGTGCCCAGGACAAATACCTACGCACCTCCCAGCCTGGGCCTCAGTTTCCTCACCTGTAAACTGGAGGGGATGGACCACAGGCTTGCTAGGTCTCTTTTTAACTCTAAAATATGACTGTTCTGATGGTTATTCATATGCTACGAATTCTAAATTGATACAAGGATTCTACATTGATAGAAATTCTAAATTCTGGATGGCATTTTAGTAACATGTACCAAAAAGCCTTTGAATATGCAAAACCTTTGACCCCTGAGAATTTATTCTCAGAAAGTCACCACAGAGGTGAATGAAGAGTTATGTATTCACAACTTTGTTCATTGTAGCGTTGGTGATAATATAAAAAAAATAGATACAACCTAATGTCCAATAGTAGAGGATTGGCTGAGTAAATTATAGTACATCCATATGGTAAACTACTTCTGCACTAAAAATCATGGTTTAGAAGATTATGTGTTGACATGGGAAAATGTTAATGATATATTGCTAAGTAAGAAAGCAGGCTACATTGCAGAATGTACAGTATGATACATTCATTTTCAAAATTTTTGATTAGGACACAGACCAAATCTTTAATTAATGTCATTTTTTTTCTTTTCTTGGCAAGCAAGAAGAGTATTATCTAGAATAATGTAACTAAAAAATGAAACAGAAAGACAGTTATACACTAAGTGTGTTCACAGGAATTTTTAAGTCATTAGGATGGAGAGTAGGCTGTCAGTGAGTCAAGGAAGCGGAGAAATTCTGGAACTATAGAATTTTAGAAGCGGAAATCACCCCTAGAGATCGTCGGGCCCAACCTCACTTTTTTCAAGACGAAGAAATTCAAGCTCCCAGTGAAGTCTAGACAGTGACTAGTCAGAGATGGGGGTGGGTGCCAGCCTCGAACTAGAGTATTGCAACCTCCAGTTTATGCTGATATGTTTGCCACCCCTCAGAGAGACCCCACTGATACGTAAGAGATGACTCTATTCCTAAGCCCCCTGAGGTGGGGCTGTGGGCCCCTCTCTTCCTCCCAGCCCCTGAAGACCTACGCAGCTCGAAGCTGCTCCAGGCCACAGGAAGGTACGTGGGCCCACTGCAGAGCTCTGGGGCAATGTCTCCAGCAGCATGGGGGTCCTCTGTGAGCTGATCCAGTGCCCCAAAGGGAAATCAGTCTCTGGGTGGCCCAGAGCTAGGTTTCACTGTCTTCCCAAGAAATGGATGCTCACCTTGTCAAACACTTTGTGACAGACATGATTCTCATTCCTCCAAAAAAGATTCCTCTCTGCCTCCCACTCTGCTAACCCTCCAATGCAAAGACAGCACTTCATTTTCACTGAGCTCAACTTTCCGGGGACAGGTGCAACGGCAGATGCCCTGTAGTCCATGTTGATTTGGTAATTCTGTAGCATGCTTTCCGATGCAAGAGAGAGGGTGTCGGGCCTGGCCTTCCAGGATGGGGAGTCCACTGCCTCTTCTCTGGTCCCATGGCCCACTGACCCCCATGGCCACTCCGTCATCCCTCTCCCAGGCCACTGCATAGCCTGCTAGCAGATCTCCCTGCTTCTCCCTGTCAACCCTCTCTAAGTGTCAGCCCCAGAGCTGTGGTCTTTATTTCATAGGCCTGTTAACTCCCTTTTGTCATCCTTCAACCATTGCATGGGCTGTTTGGTGATTCCTTCCTTCCTTCCTTCCTTCCTTCCTTCCTTCCTTCCTTCCTTCCTTCCTTCCTTCCTTCCTTCTTTCACTCATTCATTTATTCATCACACGTGCAGGCAGAGAGCTAGGTGCAGCTTTGCCCTTAAGGAGGTCACAGCCCAGAGTGGGGGCAGAGACCTATAGAACCGCTTATCCTCAGGCCATGTGGAAGCACTTCCTAAGCGGGTAGATACAGGAATTCAAGGGATGAGGAGAGCCTTGATGGCTGAGGTAGACCAGGAAGCCTGCGTACATAGGTGGGATTTGAACCATGCCTTGACATACGGTTGGGGGAAGAGGGACACGGAGGAGGAAGACATCCCTGGCAAGGCCCCCAAGCATGGCAACAGCTTAGCAGGGGCAGAAAACACCAGGGATATCTTGGGGTTGCTGGGGCTGGTTGGGATGATGGGATTACGTGGGATCAAGGGGGAAATAAAAGCTGGGCTGGGGCCTGACCTTGAAGGGTCTTGTGGCTACCTTTGAAGGCTCAGTGTTCTAGTTCCGAATTTGTACATTTTACAGGCTTCTGGAGAAATGAAGAGTTGGCTCCTTTCTCAGCAAACAGACGGGGTTTAATTGCTGTTACTGTCAGTGTAGTTGCAAATATCATATAAAAAGGGCTTTTTGGCTAATTGTTTTTAGAAGAAAAATTCAAGAACTATGTATAGATATTATGCATCCAGGGTACTTTAAAGATCAAACTGTTTATATTACCCTTAAATACAGTCTTTAGCAGGCGGCACTGGGCTCTGTGAGTAACTGGGACACACGATGACCCCCCAGGGCTTAAGATGCTGGAACAATATGACAGCGTTACTTTACTTCTGAAGGGAGATGGGGGTAGTCAGCCACTACCCTTTGATTGGCCAGAGGACCACAGGAATAGAGATCTAAGCTGGGTAATGTTGCTGCACCATTGCCCTAAAGGGCTGCCTCTTCACGCAGACAACCAACCTCCCCACCCCATACACACACAGAAAGAGCTGGATTCCACGGGCTTCTGGGGGTGCAAGGGGAAGGGGCTGCCATATCTAGTGGGCTCCTGGAGAAGCTCGGGCTGAGGAGCAGAGAAGGGAGCAGCCTCAGAGCTTCTCATCTTGTCTCCGGTCCTGCAGTCTTCTTTCCTCACCCGCAAATGGTACAGAGAGGAGTTTTGAGCCGTACAAATAAAGCAAATTCATATCTGCTCATTGCCATCCTGTCCTCATGCTCAACCCTCTCTCAAATTTTAATTTGGGAGCTTTTAGAAAGGCAAATTTATTTGTGACACCATCCAAATTCTATTTTATTGGAATCCTCTTCTCCAAGGGTGCGATTGACTACCGAGAAAGCTGTGGGCTTCTCCTTTTGATATTTTCCCAAGCTCTCTGTGTGTTTGCGCGTGCTAGTGTGTGTGCGCGCACACGAGTGCACATTCATTTTAGGGTCCTCTACATATTTTACGTACAAACACATAATGCATATTCACAAGGCAGCCACAGAAGTGTATATATATTCATCACATGTATGTGTAACTCAGTGCAGACTCCTGGAAGCCAATATTTAAGTTATCGTATTTAATTTATTCAACAAACATTTAATAAGCACTTACTCTTCATTAAACACTGTCCTAGGCCCTGGGTGTACAGCAATAAACAAGTTAGACAAAGCCCTTGCCTTAGGGGGCTAACATTTGAAAGCACTGTTTTTTTTTTTTTTTTTTTAGACAGGGTCTCACTCCGTCTCCCAGGCTGGACTGCAGTGGTGTGATCATGGCTCACTGCAGCCTTGAATTCCTACATTCAAGTGATCTTCCCACCTCAGCCTCCGGAGTAGCTGGGACTACAGGTACACGCCACCACACCTGGTTGATTCAAAGAACTTTTTTTTTTTTGGGTAGCGACAGGGTCTCACTATGTTGCCCACACTGGTCTGGAATTCCTGAGCTCAAGGGATCCACCTGCCTCAGCCTCCCAAAGTGCTGGGATCATAGGGATGAGCCACAGCACCCAGCTTGGATTTTTAGTATGAGGTTTCCAAACACATGTGAGGGAATCTGTGTGGACAGTCACAGAAGGAGCTGGCTAGGTCAATAGATCAGCACTCCCTTAATCCGGGAGAGAGCCATTTGGGTGCAACAGTCCAAACAAAGGTGGCATTCGAGTTCCCTGCCGCAGGTGATGTCTCAGGGCTGTGGGGCCTTACCCTCATAGAACGCTTCCCAGTGCTTGTAAGGTGGAGATGAAAGAGCTGGGGATGAGGGTTGGTGGGCTCCCTGCTTTGTGGCCTGGCCTTAGATATTTACCCTACAGTGATATCAGGCCTTGTCCTTGGTCATATCCTTGCCATGAGTCCAGGTGATTTTCAATGTCTTCCTCTTCCATAGAGCCTTCCCTGCTCATCCCCATCCCAGTCATAACCAAAGATGCCTTCTTATGAGCTCATCCTACCTTCTGTCTGATTCACCCAGTGCTTCACGCGTGCTACTTTATTTTGATAGGTAGCAAATTTTGTTCTAAGTATATGTTGCTCTTTCAAGGAGCACTCATGGAACTTTTACCGACGTGGAGAGGAGGGACCCTGGCTTCTGCCCATAGGAGCTGTTGGCCTAGTAGGGAGACCAGCAAGCTAATCTGTAATCATAAGCAGAGAGCCAGGTATATGTCAGAGGTGTGTATAGGGTGCTATAGGGGCATTGTGGCGGGTGGTAGGGGGCAGGTGGCTCTCAGCAGAGGTGATGCTCAAATGCTCCCAAAAGAAACCACAGATTCCTCGGAGTGGGGCCCTTACTTAATTCTTTTTATATTCCCCACCATGATTGTAATAATCAAATTATCTTGCCCAGCAATTTAATTTTTAAGGACAAGTTTAAAATTGGATTACAAAATGATATATATTATAGAAAATTTGGAAAAACAGCTAAGCCCAAAGAATATAAAAATCACTCATAATCGTACTACCCAGACCTAACTATTACCAACATTTCGGTGCATACACTTTCCAGTTTCTTTTCTCCATACAACGAAAATGAATTGTGCTCGAATTACTTTTCATTTGCTTTTTCTTTTCGTGTAAAAAAATGGTACAAATATTTTGTCAGGTGCTTATATATTCATCTTCAACCATTTTAATGGCTGCATAATATTCTTTTTTCTTTTGTTTAGAGACAGAGTCTCATTCCGTCACCCAGGCTGGAGTGCAGTGGCATGATCTCAGCTCACTGCAACCTCTGCCTCCTGGGTTCAAGTGATTCTTCTGCCTCAGTCTCCTATGTAGCTGGGATTACAGGCGTGCACTACCACACCCAGCTAATTTTTGTGTGTGTGTGTGTATTTTTAGTAGAGGTGGGGTTTCACCATGTTGGCCAGGCTGGTATCGAACTCCTGACCTCAAGTGATCTGCCTACCTCAGCCTCCCAAAGTGCTGAGATTATAGACATGAGCCATTGTACCTGGTAGGTTGCATAATAGTCTATATAGTGCAATTTATTTGCCAACTGTGTCTTGTTGGACAAATGGGTCATTTCTAATATTTCATTATTATAAGTAACACAGGGATGAGTAGCATTGTGGATGAATTTTTGCTCACATCCATCATAATCTCCTTAATAATTATCTAATAGATAACAGTTCCTGCCTTATTTTGATAGGTATCATTCTTTATATAAATTTAGTGTAAATTCTAGAAGGAGATTGTTGGGCTGAAAGCTATACACATTTTAAAGGTGTTTCACGTTCAATACACACAGCCAAATAATGCTACAAAAGGATTTTTAACAATTTACACTCTCACCAGCACTCTATGAGAAGACATTGGATGGCATTTTATTAATTTATTTTTTAAAAAAACAAAACAAAACTCAAACATCGCCAATTGAATGGCCACAGTTGGGGAAGGGTAGGGAGAGGTGGTGGTGATTTCTCGTTTTTGTTTGCATTTCCAACTGCCAGGGTAGATTTTCATTTTTCATATCTTTATATTATATTTCTTTTGAAAAAATTTCCTATTCATGTCCTTTGCTCATTTTTTTACTTACTATTTTTCTATTGGTCAAAAACAAATAACAGCAAACATTTATTGAGTGCCTACTGTGTGCTAGGTATTATCCTATGCACTTTATAGACTGCCTTATTTCTTCTTTCAACAACCCTGTGAGAGGTACGTACAATTTTTCTTTTTTTTTTGAGACAGGGTCTTGCTCTGTCGCCCAAGTTGGAATGCAGTAGCTCGATCTCGGCTCACTGCAACCTCTGCCTCCCAGGTTCAAGCAATGCCTCAGCTTCCCTAGTAGCTGGGACCTATGCCAGCTAATTTTTGTATTTTTAGTAGAGACAGGGTTTTGCCATGTTGACCACCCTGGTCTCGAATTCCTGGCCTCAAGTAATACACCCACCTCAGCCTCCCAAAGTGCTGGGATGACAAGCATGAGCCACCACACCCAGCTGACCATACAACTATTATCTTACTGATTTGTAAGTACCTTACGTGTTGAAGACAATAATCCTCATGGTATATTTCACATTTTTTTCAATGTGCTGCTTGCTTTTTTTTTTAATTTTACCTTGAGAGGTTTTTATTTACAGAAGTTTTGAAGGTTTTATGAGCTCAGATTGGTCAATTATTTCACTTCTGCTTTTGCAGGTACATGTGAAGTGGTATTTTCCTATATTGAGAGCAGAGAAATATTAATGTCTGTTCTCTTCTGATTCTATTATGGTTTAACTTTAAACATTTAAATAGCTAATCCATTTACTTACTTTGATTATGGTCTGAGAAAGAGTGTCAACATTTATTTATATATTTCCCAAATGGATAGTCAATCATCCCTAAACCATTTGTGGAATAATCAGTCCTTTCCTTTCAGTTTTTCATGGCTTCTTTATTATACTCTCAATATATATTTTAATCTATTTCAGATCTTTCTATTCAATGATATGTCTGTGTATTCTCTCACCGGCGCCTACTTTTAAATTATTTTATAGATGTGTATATATATACATACGTGTGTGTGTGTGTGTGTATATATATGTATATATATTTTTTTGAGATGGAGTCTTGCTCTGTCATCCATGCTGGAGTGCAGTGGCGCAATCTTGGCTCACTGCAACCTCCACCTGTTGGGTTCAAGTGATTCTCCTGCCT
This sequence comes from Macaca nemestrina, assembly GCF_043159975.1. Classification (NCBI taxonomy): domain Eukaryota; kingdom Metazoa; phylum Chordata; class Mammalia; order Primates; family Cercopithecidae; genus Macaca; species Macaca nemestrina. The sequence continues at coordinate 131,753,735 of NC_092132.1, read as the reverse complement.
CAGCCTCCCAAGTAGCTGGGATTATAGGCACATGCCATCACACCTGGCTAATTTTTTGTGTTTGTAGCGGAGACGGGGTTTCACCGTGTTAACCAGGATGGTATTGATCTCATGACCTCGTGATCTGCCCGCCTTGGCCTCCCAAAGTGCTGGGATTACAGGCATGAGCCACCACACCCGGCCTAATTATTATATTTTTATAAAAAGAAGTGCAAGTGTTCTATTCTACCCTTCCCTTATTAGTCTTAGTTTACAACGTTTTCTCAAATATTCTTTATGGGTTTTCCCCATCCAGTGTGAGCTTTAGAATCACCTTAAGTTCCAATAAAAATCATTTTGTCAAATTACAATAAAAATTCCTTTTTTGTCAATAAGGAGCACATGTGAAAATTAATTTGGGGAATGTTGATTTGTGAACCTATGATGTATCTCTCCAAATATTCAAGTCTTTCACATTCTACACGAAAGATTTTTTATCCATTTAAATGCTTCACATTTATTGGGTAATATTTTAATGATATTTTATGCCACTTGTTAGTATAAAACATAATGAATTTACCTTATTTTCTGAACCAAAAAATCAACACACACGGATAAGATTTTTTGTGTGTGCTTCTAAGTGTCAAAGACATTTTAGGAGGTGTGTTTGTATGCTGAAATGTGAGAATTTCTGAGCATTTCCGTGGTTAAGAGGTTGATAAGGTGGGAATGTTTACAACTGGAATGGTATTGAACAAATCCCAAAGGTATGCTCTCCAAGCCCAAAGTGGCCAGAACAGTGTCCTCCAACATGGCGGACACTGAGTACTTACGGGTGGCCTCACACTGCTGTGTTGGCAGACACTTAGAGTCTAATGTTGGCAAATCCAAAATAAGGGATTAAAAGCAGTGACTCACACTGGTACACATATCAGACTCTTGAACCTATAGATTTGCCTAGTTTTCTCAGCAATTCTCAAATGTGTGTGTGTGTGTGTGTGTGTGTGTGTGTGTGTGCGCGTGTACGTATAATTCATTTCCCCACTGGGTTTTGAGTTCCTTGAGGTCAGGAATTTAATCCTACCCTTCTAGAGCCCCATAAAGTGCCCAGCAGAGTGCTGAACTCAGAAGGCGTGCTCAGTAAATCATAGTTAAGTTGAGCGGAATTGTCTCTGTTATTACTGTCAACAGTGCGGTCAGTAATCAGCAGCTGGGAAGACTTCCTCCGGGCAGCCCTCTGGGCTGGCTCTCAGGGACAGGTATGCCAGGCTCAAATGCCCTATTCTCTGCCTGCATGCTGCCTAAGAAGAAGCACTTGCCGCACACCAAGGAAGAGCTCTATAGACAAAGTCAGCACCTAACATGGTTAGAGCCAAAAGGGGCCTAGATTATCCTAAGTGAAATCACTCAAATAGAAAGTGAAAAACCACGTTCTCACTTATAAGTGAGAGCTAAACAATGGCTCCACATGGACATACAGAGAAGAATAATGGATACTGTAGACTAACAGGTAGGAAGGAGGGAGGCAGGAGAGGGATGAAATACTGCCTATTGGATATGATGTACACTGTTTGGGTGATGGGTACACTAAAAGAACAGACTTCACCATTACACAATAGATCCAGGCAACATAACTGCACTTGTACCCCTGAATCTATAAAAATAAAAATTTAAAACACTTGTACCTGTAAACCTATAAAAATAAAAATTTTTTAAAAACCCAAATCGACCAGGCACGGTGGTTCATGCCTGTAATCCCAGCACTTTGGGAGGCCAAGGCAGGTGGATCACCTGAGGTAGGGAGTTCGAGACCAGCCTGACCAACATAGAGAAACCTGGTCTCTACTAAAAATACAAAATCAGCCAGGCGTGGTGGCACATGCCTGTAATCCCAGCTACTTGGGAGGCTGAGGCAGGAGAATTGCTTGACCCGGTTGGCAGAGGTTACGGTGAGCTGAATTGCGCCATTGCACTCCAGCCTGGGCAACAAGAGTGAAACTCCATCTCAAAAACAAACAAACAAACAAACAAACAAAAAAAAAAAAAAAAAGGAAAGAAAAACAAACCCAAATCAGAATATCTGAATGCAAAAAACAAACGAACAAAACCCACCACCAACAAAAGGGGCCCAGGTGATCATGCAGGCCAGCTCTTCTCTTTACCTGGGAGGACACCAACGCCCAAAGGAGATGAACAACTTGACTCCAAGTCAGTGAACTCATTGGCAGAAGGGATCAGGGCAGTTCTGAAGGTGATGTGGTGGCCTTTAAGCTGGGTTGGGAAGTTGTGAATAACTTTGTTTTGGGAGAGAAGGGAAAGGATATTCGGGGAAGGAGATGGTAAGTGAAGAGGTTTGGTGGTAGGAGTAAGTAAGTAGCTGATGGTGAGCAGCAGTGGGAGGTCAGTTGGTGGAGGGTGTATATTTGTTGGAGGAGGCTACTGGCAGACCCCTGCAGGGTCCATGTGATCAGAAGGAACTGGGGGAGGAGAGTCTTGCTGCTGTCCATGATAGGGGCAATGATGCAGTATATCATGACAGTCCACTGACTTTGAGTCAAATTGTTAATCTCCCTGGTCCTCAGTGTCCTGATAGGAGTATGAAAAGTCAGAGTGAGTGCCCTGACCAGGATAGTGGCTGGAAAGGGCTAGTGCCAACACCAACGGCAATGCTCTGGGTACAGGGCTGGTTGTGCACGGGCGCAGGAGGGAGGCGAAGAGAGTCTTCCCTGGAGGCTGGGAAACTAGGGCAAGTGCTCTGGGACAACTAGGAAACAAGGCAGCGTGGAATCAGGTGCTAAATTGTGCGGCACAGACTGAGTGCTAAGAGGGAGGCCAGAGAAGGAGAGAGGGTTTGGAGTCATGAGTCATCAGGAAGGTATCCTGAATGAAGAGTATTTTGAGCAGAACTTTCAAAAAAGAACGGCACTAAGATAGGAGGGGGTCCTAGGTATATTCATCATGCTTTTTATTTTCTGGGTTTTATGATGCTTTCACATCCTGGCGCCTTGCTAATTCTGGAGAGAATGCTCTTCCCAGGGCTAGCAAATTCCTAGAGAGAGATAGTAAACAACTTGCTGGTGAAGACACCTTCTGTACACAAACCAACCAATCCAGAGCCCATTCCACCAACCACCTCCTTTATCTACTCTCACACTCCAAACCAATATTCCCCCTGCCCTAAATCACCCCAGGGCCAGCTACCAGACAGCTAGGGATCACTCCTGTGGCGCAGAGCCTGCTAACATTATGCAAACAAGCCAGTCCTAAGCTGTTCAAACTTGCTCACCTGCATGCCCATTCCTTCCTGTGGAACCCACAATAAAGGCTCCAGGCCATGCTTTCCTCTTCCTGATGACCCTGGTGTTTCCCCACAGAGCCCTTTGTGGCATGGCCCGGCGTGCCTCCTCTTGGGAACTGTGAGTAATAAACTCTCTTGAATGGCATTGATCTCCCTGTGTCATCACTCGGTCATGTCTATAAATTTTTTTCTTTTTTCTTTTTTTTTGAGATGGAGTCTTACTCTGTCACCCAGGCTGGAGTGCAGTGGCGTGATCTTGGCTCACTGCAAACTCTGCCTTCCAGGTTCGAGTGATTCTCCTGCCTCAGCCTCCCAAGTAGCTGGGATTACGGTTGCCCGACACCATGCCCGGTTAATTTATGTATTTTTAGTATAGACAGGGTTTCACCATGTTGGCCAGGCTGGCCTCGAATTCGTGACCTCAAGTGATCTGCCCATCTCAGTCTCCCAAAGCCCTGGGATTACAGGAGTTAGCCACTGTGCCTGGCCATATCTATGAATTAAAACCTGGATACAAGAAAAATACTGGGAAAGGGAGCGGCTTCCTGTTTTGGAGCAGCTGGTGCAGAGGAATGTGCATGGACTTTGCAGGGAGACACAGTGAAAGGGAGATCCCCTCCTTTCCTTTGACCTCCCCCTCCTACTGTCCTCCCTTCCATGTCTCTCACTTTCTGTCATTGTATGGTGGCTTCCTGCTCTGTTTTCCTTTGAGTGGCCCAGCCAAAAGTCTAATGTTGTCTACTGTTGCTTGGAGTTTGGGGCTTAAGGCAGTCCATGAACTCGCCCCCTATGACTAGCCCTTTCCAGCCTTATTCTCAATTATGTTATAAAGCATTTCCTGCTATTAAGAAATTTTAGGCATCTCTAAAGCCAATGGGGAAGATAATTTGGGAGCTGGGGATGGGTGGATTGGGATAACTTTTCTGAAACTTCTGAAATTGCAGTCATCGGCAGGGGCCAGGTAAGGCTCACAAAATGCCAAATTTTGCTTTTATTATTTATTTATTTTATTATACTTTAAGTTCTAGGGTACATGTGCACAATGTGCAGGCTTGTTACATATGTATACATGTGCCATGTTGGTGTGCTTCACCCATTAACTCATCATTTACATTAGGTATATCTCCTAATGCTATCCCTCCCCGCTCCCCCCACCCCACGACAGGCACCGGTGTGTGATGTTCCCCACCCTGTGTCCAAGTGTTCTCATTGTTCAATTCCCATCTCTGAGTGAGAACATGCGGTGTAAGGATCTAGAACTAGAAATACCATTTGACCCAGCCATCCCATTACTGGGTACATACCCAAAGGATTATAAACCATGCTGCTATAAAGACACATGCACACGTATGTTTATTGTGGCACTATTCACAATAGCAAAGACTTGGAACCAACCCAAATGTCCATCAGTGATAGACTGGATTAAGAAAATGTGGCACATATACACCATGGAATACTATGCAGCCATAAAAAAGGATGAGTTCATGTCCTTTGTAGAGACATGGATGAAGCTGGAAACCATCATTCTGAGCAAACTATCTTGAGGACAAATTTTGCTTTTAAAAGAGAGGGGTGAGAGCTGAGCAGCCCAGGGTAAACCTTTGCTTTCTTCTTTATTGTAGTCTGACCTAAACAATGCTTGTGGTGTCTCAGTATACCTGGAGTCTTGGTTAATCACCCAGGGACTGCCCTGGGCCTGCTAACCATAGGCTGGATGGGGCAGGAGACAGAAGGAGGAATAGTATTAAGAGTTGGGACACCTCGATACCGGTCCACACTGTGCACTGATAAGCTTCTATGACCCTGGGCTTCAGTTTCTTCATCCATAAAACAGAAGGGTAGAACCAGATGGATTCAAGGGCTTTTCTAGCTCTATGGTCTAGAAATCTATGATGCAGAGGTGTCCCTCCTCTGTGCCATCAGCCCTGTCCCTGCTTCAGGCATGTGTTGTGACTCTTTACTCCTCATGGCAAAGGAAAATAAATGTCCCCTCATTGCTGTGCCCACCCTGGCATAGTCCCTGGGCAGGCTGGCTCCGTCTTGTCTTCCTGGGCAAACTGCACCTCAGACTGCAGGGACTCCATTGCAGAGCCTCAGGACAGTCCCTCAGAGCCCCTGGGATAAGAGTCTCGGTTTATTCCCTGGGATTACAGCAGGACTGGGGCAGGTGCCATGATACCTGGAGCTGAGTGTCCTGCCCAGGGAGGGGCTGCAGAGGGCAGCAGACGTGCTTCTTGGAGCCAGTGCATACAACTCCCAGATACTGTGGGAGAATGCCAGTTTCTTTTCTTATATAACCTTTTGTAACCTAGGAACAGTTCAGATTTTGGTTGCCTTTGCCTCAAGAGATGAATATATGCCCCCGTTTTCTTGGACACTTTCCTCCCTGCCTACCCCAATCCTACCCACCTTCGAGGCCCCACCCAACTCTGCTACTCCACACCCTCCCTGCCCATCCAACCTCCCCAAGGTCAGGCTCTTAATCCTAACCTTCTTCTATACCTCCCCCAGGACCTAGCAGAGCACAGAACTCATGGAGAGTAGAAATCTGTTGACCAATGAGATCATGCTGGGGAAAGATTAACCCTGTGGTTGATTAACAACCTTTGTGCAGTCACAGCTGTGCCTGAGAAGAGTGAGCCCCTAGTCACAGTGGGGAGGGGTGGGGAGAGACTTCAGGTCGACATGCATGATCTCACCGGAGCCTCACATCAGCCTTATGGGGTGCATGGTGTGTTTTATAGACTGGGGCTCACAGAGGCAGGTGACAGCTTCAGAGTCACAGAGCAGTCACATGGACCCAGGTCCACCTCGTGTCAGTATCCCTGTACCTACCACTGCACCACACCACCTCCTGGAGCAAAGAGATCCCTGCTTCCTGGCTGCCAGGTCCTCAGGGAGGTACCTGTTCCTGATGTGAAGCAGACAGGAAGATGCATGCAGAAATGGAGGGGAAGGTAGTTGGGGAAAGGGTGAGGGGTAGCGTCAGGGATCCTGGCCTCTACTGCCTTAAGGCTGGTTCCCAAAGAGATCAAGGATATTTTTTTGGGGGAAAATGTGTATTCATTAGGGAAAAAGCAGAACCTGAGCTTATCCCTTGGGAAATGGTTTTGCAAAAGCACACGTAGATGGGCATCTACACACACGCAATGCACACATGCATGCGCACACATATGCCTCCACACCCAGAGCCACAGCAGCCCAACTCCCAGCCACCGTGGCCCTCCCCCACCAAACTCCGCTCTCCCTCCTACCCTATATGTGCAATCTTGTGAAAACTCCACCACTCTTAAGGTTAATAAGGCTCATTTGCTTAAGATAGCACCTGTTTCTATGGTGACTCCTGCCACCCAGAATCTGTTCATCAACGGAGACAAGAAAACAGTGACTTCCACCCTCTTTGAAAGGAAAAAGCCAATTCTTAGTCAAGGGCTTGATGGGCCAGCAGCCCAGGGAGGTCTGGGCATCTGTCCTTCTACCCTGTTGAAGTCCCTCCCTGCTGCCCCTCCCCCCACCCCCAGCGTCTCCAGATTCTTCCCAAGTGCTCTGGACTGTGGGTTCCTCCTCCTTGTCTCTCTGCGAAGCAACAGAACCCGCTGCAGGAGGAGGATGTTGCTCTCTCCTGACTCTGGGCCACTGGCTAATTTGGCCCTCAGTCTCTGATCTCTCCACACCAGCTCCACCGTGGTCTTTCAGGGTGGAGGTTGGCAGGGGAGCCCCAAGAAGCCCCTGGGCCTTCCCACCCATCCCCACTACTCCCGTGCCAAGCCCGTCTCTCACCCGGCCCGGCACGCCTGGATTCCTGTAGCCACCCCCAACACGTCTCCTGCCATGGGGCTTGTCCTTCTCCAGTTTCTGCAGAAAGCTGCTAGCTGACTCCTTCTAAAATGGGAGCTGTTCAGGCCTCGCCCCTGCTCACTGGCCCACTCTGGTCTTCTGTGGTCTGTAGCTGAGCTTTGCAACACTGACCTGACACTCGTTCCAACCACAGGTCACAAATCACTAGAGAAGTAGATTCCCAGGGAGGTGTTGCTAATGATAAAGCTCCAGTGAGTGATTTACCTTCAAAAATAAATGAGAGTGGCTTCCACGTTCTCCCTCTAATAATGCCACTCTCATCAGTGTTCCAAGACACTTTGTTACTGGGAGAGCAAGCGCGCAGGGAATCGTGGGGGAACTTGGAGCTTGTTTTATGTGTTCTGAGGCCCAGGGGAGTGTGTTGTGCATGTGAACATTTTGGCAGAAAGAAGTCGAGGGCTGCTTAGTGGAGGATCTAGTATGGAATTATAAACTATCAGAGCCTGGTGTTATCACCAAAATCTACCTCCCTGTTTCTGTTTGTAGGTGAGGTAATAGAGACCCACAGAAAGGCAGAGACTGGAGCAGCATCACCAGCTAGCAAGCGGCCCAGCATACATGTCTTCCCCATTCTGGCTCCAAGCTTTTTTTGGAATATCACTCAGTCTCCTGCTCAGTAGAGCAAATCCCTCATGGCCTCCAAGGCCCTGTATCATGAGACCTCCCTGCCTCTCCTCACTCTCCTCCCAGGATGGTACTCTGTTCTAGGTGGGCTGGGGTTAAGCTTGTTTATAAAGTCACAGCACCTAGGGGCCAATCTAATCTGACCTCTGGCAGACGACTTCTCCTTGAATATCTCCAGACACAATACACGGCCCCTGAAGAGACAGCAGCCCTTTGGCTGCAAATACCACGTTTGTATCCCAAAGCCAGGCCACCTGTGTTGGTCTCTCCTGGGAGTTCCAGACTCATTTCAATCTCTCACTTAAAATCTAAAAGGCACCTCTGGCCGGGCACCGTGACTCACACCTGTAATCCCAGCACTTTGGGAGGCTGAGGCGGGTGGATCACGAGGTCAGGAGATCGAGACCATCCTGGCTAACATGGTGAAACCCCGTCTCTACTAAAAATACAAAAAATTGGCCAGGCGGGTGCCTGTAGTCCCAGCTACTCAGGAGGCTGAGGCAGGAGAATGGCATGAACCCGGGAGGTGGAGCTTGCAGTGAGCCGAGATTGCACCACTGCACTCCAGCCTGGGTGACAGAGCAAGATTCCATCTCAAAAAAAAAAAAAAAAAAAAGTGCAAGGCAGGGACTGGGTGCAGTGGCTCACATCTGCAATCCCAGCACTTTGGGAGGCCGAGGTGGGAGGATTGCTTGAGGCCAATGGTTCAAGAGCGACCTGAGCAACATAGTGAGGCCCTATATCTATAAAAAATAAAAGTAAATAGTCAGGCCTGGCGGTGTGCACCTGTAGTCCTAGCTACTTAGGAGGCTGAGGCAGGAGGATGACTTGGGCCCAGGAGTTGGAGGCTGCAGTGAGCTATGATTGCACCACTGCACTCCACCCTGGGCAACAGAATGAGACCCTGTCTCCTGAAAGCAACAACAAAAAATGCAAGACAGTTTTTCCCCCCTGCTGGAAGTCCTCCCATAGGCTGTGTGCCAGACTCCTTGCCCAGGCCTGGATAAAGACCCGACATTGGTGGTTCTCAACCCCAGATGCATATTTTTTCTTTCTTTCTTTTCTTCTTTCTTTTCTTTTCTTTTCTTTTCTTCTTTCTTTTCTTTTCTTCCTTCCCCCTTTCCTTTCCTTTCCTTTCCTTTCCTTTCCTTTCCTTTCCCCTTTCCTTTCCTTTCCTTTCCTTTCCTTTCCTCTTTCCTTTCCTTCTTTCTTTCTTTCATTGTGATAAGGTCACTCGATATGAGATCCACCCTCTTTACAGTTTTTAAGTGTACAGTATGGTACTACTAACTATAGGCACCATGTTGTACAGCAGATCTCCAGGACTTAATCATCTTGAATTACTGAAACTTTACACCCATTGAACAGCAACGCCCCATTTCCTCCTCCCTTCACCCAGATGCATGTTCACATCCTCTGAGGAGCCTTAAAAATAAGGATGCCTGTGCTCCACCTCCAGAGATTCTGATTTAACTGGTCTGGGCGCAGTTAAACCGGGTGGATGGGTTAGAACCACCATCCTTCCTGGTCTCCCCTGCTGCCTCATGACCTCATCTCCTCCATGCTGCCCCGTAACCACCCTGCTCCAGTCACACCAGTCCCCATCTGATTCTGGAACACGTCAGCTCCTTCCTGCTATTCCCTTGGTCCGGGTGCCCTGTCCTCACAAGGCTGCCTGGTGAATTTCCACAGTGCTCACAGGTTTCCTTCTCTGGGGAACTTTCCCCGCTGCCCTCCTTCTCATCTCCATGGTTCTCAGGACTCAACTCCATCCTAACACTCCCCAGTCTGTAATTGAGTCATTGATTCTTCTCCTCTGCTCCCCTCACCAGACAGGGAGCTCCTTCGCAGAAAGGATGGATGTCATTGCATACAGGTCAGCACAGAGGACCTTTAGGGCAGGTCAGCTGCTCTGCATGGTACTATCATGGTGGATACATGTCGTTATGCATTTGTCCAAACCTATGCAACATACAACATCAAGAGTGAACCCTAATGTAAACTATGGACTTTGGGTGATCATGATGTAGGTTCATGGATTATTAGCGATCGCCAGTGTTTTGTTTTGTTTTGTTTTGAGACCGATTTTTGCTCTTGTTGCCCAGGCTGGAGTGCAATGGCACGATCTTGGCTCACCACAACCTCTGTCTCCTGGGTTCAAGTGATTCTCCTGCCTCAGCCTCCCAAGTAGGTGGGATTAGAGGCATGCGCCACCATGCCCGTATAATTTTGTATTTTTAATAGAGACAAAGTTTCTCCATGTTGGTCAGGCCGGTCTTAAACTCCCAACCTTAGGTGATCCTCCCACCTCAGCCTCCCAAAGTGCTGGGATTACAGGCATGAGCCACCATGCCCAGCCATGATCATCAGTGTTAAGTTCGTCAGTTATAACAAACAAACCACTCTGGTGCCAGATGTTGATAGTGGAGGAGGCTTGGGGCAGGCAGCAAGTATACGGAAATGCTCTGTACCCTGCTCTCTTTTGCTGTGAATGTAAAATGCTCCAAAAAATAAAACCTATTTTTTTTTAAAGTGGAAAAAAAAAAAGGATTTGATTGCATAAACTTTCTGATCTGCAGTGCCTGAATGAAACCTATTGTCTAAAATGTGCTAAGCACATGCTGAATGAATGAATGAATGAATGATCTCATAGATGCACAGAAAGGAGAGGTATAACTCTTCAATGGTCTAAAGCCTTTACTTTTATTGATGTGGCTTAAGATGATATTAACTGTCTTAACTCTCACACTGTGGCTTGACATTCTATTATTAGCTTAAAATTTAGATTAAAATTAGCTTCAAAACTAGCTAAAACTCCTCTTGATCTTTTTCCCTCATGAACCTCTGACATGCCAGATCTTCCCCCTTCTGTATGTGTGCAACTGATTTAGAACCTAAATATAGAACTTTAGATTAATCCCTATTAAATTTAAATTTCTCAATGCAGGCACATCCTTTTGATTTGCCAAAATTAACTGTTTTATGTTACCCATCAAATTAGCTATTCCTTGAAACTTTGACCTAAAATTTGGTGAGCATGCTATCCATGAAGATATTGAACAAGGTAACTGGGTGTGGTGGCTCGCACCTGTAATTCCAACACTTTGGGAGGCCGAGGCAGGCAGATCACCTGAGGTCAGGAGTTTGAGATCAGCCTGGCCAATATGGTGAAACCCTGTCTCTACAAAAAATACAAAAATTAGCCAGGTGTGGTGGCATGCGCCTGTAATCCCAGCTACTCAGGAGGCTGAGGCAGGAGAATCACTTGAAGCCAGGAGGTAGAGGTTGCAATGAGCCAAGATCATACCACTGCACTCCAGCCTGGGTGACAGAGCAAGACTCTGTCTCAAAAAAAAAAAAAAGATATAAACAAGGTGAGGCACTCAGGCCAGAATCTTGTGGCATGTCACCAGGGACCAACTTTAAGATTGGTACTAATTCATTTGTCACCTCTTCAGGAATGATTTGTTAACAAGTCACAAACCCCCAACTAACACAACAGTCATTGAAGCAACATCTCTCCCCCTTGGCCAAAAGGTTACCACAATTGACTTGTTCTAATGCCTGGCTCAGCCAACCTGTACTGTGCTTACTGACAGCATCCTCCTGGTCCAAGGGGTCAGTGCATTTCCCAACAAAGAACTCTGAGTGGTCACGCATGATTTGTTTTTGGTGAATCTATGCTGACTTCTCATGTGCACTGTTTTCTTTTCTATATTGTCTCAGACCATCTGCTTATTAAACTGTTTTTGAATTTTGATGTTTTGATGAGGACTGATATTACACTTACCAGCCTAAATTTGGGAATCCACATTTTCCTTCCCTATTTCTGGAAATGATTTCGTGATTGCAAATCTAAGCTCTTTCTGGACCTTGGAGGTGTAATTTATCTAGCAATCTCAACTCATTTGAAGCAATGGCCTGTTTATGGACTGCAGAAGAGTTTTTGTAAGAGGGGGCAGAGCAGGTAATAGTCCACAAAGGCCTACAAGGTCTGAGCAGGTCTGAGACACTACAAGCAGATCAGCAGGAGACCATGAGGGTTGTGGCGCAGGCAGGGCCCAGAGCCTCAAAGGCCTTGAGTAACACACTGGGGAGAGGGGTCTGTCCTGAGATACTGGGGAATCACTGCAGGGCTTCAAATAGGAAAGCAGTATGATCCTATTTAGATTTTAGAAAAATTATCCCATGAAAGAAAGGTTCACATTTTTGTAAATGGTGAGATTATAAGAGGGGAATCTGTTAGTAGATGTTTGCAATAACAACCTAGAGACATCTATAACAATCAAGGGCCTCACTTAACTCACCTATCTTGGCTTTTAATTTATGTTTATGATTCTTTTCTTCTACACCATTAAAATTGTTGAGTTTTTAATTACACTGTTCCTTTCCTGAAATGCAATTGCTTGTATCCTCTGACTTTTCCAGGGCTGCTCATAATTTCAAGGCCCAGGTCAAGTCTTATCTGCATTGTTAAGATAAGAGTTATAAGAGTTGATAAGAGATGGAGTGGCGTCACTCTGTCCACCTACCAAACCTCCACCTCCATCCATTCATCCATCCATCCATCCACCTACCCAATCTCTATCCATCATCCATCTACCCACCCACCCAACCTCTGTCCACCTATCCATTCATCCACCTACTCGACCTCTATCCATTCATTCATCCATCCATCTATCCATTCACCTAACCAATGTCTATCTATCCATCCATCCAGCAACCTACCTAACCTTTATCCATCCATTCATCCATTCATGCATCCATCCACCTACCCAACCTCTATCCATTCATTCATCCATCTATCCACCCACCTCCCTAACTTCCACCCATTCGTCACTCCATCCATCTATCCATGCATCTGTCCATCCACCTATCCAACTTCCATCCATCCACCCTCCCATCTACCCAATCTCCATCCATCCATCCATCCATCCATCCCTCCATCTATTCATCCATCCATCCACCACCCACCCACCTATTCAACCTCCATCTATCCCTCTATCCATTCACCTACTCACCTCTATTCACCCATTCACCCATCTCTTCCTTCATTCTTTATTCATTCATTCATTTCTTCATGCCTTCATTAATTCTACATTTACTGAGGGCCCTTAATGTTTTGGGCTAAGTGCTGAGAATATAAGAAGACACATTTCTGCTCTCCAGGAACTCATGGTCTAAGAGGGAAAAGAGACTCATAAATAATAATGAGGGCACTAATTGAGGTTTGACTGAGTGTGGCAGCAGCATGGCAGGACTGACTAACTCAGTCTGAGGGTGGTAGAGCAAGCCTTTAGGCAGAGGTGACATCTGAGCTGAGCCTTGAAGTAGGAGGAGTTGCCTCACTGAGAAGAGGAGGGTGCTCCCAATTTCCACAGCAATTTGAGTCTAAAAAGCCCACTTGGAGTTGACAAAATCATTGAGTACTGCTCTCTCATTATTTCCTATGTGTTGACCCTGTCTTTCCAACTGGGCAGCAGAAAAACCACATTTTAAATCCCTAACATGTACTCACCAGATTTGATTTGATTTGATTTTTATTTATCGTATTTTGTTAGTAGCCACAGTGCTGAGAGCAGTGCAGGTCAAACAATCAATCCTAACAGCTCCCTGTTACATCTATGCCCACTGGTGACTTTTCTCCTTCAAGGTCTTTGAAGCGATAACCACACAGGCAGCTCATTCTCCTGGCCAGGCCCTGTCCTACCTCTTGGGAGTGACATATGTTTTGTACCATCGAAGGCTCGGCTTTCTAAGCTTCCTATGGAGGATTGAGGGTGGTAAAGGATGGAAGGAGGAGAGAGCCAGCATATACATAGCAACTACTAAGCGCCAGGTGCTATGTGCTGGGTGTTTCACAAATGTTATCTCATTAAATCCTCAACATTCCTGTGAGGTCGACGTTAGTTTCCTCTTATACAGACGAGGAAACAGATTCAGGGAGGTAAACAATTTGCTCATAGTAAGTCAGAGAATCAATCTCCTGCGTCCACACTGCACTTGGAGCCCCAGTCCAGGGCTGTGCATGGCTGAGGCTGGTGTGGCTAGAGGTAGAGGGGCCACCAATCTCAAACCAAACTGCTTACACCAGCACCACCACCTCTTAGCCCCCACACATGGCCCCAATATAAGCTGTCATCTGGGCAGGGCCTAGGTAGTGGGTGTGGAACCCACTTAGACTCTGGAGTAGTAATATGGCCTCATGAGTAGGCATGTAGGTTTTGGGCTCCAATCTCAGGCAACCACTTGCTAGCTGTGACATCTTGGGCAAGTTGCTTACCCACTCTGGGCCTCAATTTCTTATCTCCATTACCTCCCTCTTTTATGAGGACTACATGAGGTGCTTATGTAAAGCACAGCACTTGGCATTACTTGCCAAGTGCATCAATGATGTTTTTTCTTATTTTCCTTCTTCCTCTTCCCTCTCTCCTTTTCCTCCTCCTTTTTATTCTCTCTTCATTAGTTATTGTTGTTGTTAATATGTTCTATGGATATGAGCTATAGGAAGAGTGTCTGTGGCCAGGAGAGACAATATGGCAGGTGGAGACACTGTTGGAGATGCCAAGGGGCACACCTTACAGGTCACCTGCACCAGCCTTCTACCCAGAGTGAAAATTCTCTGGGTCACCCATGGGTAATTACTGTCATTCACAAAAGCCTGCTCCTCGGTGGAATATATGCGCAGTTCTTGAGCAGTTCAAATTCTTAGAAAGTTCTAACTCATAAGGGACCAAAATGTGGTTCCCTGGAAACTTCCCCCACTGGTCCTGAATCGGCCTAGTGAAGTCCGGCAAGATCTCTTCTGTTTTCCAATGAGATTTCCTTAACTCTTTAAAGGCCATTCCTTCTCATGCGTCTGTAGTTGTTCCAATAGGCTAGCCTTTCCTACTTCTTTCCGCTGCTGCTGACCTGATGTGGTTTCTACCGAACTTGACCATTCAGATTGCTTTCCTATGCTGGTCACTATCCCTCTTAAATTACTGCAGCCAGAACAGAAGACATTATTCCAATGTGGCATAAACAATGCAAACAGATAGAACTTTCTAAGACCGAGGAAGGATCACCATGCTTCAAAGACGCTGCCTGCCCTCGCCCTCTCCCCTCCCCGCTCCCCACCCCATCGCTTCCTAAGAGCATCTGCTCAGGGGTGAGTGTCTGAGGCACAGAGGACAGTGACAAGCCCAGGTTCCTCATGTCAGGGCAAGGGTGGATATGGGTTTCTGGTCTTACACATTTTCTGGGTTTGCCCATGAAGGAGTGCCAGGAGCCACCAGCTACCCCCTCAGAGCTGAGATCAGAGTTGGGTGAGCAAGACACCCTCTGGGGTGTCTCATGGAGGTCTGGGGTGTGTGTGTGTGTGTGTGTGTGTGTGTGTGTGTGTGTGTGTGTCAGAGAGAGAGAGAGAGACAGACACAGAGAGAGAGAGAAAGAGAAAGAAAGAGTGAGTTTTCTGCCTGATCCAGGAATTCTCCTGGATGGCAGAATTGGTTTCCATAACGACTTTCTGATATAAACATATTTGATAAAAATAAGTTAACAGCGGAGCTGTGGTGGAGCACGGAATCTCAGAGTGCTGAGAGAGAGAGAGAGAGAGAGAGAGAGAGAGAGAGAGAGAGAGAAACCTCCTAGAAGAACAGCATTTTCTTTCTCTTTCACCCCACCTAGTCAGCCTCTCTATACACGCTTGCCATAAACCAACGAAAAAGCTTTGTTTACAATATTCCTGTATATACTGGCTCCCTTCCTGCATGTATACCTTATTCATATCCGCAGTCTCTCTTTCTCTCTATCTCTCTTTCTCCTTAGTTACCTGAAGCACTACAGTATGTATGGGATAATATGATAAATTCATTTCCAATTCACTGCATTATCCCTTGAATATTTTAATGACTCATTGAATGAAGTGAAAAAAAGCTATTTCAAATGAACAATTATGCTGCATTAGTCTAAGGGCTGATTATATTTAAACACTGCTCACATGGATAACAGGACACAGCGACCTCAGCATACGAGAGCTAATTTGGCTCTTATCTCCAAATAATTTCACATCGCAAATTACCATGAAAACCTAAAGGGCTTTAAAAACATTCATCAAAAGATAATATTCCACTTTGTAGCAACATTTTATTTAAATTATTTTGAATGGGAGCAAAAGCATCTCTGGGGCAGGACAATGACAGCAGAGTGGGACTGTGAGTGATAAGGAGATGGCAGGGGCACTGGCTTCTGTTAAAAATAGAGGTAGGAAGTGTTGGAGAGGAAGGGGCTGCAGCCCCAAAAGTGGCCAGTGCACCATAGGCCTGGCTGTCACTTGCAGCCCAGCATCACACCTGGGCTGTGGCCTGGGATGACTCCAGGGAGCCTGCTCTGGTCCAGGAGGTCACAGGGGATCCCTAGAGATGGAATTATGGGACTGACTGAACCCTTCCAGGCCCCAACATGCTTTGGTTTCCACAAAAGCCAGCTGGGGTCATGTTAGGTCCTCCAGGCTGGGCCTGGACTCATCTAGTTTCAAAGGGCAAAAGGATGAGCTGTGTTGGGCACTGTCTAGAATCTTTACTTTGCAAAACATGAGTCCAATTATCTAAGGGAATTTGCTAAATCATAAGTAGCTGCTATGGTCAGATGTCAAAGTTGGGGGTTGTGGGGGAGATAATTACATTTACCAAGGTCCTACTATTCTGTGTTAGAAGCCTTAATCTCATTGAACGCTGGGAAATAGATATTATTAACATGTCCATTTTAATGAAGAAACTGAGCCTCAGAGGCTTCTCCTCTTTGCATATGAAATTTCCTTTTTCCTTGTCTCCACTCTGAAGAGTGAGGATTTCTGTCAGTTTCACAGAGGTGAAGTTGCAGTCTCAGACAGGTCAAACAACTAGCGCAGTAGTGGAACCGATCACTCAGTCACAAGTGTCCTGGCACGTGCTACCCACATAACTGGAAAGCAGGGAGCTGTAATTCTTGCCCTGTTTATTGGATTTCCCATTATCTCATTTACCTAATGCACTTAGAGGTCCTTCCCACCTGGAAGTGGCAGAGCCTGGAACCTCCTCTCGTTCATCTGATCTAAAGTCCAAGCTCTTTCCCTTTCCCTTCAGGATGGCCACATACAAGTCTGGTTAACAACCACCTGGTTTATGGCCACCTCTGTGCTGTCTCCATCAGCACGCACTCTTTATGGCCCACAGATCTGAACCTATGTGTTAGGGAGCCTAAGCCATGCCTTTTAGCTGCTTATTACTTAAAATGGATCCTCACAGTACAGGTCAAAGCATGCATGGAAATTACACAAATATCAGTGGCAAAACTGCAAATACAGCTCTAAAGAAAGAAGTCATTATTAATCCCATTTCCTTGGTTTGACCTCTTCATCTGAACTTGCAGGCCTGATAAAGATTGTTTATTCTGTTTATTATCATTAGCGGGCTTCTGGATATATAGAAAATGAGATTATATCATTATTTTTATATCGATATATTTAAATTTCTACAGGCTCTGCCGCTCCATTGATTAGAAACAAGGATACACGTGCTGCTTCCTATAGTGCCTCTCTCTAGGGAGGCTTCTCTTCTTTGCATATGTAATTTCCTTTTTCCTTGTCTCCACCCTGAAGAGTGAGGATTTCTGTCAGTTTCACAGAGACGAAGTTGCAGTCTCAGAGAGGTCAAACAACTCTCTCAGCAGTGGAACCGATCACTCAGGCACAAGTGTCTTGCCACGTGCTACCCACATAACTAGAAAGCAGGGAGCTATAATTCTTGCCCTGTTTATTGGATTTCCCATTATCTTATTCACCTAATGCACTTAGAAGCTCTTAGGAAAAAAACCTCTAATTATGGAAAAATTTAACCCTACAGAAAAGTAGACAAAATAATGACCCTTTAGAGACCCTTTTAATTCAACCCAGAAATGGTTGCATTTACAGTTGCCAAAGGTTGAGGGCACTGAATGAAAGGGAACCATGAACTTGCCAGTTTCCTTTTCTTTCTTAAAACAAAAAAGATATTCAGGGCAAATTTTAGAATCATTGACGGTTTCTAGGAAGATTTTCTTTTTTGGAAGTAAAAAGGTACTCTTGTCTCCTTAATTGTTCTTAGTGTTCTTTGTCACCAGTCATGATATTCTTTGTGGAAAGTATTAATATACCATCTTCCTGTGTTCAATATTCCCATTAACAATAAAAAGTCTAATGAAAATATCTGCATGAAAAGCCCTGAACACTAATTTCAGAGACAAATAAAAGATGAACCAATAAGTGTTTCTTTGAAAATGAATGATGCAAATTAATTGATATCTTAATGAGCTTTCAGCATGAAGATTATTAGTTAGATGGAATCAGAACAGAAAATCATCTTTAAGGAAATGCTAAGGACACTGCAGTTGAGGAGAAAGGTGTTATCTGTCAATGCTCAGTTAGAAATCTCTCTTGCTCAATAAGAACCTTTCAAAGAGGGAGCCAAGTGGGACAGCATGCCTTATGTATCCGTGTCTGCCTGTCCTAGCCTGGCCAGGTTTGGAGACTGGAGCCTAGTCCTGTTCTGGAGTTGATGGAAACCCACAGGTATAGGAAGTTCCACCCTAAGCCAGCCTCTGGGGGCCTCGTAATACCACCACTGAGTTGTGGATTCCTTCCTTGGTCTCTAGAATAGAAGCCCTGTGAGGGCAGAGCCTTCCTCAATTTTCTTTGTGTTTGTGATGCCAGTGCTAGCCTAGCTACCTGATTTAGAGCAATAATAAGAATATAACAGCAAGTAACAATGTAGAGCTTACTGTGTTCTGGGTATTGCTCTGAGCACTTTCCTTAAAATAATGCGCTTAAGCTTCATAGCAACAGTGTGAGGTAGGTATACTACTATCTCCAGCTTATGACTGAGTATATTGAGACACAGAGAGGTTGAGCAACTAGCCCAAGATCACACAGCTAATAATGGTAGATTAGGAATTCAAACCACAGCAGTCTAGCTCCGGAGTCCTCGCTGTTAACCACTGTCCTATACTGAATAGTGTTCTATATCTATTTCTTGAATTAAATGAACAAAAGGGTACTATGAATGGATGCCTTGTCCCTATTGCCAGGCATCTAACTTCTAGTTTTTATTTAAGTTATCCAAAGTTCCAGAGCTTTATCCTACTCCGTACTAAACCCTGCCAGCCCCTCTTTGGAATGGAGGTTGGGGGGTGCCACAGATCTTTCTTGTATTCCTAAAAACTAGTTGCTGTCCTGTTTCAACCCAGATAGGCTATCAAAAAATTGTCCCTACTGAAGGGCTCCTATGGCCATGGCCTGATCTACCATCCAGTTTGACCTGGCCCCCTAATATCAGGGTCAGCTGAAGTTCCACCAGGTTTGCTTCTGTGGTCATTGTGAACGACAGGGCCATGGTCACTCTCTGTCTGCATAGACTTTATGGCAGGCTTTCCTACTGAGGCTGTTTGGGTAATGATGGTGTTTAGGGTGTAGCATTACAGGGTCCAAAACACTTACCTAGCATGTTCTATTTAACAAGATAGTATTCCCTGGGGACAGTTCCCTGGAAGCATCTACCCATAAAGGGTAGTCAGAAAAAGAACTCTGGGAGTGAGCCGGCGGGTGGTGGAGGGAACCACAGAGATGATGCCTTCCATGTTATAGAGAGGGGATAGTGGCTCCTTGTCCTAGTGGAGTTGATGGGAGAGATGTGGTTTGAACTCAGGCCACATGGTACGGCAGGGAAGGCGTGTGACTTGGGGTTAAGGGGTGAGGATTGAAGACTCACCTTTCTAACCCACTAGCTAAGAGGCAGCATCATCATTCAGCCTCTCTGGGCTCTACTTTCCCCATCTATAAAACGAGGATGATGTCTATTTCACAAAGTGGTGTTGAGCTTCAAGAGTTTTAAAAGTGCTTTTCACTTGAAATTGCTCCACAAATGAGTGATGTTAGGAAGGACCAAGGCATCCCCGCTCTACAGTCTTCCTTCAATCTGCTCAATCCCTCTGGATGCTTGTTGAGCCGGAATGCCATGTTCTCCCCAGACCGACCGAGGGGGCGGTTCTGCAGGTGGGGTAGTGCCTGGGCAGCTGCATTTTAACAAGCTCGTCTGCCAATTTGAACGCACTCAACTGTTTGAGACCCACTTAGCAGCGGCGAACACCAACACAAAGTAAGTGCTCCGGGTTTGATCACAGCCTTCGCTTCCTCTGGTCAAGGCCTAGAACCTGAGACCTAAATGAATTTGGTTGACACCGACTCTGTGGTTGGCGGAATTTTGGGGGAGGTGGGCGGGGCCAAGTGGATATTGCTGCCGCTTCCTGCTGAACACTCACGAGGGAAGCGGTGCAAATGCGACGGAAACCCAAGCCTCCTCCGGCCTGAGCGGGAAGGCCGAGGGCCGCACCCGGGCAGGTGGCACTGGTAAGCTCTGTGGCTTAGCAGCCTTGCCGGACAGCTGCCACCTGTCACCTGCCACCTGTTCTACTTCTAAGCTGGGCTGCCGAGGCTAAACTCATGTTTGGTGCACAGAGCTCCTGTGAGATGTCCCTTCTGAGTATGGGGGTGAGGGGAGTGGAGGAGTGGGGGGTCTTCAGGCTTGGAAGAGAGGCAGCCTCATGGTCTCAAGTCCTTTCAATTCTGAAGTCATCCCATCCCTAGCTGCTTTCGCACTTCGGCCTCAGGACTGCCGAGCAGAGCTCCCTAACAGGAAGCTCTGTGTGCCTGGGGTGGCTGTGAATGTGACCTTCAGAGCAATACTTCTCTCTTGAGTGTTTCACCCCTGAGACTGCGGGGAGGCCTAAGTTCAGAAAATGACAATGCTCTAGCTTTGGGGGGTGAAGGGGAGATGCCAGATCTTTCTCTCATGCTCACCGCTCTCTTCCCCCTTCCTGATGGCTCAAACCTCCCAGCTCTGTCCCTTTGTGTGCTTATGGTGTTTGGCCAGGGAAGTGTGTGGAGTAAGAGAGGTGGCTCCAGCACTGCCCACGAAGCTGCTGCTCGGGTCTCCCTTGAGGAAGCCCCTTCCAGGGCCATAGGCAGGGCTACCTCTAAGGATGGCTGTCCACCCGAGCTCCCTGGGAGGGGCCCTGGTCACTGGGCCACCAGCTGGTTACAAGGGTAACTCCCCTGTCAACCCCTACTCCCACCCAGTGGCTGTGAGAACCCTGCCTTGCTCAGGATGGTCAGAAGCTAGTTCATATTTCAACCCCTTCCTCTACCCACAGTTCTGGAAGGAAAAACACAAACCCCTCATAGTTGCAGAATTGTCTGTTTTCCAAAGTGCTATATCGTAAGTCATTGGCTCATCACAATCACAGCAAGTCAGCAGCACGTTTCCCGTATTACAGAGCAAGATGAAATGTCCAGAGGAGCCGACAGAGGTCACTGAGTTGGTAGCCAGCCAAGGTCCAAACCACAGCCAAACTTTGTTTTTCTAGTTCTCAGTTCCCGCTATCTTACAGGGTTGATGCCTTTGTACACTCTTTGCAAAGCCCATCTGCAGGTGTTCTAGGCACAGATTCGTGACTGTTTGAGGCTAGTGTGGACTTCCCCAAAGAGTACTGCCAGGCACTCATGAACAGAAAGTTCAATAACCAAATGCAATTGGGAAATCAGTGTATATGATATAGTGCATATTAGACTAGTAAAATCTCCAAAAGCCCTTCAGTTAGAAACAGAATGAGTTCAGTTCAACCCAGAGTATCCGAAACTTGTTTGGCAACACAGCCTTTCCCTCCCACATAATGGCACAAACAAGCCACCAGATTTGAGGACCCTCCCTGAAGAGGGTGAGCCAGGCTCCTTCACAATTATCATGATGACAAAGACACGAAGATGAGAGGCGGCCACTTGTTTCTGTACACAAAGAAAAGGAAGTTGCTGTGCCTCTCTCACGCCCCGTGCCCCATCACGGGGAGGAGCTCCAGGACTTCCTTGGCCAGTTCTGCCACCTGCACGTCTCAGAATCCCCTCAGTGCCCCCAAATCTAGTGGTGTGCTGAAGCCAATTGTTAACATTTCAGAAACAGTGTGAGTCAGTTGTTAAATCATCAGGAGCTTGAAATTAAATCACCACTCCTGTGGTGGGAGTATTTATTTATACCATAAAAATCAGCAAACACTAGAAATCAGGGCTCCCCCCACCCTTCCAGAAGGCTGGGTTACCAGCATACCACTGGCCCTGGGACACTTTTTGAAATTGTTGGAAAACTTGGGAGGGCTCTGACAGCTGAGTGCTGGGGGAGAGGGGACATGGAAGTCCTCGCTCCAACCCTCTGGGATGAGAGGTGGGAACGGCACTGAATAATAATCTTCCAGCTATGACCCCAAATGAGTCAGAGAGTGCCTCCTGGCCTGCTTACCTCGATATCTGTTACCAGCCAATGTCTCCAGAATTTCTGTGTGGGTTCCGCTCTGCTTGGGGCATCTGGATCCACCATCAACAGGATATAGGTTGCGCCCTGTAACACATGTACCAAAAGGTAATGTAGCGTCATGGCTGAAATAGGAAAATACCACGGGCAGACCTCCTTTTCCCGCCATTCCAACTGAGAATGGCTGAGTAGCCCCGTGGCATCCTATCCAATTTGTCCTTGTTCTCATGACATCCCTCTCACATCACGTTTATTCTCAGAGAAATGGCATCTGTGAAGCAGACAGCAGGACTCTTGGCTTCCCCTTTGTGAGGAAGAATAAATCCAACAAGATATACGTACCAATCACCTGGGAGTTCCGAGCGCTGTGCTGGGTGCTGTGGAGGAATTAAGGAAACCTAAAACAGGTCTCTGATCCTCAAGAAGCATCCAGTGTAGTTGGAGTGACTTGCTTATCAATTCAACAAATACATGAGGACTTATTGTGTGCCAAGAACGGCACCCATCATGAAGAATACCAGGATTCATTCATCCCTTCAGCAAGCCTTTGCTGAACACCTACTATGTACCAGGAGCTGCTCCAGATGCCAGGAGGCAACAGAGCACAAGACAGTAAGGTTCATACTTTCAGGAAACTTTTATTCTAGGTAAAAGGCATAGATAATAAAAATAAATAAATAAGCAAGGGAACATGTGAGTACTGCTATGATGAAAATAAAACAGGGTGGGATGAGAGGTGGGAAGTGTTCTGGAAGGAAAAAAATAGCTGCTATGAAGGTCTTCAGGTGGGAAAAATAAGTAGGCTTTGAGGAGCAAGGAAGAGTACCATTGTGGCCAGGGACAAGCCAGGGGGAGGGTGGACATGGCAGGTCGGGGAGGGAGCAGAGGCCAGGCCACAGGGGGCTCTCTAGGCCTGGGTAGGGAGTGGGATTTTGTTCAAGGTGCAACACAGAACTGCTTCAGGGTTTTAGGTAGGACAGTGATATGCTCTGATTTATGTTTTTAGAGGATTCTTTTGGCTGCTGAGTAGAAAATGAATGATCTCCAAAGGTCAGAGAGGAGGTCAGGAGGCCAGTTAAGAGACTCGCAGTAGCATGTGAAGGATGATGGCATCTTGGATTAGGATGGCAGCAATGGAGACAGAAACAAATAGATGAATTGGAGGAGTATTTTTAGGTAAAATCGGCAGGGTTTGCTGATGGATTCAATGGCAGGGCAGTAAGGAGGGGGATGGAGAAAGAGAAATTGAGGATGAATCCTGTGTTTCTGGCTTGAACAACTGGGCCACTTAATGGCACAGATAAGACTTGGAGAGGAAGCTGTTTGAAGGTGGACATTCAGAGTTCTGGTTCAGACATCTTGAGTTTGAAATGCCTCTCAGAAGACAATCAGGTATGCATGTCAGAGTCTGTAGTTCAGAGGAGAGATCAGGATTGGGTGAACAAATTTGGTAGTCATTGATATAGAGATGGTCTTTAAATCAGTAGAGCAGACACACAGAAGAAAAGAGGTCTCATGGCTGAATTGTAAAACATGCTAACATTGAGAAGAGGGGAGAATCAGGGAAAGGGGACTTTGGAGCCAAAAAGGTGGGGGGAATACCTGGAGAGCAGGTGTTACAAAAGCCAGGATAGAAAGCGTCTCAAGGAAGAGAAAGTGATCAGCTGTATCAAATGCTGCTGAAAGGTAGGGCCAGATGAGGACACAGATGTGACAATCCGATTTGACAACTTGGACATCACTGTTATCATGATAAGACCGGTTTCAGTGGAGTAGAAAGGACTGATGCTTGGTTGGAACAGGCTGAGCTGAGATGGGAGATGAGGAATTGGAGGTAGCTATTAAAGATGATCATAAAAAAGGAAGTTTTGGTAGGAAGGACAGCTGAGACATGGAGTGGCTGTAACTAAAGAGGAAAGAAGAGTCAAGATATTTTTTAGACAGAGGGATAATGTTTGTAGACCAAGGCAAATGGTCCAGTATAGAAAGGGAAATAGGGATGACAGAGAGGAGGAAGGGGATTGTCACAAGAGCGGACTTTGAGAAGTGGGGAGGGGACAGGATCCAGAGTGAAAGTGAAGGGCTAGGTCTTGGGTAGAAGCAGAGGATGTGGGTTCCGATGCAAGAGAGTTGGAAGGTGAGATAGTGAGGAATGAGGAAATTGTCTTCCGATTGCTTCTATTTTTCAATGAGTTAGAGGCAAGTTCATCAGGGGAAGAGGGATTGTAGGAAGTTTGGGGACACAGAAAAAGGTGTGAGATCGTCCTTTAAGAGAGTGAGAAAATGAATATACCACAGATATGTAGTAGGTTACTAGATAGTATTACATTTCATAGTTGTGTGCTTTTTAACTGTTCAAGTACACGTGCTGAATATGTGGTAGTTGGGTTTAACTTGGATAGGGACTTAGGTGTGAGTATGATGGAAGAGAGAGAATTGAGAGAGAAAGAAGTGAGTAAGATGAATGGAGTAAATGGATAAGAGTCCTGGCCCTCCTCTTAACAGGGAGAGGCAGGCACACCCTGTTGTTCTAAATGCTTTCTGGTGTTCTAAATGCTTAAGCAGAGGAGCATTTATCAAGCATGGACGGGACAGGGAAAATGGAGATTAAATCTCTCTATCCCAGTAGTCCAGGAAGGCTGCAGAGTTGTCTTTTGAGCTTAATCTCAAAGGCTGAGCAGGTAAAGTATCAGGAAAAGCACTCGCTAGGAACAGGTAAGGGTGTGTGCAAAGGCAGTGGTGGGTGTTTGGGGAATGGCTGGGCCATAAGGCATCTGGAAAGAAATAGTAGGTGACAAAGTTGAAATGGGTATTGGGACCAGGGAACAGAAAGCTCTGCACGTCATAAGTTGCTTAGAATTTATTATGCAACAGGACCCACTGAAATTGTTTGAACAGGCAACTCATATCATCAAACGTGTGCTTTGGGGCTGGGCATGGTGGCTCATATCTGTAATTCCAACATTTTGGGAGGCTGAGATGGACTGATCGCTTGAACCCAGGAGTTCAAGACCCACCTGGGCAACTGGCAAAACCTTGTCTCTACAAAAAATACAAAAGCTAGCCAGGCATGGTAGCCCATGCCTATGGTTCCAGCTACTAGGGAGGCTGAAGTGGAAGGATTGCTTGAGCCCAGGAGGCTGCAGTGAGCTATGACTGCACCGCTGTACTCCAGCTTGGATGACAGAGTGAGACACCGTCTCAACAAACAAAAAATAACACATGGGCTTTAGGAAGGCACATGATGAGACATGATGAGGATAGAATAAAGGATGAAAAGCAGAGCAAAAAATCCAAACAAACCCTGAAAACTGCAATACTCCGGAGAAAGACCACAGGGATTTCCATTCAAATAGTAGTAATAGAAAGGAGAGACATGTGTACTGCAGAACTCACAGCATGAGGTGACCGGGTGGGGCAGATGTGGGAGAGGAAGAAGCCAGGATGACTCTGAGATTCTGTCTTGGGCAGCTTGGTGATAATAGAGCCATGGATATTAGGGGTAGCAAAGTCAGGGGACAGTGAGGCAATGAGTTTGGTGTTGAAACCTACAGGGAGAGATGCCCTTTAAATGAGGTTGGAGCTCTCTCAAGACTTGGCAGATGGGCTGTGGACATGGAGAGGGACGAATCTATAGATTCATGGATTGTCCAGGGAGAATCTGTAGAGTGAAAAAGAAAGAAAGACTGCGGTGGAACTTCAGTACTCAAAGGGGGACAAAGAAGGGAGAAAGAAGCTGAGGAGAAGAGAGTTCGGCAGAGAGCCAGGGGAGTTAGTGTCATGGATGCCAAGAGAGAAATGAAGGAAGGGATAAAGGTTGTGTCAGTATCACAGTCATCAAGGCAGATGAGGGCCACAAAGTGATTGTTGGTTGTGACA
This sequence comes from Macaca nemestrina, assembly GCF_043159975.1. Classification (NCBI taxonomy): domain Eukaryota; kingdom Metazoa; phylum Chordata; class Mammalia; order Primates; family Cercopithecidae; genus Macaca; species Macaca nemestrina. Next base: position 131,727,746 of record NC_092132.1, on the reverse strand, counting down.
ATGAGGGGATCGTGGACACCTTAAGATGAGTAGTTTAGAGGTAAAAATATTGACTGTTGGATTTTAAGACCCAGAAGAAGCCGTAAACCACATACTAGAGGCTATAGGAACCTAAATCAGAGAATGAGAAGATAAACCCAAGAAAATCTCCAAGGACTCAAAAGAAAAGAAAATAGTAACTGAAAAAAAGGAATATATACAAAAGTGTGTTCGTGTAAAATCCCAATAGAATCCCATAAAGAGAAAACTGTACATAGTATCTGATACATCCAAGAAAGTAGTAAGAAAATAAAAAGAAATAAAGTGTAAATATGGTAAAAGAAGAAATGAAGAAATAAAGAAATAAAGTCATATACCCTCTCTCTTTTCCTTTCTTCTTCTTGTTTTTGTTTTGTTTTGTTTTGCAAATGACATGATTGTCTACATGAAAAATTAAAAAAAAATCAACTGGAAACAAAAGTAATATTCTGTAAACCATTACAAATCATACACAAAACTGGTACTTTTTACATATTAGTAATAGTCCTAAAGTATACATTTAAGATCCCATTAACAATGGTAACAAAACATGTAAAATAAGTAAGAATGAACTTGATGGCAAATGCAAGATTATACAAAGAAAACAAAAACATTATTGATGCACATAAGAAGGAAACTTGAATAGATAAAGAAATACAATGCTTTTAAATTGAAATAATCATTTTGCAAAAATGTCAATAAACCTTCAATTAATTTTTTAATCTAGCACAATTCCAGTCAAAATCCTAAATATTCTGTGAATATCACAGAATAATTCTAAAGGCATAATAAATGTAAAAAACAAGTAAATAAAAGAAAAATAATTATCCAAGGCAATATTGAAAAAGATAAAATAGGGATGGTATTAATTTTGGAGATATTAATGTATCTTATTAAGCTACAATAATTTGAACAATATGGTGTTGATTAATAAAGTAAAGGAATCAAAATAGAAAATCCAGAGAGAAAGTCAAGTTTTCAATATATGTATATTTACTATATGATAGTTATTTAAAATGTTATTTAATATATGACATAGTTATTTCAGATCAGTGGGGAAAAATAGATTATTTTATAAATGTTATTGGGAAAACTGGCTCACTATGTGGAATAAATAAACTTAGGTCCCTATTTCTTTCAGACACCAGAAAACTTCCTTATTTAAATATGAAAATGAAAAACAAGCTTTAAAACTGGTTTAATGACATAATATTAAATTTATGCAATAGAACACTCTGTTAGAGTTAGATCCTTATATACTCATATAAGAAATTATCTAAAATATACTAGTATGTGAAATAAGTTACAGAATAATGTGCATGATGTCTCAAATGTGCAGGAAAACTTTATATATCTAACTACATATATATATCTTTATAGATATATTTGCATATGCATAGAAAATGTCTGAAAAAATACACACCAAACTGTTAACAGTAAATGTCATGAAGGGAAGATTGATATATCTAACTAGATATAATTTTGACTCTTTTATATGGCAAAAAAAGTCCAAAATAAAATTCAAAGACAATAAACTGAGGGCAAATATTTGCAATATGTATGAAAAAATGTGAATATCTTTAATATACAAAGTACTCTTTAAATCCATAAGAAAAAGACTAATAACTCAATAGAAAAATGGATGAACAGCATGAGTAGGTAACACATAAAATAAAAAACACAAATGATCAAAAGCTGTATGAACAAGTTTACTAGTCATGAAAGGTAAGCAAAAAATAAAATAAGATCCAATCTTTGACCATAAAATTAACAAAAGTTTTAGTGTTCATCTCCAGAGTTTTTAAGGTATGTAGAAACAATGGGTAGATAGCCAAATCCTGTGAATTCTATGTCATTGTCTGTTTTTTAAAAAAGGAGAGAAGACCAAAACCACATATCGTACACATGTATATGACTCTATGGAAAGAAAACTAGAAAAATAGAACGTTAAATGCCGACTGATGATCTCTAAATGATGGGCTAATGATGAACTTTATTTTCTTCTTTGTGATTTTTTGCATTTCCCGAAGTTTCTGCAATAAAATGCATTGCTTTTATACTTAGACAAAAAAGATTTGCACTCAAGGAAAAAAAAGTCACGGTGAGAAGTCCCAGAACCCTCATTCTTCTCCTATTTGAACAATAGCCAGGGGAAGTCTTCTCAGTGGCAGACTGCTCTCCCTCGCTGCTCTGATGTTCCCTGTGGCCCCTCCTGTCCCTAACCCTACACTGCTGCCTGATTCTTTAGGACAGCACTCCCCAACCTTTTTGGCACCAGGAACTGGTTTCGTGGGACAATTTTTCCACAGATGAGGGTGGGGGGGGGGGTAGTTTCAGGATGATTCAAGCATATTACATTTATTGTACACTTTATTTTTATTATTATTACATTATAATCGATAATGAAATAATCATAAACTCACTGTAATGTCGAATCAGTGGGAGCCCTGAGCTTGTTTTCCTGCAACTAGATGGTCCCCATCTGTGGGTGATGGGAGACAGTGACAGATCATCAGGCATTAGATTCTCATAAGGAGCATGCAACCTAGATTCCTTGCATGTGCAGTTCACAGTAGGGTTTGTGCTCATGTGAGACTCTAATGCCACAGCCAAACTGACAGGAGGTGGAGCCCAGGTGGTAACAGGAACAATGGGGAGTGGCTGTAAATAGAGATAGAGACTATTTTATACTTCTGTAGGGGTATAGACCTAGTAAAATGCCAGCCTTTAATAGGTGCCCATGAATTCTTATTATACCATGGATTGGTGGGTCTTAGCTAAGTCCTCTTTTCTGGCTTTCTCCTAAAAGATGAGGGTGCTGAGCCAGGTGATCTACTTGCCCTCAGATTCTAACACCTATTTGGTAGATTCTGAGCTATCTAGACACACTGTAAAAATCAGACTGCTTATATGATCCAGCAATCACACTTTGGGGGATAGAAATCCGGGTGTTACTGCAGCACTATTCACAATAGCCAGGATGAGGAAACAACAGGATGCCTATCAACAGATGAACAGATAAAGAAAATGTAGTATATCCATACAAAGGAACACTATTCAGCTTTAAAAAGGAAATACTGCAGTTGGTGACAACATGGATAAACCTCGAGGTTATTATGCTAAGTGAAACGCGCCAGTCACTGAAGGACAAATATCGTGTGATTCCACTTACATGATGTATCTAAAATAGTCAAACCCACAGGAGCAGAGAGGAATGGTGGTTGCCAGGGATGGAGTGGGATGGGGAGGGGCATGGGGAGTTGCTAATTGATGAGTATAGACTTTCAGTAATGAAAGAAATTCTAGAAAGCTTGGTGTACAATATTGTGTCCATAGTGAACAATATCGTATTGTACACTCAAAGATCTTTTGAGTAGATCTCAAGGTAAGTGCTCTTATCGCAATAAAATAAAATGAAAATAAACTAATCCCACTTGAAGAAGGCAGGATGAAATCCAAGTTCTTTCCAAAGACACTGCACATCTAGAAGCATGACCGCACGCTCTGCTGGCAAGGCTGCGGGGAAACTGAGGCTGCATGCATTGCTATAGGAATGCATAATATGAGTGATATGCCTTTTGACTCAGTGATCCCATTTCTGTGATTTTTCCAACTAAAGATATCTGCACACTTATGAAATGACTTGTATATAAGGTTATTCATTTCAGCCCTGTCTGTCACAGTAGAAACGAAGTGAAAATTGTTGGAAATAACTCAAGTGTCCATCAGCTGGGGATTGGTTGATAAATAATGATAAGTACTCACAGTGGAAAACTTCGTAACTCTAAAAAAACAATGATGATCTCTAAGATCTGATATGAAAAGCTCTCCAGGATAACTTTAGTGTAAAAAGCAAGGTACAGAACAGTGTATCTATTATTTTACTTTTATATAAGGAGAAAATAAGATATTTAGTCACATTTGCTTGTATTTACATAAGCAAATTCTTGAAGGGTGCTTAAAAAACTAGCAGAGGCTGTGGGTGGTGGTATTGATATGGGTAGATGAGATAGATACATCTATATGTGTGCTCTATCATACTGATTTTTAAAGCCATGTGAATACATATTACCTGCTAAAAATAAACCAAACTTATAAAATAATGTGGAATGTGCAGCAGTCACATAATATTTTGGAGGTGTATCATCGTTATCCTGGAGATATCAGTCTCTAGTGCACTTTCACTGATGCTGAGAGGTAAAGAGGGATGGCCTTGTCCCTTTGCAGCAAGGAGAGCTTGGGGAATCCTCATTCCACTTTTGAAGTTTATTTGGGGGAAGGGCAACTGCTGGAATAGGACTCTGGGCACTATGGAGCAGGGCATGAGCAAGGTGCAGGAAGCCACACTAACAAATCACAGTACTTTGGGATGATGATGATGACATAGAAGCAGAATTAGATCTGGATTTGTCTAGATAAAGTTTTAAAAAACAGCTATAAGGAGGCATAGTTTACATATAATAAACTTCACCCCTTTTAAGTATACATTTCAATGATTTTTTAAAAAATTTACAAAGTTGTGCCACTGTCACCATAATCTAAATTTAGAACATTTTTATCACGCCAGAAAGGAATCTTGTACCATGTGTGCAGTCATTCCCTATTGCCCCCGCCAGCTCCAGGCAACCATGAATCTACTTTCTGTCTCTGTAATCTCCTTTTTGCCCTTCCTGGACATTTAATATAAATGGAACCATAATGCTTGTTTTTTTGTGTGTGTGCTGGCATCTTTTACTCAGCATAATGTTTCTGAGGTTCATCCATGCTGTACATGTATCAGTACTTCATTCCTTTTTATTGTTGAATAATACTTCATTGTATGGAGAGAGACCATATTTGTTTATCTAGGTGATGGACATTTGCTTTATTTCCACTTTGGCTATTGTGAATGATGCTGCTGTGAACATTTTCTGTAAGTCTCTGGGCAAATACTTGTTTTCAATTCTCTTGGTTAGATGTCTAGAGTGGAACTGCTGGGTCATACTGTAAATTTATGTTTAATATTTTAAGAAACTACCAAACTGTTTTTCAAAGCAGTTGCCCCATTTTACAATCCCACCAGCAGTGTATGAAGGTTCTAGTTTCTCCACATCTTTGTCAACACTTATAATTGTCTGTCTTTTGATTGTGGCCATGCTAGCGGGTGTAAACTGGTATCTCATGTTTTTAATTTGCATTTCCCTAAGGACTAGTGATGTTGAGTTTTTTTTCATGTCCTTATTGACTATTTGTATATCTTTGGTGAAATGTCTATGTCAGTTTCTTGCCCATTTACAAATTGGATTATGTATCTTCTAAAATTGGATTATTTATCCAGAAATAATTTTAATAGATGTGTCCCAACTGGGAGTAAGGGAAAATGGAGGCAGCAGGGTAAGTGGAAAGCAAGATGGCAGCAAATATTTCCATAGATAGGAGAGGGGCTACCCAGTTGGAACTCTGCTCTTATCAGCTGTCAGGGCTGGACTTGCCTCATTCTTGAACTTCTGGTTTCCAGCCTCAATCCCCATCTGTACATGGGGTTGTACAAAGCCTTTCCCACTCCTGCCTTCCCAGCTATCAGTCCTCAACCACATCATTGTGCCTGAAATGTTCTTTTCTTCTTTGTCTCTGAGCCAGTCCTATTTTCCTCCTCTACCTCTAAGCCCTTCCATTCTTTGCTCTGGAGCTGCCATTGACAACAAGCCATCTCCCCTCCATCCTCTCTCTCCAACAATTGCTCTCTACCTCTTTGTGTTCTCCTGGTTTTCCCCTGAAGATCCCCTTCCCCTCACTGCTCTCTTGTGGTATGTGTTCTCTCACATCCCATAAACTCCAGATTCAGGAGGTTGGGTAGACGCCATTGCACCCTGGTGCCTTCTCTGTGACACAGGCCATTAGTTGAATACATCCTCTTTCTGTCTTGGTTGCTGTCACCTATGACTTCTTGGTTGCTACATTCACCAAAGACAGTGTGGCACCTGCTCCTAGTCTCCTTCTTGTCCTTGAGTCTTGCTCTTACTCTGGTGAGTTTAGCAAACATGTGGAACACTCACCCAACACCATGGCCTCTCTGGTTCCTGGGTCTTTCCATCTCAGGCAATCTTTCCCTCTCTATCTCAACCATCAACTTCCACAGCCACACCCTGAAGCTGCTTGTCATCCCCCAAACTGCTCCACCTCCAAAACTCACTAATTCTAGCCATAACCCCTTCTCTCTCCAGCTTGCTTCTTCAACTAAGTCTACTGGGAGTAGTCTTCAACCTCAACGAGGACCTCCAGGCCACTGATAACTCCTTTCTCAAAGCCCATCAGCGGGAGCTGATAATTTTGCATAGCAGTGATTTTCTTCACTTGTGTCTTAATCAACTTAAATGGCCAGAACCTGAATTCCCTTGTCCTCTGTCATTTGAACATTTACCTGACAAAACCCCAAAGCTGGGTAAACCCAGCTTTCCTTTACTTCCGTGTATGACCTGAGCAGTGAGTGCTGCAAAGGAAAGTCACATTACAGAAGAGATTGGCCCCACCCTATAGTTTTGGCTACCAGCTTCATTACAGGCCCTGAGTGCCACTCCAAATTTCTCTGGTCAACTTGCCCTCCCACCCTTACTCATGACTTTCCAATATTTCAAGCCTTCTCCAATATCCCTAAATCTCCAACCTGCAATCTCCCCTAACTCCCCTGACCCCTCTCTTATCAGGTAACATTCTCATTGATGACTTCTCAGAAGAAATTGAAGCCATCAAATAGTCCTTCAAGATCTTCTTCAAGGTTTGCAACCCCCCAGTGCATCTGCCCCCAACCTCTTCTTCTCCCCTCCCATTGTCTTAGAGAAACTGAGTGGCTCAAGCCCCAAGAAGGAAGAGATCGCTTCCTCTGTCATGCTTTGGATCCTCTCCCCATCATCAGCAATACCTTCTCTCTCTTGAATATTACATTTTCCTTTTCCTCCTCATCATTAAAACATGACCAAGTCTCTTTCATCTTTAAAGACATCTTCCTTGGCCCCATATCCTCCCCTGCTTTTCCCCTATCCTTGTCTCCTCCCTGCTTCACAGACAAAATCCACGCAAGAACTGTCAACACCCTCAGCCTCTGTTTCCTTACTTCCCACTAACTCCTTAATTCAATCTGCCCCCATCGCTTCTGCTGCAGCCCTTGCTAAGATCACCACCTCCATGTCACCAAATCCAATGGATGTTTTCCAATCCTCATCACACTTGGCGTCTCAGCTGCAGTTGACATGGCAGCCCACCCCTTCTTTATAGGAATACCTTCTTCCCATGACTTCTGTGCTTCCATCCCATTCTTCTTCCTCAAGCCTTTTTTTCCCCACTGCTGGGTCCTGGGCTGTCTTTAAAAAAAAATTTTTTTTTTTAAACAGAGTTTCACTCTTGTTGCCAGGCTGGAGTGCAGTGGTGCAATCTCAGCTCACTGCAAGCTCCACCTCCCGGGTTCAAGTGATTCCCCTGCCTCAGCCTCCCAAGTAGCTAGGATTACAGGCAGGCACCACCATGCCTGGCTATTTTTTTTTTTTTTTTTTGTATTTTGGTAGAGATGGGGTTTCACCATGTTGGCCAGGATGGTCTCAATCTCCTGACCTCATGATCCACCCACCTCAGCTTCCCAAAGTGCTGGGATTACAGGCGTGAGCCACTGTACCTGGTCAGCTATCTTCTTGTGTCACCCTAACCTCCGTCTCAGGAACATAAACCCACAGCCACATTTATTTCTCTAAACTAGAGTTCTCCTCTGAGATCCAGACCCTATGTCCAATGACCCACTTTCCATCTTCCTTTGGCTCTTTCAGAGCACCTCACACTCATCACGTCCAACAACATTGCCTGGTATTTCAGAGTGTCCTACCTTGGCAAATAAAGGCACCCTCCATCTGGAAATGCAAACTAGAAACCGGGGCACCATCTTTGCCATGCTCCTCCCTCTTTTCCTCCTCTTCCAATCCACCACCAATTCTTGTCAATTCAGCCTTTCAAACAGCTCTCAAATCCACCCATTTCGCCCGCATCACCACTACCACCACATCAACCATCATCTTTTGTCTTGGCTACTGGAATAGCCTCCTAACTGGTCTCTTTGAAACCCTAAGCAATTTTCTACCCTGATCCAGAGTATTTTTTTTTTCAAAACACAAATAGATCATGTGATCCTGCTGCTTAAAATCCTTCTCTGGCTTCCCTTGGATCCTTAATGTGTTCTACAAGGGGTTGCACAATTTGACCCTGCAATCAGCCCACTGTCCTTGTCATCTTGTACACATTCTCCTGCACTCTGTATTCCAGTTTCATGGGCCTTCCTATTTCTAGGGTTCACTCTGCTCCCTCCCCACTCATCACCTTTGCATATGTTTTCTCTATGTCTAGAACACTCCATCCCTGGAACTAGTTAACTTTCATTCATACTTCAGAATTCAGTTCAAGGTCATTTCTCTGGAGAAGTGTTCCTGAGCCCCATTCTAGGTTATGTTCCTTTGTTAATCATCCTTGCATTTCTTTCACTCTGATGCTCATCTCAGTTTGTAGTCAATAATACATTAATCAGCATAGTTTTTGATTAATGTCAGTGTCCCCCACAAGAGTATGACCCCCTTGAAAGGAGGGATGGCGTCTATTTCTGCTTGCCATTATATTCCCAGTAGAGCACAGTGTCTGCACACAGTAGACACTCAATAAATATTTTTGAACAAATAAATTATATATTGTGCGTGGCCCAGGTAGTTCCATTGTTCGTTCGTTCGTTCGTTCATTCATTCATTCATTCACTCACTCAACAAGCATTGACTGAGCCCTTTTCATATACTAAGCACCATGCTAGGGGCTTGGCATAAGAGATGAGAGAGGCACAGCCTCTGCCTTTGAGGACATAGTAGCCTACTGGGGGAGTTGGATATGTGTGCAGAGGGTCCAAGGACCCTCTGTGCTGTAACCAGGCATATATCTAGCACTGGAGAAGCAAACCGAAGGAGGTGATGAGCCCTGCTCATGGTGACCAAATAAAGACCTGCAGAGGATGCTACCACTGAGCTGAGCTGGTCCTGAGGAGTGGAGTGTGCCCAGGAGGGAAGGCCATGCCTGGCAAAGGAAGCAGCACATCCACAGGCAGGGAGCAGCATGTTGTGTAGTGTGTCTGGAGGGTGGAATTCACAAGGCCAAAAGGTGAAGTGGAGTGGCAGTGAATGAGCCTAGCAAGATTGATGAGGGCAGATGAGCATGTGCCAGAAGAGGTTTATAGATGCAGGGGGTGGGGACAGGGGATGAGTAGGGGGTGACATGATCGGGGTGGATTGTAGAGAGAGAATTCCTGCATATGATGCAGTGGGGGTGGATAAGAATGGGCACAATAAAGGCCAGTGGGGGCTAGCAGACCAATTCATATGAGAGATGGGTCAGCATGGCACAAAAGTGGTCATTCCTGGAGGCAGACCGGTGTGCCACACCCTCTGTAGTGCAGCAATGCTGACAGGGGCTGCATGTTTGCATCTCCAAAAATGCATATGTGGAAGCCCTACCTCCCAAGGTGATGGTATTTGGACATGGGGTCTCTGGGAGGTAGTGATGAGGGTGGAACCCTTGTGATGGGATAGGTGCCTTCATAAGAAGAGATGCTAGATAACTCACTTCCTCCCTCTCTCTCTGTGGACACACAGTGAGAAGGCTGACTACAAAGCAGCAAGCAGGCCCTTGTCAGACACTGAATCTGCTGGCACACTGGTTTTGGACTTCCCAGCCCCTAGAACTGTGAGAATAAGAGTGTATTTTTTAAGCCACCCAGTCTATGGCAGTTTTGTTATAGCAACCTGAGCTAAGATGCTTAGGGAGAGGGGCTTTCCTGACACAGAAAGAAAAATCTCTGGGGCCCTCTCCTGCCTTGCCATTGGGGAGTCTTTGTGTGTCTGCCTGTCCCCAAGAGGAGAAATGAAAAGTATCCTTAGGATGGAATGTGATCAGATTTCAGCAGACACTGAGATAGTCCTGAGTCCTAGAAGCACTGGCAAGGTGGGGACTGTTTTTATTTTCTGTATTTTCTGATGCTGTGATACCTGGAGCCTTGCTGACCTGGAGAGACTGCCCTTCCCAGGGCTAATTCCTCGAGATAGCAAACACCCACCCCAGAGCACATTCTTCAAATGCCAGCCACCCACTCAGAGCCCCCACCCTCACCCATCTCCTTTATCAGGCGGGGTCACTGTCCCTAGTCCCAATCATCCCTTGACCAGACACCGGACAACAAGAGGCAGCCCCTGTGCCCCAGAGCCCACCAGAATTATTCAGATCAGCCAATCCTAAACCTATCTACTCTGCTTACCCTGTCTCATCCATGACTTCTGGCAAAAACCACAATAAAAGTTCTTGCATACGTTTCCCCCTTATTCCCTCTGCCTCCTGACTGACCCCGGTGTTTCCCCACGTGGCCCTGTGTGGTGTGCTGTGCCTCCTGTTTTAAGACATCTGTGAGTATAAACTTCCTTCATCACCATCATGTCCCTCTGTGTGTCTTACCATATCCAATAAGAAGAAATCCCCGTTATGTTTTAAAACAGGGCCCTTGACTCCTTAAGACTCAGATATCCATCAAGCCTGTCTGGAGCCTACAGGAAGCTGAGGACTTTCTAGCATGTCATGATCCCTCTTTCTGTTTGTTTTGTTTTGTTTGAGATAGGGTCTCGTTCTGTCACCTAGGCTGGAATGCAGTGGTGTGATCTCTGCTTACTGCAACCTCCACCTCACGGGTTCAAGCTAGTTTTCTGCCTCGGCCTCCCAAGTAACTGGGATTATAGGTGCACACCACCACACCTGGTTAACTTTTGTATTTTTGGTAGAGATGGGGTTTCACCATGTTGGCCAGGCTAGCCTCGGACTCCTGACCTCAAGTGATTCGCCTGCCTCGGCCTCTCAAAGTGCTGGGACTACAGGCTGTGATGTGATTTTGAATGTGGGTTATTGTCTCCTGCACTCTCTTGTCCTTGAATAGGAGACTGAGCTGACCTGGCTAGGTTAAGGTTCACAGTCATGATTAGTGGAGGGCCATTTTCTCCAAGGCAATGGTCTCACCCCTGCCTGAATGTGAGAATCACCAGGGGAACTCTTCAAGCTACCAAGGCTGGGCCCTACCGGGTGGAGGTTTTGATTGATTGAAGGAGTCTGGAGTGGGGCTGAGGTGTTGCTGTTGGTTTATAAGTTTCCCAGGTGTTCTAATGTAGAGTTAAGGACAAGAATGACAACCCTAAAGTCTAATTCCCCCAAAGTCCATAGCCAAATCTATCACTGACTACAACCCAGATTTCTCCCCTCCTCATCAGTGAGCTCAGTTCAGTTCAGAAGAAGACTATATATCTTCTTCATAAAGAGGACAATCTTCCTCTGACCTTGGCTGGGGACCCTTGTGTCCTGGGTCCTGGAGATGACGGGGCTTGAGCATCCAATTGAGAAACTGAAGTCACAAACACAAGTCGCCTTGCGCTCCCACTATTCGTGATGATGTTGGTTGCCATACAAATTTAGCCCATAGTGGGCTGGTTGTGTTTGAGCCTCCCCCACCAAGTTCTGTATGGGAAATCTAGTTAAGAGCCTTCTTCCTGGGGGAGGTTGAGTGTAACAGCTGCTCTTCGCCAGGGCTGATGGGCCCGCCAGGATGCAAGCCGGGTGCTGCCCCTAGAGCCGAAAGCCTTTCATCCCCAAGGACGGGTTCGAATTTCAGGCTGGTGTCCAGCAGCCAGTCTTCCTCTCCATAGCTGTGGACAGAGACACATCCTGGGCTATGAGGACAGAGGCACCTCCACCCAGGAGCTGGGGTTCGCGGCATGCTCTGACACATTGAGAATGAGGTATTGTGTACTTGCTGTGGATGAGGGAATCCTCCTCCTTTGCTTGCCTCTATTCTAGAAGCTGGGAAGCTAAAACACTGGATTTCCCAGCCTCTACTGCATTGAGAGGCAGCCATATTCTGTCCCAGAACATGTAGGAGACATCCCTAGGGAGGGATCTCTTCCTGAATAAAGGCAAAGTCTCACTTGGAGAAGAAAACCCTTGGTGTCTTTTGTCCCCTCACCCATTTCCTTCTTCTTGCCTGGAATGTGAATGTGATGTTGGTGTATTGCAGCCATCCTGTGACTGAGAGGGGACAAGTGTGTGGCTGAAGACCTATGTGCTAAAGATGATAAAGCAAAAAGATGGAAAGAGCCCAGTCCTTGAGGCTGAAACAGCCCAGGATTCAGCCCCTAGACTTCTTGTTGCATGACACAAACCAATCCTTTAGTCTCCTATGATAGGGATTTTTTCCCCTTGTACCCAAACACATTTTTATTAACACCTAGGTCACTTCTGACAAGTGGATGCCAGAGGCTGGTCTTCAGAAAGGCGATCTAACATTGTGAAGAGGTTATTCAAGTGTAAATAAGTAAATGCTGGGGGCTGTGGATTCCAGCCCCAGTTCTACATAGAGGCTGTGGCTTGGGGAGTTATTTACTCTCACTACGGTGTAGTTTACTGATCTCCAAAATGGCAGTAATACCTGTCTCACACAGCAGGGTTATTGTAAAAATAAAATGAGTTAAAAGCATGAAAGTATTTTTAAGACTGTGAAGCAATGTCTGTGGGTCAGGTTTTGTTATTGTGAACAAATGGCATCAGCAATTCTTCCCACTGGTCCCTGGAGCAGCAGTGACCTTGACAGCCGGAAGACTTCCTCCAAACGTTCTATCTCCAGCTGCCTGGAGCCAGAGAGACTGAGCTTCCCAGCATCTCTGGTGGGGCCAGAAAGAAGTGGCCCGGGAACACTGGTGCACACGGAGACACAGCATCTCACAGGCAGCCCTCTGGTCCTCTCCCTGTCCCCAGGGTGGACTAAGCTCACCTGGGAATGGGACTATTACAGAATCCTGGAACACTGGAAGGAATAGGGGTCATGTTGCCTTTATAGTAAACCTAGCAGGAATCATCCAGGATCTTCCACGGCCTCCCAGCAATGGGTCCCCCGCTATCCTGGGAATGCAGCTCATTCTGGTACAGCTCAGGTTGTTAGAAAGCACTATGTCCCCTGGAGCCCCAGAATGCCTTCTTCAAACTCACACTGTCTCCAAGAATGACATTAGAACAGGCCCTGTCCTGCTTGTTATGGCAGCCCCTCAGATATTTGAAAACCGTTATCATGGCTTTCAATGACCTGCTCTTCAAGTAAAAGGTTCCAGGTTCTTCACTAGTTCAGCTCCCTGGGGCTCCAACCTACATCCTGCCTCTAATGGCTCACAGTTACTGAGGGAGACAGATGTGTAAACATCAGTAGTGTGATGCTAGGAAAAAGGGGCCACTGCAGGGAAAATCCCAAACAGACACTATTATTCTGAGTCTATAAATGGAAAAATGGAGGCTCAGATGGATCAGGGTATCTGTCCAAGGCAGTGAACTTCAGACATGAATCCTACTCAGCTGCTGTGCTGCCTTGGGCAAACTGCCTAAACTCTCTGAGCCTCAGGTTCATTATGTATAAGATAGAGATAATAATCATAGTGCTTTTCTCTTAGACTGCATGCATATTAAGTGAATTAATACACGGCTCAGAATAATGCCTGGCATATGTGAAGTGATCAACAAATGTAAGATAAGTGAATGGCTTCGCTGGGGTTCAAAATCATATCCCTCGTCTCCAAATTCCACTCTCTTCCCCCTGCTCAGAGGGTAGAGGGACAGATTTGGAGCTGACTTTTACCCAGAACAATATGGTATTTGTTTTTGTGTTGCAAATTCCTGCACACCTAGGTCTCTGGACACTTGTGCAATTTAAAACATCCATGCTACAAACATATACTTGTTGGCAACATGTTCCGGCGTCTCCGAATCAAGTGCCTTCTGCCACTGTGCTGCCCAGTCCTCTGGGGAAGACAGTCCCTCTAGAGCATCTGCCCACTCAAGATGGCTGGGGAAGGAACGCTCTTGCCTGGCTCACATGGCTCTGGCTGTGTGCCAAGGGGTGTGGGCCAGCCGGGTGGCGAGTTCAAATCCTCATTGTACTCTGTCCCCTCTTCAAAGCCTGTGCTGTGTTCCCTGGGTCACTGCAACTTTTTTGTCTTAACAAAGCTGAGAAACGTATGTAAATTTCAAAGCTTCATCCGCAGCCAAGCAGGCAGCAAAAATCACTACATGTCAAATGATGAATTAAGATATTATCCATACTGCATGAAAGGGAGAGAGAAGAGGAAACTGATGGAAAAGAAAGAAAAAAAGAGCTCCTAAGCAACAAAGGGTGTGGATAGTTTCTTTAGTAAATTAGCAATCAGACAAATATCTCTATCTCCCAGGCTACATTCACATCCACCATCCCAACCAGTTCCTCCTCAGACTTAACCTGTTTCTATGAATGGCACTACCATTTTGTCAAATTCAAGGTATGAATCATCTTTCAACTCTTCCCTCTCAAAGTCACGCCCAATTCTTACAGATTTCTGAGTTTACAGTCTCTGGATTCTATCCTCACCTTTCCCCATCCTTTCTGACACCCTTGAGTGAGGTCTGTGCTAGCTCTTGCCTCTATTTCGATAGCATCCTAACTGCCCTTCTAACCTCTAAACCTCTCTTCTTATTCACTGCATGCTTGCTTACCATCGGAGTAAGCTAGTGGTGTTTTGGTAAACCGACTCTCTGGGGAAAAAAAAAAATCAGGCTCTGACTTGTAGCACTTGTTCATTTCCACAGGTGATATTCACACCATGGTCTGTCCAAGCTACCAACGTGAGGTGAGTGGATGCAGAGTTGGAAAGATGCAGAATTGGCGTTTGCAATCTCATTGCTGCCCGATAATCTTCCTAAAGAACAGCTCACTACAGACTTAGGCCCTAAATATAAACTTCATAACCTGGCATCTGTGGCCCTGCACCTCCAGCTGTCAGTCAGCCTGCCCAGGGGACCCCACCATAGCCATACACGTGCCCACGCAGACGGAGGATGTTTCTGATCTCCAGCGTGATTCTTGCTTCCCCACCTCTGTGCCTTTATTTGTGTAGTCTTTCTGCCCATCCTTCTCCTTCCTCAAGACTCATCTCATCTATGAATACTTCTTTGAAGTATTGGACCAGAGAAGCCGTCCTCATTCTTTGAACCCCAATAGCATTTTGCTTGTACCTTTGCTGGGGCACCTTCCATATTCTGCTATGTATTTTGTTCTGTGTGGGCTTTTTTTGGCCTCTCTTATTAGATTATTATATATACATATTTTTTTGAGACACAGTCTTGCTCTGTTGCCCAAGCTGGAGTGCAGTGGTGTGATCTCGGCTCACTGCAACCTCCATCTCCTGGGTTCAAGCAATCTTCCAACCTCAGCCCCCTGAGTAGCTGGGGCTACAGGCACACACCACCACACCTGGCTAATTTTTTCATATTTTTTGTAGAGACGGGGTCTCCCTGTGTTGTCCAGGCTGGTCTCAAACTCCTGGGCTCCAGCGATCCTCTCACCTTGGCCTCCCAAATTACTGGGGTAATACGTGTGAGCCACCTGCCTGGCCTTCAATTATTATTTCTTTGTTGCTCCTGAAGTGCTTAGCATATTTTCTTGCACATAGTAGGTGCTTAAGACATGTTTGTTGAAATGAATTGTACCCATTTTCTCTGTTAGGAAACAGCTTTTTTTTTTTTTTTTTTTTTTTTTTTTTTTTTTTTTAATGTTCTAGAAAGGGAAAGAGATTTTTGGCCACAGAGCTGGATGAGCCCGTTGGACTGCTGGCCCTGACACTATGTTGCTTGCTAAGGAGCCTGCACCTTGGCTTGGGAGACCCGAAGTCTCTGGCCCTTCACTTACTCCCTCATACATGACACTGCCTTCAGGGAGTCAAGACCAGCTCAGCAAACCTAACACTCCCTCCCAAGAGCAGCCATAGAAAGCACTGCTGGGGTTGGCTCCTGGCTAGGGCTGGCAAGTTCAGCGTTTGCCTAAAAGCTAGGCCTGAGCCTCAGCGGACCCAGGAAGCCTCAGCAGTGGAGCCAAAGCCAGGGTGATGCCGCCAGGCCTGGCGCTGAGCTGTGGCTCGGCCTCCTCTGCTCTCGGCCTAAGCCGCCGCAGTCGCCAGGGCCCCTAGTGTGAAGGAATTTGAGTTCTAACTTTAGGTGGCTACGTGGCTGATGGCTGTGTTTGTGAATATCTCATTCCTACTTTGGTTGCCCAGCTGGTGGGAACAGAACGGGTAGTCATGGGACTGTCATCGTGTGCTGTCCAGGTTAACATGTAGCATTTCTATTACTATTAACAGACTTTCTGCTCCTCACTCCATCTGTTCTCTGAAATAATTGCAGTTGTACAGACCATGCCTTCGCTACAGGCAAGCTCTGGGGAAGAGGATAGTGCTTTTATGAGAAAAAAAAAAGTGTTAAAAAATAACAGCAAACATGAGAAGAGAGTGGGGATGGAGCTAGCAGCAGGTTTCCAATTTCTTTCAGATTCCGGCCTGCAAAGGTGGCGTTTTTCACACTTGTTGGGGATGACCAAGCCCAGATAGATGGGGGTGAGAGGCTGGGCTGGCGGCTCAGTCTTTAGGACGTGGTGTTGGTTGTCACGGGATTCGGCCCCAGTTGGGGTGGGTGGACCCTTGGTTGAGCTACCCAGCTGGGAGGGGCGGGGCTCGTAGGAAGAGGCGGGGGCTTTGGGGGTGGCATGGCGGTGCCCTGCTCAAAGGAGCTAGATGGGCTCAAGGCCTGGGGGAAAGGCTGGTGGATCAGGAAGGGCTGGTTGGGAGGCAGAGGTTGGAACTAAATGACTGGTCCTGTCTTAGCCTCTGATTCTCCACATGCAAAATGGGAGAGGTTCATCTCAATTACCTTGCTTTCTTGAAGGGCTGTTAGGAGAACGAATGGGTTACTACAACATAGTGAGGGTTCTTCTGGCAAAAAGGACTACAAGGGATGATGAAGACTTGGTGTATGAAATACAATAGCTACTGGCAGCACAAAACAAATACTTGCAGGGTTGAAGCCTCTGGTTTCTAAGCCTAGTGTGTGTGGGTTTCTGTCTTCCCATAGGGTGCTAAACAAGGCATAACTGAGAACCACAACCTGACAGACCCTCGTGATTTGTTCTGGTTCCTTCCCTCCCACTGCCAGCTCTTCCACGTGAGGGGCCCATCTCATCCTGTGAGGCTGAAAATGGTGATTTTACCCCCTCGCCCAAACCCCAATTGGATGGCTGAGGAGGGAGGCAATGTTGAGCTTTTTAGGAGTGAACTTGTTGGGGAAAGAAAGAAACGAATTAAGGGAAGACAGCCATGAGATTTCTAAGTCTTCTTCCAATTTCAAGGAAGTGTTTTCATTTAAAAGAAATCCACAGAATGTGACCGGTCTGCTGTAAATAAGACATTTGTTGGGGAAATTTTTTTCTGTGTGTGGGACACTATACTATTCTCCATACCCATCAGGAGATTTTATAAAATTCCAGAAAGGCTCAGAGAATCAGATGAATGATATCTAACCATGATCACAGTGTAAAACATTGTTCAGGTTTCGGGTAGATTTTGCCTGTCTTCTTTACATCATATTACCCTCTAAACTGATCAGCATGGCCTAGATCTTCCTTGAAACTAGGTTCAGTGGAGACTGGTGGGCCTTTAACAAATAATTTTTTTTAAACACACAGGTGTGGATGAAAATGTGACCCTGTTGGCTGGGGCGTCCCAAAAGAACATGGTTCTTTTCTTTTCTTGAAATTTTTTTTTCTTCTTTTAATTAATTTTCTTTTAAAGATGGGGTCTTACCATCTTGCCTAGGCTGGTCTGTAACTCCTTGGACCCAAGCAATCCTCCCACCTCGACCTCCCAAAGTGCTGGGATTACAGACATAAGCCACCGCGCCTAGCCCTGGTTCTTTTGTTAGGGAATTGGAAGGGGGAGAATTTTGAGTAATTCCTGCCTATTGACAAATTTTCAGAGGTACCTTGGGAACACCCACATGTTCTCCTTGGGTCAAAGACTTGGTTGGAAGAATGTGGGAAAATGTGAATCAGTTGCTCGAGAGAATGTCTGTGTTAAGGGCGAGTTACATCGCACTGGCTTTTGGTGTGTTTGCTCCCATCACCACCTTGTGATCTCTGCCAGGGACTGGTGGCTGGCTCTTAGTGTCCTCTGCTGAGTACCGTGGCCCAGTGCCTGACACACATGAGACAAACAATAAATGTGCATGCTGAGTGCAAGAACAAAATACAGGAAATATATAACTAATGGTACCAATTGCTAAGGAGTTTACCACCAAGTAAGTGCCTTTTCCATAAAAAGCGAACCCTGGATGTATAAATTGATGTAATCAGCAATAAAAGATTCTCGAAGAAATAATAGCTACCATTAGTCAAGCCCTTTTCTACTACATGCCAAACCCCTCATATCCCTTGACGCGTTTAATTCTGCAGCCAACACACCAGCTCAGCACTATCATCTCCATTTTAAAGAAGAGAAAACTGAGGCTTAGGGAGAAGATTGAGTAACTTGCCCAAAGGCACATCATGAGTAAGTGGCAAAGGCAAAAATCAAACCCAGCTCTGTCTGACTGCGAAGCAGTGGCTCTTAGCCACTCTCTTCTGCGGCCCTTTGAGGGGGTGGAAGCAGGATTTCTGTAAAGTACAATCATTCCTCCTTCATCTGTCAGAGTTCTTTAGGGGGTAAATAACTTAGTGGGAAAGGCAATTGTATTTAGTTTTTCAAAAGCTTTTGACAAGGTTACTTTCAAAATTAAGAACCTTTGGTGCCAAATATTTTGTCACTGATAGGGAACAGCTTAGAGACAGCAACTAACAAAACAGCAAACGGGTCCTTTCTCTGTTCACTTCTAGGTTGCATTCTTTTGGGTTCAACTCTAGGCCTATTTATTCTACACCTTCATGGAAGAGGAAGTGTGCAATGAGGCCCCCAGGTAATCGGAGGATCGGGGAGGACCTCCGCATGTGCAAATGCCACCTGGTGCAGATAAATCCAGGCTGACGCCAGAAGGCTATGTGAGAACAGAGAAACTTGGTAGCCCTGTGCTAGAACGAACCCTGCATGTAGTTCTGGGAGGACAACTTGGAAAAGGATAAGAATGGCTATAGACTGTTCCCTAAAGACACTAGCCCAAAGGACCACTGAAACCTGAAAAGACAATGAAAGGTCAGGCTTCACTGAGAAGGAAACATGCAGATACTGGTGCGCTGCCTTCGCAGAGAACCATCGCAGGCCTGCCTAGAAGTGCCGTCTTTGGTTTCCAGTGCTGCTGCAGAAAGGGCCACTCAATGGCCAAATATAAGAAATGGGCGAGAGAGAAGGAGAGGCCACATAAGGACAGAAGAAGGAGACGAGGTACGTTCAAAGTATTTCAAGTTACTGGGAGTACAAATGTTCAAACACAGTCTTGATTATCAAACCCTGGAAGGCAGAACTAGAGCAAACTCTTGACACTTGAAAAGGAGGCAGTTAGTACAGATAAAAGGAACTGCTAACTTACACAGTGGGTAGTCAACTCGTCTAATTCATTATCCCCAAGAAGTGAGACAGGTTGAAAATACAAATTGCTCTTTAAAACATTTGGAGAAACTGGCGGGTGGTCGATTCACAATGGATTCTTGGGTAGATCTTGACTTTTAGGAGGGGATCCATAAGGACTGAGAGCAGAGAGGAGAACTGTGGTCATTAAAAGTCTGGGTACTGTGGCCAGAGGCAGCATTCCCAGCCGCATGGAAAATGGTTCATTTGGACCCAGGGTGCCAATTCTGATGCTCTTGTGGGACTGAAGGAGGTAGGAAATATTATGTGTATATTCTGAGTAGAGTGAATATGGCTTACAAAAAGTAATTCCTGCTCCCTACAAAAACATGAGTCGTGTCATCAGGGAGAACCTGAAAAACCTGAGGTTAAAATCCATGGTGCTTTGGAACACTCTTGCAATGAAATGGAAGGAGCATGACTGTCATGAGACCAGGATCCCAACAGACCTACACTGCTGTAGGAAGGGTGTCCAGGGCCATTCCTAGTGCCATGAGACACAGGGCTGGCTTCACGTGTGTGCAGCCTCTGCAGCTGCACAGGCCCTACACTTAGAAGGGCAGCTACTTGGTTTAATACTCTGCTGTTGCCATCTTGAAATTCTTGATACTTTTTGAACTACAGGCCCTGCATTTTTATTTTTATTTTTTGAGATAGAGTCTCACTCTGTTGCCCAGGCTGGAGTGCAGTGACGCTATCTCTGCTCACTGCAATCTCCGCCTCCCAGGTTCAAGCGATTCTCATGCCTCAGCCTCCTGAGTAGCTGGGATTACAGGCACGCACCACCACACCTGGCTAATTTTTGTATTTTTAGTGGAGATAGGGTTTCACCATGTTGGCCAAGCTGGTCTTGAACTCCTGACTTCAGGTTATCCTTCTGCCTCGGCCTCCCAAAGTGCTGGGATTACAGGCATGTGCCATCATGCCCAGCTACTTTTTTGTATTTTTAGTAGAGACAGGGTTTCTCTGTGTTGGACAGGCTGGTCTCGAACTCCTGACTTCAGGTGATGCACCTGCCTCAGTCTCCCAAAGTGCTGGGATTACAGGTGTAAGCCACTGCACCTGGCCAGGCCCTGCAATTCTATTTTGTTCTGGGCCCCACAAATTATGTTGCTGGTCTGGTTAGGAACTACTCAGTTGATCTCATAGTGGAGGGGCCAGAGAAGGACCAAGGAAGAAGGCCAATCGAGGCAGCTGGATCCAAATGATACCAGGAAGTAGGACATGTATAGAATGAACAGTTTCCTAGGAAACGGGTTGCTCCGTCTAAGTGTCACACACAGGCTTTGCTGAAAACATTTCCTAATGTCAGGGAATCAACCAAGAGAAACCAGGCCTGGGAGAACCTGGGGTGTACGTGATGGTGCTCGACCACCTGCTGCATGGCCAATCCATGAATGGAATCATCTAGGAAATTCCTACATCATCTAGAAAAGAGAGAAAAAGAAATTAGCCTGATTGGGCCTGGTCTTGAATGGATGTTTGGAAGTTGAATGGCAGCCTTGCCCCAGACACGTGTGTTTTTCAGAAATATTCTTACGCCTATGACAAGGGCCACTCCTGAGTTATCTGGCAAGCTCGAAGAGCCTGGATTCTGGATCAAGGGTGAAGACGATGAAAGAGGGAAAACAAAGACACTCACAGGAGGGAGGCGATGCCCCTCCGCTCCTCTCACCTCTCCTCTGACAGCTCTGAAGCGGTATTTCTAACAAGCACTTCGCTCTTGGGGACTTGGCTTTTCCATCTTCAGAGGAAGTCAACTCAAATCCTCCTTAGAAAGCACAAAAGTGCCGATTTGGTTGGAAAAGGGGGAAAAAATCACCACTACTGAAATAATTAACTGGAGTGCTCGTATTGTCACAAAATAATTACAGAAGAAACACTAAGATGGGGCCCCGGAAATTCTCCAAAGACGCTCATGCCTCTATAAACCAGCATTTTCCAGCTGACAGAGAAAGAAGTTGCTATAAATTAGGATAAGACCGTACTAAAGGAAATCCTGGATTGCAAGGCTGTACCTGGTCAGGAAATTTCTTTTCTTCTTCTTCTTCTTTCTTCTTTCTTCTTTCTTCTTTCTTCCTTCTTCCTTCTTCCTTCTTCCTTCTTCCTTCTTTCTTCTTTCTTCTTTCTTCTTTCTTCTTTCTTCTTTCTTCTTCTTCTTCTTCTTCTTCTTCTTCTTCTTCTTCTTCTTCTTCTTCTTCTTCTTCTTCTTCTTCCTCTTCTTCCTCTTCTTCCTCTTCTTCCTCTTCCTCTTCTTCCTCTTCCTCTTCTTCTTCTTCCTCTTCTTCTTCTTCTTCTTCCTCTTCTTCTTCTTCTTCTTCTTTTCTTCTTCTTCTTTTTTTTTTTTTGTTTTGAGATGGAGTGTCACTCTTGTTCCCCAGGCTGGAGTGCAAAGGTGGGATCTCAGCTCACCACAACCTCTGCCTCCTGGGTTCAAGCGATCCACCTGCCTCAGCCTCCTGAGTAGCTGGGATTACAGGCATGCACCATCACACCTGGCTAATTTCGTATTTTTGGTGGAGACGGGGTTTCTCCATGTTGGTCAGGCTGGTCTTGAACTCCCAACCTCAGGTGATCCACCCACCTCAGCCTCCCAAAGTGCTGGGATTATAATAGGCATGAGCCACCACGCCCAGCCAAAAATTTCAAGTATCTCAATAAGGGATCCCCTGTGATTTTCTCCCCTTTCACTTACTGTATTCTCTTTTCTCTCTCTCTTTTGTTTTGTTTTGTTTTGTTTCTGTGCAGAAAATTGGTTCTGTTGGCGATATATTCCTCCAGGAGTTCAGGGAGAGACCACTCCTTCCTGGCCAAAGGCTTCAGAGGTGTGCCTTGGCCCACTGGTGGGGTTGCTGCTTTGCCCCCAGACAGAAGCCAACGTATCTGGGATCTGACTCTGACTCCTCTCCCTGCTCAAAGCTATTGGTCCTTAGTTGATTGGACCATGGTGGGCACTTGACCTGGGGCAGCCAACCCATAGCCAGCCAGTGTATGCCCTGGCACAAGGAAAGCCGGGCTACTCTCAGCCCTATGAACCAGGGCCCATTAGCAGGGGGTGGGAGAAATCAGGGTCATGGCAAACTAAAGCCCCATGCAGGCAGGGCCCCCAGGAGCCAAATTACCCATGATGCAAGAGGGAGAGCAGCGGTATAGAGGAGAATCAGTTTCCCGGACCGCCTGAGGCCTGCCAGCTCTCCATTCTCTGTCTGGTCCTCACGCATCCCCTATATCAGCTTTCTAGTCCTTGAAGGATGAAGGAAGACCTTTCAAGAGTCAGCGCGGAGCAGCCCTGGAATGGGCTGCATTGGAAATGAGGGTGGGGTTAGGGAGGAAAGTAAATCCATCATCAGACCAGATGCAGTGGCTCATGCCTGTAACTCCAACACTTTGGGAGGCCAAGGCAGGAGGATCACTTGAGCCCAGGAGTTTGAGACCAGCCCTGACAACACAGGGGGACGCATCTCTAAACAACAACAACAACAACAACAACAACAACAAAACAAACAAAAATTGCTGGGTGTGGTGGTATGTGTCTATAGTCCTAGCTACTCGGGAGGCTGAGGCGGAAGCATCACTTGAGCCTGGGAGGTTGAGGCTGCAGTGAGCCATGGGTGCACCAGGGCACTCTAGCCTGGGCAGCAGAGAGAGAGACCTGTCTCAAAAATAAGTGAATAAATCCAGCAGCACACGGTAGAGATGTTGTAGGGAAGCTTCAGGGCCTCCTCTGATCTTGACATTCCATGAGTGTGTATTTTGGGAGGCTGGTCAGCTCTACATCCATCTCTGTGGCCTGCTGGGGGAAAATGCCTTGCCATTCTTCAGGTTGAGAAATCCATTTTCAATACCACAGGTATTCTGCCCTCATGCCCCATAAGGTGCCTCTCACCTCCTTAAGCCACTATCAGGCATTATTGGTTTAGAAATCTGTCCTCTGATCAGACCACAGGCTCATCTGGGCAAGCTGCTCAGCTCCACTCAGGACCTGACACAGGCCTGGCCTGGCACAGAATGAATGCGCGAAATAACTGGCATGGTCAGCCAGGTCCTGGATGGACAGGCTTCTGCTCCTGTATTCCCACTTGCTGGGGTTGGGCCCGCCTAGGGTATAGCTTGGATGACAGAGACTGGGACAGCTTCTAAGTTGGGGCGCATCTAAAAGAGCTAGAGATGCCAGGAGAAATGTCCTCCTATGCGAACCTCCACCTTTGGGCTGGTGCTGGTGGGTTCTTCCTCCTGTCAGTATCCTCAGAATGCCACCCCGCATGCACCGTGTGCACAGATCAGGGCATCTGGCTCCCTCCCATGGTCAGTGGCCTCTCCCAGGAATAAGGGGAGGCTGCACACGGGGAGGCAGATTGGGAGAAGCAACAGCCTGGGGAGTCCTGGGCCCCAGAGTTCTGGTCCCGCATGACCAGGGCTGGCCCCTTCCCCTCCCTGTGCCACCTTCTTCTGAGTGGAAAAAGGGAAATGCTCCTACTTAGAAGTAGGAGCTCCTGCTTGTAAAGGCACTAAACCCTGGATTGGGAGAGAATCTGGTGGCCTTGGTCAAGCTATCATGGGATCCTCATGACTCCATTCTGAGAAATCGCATCAGGGTCCCCCACCCCACCCTAAATCCATCTTATCACTTGGCTGCTGTGCCTGTGGTGACTGAAGTGTCACCACTGTGATGCCCACAGTTCTCCTCTCGGAGAGAAGGCCAGGGTGACGGGGAGTCTAGGTTTGCACCCCAAGCCAAGTAAGAGGTTGTGTCACTGATCCCCAAAGCATCTCAACTCCACTCCCTCATGAAGGTGGACCCACTGGGCCTTGGGTCTCCAGTTCTCTGCCCACATCTACCACAGCCTCACAGTGGCCAACACTGGTGAGTTGTAGAAAGGGGACTCAATACAAATGTCACCAAAAACTTGTAGTGTTTGGGTTTGGGCCAAATAGAGATTGCCTGTGTTGGGACAAATGGAGGGTTGTAAAGGTAACATAACCAACGGGGTCCTGGCAGGGCACGATGGCTCATACCTCTGATCGTAGCACTTTGATAGGTCAAGGTGGGAGGATCACTTGAGCCCAGGAGTTCAAGACCAGCCTGGGCAACCCAAGGAGACCACGCCTCTACAAAAAAATTTTTTAAAATAAAAAAAGGGGATCCTGGTAAATCGGTCCTCAAGAGAAAGATGACACCACTTCCATCACTGTGAATGATGTGCATGTCCAATCCATGCCCCCACAACAAGTCATTTTTCTTTATGTTATTCCTTGACTCCGCGGAAGGTGGGTTGGCTGGGCCCAACCCTCTGAGGCGGAGAAAGGAAGTAGGGGAATGTCAGCAAGTCCTGTTCAAAGGTCAGGGGTCCTGGGGCAGTCGGGTCAGAGCTGGAATTCAGATCTGTCATCCTCTCCCGTCCTACCCTGTCACACAGCCCTTTAAGGTGTTGCTTCTGCTTTGGAGATCTCTACATTTAAAGCATGTCCTTGGAAAAGAGTCTTCTAGTCTACCTCCATGTTTTCCTCTGCTCTCTTGAAGTCTCCATTTTCTTGAAGATTTTATGAAGCCTGTCTAGTTGGACATTCAGAACACCATCATGGGGTGGGAGGATGACCCTCAAGGGACAGGAGACCCTGGTTGCAATTCTGGTTTTGTCCCTAACTAACTGGGTGACTTCGGGTCTTCTCCTTGGTAAGATGACAGGCTAGGTCCCCCTCTGCTTCTCATAGGCTTTACTTTGAAGGCTAACACGGCCTGGGTTTCATGAGGCAAGAGAGAGGCACCAGCCAGCCCCAGGCAGCAGGTCCATGGGGCGGGAGGATAACCCCTAGCCCCTGTCCCCTTCCCTACAAAGATGGTTATTACCCCTAGGAACAGCATCAGGGAAAACTGGGTGACTGGAGGAAGCTGAGGATGGTCTGAGTTCTACATGCCATCCTCGTGAGCAACACTGCTCAACCCCAGCCCCCAAAATGCTCCAGAAAAGATGCCTGGACCTCAGGTGGCTTCAAGAGAATGCTTGGAACCTGAGCCTGCCACTCTCAGTGGGGGTAATCGCTGAACTCTGTGAGCCAAACACCTCGGAAGAGCTGAAATGACTTTAAATGCCTAAACATTTTAAAACAAACCTTACAACACAAGGCTTTTATTTTATTTTATTTTTTTTGCCCCAGTGCTAAAGCGCTCTCTCTCTCTCTGTCGCTTTCTCTTTTGGGGGGAATTCAAAAGCCGTTTTATGCCTCATTACCTGCACACTGTGAGTGATGTCTGTCGGTCCATGTGCTGTAAATACCTTAAATCATGCTTCATTAAGAATATCTATGGTGCTATTAAAGAGCTATAATAGACAACGAGTTAACAGATGATTAAAGATGAATTCCATTTGTGTCAGTCACCAGCCAGAGAGAGACGAGAGGCTGTAAGTTCTCAACTCATTATCCAAGGGAGTGTAGCTCTTCCTGGATTTGTGAGGAGTAGGGAGGCAGGGGAGGGCTGTCTGCCTGCTGGGAGTGGAGTATGGGGCGGGCAGGTTGGTGGCGATGTGGGCTGTGCCAGGGGAGGATGAGTGTGTGGGACCAGCTGAGGGGGATAGGAAAGAGGAAATCCTGTGTAGGCTCAGAGAAGGGGAAGTTGTGTGTGTGTGTGTGCTCACTCCTGTGCAGGTGTGTCAGGAGCTGTGCTGTCTGACAGTGCTGTCAGCCCTGCCTGGCTGTTTCCATGCACATGGTCAAATTCCACGTGGAGCCATAAGAAACAGATCAATTTTTGGTAGCCAGAGAAAAATAGGCAGGAGGGAGGAGAGAGAGTTGCAAAGGTGGAGACAGGACCCTTAGTAGTAGCTGTGGCAAGGAGGAAGGAGGGAGAAATTTCCTTTCTTCTGCTGCATTTTCAGGGAAGAGACGATGATGAGTGTCATCAAGAAGAAAGGCAGCTGGGGAAAAAGGCGGACTGCTGAGGGAGCAGAATTGTTTCCCTTTGAAGAACCATCCGATAAAGACAAACATACACTGTCTAGTCTCTAAAGTCTTCTCAGAAGCACTAGCCACTATCATTCAGAGAACCAGATATCTTTACACCATATTCTCCTAATAGAGTCCAGTGGCAGGAATCTGGAAAGCAGTAAGTACCAGCTCCAGGCAGCACGTCCATGGAGCAAGAGGGCAACCCCCAGCCTCTGTCCCCTTGATATCTTAAAGTGCTTGGGACTGTTAGTTCTGTGCTTGGGATCCTAAAGACTGCAGCAAGAATGGCTGGGTAAGGTCCCAATTGGAAATGAAGATGTACATAAAGCAGTTCTAATAGATGGCTTCAGCATTCTCCATGGCTATTAAACTTTTTCTTATTCATCCTTTAGAAGGTATCGTAATTATTCTCCCATTTTACAAATAGAGAAGCTTTAGAAGGTATTGTAATATTTTTTCTTATTCATCCTTTAGAAGGTATTGTAATTATTCTCCCATTTTACAAATGGAGAAGCTGAGGCACTGAGTAAAACTAGATTATGGCTATCAATGAGTTAATAGATATTAGGTGCCTTCTACTGGGAGATGCGTTTCTGGCATCTAAGACCTGGTTCTTGCCTTCAAGGTGCTTTACAGCGTAGACAGGAAGTGGGACATCCCACTGCACAGGCAGGGAAAGGAAAGCTACCAGCCTGAGGTCAGTTAGAGGGCAGAAAGAGGGGGTGGAAGACACGGCAACTTGGTATTAGCAGCCTTGGTTGAATCTGTTACTTTCCTAATGATAACACACCAGCTCTTCTTGGCATCTTCTGACCCAGACGGTGTTTCCGTGCCCACTGCCAAGTTATCCTGGCTCTGCTGGCAACGCTGATGTGTGGCATTATGCGATTCACGTCCCCAGTGCTGCTGTCACGTTCTCTGACATCCTGGGTGTCACCTGCCATGCTGTCTTGAATATGCTACTTGGCCTGGGGTGTTACAACAACTCTTCACTCTTCACATCTACTTTTTATGCAAAAAAAGGTTAAAGATGTCAAAATCTGATGCTTCTGATTCCTTTCACATAGAGTCAACCCAAGACGTTCACATGTCCATGGCTTTAATCTGTCATTTGTTGCTGTAGAATGCAACTGGTTTGTGAGTGGGGATGGAAGAGAGGACCTGAGTGTACTCCATGAAGGAGGCAGCACATGTGGGCATTTGGTAAATGCTGGGTGGAAAGAAATAGTGATCGAATTAGGGTGGGGGCAGTGAGCACAGAAGAGCTTGTCTATGACTTGTGTTTTACAGTTCACCAAATATGTCCACACATAAGGACTCCTGGATCCCCCAGGAGCCCTGTGATAGAGGAAGATGCCATCCTACCCTTTAAGAAAAAAAAAAATCTGTGGCTTAGAAGAAATAAATAATGGGCTTGAGGACTTGCCCAGTGAGTGATTGAGCTGGGATGATTATTGTCCTTCTTCTTACTGCAAGTCTCCCCTGGTTTAGGGTCTGAGTTTATGGGACCCTCCTGAAAACAATGGAGAAGGTGAACAGGCAAGAGTGAATGGGATGAATCCTTGCTGGCCAGCATCTTGAATCAGGACAACCTGACAAAAGGGACTGCCTGATGGTGGGAAGGGACTGAAGAGGGACTGGAAAAGGAACAAAGCCAGGGGCTTCTTGGAGCAAGCTGATCTTCTGGGAGAACTGGGAAGTCAGAGAGCAAAGTCGTGTCCAAACAGCCAGGTGAGGCGTGAGCTGTGATAGGGCCGGGCAGCGCCACTAAGAGGAGTTGTTCTTGGTCTGAAAACATCTCCATGGCAAGTGTGTGTGTGTGTGTGTGTGTGTGTGTGTGTGTGTGTGTGTGTGTGATGCTAGAAAGAGCAGAGGCTGTGAGCCTAGCTCTGGCTGTGTAACCTGCCATTTGTGACGTCTAGTCTTAGTTCTTCATTTATACAATGGAGATACTCATCCTTCCTCCCAACATGGTTTGAAGATAAAATGAAATCCGGATGTACGGAGCTATGTCTAGGCTCATAAGCAGGAAGACTGCTGCATATAGTCAGTGTTACTAACAGCCACAGCCTCCCAGGACCTCTGGGAGGGGTAGGAGGAAGGGCCTCTCATTGCAATGTGATCCAAGTTTAGAAAGGAGTTGGAATAGACTTGGGTTCAGACACGGCTTCATGCCATGTCCCACTTCCAGGAAAAGAAACGGGCTTGTTGGAAAAAGAAAACAGACTCAGAAAGCATCTTGGGCATCCAACAGTTCTTAGGAAACAGCATTTGGGCAAACATCATTGAATCAGCAACACTTGGATCCAGTTTCCATTGACAGCCTCACAAACTGAAGATCGAGAGGCGGGGGACCTGGAAAGGCAGCCTCTTCGGGACAACGTCCAAATGGATCTTGCCCCGGGTGACAGTCTCCACTCCCTTCCTCCCCTCCATATTTGGCTTGCACGGTGCCTCTAGTAAGTTCTAACATGCCGGACTCCACTGAGAGTCCTGGGCTTCTGGAAAAAGGAGGCAAAAGACCTGGAGGCCAAAGCCGGAACATCTGGCTTTAGTTCCAGGCACACCAGTTATTGGGGCACTGAGGGGCCCTTGTGACTTTGCATTCCAGTTCCTTCTGAGTCGATTCTTGAAAATGAATATACTCCCATCAAGGAAGTGCTTTGGGGCCCTCAGTGAAGCCTACTTAAGGTAGACACTTGGGATTTTGGAACTAGATGATGAGACCCAGAGATCATCTGGTATAACTTTATTACAGGACAGAAGAGGAAACTGAGCTCAAGAAAGCTAAGCAACTTGCCCAACCACAGCAAAAGCAGGGTCTTCTAACTCACATTGCGGTGCTCTCCAAGGGCACCACCCACTGCACATTAGAGTTTCTCAGGTCCTCACACCTGAAGCTGACAACGAGCAGAAAAATCTTCTCTCTTGCTTATCGGAATCCCATTACCCATAGTTGCTGGGAAAAGGGGGCATCAAACAGTTCCCCAGAAAGCACAAGTGAGAACTTGGGGAGAAGAGGGAGCGTGCATCGGCCCTGATAATTGAATCTCGGTGCAAAGAGACAGCCGGATGCACCGCAATTGAGTTAAGTGGAAAATGGCATTTTCGTATTGTTAGGAGCCTTCTCAGTCCAAGGCCCTGATCATTTACTCCGAGCACCTGGTGGTCTTGCACATCTGACCCCAGCGCCCTGCTGAGCCACAGGCCAGGTGGGATCAGCTGCGTGGGGCAGGGAAAGAAATGAATTTTCAATCCCTGGGGACTGCAGTTGGTAGCTCAACAGCCAAGGATTATACAGACCCGGAGAGAATAGGGCACCATCCCTCTGGGGGAGTTATTGAACTCCCAAGCGCCGGTGGGGAGGCGGCAGAGGAAAAAGGGAGAGGGGTTGGAACAGTCTTTACTGGGAATTCCATCATTGAGATTTAATGGACATTCTGTTGCTGGAGATTTGGTCTCTTGCCGATTTCTCTTCCGAATATTTAATTTCAAACTCCTGCCCTCCACCTCCAAAGTATCAACCCCTAGAGTATAGAAGAAGTGAGTTTCTTGTTCTTCTTTGTTTCCCTACCTGTTGTAGTGAGGCAAGAAGTTGCTTTGGCAGAACGACCATGCTCTGATTACATGAACACATTTGCAGATTCCGGCACCCTCCCATCTTCAACGACCATCTCAGGAGCACAAACCTCCCAATTTCTTTCCCGAACCCATGTAAAAAGGAGCAAGCCTGGGTCTCCTTTCCCTCCAAGCCCACCTTTTCTAGTCGTTGGTAAATGAACAGCAGCGAGAAACACACCACAAGAGCGTCCAACCAGAAAGAGCCTAGAAAAAATCTGTTTCCCAACACAAACTTGGTTCCAACGGAGTCTTTTGTGAGTGTGAAGAAAATATGAATTATAGTTCCTGGCCGTGCAAAGTCCTCACTAAAAAGAAAAAAAAAATAAGAAAGAAAGAAAATGCTACATCTGTTTCCATTTCAGTTGCTCACATGTTTAAATACATCGATGAGGCATCCGTCTAAATTTACCAGGTCCTGAGCAATTAACAATTAAAAAAAAAGACTAAAAGATGATGGCAACGTTTGAAAAATGCAAAATGCTAAGATGCGTGTGTTTGTGTGTTCATTTCTATCACACTGCATTCCTTTGCAATCCTGGCACTCCAGGAAAACTGGAGCAAGGCCTCTAAAAAGGAACAGGGCATCATTAGCACAGCCAGATCCCTATCTTAGCCTGCAGCAATTACCATCCTTCCAAGCGAGCTGCGAAGCGCTTTCATTACTGGAGGACTGAGGGGTCACTCACCTGCAGCCCCCATCTTGGGCTAAAACAAGCATTTTCCGAACTAAGCATTCCAGTTTCATTTCAATCTGTAATTGCTTTGATTTCGGTATGCGTGGCACATGGAGGCTTCATGACTAAGAATTTTATTAGTCAATAAGTTTGCTACTTTGATGAATCATTAGCCCTCGTTTCACTCCTTTCCCATACTGGCCTGAACCAGTGTGACAGATTTCTTTTGTCCTTCTGTGGGGACCAGCGAAAACACCCTGCAAGACCACCTGTCCCAGGGATAATTGGTTTCTCCAGGTCACAGAGGTGGGACAAAATCAGTGGATGTAAACCTGGGGCATTATTTCTGCTTTCATACTAAAGGAAGTCAATGCTGGGCACTGGAGTTTATTGCAGAGTTCTTACATTTATTTAAAGTTTTAATATTTTCAAGCTCCTTAATATCTATTAGCTCAAAGCCCTGTGAAGTAGGTAGGAAGGTGCCCTTCTTTTCAGAGAGACGGTCAAAAAGCTGCTGATCAGAGTTAGGTAGGAACAGAGGGAGCCAGGGCTTCCTACCTCAGTCCTGACGTTCTTTCAATTCTGCAACTTGCCTCACAGCAAATTCCCTTCACAGGAGGAAATCCAGAAGGTGAGCCATTAGGGATACAGAGCTCAAATCCTGGACTCTACTATTGCCTCCTAGAAGCCCAGCGCTCCTTCTTTGGGCCTAATAAATGACGGCCTGAGTCCATGAATGGTTCTGACCAGGAACTTGTCAGGACAAAGGCAAAGAAACGCTTCCTCCAGGCCTTAGGAGGATTTGGGATCCGCAGATGAACAGATCACAGGAGATGCGTCTTGGTTGGGACAACAATTATGCCAACTGCTTATTGTTTTTGATAAACTGGCCACAGATCCTAATTAGCAAGAACGACAAACCTCACCAACGCCAGAATCCAGAGACCATGAGACCAAAAAAAGAAATTCACATAAGAGAAAAAAATAATCCATCCAATATAATCAGTGCCTGCAATGCTGCACACAGATAGGTGCTCTCACAGCCTCACTGCTTAAGAATCTCAGTGCATGACTCCAGGTGCTAGAGGACTGGACATGGCTCTACCCTTCAGGAATTGATCGAGTTACAAAGTCGCTTTGAGATTGGCAGCAGCCTCTAGGTAAGTGAGGAGCCTTGCTGGTGTTTATTTTAACTCCAATTTCCATAGGAGATGAAACCTGACTGGCGACTTCCTTTGTATTTCCCTACGTCTCCCAGGACAAATCTTTTTGCAGAGGGCCTGACCAAAATACGTATATTCACTACGTATCTGCTTCTGGGACACTATCCGGTTTGGCACCCACTCCTCCTACACAACACGCATACACAATAGTATTATAGGGGGAATGATAAAAAGTAGTTGTCTTGCCGTAGGGACCAGTCTCAGGAACGTGCCTGGTGGAAATGAATGTAATCGTGCCTTGATAACAGCTAGGAATACAAACCACCTCCACGACTGCCAGTAAAGGACAGAGAGATAAGCAGGGGCTGGGGCAATGAGGGAGCAAAGGAGTTAATGTCTTTTCTCCCCGTCTTCACTTAGGGAATTTGAATTCTTGATCAAGCGATTTGTCAGGATTGTTGTGTATTTACTGTAATTACAGAACATCAAATGTGCATTGACGTAATTACCATAAATATGTGTAAAGACATTATAACGTGTAATTATGTCATATAATTCTTTAATAAAGCATGCAGAAGAAAAATTACTCTGCACATGCTCAATGCATGTCTTCTCCTGACTCTTTCTACTGAAGGTTTTATTTGCTCCCTCCCCCTCCCTCTTTTCAAATTACAGAGACAGTTTCTCCCATTTAGGATTAACTAGCAGAAGGGTGAGATTAGAACGTGCGTGTGTGTGTGTGTGTGTGTGCGCGCACATGCAAGCTTGTCCAAATGAGCATGTATGTGTGTGTTCACACCATGTCTGTTCACGCTATGTTCACACCATGGTCCAGGTGTGAACAGCACACCAGTCTTGCGGTCAGTGTTCCCATGGCTGATACAGAAGCATTTTGTGACCCAGGATCAACTCATCGTCCCTCTCTGCAATTCTCCCACCTGTAATTGCCTGGGTGACCTGTGCCCTGCATGGGGTCACACCGTGTAGTGACACTGAGAGCTCCTGGGAGAGGGATGCTTGGGAAGATGTTGACATTATTCTGAACCCAGGGAACTTTTGTAAAGATCTGAACAAAAAGTAAAATTCCCCAGATGAGATCGCTAGGGGTGCTCAAGTGGAGCCCAGATTGTTACCAAGACTAGAAGAGATTTAAAGTCCTTCCCCAGCCCTCAGAGAGTCTATTAGATGTGGGGTCTGTGTCATGATCTGCATTTTCACATTCCTTCCTCTGGCCCTGCAAGCCTTTTGGAGGCTGTGCACCCCTGAGGTTAAGGCTTCTGCAGAGAAAATTGCTGGAAGTATTATGTTCCTAGAACTCAGCGTTAAATCAAATGAGAAAGAATGCCCTTATGAGTGCGGAAGACCTTCCCAATGATGATACCAAAATCAAAATTATAAACGAAAATGACTTATTAGACTATGCAAAAAGGTACAATTCCTCTACATACAAATACCATAAATATAGTAAAAAGCAGCCAGGCATGATAGCTCACGCCTGTAATCCCAGCACTTTAGGAGGCCAAAGGGGAAGAATTGTGTGGGCTTAGCAATTTGAAACCAGCCTAGACAACAAAGTGAGATCCCATTT
The DNA here is from genome assembly GCF_043159975.1 of Macaca nemestrina. Classification (NCBI taxonomy): domain Eukaryota; kingdom Metazoa; phylum Chordata; class Mammalia; order Primates; family Cercopithecidae; genus Macaca; species Macaca nemestrina. The sequence continues at coordinate 131,694,256 of NC_092132.1, read as the reverse complement.
TTACAAAAAAATTTTAAAATTAGCCAGGTATGGTGGCACACGCCTGTACTGCCAATTACTTAGGAGGCTGAGGCAGGAGGAGGATGGCTTGAGCCTAGGAGGTTGAGGCTGCAGTGAACCATGTTTGCATCACTGCACTCCAGCCTGGGCGAGGGTGAGACCCTGTCTCAAAAAAAAAAAAAGGAACCTAATATAATAAAAAGCAAACAAAAGACCAAGAAAATAATTGGCAAATATATGATGAAGGGGATAATATACCTAATGTACTAAAAAGCTCTGACCAATCAGTAAGAAAAAAGTCTAAATAGAAAAAATGGGCAACAATGGATAGAAAAATCACAAAATAAGTACACACGGCCAAAAAGCACATGAAAAAATAACCAGCCTAATTTATAATCAATTAGAGTACTATTTTTTTCTTGTCAAATTGGTAATTATTTTAACAAATTAAAAAAATACAACGTTGATGAAATGTTGACAGTATGATAATAGAAATTGGGTTTTCTTGGGACAAGTCTGGCAATGAATATCAAAAACCTTGAAAAGGGCTGAGAGAGGTGGCTCACACCTGTAATCCCAGCACTTGGGGAGGCCGAGGCAGGCGGATTACTTGAGGCCAGGAGTTCGAGACTAGCCAGGCTAACATGGCGAAACCCCGTCTCTACTAAAAACACAAAAATTAGCCAGGCATAGTGGTGCATGCCTATAATCTCAGCTGCTGGGGAGGCTGAGGCACGAGAATTGCTTAAGCCCAGAAGAAGAGGTTTCTGTGAACCGAGATTGCCTCATTACACTCCAGCCTGGGCAATAGAGGGAAACTGTCTCTCAAATAAATAAATAAATACAAACATAAAAAACCTTGAAAAGGTACATACCTTTTGATCTATTAGTTCCTCTTCTAGTATCTTACCCTCAGAAATTAAAAATAAAGTCAAAGATTTAGTCTAAGTTTCCCTGACACCAAATTATTTATAATAGTGAAAGTAAAACGTCCCCAGAAACAACCCAATGTCCAACAAAGGGGAACTGGTTAAATGAAGTAAGAGTCCGAACTCCACAGAACATAATTCAGCCATTAAAAATGATAGGTGAGTGTCTGATGACATGAACTGATGAATTATTACGTTAAAAAAACAGAAAATTATAAGCTAGTATGTGAAGTAAGATACAATTGATAGGTATAAAAACATAGAGGAATTTATACTACGATATTAATACTGGCTTATCTTTTAGTGTGGGAGTAGAGACATTTAATTTTTTCACTTTCTTTAAAAAAAAAATCTGGGTAGTCCAAATTTTTATAGTGAACATTTGGGCTACCTTAACAAATGGAATCTACACACACACGCACACACAAACACACAGTTACTCACTCACACATTTTGGTTTAATACCCTGAGGCAGTTTACAGACAAAGCATCTATACCATATGAGGCTCCATCGCCTACCAAAGGCTATACACTTCTGTCAGCCTCTTGCTCCCCATCATCCATTCCAGAAACATTTGTGGCCAGAGCCAAGTTCTTGAAGGACCGGCAGGAATGGAAGAATCAGTGCACAGTATATGCTAACTTTTAAGCAGCAAGTGAGTTTCACAGCAAGCAAACAGCAGAACTGGAATTGGAAGCTAAGATGACCGCAGGCCAGGAGCTGGCCTGGGTTGGTAGAGTTCTTGAACCCAGAACTGATGTGATGAGTCTTTCATCTGAAGTCACAGGAGAATCTGAAGTTGGGGGAGCAAGGACAGTTGATTCTGGTGGGATGCAGAGTCCAAGACCAAAGAGGGAGGTGGAAGTGGGTTACTAAACAGAAAAACCAGGAGACGGTATCAAATACCGAAGCATTCCTCATAAGCTTTTCTCTCTATCTATCTCACTTTGTACATGACATGGTTAAGGCAGCATACCGAGTCAGGGAGCAGTGAGCTGTGGAGATGAACAGGGGGCAAGGGATGGGGAGCAAGAGGAGAGCTGTCCATGAGAACTACCTGCAATAGTAGGAATTGTCCGTCTCCTGACTTACATGCCCCTGGGGTGCATGGTGTGTTGGGCGATGCTTCATGGACCATCCACAGGGCAAACTCTTTGTTGCTATCCCAACCATCTCCTCCACCATTTTTCAGAGCATGGAGACCATGGGGTAGAATTCTTCTAGGTGACAAAGGCTGAGGCATTTTGTTCTTGCTGCTGTTATAACTAAGACGGGGTCCTCTCCACGTCCCAGTGAGAAGGGCTAGCTTCAGTAGCACCCACAGACCCAGCTAGTTAAAGAGGGATAGTGTGGGTGTTGAAATGGTAAAAGGAATCATCCATCTTCCTGCATTTCTTCTTAAGTTCCTTTCTCAGATGTTGGGCAGCAAAATAGTGAGGGCATCTGAGGAGTGTAGCTGTTTTTAGCAATGTGGCTTAAGAAAGGAGGTAACATGGCCTGGTTAAGGCTTAGGGTTAACCACAGGTTAACCCTTATCATCAATCTCAGAATGAGAATTTCCTTCTTCTCTTTTCATTTTGGTAAACGCAGAGATAAGGAGCATACAGAGTATATCCTCACTGTCAAATGCTTGGCCCCACCATCCTGGGAGAATGCAGAGTATTAAGTATCTCATCCTGTTACTCAGATTTCAAAGTATGGCATCCTCTCTACCCCATTCATCTTCTCAATACCCTTAGAAAGCAAGAAAGGGATAATTAGACTCATCTTAGAGATTAAAAAACTGAGACTTTGAGATGACAACTGAAACCTAAAAGTCTCATGTTAAATAAATAACAGAGGCTGGGCGTGGTAGTTCACGCCTGTAATCCCAACACTTTGGGAGGCTGAGGCAGGTGGATCACTTGAGGCCAGGAGTGCAAGACCAGCCTGGCCAACATGGTGAAACCCCGTCTTTACTAAAAATACAAAAATTAGCTAGGCATGGTGGCGGGTGCCTGTAGTCCCAGCTACTTGAGAGGCTGAGGCAGGAGAATCACTTGAACCTGAGAGGCAGAGGTTGCAGTGAGCCAAGATTGCACCACTGCACTCCAGTCTGGGTGACAGAGCGAGACTCTGTCTCAAGCAACAACAACAACAACAACAAAACAGAACTACATAGAAGGGACTACCTATGGTCATCTGGTTTGGACTCCATTTAGAAGTCAGCATGGCATGGATGTCCCCATAACACCCAAACATTTCAAAAAACCCAACATGCTGAACTCATTTCTACTTTCAATAAGTAAACTTTTGTCTTAGGCTGAGAGAAACCCAGCCTATAAAGCAAACTACGGCAGCAGCACCTATCTACCAGGGAACACTATCACATGGCCATCAGACTCCCCTGTGGAGCCTGCATCCCAGGAGAAAGTCAAAGATGGAAAATCCAAGTAGCTTCTGAGGCAGAGCCAGTAATTCGCCAAGTGGTGAGCTTGCAGCACTGAGGTTGCTTACAACTATTCAATTGGAAAAAAGTCAGGCTCATCAGGCTGGAATCTCATTAGTTTCCCTTAGTGAGCTGGAGCTTGAATACTCCAGGGGGGTCAGTCCAAAACAAAGCCAGCAGAGAAAGCAGCCAGAAGTGTCCAGGTGCAATGGGCCGTCTCTGGCCCAGATGAGATGAGCCTCGAGACCTATTTAGCAGAAGAGGTTGGGTTGGGATAGAACTGAGACAGCAGCTTGGCACACTGGTCCACAGAGTACCTATGACAGCTGTCTAGTAGCCAAGATTGAGAATATTAGAAGACCTACTTCAGCAATGTATGGAATCAAAGCCTAAATTTTAAACTCCGCACTCCTTGACATGGCATTCGAGGCCCATCTGGTCTCCATCCTGCCTCATCTCCTATAATGTCCCTCCCTGTACTTTAAGTTTGGGCCCTATCAGTCCAGCATCCTTTCCTTGAATACAACCTACACTCTTATGCCTCTCTATCTTGCCTTACATCTTTGTTTTTGTAGATCCCTTCCCTATCTTTTTAAAAAATATTGTCTTTGGGAGGTTGAGGAAGGAGAATCACTTGAGCCCAGGAGTTGTCTGTCCCTGGGCAACATAGGGAGACCCCATCTCTACCAAAAATTTAAAAATTAACTGGGCATGATGGTGTGCGCCTGTAGTCTCAGCTATTCTGGAGACTGAGGTGAGAGGACCGCTTGAGCCTAGCAGTCAAGGCTGCAATGAGCTATGATCATGTCTCTGTGCTCCAGCCTGGGTGACAGAGTGAGACTCTGTCTCAAAAAAGAGAAAAAGAAGGAAAAAAAAAAATATATATATATGGTACCAGAATACACACATCACACAATTTGCCATCCTCGCCATTTTTCAGTGTCCAATTCAGTAGTCTTAGGGACATTCACATTGATATGCAACTGATCTCCAGAATGCTTTCCATTTTGCAAAACTGAAACTCTTTACCCATTAAACAATGCCCTCTTCCCTCTCCCCCCAGCTCCTGGCAACAACCATTCTGCTTTCTGTCTATGAATTTGACTCCTCTAGGTATCTTGCCTAAGTAGAATGGTACAGTACCTGTCTTTTTGTGACTGGTTTATTTCACTTAGCATAATGTCCTCAAGTTCCATCCATGTGGTAGTATGGGCCAGGATTCCCTTCCTCTTTAAGGCTGAATAATCTTCCACTGTGTGGATATACCACGTTGTGTTTATGCATTCCATCTTTTTTGCCCTCTCAAAATCTGACTCTACCTTCGAAGCTTAAAACCCAGGATGGAACTTTAGTACTCCATGGAACTTTCCTCAAGACCCTCCATTACAAGCCAGTCACATATAAAGATCTTTTGAACATCTGTTCTGTGCCAGGCAACAGGGACACAACAATAAGTAGCCACAGTCTCCCTGCATGGTCCATCCAAGCCCAGCTTACTGAGCACACTACAGGTGACTCGGTGACAGCCCTGACTGTCCATGTTCATGACACTGTGCTGCCAGGAGGTCTACTTAATGGTTTCCGTATTAGTCATCTCATTTGGAAGCTCTTGAGGACCCAGGCCACATTTGATCTCAGTATCCCCAGTGCCCAGCACAGTGTATTGAACATAGAAAATGCTCAATAAATAATTGTTAAAATAGAATTAAATTTGTACTCCTTGGAATGTAGGGATTCTTGACTTCTAAGTGACTGGCCAGTTGACACAATAAGTTGGAAGTCAGTGCCCACCGATTGCCAGAGCTGCTACCTGGTTCTTGTCCAGGGCCTCAGGTTTTGATTCAAGCCCTCACTAGTGGAGTGGAGAACTTTATAGAAGAATTTCACTTTAGCCTACTGAAGTCAGCAGAGGGAGAAGTGGAGGTTCAATGTGCCCTATTACAGCTAATAATAATAGCTCAGCGTTTCATGCTCTTTCCATGTACCAGACTTTCCAAGGGCTTTCCATAGACTAATTGAATCCTCACAACAAGCCTAAGAGATAGGTTTTTAGCTAGGATAGATAAATATCGACTACTATCCCCATTTCATAAATGATACAACTGAGGCCCAGAGAGGCTACACACCTTATCTGCTGAATACAGAGGAAATTAAGTCATACGGCCAGAATGCAAATGCAGGCAGGCAAACTCTCAATCCTGAGCTATTCTCCTGGACTTTCTGTGGCAAGACTTGGCAGAGATTACATTTAGCAGAACTCATTGGAGAATCTCTTTAAAACATTAAAAGGGGGCTTGACCAGGGCTCTGTGATGCCAGGGATCTATTTTCTGTTTTGGCTCTCATTCTGAGTCTTGCAGCCCTTCTGGATTCTGAATTTCCTTAGGTCCAAAGGATGTCAACTTGATTAAAGAGAAATATCAAGAACTAAGAACTTCTCTTGACAGAGAGGTGTGGGGTAGGGGTGGTGGACAGGAGAAAATGAAAAAAAACAGAGAGAAAATGGGTTCTGTTGCCACTTTTAATAACCTAGACTCAATCTTGTACTTTAGTGATAAGATCTTAGGAACAATTTGTGAGGAGGGTTTGAGCGGCATACTGGTTGGATCGGGAGCACGAAGTCATTCTCTCTCTCCCCATTAAGTCTGAACCCTGAATTAATTTCTCCTGCATGTTTAGCTAGCACCAAGTGAGTGATGCCAATACAAAAGCGGCCACTTAATCAGGAGTATTGATGGGGAGAAGAGAAAGAAAAGATCAAAAGCACTCCAGCTGAACTGAAGGTATGGGGCGACAGCAGATCCCAGGGAAAGCTGGTAGCATTGTTCATGAAGCCACGGGAGTTGGAGGCCTGGGATCCATCCTCAATCTTCCCCTAACCACACAAGTAACTCAATCTCTGGATCTCAGAAAAATTCAAGCCGGAATTAGTACCCCCATGATATCTTCCAACAATAACATTCTATGATTCCATAGCCTAGCCAATTATCTACAGGAGTATCTCGTCTGCATAAAAAATGGAACTGTTCTCTTAAATGAAGTATGTTTTCCTGCCCCAGAAGAGTGATTCAGCAATTAATGACAGGGTCACTGATTCCCTCCCTAAGTATCTAAGACTTAAGGGAAGGGACTAAGGGAAGATTTCACAGGATCCGAAAACAGCAACTTGTGTAGATCAGCCCGGAGAGGAGCTGGAAGTACAGTCATAACAAGTATAGGATAGAGGGCTCTGGCAGTATTCAGAGCAATTACTATTTATTGAGCATTTACTAGGTACCTGACACCATTCTAAATGCTTTAACACAAACTCTTTTAAGTTTCACAAGGACTCTCATATATATTCAATCTATAGGTGAGAAAACTGAGGTTTCAAAGGGCTGAATAAGTCACAACCTCTCTATGGCCACACAGCTAGCAGGAGTGGAGGTACTGGGGTGCAAACCTAGACCAGGGCCCACCCTCATAACCTTTTTTTCTTTTTTTTTTGAGACGGAGTCTCATTCTGTCACCCAGGCTGGAGTGCAGTGGTGTGATCTCAGCTCACTGCAAGCTCCGCCTCCCGGGTTCACGCCATTCTCCTGCCTCAGCCTCCCAAGTAGCTGGGACTACAGGCGCCCGCCACCACGCCTGGCTATTTTTTTGTATTTTTAGTAGAGACGAGTTTCACCATGTTAGCCAGGATGGTCTTGATCTCCTGACCTCGTGATCCGCCCACCTCAGCCTCCCAAAGTGCTGGGATTACAGTAACCTCTTCTTTTATTGTCACAACAGACTGGGATTTAATACTGGAAAGATGACCCTGGATGCTGTTGGCAGTGAAAGACGGCTGTGAAAATGTCCAGGCACAATAATAATAGCATGGAGAATGAGATGCACGAAGGCCCCACATTCCTACTGCCCCAGTAGACAAAGTTGCTGAATGCAGGGGAGTCCCTCATGCTCCCTTTCTCTCTGTGTGTCCTAAGGGCCATTATCCAAGCCCATCTTCTGCACAGCTGGCTGCAGCTGGAACACAATTCAGGTGTTCAAAAAATGACACTATAATTTTTTGGTTGGAAAGCAGGGCCTGAAACTGGTAAGGAGGCTTCCTACAGCTTCTGAAGCCTCAGTCATAGATAGTTGGCAGCATTTTCTGATTTATGGTGAAGGGCGTGGAGGGAGGGTTAGCTTCTGCCTGAAGTGTGCACAGGGCTTTTGATGAAGATGAACAGTGGTTACGGTCCTGCCTCCCTGCATCCTTCTATCTCTATACGCCTCAGATACCAGGAGAGTACTCCCCACCCCTTCCCATTGCTCTGATCTGTTCAATGCACATTCATTCATAAGCTCAGACAGGCACTGTGTGCATCGTTGCTAGTTGCCATGGCAGAGACAGAGGGTGGGTCTCTGCCCTCCAGGAGTACCAAGTGTCCAGCACAAAAGAAAAAAGAGTTCCATCTACGCGGTGATACCCTGGCTGAAGGACTAGGGAGATGTTAGGGCTGCCTAACAGCATGCTACAGGAGAAAAGAAGGGTGTGTCACTCTGGATCTCCAGTTAAGGAACTGTCAAATGTTTCTCAAATGCATGCTGTCCTCTCCAAGACACTTCTCCACGACGTCTGGTCCGGACTTTTATTATCTGTTTCCCGGACTACTGTAAGGGCTTCCGAACCCATCAAGCCTACCCTCCTCACAGCCACCAGAATGATCTACTTAAAACTCCAGTCTGACCAGATCCTCTCCAGCCCCGCCTCCCTCCTGGGCACACAGAACATCTTCACCTCCAACTTCATACTGCTTTTTTATGAACCTCACGCTTTTGTTCATAAACTGCCCTCAGGCCCCCTGCTTTTTGCATGATTAATTCCAATCTCAATTATAGTCTCAGCTCAGGTGTCACCTAGGATGCCTTACTTGATTATCAACAGGACAAACACAGGACCAGCCCCTTCCCTCCCTTGCCCGGGAGAGAGTTCTGTGCCCTTATGACATTATGGGCAGAAACAGCTCCGTGGGGCCACCTATTTGTATTGTGATGGTCTGCTTCTAGGCTCACCTCTTCAGCTCTTTGAGGACAGGGACTGTGTGATCTCTGAACCTAACCCAGGACCCAGCACTGACTTGAGAGGAGTGAGAAGGCTCTGGTGAAGACAGAACCACCAATAGGCCACAGGAGACGAGGGGTTCTGTCCCAGCTGGATCCCATCCGCATACCCTAACCCCATGCCTCAATTTCCTCCAGGAGAAAGTGTGGGGGAGGGGTGAGGAGGAGCAGTAGGAATCGAAGTGACTCGGAGGAAGCGGCTTCCATTCATTAGCATTTGTAAAGGGCTCTGAGCGCTGCAGATGGAAGCTGCTCCGCCAGGCAGCTTGTTAGGACTAAAAATAGAGTTGTGTAGCACCTTCTCGGCAGAGAGCTCAGGAAAGGGTGGAAGGGGTGAGAAAATAGGTAGCCAGAGGTGGAAGTAGGTGACCAAGTCCTAGCGGGTAGTGCACACCACAGTAAACCACCACGGGGGCCGCTGGGCACCGCCGAGCGCCAGGCTGGTGAACTGACCCAGAGCGCGCACCATCTGTGTGGGAAGGTCGGGGCAGGGGACCCAGGGCGGGATGGCGGTGCCGGACCCTGATGAGGTCCCTTCACAGCCACCAGGGGGCAGGGGTGCGGGGCAGGTAGCGTGAGGGGGCAGGCGGCGGGGCCAAGGTGTAGGTCACCAGGCGGGGACCTGCGGGGCCAGACGCGGAGCCCTGGTTGCGGGGTCGGGGTAGACAGAAGGGCTGGGGCGGCCCGGGGAAGAAAGAACCAGTGCTGGACGGGGCTGGGGGCCCACGTTCTCCTGTGACTCAGGTCTGACTCAATGCCATTTCTGAAACAGCCTGGGGGGCGGCGGGGAGGGGGAGGGAAGGTGTTTTTGCGAAAATGACAAAACAACTCCTTGCTCAGGGCAGCCCGGGAAGAGCGGCGGGCGGATGGGAATCACCCCGGGTCCCCCTGCGGCGTCTCCCGCTGCCCACTCACGGGCGGTGACGGTGGCGGTGGCGGCGGCGGCGGCGGCGGCAGCGGGACCCGGGGCCTGGCTGCGCGCTTCACCTGCGCCTCCCGGGCGCCGGGCGGGGGCCGCACTTTCTCCGCCGCGAGGTGGAGCGCGCCGCCGCCCCCCGGCCGCGCCGCAAGAAGGAGCCTCGGGGAAGAGCTAAAAAAGGCAAGGCGCTGCTGCCGGTGCCGGTGCAGCAGCCGCCGGGGAAGGAATTCCCTCCGCCCGGGCGCACGCGGCCCCCCGCCCCCGCCCCATCCTGCTCAGAAAAGCTTCGGATGCTGCCCGGGAGGAGGAGGCAAAGGAAGACTCCGTTCCAGCCACCTCCCGCCGCCCGGATCCCACAGGAAAGGGGAGAGGAATCTCCCCACCGGATCTGGTGGGCGGAAGACGGGCCACGCGGGAAGGAGATCGGCGGCCACTTCCCGGGGCGCGAGCGGCGGCGCCTAGAGGGCCCCCCACCCGGGCTCGAACTCCAGCCAAGAATGAGCGCAGGGCGCACCCCGGCTGTCCCAGCTCGGGCACCCCAAGCCCACAGCTCCCACTCAGGACACGCGCCCCGAGGTGTGGCCCGGTGCCGGGCGGTGCTGCCGGGAGAGCGCGCAGCCCCCAGCCGGCCGCGCCAGCGCTGCGCCCACTCTATTCTCTCCCAAACCCAGGGCATCATCGACTCCAGGCCTGTCCCCTTCAGAGCCAGAGAGGAGCCCCAAGAAATCAGTAAATAACTTCACTTGCCAAATTTTAGTTTTCAGAGCAGGTCCACGACATCGTCTTGCTTGCCTCACAGTCACCCTGGCGTCTCCATTTGACAAATGAAGAAATGGAAGCCTAAGAAAACTTAATTATTGACCTGCGTTAGCTAATATATGTAAGACACAAGGCCACGCAGGCCAATCTTGGGTCCTGTGGTTCAGGAACTTTCATCTGGTCCTTTTCGCTGAGTATCGTTCTCCGGGGTCTTTTCAAGCATTTCACATTTTGGGGATGCCTGTTATGTACCCAGCAAGACGCTGAGGACAGAGAGATGAACAACAGCCACTCTCTGACCTCAAGGAACTCACAGTCCGGTGAGAAAGAGAGAAAACAAAATTACAGATTAAAATATGCTGTAAACCACACTGTTCTAAACACGGAAACAGATTCAGTAACTTGCCTAGGTCTCAGTATTGTAGTGGTGCCACCAGGATTTGAACCCAGACAGTCTGACTCCAGAGGCCACCCACACATAACCACTATACTAAACTGCTTCTTTTGTGCCTAACTATATAGCCTCAGGTGGGGGCGGGGGTGGGGGGGGGAAAGCAAATCACAAAACAGTATGTACAGTATGCTCCCAATTAAAATACATATAAACATACAGGAAAAAAAAACAACAGAATATATGTCAAAATGATGAGTGATTTTTGTTTTCTTCTTCTTCTTTTTTTTTTTTTTTTATAGGCGCCTTATTTTTCTTCACGGAACTTGAATTTTATAAGAAAAAAAGCAATGAATGTTATTAAAATACAGCTTGAATGCAAAGCTTCCAAAAGGTGGTGATGTGTGAGTTTGCCCTAGTGGAAGTGGAGGAGCTGGTCCGGCTGGGAGATGGGGAAGGGGACCCCAGGAAGGAGAATTTTGTACCCCAGCTGTGCAAAGGAAAGGCAGGAGCATAGAGGCGGGTTGAAGAAATTGCAAGTAAATCTGTGTGATAGGAATGAAGAGGGGAAAGGGTGCAGGAGATGAGGCCTCAAATCACATTTCTGGGGAAGCCCCTCGAGTAGGTAATTCCAGACCCCTAATATCCTAAAATCTGCCCTTTCCCTTGAGGACCTAAGAGAGCCATCCTGGAGTGGGCTGAGATTCCTGAAAGTTATTATTGTGTTATAAATCTTTTTCTATCTTTGGAGGTGAAAAAGCTGGATGTAGGACATTAGACTCCGTCAACATATTTGGGTCAGAAGGTGCCAAAGTGCTGGGTGGAGATCATTGAGGACGGGCTGTTACCATGCACATTTTCATTAATCGGGCCTGCTTCATAACTCAGGTTTACTCTTGCTCAGATCCGAGCTTGCAAAGACGTCTTGTCAATAACCCCCCAGCCTTTGTGCCCTTCTGCCCATCTCCCGGAGGTCTCCTTAGCACACCAGCTTATTAAAGCACTAGATTTTCAGGTTGCAGAAGGCAGGTCTTATCCTCCACACCTGGTCCAGCTTCTCAAATTGCCCTGGTTCCCCCTTTCCATGCTGGGGAACCCTGGACAAAGGCCAGTTCACTGCCCTTCCCCATCCTGGCTCCAGCCTTCTTGGAAGCAAGCCCGACCCCTCCTCCAACCCCACCCCAAGAGTTGCAGCATTCAGTGCACAGAATGCAGACTAGCAGCTTCTCCGCAGATTCCGAGTTCCAAGCTGGAAATAGAGGGGCCTTTGCTCACGTCATTGCATGAAATTCACCATCTGCCACTTCAACAAGAGAGACTCAGGGATGTTGAATGTGAAAACTCGGCTCTTGCTTGGGCAGTTGACTGGATTTCAGGATGAGGACCACATCTGGCACGTTAACCCTGGGACCTGGGTTACCAATATTAGACATTTGGCCTGACACTGGTCCAATAGGTGATGATCCCATAGTTACAGATCACCTTTTAAACAGACACCTCTGTGCATGCAGAGACCATAGGTAATAGGACCTAGCCCAGCCCGGCTGGCAGGAGTCCAGGGTAGATTTGGCTGCTTGATAAGTGACTGCGGACAGAGTTGAAGCCACTGCCTCAGACACTGGGGGTGGGTCCCCCTCTGTTTAGCTGCCTTGTCAGTGGAGAGGGAAGACAGACAGACCATGAGGAGCCATTGTGATCATCTTTGCGAGTGGGAAATGTCTATGCTCTTTCTGCTGGAGAAGGGAAGACACCTCCTTGGTTTTCTCTTACTGCTTTTTAGCAGTGAGCAATCAAGGTGTTTGGGGATTTGTCTTTGTGATTGTCTCTTTAGTGTGATTTTTGGTAGCCTGGATTTGTTCGCCTGCTTTCAAGCCTCCAGGGAGTCTCAGAAAAGCTGCTTTCCTCTGGGTGTGCCTGGTGTGTGTGCTGCCTGCCTGCATTCTCTCCAACTCCCCCCCAGTAAGTCCTGGGTAGAAGTAGGGGTGGGAGGAATTGGGTTTTATTTTTCCGTTTTATTCCCCACAGAACTCAGCCCAATTTCATATACACAAACAACCCTGAACTTTAAACCCATCTGTCCAACATCTTTGTGCCTGACCTCTCCAGCAGGATGTCAAACCGTGTAAACAAAACATGTCCCCCTGACCCCTAAACCTGCTCCTATCCATCTCAGCTAAAGACAACTCCATCCTTCCAGTGGTTCCGGTCAAAAATTTTGACATCATCTGGGATTCCTCTTTCTCTCACCCCCATATCGAATCTAGCAGGAAATCCCATTGGCTTGACATCTGACCACGTCTCACCAACTTCACCTCCTCTGTCATCTCCTACCTCGATTATTACACTGGCCTCCTTCCTTCCATTTGGGCATCCTGGGCAGCCTGTTTTCAACATGGTAGCCAGAGAAGTTGTGTTCAAACCTAAGTGAGGTCATCTCGCTCCTCTACTCAAATCCTTCCCATGGCTCCCCATTTCTCTCTGAGCAAAAGCCACCAGACCCTACAGGATCTGCATCTACCACCCCCAAATCATCCTACATCTTTCTCCTCCACGCTATTCATTCCAGCCACACTGGCCTCCTTGCAGTTCCTCACACACACCAGGCACTCCCCTGCCTCGTGGCCTTTGTACTGGCTGGCCCCTCTGCCTTCTTTCTCTGCCTTCTTGGCTCCATCTTCATCCACTTTGCTTAAATATCCCTTTCTCAGTGAAGCCCCCTGTGCCATCCTATTCATGTTGTAAATGTTCCCTGTGCCAGGGCCTCTTGTCTCCCTTTTCCTGCTCTTACACTGGACTGGGTTCCAGATTGCTGTACAGTATACTTGTGTGTGTTTTTCCCTATATGTCTCTATATTTGTTTATTTATTGTTGTGTATGTCTCCCCTACCAGAAAGTGAGCTCCACAAGACTTGGGGCTTTGACTCTTTCCTTCACAGATGCATCCTCGGGACTTAGTGCTGGGCACAGTGCAACTGTTTAAAGAATAAACAAATGTGGGTTCAAAGTGAAAGGTGGTCACAGGCTCATGGACTTTCCCCAGGAAGCCACTCTCCCCCACAGCTGCTCTTGTTTTTGGCACCTCTTTCATAAGGAGCTGTGAATCTGCTGGACACACAGGAAGAGGGAACAAAATTGAATGGGGCCACAGACTGAGAGAAAATACCCATGGAGAAAGACATACTTGATAAAGGACTGGGATCTGAAACATACAAAGAACTCTGAAAACACAACCATAGGAAAATGAATAACCCAATTAAAAAATGGGCAAAAGATCTGAACGGACACCTCACCAAAGAAGATATACAGGTCCCAAAGAAGCATATGAAAAGGTGCTCATGATATGTCACTAGGGAATTGCAAATTAAAACAATAATGACATACCACTACACACCTATTGGAATGGCCCAAATCCAGAACACTGACAACATTAAATGCTGGTGAGGATGTGGAGCCCCAGGAACTCTCATTCGTTGCTGGTGGGAATGCAAGATGAGATATCTGCCTTCAAAGACAGTTTGGCAGTTTCTCAAAAAACTAAGGATACTCTTACCATACAATCCAGCAGTCATGCTCCTTGATATTTACCTAAAGGACTTGAAAACTTAGGTTTCAAGACACAAAACCTGCACCAGCCAGCCTGGAACAAATCCAGGTTTCATACAAAAACCTGCACACAGATGTTTATTCATAATTGCTAAAACTTGGAAGCAACCAAAATGTCAATGAATGGTTAAATGCACTGTGGCATATCCTTGCAATGAAATATTATTCAGCACTGAAAAGCAATGAGCTATCAAGACATGAAAAGACACAGAGAAATCTTAAATGCATACTACTAAGTGAAAGAAGCCAATTTAAAAAGGTTACATGTGGTAAGATCCTAATTATACAACATTCTCAAAAAGGCAAAACTGTGGAGATACTAACAGATCAGCGGTCGCCAGGGGTCAAGAGTGAGGGAGGGGATGACTGGGTGGACCACAGAGGATTTTTAGACAGTGAAATTGCTCTGTATGATATTATAATGGTGAAGACTCGTCATTATACATTTATCTAAACCCACAGAATGTACAACACCAAGAGTGTAACCTAATGTAAACTATGGGCGTTGGGTGAGAATGACATGTCAGTGTAGGTTCATCAGTTGTAACAAATGCACCCCTCTGGTGGGGGATGTTGATAGTGAGTGGTGGGCAGTGGGGGAATAGGAGGAGTCGGGGTGTATGTGGGAACTTTCTGCAGCTTCTGCTCAGTTTTGCTGGGTACCAAAAACTGCTCTAAAAAGTAAAGTCTGTTGAGAAAAAGTTGAATGAGACGTAGGTCTTTTCAAACAGTAGATCTTCAGGCTCTAAATGGCTACTTCTCACCTATCCAGAGAAGCCCTTGGGGCCTCTGCCAGAGAAGGGGTTTTGTTCTGGAACAACCTTCATCTCAAGATTCTCAGGATCAAAGATGGCCCTAGATGAAGGTGGAAAGGGAACGTTCTGGAGGATCCTCTGCAGATGCACTTGGACTTCTTTCCTGCTCAACCCAGGAAAATAAAAGAAAGACTTCCTGTTGCTACCCCTGACCGCCAATCCCAAAGTCAGGTAAAGCAGGATCCTTTAATCCATTGAAATGCTGCTGGGCCCTGGGGGTGAGGTGTCGGGGGTGGGTGGAAAGAGAAGCAGGAAGAGCTGGGATAGGTGACCCCAGAAAGCAGGAGCAAAAGTCCAGCCTCTGCCTAGAAGCCAACGTCAAACAACCTACTGGTTTCTCTCTGACAGCCGTTCTGTCCTCAAGACAGTTCCCCTCCAGGCTTGGGCCCGCATTTTGTACCCCCATCACTGCTGTAGGAAATGTAGTTTCATTTCTGCCCATGGGCACTAAAGGACCTAGGAAGACCTCTCTGGAATAGTAATAGTCACTACAGATTTAGCTCCTCGTCCTGTACTAAGCGATTTACATATATCATCATAATGAGTCCCCATTACATTCTTTTTTTTTCATTTTTATTTTTATTTAAATAGGATTTGGGGTACAGGTGGTTTTTGGTTGCACGGATAAGTTCTTTAGTAGTGATTTCTGGGATTTTTTTTTTTTTTTTTTTTTTAATTTTTGAGATGGAGTCTCACTCTGTTGCTGGGCTGGAGTGCAGTGGTGCGATCTTGGCTCACTGCAACCTCCAACTCCCTGGTTCACGCCATTCTCCTGCCTCAGCCTCCTGAGTAGCTGGGACTACAGGCACACGCCACCATGCCCAGCTAATTTTTGTATTTTTAGTAGAGATGGGTTTCACTATGTTGACCAGCAGGATGGTGTTGATCTCCTGACCTGATCCACCTGCCTCGGCCTCCCAAAGGGCTGGAATTACAGGCGCAAGCCACCGTGCCCGGCCTGATTTCTGGGATTTTAGTGCACCTGTCACCCAAGTAGTGTACGCTGTACCCAGTATGTAGTCTTTTATCCCGCACTCCCAACCTCCCCCCGCAAGTCCCCCAAATCCATTATATCACTCTTATGCCTTTGCATCCTCATAGTTTAGCTCCCACTTATAAATGAAAACATATGATATTTGGTTTTCCATTCCTGAGTTATTTCACTTAGAATAATCCAAGTTGCTATGAAAGACATTACTTCATTCCTTTCCACGGCTGGGTAGTATCCCATGGTATAGATACACCATATTTTGTTTATCTGCTCAGTGGCCTAAAACATTCTTATAAGTATGACATATGTATGAAATCAAGTAGCTTAAGGCAACACAGCTAGAAAATGATGGAGTCAGGATTTGGACCTGGGTCTTTTTAACTCTACCATCTACTGTCAGTAGAGTTAAGTCATGTGTGTACTACACAGTGGCCCTTGGGCAAGAGGGTGACTAAAATCCAGCCCCTGTCCCCCTTGCCAAGCCATGCCTCCTGGCCTAGCGATGAATCAGGCCAAGAGGCAGGACCCTTTTTTGCAGTTTGCACAAAGGTGCTGAGGATGCTGGCTGCAGCCCTGTGCAGTGCAGCCTGCTCTCTGGGACTTGCTGGGGCCATGACCTTTTCTGTTAGGACAAGGGAAAGGGAAAGAAACTGAGAGTCTTTTGTTCAGTACCCGGAAAAATGAAGAGGCAGAAAAGTATTCTTTCCGATGCTGTAAATGACAAAGGCATTGCCTTCAACGATTTTAAGTTTTTCTGACTGTTTACTCTTAGCTACTTTGATTTTCTAACTAAAACTTTAAAATTTTTGTTTTTGAGACAGACTCTTGCTCTGTCACCCAGGCTGGAGTGCAGTGGCACGATCTGGGCTCACTGCAACTTCTGCCTCCTGGATTCAAGTGATTCTCCTGCCTCAGCCTCCTGAGTAGCTGGGACTACAGGCATGCGCCACCACACCCAACTAATTTTTGTATTTTTAGTAGAGACGGGGTTTCCCCATATTGGTCAGGCTGGTCTCGAACTCCTGACATCAGGTTATCTGCCTGCCTCGGCCTCCCAAAGTGCTGGGATTACAGGTGTGAGCCACTACGCCTAGCCTAAATTTTGATTCCTGACTTCCAGGGTATTTTTACTAGATCAGGGAAGATTAGACATAGAAAGGAGAGTATTCTTATAGGTGAAGTTAAATTACAGCCTAAACTGAGTAAGTTCTCACCGAAATCATTCTTCCCTGGGTGAGTATAAAGAGAAAGGGGCTGGAGAATCTCCCGAAGCTGGTTAAGTTATTGGCAAGACTGCACCTGTATTGGTGTTTTTAAACCCATTACAGTCTTAGTTATATTTTTCCTCTTTGTCTTCATTGTCAGCCATGGAGGAAAGGATGCGATGAAAAGATGTCTTAGGAGACAACATTATATTTTTCCATTGAAGTTAAGTTCACCACGATAGCATTTAAAGTAACCCTGCTGGCCAGGCACAGTGGCTCATGCCTGTAACCCCAGTACTTTGGGAGCTCAAGGCGAGGAGGATTGCTTGAAGCCAGGAGACCAGCCTGGGCAACATACTGAGATACTATCTGTACAAAAAAGTAAAAAAAAAAAAAAAAAAAAAAAAAATTAGTTGGGCTTTGTGGCACAGACTTGTAGTCCCAGCTACTCAGGGGGGCTGAGGTGGGAGGATCGCTCAAGCCCAGGTGTTCAAGGCTGCAGTGAGCCATGATTGTGTCACTGCACTCCAGCCTGGGTGACAGAGTGAGACTCTGTCTCAAAAATAAACAAACAATCGAACAAAGTAACCCTGTGAATTGAGCTGTGGATTAAACATACTATACTCACTGTAACATCATCATTGCCTGCTTGAGAAATTCATGCTGTCCTTAACATACTGGTACTCATTTTAATTCCTGGGGACATTACTTGCAGCTTGATGGGTACATGGGGAATGTTGGTCGGGGTGTAGGGGGGAGTCCCAGATCTTGACCTTGGAGGTGTTAGGGGAGATTTCAGAGTACCCCTAGTGTGTGAACTTCAGGATTTGTAGGATTGGGGCCCCTCAGCTGGCTGGTTAACACATCTGTCCTTAGCTCTAGGGGCAGTCAGTTTGCTAAGCAAATGGAAGTGAAAAGCCAAACACAGCAAAAAAATTCCAGGTCTTGACATCTTGGTCTTCCTAACTAGCTGTGTGTGTGTGGAGCCCATCCCGCAGCAGCTGTGGCCTTGGGGAAAGTGTGCAGGCCCCCACAACACAGACGCCAGAAGCCCTGACTTGTGCAGCTCAAAAGCCTGAGGAACTTCAGTTAAAAGAAAATAAGGTTAGAATAGTAGAAAGGGAAAGAAGTCGAAAGCCCCTATTTAAGTACCTGGGAAAATGAAGAGGAAAAAAAAAATTATTATTTCAATTACTATGAAAATGTATTTTATTAGAAGATGGGGATTCATCATTGACACTCAAAAGCCCGAAAAGCAATATCCCGCACTATAATACCCCTGTCTCCATGCAGGGAGAATGAGTTATTAAATTGGAAGATGAATGTTTTGCAGTTCAGTTAACTGCATCTGTTAAAAAAGAAATAGTTATAAACTTGCTGTGGGCCCCCAAACCCTCCCCACTAAAGCTGTCTTTTGCCAGCCCCCAGCCCCTCTGTATCTTCAAGGATTTTGACATGACGCCCCTTTCACATTTCTATGGCGTATGAAAATTCAGGAGTAAGAAAGAAAAAAAGTCAGCAAATTAAATGCAAACCAGAGGTTTTTATTATTATTATTTTAAAAAACCAGTTGCATATGGTTCAATTGTGGCAAAGTGCGACAATGTAAATGCAGTGCATTCTTATGTATAACAGCTTTTCCTCCGCTCCCATGGCAGCCTCAATAACGCAGCGCTTCTGTTCTGCATGAATAAATATGTATAAAATGTAATGCTGCAAAGAAATAAAATCCGATAACTGAAAGATACCATTGCTTAGATTCCGGGAGCAACATGAGGCATCAGCTTTTCTGATTCTTTGGTATTTATGTGAGGAGCCATTGAAATGATAATTTGGAATTTATTATTTTTTTTCAGGGGCAAGTAATTTCCAGCTGTCCATTGGGGCTTTAAGAAATGGAGGTTCTGGTGGTCTACCTGCCCATCCTGTTTTCTGGGTGGGGTCTGTGGCTTCTTCTCTGCTTCTGCATTCAGCCTATATACTCACGGCCTGACCATCCTCTTCCTTCGCCACCTCAGGAGTCAGCCTCATTAGTGAAATAATGAATTTAGCCCTCCGAGCCAGCTGTGCTTTTTCACCCCCGAGACTCATGTGCCTGATGAGTTGCAAGCTCAACACAATTCCCTGCTCACAAAAGGGGAACTCCACTCTTTCCTCTCTCTAGTCTTGAAATCACATAGGATAGTATTTTAGTAATGAGGGATATGTGAGCCTCTTTTATTTTCTTTTTCCCCTTTCTTCTTTAACTTTTATTTTAGGTTCAGGGGTACAAGTGAAGGTTTGTTACATAGGTGAACTCGTGTCATGGGAGCTTGTTGTGTGGATTACTTCATCACCCAGCTATTAAACCCAGTACCCTATCTTTTCTGCTCCTCTCCCTCCTCCCACCTTCCCCCTCGAATAGACCCCAGTATCTGTTGTTCTGAGCCCCCCCTCAACCTTTTTTTTAATAAAAGAGGAAACTGCTTACAAACTTTGGCACTTCTTGTCCCTAAGATAAATACTTGGGACCCTGCTTCACAGTTAGTCTTGACTTAGTTCCCTGTCGTCTGCGAAGGTTGAAGCTGGGAATTATTAGGGTCCAGGTTGTCTAGTTCCAGTCCCCAAGGCTTTCACAAACTGGCCCCAGCCTACCCTTCCTGCCTGTCACCCACCCGGCACTGTCCAGAAACCCTGCGAAGTCTCAAGCCACACCTCTACTTGCACCCTGGGCTTTCCAGATTGTGGTATTGCATTGCGGCTTCCTTCTACTAGCAGCGCTTTTTCTAGATTTAGAATTTTTAGCCTTCAAGATTCGGCTCAGATGTTACCTGTTCTTTTTTTTTTTTTTTTTTTTTTTTGAGGCAGACTCTCACTCTGTCGCCCAGGCTGAAGTGCAGTAGTGCAATCTTGGCTCACTGCAACCTTAGCCTCCCGGGTTCAAGTGATTCTTATGCTTCAGCCGCTGGAGTAGCTGGGATTACAGGTATGCGCCACCATGCACGACTGATTTTGGTACTTTTAATAGAAATGGGGTTTCGCCATGTTGCCCAGGCTGGTCTAGAACTCTGGGCCTCAAGTGATCCACCTGCCTCGGCATCCCAAAGTGCTGGGATTACAGGTGTGAGCCACTGTGCCTGGCCGACAGATGTCACCTGTTTTGCAACCACTTCTTCCCTTATTACCGCAGCTGCTAACGCATCCCATGCATACAACAGTGGCGTGTCTACTGGCTCTCTCTGCCAGCCTCCTCTAAGGCGGAGATCAGATCTCAACACTTTTCACATCACCAGTGCGTAGGGTCCATGGTGAAATTAACAGCATCCAGTGTGTGTTGCAGGACTGAAAGGATGAACCGCCCAGAACAGACAGTATCCAGCGTATTCTTCCAGTGCTCAGGATTTTCCTTTCGGCCTCATTCCAGGAGAGGGTTGGCAGGACAATAATTGAGAGCACTTGAAAAGCAAGAAACTCAGGAGAGAGGTTACCATCCAATGATGAAGGTACTACCAGTGATG
Source organism: Macaca nemestrina (assembly GCF_043159975.1). NCBI lineage: Eukaryota > Metazoa > Chordata > Mammalia > Primates > Cercopithecidae > Macaca > Macaca nemestrina. The sequence goes on along the minus strand of NC_092132.1, from coordinate 131,673,634 downwards.
ACATGTCCTGTCTCTAACTCAACTTGCAGCCCAGGGGCACCTCACAAACGTGCTTCATCGATGACAGTGTGTGTTTATAGTGCTTGTGTTGTGAAAATAAACAGCCCTTGAAGTGTAAAATTAGAAGTAAATAAATGAGTTAGGAATTATTTTCTCCACTGTTTAAACAAAGCTACTTCTCAGGTGGGACATTAGCTTCCTTGGAGCAAAGCCAAAATCTGGCTTGGTTAGCCAGAAAATGTAAACACATTTCTGTTAATGTTCAGAGTAGAAAGGAAAACTCCAAGTTTTGAGGAGAACCTCTCCTTTAACTGCTGCGTGAGGCTGGACTAGTTATTCAACCTCTCTGGGCCTTGGACCCTTATCTTTAAAATGAGGCTAATAGTGCCTCCTTCATTAAGTCTTTGCCAGGACTGAAATATACATTTCATAGCATGATGATTGGATCAGAAAAGCACTCCATCCATATATATTAGCTATTTGAATTATGATTTGGGTTTCAGGGAGTTTATTCCGCCCTTATAAACATATCAAGTGGACACCATGTTTTGGTCTTTTCTCTCCTCCTTAAACCAGGCTGTGCTAAATGGGAATCCTCAAACTGAGCCCTCAGCCTCAGGGATAAGGTGTCCCAGCCATTTCCACTGTATGGGTGGCTCAGAGCCCTTTCTGTCCACTCTCTCCCTGTCCTCAGTTGTCCGGGTGAGGACAGCTGACTTTGGAATAGAAAGATGATGGGGCTACATGTCCTTATTGTGAATCAAAACCTGGGGTCCGTGTTTTGATTCTGAGGTCAGAATCAAACCAACCTGCTGGGTTGGTTGGCAGATCCTTAGGACTTTCATGCCTTCAAAATGTCAGGTTCTTTGCCCTGACTCCAGTAGCCCAGCACGACCCAAGTACTACATTCCTGGGCAGGGCCAGCCAGAGCCAGGAGGCACTGACTGTGTCTCTCCGTAGCCAAAACACTAGCCAGGAGGAAAGGAGGTAAGGCCAGCAGCTTGCAAATAGTCGGCACACTGGTGGCAGCAGGGAGGAGGCTCCTGGGCTGGGCCGAGACCAGCCGCCCTCACCCCAGGGGCCCACCACCCCACCTCCCCCTCTTGTTATGAAACCCACGGGGACAACCACACATGTGGGCAGCCGGGGGCTTTCCTCAAATTGACAACAGCTTCTCGCTGTCGCTCGGCAGAACATGAGCTGCTTACATAAACACTGCCTCAGAGACACCTGCAGTGTGGGACGCAGGGAGTCGGAGGAGGGTGGAGGGAGAGGCAGAAAGCTGCAGGGTGAGAGAACGGCGCCGCGCCCCACCATGGAGGGGCCGTCTGTGCATCCATACACTGCACACGCACGCGTGTGTGCACGCGCGCGCACACACACACACACACACACACACACGAGGTTGGTTACCTTCTCATCTGTAACTAGGAGGCAGGGAAGAAGGCAATGCAGTCCTCCTTTAGAGACTCAAACTGTGTCCCCAGCCCTCCTCATCTCCTCCCACACCCCCCTCCAAACTCAGCTTGGCTGGGAAAGGAAACTCCCCAGTCTGCTGTGCTCCTGCAAGCTGAGTGTTTGCAGGTGAATCTACTCCAGGTACAGGAGCAGCTCCTGGGAGAAAGTGGGTGGAGGGTGAGCATGGAGAGGGAGGGGGAGAGGGAGGGGGAGAGGGAGGGAGAGAGGGAGGGAGGGAGGGAGGGAGGGAGGGGCGGAATCCCTGGAATTTAAGGTTAGAGAATATAGTAGGGGACTGGCATGGTAAGATGGTATTTGGGGGCCTCTACGAAAAACACATCCTGCAGATCAGACCAGCATGGGCTCTGTGGGAGAGGGTGGAGGGTCAGTGCATGCTCAGGGAGAGGGCTCTGAGAGGGGGCAGCACCCGACCGTGTGGCAGTGGCCTCGGGTTTCCAGGTGGCACTTTCTCACTTTTCTGTCAGTTTACCTGACTCACCAAGTGAGTGAGATCACTGCCTGTGAGTTACCCCGTTGCTCACATCTAATCACAAAGTGCAGACAGGTGGGGAGGGCTTCCCTCTCCGGGCCTGACACCCCTGGGTTTGGGTCCCCTGGCTTCCTTCCTCTGGGCTGCTCACTCGGGCTCTTTGCTCCTGGCCAGCCTGAGCAAGTCAGCAGAGCACAGGATCTCCAAACAGGGGTGCATTCCCTGGCTTCATCAGAGAGGAGGCTTGGAGCTCAGGGAACAGAGAGCAAACTGAATGTCTAGGCCAAGCTGGATGCCGAGGGGAAACAGCCCTCCTTTTGAAAGTATTCTTGCATTTTAACTGTCATCACAGTGAAGCCACCATGGGCAGAGCCTGGAGGCTGGAAGAGGGCGTCCGGAATGATGTCGGGCTGGTTTCTTATCACAGAGCACCGGGTAGGGGGATGAGCTAAAAGTTATAGTTCTTGTTCCCAGCTTAGTGTGGCTATGGGGCCGGTGGTATCTCCTCTGTGTTCCTCCATCTCTTTTGAGGCAGAAAGAGAGGACAAGCCCTTCCCTACGGGAAATGCTTTACTCTGCTCTAACATAATCTTACTCTCAGAGCCCACTCACAGCGAATAGATCTCAGCTAGGAAGGGAAGCAAACATCCCCAGGTGACAATAAAGACCAGACGCAGAGGTTTAACTGATGTGTGTGAGTTCACAGAATGAGAGCGTGGCCTCCACGATCTCAATATTGAGAGAACGGCGTTCAACATATTGTATTGTGACATGTCTGCTTCTGGGCTGCCTATCCCACCAGGCCGTGAGTGCCCCAGAGGTAGGAACTATATCTTAGTCACCCTTGTACTTTCAAGCCTCACAATGGGGCTTGCCCAAAAAAGGGCACTCAGTAAACGTCTCATGAACACATGAATTGGTGAGTAGCAGAGATGAGATTTCAAGCCAGTGGGGAGAGATGAACACCCTCAAAAGGAATGTTGACTCCAAGAAACATCAAAAGAGGGACAGAACCTTGAGATTTTCCAACTCCAGCTCTTCAATCTACAGAAGCAACTGAGGTCCAGACAGGCTCATTCCCACATAGCAAATTTGAGGCAGAGCCAGGACTACCACCCGGCTATTCTCACCACATTATGCCACAAGGGTCGGGGAGGACAGGGAGCCTGCCTAGGGGTGCTTCACACTGGGGGAGATGTGATTTCAGGCCTTGAGGCACACACACGCTTGAAAACAAAACTGCATGATTCAACAAACATCTGCAGAAGCAATGCAATTATCTCTGAGATCTAAGCATTGATCAATGGGAGTTTTAATTACCAAAATTTCTTCATCCTCTTCCACAGAAGAAAAAAATTTTCTGGTGTGTTTATTTCATGGCAAAATATGGTACGATTCTACGGCACACAAAGGGGTACGTTGCATTTGGGAAAAGCGTGTTAAGCACCATTTTTGTTGTGGTGGTTGTCTCTGCAGCTGAAAATATTGTTCCTTTTGATCTCTCAGACTGAAAAGCAGATTGCCACATGCATCCAAGTTTGGCTTCAGGTGGGAATAGCTCTACCCAAAGTTGGGCCTGAGCAAGGGGATGGGGAGGAGTGAGCAGCCTGGGGCTCTGCCTGGGGCCAGGACCCTGAAGGCGGTGGATGATGGGGAGGGGTAACAAAGCACAGGCACTGGAGTCTGGGAAAGACTCAGCTAGAAGACGAGACATCAGCCCTGAGTGGGCCCCACCTCTTCAGTGGGTGCCCATGTGACCTTAGCCACCTCAACTACCGTCCCTGCCATTTACTTCACAGGGCTTTTGTGAGGGTCAAATGACATTAGAACTTGCTTTGAGAAGCTCAAAGTGCTCTATAAATGTGACGTATTATTATTTCAGCAGGAAGATGCAGATGGGGGCTGTAGATGGCCGCCCTGGGGTTTTAAAAGAAAAACTTGTTCAAAACTGCTCCTGAGGCAGCGATCACCTGCTTTACATTCACATTGACTTCTCTTTCAGGGCAGCTGTCAGTGTATGTGTTTTGTTTCTGATGCTAAGGCCCTTCCTGAACCGGATCTCCATCCCTTCACTGAGCAGGTGCCTGCTGTGCTGCGGCAGGTCCACGTGGGCTCTGGGGACAGCTCCAGGTTGCCTGTGCTCTCCTCCCCGCCAGGTGCTCTCCCTACTTGCCCTTCCCCATACCTTCCTCCCCATTCTTCAGTCTTCTTTTGGCCATGCAGAGATGGACGTGGAGTGGCCCAGGTGGACCAGTGAGGGTGGGGAGGGGCCACTGGTGCTCTAGCAGGGGCAGCCTAGACCCAGACTCTGCTTAAAGCCACTGGTTCTCCTGCCCACCAGGAGTTTCTATAGACCTCAAGACCTTGATGCAGTCACCAAAGAAGGGGAAGCACGGGGCCAGGGCCAGGGCCTGGGCCTGCTTGCCCTTGCCAGGTCCCATAGCCCTTCCTGCTCTGCTCTGCCTGGGGGAGGGGTGGGGACTAACCCCCATGGCTGCACTTTCCAGGCTTCCTGGGTCCTCTGGATTTAGTTTGGGTTGAGCCATATAGAGGCACTGGTGGGAAATTAAAGGGCAGGAGGGAGGAAGAAGCCGGGATAGTCCTACCTCTCCCTCTTGGCGTCCAACAGTGACTGTGGCCTTGACTGTGTGCATGGGGCCCCACAGGGCTCCAGTGTCCCCAGGGATGCCCCAGCTTCTGGACTCTCCAAACCCCACATCCTCCCTTTCTCCATCCAGCCTAAGGGCGGTAGTTGCTCATTTGGGGGTGCCTCTCACCCTCTTTTTTGACTTCTGTGACCTTCCTATCACCTACAAGGACTTGTGCCTTTGCAAGTGTCCAAGGTTGGCCAACTTGCAGACCCGGATGCAGACAGGCCAGAGCCCCTCAGACTTGGGCTTCCTGCAGCTACTATATTTATCTGTTCCCTTTTCTCGCGTCTGTCGTGCTCTGCCAGGCTGAAAACTTCCTGAGTGCAGGACTGGGACCATCTCATTCACAGTTGTATGTCTCCAGTGCCTAGAGCCATGCCAGCTATCTAATAGACACAAAATACTTGTTAAGAGAAGAAATTAGTGGAAACCACTTAAGTTCCAAATAGCGTTCTCCCCATGGGGCAATGCTTCTCCTTTGGGGGTCACCCTCCCTCTTTGGAAAAACTCCTCCTGGGATGAATCTCTATTGCAGCGTGGATCACACTCAAGCCATCCAGTCCTACGTGGATGATCCTGCCTGCCACAGAGGGAGGCAGTAGCATACAGCAATTAGGGATGAAACTGTGGGGTGGGAGGCCAGGCTCCACTACTTGTGTGGCCGTGAGCAAGTGGGGACTATTGACTTAACCTCTCCACACCTCAGTTTCCCCAGCAGTAAAATGGTGCTGAGAGTGGCGACTCTGTCCTTGGGCTGTTGTAAGAATTACACAAGGTAACAAGCGTGGAAGCCTGGCTACCTCGTAGGCACTGAATCACTGCCATCCCTGCGAGATTCTTGGCTCAATGGGGCGGATGAGGAAGGGGTTGTCAATGAGACCTGGGAGGCTTCTCCAACATGTGGCCATCACTAGTTTTCGGTAAAGATTAGAGAACACCCTGACCCTCCATCTCATTCACCTTTTTCTTGCTTCTCCCTATCCTTTCCCCAATTTTTCAGAGAAAATAAGCATTTAGAACTGGGATCCATCCTATCACTTTTCAGGGAAGGAAATGGGGACACAGGAAATCACAGCAACCTAGCCAGGGCCCACAGCCTGTTATTGGCAGAACTGGGGACATAGGACGTCTTAGTCAAACTCTAGGAAAGCATGCATCATCAGCACCAGTGACCCAGGCAGTGCCGGCCACACCCAGGCAGCCCTGGACTGAGCAGAGGTGGGAGGAGCCAGCAGGGGGTCCCAGGTGAAGGGAGGTGGGTGCTTTTCCCTCTTGACCTCACAGATCCAGGATTTGGGGTGGTGTGGAGAATGTACCATGACTTTCTGTCATGCACACATGGTGATGCTACCATGCCCTATTTTGATCATGAACAGAGGGAGGTCTCAAACTGGCAGAAAAGGGACCACAGCTCTAGGAAAGAAAGCAGCCGCAGATGTGAAACTATGAAGGGGTATTAATAGTGTCTTTTTATTCTGTAATGTTTGTGCTTTGACATTTTGGGGCCTCACTGATCCTGGAGGCACTGCCCCTCCCAGGGCTAATTCCTAGAGATAGTAAACTCCTCTGAGCACCATTTGCTTATGAAAACCAACCAGTCCAGTGTCCATACTACCAAACCACCTTCTCTGTCAGATTTTTACACTCCAGGCCACTATCCACCTGCCCAAACTACCCCAGGGTGGGTACTAGACAACTGGGAACAGTCCTTATACCCAGAGCCTGTTGAAGTGATTCACACTAGCCAACCCCTAAGCCTGCTCACCCTACCCCACCTGTTCCTCCCACGATCAAGACTCCTACTCAGGTTTTCCCCTGGTTCACTCTGCCTCCCAACCGAGCCAGGGGCATCCCCCATGTGGCCCTGCAAGCCATACCCCCTGCCTCTTGGGATCTGCGAGTATAAAACTTCCTCCTTCATGAGAGCTATTTCTGTGTCTACATGTCTTCCCACACCTGATTAAAACAAATCCCAGACACCATCAAAACAATAGGGGCATCTATACAAAGCAGAGATGATGATGCTTGTTTAAAGGTTCAGAAATTCGGAGCTGGAAGGACGCTTATCACAATTATCCTTCATTATATCCTTGATCCAAACACTTTCTGATGTGAGAACAGTCCCAAGGAGCCAGCAGAAAGTCCCATCAGTTTCTCACGCTGAGATCAACCTGAATAGTGTTTGCCACATCACCACTGCTTTGTATCACCCATTAACACACTCAGATCACTCTGCCAATACTCAAATCCACTCAAAAACCCACACCAGGGACCTGACCTCCCTGTGCCCCAAGGGGCTCTGGCCAGATCTCAACCTCCCAGCCCCACATCCCTCTCCAGAGAAGGTTGTATCCGCACACTTAAAAAAAAAAAAAAGTTGAGCTTAAGATGGCACAAAATTAGTTCCTTCGACAGACAAATTTGCTCCTGAAACACTCTGCCAACCTGCTAATGAGTCGTCTTGAACCTTGCGTGGTGTTACCTCTAATTTTGCAGCCTGCTAGGATTTGAGTTCTGTGGACAGCCTCACATTTGGTTTGGAATTATAGGCTGAGTTGCTGCTCACTCCTATTATTGTGCTGTCAATCTTGTATTAGCGCATTATAATATGGTACACTGAATGCATCTGTTCTGTATATCACAGGGCCTCATTGTCATTTGTTGAATCATTTTGTCTTATATGATTGTTAAGCAATTATTTCATCTCGGGTGGCTTAAATTTTGATTACTGTATACTATTTGCGGGGGATACAAAAAGAGTGGGGTACAACTCCACCATCAGCTGATTTCACCAATTCTCCACTCCAGGGCTCACACATATTTATGTTGGAGTGCAAAGGCTTCTGATGCCCAGATATGTGTCCCCCAATCTGAGAAGGAAGCCAGGAAAGGGGCTGGAGTTGATGCATCTTGACTTAAGGGCTGAAGAGTTGGCAATTTTGGAGGCCAGTGAAGAGCCACGTAGAAAATGTCCCGCTGCCTGCCATCACCAGTAGCTCCTCTTGCTCCCGTCCTGCAGAGAGAGCTCCCACACAGGTCGCAGACACAGGGTCCTCTTTAAAATGAAGATGAAATGCACCTGGTTCTACCACCTAGTTAGAAGCAGTTATGAAGGTTGAAGAGCTGTTATCTGAGATTTATAGCCCCAAATCTGTGAGATAGACTCTCCTAATTAATAAGACAAGGAAGACTAGAAAGTTGCAAAAACTACCTGGCAGGGCTTGGAGCCTGCTGTCACCACCACGATGATAGCACTGTCTTCGCTGCTGAGCCTATTAGAATGTCAGGATGTGCATTCTCCTCTCCTAGTGGGATGGCAGGGTTCACTGGCTATTACGGAGAAGCAAGTGCAGATCGTGACTTAAGGCTCCGGGAGGAGAGTTAATCAGGGAAGAGCTGGTTGACAAGACTCACTCAGCACAGGACTTGAGAACACCATGAGGCGGAAAGGGAGAAGAAAGAACCTCTTCCAAAGGCAGCATCCACACCCTTGACAAAGGGCCATTTCCCCCAGCCCGGGTTGCTTTCTGACTTCCTTTGATCCCCGCTGAGCATTTGCTTCCTTGTCTCCAGCCTTCACCTGATAAGTTCAATTCGACATCCTCTCTCTCTTCTCCCAATGTCCACTCCTTAATTTCACTGCATCCTCCAATGTGAATGTTTGCCTCCCAGTCTGGGATCTGTCTTATTCCCTTTATCTCACCTGAAAAAGCTTTCTCCTTTAATCTCTGCTCATTCAAGTCCCGCCCATCCTTCAAAGTATGGCCAAGCTCACCTCTTCCAGAAAAGCCTCACCCTGTGGTGTTATCTCCATCCGGAATCACAGCAGCACTTACTGTGAGATAACTATCCGCTTACATCTAACAGACTTCACTGCACTCTCCCCAAATGAAGTGGACACCTGTAGGCAGTAAGAAGAGAATCTTTTTGACCCAGTGGTGCATTCAATGCAATGCAAGGAAAGACCGTGATAATACTGAAAATGAGTGTTACCCGGCCCCAGGAGATGTACACCATCCTTGCTTGATGCCAGTTCACAAAGAGAGCTCTTGTTTATTGAGAGCTTATAGTGCCGAGGAATTCACATAATTCATCTCATCTAAATTCTCCAGCATTCATGAGATGGTTTCTCTTATTTCCTCCTTTTACGCATGAAGAAACTGAGGCTCAGGAGGTTAGATGACTTGTTCAGAGTCACACAGATAGTACGGGGCTGACTCAGAATTCAACCCCAGGTCTGGCTGACTCCAGCACCCGCCCTTTCCCTCCACGACCAAGCACAAGAAGCAGGCTGGCACTGGCCTTTCGCTGCTATGACTGCCAAGCTGGGTTACACCTGCTGCTGGTCCCCAGCACCAGGCACACGATGCAACTGTGAGTCCTCTGGAGTCTGTGAGGGAGCTGGCACTCACCTTCTGCCTGAAGCAAAGGAGCTGTGCTCTTCAGTTTCAGTGTGAAAAAGCCTCAGAAGATGCCCAGCTTAGATGGACACAGGAGACAGTCTATGGACATCGTCTCCACTTCCTGGCTTCCTCAGCACTGTTGCTAGTGAAGCTACTCTGCCCAAGGTCTCCAGTGAACTTCTGAAAGAAGTCAGGACTTACGCATACAGATGAATACGCCCCGTGGGTATTCACTGGGTCCTCTTGGGAAGCCAGCTCTGTGTCCCAGGCACACCATCTGTGTGCAAGAGTAGGGGAACACCTGAGTTTGGGAGTTGCTTTCGTATCAGCTTACAGGCCACTCCAAGAGCCGGCCTCCTGGCTTCATAGTCACAGACCACCTGCAGGGTTGACTTATGCATCCTTTTGCAGGAGACAGGCTCACTTCTCTCCTGTGACTAACATGGAATTACGGGTTAAGGAGGGAAGTCGTACTCACCTGTTGATTCATTTATTCACTCACTTGCTCACTCATCAATCATTTCTTCAACAATGAAACCCTTACTAGACAAATACTGACTCCCTGCTCCAGAATAACTATCTGTTCGGTGCTAGGACTGTCAAATGAGTAAGCGTTTCTTCCCACAGGCGTTCAGGGTCTATTTCTGCACTTTACAGACAGGCAAGACAGAAGTGATCGGAAGCGGCCACCAACCAGGGAGTTCAGAAACACGGCACATTTCTGGAAGAGGCAAAAGGCAACTCTTCCATCCACGTTGGTCAAGAGGAAATTCAACACAGCTCACAGCCATTGAATCTGACCCGGCAGCGTGTGATACATCCCATCGTCTTGTCAGTTAGCAGCTGTGGGACCTTGAGAGCTTCTTAAATTCCCGAGTCTAGACTTTCTTATCTTTAAAATGCAGCTGAAAACGATGCCTGTCTCATGCAGGCGTGGGCTAAATGGAATCGTATATAAAGCATTCAGCACGTGTCAAGTCCAGGTCAAGGCCGGCGTGCAGAGGCAGGGAGAGGTGTAACCTCTTTCAGTTTGGAGCCACGCAGTACCCTGCCATTTGCAGCCCTTCGGGGTAAGGCTGTAGCCCCCAAACAGCCTGCTGCCCCAGAGCAGTGGCCCAGCAGGTGCGCTGACAGCTCTGGTGCACGTGGCATGCCCCCACTCCTCACATGGCAGCAACAGGGACAGTGACAGGGACCTGAGATGGGGTGGCCCACCTGGCTGGCAGCTGGCAACTGGGCACATTGCCCAGAAGGTGGGGAGTTCTCAGTTAGGGGCAGAGGTGGGTGGTTGAGGGAGCAGTTAGCAGCACTGTCTACTGTGGCAGGGATCTCCTGGGTAAGGTCAGAGGGATTTGAGGAGGCCCAGGGATCACCCCAGGGTGGGGCAGGACGCTGCTCAAGTCAGAAAATGAAGTTGCAGGATGTAGGGGAGGGGGTGGGACTGTTAGTCTAATTGTGACTCATCTCTCCTTATTTTTCTCCTTATCGCTTGTATTTAATTTTTTTTAATCCTCCCAAGTTACTGGGCCTTGAGGACATTCCTAGTGTGTGTGTGTGTGTGTGTATTTCTATATATATAATTTTTTTTGAGACAGTTTCGCTCTTGTTGCTCAGGTGGAGTGCAGTGGAGCGATCTCGGCTCACTACAACCTGCACCTCCCAAGTTCAAGCGATTCTCCTGCCTCAGCCTCCCGAGTAGCTGGGATTACAGGTGCCCGCCACCATGCCCAGCTAATTTTTGTAATTTTAGTAGAGATGGGGTTTCACCATGTTGGCCAGGCTGGTCTCAAACTCCTGTCCTCTGGTGATCCGCCCACCTCGGCCTCCCAAAGTGTTGGGATTACAGGCATGAGCTACCACGCCCAGCCACTCCCAGCATATTTTTATAATATTTAGCAAATAAGATGGGGTGGTGGTCCATGCCTGTAATCCCAGCACTTTAGAAGGCCAACGTGGGAGGATCACTTGAGCCCAGGAGTTTGAGACCAGCCTGGGCAACATGGAAAAACTCCATTTCCATAAAACCTTTAAACATTAGCCGTGTGTGGTGGTATGCACCTGTAGTCCCAGCTACTAGAGAGGCTGAGGCAGGAGGATCGCTTGAGCCCAGGAGGTCGAGGCTGCAGTGAGCCATGATCGCATTTGCCAGCCTTGGTGACAGAGCAAGACCATCTCAAAGTATGTATTTACCAAATGAAGTTTTATGATGTTCTCTAGTACTTTTTAGTTTATTCTCTTTAAAAAGAAACCCTCTGAAGTATCTCTGGAGAAGACAAATGCATGTGCGCGCGCACACACGCTGGGAACAGGAGCTGCTTCGGTAGATAACTGAGTGGGAGGAGGTTAACTTTTCACTGTGACCCTTATCTGTACACCTGCTAACTCAAAATAATTTAATAACAACAACAATGACAATAAAAGGGGAGTGAGTGCTCTCATTTTAATTGCTTTCTACGTATTTCCAGTTAATTGTCTTCCCTGCCGTGGCCTGCAGAGGACTCCACACATCTTCTTTAGGACATAACTTCTTGGATGCAGGACCAACCTAGGATGTTTGGCCAACCCACCCACTTCTTCTTCTTCTCTTTTTTTTTTTTTTTTTTTTTTTTGAGACAGTCTCACTCTGTTGCCCAGGCTGGAGTGTAGTGGTGTGTTCTCAGTTCACCACAACCTCCACCTCCCAGGTTCAAGCAATTCTCCTACCTCAGCTTTCTGAGTAGCTGGAATTATAGGCGCATGCCACCAAGCTCAGCTAATTTTTGTATTTTTAGTAGAGATGGGGTTTCAGCATGTTTGCCAGGCTGGTCTCAAACTCCTGACCTCAGGTGATCCGCCTGCCTTGGCCTCCCAAAGTACTGGGATTACAGGCGTGAGCCATCGTGCCTGGCCCCAACCCATCCAGTTCTAAAAGGACCGGCCACAGGAGAACCCTCAGTCTTGGCCCCTGCTATGAGGGTGGGGCTTGTAAGGGAGGTGGCCATGGCTTCTGCCTGTCTCTGGCCAGGCTCCTGGAGCCCTCCTGGGCTGGGCCACACCGGTTTGCTCAGGGGCACTGGTACCACATCCCCAGATCAGATTTCCAACCAGGATCTCACACATCACTATGATATCATCTTCCTAAACCATTAATTTCATGCTATTCCTGTGCCCAGAAAACTGCAATGCCTCAAATCTCAGCGTTCTGGGCCTCTGCCACTAGGCCCTTGTGTCCAGCTGGCTGGTTCTTCACTTCTGTCCAGCATGCCACCAGGCCTTCTCTTACTCCATGTCAGGAAATGCTGGGCTCAGGATTCTTACACCTTATTCCCCCTGCTGGGAGCTCCCATCTCTCCCCTTTCCTGGCTAACCCAGGGCTAATCCTGGCCACAGGCTTACTCCTCCAGGAAGCCTTCCGGGCTTTGTAAAACTCCCATATGCTCAGTCACTATGTGATTTAACCACTGAGAAGTAGTTTATTCAAAAGTATGTTCGTTTTGTCTTTCTCAAGTGGATCATAGGCTCTCTGCATTCCCATAGCACCAGGCTTACTGCCGGCCACAATCTTCAAACCTCGAAAACGACTTGATTTCATTTGGAGTCAAAAGACCTGGGTTTGACTTCTGAGAGCCTGAGTTTGCACAGTTATAAAATGGGGATAATTTTCCTACCACACAGGATTTGTTGAAATAAGAGCTTGGGAGCGGGAGACGAGCTCCATTTTGGAGCTGAGAAAAGGAGGAAAAGAAGACCATGGGAGTGAGAAACAGCAGGAGGCAGAGGCTGGGCCATCTGAGCGCCCTCAAAATCCAGAGCAATGCAGGGGCTGAGAAGAGGAAGGTGGAAGCTGAGCTTTGCGAAGAGACCCCAGTCTCCATCGGAAGATGCTACCCTGTTCTCCTTTCTGCTCTAAGGCTCCGGGGAGCTCAGAGTTTAGGGAGATGGTAAATGGGAGAGAAAAATTAAAGTCAAGAGAAGTCTAAGGAAGTCGTCAAAGCCCAGCCAGGCAAACAGAACCCTTAAAGGAGGTAAAAGGTAATGCCATAAATTATAGCTTAAAAGCCTCGTTTTGGGCAAATTGCTTTTTAAGAAGCAGACAAACTCTATCAATAGCATCTACCGTATGTTTTTATAAAGTGCAGAAATATGTTTTTAAAAGGCCAGTAAATAAAGTTCCTATCGATTTGAACTCAAGTGTAATCTGTTTTTCTGTCTGCCACCAACACTGGTAATAAAGCAGAATCATGTAATACGGTATTTCATCTAATGTGACTATACATCACTGCAGGGATGCCCTGCTCGGTGACCATCTATCATTTTCTATTGGTATTGCTTAGCTGCAGAATTTATAAACTTGCTCCAAATTGATGCAATGTTCAATTTTCTTTTCCAATTTATTTTTGGTTGAGCCAAGCGATATTGAGGTTTCTGAGCAAGCCGCTGAGCACCACCAGATGTTACCTGGAAGACCTTACACTCCTTCATAGGAGTGAGGAGAACATGAGCCAGTACTTGCCACTCTCAACAGGCACAGAGATGGAGGGCCCTGGAAGGAGATAGGTGATGGAGAAGAGGTAGCTTCCTCCCCTGGGGACCCAGCAACGATTGTGCTCCAGGAAATCCAGGGGCCGAAGGTGAAAGGCAAGAGAACATCCAAGAGAGAAACTGCAGTAATGAACACTCAAGAGTCTGGGACTTTCACTAAGATGCAGACATCAGTTCAGTAGGTCTGGATGGGGCCTGCAGTGGCACATCTCTAACGAGTGGCCAGGGAATACCGATGCTGCTGGTCCATGGACCTCACTTTGGGCAGCAGTTCTCTAGAATTTTAGGAACTTTATGTCAGTAAGCAACCTCAAGTCATAGACTTACAAATTTCAGAGCTGGAAAGACCCCAAGGTGAAATCTGGTGCATTCTCCATTGTTTACATGGGGAAGGTATTATTAGCCTTATCTTTCAAACTCCCAGCTTCCCCTCTCTGCCCCAGCAGCACTGTGGGGCACACTTTTGTAGTGGCACTTGCCACATCATACTGTGTTGTCCACCAGACAGAGAGTGTCTAGAGGTCACTATGTTCAGAGGCCGCCTGGCAGGTGGCAGGTAGCAGGGCAGTGTGGTGGACAGAGTTTGAAATAAGACAACATGGGTTTGAATCCTGACATTTACTAGCAAGCATGCTTGATCTTAAGCAAGTTACTTTACCTTCTTGAACTTCACTAGTAACTTGGGAATAAAGTTCTTTCCTCAATATCTTCCCTCTTTTTGAGACAGGGTCTCACCCTGTCACCCAGGCTGGAATGCAATGGAGCAATCTCAGCTCACTGCAACCTCTGCCTCCCCAGGTTCAAGTGATTCTCCTGCCTCAGCCTCCTGAGTAGCTGAGATTACAGGCCTGCACTACCACATCCGGCTAATTTTTTGTATCTTTAGTAGAGATGGGGTTTTACCATGTTGGCCAGGCTGGTCTTGAACCCCTAACCTCGTGATCTGCCCACCTCAGCCTCCCAAAGTGCTGGGATTACAGGTGTGAGCCACTGCTCCTGGCCCTTCCCATCTTATTAAATAGGATAACATATGCAGCATAATGACCTTGACAAATTACCAGATGTCCAACAAAAGTCAGCTCTGTTATATATTTCTTCAGTATGCACTTGCCAGATGAATGAATGAATGAATGAATGAATGGTTACACGGCAGCCAAGGCAAAGAAAGTATAAGCGGCTCACACATAGGAAGAGGCCAGGGAAGTAGGTGGGGTGGAAGCCATGGAGCCAGGCTCCTCTTGCCCTCTGTCCTACCTCGCCTGCTGTCTCCCACATCCTCACTTCCCTCCAGTGAAACCCAAGTAACAAATCCAAAAAGTGCTAATTTTGGCCTCTTGGGCTGGTGTGATTCATCCCACCCAGAAGGTAAAGCTGTTTGGGGGAAGGAGGAGTCTGGGTGTGGGGATGACAATACGGTTAGGCATAGTACTGTCTCTAGCACACAACGGGAAGCTCCTGATGCAACATTCAGGGTCCTGTGGGCAAATGTTCCATTTATTTATGGAGAAGTCTCAGAGAGACAGTTTAAGCCCTTAGTGAAGCCCACTTAGGTGGGCCCGCCTCAGACAGCAGAGGAGGAATGGAGCTGGGATTATAACAGGGTCTTCTGACCCTTCCTCACCATCCTCTCACCATGGGCCACACCCTCCTTCTCAGCTTAAGAAACCAGGGAAGGAGGAAGTAGAGGGACTAAGAGTCACACTTCATTAAGCCAAGTTGTGAGAAATAAAACTTCAGTAGTCAGCCTATTTAATGCTAAAATATCTGAATAGTTTTCTAAGTAATATCTTTTCTAAATTATTTTTAAATGACATGCATGAATTGTTTTAAAAATCATGGCATGATATACATAATTTAAAATCTACCATCTTAACCATTTTTAAGTGTATAATTCAGTAGTGCGAAGTCCACTCACACTGTTGTGTAACGTCACCACCATCCATCTCCATAATGCTTTTCATCTTGCAAAACTAAAACGCCATACATACGTCTGGTAGGCGAGTTTGTTGACTTCATTCCTGGTGGAATAATTCCTGGAGGCCTAAGCTACAGCCCACTTCTCAGCGCATCTAACAATTTTCTATATTAACTAGTTTTCTGCTTTAAAAAAGCTAGAGTATCGTTTCCATTTTCTCCAAGTAAACACGGACTGACATCATGTTTTGGAACTAGAAGAGGTTGTAGGCTACAGAGCCTCATGTTTGGGGTTGGTTATCTGTCTGGTTGGATTTGAAGACAGGTAAAGATCTTTTGGTTCCAGCCAAGATAAAACATCAGGAACCAGATTCACTCTACCACCCGAAACAACGAAAACACTGAACAAAATATGTGAAACAATGGTTTCCAGATTTTGAACTTCAGGCAGTGTGGGGCAGTAATCAGCAAAAGAGGGAAAACAAATGAGGAAGATCTTACAATCACCCCAACTTAATGCCTGATGGAGTTTCTAGGCAGCAGTACAGAGAGAAAGGGAACCCAGGGAACCTGGCAGTCACCCTGAGTTGAGGAGATAGATCTCAAGTCAAAGGAGGTTAAGGTGCTCACAATTCACAGGGTAGAGACAGCTGTGCAGGGACAGAACTGTGGAAATTGCAGAAGGTCCTCCTTGAGTCTTCAGTTGAGTACAGATCAGCATGTGCATGTGAGGAAACTGAGTCCAAGGAAATAATTTCCCGAAAGAAACAGAGGGTAAAGTCTATAGGGCTCACACAAGGCTGAGAATAAACTTGTATTTTCACCAGGCACAGTAAAAAAGCTTCAGAATTCCTGGGACAGCAGGGAGCGTATTCAGCAGTGGGGCAAAATCACCCCTAGAAAAAGGCTGCTCGTGTCCTATTTACCAAAGTTTAAAAGCAAGCTTGAGAAGGATCAGACTGCTTTCAATGAACCTAACCACATGCCAGATCACAGCTCAAAAATATTTATGAGATTATAATGACATTTCACACCTAATGAAGTAAAAATTCACAATGTCTGGCACCTAAAAAAAATTACTAGACATGTAAAGAAGCAGGAAAATAGAAATCATAACAAGGACAAAAGGCAATCAATTGAAATAGACTGGGAAATGATACAGATAATAGAATTCATACACAAATATATTGAAACAGTTATTATAACTATATTGCATATGTTCAAGAGGGTAGGGGAAGGCTTACATATTCCCAGAGACATAGAAAATATTTTTAAAGACCCAATTCAGATTTGGAGAGATAACAATTTCATTGTCTATGATGAAGAACACACTGGATGAGATTTAACAAAAGGTTAACTATACAGAATAAGATATTAGCGAACTTGAACACACAGCAATAGAAACTATTCAAAATAAAACACACATAGAAAAAAGACGGAAAAAAAACCCCACTAGAATAGCATATCAGTGAGCTGTGGGACATCTTCAAGTAGCCAAATATACATGCAATCGGAGTCCCTAAAATTCCCTTTTAGGGAATATTAGAAAAATTATTAGAAGAAATAATGGCAGAAAAATATCTAAATTTGATGAAAACTGTAAACCCACAGATCCCAGAAGCCCAAGCAAAGAAATGCCAAGCACAAGAGACATGAGGAAACTATACCAAACATATCACAACCAAATTGCTTAAAACCAGTGAAGATGAGAGCACAGGTTACCATTAGTAAATGTGTCACTGGCAGCCTGTGGCATATAGTAGCAAAATAATCTTGATTATCAAGTGTGATTACCTAGAACAAAGTCCCCATTGAAGATAAGAGTTTGGTGGAGTTGCACGATAGATGATTATGTCAGAATGATGAATATAAAGATGTTGGAATAAGATGACTTCTTCTGCCAGAAGTGGGAAAAGTAAATAAAAATAGTTAGAAGCTTGAGGTTTAAATTCTTGGCACAGCCAGGCATAGTGGCTCACATCTATAATCCCAGCACTTTGGGAAGCCAAGGCAGATGGATGGCTTCAGCCCAGGAGTTCGAGACCAGCCCAGGCAACATGACGAGACCCCATCTCTACAAAGAAAAAAAAAGCAAAGCATAGTGGCATGTGCCTGTGGTCCCAGCTACTCAGGAGGCTGAGGTGGGAGGATTGCTTGATTCCAGGAGGTGAAGCCTGCAGTGAACCATAATCGTGCCACTGCACTCCAGCTTGAGCAACAGAGTGAGACTCTGTCTCCAGAATAAAATAAAATAAAATAATAAAATAAAATAAGTAAAAATTCTTGTCTCAAGCCTCAATCAGAAGAGCAGGGAACAGTTAGGACTATCCTGAAAGAATCTCCCATGGTTTGTAGTTTCAGGGCCAACAAAACTGAAATCAGAAGTGGAGTCTGACTCAGCAGGTTGTTGAATTAAACCTAAGTTAAGTTCACAGCCTCATCAGGTCTCTTACAGGAGAGGGTTTTGACTGGGAAAGAGGGAACCCTGTGAATTGGGATGCTGAATTCAGATAACTGAGACTTAGACCCTGCTGAGCTCCCTTTCCAGCAGAAGCTGCCCCTTCTCCCCAGGTCCTGTCTTGCAAGAGAATCCTGATTCTCCCTGATGTCCACATTTACCATGCCTGGCTGCTCCTGACCTATTCTAGAATCAGATTTCAGCACAGCCAAGGGAGACAAGCACGAAGTCTGATTCTGAAACAGTGGACTTTCACACCAAAGTAGGTGCCATTTGTTTTTAAATATTTATTGGCAGAAATCTGAGAAATATATAGTAAGGTGCTGATCACAGAGGAAAGAAGATCATTTTCAATTGGGCCATATTGATCAATATGGATTCTGGATCCAAAGTACTGGCTGGATCATCTGGGTATGGTTCTGTTCACTCAGTGGGTTATCTGAAATGAAACCTGAACTCAATGGCATCCTATACTAAATAAAGCTAAGGTGACAGAAATTCCTTGATATAAAGCAAGGAATCTTAATACCTGGAGAGGTATAATAATGTTGGGATGGGCTTACACATGTGTTCCCCACATGCCCTCCTTCACTCTGTCCCATGAGAACATAGTTCCTTCATGAGCATTTAGACATGTTTTGGTGAGGGGGATGCCAGCATTCTTTTTTCCTTGGTTGTCTTCGGAGTTTATCTTTGGTTTTTAGCAGTTTGATCATGATATATCTGGTCGGATTTAAAAAAAAATTCTGATTAAGGTTCTCTGAGTATCTTGGATCTGTGGTATGTTGCCTTTCTTTAAGACGTTCTTGGCCTTATCTCTTCAAATAGTTCTTCTACTCTGCTCTCTTTTCTTAATGAGATCCCCACTATACATATGCTAGACCATTTTACGTTGTCCCACAATTCTTGGGTGCTCTGTTTTGTCCCCCAGCCTTCTTTTCTCTCTTTATATTTCTTTAGATAATTTCTGTTGCTCTATCTTTAAGTTCACTGATTTTTCCAGTTTACATCTGTTATGTCTAATTTGCTGAGAAGCTTAAGTTCCTGTTTCAGTAACCTGTCTAGTTTTCCAAGTTTGTTGGAAGTTCTGCTTTTTGGGGCACATTACCTCCAAGGGGATGAGACCCATCCTTGAACCCAGCCTAGGTGGCACTGGCCTTGCTTCCCATGGGCAAGTTTCTTCATGCCAGTCTCTCTGCCTGTGCTCCCAGTTACTGCCTACCTAGTGCCCCCCTGCCCTGGGGCAGATTTGCTGTGTGGCATCAGACAGTTGCCTGAAAGTTGCTGGTAATGTGGTTGGAGAGATGAAACATGTTCCCAAATCCCACATCCTGGCATCAAGTGAGACAAGTGCCACTGAAACCTAGAATGACGTGGGAACCCAGAAGAAGATGTGCTAATCTGGGAGGAGAGACAGGGAGTGAAGCTTGGACAATCACTGTCATAGCTGGAGTATGATCTGATGAAGATCTGAACTAGAGCAATACATAGGCCAGGGTAATACCAATTAATCAGGAATGACTGAGTTTTGCTCCTGCTGACCTATCAACTCTTACTCCAATGGCTCCTTTAACCGATGGTTGCAGTGTTCAGTGAGGGTATTATCCAGGCTCCAACCTGCTTGCTCAGAGCCATCCTCAGGCTAAAGGGAGTCTTCTCTGATCTCCCCTCCTCATCCCAATGATGGGGTACCTCCCATCCCTCCTGCTAGGGGTTTCTAGGGCTCACTCAGGCACACTCCTACTCTCACTTTCCTGACATCTTGTGTTTCTGGTTCAGCGATTTCTGGTTCTGGGGACCTGGAGAACCACGTTACCTATTTCATTTCTCATTTCCCCCACCAGTCCTTGGCCTCTTTATTATTGTTCAAGCTGAGGTTCAGGAGTGACACAGACTCTCCCAATGCCTCATTCAGTCCTTGGTGGAACCAGCATTACACAGAGATTGCAAGGTGACAACTTATGATAAGGCAGAATTTTGAAGGTGTCAGGTGCCTCAATTATGTCATCACCTGCTATATGATGCCTTAAAATCCACAATTAGTGTCTCTTCCCTTTAACTCACTAGTTCTCAATGTGTATTGATGTACATGATAGTTTCTCTCTCTCTTCATCTCTAATATATATAATATATATGGTATATTTGGATATTTTTATATATAACATATTTAGATATTATATATAACTAAATCTAAAATGGATAATATACCTATACCTATCTATATATATTTGTGTGTTATACATATACACGTGTGTGTGTGTGTGTGTGTGTGTGTGTGTGTGTGTGTGTATGTATATAATCCAAATATACTACGGCTTAATGTAGACATTGAGATGTGGGAAAGATTTTTTGAAGCATAGGAGAAATGTTCAAAATTGAGTAAAAACCTGCTTTTTCTGCTAATTGAGAAGATACAGCCCCTTTTCTTCTCCTCCTCTTCCATCTTCTTTAAATGTAAGACTGTTCAGAATCTTATCATGCAAAGTCCCTGGGGACAGATCACATTGTAAGCTGCTATCAGTCACTGCACTGCACGGGATGTGATGTATTCAGAAGCCCAGATATGCATGGAGGAGGGGAGGTAGAGGAGAATGAAGATACTGCCTGTCGAAGGGGAAGAGAGCTGTGGGAAAGGACACACGATTAGAGTATTGAGGCACCAAAAACAAACCCTTTCATAGCCTTACTCAGGCTTATCTCTGCCATTTGACTCTTAAGACCTAGCTCTCTGGTTTTGGTACGTGTAAAAACACCACTGAGTATTTTGCTTTCCTTGTTCAAGCCTTACAACAAACGTATGAGATGGGTATTACTAATTCCATTTTATAGTTGAGTAAACTGGCTTGGAGAGGTGAGTTTCAAAACCATTTCTATCTCCAGTCCAGATGTTTCCTTTAAACATCAAACTCATTAAAAAAATACTTCACATCTCTCCCTGGACTCACACCCTCACCATGTCCAGATCAGAGGCCCTGAGCTCTTGTACTCATCTCCTCAACTTGCTCTTCCCTCAGCCCTTCTCATGTGCTATGAAATGAACTGTGTCTCCCAAAATGCCTATGTTGAAGTCCTAACCCCCAGTGTGATGGTATTTGGAGGTGGGGCCTCTGGAGGTGATTGGGTCATGAGGGTGGGGCCTTCACGATGGGATCACTACCCCTATAAGAAAAGACCCCAGAGAGCTCACTCTCAGCCTCCACCACGTCAGGACACAGTGAGAAGGTAGCCGTTTTCAAGCCATGGAGGGAGCCCTCATGAAAAACTGAATCTTCTGGCACCTTGATCTCATAATTCCAGCTTCCAGAAGAGTGAGAAAATAAACTTCTGTTGTTAAAGCCACCCAGTTGGCCGGGCGTGGTGGCTCACGCCTGTAATCCCAGCACTTTGGGAAGCTGAGGTGGGTGGATCACCTGAGGCCAGGAGTTTAAGACTGGCTTGGCCAACATGGTGAAACCCTGTTTCAACTAAAAATACAAAAATTAGCCAGGCATGGTGGTGGGTGCCTGTAATCCCAGCTACTTGCAAGGCTGAGGTGGGAGAATCGCTTGGACCTGGAAGGCGGAAGTTGCAGTGAGCCTAGATCACGCCGCTGCACTCCAGCCTGGGCGACACAGGTAGACTCCACCTCAAACAAACAAACAAACAAAAGCCATCCAGTCTATGGTATTTTGTTATGGAAGCCCAAGCTAAGACACCATTACAGAAAATGGTCACTCAATCCTCCCAGCCAGCCATCAGCGGCTCAATCTAATCTGCCATCAGTGGCAGGTTCTCAATCAAAGTGCTCCAAGCTCTGGTTTGCAGTAAGTTTAGAAAGATAACCACAGACATTCATGCCCGAGGGAATGTTCCCCTCATGCCCTGCACCCCTAGGTGAAAGCTAGAGGTGGCCCCTTGGCTGTTAGCTCCTCTTTGTCCCTTTCTTTATCCTCTGGAGTTAGTACGTCCTTCTCGATGGTCTGGCATAGAGGAGATACTGCTTGTAACAGAAAATGTGTGGTTGAAATCCAGGCTGAGGGGCTGGGCAGGTTATGGGATAACAAAGGGGTGAATTTGGAGGGGCTGGGCCCTGGGGAGGCTCCCTTACTGCCCGGGAGGGAGAAGTTCAGGAAGGCAGAGAGGGACGGGCCCCACCCTGTAAACTAGGCCTGGCAAGGAAACTGAGTCTCAGTATCCCTTTGCTAGTCCCTGCTGTGGACAGCTGCTTGGCTAAATAAAGTCCATTGTCCCAGACAGGCGGTACAGCACAGTGGTTCATTCACAGCCTCTGAAGTTGGAGAGCTAGGACCCAGGGCAAGCTACACACACCTGCTTCTTCATCTGGAAAATGGGGGAAGTAGCAGTACCTACCTCAAAGCATTAAATGATGATGATACACAAAGAATATAGCCCTGCTAGCCCAGCTCTCTGGAGGTAGAAAAGCTGCCCTATGCAGGCTGCACACAGACTCAGGGAGCCAAGGGCTGCCGGGGGCATTTGGCCATCATTGCCCCTTTCCCAACCCAAGGCTCTGCAGGCAAGTGCCAGCTCCTTTCTGTGGAGCCTTGGCCCATGGAAAGGCAGAGAGAATGGCTCTCGTGTCCCTGAGGGTCCCAAAGAGCTTCCATGAGGGAGATGAGCCTTCAAAATCATTAATTCTGAAAAGCCACACATGACAAGGAACCTGCTTTTGCAGGGGAAAAAGAAGTGTTTGTTAGCATTCTGTTCTGGGAGGTTCTTTAGGTGCACCCTGCTTCTCAAGCCTGATCCTGGGCTTCTGGAACCTGCGACTCACCCTGTTACCATGCTGTCTGCTGAGCAGCACCTGGCGGTGGTGCCTCTCATCTCAGCAAAGTGGCTATGACTCCTGGCTACTTTTCCCCTAGCCAGGGTGAGGAGACGAGAGAAGAGGGTGCAAAGACGAGAGAAGAGGGTGCAAGGCATCTCATCTGCTCAGTGCTAGAAAGGAAATTAAAATATTGCAGAGAAATCGCAGAATTCGTGAGTGCACTGCTTTTCATTTTTCAAAGAGCTTTTGTGGGCATTATGTCACCTGAGCCACCTAAGAACCCTGGGACAGCAGGGATGACCAGGAATGTTTAATCTGCCCATGTTACACATGAGGAGATCAAGAACGTGGAGAGGTTAACCTTCTCACCCGCAGTCAAGGTTAGTGACAACGAGAGGAGCATAGCACAGAGAAATCTCAAAAACAAGGAGAAGACCTGGCTTGTGGTTTGGGCTCTATCACCACCTGCCTGCATGACCTCGGGCAAGAGCCTTATCTATGCTTCAACTTTCTTGTCTGCAAACTGAGGAGCAGGACACCTACTGCACCAAGCCCACAGGACTACCATGAGACAAAGCTAAGGAGTCGGAAACGTGACAGGCTCTCTAAATGTAAGGCACGGTGAGAATGACTTATCAGGAGGTCATGCACCCCACAGCACAGCTGAGAATGGGAAAGAGTCGGGGAGGGGTGTGAGACAACTTTAGTGAGCACCTACTACAGAAAGAGCTCCATGTATGCTAATTGGTTCCTTCAAGTACTTTTTCTCCTTTGATCCTCTTGGTACTCCATTACAAAGATAGGCTCACACCTGTAATCTCAGCACTTTGGGAGGCTGAGGTGGGTGGATCACTTGAGGCCAGGGGTTCAAGACCAGCCCGGCCAACATGGTGAAACCCTGTCTCTACTAAAAATACAAAAATTAGGCAGGCATCATGGTGGGCGCCTGTAATCCCAGCTACTTGGGAGGCTGAGGCATCAGAATCACTTGAGCCCAGGAGACGGAGGTTGCAGTGAGCCAAGATCACGCCACGGTACTCCAGCCTGGGTAATGGAGGGAGACTCTGTCTCTGTCTCAAAAAAAAAAAAAAAAAAGATATTATCTTATTTACTTTTACAGATGAAAGAACTAAGCCTAAGAGGTTGAGACACTTAAGCTAGATGGATACAGAACTCGGATCTGAACTCAGATCTGTCTATCCTATGCTGATTTCCTGGCCCCACCTCTGAAAAATACACCAGAAGCCATTTTATATGTGTCACAGGGCTCACAGGCTACAACTCAGGCACTTGCTTCACATCCTCATTCTAAGCCTATTTACTCTTAGTTTAGACATAATTCTGACATAGTCAGCTCTCAGGTTGCCCACACCACCACACATCAGAAGGACCATAAGGACACTAGTCATCCTTGACAGCAGCAAGAAGTGACAGATGACAGGAGGATGATAAAGTGCTTAAAAATAATTTTAGCAGTTTGGTGTGGTTTTGTGTAGAAGCAAATAGCCCTACACATTTCCTTGGTCCTCACAGATATCACTGCGCATGATCTAAGAAAAGTTCTGCCTTCCTTATGAACATAAAACAAAACCTATATTCCGCGGGCAGGCCTGGCTCCAGAAAAAGAATCTTCACATTGGGAGGGGCGGCTGGTGAAATGACAGAGTATTCACTGAAGACTTGCAGGCAGCAAGATGGAAGCAAGAGAAGACAGTGACATGAAATAGATGGTCTGGTGCAAAATCGCTGTTGACTTATTATAGACATGATCAATGAAGATGGATCGGGACTCTGTCTTGTGTCAGCACAGTCCTAGGCCTCGGGGATTCAGTTGTGAGGTTGACTCTCTCTGCTGTCTTGGAACTACCTAGGGTCGGTCCTGCAGGGACTGTGTCATGTTGATCTTCAGCTTCTAACCTCTGGGGAGGGACGTAGCCCCTCCTGGTCCACCTAAAGTCATCTTTAATACTGCCCACCCACTCTCCACACTGTGCAGTTCGACTAAGGCAACCTCCAGAGTTCTAATTCCCTGTCATAGATGATTGAGAACTAGGGCAACCTCCTCTCCAGGGCAAGGCCAAACCTGCTCAAAGGATCCCAGGCTAGGGGATTTGCAGGCTGTGTAGGAGCACAATGACAGAACCCCGGTGAGGATACAAGTCAACAACTCCGGCCACTGTTGAAAAGAAATACTTTTACTTAGCGAGGGCACTGTTCTGTGACAGATGTTTACAATGATGACACTGCATCATTTAACAAAGGTTAAATCATGTTCACTAGACTCTGTTTAAGAAGCCATGGCCATGTGTCGTGTTTTAGAAAGACTGCCATTACAAATGATTCAAATAAGATTGAGTACATGAATGAGCCAGGGTCAGCTATCCAGAAGATGAGCTTGGAAAGAACAGCTCATTCCCAAGTGTGGCATTACTGCATTGCCATTTTTAATTTTAAAAACCTACGTAAATTTTAGCCACGCGCGGTGGCTCATACCTGTAATCCCAGCACTTTGGGAGGCTGAGGCAGGTGGATCACCTGAAGTCAGGAGCTTGAGACCAGCCTGACCAACATGGAGAAACCCCGTCTCTACTAAAAAATACAAAAATTAGCCAGGCATGGTGGCACATGTCTGAAATCCTAGCTACTTGGGAGGCTGAGGCAGGAGAATTGCTTGGACCTGGGAGGTGGAGGTTGCGGTGAGCCGAGAACTCACCATCACACTCCAGCCTGGGCAACAAGAGCGAAACTCCATCTCAAAAAAAAAAGAAAGAAAGAAAGAAAGAAACTTACATAAATTTAAAAAAATCTACGTCCTAACTCCAACCCCCATGTCATTTCCATCATAGACCACGCCAAGTTCCCTGGATGCCCTGGTAGTCTTATGGCATGAGGCAGATAGAGTGCTCTCATGTGTCCATGAGACCTTGGTGAGGATATGACAAGCCCCACGTTGCTTCATGTAGGATCTGATGCCTGGTTAGCCTCTCCCCAGGCGACCTCTCCCTCCTGCACAGCCTGGGTGGCCTGGACACCTGGACTCTAGCCTCAGCTCTGTCATCAGCCCCAGGCCCGGTGAATGCTGAGATCTCAGCTCTGGTCTCTGTCCAGCTCTTGTCTCTGCAAACTTCCCTAGGGTCAGAAACAGCTTCTGCCCAGGAGGAGTTAAGTTTCCAACACGTCACAGAGGATCAAAGAACCCTGAGGGTTCTGCTACATAAATAATCAAGGGAGTTTGTCAAAAGGAAGGTCCCAGAAGCCCTACTAGAGGGTAAAGGCATTGGATACACCAGGAACTTTTCCAGGAGAACAGTTTTCCAAACTTAGGGATCCCAGATCCTGCAGTATAGCCTTGCATTCCCACATGCTGTAGGGGTGGGGGAGTGGGGTGGAGGTGAGCATTGAACCTTGGACCTTTCTCATTACACCGCTCAGACCTCATAAATAGGAGGGCCTTGTAATAGCTTGATGGCCCTGAAAAGATGGCAGTGGTATTTCAGGTACAACCTGAAACTTGGATTCCATCTCGCTCTGATAGCCTTCTACTCCCATAGCTTAAGCAAGAAGAATCACCCTGGAAACCCCGAAATGTTGAGAGCAGGACTCATTTATCTGTTATGTGAGAGCCAACCATGATGTTATGATTAAATTTGGGAAACAGACAGCTGGTGTTCAAATCCTGGCTTCAACACTCACGAACCGTGTGACCTTGGGCAAGTTGCTTAACCAACGTGTGCCTCAGTTTTCTCATCTATAAAACGGGGATAATGATGGCTGTGAAGAGTAAATGAGCTAATATTTCTAAAGCACTGAGAACAGTGTCTGGCACATGCCAGTGTGTGCCAAATAAAACAAAATAATTGGGCAAAGGCAGGGGATTGAAAGATGCGGCATTTCTAAGAAACGCAGCTGAGGTTCAAATGCGTGGAGTCTCTCTCCTCACCCCCAGAGGCAGCAGTTCCTGAATGGGGCCGCAGGGGAGGGAGTGCGTGAAGGGTTAAACCCCCAAGTGTGCAGAAAAACAAGTTCCATCTGGTCCCTGGGACAAAGCAACAGCCTGCAAAGCCCCCAGCCCGGGCTCCTGCTCAAAGGACACATTGCTTTTTAAAATTCCAACTTGTAGCTGCCTCGATCTATAAATCAACCCGTTCTCTACACCCTAGAGCTCCGAGCAGCATTCGCAAATGGCAGCAAGATATCCAGGCTCCCAGAATAGGCATAGGAAAGTGCCCTTGCAACTCGGCCAGGGTTACCTGGTACCCAGCCTCTCTGCTTCCAGGGCTTCCTCCTTGACCTCCTTCAAGGCAGGCATTGCTCTCGCATGGCAAAGAGCAGGCAGGCAAGACAGAGCCAATGGTCAAGGCTCCAGCTGGGAATGGGACTTTTGCTTAGACGCCCAACTTCAGTGAGCTGCCCCTGGACTCAGCTGAGTTCCTGTCTTTGTTCATTGTCACAAAAAGAAAACTAAAGCTGCTTGCCCTGCCTCCCGACACTGTGACTGAGACCCTATTTTTAGATGCCAGGCTGAGAGTGGGGCAAGGCTGATTAATGAGAAACATCAAATACTCCACGGAGGCTGGGGGAACCTTACTTAGAGAAACAGCAGCCTGCTTCTCGGCTCCCTGGCTGATCTGCACACGGGACAGCTTGTGCCTCAGTACGTGCTGTGGGACCCCAGCGCTCTCCGTACCTGGAAGAGGAGAAGGAGCCAGGATAAGGCTGACGGGGCTTCCTCGTGGACCTTGGCTAGAAGCAGAGTCCTTCCGTTTTTATCACCCCTAGACCTGTGCCCACGCCTGGATGATGCTGAATCCAGCACCAGCATTAACCCTGCAGGGCAGGAAGGTAATTCACAAAAAGTTGGGCAATTCAAAGTTACAGTTTCCACAGCAACCAGCACTCAGACCATTTGGGTAGCTGAAGCCTTTTCCTCTTAGTATTCGCCCCCCCCCCGTCCCCCACAGCATTTTTTCCTTCTTATTAAAGTAATACACATTCATTGGAGAACATATGGAAATTACAGACAAGTGTAAAGGAGAAAATAAAAATCACCCTTAGTCTCAACACTCAAGGAGATCCAATGTTAACATTTTGATATATTCTCCATTCGCCTAGTTTTTTATTTTTGCATGCATAAAAGATATAATTTTTGAAAATTGGAACTATTGTTAAATGACTATTTTATCATTTGGCTTCCTTCGCTTAAAAATACATTGTGAGATTTTCCAATAGCCTTAAATATTCTTCGAGAACATGCTTTTTAATGGCTATATGGTACTTTTTCATATGGATAGAGCACATTTTATTTAACCAATCTATTGTTGAACATTTAAGATGATTTTCTTTTCTTTCCTGCTATTTTAAATAACACTACAATGAACATCCTTTTACATAAATTTTTGTGTGTTTCTCTGATTAAGTAATCAGATTAGAATAAATTCCTAGAACTAAAATTACTGCTCAAACACAATGGACATGCTAATGACTTTGATAGGCATTATTGAATCATCAGATTCATCTAGAAAAGTTGAAGCAATTTGTACTTTTGCCTGCAGTGTATACTCTTTTAAGAAAAGAACACAAACTGTCATTTAGTTGATTTTTAAATCAAGTTATATACTATTTTCTAAAATCACATTCTTTACATTGTAAATGGAATGGAACTTCCCCCATATTTTTAATGAACGTTTTTCTTTCTATAATCACCCATTAACATCCTTTTATTTTTTTTAAAAAAAATAGGGTATTCATCTTTTTCTTGCTAATTTATAAGAGCCCTTTATGCATAAAGATAATAATGCTTTGCATATTTGTGGCACATATGTTCTCTCAGTTTGTCATGGGGTTTTCATTTTATTTATGGCAATTAAAGTGCAGAAGTTTCAAATGTTGCTGTAATTCACATCCCTCTTTCTTTTTATCACTTTGTCCTTTGATTTTACACCTAGGCAGACCTTTTCTCTCCTGAGATCAGCTATGTATCCACTTGAATGTTGTTGTTCTGGTTATTTTGTGGCTGTGTCAGCTTGGTTTTCTGTCCACTGCTCTAAGCCACATAGGCTTCAGGTAGAGGCAAGGACTGGCCTTTATTTCTCTAGGGGTCCGGAGGTAGGAGCCCGCCTGGACAGGTCAGAGGCAGTGGCCAAAGAGACGCAGGACCCGACCTGCCTGCTGCTCCCACCTCACAGGTCTCAGCCTGGCAGGCACCTCTCCACAGGGCCCTGGGATGTTGCTGGTGAATGGAAAAGATGAACGAGGAGGAGGAAATAGCTGTTCCACGATTACATACTGAAAAAGGTACACCTCACGTGGCCCTGTTTCCCATCTGAGGTGGGGGCGGTGGAGGATGGGAGCGCCAGATGTATGGAAAGCTGGCAAGTTGCTTCACTCTTAGCACGTTAGAAATCAAGGAATCCAATTCCAAACCTGAAATTAACCATCACGCTATTTGCAAGATGAAGAGTTTGAGGCAGTTGCTGACATTGCATATCCCCAAATACCAGGTTTTCATCTAGGAGAAATTCTATAGAGGTGGAGGAACCTCGGGCTCTCCAGAGATGCAGGTCTTCACTTCAGCCTACCCCCAACCCTCAATCTCCAGGAACCCTAGACACAGCAAGTACCAGGTGGGAGGGGGTGATGCTGAACAGAGGGTGTTACCTCAGGACACCATCCAGGCAGAGGACACTGCAGGCTGCCTCCTCTGTCCAGCCTCGGGAGAGTGTGCCTTCCCGCATCCCTATTTCAATCCAGCCTTCAAACTTCTCACCAAGGCTACCTGGCAAGTTTGCCAAGTCAGTTCTGCAAGGGATTTGTACATTCACCCCACAGGTTTACTGAGCATCTACTATCTGCATAGCCCTGTGTCTAGCCTTGTAATTTATTCCTCTTCAACCAGGGATAAAGTATTTCCTGCAAATCTCCCTCTCCCCTTTCTCTCTCCTTAAATCCTTAAATAAATAAATAAGCCCTCTGTCTTGAGTTCCGCATCCACTGGCCACTGCCTTGCCTCGACTGTCATGTTGCAAGGCTGCAGTAGTCACCCGGGTGGCCGAGACGACTGTCCATCACCATCACTACCATCATCCTCGTCTGCCGAATGCTTCCGAAGTTTGGCATTGACAGGTTGACATACATGATCTCTTGTCATCTTCATCTAATAACATTTTTTCAACAAATATTTACCAAGTGCCTACCATGTGACTGAGACTGTTCCAATGCTTGGTGTGCACCAGCGAATAAACCAGACAAAGATTCCTGCCCTCATGGAGCTTACATTCCAGTTGTGGGGTGGGGGTGAGAATAGATAAAATGAACAAGCAAAAAATGTAAAAAAAAAAAAATGAAAAAACGATATGGAGGTTAGAAGGTGGTAAAGGAAAGTGGTGAAGGTTAGAAGGTGAATGCAAAGGAAAGAAGTTAAGAGGGATAAGAGGTCTCTGGGCTGTCAGAGCTGGGGGATCTGGAAGGCCTCCTTGGAAGGTAACCTTCAAGCAAAGACTTGAAGGAGAGGAAGACATGAGTTATGAAGCTATGAGCGGGACCGGGGGAGGCAGGCAGATACTATCCTAGTGCAAAGGCCCTATAGAGCATGCCCCATGCAGTCAAGAAACAGAAAGGAGGCTGGGCACAACAGCTCATGCCTGTAATCCCAGCACTTTGGGAGGCCAAAGCGGGCAGATTACTTGAGGCCAGGAGTTCAAGACCAGCCTGGCCAACATGGCGAAATCCTGTCTTTACTAAAAATATAAAAATTAGCCAGGTGTGGTGGTGTACACCTGTAGTCCCCACTACTTGGGAGGTTGAGATAGAATTGCTTGAACCCAGGAGGCAGAAGTTGCAGTGAGTCAAGATCGTGCCACTGCACTCCAGCCTGGGTGAAAGAATGAGACTCCATCTCAAAAGAAAGAAAAAAGAGAGAAAAAGGGAGAGAGAGACAGGAAGGAGCGAGGTAAGCAAGGGAGGTGATGAGCAGTTAGTAGGTGAGGTCAGAGAAGTGAAGAGGTGATGGGCTGGCTCACACCAGGTCTGGGAAGCCACTGTCAGCACTTTGGCTCTTACTCTGGTGAAATGAGGAGGAATTGAAGGATTTTGAGCAGAGGTTGAACCGATCTGAGCTGCAGATGTAAAGGCTCACTCTGACTGCCTGGCTGAGAGTATGCTGGGCGTTGAGGCAGGCAGAGGTGGTGGCAGGGAGATGGGTTAGGAGGCTGTTGCAATGACCCGGTTGGCAGGATGGTGACCCTGGCCAGGGTGCTGACAGTGAATGAGAGAGGTGGTCAGCTCTGGATGTAGTTTCCTGGTGCATTGGCTGCATGGTGAGAGAAAGAAAGTTGCAGTGAGCCAAGATTGTGCCACTGCACTCCTGCATGGGTGACAGAGTGGGACCCTGTCTCAAAAAAAAAAAAAAAAAAAAAAAAAAGAGAGAGAGATACTGATGACTCCAACATGTCCAGCCTGCACAGCTAGAAGACTGGAGTTGCTCTTGACCAAGATGGGGCAAGACTGAAGATGGAGCAGGTTGGGGCAGGCTGGGGTTGGGAGTGATGACTGGGTACTTGGGGCTGGACATGTTTCATTTGAGGTGCTTATCAGACACCCCAGATGCATGTGAGCAGGAAATCGTTGTTATGCAGGTGACATTTAAAGTCATGACATTGGATGAGACCACCCAGCAGAGGAAGTTGGGAACAAGAAAGGAGAAAAGGAGACACTGAAGTGAGAGCCAGAAAGAGTGAAAGTCAGTCCAGAGAGTGTGGGTCATGGAGGCCAAGGGAAAAAAAAAAAAAAAAAAAAAAAAACCTGTCTAGGAGGAGGCAGTGACCCACTCAGTGAAATCCTGCTAACGGGTCAAGAAAGATACGGACTGAGGATTAACCACTGGCTCTCACCCCTGAAATGGATATTCCACCCATTTTAAGGTGAGGAAAAGGAATCTCAGAGTGAGGAAGTAACTTGCCCAAGGTCACAAGCTGCAAGCAACAGCGCTAGGATTTAAACTCAGGTCTGTGCAAAGCCAGGGGCCTTGGCACTTCTCAAACTCACCCCTTGGGCTCCAAGTATTCCATGGACCAAGGAAGGCAGCACTGAGAGGCAACAATTCGTGTTCCTGCTAGGTATTCGTACTCAGGAAGCCTGAGGGGAGGGGAAACTGCAAGTGAATAGGGGACTGACAGACAGTGCAATTTTTAAAATCTTTTCAATCCAGGGAGAGGTGTGAGAGGCACGCTCAGTGCTGGGCCTTCTTTTCTTGCAAATGACCATCCCACCCAGCTAACTAGGGGCTTGACCCTGGAAGGCACTTCCAGTTAGCGGCTGAGGTTTAAAGCATTGCATCCCAGGGATATTTCCATTTTAATGGCAGAAGGGCATTTCCACAACCAAGTGGCCAAGAGAGACGGGGCAGGGGTTGCAGAGGGGTTGCAGAGAGAGATGAGCCCACCCAACCCAAATCAGGCATCCTCTATTTTTTCACTCCTGGGTGACCTGCCCTCTGCAATGCCTTCCTGCATCAGTGGCCCCAGCCATTCAGCCAGCCCTCAGGTTCCTGGGGCGGATGACGGTCACCTATCTCCCCCTGGTGTCGGCTCTTTCCATTGCAGCCCCAGGAGATAGAGGGCGATCTCCGCCTACCCGCCAGCGAGGCCTGGGGAGCCACACCTAAGACGTTGGTCCAGGGTCCTCCTCCCTACCCCACCCTCTGCGGCTCTACACTGGGCCATGGCACAAACCCTCCACATTGCCAGCACCTGGGAGTTCAAATGTGTAATGGCTTCTTCTCACTCAGTCTCAGGTTAGCAGTGCAGACCTAACCCGCAGTAAAGAAATGAGGGTCCCTGATTTGCGCACACCACTATACCCCCATATCATTCCCTCGGCTCAATCACTTGATGTTGCTGGGCCACCATTAGCCCTTTTGTAAAGGGAGGTGACAGAACCAGAGAAGTCTCACAACCCACTCCTTCTCTGTACCGACTTAGGTGGCTGGCTTCTTCCCTGGGCCTGGAGTAGTCCCTGGAAATACCTCAGGACGTTTGGGGTGTACTGCAGCTTGCTCTCTACCCACTGAGAAGCAGTGCTGTGGAGTGGTTAGGGGCAGGAGCTTTGGAGGCTGCACAGACCTGGGTTCAAATCCTGACTTTATTGCTCATGAGCAGTGGGAATTTTTCTGTGCCTCAGTTTCTTCATCTGTGAAATGAGGGCATTCATGCCTTCTGTGCTGGGTGGCTGCAAGGCTTAAGTGTGATACTGTTCATAAAGTGGTTAGCACAGAGCCTGGCCACGTGGAGAATGGCCAGCAAATGTCACCATGTAGTAAACAGAGGGCTGGAGTGGCTGGGGAAAGGGCTAGAGCCAGGGGATCCAGGCTCTAGTCTCATCACTCCACGCAATACATCTGTACTTTAGAGCAAACTAATGTCCGCCAGGTTGTAATGAGGCTCCAATGAGGTGCTGAGGCAGCACGCCGATGGGTGCCAGGTTTGGAGCCAGCCCAGCTGCACTCTCCTGCTGATCTTGGGAGAGTGGCTTTATCTCTAAGGACCTTGGGTTTCTCATCACAGACAGGGATCAACACCCGCCTGACCCACCTCTCAGGACTGATTGGAGGTAAGGGGTGTGAAATGACAGCACTGACATGCTACAAATTAAAAGGACTGTCATGATAGGGAAAGTGTTTTGAAAATTGTACAGCTTACCCCATTGTTAGCAAGAGACCAAGCCCCCAGCCTCCTGCACTCACTCCATATCACGGCACGCATCTCCCTGCATGGGATCTGCCTATTTTCTTGCTGGTCTCCCAAGCATACAGAGGTCTCTGCTCTCGAGGAGTTTATGTTCTCATTGGAGAGACAAATGAGAAAATGAACGGTGAGAACCCAGAAGGTATTACCAGGGGCAGAGGTAGGCAGTTCTCCATCCACCTGGAAGCCTTGCTAGAAACACCCAGTGAAGGAAGAACAATTCTCAGAAGGGAAGCTTAGCCCCAGGGCAACTGCCCAATGGCTTGGCAAAAATGGACAGGGTTACGGAACCCTTGTATAGCGAAGAAGGTGCTGGAACGGAAGTCAGGAGGCCTGGGTGGTAGTCTAGGCTCTCTATTAATTTGAAAAGACTACATATTGTATGATTCCAACTTTATGACATTCTGGAGAAGGCAAAACTACAGAGACAGTGAAAAGACCAGTGGTTGCCAGAGGTCGGAGGGAGGCATGAATAGGTGGAGCACAGAGGATTTTCAGGGCAATGAAACTACTCCGTATGATACTATAATGCCATCATGCATTTGTAGAAACCCACAGGAGGTGCAGCACCCAGAGTAAGCCCTAATGTGAGCTATGGATTTGGGTGATAGTGATGTGTCAGCGTAGGTTCGTGGAGTAGAACAAGTGCACCGTTCTGGTGGAGGGTGCTGAGGGTGGGGGAGGCTGTGCCTGTGTGGGGGCAGGGGTACATGGGAACTCTCGGTACCATCTGTTCAATTTGGCTGTGAACCTAACACTGCTCTAAAACATAAAGTCTATTAAAAATAAATAAATATTTTTCCCTGATCTGTTGTCTCTTCACCTGTAAAACAGAGACACTAATACTTGCTCTGCCTGCCATGACACCCACATGGCCACGATT
This sequence comes from Macaca nemestrina, assembly GCF_043159975.1. Taxonomy (NCBI): domain Eukaryota; kingdom Metazoa; phylum Chordata; class Mammalia; order Primates; family Cercopithecidae; genus Macaca; species Macaca nemestrina. The sequence continues at coordinate 131,639,349 of NC_092132.1, read as the reverse complement.
GGGGTCTAGTGGACTCTGTGAGCATGAGACCAACATGTCACGGGTGTGCTGGTCCCTGGAAGAATGAGAGATGCCCTCAAAGTTGGGATCCTATGACAACTGCCCCTGCCAGCCCAACTCCCAGCAGCCGCTGCAGCCCCCTCCTCCGGCAGTTCTCACCTCCCCACCAGGCAGTGAGGGTTTTGGACTGCAGTGGGCACCTCCTCCCAGTGGCAGTTCCCCACTGCAGGGCTGGGAGCTCCACCCACCTCCTCCTCTCCACCCCTCACCCACAAGCCTGCAAGTTTTAACAAATAACACAGGATATTGCTCTTCTAAAAATCTGCAAAACCTTTCTAAAAACTCCCTTTGAGGCCACCACCTTCTTTCCCCGGTGAGAGCAGGCAACAAGTCCCTGTAGCATTCAAAATGCTCTTCCTTGTAAATGGCTCCGACAAAGGCCGGCAGCTATTTAAAAATCCAAGAAGGCTTTGCTGACACTCCCAACATACCGCTGTGAACAGATCCCAAACATGTGAAGAGCGCCACACAGACGCTTGTTCAGTGCCCTTAAAACAACAACAAAAAAAACCAAAAAACCCAGGATGCAAATCCACTGAGTGCTCCTCTCAGGTCCCATGTGCCCCCTTGGTAGATCAGCCCACACAGTTTCTTCAAAGAAACAGTATTTGATCTGAGAAACATCTGGAACCTGTTTCCCCAGCACTTGACTGGGAGCTTTCAGCGGACGTCAGCTGCCCAGTCGCTGCGCGTGCACCCTGCCCGCCTGAGCTGCCGGCAGGATCCTTTGGACTGGGGGCGGCGGGTTGGGTGAGGGAGGGTGCTGTTTGATTAAAAGCTACTGGGGGCAGGCTCAGGCCTGGCCGGAAGTTCTGGAATGACAGAGAAGGCCACGAGGATAACAAGCCCTGGGAGTGAAGATCAAGACTGGGAATCCTGCTAATGGAGCTGCCCTGAGTAAGACGGTCGCCAGAGCACGTGGCCGTTCTGTTACAGTTTCCCTCAGCCATTAAGTGTATAACAGACAAGTAATAACAACAACAATGAACATTCTCACTATTGCAAGATGCCCATCACAGGCAGGGCAGGGATGCGTTCTGTGTGTATCTCTCACTCCCGGAACAGTATCTGGCAGAGGGGCAGAGAGTGGAGCTCCATCCGGATCTGCTCCAGCGAATACATGAATGAATGAATGACACCCCCTGTCCACTGTTTACATGAATGAATGAATGATACCCCCTGTCCACTGTCAACATTACAGGCCTGTTTTCAGGAATCAGGGGATTCCAGAGGCAAAATTACATAGGTGAAAGGGTAGCTGACTGCAAACCAGGGAACCTGCCATCCAGGGCTGGTTCTCCCACTTCCCAGTTATGCCAAGCGTGACCGTGGGCAGTACCCCCGTCTGTCATCAAGGGGATAATCCCCCTCTGTCCATCTCCCTATGTTGCTAGGAGGATCGGTCCTGTGAAGTCCTGCATAGCAAGTGTCTTTACCACCTGAACATCTAACTGCAAAGGTTAGAAATGCTGACAATCCTCGCTCCCCTTTCACCCAGTCCAGTTGCACCCAGAGGCGCCCCGGATGACCTGGCTGGGGACCTGGGCTAGAGTGGGACACAGCTGAGTGATTCTAGCACTTTGACTACTTGCACTGAAGGAGCCAGGGACAAAGGATAAAATGACCTGATGCATCCTTGACTGGGTGCTGGGTGCTCTCTGCACCTGCCTTCTCAGACCTGGCTCCACCTGTTAGCACTTGAGCCCTTCATTTACAACCTCAGCGGCCTCCTGTTCCCTCTGCCTCTGGGTCTCAAACACACACAGGTCTCCTAGAACCTCGGAAAGTCCAACTCTTCTTCTGTGTCTTCTGCCCTTCAGACTACAAACCCATCTCTTTTTATGGTAGTGACAACCGATCCCATCCGTGAAACTCCAGTTAGGTGCTCGGCACCAGATACGGTGGAATCTCATGAATTCTTCCCTAAACCCTCACTTGATGCACTGGTGATCTCCCCAGGGTGGCCCCTTACCCTGTCCTGACTTTACCTTCTGCTCCCAGCCCACAGTCCTGGAACGATCCAGATCCAGTGGCTCTTCCCCAGCCTGGCCCCATGGCAGCCTCTTCCAGCAGCGGAGCCTGGTGACTCCCGCTCCCCATTCCTGCCTCTTCCCTTCACCTCTTCTACAACGCCCATGACATCAGCATTCCCCATGCTCTGCCCCAAAGTCCTTTCATGCTGCAATTTCATGACATTGCCTCTTCCCCCTGCAGTAGGGACTCGGCTGGCTGAGCTCCAGCTCCCATGACAAGCATAGGGCAGCCCCCTCCAGCCCCTGCAGCTGTGCCTGCACCCCTCCTGCCCACTATCCCCTTCCTCCTCCTCTTCCCTCAGAAGCATCTCCTGCACCTCCCACCCCTGACTTCCAGTCAGTGGCCAGGTCCCATCGGTTCCAAAGGAGCTGGACACCCTTTGAAATCTCCTCCTCTCTAACCCCCACCATCCATACCGTTTATCACCTCAGAATGAGCATTGCCAGTCGACACCTCAACCCCTCCTTCTGCTACATTTTAACATTGCCCTTTTATTGGCTCCTTCCTGCCAGAATTTACTTATTTATTTAGAGTTGGGGTCTTGCTCTGTTGCCCAGGCTGGAGTGCAGTGGCACAATCATAACTCCTTAGCTTACTGCAGCCTTGAACCCCTGGGTTCAAGCGATTTTCCCACCTTAGACTCCCCAGTACCTAGGACTACAGGCCTGGCTACTTTTTTTTTTTTTTTTTTTTTTGAGACAGAGTCTTGCTCTGTCACCCAGGCTGGATTACAGTGGCGCGATCTAGGCTCACTGCAACCTCTGCCTCCTGGGTTCAAGTTATTCTCCTGTCTCAGCCTCCCAAGTACCTGGGATTACAGTCATGCGCCATCACACCCAGCTAAGTTTTGTATTTTTAGTAGAAATGGGGTTTCACCATGTTGGCCAGGCTGGTCTTAATCCCCTGACTTCAAGTGATCTGCCCACCTCAGCCTCCTAAAGTGCTGGGATTACAGGTATCAGCCACCACGAGGCCTGGCTAACTTTTTCGTTTTTTGTAGAGATGGGGTCTCTAACTCCTGATCTCAAGCAGTCCTCCTGCCTCGGGCTCCCAAAGTGCTGAGATTAGAGACGTGAGTCACTGAACCCAGCCCCTGCCAGCATTTAAATATTCCCAGGCATCTCTTCTCCCCTGGCAAAGCGGTGGTGTGAGTAGCCCATTCCACAGGATCCACTCCTCATTCACTCCTCGGTCCCCTCACACGGGTAACCAGTGGCTGGCGGGGGTAAGGCAATGTGTGCGTTTCCTGTGGGCTAACCCGACCTCTCTGGCTGGCTGCTGTTGAGCATGGCAGAGCCTCCCCGCAGGTAAGCCTGTCCTGCTCTCAGAGTCCACCCCTGCTGGAACGCTGAGGATGCAGACCCAGGCGCCCAGCCCTGCCTTCTCTTCTCAAGTCAGATTGTAGACCCGCCTCTCAGGTGGCTACCTCTGGATGCTACAGCCTCCTCAGACTCTATGGGTCTCTGTGCAGAAGTCGTGCCAATGGCTGCCACCCCTGTAAACCCAGTGTTTCTCTGTGTCCCCTTCTTGGTGAAGGCACCATTATCAGAGTTAACATATACCCCAGCTTGCCAGTGCCGTGCCCAATGACACCCACTGTCCTGGCATAACTGTTAACAGCACCCCCGTTTACTCTCAAAAGGGTCCTGTCTTAGATGGGAAATTATATACTCAATCTCACTGTTACCCACTTGCCTGCCCATCACAGAAACCTGAGGGTCATCTGGACTCTCCCTCTCCCCAGTATCCCCACAGTCCCCAAGTTCTATGGGTTCCACGTCCTTAACATCTTTTAAACCCACCCCATGGTCCATGCCATCACCTAGGTTGCAGGGTGGGCATCCTGCCTTCAATCTTACCTTTCTTCCATTCTTCCACCTGCTGCTGGAGTGACCTTCCCAAATTGCAAATCTGATCACATTTACCAGCCTAAAAATCAAATGGCAGCCCGCCTCCCCGAGCCACCAGCCAAGCTTCAAGATAAACTCTAAACTCCACACCAGGGCCATGAAGTTCTTGGCTCCTCACTACGGATGTGCCCCTGCCCTGCCCGCCCTGACCTCCTACCCCACCACAAGCCTCATCCCTCACCCCACCATCCTGGCTCCCATCTGTCCCTTGCTGGGTCCTGGCTCACTGACACCCTGTGTCCCCATGCTTGCCTGCTACCTTTCTGTCTCCCCGTCTATACTGCAAGTTCCGTGATAGTGTCTTTCATCTCTGAATCAATAGTAGTAACATGGTGCCTGATGCACAGTGTGTGTTCAATATTTACGAAGTGAATCGGTTCACATCCTTAACACCAAATAGTCCAGGTGGCTGCAGTCCCCCAAGCCAGTGGACCTGCACTTGACCGCCTCCATGTGTAGGCACACGTGTGTCTACTGGAAATGCCTGCCTGCCTGTTGGCCTGTCTTTACTCAGACAAACGTCTCTGCTCCATCCATTAGGGGCTGTTCTTCTAGAACTGCTGTGGGTGTTGGGAGCCCTGTGTCCTTTCTCGGCTAATCATTTTGTGACTGCAGCAGCCTGCATTTTTCTGCTCTGTGTATACAGAGAAGGGTTGGTGGGGGCGGTGGACCTGTGAGTTCCGAGGTCTGTTGCAGAGAGGAGAGTTCCAGGCCTCTAGAAAATTTGTGTTGAAACTTGTGTCTCCACCGTGGGCTAATGAAGGCGAGAAGGTGCTCCCTGGGAGACTGTGACTAGAGGCCCGGGCTGGCACGAAATGCGCTGGCCCAGGTGGGTAGGGCACTCAGGGCCACCTGCTTTGTGAGGAGAAGAAATAGGGCCTGGGCCAAGCCTGATTGGAAACTCGAGGGACAGCGGGACGGAACGAGGCAGCCTTTTGTTCCCTCCCTGTAATGCAATGCACATTCCCCACTTAAAGGCAATTTCTGCACTTCAAAAGGATTCCAGCTGGCGAAATTTAAGGTGGAGAATAAGCCCCCAGTCAAGAAGCTTCTCAGGGGCCTTTCAGTTTTCCTTGGCTTGAGAACGGGATGCATTTTTAAATGTTTGCCTCTTCATGTTTGTCAGGGCGCCAGGGGAGAAACGCTTCCTCTTCCTTCCACACCTCTCTCACTCAGTCATAGCTGGCACGGGAGCCAGCCACGTTTTCCTGTGCTACTTTGCCTTCTCATGAACCTGCCTGACTTCCTCTCTTTCTCTGCCTGCTTCCCCACCCACCCCCCAGCTCACACCTCACCCCCTGGGGGAGGAGAGAGTCCTGCCGCCCCGGGTCCACTAGGCCTAGCAGCTTTCCTCCAACAGATGCTGAAAGGGCCAACAGTTAGGCTGACACACCTCATAGCTGACACTCCAGGACATGCTCTCTCACCTGCCATTCATTCATTCATTCATGCATTCATTCATGCATGCATGCATGCATGCATTCACCTGTTCACTCTCTCACCTAGTCACCCAGTCAGCCAGCATAGGATCTGAGGTGCTGGGGGACCCGTGGGTGACTCAAAATCAACACACAGTCTTTCTCTCCTAGCTTACAAAGTGCTTGAAGCTTTGAGAGATAGGAATGAGCAACTACAGCACAAGACAGAGGAAAGTCAAAACCCAGTTTAGAGGGTAGGGACATTTTAAAAGCACAGAGAAAGAAGAGATCAGCCAGGGATGTAGGTGGAGCCCAGAGGGAGGCAGTCAGGGAAGGCTTCCTAGAGGAGGAAGCATTGTGACGGGAGCAGGGTCCAAATATGCCAAGGATGGGGAAGTGGCCAATGCCAGAATATGGAGGTAGGAAGCTCTCTGGTGGGCACAGAGCCGCAGCTACACCCCTCTTTCCAGGGCTTTGGAGTTTGCTGGGAGGTGGGGGTGGGGGTTCCCAGGCATGTCCACTGGCAGTCGCCGCTTTGGTGGCATTGCTTCAGTCACCTTGGAAGCAGCGCACCATCCCCACATAGCAGTCACCAACTCGTGCCCTTCTCAGTCGGGCCCAGAGGAAATACCTCCATGCTCTTCTCTGTCCTAAACGCTCAGGCTCCCTGCACCCTTTTCTTGAGGGATCCAGATAGCACTTGCTCCTCCAGCCTCACCAGTCATGCCCTATCCCTTAAGCGAAGCTCCAACTACCACCTTCCCTAACAAGGACTATCCTTCCTGCCCACCCCCTTCCATTCTAACCAGGGAAAGCTTCCCTTTGGCCAGCCCACCCCTGCCTGTGCCAGCACCCCCTGGTGTCTCCCTTAGAGCCCCTGCCAGTGGTCCACTGGCCACTGTGGAGTTGGGCAGACCTGGCTTTGACCCTGGCTCTGGAACCTTTCAGCTCTGTACTTGGCCAGATTACTCACTTCCATAGGACCTGCCCTGGCATTTCCTACCTAACATCCTTTCACCCTTATCTGATCAATCACACTTTGACTCGCATTCAGGGCAACCATCCTCCTCTGCTCTCAGTCCTCGTAGATTAAGGGGAGCTGTAGAGGGTCACTGCTAGGTTCAGGGATAGGCACGAGACCAAAGCGAGACCAATCCTGTGACTTTTGATAGATGGAAATTCCTATTTCCACTGGGATTGACAAACTGGTCAAACACAAACCTAAGGCTGTTCGGGCCATCTTTGTCACCACAAGGAAAGAGTGTATTTACAAATAAAAACAGCACAGAAAAAACAGTCAAGAGACAGATTCCTGGTGACACGAGCACCTGGATCCAGCCTTGCCTGAAGTTATCCCTGGAGTTTTCAGTTTTGTGAGTCAATAAGTTTCCCCCGCTTTTTCAGCTTACACCGATTTGAGATGACTTTTTGTCACATGCCACTAACAGTCTTGACAAAAGAAATACTTAACTTGGAGACTTAATAACAGAATTAAATGAAAGGTCCGAGTAGTGCCCAGGAATAAGGTGGCACTCAATGACCACTTTTGGCAACTCTCTCTGAATCTGCCTTCTCATAGGTCTGTTACATTTCCATAAACTATCGTTCCATAGTAGTAGAATACTATGTTTTTCTTCTTCCCACAGCTTCGACCAAATCTTCCTTTGTTGCCCTCCCTGGCTTTCTTGACCACAGCTCTGTGTCCGTCATAAATCTCTACGTTTCACATCGGTTTTCCCCCCACCCCACCTCTGGGCTGAGACAGAATGGGTTTAACAGTGCAAGACTTCAGGATGTGGCGGGGTGATGTCGTCTTTGTGTTATGTGCTGATAACCCAGGGCGACAAAACCAAATCAAACCAAAGACTTTCCCAACAGGCTTCAAATCCCTGCTCCGAAGGACACTAGGTGCTCAGAAAAGTCTACACTGCCATCTAGTGGATGTCTTTAGCATCATCAGCACGCAGAAGGGAGCCCTTTGGGAGAATCCCCTTGGGATTGTCTCTGGCCTGTGAAAGCATCTGACTGAACCTCACTATATAAGGGACAAACCCCAAGAGACGTGAATGGATGGTGAAGCCAGGAGTCCTGTCCCACAGAGTGGCATATACTCCTCTAAGAGACTGGGCTCCTGCCCGGCCTCTGTGGCCCTGCACCTCCCATCCCGGGAGTCACAATCAGCAGCCTTCCTTTCTCTGCTCCTCTTGGCTGTCCACAGGTATGCCCAGTCCAAGGGTTTCCAGGGAGGAGGGCTGATGTTGTGTGCACATGTGTGTGCATGCAAATGTGTGTGTACATGTGTACACATGTACACATGTGTGCTTTATTGCTCGTCTTCCCAAAGGAAAGGGTGTCTGTCATGTTTGCAAAGAAGACAACCTATCAAAGCTTCATGATAGCAGCCTCTTAACAATCTATTTGCTCTCTGATAGTGAAAAATACTTCAAGGAAGAGAAGAGTCTATCCGCCGCATTGGAGTAACCTGTGTGCTGCCGCCCTCCGGAGCTTATTGTCCTACTGGGCTTAGCTGACTGCATGAGGTCTAACCAAGGCAGCACTGCGGGGAAGGAAAAACCCCTTCTGGCCGCTCTCTGCCACGCTGCTCAGAAGGGACCAGAAGGTCAGCCTTGATGTGTGTACTTGGTCACATCCCAGCCATGACACTTCCATCTCCACACATTTGTGACCCGAGTCCTGCCTAGATTGGCATCAGCACCTCCTTCTAAAACACAGCAGAAAAGAGGCCAGTCTCCACCCTTGACACTCTGGGAGCTCAGTCTGGCCCAGGAGTCAAGAAATAAAGAAGCGGTGACCAGAAGGCCAGATCAGCTCCCCCAAAACACACTCCGCAGACCCATTTCCCACTTCTGTGACTCTTCCCTAGGCTTCCCAGACCCCACAAGGAAAGCTTCCAGAATAGTACTAATCACTGCCCACTAAAATAGTTATTTCCAATTCCTAAAATGCTTTGCTCTTCTTTCACACAACTTTGGGCAAAAGAAGAGCGTGTCTCATGTTGCAACAACAAAACGTCAGGATGCACTGACCTCTGCCTGTCCTGGTAAATACCAGCTTCTCTCCAGCCCAGAAGTCATCTGAAGACCCAGACACCCCGCACCTTGGGAGAGGACTGCTCCCACACCACCCCTTCTTCCACTTAGCTGCCAACTCCAAAGCACACACCAGCTGGTCTCCACCAGGCTCGGGGGCCCAGATCTCAGGGGCAGCCAAGGAGCTCCCAGAGCAGGGGAGCAGGAGGAGGCCTGGGCAGAGTGGCCTCAACCATCACCAGTTTCCAGTGTGCAGCCCTCCCACCGGCCCCCAGCCTTCTCCTCAAGTCCACTCTAAGGAAGGCACAACTTTATGTCAACAGCCATCTGCTGCCACCAGACCCAACCCAGATGGCTCTGCATGCAGCTTCAAGTCACCCAGATGAGCAAGCCTGCAGGAACATTAAGACCCCCAACTCTCCCCCGCCCTGCTTTAACACAGCCCTGCTCACTCACTTCCACGGCCCCCGGGAACTTGACTATCGGCGCCATCCAGGAGGTGATCTTCTGTCTGTAGTTGTTACAATCAGGAACAACCTTGCAGCCAATGTTCCCCAACTCTGGGTAGAAAACTTCAAGGCCCCTATGAAGAGAAGAGGGAGGTTGCCCTGTGTCAGGGTTTTAGGGGAGCCTGGGGTTCCCAAGGCTTCAGTCTAGCACTATTGGGAATGTAAAGTGAAATGGGATTAAATCCCAAACCTGCCACTAACTAGTTGTGTGGCCCAAGAGTTACTTGACCTCCTTGTGCCTCAGTTTCCTCATCTGTAAACTGAGGATGCTAATAATTCCTCCCTCATGGAGTCAGTGTGAGGAGTAAAATCGAGGTCACTGGTCAGAACAGAACCTCGCATGTTGTAAGTCATCAGAAAGTGTAATATTAATTATCATCAGTGTTTACTTCCCTAGAAGAATAGATATCCTCAGGCAAACTTAATGTCTTTAAAGTAGGATTGAGTTTATAAAAACAGTACCTATAGATTGCTTTTCAGAAACATTCTTATTACAGAAAGAAAGGCTTAGCAAGTCAGCATACCTTCCTTCAAGGGCATAGACGTTCTCTCTCCCCTAAACAATCAAGAGCTCCCCATGCCTGAAATCCTGCCATTAGGTGAAGAATTGGCTTCTTTGGGTTAAGCATTGACCATAGCCTAGGTTCCATTTCAAAATGCAAACATCCCTCAGGGGGTAAAACATTGGCTCACTAAGAGTGTGAGTATGAATGAACTGGTTCATCTATTTGCTCCCGGAGAAGAAGGGCCCCGAACAGCACCGGCATTCTGAGAATGTGGCTCTCTGGAAGGGAAGAAAATATGATGCAGAGCAAAGCGACAGAGTCTGCAGGGCAGGGCACGGCGGGCCGGGCCATGACTGCACCAGGCTGGCCTTCAGTGCATGCTTATATTTGAAACTCAGAAATGCAGGTAAGATTTTTCAAAGACATTTTTAAAAACTGTTTTTGCTTGCCCTTCTATTACATTTTATCTCCACGACCCAAGGCCTCTGTAGGGTTAATGTGGGTTAAGGCATCACTGAGAGAGAAGGGGTGTGGGTATGGAGTGGGTGTTGCAGGTCCCCAGCCTTTCCTAACAGCCTTGCATGGCTAAGCTGCTCTACAGCCTGCCAGTAGCCACCCACAGCTGTCCACAGTGCCTTGCTGCAGGTGATGCCTCAGGGGACCCTGTGAGGATGTAATTTGGAGAACAGTTCTGGAGGGACAGCTCCCTGAAGCTGGGGCCTGGGAATAGGCCAAGAGCAGCTTCCTGGTGGGTAGCCCTGCATTCCCCCTCCCACTTTCCACCTCCTACTCTTTCAATGGCTCCTGAATTCCAGCCTTAGGCAAAAGGCCGCTGAGCCCCCAGCACCTGGCAGCCGCGGACCAGGACACTTTGGCGGGCCAGCACCCCCAATACCAGAAGTCAGGTACTCTGGTCTCAGAGGGTGGAAGCAGGACGAGTCAAGGTCTTGCTGAGCAAATCTGTGTCTTCTAACTCTTTGCACACTTACAGCAATTCTAGGTGGATGGCAAGATTTTCACAGCTTTTGGGGAAGTTTTAGGGGACTAGTTTTATCTTCCTAGCATCATCTTAAGGACCGTTTGGTTTGTTTCTGCTGCAACTCCTTGCTGCTGCAGCTAGCGAGATGCGAGGCAGAGAGGGGACCCTCCAAGGGCAGAGAGACAGACAGCAAGCAGCACAGCACGGGAAAACGAGAGGCACGGAGGAGGGAAACTGAGGGTGGAGGGACGCCCTCATGCCCACAACCCCTCTCCCCTTTTTATCAGAGTGGAATTGTTGTAAATATCAAAAGAATCAAAGAAGCAAAATCGGCAAATCGTTATTTGGTGAGGGGGGTGCAGAGCCACGGAGAGTGCCCTGAAGGACAGGGCACATGCCAGCGAACCAGGGATTGGGTCGTGTCCCTGCCCCTCTCCTCACACCCATAGGGCACTGCCGGGCCAGCGTTTGAAGATAGCATATTGCTCCACCTAGGATGACGGGAAAGGGGCGTGTGCAGGCCTCTGCCTGGCTCAGCTGCTTTAGCAAAGGCTCGGAGAAGGACACAGAGAGAAATTTATTTGATCTGCAGATGGCACAGAGCTGGTGACCAACAATTCTGATTATCAAATCGAGTTACAAGATGATCTGGACAAACCTGAGGTGAGCTGAATCAAAAATTAAAGTTAGTGAGAAAATATACTTTAAAATTTGCATTCAAGGCCAGGCACGGTGGCTCATGCCTATAATCTCAGCTCTTTGAGAGGCTGGGGTGGGAGCATCGCTTGAGCCCAGGAATTTGAGATCAGCCTAGGCAGCATAGTGAGACCCTGTTTCCACCAAAAATTTAAAAAAAAAAAAAACAAAAACCAAGCAGGGTGGTGCATGCCTATAGTCCCTGTTACTTGGGAGGCTGAAGTGGAAGGATCACTTGAGCCCAGGAAGTAGAGGCTGCAGTGAACCATGACTGCATCACTGCACTCCAGCCTGGGTGACAGGGCAAGACTCTATCTCAAAAACAAACAACTTGCATTAAAGCCAGAAAGCCTCAAAGGTGCCACCTTCCTGTGTGCCCTTGCTGCTTATGGTTTACCTGACATGGAATTCATTCTAATTTCCATCCGGAGAGTTTGGGGATCTCCTGATCTCCATGACAAGACTTGGAGGCACCCTGGGGAGTGGAGTGAAAAGATCAGGGGCCCTGGCCCGAGCTTTGCCATGAACTAACGCTACATAAGGGACTGGGGACGAAGGGCATGACTTTTACTGGGCCACCCCAATAGATCAGGGACATCACATATGTAGGATTTAATTTCATGCAACCATATCTTGAGGCAGCTCTTAACACTATTCCCATCTCCAGATGAGTAACTGAGAAACTGCAGGACAACACCTATTTGCAGCTGCTACGTGTTGGAGTGATCTGTTGTGTACAACAGAGAACGAGTACAGTGGGCTTGGCTGCACTTTCTTCCCTGCACCACACATTTTCCCTAGTGAGCTATTTCATTCCTCCAGGCTTCAGTTTGAGCTAGGTGGTCATGTGAGTCTCTGTCATGGCAAGAATTAGATCACAAGGGCTGGTCGTGGTGGCTCAAGCCTGTAATCCCAGCACTTTGGGAGGCTGAGGTGAGATGATCACTTGAGCCCAGGAGTTAGAGACCAGCGTGGGCAATGTAGTGAGATCCTGTCTCTATAAAACATAGAAAAAATTAGCCAAGTGTGGTGGTACGCATCTGTAGTCCCAGCTATATGGGAGGCTGAGGTGGGAGGATTGCTTGAGTCTGGGAGGTCAAGGTTGCAGTGAGCCATGATCTTGCTACTGTATTCCAGCCTAGGTGACAGAGGGTGGCAGAGTGAGACCCTGTCTCTAAAAACATGGCTTCTCAGCTGTGCCTGTATGAAGGGCTTAGAATTTCAGCTGCCCCTCAGTGAGTGCTATTGCCTGAGTGTTGGTGTCTCCTCAAAGTTTATATGCTGGAATTTAATCCTCAGTGTGATGGTATTAACAAGCGGGACCTGGAAGAGGTGATTAAGTCACCCTTATAAAAGGCACTCTCATAAAAGAGGCTGAAGGGAGCTACCCTTCCCTTCCACCAGGTGAAGTCGCAGCAAGAAGGTGCCGTCTTTGAAGCAGAGAGCAAGCTCGCACCACGCACTGAATCCAGTAGCACCTTGATTTTGGCGCTTCTCAGCCTCTAGAGTTGTGAGTAATACATTCCTGCTGTTTAGAAATGACCTAGTCTAAGGTATTTTGTTACAGTAGCTGAACAGACTAAGGCAGTGAGGATGACAAAAAGACACATGGGATATGAGGCTGCCTTGAAGAGGGAAACTGTGAAAGCGTGGGTCACCCCACTTGAAAAGCAGCAAGCTAGTTTTTAAACTGTCTTGTAGAGACGGAGTCTCTCTTTGTTGCCCAGACTGGTCTCAAACTCCTAGGCTCAAGTGATCCTCCACCTTGGCCTCCCAAAGTGCTGGGATTACACACGTGAGCCACTGTATCCAGCAGTGCATGCCCCGTAATCCCAGCACTTTGGGAGGCTGAGGCGGCAGGATTGCTTGAGCCCAGGAGTTTGAGACCAGCCTGGACAACATAGGGAGACTCCCAACTCTACGAAAAATAAGAAACTTAGCCGGGCGTGGTGGCATGCACCTGTAGTCCCAGCTACTCAGGACACTGAGGCAGGAGGATTGCTCAAGCCCAGGTGTTCAAGGCTGCAGTGAGCTATGATCAGGTCACTGCCCTCCAGCCTAAGTGACAGAGCAAGACTCTGTCTCTGAAAGAAATGTATTTAAAGAGAAGAGAAACCAAGGCCCCTGAGAGAGACTGAAGGACTGGGGATGACTGCCCAGGTTGGGGGGAGCTGGGGATGAAGGGGCAGGGCATGGCATCTGTCACCACACACATGAATGACCACAAAGAAGATGAGAAGATAGACTAGCTTGTGCACCTCCTGGATCTGCACTGGAAAAGGTGGGTTGATGTTCAAGAAGAGCAACAGGGCCTTGGGATAAGAATGCATGTTCTGAAGAACGGAGCTTTTCAACACCAAAAAGCAGGACGCTTTGAGCAGCAGCTGCCATCCCCAGGGGAGCTCGCAGGGCTGACTGGATGGCAGCAGGAGGGCTTTGTTGAGTGGATTCACCTCCCGGCTGCAGGGCTGGAGGATCACAGTTCTTTCAATTCTGCGACTGAGCCCAGGGTTGGGACTCTCGGTGGTTTTGCTGGTCTAGTCTGGGGTATCTCAGAAGCAGGGAAGGTCCGATTCCCGAGAAGCTTTTCTCTTAACAATGTCTCACTGCTTGTCACAGTACATAAAATTCCTCCCTTATAGATGAATACTTTTAGGCATTGAGTCCAATCTTTAAGAGTTCCCTGGTAGACTCCAAATGCCCACGAGAGGAGTGCCTTCTCTGGGGGATCTCTTGCCAAGGTCAGAGCCTGAGCTGAGTGGGGATCTTGAGGTGGGCGTCAGTGCAGGAGGTCCTGCTGTCTCCTCAGGGGTCCTATCTGTCCTTGGTGTATTTTCATTTCATCATCACTCATGATGATCTCTTCCAAACAAAAACTTCTATGGCAATAAAGACAAATCTCCTCTTTCACGATGATGGCTTGAAATCAAAAGACATCTTCCTGGCATGCAACCTTAGGGTCACAAATCTGTTTCTCAAACTGGGGACCTGCTGGCGTATTCCAGGAGTCTTGAGAATGGCTCCCCCTGACTCGAGTTTGGGAGCCCTGGACCCGGGGTGAAGGTCGTCAGCAGAAGCAGATAGGGAAAGAGCATGAGTGTGGAGTCAGACAAGGGCACTAGATCTTGGCTCTGCCACTTTGAAGCTATGTAAACACTGTGGGCAGATTTCTTAATCTCTGGGGACTCTTCATCTGCAAAATGGGGGTGCTAACATAGACTCTGTAGGTTCATCACTGACAGTGAGAGAAGTCAAGGAGTCCAAGCACCAGCAGAGAACCTGGGACACAGAAGGTGCCCTGGGACTTCCCATGTGTGCCCCCATGCATGGGTCACCAGGGTACCAAGATGTGACCTTGGCAGGGCAGAGCCTAGGGCACCCAGAGCCTCAGGCTGGTCACCTCCAGCAACCCTACAGACATCCTAATTTCCCACAGTGTGGGAAACACCAGGAACCGCTGAGGTCCTCCTTAAGGGGCCATTATCACAGCCCAGGCCTGCTGTACCCTGGCCCAGCTGACCTCTCCTGCTTATGAGGGCGTTGACCTTGCACTGCTCAGAGCGAGAAGCCTGCCAGCCCCTTGGCTCACTCAGCAGAGCACCTAGAAAATTAGATCCCACTTGTGAGAGGCAACCATGTTTCTCTTCCTCCTTCCACATGAAAACTTCACCCAGAACTGTTTGTTTTTTGAGATAGAGTCTTAGTCTGTTGCCCAGGCTACAGTGCAGTGGCGTAATCTTGGCTCACTGCAACCTCCGCCTCCCAGGTTCAAGGGATTCTTCTGCCTCAGCCTCCTGGGTAGCTGGGATTACAGGCGTGCACCACCATGCCCGGCTAATTTTTTTGTTTTTAGTAGAGACGGGGTTTCACTGTGTCAGTCAGACTGTTCTCAAACTCCTGACCTCGTGATCTGCCTGCCTCAGCCTCTCAAAGTGCTGGGATTACAGGCATGAGCCACTGTGCCCGGTCTACACCCAGAACTGTTTAACAAGATTTTTCAAAATGTACTGAATGTTTGTTACTTTTTTTTTTTTTTGAGGCAGGGTCTGGCTCTGTTGCCCAGGCTGGAATGCAGTGGTGCAATCATGGCTCAGAACAGCCTTGACCTCCTGGGTTTAAGTGATCCTCCCACCTCAACCTCTTGAGTAGCTGGGACTACAGGTGTGCATCACCATGCTTGGCTAGTTTTTAAACTGTTTTGTAGAGACAGAGTCTCTCTATGTTGCCCAGGCTGGTTTCAAACTCCTAGGCTCAAGTGATCCTCCACTTTGGCCTCCCAAAGTGCTGGGATTACACATGTGAGCCACTGAATCCAACCAAAATGTTACTTTTTAAGAAGGATTCAACTACATAACTTTAAGAGAAGACATGTATTTATGGTTCTAAAAGTAATATTTGTCAAAAATGTTTTAAATAAAATAAAAAAGAAAAACAAACATATTTTTATGAACAGTAATGTGAAAATTCAAAGGTACAGAAGAGCGTGTAATCCCAGCACTTTGGGAGGCCGAGATGGGCGAATCACGAGGTCAGGAGATCGAGACCATCCTGGCTAACATGGTGAAACCCCATCCTACTTAAAAAATACAAAAAACTAGCCGGGCGTGGTGGTGGGCGCCTGTAGTCCCAGCTACTCAGGAGGCTGAGGCAGGAGAATGGCGGAAACCCGGGAGGCGGAGCTTGCAGTGAGCTGCGATCCTGCCACTGCACTCTAGCCTGGGCGACAGAGCCAGACTCCGTCTCAAAAAAAAAAAAAAAAAAAAAAGAAGAGAGTAGGTCGTCAAAGTTCTTTTTCCTCCTGTCCCATTTCTCACACATGGGCTCAGCGGGGTGTCCCCCCCTCAGTCACTAAACTGGCAGGGAGGTTTGGCATCAATTTGGCCCGGGGAGTCCTCATGATGACCCACAAGTCCAGATAAATGAAGGCTTGCTTTCTAACCGGCAGAGTCAGTGAGAAGAGAGCCGAATGCCAGGCTTTCCAGCTTACCCAAAGTAGAAGCAGCTTGTGCCCTTGGGAGGGAAGAAGCCAGCCTCATCACCCAACTCCACCTGGTGCCATGATCCCTAAAGGGCCCCTGCACAAACACTCCTAGGTCCCATCGTTGAAAAACACCTCTCACACAGGAAGGGTCTAATCACACACCTTCTTTCATTAAAACGCCTCTTGGTCGGGGTTCTGTGGAGAGGGGGCATTCAGGCTATAGGGAGGGATGGTCTCTCTCTCTCTGGGTCTCTCTCTGAGGGTCTCAGCCTCCTGCCTCCGCCAAGACCCCCCAGGTTTGGAGGGCCCAAGCAGAGCCAACCATATACACAGCCCTCCTGGTCCTGGGAGAGGTACATTCTGGAAGGCAGGAAGGAGTCTGTTTCTAAGTCCCTTTCTCAGCGCCATCCTCCATCAAGGTGGTCTCCAGACCTGACGTGTGTTCTGTCTTCCCCATAAAATCAGGCTCAGGAGATGGTGCTCCTTGGTTTTGGAAATACCCCTCCCTGCGATCCACCTGCCTGGCAGCCTCTGTGCCTCCCGCCTCCAAGCCTGCCCTGACTTACTGGCACACAAGGGCGTCCTCGTCCAAGAGGGCTTCTTGGGCACACAGATTGTTCTCATCCTCGTCTCCAGTGATCACCATCACGAGACCCAGTAACAGGGCTGCTGTGACCAGCCTCATTGTCCAACCCATGGGCACCTGGAACAGAAGGAGCTTTAGAGCAGCTGGATCCCCTGCAGGGCATTTCCTGCCAAATACCTGTGCCCCCCACCCCAGGGGCCCACTTGGCAGGAGAGAGACCTCTGGTTAAGCACAGGGAGAAAGGCAGGCAGCTTTCAGGGCTCCGCGGCTAATCCAGTCCACCACCCGGACACAAGCACTTTGGGAGGACCTGGGCCTCCTCCAAGTTGGACTCAATGTACATTCCTGGCAGAGGCCCCTCCCCCTGGCAGGACACAGCTTTGTTGTCACTCTTGTCCTGGCTGCCAGGGCAGACAGCAGGCTGCAAAGTAGAAGTGCTTATATAAGCTTCTCAGTTCAGCTCCTCGTCCACTCCCTGCTCTTGGCCTGGGGATGGTCAGCTGGCCGAAGGCCAGCCTGCCCCTTGGCTGTAAGGCAAGCCCTGGGAAGCTGGTGACCCCAGGCTCAGGGCTAGGAGTTGGGCTGTGCCCCTCAGACCGGCTCTGCCTCTCCTAGCCCCCATTCTTCCACCTGTCTCCACAGCCTGTGAGCTTCCCCAAGGTGGAGGTGCTTGGACACAGTAACCCTGTGTAGGAGGGACTGCTGCAGGGACTTGGGCTTGGGCAGGCGCACCCTAGCCCAAGGCCAGCTCCGAAGGGCCAGCTGAGGACAGAAGGGTGCGTCTGGCTGCACCTTGCAGCTGTGCTGAACTCAGCACTCTCCCAAAATAATCGTCTCTGGAGAAGGAGGTCTGGGGAGCTGCTTGGGGCTCAGAAAGCGGTGGTCTGCCCCAGCGCTGCACCGGGAAGAAGGGGAGCCAGGGACTGTTGCCCGCATTCCCTTAGGGAACAGTCCTGCCACCAGGTGCATGTGGGACTCTCGTTAGAGCCTGAGTGGGCAAGGAGAAGAACAAAGGCGGCTTGCCACAGCCTTTCCAATAGCTCTGCTCTCTGCTCTCTGCTTCTCAGAGGCGGGGGTGGGAGAGACATGCCAGCAACTCAGGACTCCTGGCTTCTGCTCTGAGCTCTCTCTGGATGCTGGGGAGGCCACTGCGTCTCCCTAGAACACACCACTTTTCTTTTTCACAAACAAGTAAAATAATTGCTGTCACTGTGGTGCCTTGCTAAGGAATATGAGATCATTGCTGTAAAGTACACGCAGCTAGATCTTTAGAGAAACTACTTTTAGCATAGTCTGCTTTCTGGTTTAATTCCTGCCTCCAGGATCCCAACCTGTAGCAAAAAGCCCCCCTTTGGGGCTACATATTAAACACATTTCTCTATCATTAAGCTCCCTGAAATACAACCAGGACTCCCCTTGCCCCCAACCAAAAAACGTATTCCCAAGATCTCCCCTACTGGAAAGAGTCGAATAGTAGCCTCCTCACAAGATCATTGTGAGAATGAAATCAACCAGGTTAAGCCCTCAGTAAGGAGCCTGGAACATAGTAAATGCTCAATAATTTATGAATAGTGTAAGTATTCTCTCACAGATCCATCCATTCATTCATTCCTTTGCAACACACTTCACTTATAGGCATTAAGCACCTCCCATGTGCCTGCCCCATGTTAGGCCCTGGGGTATAGGTTGAGCATGGCCTTGTCTGTATACAGCTCACAGGACAGCCACAGTCAAGGAGATGCTGCCAGAAGGGCTGCCCAAGACCAAGAAACTCATCTTACAAATGGCATCCACTAGAGAAGCCTCAACTTTCCTGGGTGTCAACTCTTTTAGCACAGTGATGGCAGCCTGGAGGCAGGGAGAGCCCACAGTGCAGGTTGCTGCTGTTGAGCCCACTTCCAGTGGCAGTTCTTCCTTACTCCACGTGCCAGGCACTTTTGTCTCCAAATCCTCATGCCAATCCTTGGAAATAGGCACTATTATCACCCCATCTTATGGAGGAGGAGATGGCACAGCGACATTAGCTAAAACCTGATCTTGGTCACCAAGAAGTGGCAGACCTGGAATTTAAACCCCAGGCTCTGGTTGAACCTGTTGAAACTGGGTTGAGTCCATTGAGTCCATGCTTTTTTTTTTTTTGAGACGGTCTCACTCTCATCGCCCAGGCTGGAGTGCAATGGGGTGATGTCGGCTCCTGCAACTTCCACCTTCTGGGCTTCAAGGGATTCTCCTGCCACAGCCTCTCAAGTGGCTGGGACTACAGGCACACCACGGCTCTGGCTAATTTTTGTATTTTTTTTAGAGACAGGGTCTTGCATTGTTGCCCAGGCTGGTCTCGAACTCCCAGGCTCAAGTGATCCACCTCCGTGCTCCCAAAGTGCTGGGATTACAGGCATGAGCCACCACACCCAGCCCAGAGTCCACGCTCTTAACCACCTGGCTCCACTGCACTCTGTAGCTGCTCCATTGCCTCTTACTCACTCCCTCTACATTCCCTTTGTTCTTGGGAGAAGGACCCCGGAGTCCTCCACGTGGACCACAATGCCCTGCGAAATCAGGCTTTTCCTGTCTCTCTAGCCGACTTCCTCCTCCTCTCACATGTTACCTCTGGCAGGTTCCTCAAGCTCCTTTCTATCCCAGGGCTGTGATAGGCACCGACCCTACTTCCCACCTTCATTAGGGGGGTAGCTGAAATGCCATTTCCTGAGAGAAACTTGCTCTCACCCCTAGCATCCATCAGATTCCTTTTATAAACAATCAGAGCACCTTACTGCTTTCTTCATTATTCTTATATAGTTGTAATAAATTATTTTGTAGTTATTTGCTTAGTGATAGTTTCTCCCTCAATCACCCAGCCTATAAGCTTCTGGGAGGCAGCACGGAGACTGTCCAGCATTCTGAGCACCTTACATGGAGTATATAGAGGTTTAATAAAATTCTTGTTTAAATGCATAACACACGCCACGTCCGTTTCTGATCATCCTTATTTTCACTTAACAGCTCACAACTCCGTGTAAACATCAGTAGGAAACTAATCACTCAGGTTGGCCCTTAGCCCTGGATGCCTTTTGCTTATTTATCTAACCTTCTGTGGCTTGTTTTTGTGCAGAGAGATCTGGCAGAATGCAGTGGTTCTTGGGATTTTCAAACCCGATCTTTCTCTTGGGGATTTTCAGGACTTTGATTCATATTTGAAACCTAAGATCTGAAAGCCGTGTTCAAGCTTGAGGAGTGACCATTCTCCCTCCCCATCACCATCTCGTTTTGCTTAATTCTCTCACCCTGGAAAGTCCCATTGCTAGATTTCTTGGTGCCCACCCTTGAAGTCCCCCTCTCTTCCTTCAGTTACCTGGGCTGGGACCACCTCCAGACACCACCATTCAAGCCAAACCTGTGGCTTCCGGAGACACATTGGTCCCTCCAGCTACTGGGATCTGTTGAACCACTGCTGCTGAAACTCTCCACTCCCTTCTTACCCCTCCAGGCCTCCTGTGCCTGACATCCTCCAATCATTGCCCAGGCCTCACCTCCTTTTTCTACCCAGACATAGACTCTTGTTCTTTCTCTCCCTCCTAAACATTTCCACGTAGGCCCTCTGGAATCTCTGAACTATAGTGAACAAATCCCCCTGAATTTTTTCATTGATTCCTAATAAAAAATTAATTGAGATATAATTCACACATAAAATTCACCCTTTTAATATGTACAATTCGGTGGGTTTTTGTATGTTCACAAGCTTGTGCAACCATCACCACTACCAAAGTACAGAGCATTTTCATCAACCTAAAAGAAGTCCTGTACTTATTAGCAGTAGCACCCCATTCCTCCCTCACCCCGGCCCCTGACAACCCTAATCTATTTTCTATCTCTATGAATTTGCCTATTTTGGATGCCTCTACCAACGTTTTCCCCTCCCTCCTTTCCAACCTCCCTTCCCATGGCCACTTTCTTAGACACTGTCATCACTACAAATATTAAATTCCTAAAATATTAAATTCAAGCAGTTTTTTTTTTCTTTTTTTGAGATGGAGTCTCTGTCGCCCAGGCTAGAATGCAGTGGCATGATCTAAGCTCACTGCAGCCTCTGCCTCCTAGGTTCAAGTGATTCTCCCGCCTCAGCCTTCCAAGTAGCTGGGATTACAGGCACGCACCACTATGCCCAGCTGATTTCAAGCAGCTCTTCTGATCACCATCTCTTCTCCTTCCTCTACCCTCTTGTTACTTCTCTGCACTTAGTCTTTCATTTGATTCTAAACTCTGGTCCCTTGACCATTCTCCTTTTTCCTTACCTATTCTGACTACCTTCCCTTTGGTACCTGGGTCTTGCAAACCTTTGTACTATTCACTTGCTAACATCTTCAATTTCTTTCCCCTTATCTTCGCATTGCAGCTGTTGGGTGCAACTTCAAATTTGGACCAGTCCAATGATCTGGCTACTCCGTCATGCAATCCTGCTCCCACTCTACTCTCAGTATCCTGTGCCCTCTACAGAGCCCAGGGTGGGGGCCCCGGGCGGCATGGGGGAAAACATTGTGCTAAGTGAAAGCAGCCAGTCGCAAAAGAGGACATATTGTATGATTCCATTTATATGAAATGTCCAGAATAGGCAAATATATAGGGACAGAAAGTAGACTAGTGGTTGCTAAGGCTGGAGGTGGAGGTGGGGTAAGACGGGAATGAAAGGTATGGGATGATAGCTAAAGGGTATGAGGTTTCTTTTAAAGGTGATGAAAATGTTCTGAAATTGACTATGTGATGGTTGCACATATCTATACATATACTAAAAACCACTGAATTATATACTTCAAAATTCATGAATTGTGAGATATATGAAGCATGTAGCAATAAAGCTGTTTTAAAAAATCATCCTGGGGATGTCAGCAAAATGGATGACTAGGAAGCTCCAAGCTCTTGTTCCCTCATGGAAAGCTACACACACACACACACACACACACACACACACACACACACACACACACCCCCCCAGAGAGAGAGAGAAAACTGGCTGAACTAACTTTATAGGAGCTCTGGAAAACAGCCAAAGGTTAGAGCAGCCAAGTAATGCCTAATCAAAGAAAGCCTCCTTAACTGCACCCTGGGTGAGAAATGGAGACCCTGTCTCAAAAATTTTTTAAAAGCCTCCTTCAAAATAATAGGAATTTTTCCAGACAAGGTGGCTCATGCCTGTAATCCCAGCACTTTGGAAGTCTGACTTGGGCAGATCACCTGAGGTCAGGAGTTCAAGATCAGCCTGTCCAATATGGTGAAACCCCATCTCTACTAAAAATACAAAAATTAGCCAGGCATGGTGGCAGGCACCTGTAATCCCAGCTATTTGGGAGGCTAAGGCAGAAGAATCGCTTGAACCCAGGAGGTGGAGATTGCAGTGAGCCGAGATCGCACTTGTCAGGCCTCTGAGCCCAAGCCAAGCCATCGCATCCCCTGTGACTTGCACTTATACGCCCAGATGGCCTGAAATAACTAAAGAATCACAAAAGAAGTGAAAATGCCCTGCCCCTGCCTTAACTGATGACATTCCACCACAAAAGAAGCGAAAATGTCTGGTCCTTGCCTTAAGTGATGACATTACCTTGTGAAATTCCTTTTCCTGACTCATCCTGGCTCAAAAAGCTCCCCTACTGAGCACTTTGTGACACACACCCCCTCCCCTCCCCCCCCCCCCCCCCCCCCGCCCCGCCACGACTCTGGCCTACCAGAGAACACCCCCTTTGACTGTAATTTTTCTTTAACTATCCAACTATCCAAATCCTATAAAACTGCCCCACCCTTATTTCCCTTTGCTGACTCTCTTTTCGGACTCAGCCTGCCTGCACCCAGGTGATTAAAAAACTTTACTGCTCACACAAAGCCTGTTTGGTGGTCTCTTCACACGGAGCGCATGACAGCACTACTGCACTCCAGCCTGGGCAAGAGAGCGAGACTCCGTCTCCAAAAAAAGGTTGGAAATTTCATTTTCTTTCTACCTTGTTCCACCTCCACTGCCAGCAGTATTGGTCTGGAGATGGTAGCTCAAGCCCTAGTTCTCTCCCTTAAACTCAAAGAAGCAGAGCCAGACTCATCATGTGCAATGCTCTAATCTGTCTGGGGTCTGCCTGCAGGACTACTCTTGCTTTGCCTAAGGGAAAAGGGGCAGCATTGCTCATTAAAACAGCAGACCAACTACAGACCTTCAGACACTGGAGACAAAGATTACAGATTGAGACATACAATAGACCATCTAAGGCCCCAAGAAGCTCAAGGAATTTCGAGTAAAATAAACTCAAAGAGACCTACATTGAGACACATTAGAATCAAACTGTTGGAAGTCAAAGACAAAGAGAGAATTGTGAAAGCAATAAGAGACAAGACTCATCATGTACAGGGATCCTCAATAAAATTATCAGTCGACTTATCAGCAGAAACTTCGAAGCCCAGGGGGCATTGGGACAATACAAAGTACTGAAAGAAGAAAAAGTTCTCAATTAAGAATTCTATGTCCAGCAAAAGTATCTTCCAAAATATTAATATGACAGAAATTAAGAAAGTCCCAGATAAACAAAAGCTTACGGAGTTGATTACCATTAGAGCCGCCCTGCAAGAAATACTGAAAAAAAGCTACAGTAAGTTGAAACTAGGTGAAGAAATATATCAAGACCTTTGTTTGAGGTAAACACACAGACAAATAAAAAAGCCAGTATTATTGTAATTTTGGTTTGTAATTCCACTTTTAAATACAGGATGTCTTAGTCCATTTAGTGTTGTTATAAATGAACACCTGGGGCTGGACAATTGATAAAGAGGTTTATTTGGCTTACAGTTCTGCTGGCCGGAAGATTGGGCAGAAGAGAAAAGCCTTGGCCTTTTCTCACTCATTTTAGAAGGGAAAGGGAAGCTGGAGTGTGCAGAAATCACACAGTGAAATGGAAAGCAGGAATGAAAAATGGGAGGTGCCAGGCTCTTTTTAACAACCAGTTCTCATGGAACTAATAACGTTGGAATGCACTCCCCTGGAAATGCATTCTACTCATGAAAGATCTGCCCCCATGACCCAAACACCACCCATTGGGCCCCACCTCCAACACTGGGGATCAAATTTCAACATGAGATTTGCAGGGCACGAATATCTAAACTATAGCACAGGATTTAAAGACAACAAATAAAATAATTATATATCTATTAGTGGGTATATAATATATAACAATGTAAACTGTAACATCGGTAACACAAAATGGGGGGGGCATGGAGCTGTATAAGTAAAATGTTTGTATGCAATTGAAGTTAAGTTAGTATCAATTCAAATTAGATCATTATAACTTTGGGATGTTATATGTAATTCCCATGGTAACCACAAAATGTATTTATAGAATATACACAAAAGGAAATGAGAAGTGAATAAAACATGTCACTACAAAAAAATCAACTAGATGTAAAGAAAGGTAGAAATGGAGGAAATGAGGGACACAAAAAGCTGAAAAGCAGCCAGATACAGTGGCACATGCCTGTAGTTCCAGCTGCTTGGGAGGCTGAGGTGAGAGGATCACTTGAGCCTAGGAGTTTGAGGCCAGCCTGGGCCACATAGTGAGACCCCATCTTTTAAGAATGCAAGCAAGTAAGCAAGGAGAGTTAAAACATATAGAAAACAAATAACAAAATGGCAAAATAAGTCATTGAGTCATTGTCTATCAGTAAATGGATTTAAATTTAAATTTAATTGGGTTCAATGCCTCAGTCAAAAGTTATAAATTGGCAGATTAGATTTTTTAAAAATTATCCAATTATATACCGTCCACAATAGACTTGCTTTAGCTCTAAGGACACAAACAGATTGAAAGAGAAAGGATTTAAAAAGATATCCTATGTACACAGTAACAAAAAGAGAATAGGGATGGCTATATTAATATCAGACAAAACAGATTTTATTTTATTTTATTTATTTATTTTTTTTGAGACGGAGTCTCGCTCTGTCGCCCAGCCCAGGCTGGAGTGCAGTGGCGCGATCTCGGCTCACTGCAAGCTCCGCCTCCCGGGTTCACGCCATTCTCCTGCCTCAGCCTCCCGAGTAGCTGGGACTACAGGCGCCCACAACCGCGCCCGGCTAATTTTTTGTAATTTTTAGTAGAGACGGGGTTTCACCGTGGTCTCGATCTCCTGACCTTGTGATCCGCCCGTCTCAGCCTCCCAAAGTGCTGGGATTACAGGCGTGAGCCACCGCGCCCGGCCACAAAACAGATTTTAAAGTCTTGTTCTACAACAAGAGACAAAGAAGGGCATTGTATATTAATAAGAATCAATTCACCAAAAAGATATAACAGTTGTAAACCTATATGCACCAAACATCAGGGATCCAAAATATATAAGCAAACAAGGATAGAATTGAAGGGAAAAATAGGTAGCTTAACAACAGTAATTGGAGATTTCAGTACTCCACTTTTAATAATGAATAGAACAACTAGGCAGAAGACCAATTAAAGAAATGGGAGACTGGCTGGGCGTGGTGTCTCACACCTGTAATCCCAGCACTTTGGGAAGCTGAGGTGGGCGGATCACTTGAGGTCAGGAGTTCAAGACCAGCCTGGCCATGGAGAAACCCTGTATCTATTAAAAATACAAAAATTAGCTGGGCATGGTGGCGGGCCCCTGTAGTCCCATCCCAGCTACTTGGGAGGCTGAGGCAGGAGAATTGCTTGAACCCAGGAGGTGGAGGTTACAGTGAGCTGAGATCGCTCCACTGCAGTCCAGCCTGGGTGGCAGAGTGAAATTGTCTCAAAAACAAAAAACACAATACATCCCAAGCCAAAAATTTGAATTCTAAAATGCTTCAAAATTCAAACTTTGAAGGCCTATGGAATACCACAAGTGAAAAATTCTACACCTGACATCATGTGATGGGTCACAGTCAAAACTTTGTTTTATGTACAACATTATTAACAATATTGTATAAAATTATCTTTAGGCTGTGTATAAGGTGTATATAAGCATAAATAAATTTCATGTTTAGACTTAGGTCCCATCTCTAAAATATCTCATATATGCAAATATTCTAAAATCTGAAAATTTGAAATTTGAAATACTTCTTGTCCCAAGTGTTTTTGATAAGGGAAACTCAACCTGTATACCAAGATGTATGGGATGCAGTGAAAGCTGTATATGCTGTAAAATAGCTATAAAAGCTTACATTGAGAAGTTGTAAATGTTTATATTAAAAAAGAAGAAGGATATCAAATCAACAACCTAAATTTACACCTTAAGGAGGTAGGAAAAAAAAAAAAAGAATAAGATAACCCAAAGCTAGCAGAAAGAAATACTGAAGATTGCAACAGACATAAAATAGAGAACAGAAAAACAGAAAATCAACAAAACCAAAAGTTGGTTCTTTGAAAAACATCAGTAAAACTAACACTTTCAGCCAGATTAATTAAAAAACAGAGAAGACTCAAATTACTAAAATAAGAAATGAAGGTGAGGGGATTACTCTAAAATTTATAAAAACAAAAATATAAATAAATAGTATTTTACAGAAATAAAAAGGGTGACAAAAGATTAATATAAACAATGGGTAAAGTTGTTGGTTATGTAATAAATTTGATAACCTAGAAGAAATGGACAAATTCCTGGAACATAAAACCTACCAAGACTGAAGCAGTAATCAAAAATACCCCAGTGAAGAAAAGTCCTGAACCTGATAGTTTTACTGGTGATTTCTACCAAACATTGAAAGAAGAATGAACACTAATTCTTCTCAAACTCTTCCGAAACATTGGAGAGAATACTCCCTGACTCACTCTGTGAAGCCAGCATTACGCTGATACCAAAACCTACCTTCTAACCAAAGTTAGAAAAGAAAACCACAAAGCAACATCCCTTAGAAACTCTGATGCAAAGTCCCCAACAAAAGATTAGCATAGATCATTTCAACACTGAAAGGATTATACAACATAACCACGTGAGATTTATTTCTGGAATGCAAGCATGATTCAACATATAAAAACCAATCAACATAATAACACCACATTAATAGAATGAAGGAAAAATACTACATGGTCATCTCAATTGATGCAAAAAAAGCATTTGACAAAACTCAACACACTTCCATGATAAAAACAAACTAGGAAGGGAAAGAAGCTTCCTCAATATGATAAAGGCCATATACAAAAAGCCCACAGATAACAACACACTTAATGGTGACAGACTTCAAGTTTTCCTCTAAGATCAGGAACAAAACAAGGATGCATGCATTTGCCACTCTTATTCATCATGTATAGAAAGTTCTAGCCAGAACAATTATGCAAGAAAAAGAAGTAAAAGCCATCCAAATTAGAAAGGAAAAAGTACAATTATCTGTTTGCAGGTGACAATCTTACATATAGAAAACTCTAATTTTTTAAAAAAGAAAAACTGTTAGAGCTAATAAGCAAATTCAGTAAGGTTGTAATTTACAAAATCAACAAACAAAAATCAAATGTATTTCTTCACTCTAAAAATGAAGAATTCAAATAGGAAATTAGGAAAACAACTCTATTTATGATTACATAAAGCAGAATAAAGTAGGAACAAACTTAACCAAGGAGGTGAAAGACTTGTACACTGAAACTACAAAATTTTGCTAAAATAAATTAAAGAAGAGATAAACAAATGTAAAGTCATTCAATGTTCATGGAGTGGAAGACTTAATTTTGTTAAGATGACAAAGTTACTCAAAGTGATCTATAGATTCATTGCAACCCCTGTCAAAATGCCAAATTTTTTTATAGAAATAGAAAAACCCATCCTAAAATTTATATATAATCTCATAGGACCCCAAATAGTCAAACAATCTTGAAAAGAAGAACATAGTTGAAGGACTCATACTTTCTGATTTCAAAACTTACTACAAAGCTACAGTAATCCAAATAGTTTGGTACTGGCATAAAGACAGATAAATAGGCCAACAGAATAGACTAGAGAGCCCAGAAATAAACCATCATATGTGTGTATGAGTGTATGCATGTGTGTGTGTGCACGCGTGTGCTCAAATGATTTTCAGCAAGGGTGCTGAAAATGATTCTGGGACAAGTGGATAGCCACATGCAAAAGAATAAAGTTGGATCCTTGCTTTACACCAATGAAGTTGGAACCTTGCTTTAATTCAAAATGGATCAAAGATCTAAATGTAAGAGCTGAAACCACAAAGCTCTTAGAAGAAAACACAGGGGAAAAGCTTCATGACATTGTATTTGGCATTGATTTACATATGACACCAAAAGCAGAGGCAGCAAAAGTAGACTGACAAATTGAACTCCATGAAAATGGAAAACTTTTGGGCATCAAAGGACACTATCAAAACAGTGAAAAGACAACCTGTAGAATGAGAGAAAAAAAAAATCCCAGAAACTAGTGTTCTCTAGAGCCCCCTTTGGCAATACTGGCCACTCCATCCTCCTCACTGTGTAGACCTCTTGTTCAGCCTGTGTGGACTACTCTCCGTCTTCCCAATCAGCCATGCTCTTTCCCACCTCTAGGCCTTTTTGCACAAGCCGTTCTGTCTATAAGGGGTGCCTTTGTCTCCTGCCCCATGACCTACCTGGCTTACTTTTTCTCACCTTTATGTGCTATTTAAACATCACTTCCTTTAGGGTACCTTCCTGGGTATCTTGTCATATCTGCAGACAGCATCTGCAGTGCTTCCACCAGGATAGAATAATAATATCTGGCCATTTTTGTTTATTTACTGGTATTTCTCTGTCACTAGGCTGTTACCTTCGTGGAGGAGAGACCCCAGGTAGCCTAGGAATTGCTGTGTCTGCCACCAGCACAGTGCCTGGGACCAGGAGGTGCTCCATTACCCCTCGGGGGTTGGGGAAGGGAGAAAATCAGAGAGGGAGGGGTGGATATTGAATTCCTAAAGATCATGCTTCCCCCCCATTATAGATCTGGGTCTCACTGAAGCTCCAGGAGCAGAGCTGCTCCTCCCACCTCCCATTCATTGATTTCTGCCTTCTGCTCTACTTTTCTGTGCACATATTTCATCCTGTGAGGGACTCATTTGTCTCTGCATTCCCCACAGCACTATGAACATAGCAGATGCTTAATAAATCGTTACATAAATAAGCACGCACATGTAAAAACCGTATGTCGTAAAGGAACTATTCTGACCTTTGATTGTCCTATTTAAAGACAGGGAAAGAATTCCAAAGTCACCCAATATGCACTTGGGCCATCTTTTGTTATCAACTCTTGGTTGCTTTTCATGTACCTTTCATTTCAGATGACCAATCTGAAAATTGTCTTGAAATGCAGAAGTATAAAAATATAATTTCCTTTGTTTTTTTCTCGGGCAGGGGGGCTTATTCTAAATGAGCAATGATAAGAATTACATCAAACTTCCCATCAGAAAGCAAGCGAGAAGAGAATGGAGTGAAACAGTTTTAAAAAGTTAAAACTTCCATCAACCTAGAATCTGTTTCCAGCGGAATTTTTCTTCAAAAGTGGAGAGGATATGAAGACAAAGAAAAACTGAGAGAAGATTTTGCCAGTACACCTGCCTTGCATGAAATGTTAAAAGAAGCCCTTCAATGAAAAGGAAAGTGAAACCTTGGCTCTACATAAAGAAGGGAAGAACATCGACGATGGACTAAATGGAGGTAAAGGAAAATATTTTATTTTTATTATTCTTAATTGGCCTTACAGATAACTGTTTGTTTAAAATAGTTAAGAACAAGAATGCCTCAAGTGTTATGGCTGATCGTTAAGTGCATGAATGCTAGCAATGTCTAAGAAACGGGAGGAAGGAATGGGGAATTCTCTGTTACAGGGTGTCTACACTTGCTCTGTTTTAAGAGATGTTGCTTTCCTTCTATCAAGCAGAAGACAGAGGAAGTCATGGTGGCAATGATGGGGCTGGCGAAGAGAGCTCCAGGGCTGGATTTTCCCAACAATTATATTCCCCAGGAGTCAGGAGAGTGTCTGTGAGATAAACCCAGCTCTGACCCTTTCCCTCACCCCTCCATTTATCCAAAGGGCCTCGGGCCAGAGGCTGGGGGCCAGGACCTTTCCACTCTAGGGACATAAGTTCCTCTTTTAGGTAGCCCCAGCTTGGTGGTCTCAGCAACCAATGGTTGACTTAATAAACCCATTTCATTAATAGATGCACATTGCATCTATTAATGAATCACTTCACCCATGGGATGGCAGGCTCCAGAGGGGCTATGAAATGGTGGTGCCTCACACATTCACCTGCCGTCATGTCACCCTTGAAAGGTTGAACGTTTTGTCCATCTGGTGGAGGTGAGAATTGAACTTAGAGCCTACTGAAGCTATGTATTTACCTCGTCCCTCTTGGCAGGGACAGAGTCAATCTCTGGTTCCCTCTAAATTTCCCAGGATGGGAGGAAATGGGGATCCTTATTCCTATATCACAGAAGGGGGAATGAGGACCTCACAAAGGAAAGAAACGCACTAAATCTATCAGATGTAAGGCCTGCCTGAAATCAGTGAGGCTCATCACAGCCCAAAACTCAGGCAGTGAGAAATTCACCGAAGTGGCCTTTCTGAGGAGAATTAGAGAAATGTTTGAGGCTCACAGACAGGCACCTAGAAACACCATGAAGAATGTCACAAATAATGCCTCAAATGATGTGCTCAAATCACACTAGAGTGAAAAAATCGGAAACACCACCTTTACCACGAATTTCTTTCTTTCTTGGCTCACGGCAAGCTCCACCTCCCAGGTTCACGCCGTTCTCCTGCCTCAGCCTCCCGAGTAGCTAGGACTACAGACGGCCGCCACCACGCCCAGCTAATTTTTTTTTGTATTTTCAGTAGAGACGGGGTTTTACCGTGTTAGCCAAGATGGTCTCAATCTCCTGACCTCATGATCTGCCCGCCTCGGTCTCCCAAAGTGTTGGGATTACAGGCATGAGCCACCGCATCCAGCCCACGAATTTCTAACAGCTGCCTAGTCCAAGGTTTTTTTTCTCTCTCTCCTCTCTCTCATAGCAAATTCCTACCGCACACAAACAGGGGAGAAGAGCCCTTGTCACTTGCCCGGAACAGTGTGGGAGCTGTCGGGTGCTGGCTGCAGGAAGGTACATACCTTGACAGGTTTCTGGCCTGGAGAACGTGGGGAGAAAACTCCCTCCAGGGTGCCCCTCAGTTTGGGCCCTTAAGGTAATCAGAGCCTGCGGATGTTGAGAGTTCGAGAGGTTCAGGAAGATTCCTAGAGCCACAGGAGAGGAGGCAGCCGTTGGCAGTTGGGGAGACAGTTGGAGAAAGTTCCAGGGGAGTTCCAGGGAGGAGCTGATATGTAGGGCAGGAGAGAATAGGAAAAGAAGAATGGGTGGGTTTGCCAGCATTCCTCCTTCCAAGGATTCTAAGGAAAAGAGTGGAAACTGCGGAGACAATTATCTTACCGTTTCTCCTGCCTTTCTAGATGCACAGAGAGTCAGGCAGAAGGGACACTAGAGATGCAGAAAAAGAAGGCTGCAGAGACAGGTGCAGAAGGTTAGAGGGAGGAACCACTGAGACCAGCGTCCAGGGAAAGATGTCCAACGTTTGACCACGGAGAGCAACAGGCCCTCAGCCACAGACAGGAGAGAGACCGGATTGACAACTATCTTCAGAGCTCCCAGTCTGGAGGCATTGATTAAGGCGGAGTTTAACTCTTGTTGCCCAGGTTAGAGTGCAATGGCGTGATCTGGGCTCACTGCAACCTCTGCCTCCCGGGTTCAAGCGAATCTTGTGCCTCAGCCTCCTGAATAGCTGGGATTACAGGAACCCACCACCACGCCCAGCTAATTTTTTGTTGTTGTTGTTGTTGTAGTTTTAGTAGAGATGGGGTTTCACCATGTTGGCCAGGTTGGTCTCAAACCCCTGACCTCAGGTGATCCACCGCCTTGGCTTCTCAAAGGGCTGGGATTGTAGGCGTGAGCCACCCACCACACCTGGCCACTGGGGGGATTTAGAAACGTCCCCTTCCCCAACAAGTGTGGCCTGGAGCCTGCAGAATAATGGAGGCCACCACCTGGTTCAGACCCAAGTCTTCCAGGTTGGCTCACACTTGGGTAAGGTTCTACCAATCAGGTAACTAAGCCCAGGGCAAGTACTTGGTTTTCAGGTCCTGGGTTTCCTGCTGTGTTTTAAATGACCACACCTGGAACCATCCCCTTACTTTCTTTCTAGAGAATTCCTCACAGGAAAATCAACAAATCAATGGGAAGTCAAACACTTACCCAGTGGTTCTGCCCAGTAGACCACCTGAGGAACTCCTGAAAATCACCAATGCCTGGCCCCACCCCAGGTGAATTAGACCAGAATCTCAGAAGGTGAAGCCTAGACATGAAGGGTTTCAAATGCTTCCCAGATGATTCTCATATGCAGCCAGGCTGGAGAGTCCTTGTATTCAATCTAGACAAATAGCAGGCACATGGCAGGTGCTGAAGGTGCAAAGATGAACAAGGTGAGGATCCCACTTTTGATAAGCTCACAGTTAAGGAAGGGAGATGAGCATCCAAAGAAACAAACAGCCAGGTGTGGTGGCTCACACCTGTAAGCCCAGCACAATGGGAGGCTGAGGCGGGAGGATTGCTTGAATTAAGGGGTTCAAGACCAGCCTGGGCAAAATAGTGAGACCCCTGTCTCTACCAAAAAAAAAAAAAAAAAAAAAAAAGGAAGGGAGGAAGAAAGAAAGAAAAGTTAACCATGTGTGGTAGTGCACACCTTGAGGCTGAGGAGAGAGGAATGCTCGAGCCTGGGAGGTAGAGGCTACAGTGAGCCATATTTGTACCACTGCACTTCAGCCTAGAGTGAGACTCTGTCTAAACAAAACAAAACAAAACAAAAAAACACAGCAAACAAAATCACCAACTGTGGGCCGGGTGCAGCGGCTCACGCCTGTAATCCTAACACTTTGGGAGTCCATGGCGGGCGGATCAGTTGAGGTCAGGAGTTTGAAACCAGCCTGGCCAACATGGTGAAACCACATCTCTACTAAAACTTCAAAAAAATTAGCCAGGTGTGGTGGCACATGCCTATAATCGCAGCTACTTGGGAGGCTAAGGCAGGGGAATCGCTTGAACCTGGGAGGCGGAGGTTGCAGTGAGCCGAGATCACACCATTAAAATCCAGCCTGTGTGACAGAGGGAGATTCCATCTCAAAAAAAAAAAAAAAAAAAATCACCAACTGTGTGCTGAGTTCAGTCATAGAAGCACTCCCAGGTTAAAGAGGAGGGTGTATTAATCATGTTTTTATTTATTTTTATTATTATTATTATTTTTTTTTTTTTTTTTTTTGAGACGGAGTCTCGCTCTGTCCCCCAGGCTGGAGTGCAGTGGCCAGATCTCAGCTCACTGCAAGCTCCGCCTCCCAGGTTCACGCCATTCTCCTGCCTCAGCCTCCCGAGTAGTTGGGACTACAGGCGCCCGCCACCGCGCCCGGCTAGTTTTCTGTATTTTTTAGTAGAGACGGGGTTTCACCGTGTTAGCCAGGATGGTCTCGATCTCCTGACCTCGTGATCCGCCCGTCTTGGCCTCCCAAAGTGCTGGGATTACAGGCTTGAGCCACCGCGCCCGGCCAATCATGTTTTTAAAAAAGTTTTTTTTGGAGGTCTTACTCTGTTGCCCAGGTTGGAGTGCAGTGGTGCAATCATAGCTCACTTCAGCCTTGAATGCCTGGACTCCAGGGATCTTTCCACATAGCGAGGACTACAGTCTGCACACCACCATGTCCAGCTAATTTTTTTAATTTTTGCAGAGATGGGAGTCTCGCTATGTTACCCAGGCTGGTCTCGAACTCCTGGACTGAAGCAATCCTCCTGCCTTGGCCTCCCAAAGCACTGGGATTAGAGGTGTGAGCCCCTGTGCCCAGCCAATCATGCTTTGTTTTGTTTTGTTTTGTTTTGTTTCACTCTTATTGCCCAGGTTGGAGTGCAATGGCACGATCTCAGCTCACCGCAACCTCTGCCTCCTGGGTTCAAGCGATTCTCCTGCCTCAGCCTCCTGAGTAGCTGGGATTACAGGCATGTGCCACCACCCTGGTTAATTTTGTATTTTTAGTAGAGACGGGGTTTCTCCAGGTTGGTTAGGCTGGTCTTGGTGTTTTTTTTTTGTTTTGTTTTGTTTTTTTTTTTTTGAGACGGAGTCTTGCTCTGTCACCCAGGCTGGAGTGCAGTGGCCGGATCTCAGCTCACTGCAAGCTCCACCTCCCGGGTTTATGCCATTCTCCTGCCTCAGCCTCCCGAGTAGCTGGGACTACAGGCGCCCGCCACCTCGCCCGGCTATTTTTTTGTATTTTTTTTAGTAGAGACGGGGTTTCACCGTGTTAGCCGGGATCGTCTCTCGATCTCCTGACCTCGTGATCCGCCCATCTCGGCCTCCCAAAGTGCTGGGATTACAGGCTTGTTAGGCTGGTCTTGAACTCCCGACCTCAGGTGATCCGCCTGCCTTGGCCTCCCAAAGTGCTGGGATTACAGGCATGAGCCACCGCACCTGGCTATGTTTTTCATTTTCTGTATTTTATGATGGTTTGACATCTTGGGGGCCCTGCTGGCCTGGAAGAGACTGTCCCTCCCAGGGCTAGCTAATTCCTAGAGATAGTACATAACTTGCCTGTGAACTTGCCTTTCACGTGCACGTCAGCCAATTCATTCCCCAATCCCCCACCACCTCCTTTATCTACTGTCACACCAAGCCAATACTCCCACTGCCCTAAATCACCCCAGACCACGAACATCATGCAAACCAGCCAATCTTCAACCAGCTCAGCCACTCAACCTGTGCTTTCCTCCCTTCCTTCCCATAGGAAACACAATCAGGGCCCTACTTTGTCCTGGCTCCTCCTGCCTCACGACCTACCAGCTGCTTCCCCATGTGGTCCTGCAAGACGTAGTGTGCCCCTTTCTCTTGGAAACTATACATAATAAATACTTTCAGTGGCATTGGCCTCTTCGTGTTGTCACTTGGTAACCTCTGTCAGTTAAAATCCCACCAATACAATCAAGACAGAGGGTATGATTCTCTTACAGAGTGAGGATCAGAAAAGGCTTTGCGAGAGGGACAAGAGGCAGTGCAAAGGGACTGGGGCAGAAGGGCAAGGAGGCTGGTGGATGAAGAGCAGGATGGGATTGTTAGAGCACAAAACACAAGGGACCAAGAGAGGTGGGGTGGGGACTGCATGCAAGTCTTAGACTGGATGGGGGAACCCTGGGGCAGCATGGGATGCCCCCCTTTGGTACTGTCACTCAGCCTTACAACATCTCCAAAAGCTGGAAAGAAGACAGGAGACTATTCCACAGATGGGAAACTGGGGCATGCTGCAGAGTTGATTCTTCCTTAAATAAGAACTGACTTACGCACTTGTCTTCTCTCCAGCAAGTCCTCCAAACTAACCCATTTCTCCGTGCGGGTTTCTGTGAGGTTAACAAGGTCATAGTGGAGAGCCTTTAGGCTGGCACCAACATTCCTGGCCCGAAACTATGGGAAGAGAGCCTATGCTGGCAAAACTCCTTTTTCAGAGAGAAGACATGTGCTTTGGGCATGGACCTACCACTGCGAGCTTGTGCCTTAGTCAA
This sequence comes from Macaca nemestrina, assembly GCF_043159975.1. Classification (NCBI taxonomy): domain Eukaryota; kingdom Metazoa; phylum Chordata; class Mammalia; order Primates; family Cercopithecidae; genus Macaca; species Macaca nemestrina. The sequence goes on along the minus strand of NC_092132.1, from coordinate 131,604,078 downwards.
GCTTCCTATTCTTTCTATTCCTGTTTCCTCATCTTTAGAGTGGGTGCACTAACCTATGGCTCATGCAGACGAGGAAGGGGAAGGGTGAGCACAGTATTTGACACATAGTATGTTTGATTCCATTTTTTCCCTCTTATTTCTTTATTGAGACAGGATCCTGCTGTGTTGCCCAGGCTGGAGTGCAGTGATGCGATCACAGCTCACTGCAGCCTTCAACCCTCCAGGCTCAGGCAATCCTCCCACCTCGGCCTCCTGGGTAGCTGACACTACAGGCACATGCCACCACACCTCGGTAATTTTTTTTTTTTTTTTTTTGTAAAGATGGGGTTTTGCCATGTGGCCCAGGCTGGTCTCGAACCTCTGGGCTCAAGCAATCCTCTCACCTTGGCCTCCTAAAGTGCTGGGATTATAGGCATCACCCACACCGCCCAGCCTTATCTTTTCCCTCTTAAACCAGGAAAAATTCTAACTCTGATGAGAACAAAAAAAAAGAGATCCATCAAAACTGCAAGACAGCAGCTCAGGAGGTGCCAAGGGATGATAGTTCAGTAAGGGCGTCTCTTCCAGGCAATCAGTGCCATAAGGTACTCCTTGGGGCTGATGATCTGCGGAGGAACCACAAGATCTGCTCAGCTAGCCAGTGTCAGCTTCCATCATCTTGCTGTGCTAAATAAGGCCTGTCACTTGCCTGGAGAGCCTCCAGAGAAAACTGCAGGGCAAACAGATGTTGCAATAGGCCCAAGGAGCTCAGATACCCGCCTGTCCTGTTTCCTGAGCTTCTCTGTAGAAAGGCAAGGCTGGGGATAGTCTTTTTCCATCCCCACTCTGCCTCCAGGTCCTTTGCTCCACGTGGATGCTTAGAGCTGTTCCGATGACAAAAGCTTTTATTGACTGAGCACTCACCGTGTGCAAAGGAGTATGTGAGCACGCGTAACCAGCACCCTTCCATTTCCTCCTCCCACAGCCCTGTGGTGTGGGGACGCTTACCCTGCTTTACAGCTGAAGCTTGGTGGGATTGAAAACTTTATCCAAGGTCACACAGCTAGTGAACGGAAGAGCTGGATCCCAACCCAGATCTGCCTGAATCCAAAGCCTGTATGCTTCCTCCCTGCACAAGGGTGTCCTTGGCCACTTGCATTTTCCAGCCTCAGTCCAAAAGCCTGTGGTCAATGAACCTTTGTTGTGCAGGCTGCTTTGATTCAGTTCACCCAAACTGACACTTTGGATCTTCCCTCTTTGATGCCTCTCCTGCATCTTATCTTATTAATTCATGCATGCATCTAATCAACAGATTTCCACTGGGGTCCTCTACAGGCCAGGTGCTGAGTACCTCTGAAGCTGCGTGGCCTCTTCCCACTATACCAGTGTGCAATTAGAGAAAAAAAAGAAGTAGTTTCAGCTGGGTCCAGAATGGAGTTTAGCTGATCCCTTCTGGGAAACGTGAGTAGAGTAGCTGCCCATGCAATTTAAATATCCACGGGCCAGCTGGGCACAGTGGTGCACATCTATAATCCCAGCAGATTGCCTGAGCTCGGAGTTCAAGACCAGCCTGGGCAACACGGCGAAACACCCATCTCTACTGAAACACAAAAAATTAGCTGGGCGTGGCAGCATGCGCCTGTAGTCCCAGTTACTCGGGAGGCTGAGGCAGTAGAATTGCTTGAACCCTGGAGGCGGAGGTTGCAGTGAGCCGAGATCATGCCTCTGCACTCCAGCCTGGGCAACAGAATGAGATTCCATCTCAATTAAAAAAAAAAAAAAAATCCTTGCATAGCCACGGAAAATGCAATGTCCTAAGCTCTGGGGTTTAATACCACAATAAATGCAACACGATATTCACTTCCACAGTTTAATGGGAAAGATGAACATTTATGTAACCAACAGCAAAACAAAACAGACTGTGATAAGGCTATAATAAAGGGGTAAACTAGTAGGGAAACTCGTGAGAACAGAATTGAGGGAGACTTCACCATAGAGAAGGTATTTTGCAGTGAGTCTTGGAGGCTGTTTACCATGAGCTCATCCTTTTCTCCATGAGGGGGACTAGAACTTTTGCATCGAATGCTTCAAGGCCTGAGTCCCAGGCTCTGACATCTGATTCGGCATTGCTGCAGAGTCTCATTAGAGCGGCCCTGGCTCTGAAGCACTTCTTCAAGTCCTCGCATCAATTGCAGCCTTCGGTTTGAGGACTGATGGCTGTCACACTGCCCGGTGGAGGAGTGAAGGCAGCCAAGTCATTAAGCCCGAAGCCACTGACAGCAAGTGTGCGCTGGGAGCTGTGAGAGGCTTGGCCTGTGTGTCAGAACATTTGCAGACACCAGCCAAGGAATAAAGACCAGGCTTGGGACGAGGCCAGGTTCTTGCTCTTCACCGGGAAAGTCATTTGAGAACTCAGGAAACACAAGAGCGGCCTTCCTGAGCCTTCTGACCTTCCTTCCTCTTTACCCTGGCCTTATCCATGATGCTTGCCTACCTGGGAGGGAGCTTTTTTAGGAAGGTAACTGCTAAGGTCAGGGTGAGCTATTGTGGAGCTCACTTTGTCTTTTTTTTTTTTTTTTTAAGACACAGTCTCACTCTGTCACCCAGTCTGGAGTATAGTGGTGTGATCTTGGCTCACTACAACCTCCACCTCTGCAACCTCCACCTCCGGGTTTCAAGCCATTCTTGTACCTCAGCCTCCCAAGTAGCTAGGTTTACAGGTGCCTGCCACCACACCCAGCTAATTTTTGTATTTTTAGTAGAGACAGGGTTTCGCCATGTGATCAGGTTGGTCTCGAACTGCTGACCTCAAGTCATCCACCCGCCTCGGCCTCCCAGAGGGCTGGGATTACAGGCATGAGCCACCATGCCTGGCCAACTGTTTTCCTTTTATATGTAGCAATCATCTCCCAAAGCAATGCCAGATGGGTGCGGGTGGAGGGGTTGAGGGAAGCCTAGTCTTCTGTAGCTCCAGAGGGGAAATGGATGAGGCTACCCAGAGGCAGGTTTCTGCCCAGCATCAGGTCAGCCACCACTGATGAGATGACTGGTCCCTTGCAGGACCACCTGGGAAACCATAAGGTACCCATCAACAGAGTGTTTAGATACTGCCCACGGTGGGGAGAAATGGCAGGAGCCAGCCTAGGGGAGTGTGAGGAGCTTGGGTTTTCACTATCCCTGGCAGAGGAACCAGCTCAGCCCCAAGCTCTGTCACAGATGGCAGAAAGGAGCTGTCATCCTTCCAGCAGCTCCGTGCTCCCAACACGATCATCTGGGAGGGTTCTGGTGGGTGTGAATGTCTGGCTTTCCTACAGAGAGCCCTCCTTGAAGGGGCCCTCTGTGGGTGCTATGTCCTGCCAGGAGCCTTGCTGAAGGAATCCCACTCTTGAGAATAGGATGGATTTGGAGCAGTGATTTTTCCACCTGTGCTCTAGGGAGGTGCTTCAAGAACCATTTTGGATGCAAAGTGTGGGGAGGGAAAGCCGACTGGTTAGAGCTTGGGCCTGTACAAGCTATTCTCCAGTAATGTTCTGTTTAGGGCATATTTTAAAGAATAAGGCCGGGTGCAGTGGCTCATGCCTGTAATCCTGACACTTTGGGAGGCTGAGGTGGATGGATCACTTGAGGCCAGGAGGTTGAGACCAACCTGACGAACATCGTAAAACCTCGTCTCTACTAAAAAATATATGAAAATTAGCCCAGTGTGGTGGCACATGCAGGTAATCCCAGCTATTCAGGAGGCTGAGGCAGGAGAATTTCTTGAACCCGGGAGGCAGAGGTTGCAGTGAGCCAAGATCACGCCACTGAACTCCAGCCTGGGTGACAGAGCGGGACTCTGTCTCAAAAAAAAAAAAAGAAGAATTCTGCTGGTAAATAGTCAAGAACTCACTGAGTTGGCCAATATGTACGAATGTACCTTTGTTGCACCTTTGCTGTCTGCTCTTCTCTGTTTTTGACCTGCATTGCCCATTTTTATTCTCGGAAATACTCTTTGTGGTGTGCAGCGACTGTCCCCATTTTCAGGCAAGGAAATGGCACAGAGAGTGGGAGAGCTCGCCCAAGGTTCACTGCTGGTCAATGGCAGTGACAGGGTTTGAAGCCAACCACACCGACCCTGGACCTCCACTCTTTCCCACCACACTCTCCTGATCCTCCTCCCTACCTCACCTCTGAGGACTATGATTTGGTGTTTCTGACCTTGATCAGATGACCCTGATCATAAATGAGCTGCCAAGGGTGGGATTTCTCCCCAGGCTTCACCTCCTCTCTTGTGTACTCTGGGTGGCCTAGGGATATGTTTGTCTTGCAGAGGCACAAGCACTGTGGGCTGAAGAGTGGGGAGCCTGTCTCCCTGGTAAGGGGAGGGCACCACTGGGATCACTAGTGCCATCTCCTGCAATGGATCTTCTGATGTTGGATTGAACAGAACTTCGGGAGTTGATTTCCCTTGGTGGGTAGAGCGGGATCCTTCCTTGGCTATCTGTCCTTTTGCTACTAGCACTGCTGCTACCTGCCCTCTTAGCTACTGTTGGGGGTCTAGCACCAGCTATAACCAAGTGTCTATGTATGGGAACTGGTCTGAGTGTCATGACTTACCAGTAACCTTGTGCCATACCTTAGAAACAAGGGACCTGTCCAGGCTTCCTTCTGATGGCCAACCCACTTCTAGTGTTGGCTAATCTATTTCACACAAAGTTCTAAGTTTCCCTGGTGTCATAGTAACCCCATAGTCTCCATTAAATCCCTTTTTAAAATTTTTCAACATAGTTCCCAGCAGACTGGGCTTACTTTGTGTCTGACCCATGTTTCCTCAAGACAAAACACCACGCTCACACCACATGCACACCACAGAACAAAGAATGGGTAAAAAGGACACACGCACACTTTTTCGGTTTACACCAAACCAGAATCAAAACCAAAATCAGAGTATCCAGAAATCCAAGCCAGGTCAAAACCAAAACCAAAGTATCAAGCAGTTCAAGTCAAGTCAAAAACAAAAACCAAAGTGCCAGTACAGACATGCCGTGGGTGGTCAGGACACGTTTCCACTCAAATGGAGTGGGCAAGTTCCAAAGACCGGTCTTACCAAGTTTCAGATGTACGGACTTAAAGTGCCAGTTCCTTCCCGGTGTTCAACCACTGCGCTGATCCTCCGCGGGGGCCTACCATGCACTGCTCTGATGAGGCGTTCCACTGGGGCAAACACCTACCCGGGAGCGCTCTCAGGATCCACGTTGCTCAAGCTGGCCAGAGTCCCCAGCAGGGATGCTCTACAGGGCAGGCATAAGCTGCCTAAGGGGCTGCCTCCACCTTCTGTTAATCACCTCGCTTCCCGGTCAGGGAACCAAGAAATGTAGCAGGACCAGCTGCAGACAAAACTCCTCAGACACCGGATTAAAGAAGGAAGAGGTTTTTATTCGGCCGGGAGCCTCAGCAGACTTGCGTCTCAAGAGCCGAGCTCCCGGAAAAAGAAATTCCTAGCCCTTTTAAGGGCCTACAACTCTTAAGGGGTCCACGTGAAACGGTCGTGATAGATCAAGTAAGCGTGAGGAACGTGACTGGGGGCTACATACATCAGCTAATAGAATGAAAAGTTTTACAGTGCTTTCTCATACAATGTCTGGAATTTACATATAACACAAGTAGTTTTGCTCAGGGGTTAATATTATTGTTATTATTTTAACCACCAGGGCCTGGTGGTGGCTCCAAGGTCATCTAGCTATTTATCTTAGTTCTGTTTCTTTCTAACGTTTTGCTTTCTCCATTTTCTCCTGTCTTATAAACTAAGGAAAAGGGGAGGTGGGGGAGAAGCTGGGAAGGACAACAGGAGAAGTGGTGGTCTCATTCCATAGCAACACCGGATGAATGCGCCTGAGTTGACTTCACGGCCGATCCCTTTTCCCAAGTCCTGTGTGTCTCGCTTCGGAAGCGCAATCCCGTGGGGCAGGAAAGCAATCTGATGGAGGGAAGGGGACTTCCCCAAAGGCCGGCCTGGGGCCCAACCTGGGCATATGTGCAGCCTGGGTATTTTTCCATCAATGTGAATGGGAAAGGCTTCTGAATGAGTGGCCTTGGGGGGACTTCCTAGGCTGGTTGTCTAGGGAGTAATAACATTCCTAAACAATCAGGCTGTCCCCAGTGCCCTGTCTCTGGGCCTCCTCCAACTCCCTCCCCCTCTGTCTGGGGCCTGCCTTGGGATTGCTCTCTACCCCCGTTACCCGGCTACCAAATCCCACACCACCTAGAATGCCCAACTCTGGCCTGGTGCCTTCTTCAAGCTTTCCTAATGTTCCCCTGGGCCAACATCACTCAAGCTGAGACATCATTATAGACAACCCCCCGGTTACAATGGTTTATGATTTTTCAACTTTATGATGGTGCAAAGGCAACATGCATTCAGCAGAAACCATACTTTGCATTGTGAATTTCGATCTTTTCCTGGGCTAGCAGTATGTGGTAGGATACTGCCCTGTGATGCTGGACAGTGCAGAGAGCGCAGCTCCCATTCAGCCAGACGATCATGCGGGTGAACAACCTGATGCCACATGCCACTGTGTCCTGCATGCAGTAAGTTACATGAGAGAGTCAACACTTTGTTATAAAATGGGCTTTGTGCCTGATGATTCTGCCCAACTCTAGGCTGATGTAGGTGTTCTGAGCACGTTTAAGGTAGGCTACGCTAAGCTGTGATGCTCAGTTGGTTAAGGGTATTAGCTGCATTTTCGACTTATAATATTTTCCATTCATGATGGACTTATCAGGACGTAACCCCTTCATAAGTCAAGGGGCATCTGCACCTGACTTTCTACCTGTGCAGATCTTGTCTTCTCGAGTAGGTCATATATTTATTGATGGCAGCTTCTCTGTCTTGGGATTGGCAGGGGTCCTTGGGAAAACTTTTTTTTGAGGGACTTGGGCTTCCCAAGAAAATATCACTTGACAACGAGACTTTCTCCCTTTGGTCACCAGGTTGCCTACCAAATTAATAGAGTCCACAGGCCTTGAATTATAAACAGATGATGCCATGGCTTCCCCTGACAGGGTCCCTTGGAGGAAGGTTTTTCTGGAGGACCCACCAGAACCCTCCCAGATGATCACGTTGGAAGCATGGGGCTGCTGGAAGAATGCCAGCCCCTCTCAGCCGGCTGTGACAATGTGCCCCTGCCTGTAATGTTGAGGACAGGAGCTCTTCACTCGCTTCAGGGTTGGGCTCCCACCATTTCTCCCTACCCCTATCTAAGATGGGCAGCAACACTGCAACTTGCCGTTGGCCCACTCTATCTAGTGAATATATTCTCTCTCTTAAGTTGTGTCATTTCATGATACTGAAGTGGTGACATTGTCTGGCGTAAATACCCAAGGTTTGTCGTCTCATGCCAAGAAGGTTAAGGACACAGACACACACCAGAAGAGAACTTAGGAGTGGAGGTTTAATCGGCAAAAGAAAGAGAAAAGAGAACAGCTTTCTCTCTTGCCACAGAGACAAGGGCCTCCAGAGGAATTCCGGCCTGCGTTTGAGTGCATCTGATTTTATAGACTGGCTTGAGGAGGTGGTGCCTGATTTACATAGGGCCCACAGATTGGTTGAACCAGGTGTGACATTAACATAACACGCAGAGTAGGCTGGCTACCCCATTCTAATCTTACTATGCAAAGGGCTTTCCACTTGGTCGGTGCTATGTTGTCTGCTTCTTACTGTACACATGGCTGGCAAAGAGAAGGGAACACAGAGCCGCCATTTTGAACATGCCTAGCTCCAGGTAGCCTTTTCCTATTGGCACAACTGCGGCATTCACCTGTGCAAGCTTCTAGCTTACTTATCTATGTCTGCAGCTTGATTTTACAGGCTGCTCTTTATTAGAAAAGAAAATGATTTGGGGGCTGCTTTTCATTAAAAGAAAAACCTTACCAAGGACTTCCTTACCCTCACTATCTGCCTAAATAATTTCTTAACTCTGATATCAATACTGTAACATAACCTATCCTATCATGATGTAACTGAGTACCCCCAGTTTTCTAAGAGAGAAAGGTTTTAAAATTTTTTCTTCCTCTCTTTTTTCTTTCCTTCTTTTCCCCATGTTCTATTTAGCTTTTTTTTTTTGAGATGGAGTCTCGCTCTGTCACCCAGGCTGGAGTGCAGTGGCGCGATCTCGGCTCACTGCAGGCTCCGCCTTCCGGGTCAAGCGATTCTCCAACCTCAGCCTCCCGAGTATCGCGCACGCCTGTGTGAAGAGACCACCAAGCAGGCTTTCTGTGAGCAACAAGGCTGTTTATTTCACCTGGTTGCAGGTGGGCTGAGTCCAAAAGCAGAGTCAGCAAAGGGTGGTGGGATTATCATTAGTTCTTACAGGTTTTGGGGTAGGCAGTGGAGTTAGGAGCAAAGTTTTGCGGGCAGGGGGTGGATCTCACAAAGTACATTCTCAAGGGGGGAGAATTACAAAGAACCTTCTTAAGGGTGGGGGAGATTACAAAGTACATTGGTCAGTTAGGGTGGAGCAGAAACAAGTCACAATGGTGGAATGTCATCAGTTAAGGCTATTTTCACTTCTTTTGTGGATCTTCAGTTGCTTCAGGCCATCTGGATGTATAAGTGCAGGTAACAGGGGATATGATGGCTTAACTTGGGCTCAGAGGCCTGACACTGAGTAGCTAGGATTACAGGCATGCGCCACCAAGGCTTGCTAATTTTTGTATTTTTAGTAGAGACAGAGTTTCACCATGTTGGCCAAGTTAGTCTCAAACTCCTGACCTCAAGTGATCCGCCTGCCTCAGCCTCTCAAAGTGCTGGGATTACAGGCATGAGCCACCATGTCTGGCCTCTACTTAGCCCTTTAGAAATGTAATCATAACCTTTACATTCCCTTCACCAGGCATTCCCTACAGGGCAAGCTTATCTAACTACATGCTTATTAGAAGCTCCAGAGCCAGAACGCTGACCCACTGGGAGAGACAACAGTCAATTTACCATCTAAAGTATATGCCCTTGACCCAACTCTGTCCCACCTGGAGAGCATCTTGAGACAATAGCCATTGTACTAAGGGAGGAGACCACCTCTCATATTGTCTTATGCCCAATTTCTGCCTCCAAAGAAAGAAGAAGTAAAAACTAAAAGGCAGAAATGAAATCCACAGGCAGACAGCCCGGCATCGCACCCTGGGCCTGGTAGTTAAAGATGGACCCCTGACCTAATTGGTTCTATTATCTATAGATTACAGATATTATATAGAAATGCACTGTGAAAATCCCTATCTTGTTTTGTTCCGATCTAATTACAGGTGCGTGCAGCCCCCAGTCACATACCCCCTGCTTGCTCAATCAGTCACGACCCTCTCACACGCACCCCCTTAGAGTTGTGAGCCCTTAAAAGGGACAGGAATTGGTTACTCGGGGAGCTCGGCTCCTGAGACTGAAGTCTTGCTGATGCCCCCGGCCGAATAAACCCCTTCCTCCTTCTGTAACTCGGTGTCTGAGTTTTGTCTGCTGCTCGTCCTGCTACCGTACAACCTAGTTCTGCTTGCGGTGGCACCAGCAGAACCACCTGGTAGGTAAGGCACCAAAGTGAGTCATGCAGATCCCCACCTGCTCACTCCCTCCTCTGCATGCCATGCCTGCATGCCAAGTCCCCCTTTAAAAGCCCCTGATTTCTGCCGCAAAAGCAAAGCAGTACCCTTAAAGGCAGGAGTCTGTACTTCTTCCCCTGAGCTAAGTCTTGGAATAAAGGCACTTTCTTTATTGTGAATCCATAAGAGTCTGCAGCAACCTCACTTCTTGCCTCCTTAAAAGAAATAATTTACCTGAAGTACATAAGGCAGAGTGACAGACCAAGGCAAGTTTTAGAGCAGGAGTGAAAGTGTATTCAAAAGCTTTTGAGGCCGGGTGCGGTGGCTCATGCCTGTAATCCCAGCACTTTGGGAGGCCGAGGCAGGTGGATCACCTGAGGTCAGGAGTTCGAGACCAGCCTGACCAATATGGTGAAATCCCGTTTCTATTAAATACGAAAAATTCCCCGGGCATAGTGGTGCATGCCTGCAATCCAGCTACATGGGAGGCTGAGGCAGGAGAATCGCTTGAACCCGGGAGGCAGAGATTGCAGTGAGCTGAGATTGCACCAATGTACTCCAGCCTGAGCAGCAAGAGCAAAACTCCATCTCAAAAAAAAAAAAAAAGTTTCAAGCAGGAACAAAAGGAAGTAAAGTGCACTTGGAAGAGCACCAAGCCAGCTACTTGAGAGATCAAGTCCGTGGTATGGCCTTTGACTTGGGGTCTTATACATTGCCATGCTTCTGGGGAATTGCATCCCTTCTCCCCTGATTTTTCCCCTGGGGTGGGCTGTCCACATGCGCAGTGGCCTGCCAGCGCTTCAGAGGAACCACATGTGCAGTGTGTTTACTGGAGTAACACACATGCTCATTTGAGGCACTTTTCCCTTACCAAATGAGTGTTCCTAGAGGAACGTCATGTACCAGTTACACTCCGCCATCTTGCCCCATAGAGCGCATGCTTGAGCCCACTCTCTCAGCTCCTGAGACCTTATCGGGAAGTTGCCCATCACCAGCTTCAGGTGTTTCTATCTGTTGAGAGACTGCCTTTCCCTAGTGCTGGCTGCTACCAATTATTATTTTAGAGAGACAACTAACAACTGCCTGATCATCACTTGATGACCAGCTGACATTCTTGGGGTGGGGTTGGGATGGGGGGGACCCTCTCCTGCCCTGCTGATGTCTGCCTAACAATACCGGCCTTGTACTTGTTCATTGCATTCAAAGTGATGAGTGACTGAATCTGCATTTTGGTTGCAATGGTAACCTGTAACATATCTTTCAGTGTAGGGTCCCTGTCGTTAGTTCTTCCTTTTGAAATTAGGAAATTAATTTCAATCAGATCGAAAAGATTTATTTATTTCCCTACTGCATTTTAGCACTGAGTGCTGTACATCATAGGCACTCAGTAAACATTTGTTGAGTTGAGTGGGTGGAGTATGGAGGTCCGGGAAAGTTCACGACTTCTGCTCTGTTCAGTCAGCCTCCTTAATTCCAGATGTTCAGAGTTGATTATGCAATCCTCATGATGTTGAAAAGCTTCCTGTAATATGATGATACATAGAAGAATACGAATGGTTGGTTTGTTTCCCTGGCCTGTCAGAGCACTGCCAGATGTACAAGCCTGCCTTTGTACTCAGGGCTTGGCTGCTGATAAAATGGTCTAAACATTTGTAAATTGGATCCTATTGTCATGTAGGAAGAGCTTATATAAGTGAATAATCGCTATCTAATTGATCCCTTTGTGTTTGCTTCAAGCTATATGCCATTGATATGTGACTGTTAAAGGGTGGTTTCAAAAAGGGTGAAATCATCACTCTCATACAGACATAAAATGAACACATGGTAGATTTTTTTTTTTTAATTCTTTTTTTTTTTTTTTTGAGACAGAGTCTCACTCTGTCACCCAGGCTGGGGTGCAGTGGCATGATCTTGGCTCACTGCAAGCTCCATCTCCCGGGTTCACGCCATTTTCCTGCCTCAGCCTCCTGAGTAGCTGGGACTGCAGCCACCCGCCACCACGCCCAGCTAATTTTTTGTATTTTTAGTAGAGACAGGGTTTCACTGTGTTAGCCAGGATGGTCTCGATCTCCTGACCTCGTGATCCACCTGCCTCGGCCTCCCAAAGTGCTGGGATTACAGGCGTGAGCCACCGCGCCCGGCCGGTAGATTTTTTATTTAACTCATCATTAATGAGGGAACTGGTAAGATCTTACAAGGGCAATCCAAGGAATGGACACATTGATAGACCTGAGATATTGACATGAACATGAAAATGGCAACAAAACTAATTGGTTTCTTCCACAGCAGGAAAGGGAATCTCAATTGAAGCTCTACCAGAAAGGTTTTTTTTTTTTTTTTTTTTAAAGTATGTATAGACAAAAATCACTCTTTTGGCTACTAGTTATCTACAATGTATGAAGTTGTAAAATAGCTTAATCCAATGAATCAGAGAACCTGGAAGAATGAGCTCTAAGCTATGTATCATTTTCTATTGCAGACACTTAATCTTTTTTGCTTATTACAAGCTTCCTTGGCAGAGGTGACATTTCGAGTCAATGGGGGAAAGGACACAGTATCCAACAAATAGTGTTAAGACAACTGAACTCACTACGAAAAAATAAAATCATGTTGTGATGCCATACTTTACACAGAATAAATTTCAGGTGGATTAAAAGATGAAATACTAAAATAGAAACTTTTAAATCTTTAGAATAATATGCAGGAGAATATCTTTAGTACCTTAAGGTAGGGAAGGAAATATGACAGAAAAAAAACCCACACACACTGTACCAAGGAAACTATAGATTTGACTATATCTAGAACAAAAACCTTTTCTTTCATCACGATACACCAGACGGCTGGGTGCGGTCCAGCACTTTGGGAGGCCGAGGTGGATGGATCACTTGAGGTCAGCAGTTTGAGACCAGCCTAGCCAACATGCTGGGTTTCAACATGGTGAAACCCAGTCCTACTAAAAATACAAAAATTAGCTGGACATGGTGGCCCACATCTGTAGTTGGGGCACGAGAATTGCTTGAACCAGGGAGGCAGAGGTTGCAGTAAGCCCAGATTGCACCACTGAACTCCAGCCTGGGTGACAGAGTGAGACTCTGTCTTCAAACAAACAAACAAGCACACAAAAGATGCCCCAGATAAAAAATATTGCATTGCATATGGCCAATAAAGGATCCACTTTCCCAGAATGTATAAAGAGCTCCTGCAAATCAAATCAGAAAAAAACCCAACAACCCACCAAAGAGGAGCAGCTCTAGGAAGAGACTGTGAGCACAAATGACTCTGCATTCCAGCAGCCCCTGCGCCGCCTCTCGGAAGAGCACTTGCATCCCAAACCATTAGAAGGAACCTACTGGGACAACTGTGGCCCCAGAGGTTTACCCAATGACAAGTTTATCCCCACTCTGGCTCCATGTCCTCCAGGACTCTAGACCGATGCACAGACTTTAACAATTGCAGTTGCTCTGAAGGTTCTCATTGTGGAGGTCAATTCTGCTTCCACTGTGAAAACCAGAATCTCATCCATCCATCAAGTCATTCAATAAATCTTTTTTTTTTTTTTTTTTTTTTTTTTTTGAGACAAGATCTCTCTCTGTCATCCAGGCTGGAGTACAGTGGCATGATCATGGCTCATTGCAGCCTTGACCTCCTAGGCTCAAAGGATCCTCCCACCTCAGCTTCCCAAATAGCTGGGACTACAGGTGTGCACCACCACCACTCACTAATTTGTAAATTATTTGTAGAGATGGGGTCTCACTCTGTTGGCTGTTGGGGTCCGTGTGTTTCCTAAACAAAGGAATGAACACACAAGACAACACAAGACAAGACAAACATGGCGGCCGCCCCGAATGGCACGCTCTGCTTTATTTTATACAGTCATTTGTGGAATGTTGCCAAGTCACAAGACACATTGTTGTTTTTCTGACCTTTCCCTGACTTTCTGGATTTTCAAGATGTTTACACATAAACAAGCCCCCAGGGTCTGCTGTGTGCAGCTGGCTCCTTTGTCCTCCCTGTTTGCAGGGAAGGAACGCCCTGCTTCCTTTGCAAGAGCAGGACTTATCGGGAATGTCCTGCTTTGTTTGCAAGAGCAGGACTTATCAGGAACGTCTCGTTTGCGAGCACGTAGTCCTCTACAGTTGGCCAAGCTGGTCTCAAACTCCTGGGTTCAATCAGTCCGCCCACCTTGGCCTCCCAAAGTGCTGGGATTATAGGCATAAGCCACTGTACCCAGCCACTCAACAAATCTTTAGTGCCCACTCTGTGCTGGGTACAGAGGATATGAAAGGATGCCACCTCCTGGAGCTTCCCCCCAAAGGGGGATGAAGAAGTTAAATCTCAAATGGAGATGGGCACTAAGGAAGGGCTCTGGGACCCTACCTATGCTCACCTTTGGTTTGCCCCTCAACCCACCCCTGTGAGTTAGTGGGGTGTATTTTCTCCAGTTGATTTCATACTTTCAGAGAAGTTACAGAAACAGTACAGAGAATTTCCTATATACCTTACAACCAACTTCAGCCAGTGATAGCTAATGTCTGGCATAACTGTAGAACAGTTACCAAAGCTAGGACATTAGCCTTGGTTCTATACTATTCATGAAACCACAGAATTTATTCAGTGCTCACAAGTTTTCCCACTATTGTCTTTTTCTGTTTCAGGTTTTGATATGGTTTGGATTATGTCCCCACCCAAATTTCATGTTGAACTATAATCCCCAAAGTTGGAGGTGGGGCCTGGTGGGAGGTGATTGGATCATGGGACCAGTTTCTCAGGAAAGGTTTAGTACCATCACCTCAGTGCTGTTCTCGTGATAGTGAGTTCTCATGCAACCTGGTTTTTCAAAAGTGTGTAGCCCCTTCCCCTCTTCCTCTTGGTCCAGCCATGTGAAGTGCTCACTTCCCCTTTGCCTTCTGCCACAATTGTAAGTCTCTTGAGGCCTCCCAAGAAGCCAAGCAGATGCCAGCATCATGCTTTCTGTACAGCCTGTGGAATCATGAGCCAACTAAACTTCAATTAAACCTTTCTCAATTACTCAGTCTCGGGTTTTTTTTTTCTTTTTTTTTTTTTGAGACAGAGTTTTGCTCTTGTTGCCCAAGCTGGAGTGCAATGGTGCAATCTCGACTCACCGCAACCTCTGCCTCCCGGATTCAAGCGATTCTCCTGCCTCAGCCTCCCAAGTAGCTGGATTATAGGCATGCACCACCATGCCCAGCTAATTTTATATTTTTAGTAGAGACAGGGTATCTCCATGTTGGTCAGGCTGGTCTTGAACTCCTGACCTCAGGTGATCCACCTGCCTCAGCCTCCCAAAGTGCTGGAATTACAGGCTTGAGCTACTGTGCCCAGCCTCAGGTATTTCTTTACAGCAATGTGAGAATGAATTAATACAGGTTCCAATCCTGGATCCACACTGTAGTCAATGTTACACGTCCTTAGTTAGTGCTAGTCTCTTCAGTCTTTCCTTGACATTTTGAAGGGTACTGGCTAGATGCCTTGCAGAACTCTTCCTCACAATTAGGTTGAGGCGATATATTATCGCAGTGGACGCCACAGAGGTGACGAGCTCGTCTCGGTGCTTCAGATCAAAAGGGTGTGGGATGCCGACGTGTATTCCTGGTGAGGCGACCTTCACCGCTTGGTTAAGGTGGTGCCTGCCAGGATCTTCTACTGTAAGCTCACTATTTTTGTCTTTTGTGATCACTCAATATTTGAAAGGAAATACTCTGAGATCATGCAAATATCCTCTTTCTGCTTAAGTTTTGCTTTGGGCTGTTTTTTCAAACACATCTCTGGTTTGGGCTTCATAAGCCTAATTATCCCTGACAGCCAGCCCTTCTCGGCTACTCAGCTGAGAAAGGGCACTTGCCGCCCCTTCCTTTTGTCCCCTGCCCACGGGCACAAAGGAGCCACACTGTTCCCGCCTGGGGCAGCATGTGCGTTCCTGCACCAAACTGAGGTTTGGGCTGCTTATTCTTGTGGCCCAATAACAATGAACTGGGAAAAGACGGAGTTTATTTCTGTAACTGGGCACAGGAGGAAGGCGTGGAAAATATCGCCAGACCAACTCAAAATTACAAAGTTTTCCAAAGTTTATATACCTCCTAAGCTATATGTCTATGTGTAAGAGGACATTCATCTAAAGACATAAGCGATTAACTTTCTTTTTAGTCTATAACTAAGATCTGAGTCCTGCAGACCTTCCTCTGGAGCCTCAGTAAATTTACATAATCTAAATGGGTCCAGGTGCTGGGCTGATTACCCTTATCTTGTCTCCTGCTAAGCCATGGAGGTTTGGGGAGTCTCTTCAGACCCCTAATAAATGTGTTTAATTCTAAACGGGTCCTGTTAAGAATTTCTTCATTATCTTGTCTTGCTTTAAGGCCCAGGAAAGGCCTAGGCAAAACTGAGTTTGTGGGCTTTTGTTACATCCCAGTCTTTGTAGACATGCAATGGTTCTTTCAGCTTTTAATATTTAACTTAACCACTCAGCCAGTGCTGAAACAGTTGTGATGGAGGCCTGTCTGTTCAGCCATTAGGGAGACCTGGCCTGGCACAGGTGGGTGCCCTCCCCTCTCCAAAGACGTGGGAATGCTCCAAATGCCTAGAAACAAGACAGCCTGTATGACAAGGAGCTGGGAAGAAATTTCAAATGAAGACGAACTACATAAGTTAGTCTTCTGCAACCTGGGTAAGTGAAGACTGGAGGGGGTATAACAGGGTAAGCACGAACTTTTGTTTGTTTCTTTAAATGCTGGCAAACTGGGGCATAGTGTGGAGTAAGGAGAGCTTGAGGCTTGAAGGAACTTGTTTTAAATATCAAGGCAAAAACCTGGACTCTCCAGCGTGGGAAAGACACATATGAAATTCGTTACTCAAGAAGCTAAACAGGCCGGGTGCAGTGGCTCATGCCTGTAATCACAGCGTTTTGGGAAGGTGAGGTGGGAGGATGGCTTGAGCCCAGGAGTTCAAGACTAGCCTGAGCAACATAGCGAGACCCTGTCTCTACAAAAAAATTTTTAAAAATTAGCTGGGCCTGGCGGTGCACACCTGTGGTTCCGGCTACACGGGAGGCTGAGGTGGGAGGATTGCTTGATGCCAGGAGGTGCAGGCTGCAGTGAGCTGTATTTGCACCACTGCACTCCAATCTGGGTGACAAGAGTGAGACCCTCTCTGAAAAAACAAAAAAGAGGTTGAATATCTGAAGTATGCTCTGAGGCTATGGGTACACGTCTGAATGGGACCCAGAATGGGTTAAGCCAGCATCACACAAACACAGTAGCCGTACTCTCTGGTCGCAACTGGGGCCACTATGTATACTAAACATGTGTGTGGCCTGGAAAGTCTAAGGCTCCAGGCTAGACCAGCAGTCCTCAAGCTTTTGTATGAAAATGATTGGGACTCTGCTAGTCTTCCAGGTTTGAAAATACATTGTTCACTCTCCTTAATCCCCTTAGGGGACGTATCAGAGGCACCAACATGTGCCTCCTTGGTCTTTGCCCTGTGTGTAGCCTGCCATAGCATTCTCCCACCACCCCACTACCCCAGCCACAGGCCCATCCAACCACATCCTGGGGTCCCCTTTTTAAACTTTTTTTTTTTTTTTTGAGACTGAGTCTTGCTGTATGGCCCAGGCTGGAGTGCAGTGGCGTGATCTTGGCTCACTGCCACCTCCGCCTCCATGTTTCAAGTGATTCTCATGCCTCAGGCTCCCGAGTAGCTAGGATTACAGGTGCATGCCACCATGCCAGCTAGTTTTTTTTTTTTTTTTTCTTTTTTAAGTAGAGACGGGGTTTCACCGTGTTGGTCAGGCTGGTCTCGAATTCCTGACCTCAAGTGATCTGCCCACCTCAGCCTCCCAAAGTGCTGGGATTACAGGCATGAGTCACCATGCTAGGACTTTTTTTAGGACTGAATTCAATTACAACTTTCCCAGGAAGAAATAATTCTATCTCAAGATCGGGTTCAGTCTGGAATCTGCTTCCTGTTATCAGCTCCTAGTTATCCCCAAACTCTTTGGGTTTTAGGCACTTTGACTACCAAAATGTCATGGTCCATCCCAGCTCTGCTCTGACCCCCTCTGTTTGCCGTGTCAATCAAAATTAAGGCTGTTGAGGCAGAAATAGTTTGATAAAGGTTTATTGGACGCCAAATATGAGGATTGACCAGGGAAGACTCACCCACAGATTTGGACATATTCTAGAGTTTGTTACAAGTTGAAATGCTGACTGGGCATGGTGGCTCATGCTGGTAATCCCAGCACATTGAGAGGCCGAGGTGAGCAGATCACTTGAGGTCAGGAGTTCCGGACCAGCCTGACCAACATGGTGAAACCCCATCTCTACTAAAAAAAAAAAAAAGTACAAAAAAACCTAGCCAGGCATGGTGGCATGCATCTGTAATCCCAGCTAATTGGGAAGCTGAGGCAGGAGAATCACTTGAACCTGGGAAGCGGAGGTTGCAGTGAGCTGAGATCATGGCACTGCACTCTAGCCTGGGTGACAGAGTGAGACTCCATCTAAAAAAAAAACAAGAACAAACAAACAACAACAACAAAAAAACAAGTTGAAATGCTTTTATAAGAAAGTTTAGAAGGAAGAGGAACCCCTTATATCTGAGTTGTCTTTTTTCTTGTCTTGTCTTGTCTTTTGTTTTGAGATAGAGTCTTACTCTGTTGCTCAGGCTGGAGTGCAGTAGTGTAATCTCGGCTCACTACAACCTCCACCTCCTGGGTTCAAGCGATTCTCCTGCCTCAGCCTCCTGAGTAGCTGGGATTACAGGCGTGTGCCGCCGCACCGGTTAATTTTTGTATTTTTAGTGGAGGTGGGGTTTCACCATGTTGGCCAGGCTGGTCACGAACTCCTGACCTCGAATGATCCACTCACCTTAGCCTCCCAGAGTACTGGGATTACAGGCATGTACCACGCCCGGCCCCTGAATTGTCTTTTTCATTGGAGGGTACAATCGTTGGCTACAGATCACAGTGCACAGCTAAAATGTTCTACGTGCAAGACAATCGGTAAAACTTTGTGATTCCAAAACAAATCAGTGTCATTTTTAGTGTCAGCAGGTTACACATGAATTAGTGTATCTTAAGGAACTCATGATAAAATTTCAGGGACTCACAATCACTTTCTTTACTCAGGGACAGATTGTAAGCCGTGAATTGTAAGACCTTCCCTGGGTGGTTCATTGGGAAGCCTGCCAAATGTGACCTGTAGGTTATCAGCTTCAAATCTGAAAAGTTATTTCTAGCCCTGATCCCCTACTTGTTAGCCTGCTTGTAACCATGGAGATCGTAGATTCTGTTAAATTAATCTAAATTTGGCCTAAGAATGCTTCAGTACCTGAGTCCTTACTGAAGGAACTGCAACCTAACTTTTTTAAATTAATTTTTTTGTAGAATGTGGGGGGTCTTCTCCCTATATTGCCCAGGCTAGTCTTGAACTCCTGGCCTCAAGCAAGTCTCCTGCCTCAGCCTCCCAACGTAATAAGATTATAGGAGGGAGCCGCTAAGTCAGGCCCTGCAACCTTAGGAGTAAACTACCTGAAACCCTAACACAGGAATATACTTTTGTAACAAATAGCCAATCTCAACCAATCACAGCCTCTGAGCTCCAGTCAGTCACAAGCAGCCAACTAATCAGACCATGTTCAAATGAGGCAAACCTGGAGCTGGAACTGATCAAGCTGTTTCTGTCCCTCTCTTCTATTTTGCTTTTATAAATGCTGCCTGCCTGCCTGCCTTGTGGAATGGAGTTATCTGAACCTCTGCTGGCTCTGAGGGCTGCCTGACTCTCGAGCCCTTCTTTGCTCAAACTCTGCTAAATTTAATTTGCCTAAAGTTTTTATTTTTAATACCTCATTGGTCTTTGTGTGTGTCCTACCTCATGGTGTACATCACTGATGCCAGACATCACTGAAACGATATTCACAAAGAGCTAAAAGGAGGGTAGGGAGGGGAGAAGTGAACACACAAGGACTCCCTGTGTGTCCACAGTGGCTCTGAGGTTGTCTTTGAGAGCTCAGCTTTGCGTCTGTCTCTTCAGACTTCCCAACAATTCTGTAAGTTATTTACTGCACTGACATGATCTCCTTTCTGCTTACACCAGTCATGGGGACTCCTTTTCTGCAACCAAACCTTGACAAATGCAATTGAAAGAGGGAAATGAGCAACAATGTAAGGAAAAGTATACAATCATAGATAAAATGGCATTTTAAAATTGTGAATAAAATGCATAACGCTATGCTGATACGTTTGGAAAAAAAAAGGATAAATCTGATAGTTTCTCAGAATATATAAGTTTTCCAAATTTACAAAAAAGCCAAGTGTGGTTGCTGGTGCCTGTACTCCCAACTACTCGGGAGGCCAAGGTGAGAGGATCACTTGAGTCCAGAGGTTGGAGGCTACAGTGAGCTGTGACGGTGCCACTGCACTCCAGCCTGGGCCACAGAGTAAGGCTGTCTCTAAAAACAACAACAAATTTACAAAAAAAAAAAAAAAAAAAAAAAAAAGAGGGGGAAAGAAAGAAAGAAAGAAACCCACAAAGAGACAAATTAAAATGAAAAAAAGAAAGCTATCAAAGAATTATCTTCTGGATATATACTAGGCCCAGGTGATTTTATGAGAAAATGATTTCAAAAATGGGATATTTTATTTTACATTAACTGATGTACTTTTCATTAAAATAACTCTTACTTTCTCTTAGTTGCCGGGCAGCTCATTGTTCTTAACTCAAAGTCTTTCACTGCTTTGAGGATGTGGCAGTTCCAAGAACAAGAAGATGTTGCTAAACTTTGAGTTTCAAAGCAGGTTTTACTTTATGGAGGAGAGAAAGCCTGAATGCCAAAAACTCTTGATTTTCAAGAGTCAGATATCTGAGACAGAAGTTATTTTTATTTTATTTTGCATTCTAAAAAACTTGACTTTACAATTAAAGCTGAATTAAGCCTCTCAGATGAAGCCACTGAGAACATAGAATGCATGATCATATAATAAAATGACAGTTTTGGTGACATAGAGAGACATCAGACAGAGAGACTCCGAGAGTGCTCAGCACCCTGACTTCCTCCTGGTGGACACTGAAGAGCGGGATGAGAGAAACCCAGATCGTTTCAGTGCGTCCCAGAGCAGAGCCATAGGCTGGTTTCCATAGCCCAGCAAGCCTCAGAGGACACAGAACAAGGGTGGTAAAAGCAAAATGGTCGAGTGGACCACCTGGGTGGATGGAAGCCTCATTTGCTTCCATGCACCCCTGGGCAGGTGAGGGAAAACAGCCAAGCACTAGTGGCCACAGAAGTGGTGAGTAGGGAGGTAGACAAATTTAAAGGGTCCTGTCATCAGGACAAAGGTATGCAGTGCTCCTGGGCCCATTGCCCAGTAGAGACTTTAGCAGGGCTGGGCACCTCTGCTTCAGCACCAGCATTTGGCAACAGGAGCCAAAGGACATGATGCCAGGACCAGATAACCCACCCCATGCTAGAAAGATGAGGAAGCCTCCTGGAATTAAGATCACCATGGGAAAGAAGAGGGGAAAGGGAGACAACTGACTTAAAGTTTATACTCTGAATTGATACACATCAAAAGCAGCTAAGATTTATAAAAGTAAGTTTTCTCTCATCAGCAGAAGTGGGCTGTCCTGAACTAAGTGTCTGTTACAGAGAAATGAAGACACATATTTATATCTCTAAGCCTGTGTACAATTCACACCTGCTATACAAATGAAATAGGTAACGATATTTCCCTTGCTACAAAATGTAATGTCACATTAGAGAAAAGCACAGGAAGTTTCCCAATACAATTTACAAAGCTAGTGCAAGTGTAATACCAAAACTTAACAAAATGGAAAAAAAAGAGGAATTACCAACTGTATTAGTCCATCCTCATGCCGCTGATAAAGACACATCCGAGACTGAGCAATTTACAATAGAAAGAGGTTTAATTGGGCTTACAGTTCACATAGCTGGGGAAGCCTCACAATCATGGTGGAAGGCAAGGAGGAGCCGAAGTCACGTCTTATGTGGATGGTGACAGGCAAAAAATGAGAGTGCTTGTGCAGGGAAACTCTTATTTTATTTATTTATTTATTTATTTTTATTATTATTATTATTTTTTTAAGATGGAGTTTTGCTCTTGTTGCCCAGGCTGGAGTGCAAATGGTGTGATCTCGGCTCACCGCAACCTCCACCTCCCAGGTTCAAACGATTCTCCTGCCTCAGCCTCCCAAGTAGCTGGAATTACAGGCATGCACCACCATGTCCAGCTAATTTTGTATTTTTAGTCGAGATGGGGTTTCTCCATATTGGTAAGGTTGGTCTCAGACTCCCGACCTCAGGTGATCCACCCACTTGGCCTCCCAAAGTGCTGCGATTACAGGCATGAGCCACCACGCCCAGCTTCCTGTTTTTTTTTTTTTTTTCTTACCATCACATCTCGTGAGACTCATTCATTATTGCAAGAACAGTGCAGGAAAGACCTGCCGCCAATTCAATCATCTCCCACCAGGTTCCTCCCACAACACATGGGAATTGTGGGAGTTACAATTCAAAATGAGATTTGGGTGGGGACACAGCCAAACCATATCACGTTTCTTATGAAAATAAAAGCATTCCAACATTCATTCCTAATATTAAAAACACTTCTGAATGGAGCTCATAAGAAAGCAGACCATATTCTGTGGGGCAAAGGTGTTCCATGTAGCAATCAGAAAAATATACGACAATCTTGTTTTCTGCAAAACAATAAGACCGTTTATTGTGCTATTGAGAAATCAGCTTTCTGTCCTGCTCAGTGGGCATTTTCAGCACCTGCTCCTATACCAGTCCTCCTGTTAGAAAGGACCAGTGCCATGGTGATGCCATCTCTGATTGTCCCCCAGCACCAGTGAACCCTCAGGGGACTCACATGAAGGCTCCAAGGCACCATACAATTGTGTATGGTCAGTGAAGATCTGTTAGTTGGTTGTCGGTGAGCAATACCTTTATTATATGAGTTGTTGTAGCATCTTAAGAATTATACATGTATTTGAAATACCGAAACTAAGCTACACTGTTAGTAGTTTGCTTAATTTTATTTATTTATTTATTTATTGAGATGGAATCTCACTCTGTCACACAGGCTGGAGTGCAATGGCGCGGTCTCAACTCACTGCAACCTCCACCTCTTGGGTTCAAGGGATTCTCTTGTCTCAGCTTCCCGAGTAGCTGGGATTACAGGTGCCCACCACCATGCCTGGCTAATTTTTGTATTTTTAGTAGAGACGGGGTTTCCCCATGTTGGCCAGGCTGATCTCGAACTCCTGACCTCAGGTGATCTGCTCACCGCAGCCTTCCAAAGTGTTTGGATTACAAGTGTGAGCCGCCATACTCAGCCTAGTAATTAGCTTTAGAATCTCATTTCTAGGCTGAATTTGAATCCATTTTTATTGTCTTTTGTATCTTGGAAATTAGAGACTTGCTACAGTCTAACCCAAATATTTGTCAACATCATAGCTGACTTTAAAAATAATGGTAATACAATTAAGCTATTTGACTCAAAAAGAAAATCTAAGTGGAAAGACATCTTTTGTTCATAGATTGGAAACCTTAATGTTGCTAAGATGTCAATACTATCCAAAGCAATTTAATGATTTAATGCAATCCCTATCAAAATCCCAATGATGCTTTTTTGCAGAAATAGAAAAACAATTGTAAAATTCATATAGAATCTCAAGGGACCCCCAAATAGCCACTACAATCTTGAAAAAGCAGAACAAAGTTAGAAGACTCATACTTCCTGATGTCTAAACTTACTAAAAAGCTACAGTAATCAAAACAGTGTGTCACTGACATAAAGACAGAACATCAACCAGTGGAATACAGAAAAAGCCCAGAAATAAACCCTTGCATATATCGTCAAAGGATTTTTGACAATGTTGCCAAGACCAGTCAATGAGGAAAGGATAGTCTTTTCAACAAATGGTATTAGAAAAACTGGATATCTACATTAAAAAGGATGACATTTTTGTCTTTTACCAAATATAAAATTAACTCAAAATGGATTAAAGGTCTAATTGTAAGAGCTAAAACTATAAAGCTCTTAGAAGAAAACATAGAGGGAAAGCTTTACGGCACTGGATTTGGCAATGATTTATTGGATATGACATCAAAAAGACAGACAACAATAAAAATAAACTGGACTCCATGAAAATTAGAAACTTCTGCATATCAAAGAACACTATCAACAGATTAAAAAGGCAACTCACAGAATAGGAGAAAACATGTGTAAATCACATACCTAATAATGGATTAATACTCAGAATATATAGAAAATTTATAAAACTCAGCCAGGCACGGTGGCTCATGCCTGTAATCCCAGCACTTTGGGAGGCCGAGGTGGGCAGATCACTTGAGGTCAGGAGTTCAAGACCAGCATGGCCAACATAGTGAAACCTTATTTCTACTAAAAAAAACACAAAAATTAGCTGGACATGGTGGTGTGTGCCTGTAGTCCCAGCAATTTGGGAGGCTGAGGCAGAAGAATTGCTTGAACTCAGGAGGTGGAGGCTGCAGTAAGCCAACATGGCACCACTGCACTTCAGTTTGAGTGACAGAGTAAGACTATGTCTCAGACAAAAAAAAAAAAGAAGAAAGAAAACTTATGAAACCCAACAATGAAAAAACAAAAAACCCAAGTAAAAAGTGGGTAAACGACTTAAACAGACATTTTCCCAAAGACATACAAATGGCCAACAAGTACCTGAAAAGATGCTCAACATCAGGCCGGGTATGGTGACTCATGCCTATAATCCCAGCACTTTGGGAAGCTGGGGTGGGAGAATTGAGCCCAGGAATTCAAGACAAGCCTAGGCAACATAGCAAAACCTTACCTCCATGAAAGGGTGGGGGGAAGGAAAAAACATCAATAAAAATGTTCAATATTATTAATCATTAAGGAAATGCAAATAAAAATTACAATGAGATATCACTCTATATCCTATAGCTATAGTAATTAGCTTTAGAATCTTGTTTTTCCTAATGTTATCCCTAATATTAAAAACACATCTGGATGGAGCTCATAATAAGTAAGCAGACCATCCTCTGTGGGGCAAAGATGGTCCATGTAGCACTCTAGGATGTCTACTACATATATTTTTAATACCAGAAAATAACAAGTGTTTACAAGGGTGTAGACACATTAAAATACTCTGCACTACTGATGGGGATGGAAAATGGTGTAGCTGCTATGCAAACCAGTATGGTAGTTTCTCAAAACATTAAAAAATAGAATTACCATAAAATCTAGCAATTCCTCCTCTGGGTATATATTCAAAAGAATTTAAAGCAGGGTCTTAGAGAGATGTTTGTAGCAGCATCATCCCATTGACTTGAAGCAGCCCAAGTGTCCATCAGCCATCATCATATGTATGTATCCATTCAGTGAACGAATGGATAAATAAAATGTCATATATACATATAGTGGAATATTATTCAGCCTTAAAAAGGAAGAAAATTCAGACATGCTATAACATGAATGGGCCTTGAAGGTATTATTATGGTAAGTGAAATAAGCCAGTCATAAATGGGTAAATATTGGCCAGGCACGGTGGCTCACGCTTGTAATCCCAGCACTTTGGGAGGCTGAGGTGGGCGGATCACCTGAGGTCAGGAGTTCAAGACCAGACTGGCCAACATGGTGAAACCCTGTCTCTACTAAAAATACAAAAAAATTAGCTGGGTGTGGTGGCGGGCACCTGTAATCCCAGCTACTTTGGGAGGCTGAGGCAGAAGAATCGCTTGAACCCAGGAGGCAGAAGTTGCAGTGAGCCGAGATCGAGCTACTGCACTACAGCCTGGGCGACAATAGCAAAACTCTGTGTAAAAAAAAAAAAAAAAAAAGGGGGTAAATACTATCTCACTCATATGAGGTACTTAGAATAGTCAAATTTACAGACACAGAAAGTAGAATGGTAGTTGCCAGGGGCCGTGGAGAGGGCAGAATGGAGAGTTATTGTTAAAGGAGTATAGAGTTGTAGTTTCACAAGATAAAAAAGTTCTGGAGACAGATGGTGAGGATGGTGGCACAACAATGCAAATGCATAGTACTTAATGTCAGTGAGCTGTTCACTTAAAAATAGTTAAATTGGGGCTGGGTGCCATGGCTCACACCTGTAATCCCAGCACTTTGGGAGGCTGAGGCAGGAGAATCACTTGAGTCCAGGAGTTCGAGAGCAGCCTGGGAAACATGGTAAAACCCCATCTCTACAAAAAATTACAAAAAACAGCCAGGCATGGCGGTGTGCACCTGTAGTCTCAGCTACTCAGGAGGCTGAGTTGGGAGGATGGCTTGATCCTGGAAGGTTGAGGTTGCAGTGAGCTATGATCAAACCACTATACTCCAGCCTGGGTGACAGGGTGGGACCTTGTTTCGAAAAAAAAAAAAATTTTGTTAAAATGGTAAGTTTTTTTTTTTTTTTTTTTTTTTGAGACGGAGTCTCGCTGTGTCGCCCAGACTGGAGTGCAGTGGCGCGATCTCGGCTCACCACAAGCTCCGCCTCCCGGGTTCATGCCATTCTCCTGCCTCAGCCTCCGAGTAGCTGGGACTACAGGCAACCGCCACCACGCCCGGCTAGTTTTTTGTATTTTTAGTAGAGACAGGGTTTCACCATGTTAGCCAGGATGGTCTCGATCTCCTGATTTCGTGATCCACCCGCCTCAGCCTCCCAAAGTGCTGGGATTACAGGCTTGAGCCACCGCGCCCGGCCCAAAATGGTAAGTTTTGTGTTATGAATATTTTTCACAATTAAATAAAATTTTAAAACACTAAAAAACAATTTTAAAAATCTTAGTTAACCTAAAATGGGAGTATTTTTCTTAACAAATTAAATGAAGTGTATATGAAATAATAAATATATATGGAGAAAGTGATAAAATTTAATGAATTTTATTAAAGAAATCTTAACTTTTTAAAAAATTATTGAATTAATGGAGATACTTATCTAGTTAGTTGAGAAGATTTAATATTTCAAGAATATCAGTTTTCCTTATGAATTTGTAAAAGTAATTCCAGTAAAAATTTTGAGGTTTTAGTGCAATTTTACAAAATAAGTCTAAACTTCATTTGGAAGAGTCAATGTAACAGAATATTCAAGACATTTTTTGAAAAAGAAAGTTAATGGAGTGTGGAAGGGAGAATATTATGCCTTATTAATAGTTTTCCTGTAAAGCTACAATAATTAAAACAGTATGATATGTTACAACAATAAATAGCTCAATGAAACAAAATGGAAAGTCCAGGAATAAACCCAAGAATGAGTAAATATTTAATATATGATAAAAGTGTGATTTAATTAGGGAAGCAAAGACACTGGGACAATTGACTATTAAGAAAAAAAATCAGATAGTTCAAAGAGAAAACTATAAAATAATGAGAAGAATGAGAATAATAATATAAAATACTTATACGATATTGGAGAGGGAAAGGCCTTTCTAAGAATAAAAGCAAAAAAAAAAAAAAAAAAACCCTAAACATAAAATGGATCTTTTGCAAGATACAAATCTGGAATTGAATGACAAAAAACCGTATAAAAGTCAAGCAACAAATTAGGTGTATTCGTTTGTTTTAACACTGCTGATAAAGACATACCCGAGACTGGGTGATTTATAAAGAAAAAGAGGTTTAATGGACTCACAGTTCCACATGGCTGGAAAGGCCTCACAATCATGGTGGAAGGTGAAAGGCACGTCTTAAATGGCAGCAGGCAAGAGAAAGAATGAGAGCCAAGAAAAAGGGGTTTCCCCTTATAAAACCATCAGATCTTGTGTGACTTATTCACTACCGCAAGAACAGTATGGGGGAAACAGGCCCCGTGATTCAATTACCTATTGCCGGATCCCTTCTACAACATGTGGGAATTGTGGGAGCTATAATTCGAGATGAGATTTGGGTGGGGACACAGTCAAACTGTATCACCAGGAAATAACGTTGACACCACATGACAAAAAACTAATTATAAAGAAAGCCATTATAAACCAATAAGAAAAAAAGTAGCATTCCACTCGAAAAATGTGTAAAGACTATGAACAAATAACCACAGGGGAAGAAAAAAAATATGACTAAAACAATGCAAAATGAAGCACTATCACTCAAAGCATGAAAAATGAAGCCAGGTACATTTTGATACATAATGCCTATCAAAAGCCTTAAAATGTTTATGTAATTTAACCAAGATATTCGATCTGGAATTTACCTTAAGGAAATACCCAAGTATAATTAATATTATCTATAATAGTAATAATCTGAAAACCATATCAGTTTAACAATAGGAAATTAGAATTTTACAAATTATAGTTTTGCTTTCTGTGTCTTGAGATGGGGTCTCACTCGTTGCCCAGACTGGAGTGCAGTGGCACGATCAGGGCTCACTGCAACCTTGACCTCCTTGGGCTCAGGTGATTCTTCCACTTTAGTCTCCAAGTAGCTGGGACTACAGGCGTGTGTCACCATGCCCAGCTAGTTTTTCTATTTTTTTGTAGAGACGGGGTTTCCACATGTTGCCCAGGCTGATCTTAAACACCTAGACTTAAGTGATCTGCCCACCTCAGCCTACTGTGCCTGGCCAAATTACAGTATTTTATACTGGAGAATGCACCACCACAATTTAGAAAACACACTGTTCTTAGTCCATTTGTCCTGCTATAACAAAATACACAGATGGGATAATTTATAGAGAACAGAAATTCATTTTCTCACAGCTCTGAAGACTGGAAAGCACAAGATTAAGGCACCGGCAGTTTGCACATCTGGTGAGCACTGCTCTTTGCCTTCAAGATGACACCTTGTTGCTGCGCCCTCACATGGCAGAAGGTGGAAATACAGGAGGAATGAACACTGCACCAAGCCTCTTTTAGAAAGGCCTTGATCCCTTTCACCAGGGGGGAGCCCTGATGACCTACTCACTTCTTAAAGTCCCCATCTCTTTTTTTTTTTTTTGAGACGGAGTCTCGGTCTTGCTCTATCGCCCAGGCTGGAGTGCAGTGGCCGGATCTCAGCTCACTGCAAGCTCTGTCTCCCTGGTTTACGCCATTCTCCTGCCTCAGCCTCCCAAGTAGCTGGGACTACAGGCGCCCACCACCACACCCGGCTAGTTTTTTGTATTTTTTTTAGTAGAGACGGGTTTCACCGTGTTAGCCAGGATGGTCTCGATCTCCTGACCTCATGATCCTCCCGTCTTGGCCTCCCAAAGCGCTGGGATTACAGGCTTAAGCCACCGCGCCCGGCCCACCCCACCTCTTAATACCATGACATTGGCCATTATGTTTCAACAGATGAATTTTGTTCAGACCATAGCATACACCATTAAAAATAATGTAAGCTGGGCATTGTGCATGCCTGGGGTCCCAGCTACTCGGGAGGCTAAGGCAGGAGAATTGCTTGAGCCCAGGAGTTCCAGGCTGCAGTGAGGTATAATCATGCCACTGCATTCCAGAACCTGGGCCACAGGGCAGGACCCTGTCTGTAAATATATATATATACTTTTTTTTTTTTTGGTAGAGACAGTATCTCGCCCTGTTGCCCAGGCTGGTCTTGAGCTCCTGGGCTCAAGTGATCCTCCCTCCTCAGTCTCCCAAAGTGCTGAGATTACAGGCATGAGCCCCTATGCCCGACCACAAAAACTATTTTTTAAAAAGCCATCAGTCTCATACTCTGTGTTCTTGTTTAATTTCCTTCTTTCCACACACAACTCCACAGATGGTTGCCGCTAAACTGTGACGGTCTTTGCCTCCATTTGGCTCCTCAATGTTGCACGGTTTGATTTGTAATTTTCTAGTGCCTTCTCCCATTCTCCACTGTAATCATTACAAACCTTCTGCACCCTCAACAAACCTCCCTGTGTTTCTGGGTCCTTTCTACTTTATAGAGAAAAATAGAAGTTACGAGACAAAAACCACCTGAAATCCTCCACCTCCCTCCCAACATGAGAGAGAAGGCATTTCCCCTTGAGTCGAAGGCTGAGTTTTCTTCCTGTGCTTCAGCTCTTTCCTTCCCACCCTCACTCAGCCCATATTACTTCTCTCTTTCCCTTTTTTCTTTTTCTGTATTTTTTTTTTTTTTAAGAGACAAGGTCTCATTCTGTCACCCAGGCTGCAGTGCAGTGGCATGAACATGGCTCACTGCAGCCTTGAACTCCTGGGCTCAAACGATTCTCCTACCTCAGCTTCCCAAGTAGGTGCAGCTACTGGCATGTGTCACTATGCCCATCTATTTTTTTTTTTTTTAAGTAGAGGTGAGGTCTTGCTATGTTGCTCAGGCTGGTCTCGAACTCCTGGGCTCAAGTGATCCTCACATCTTGACCTCCCAAAGTGCTGGGATGACACACGTAAGCCACTACACCTGGCCCTATCTCTCTCCTTTCCTTCACAGCCAGACTGCTTGGAAGAGCAACCTGCACTCACTGCCTCCACTTCTACAAACTGACTTGCACAGCTCCACTGGTTCTGAAAGAACAAGGCCACCTTGTTCACTGGCAACTCAATCTGAAGGACATGCTGTACTGCCCATTGCTGAACTTCTCTGCAGCATTCGACACCTGACTATTCTCCCTTGAAATGCTCACCTCCTCCAGTGTACCCGAGCCTTTGTGGTTTTCCTTCCACCTCTCTGGACAGTCTATCCTTTGAATGTGACTTTCCCTCAGGTTTTACCCACTGGATTCATCTTCTTACTTTCTGCAGGATAACCTCCACTCTTCTCCTGCTCCAGCTACCCCCTTGCTGGTCATGATCTACACATCCCTATCTAAGTTGATTTATCCCCTTGCCGGCCATTATTTACACATCCCTATCTAAGTCCGAATCCTGGTATCCAGCTGCCTCCTCGACGTTTCCACTCGGATGTGTCTCAGGCCCCTTGCACTTGAACTTGTATGAAGGAATTGGCCTCATCTCCTTCTGCAAATCTGCTCTTCCTCTGTGTTCTCCGTTTCAATGGACCACCTTCCGCCACCCGGGACCCCAGCCCAGATGGTGGGCGTCAGTCACGATGCCCTCTCTCCCTCTTCCTCACATTCCATCAAAGGCCATTTCCTGTTGAGAGTAGAGTCTGGATGCTCCAAACCAGCTCCTCCACTAGGCACAGCACTTAGGGTTCATGGCACATTTAGGGGCTCATGAAAAAATCTTCATTTCTTTTAAAATTAGAAGAATAAAATTAACATAATCTGGCCCGAAGTATATTCATTTTTATACCAATGCAGTCATCACACATAATTTTAAGTATTGTTTAATGGAGGAAGTGGTCCACAAAGTCACAAGTGCCCAGACCCTACCAAAGTCAGCGCATGGCCCTGCTAAGGTTTCTTGAATCTGGTATATTGCTTCATGTCCGCTGCCACCACTGTCAGCTCTCCGGGGGCGTTGGGTGCCACCACACACCCTCCTTCCTGCTATGCCTCCAGCCTCGCCCGCTTCCATACCACTTTCTGCCCTGCAACCAGAGAGATCTTCCTGAGCTGCTTCTGCACTTCCCTGGCATAAAAGCCTTTTGCTCAGTGGTTCTCAAACATTAACAGGCATCAGAGGTGCTTGGAGCAGGCTGCGAAGATGTGGAGGGTTGGACCCTACCCCCAGCATTTCTGACTCAGTAGATCTGAAGAGGAGCCTGACAACTGGCTTTTCTGACCTGCTTTCCTGGCTGCTGACCGTGTTTGAGAACCTCCTGTTCTAGCAGTTTCCCAGTTCTGTCAGGATGAAGTCCACACTTCCTCACAAGGCCCTTCCAGATATGGCCTTCTTTTTCCCTCTCAGCCTCATCCCTCCTCCTGCCTTTCTGAATCTGCCATGCAGCCGTCCTGCGATGGGTGCAGTTTCCTGGGAAGGCATGCTCTCCACCGGGCCCCTGCGCCTCGGCACAGGCATAGGCTCCCTTGCGGGCAACTTCTCCAGCCTTCACTCCCTTCCCCTGACCTGGCAGGCTCTTTTCAACCTTCCTGCTTGTTCTCAGAAGTCTCTTGTTCAGGAAAGTCATCTTGGTCCTCCACCTGCCCTCAAGATAGCGCCCCTCTAGGGGCTCTGACCCCACCCTGTGCTCACCTCTCCTGGCTTTTATCTCCCTGAATTCTAACACTCTGCTTACTTTTCTTTCTTACATTTGGTTGGTTGTTTATTTATTTACAGACAGAGTCTCGTTCCCTTGCCTAAGCTGGAGTGCAGTGGCCCAATCACAGCTCATTGCAGCCTCAACCTCCTGGGCTCAAGCAATCCTCCCCTCTCGGCCTCCCAAGTAGCTGGGGTCACAGGTGTGTGCCGCCGTACAGGACTAATTTTTTTAATTTTTTGTAGAGATAGGGTCTTCTGGGCTATGTTTCTCAGGCTGGTCTCGAACTCCTGGCCTCAAGCGATCTTCCCACCTTGGCCTCCCAAAGCACTGAGATTACAGGTGTGAGCCACCACACCTGGTCCTGCTCTCCACCATATCAAACCATGAGAGACTCTGGAGGGCAAGCAGTGGGTCTCATGCCCAGCTATATCTGCAGTGCCCAGCCTGGGCCTGGCACTTCCTCACTGATGAAATGATCACTGAATGAATGGAGAAATGGGTGATGGGAGGAAGGCCCCTCTCTTTCATTATATAATGGAAATTCCCCTCCTTGCTGAGGCAAAGATGGAAATGTCAGAGGCAGAGGCTGCTTGGGGGACAGAGGGAAGAGGCAAAGTCTGCAGGAGGTGGGCAGCACAGAGGTACCCTCCTTCCTGGAGGCCTCTTCTATGTCTCAACAGACCAGAGCAGCAGCCTGCCTCATGGGCATCTTCTCAGCCATCTCAGCCCATCACTCTCGCCACCCCTCCCACGCCCCACCATTTGGGTCAGATGAGACCCACCCCAGGCACCAGCCCTTCCAGGGAGTCACCTGACCACTTCCGGAGCTCCCAGCCAGCTCTGCTGGGAGCCACGTGATCGCTTAGGTATGCACGACCAGCTCCTCAAGGGATGCTCTGAGGGGTGACCTTGCCGTCCAGAACGGGCCCAGCTCCCTCCCTCGGAGTTTGCTGATGTGTGGTTGGGCTGATTGCTGGGTCTAGGGTGGGGGCATGGAGGGAGGAAAGCCGGGAGGAAAGGGCAGGAGGGGCTGGCTTGCTCTCTGCAGACATCTGGCCCCGATTTCCAAGCCTGGGTTACGTAACACCTGAGGAGAACTGGGCTCCCGTCACCCACACCTTTTCCCTTTCTGTGGAGCATTTCACAACTGCAGCTGCTTCTCAGAGGTCTATTTTGGGAGCTGTTTTCATTTGACCTATATTAAGCACAGTCACAAGGCAGAGGCAAAGTGCGGGGTGCAGGGTGGCCTGCCGGCTCTTTGTGCCGTTTTTAGTGTCTCGGGTGAGACAACTAGACAAGCTGGGGACCCACAGCACTCACTCCAGTGCAGGCCAGGCCTCTGCCCCGTTTCATAATTCTGAGTTTCCTCCCCCTGAGGCCCAGCTAAAAGATAACAGACCTTAGTCACTGCCACGTTGGTCAGGGAGAAATTTCGTTTCCCTGAAGTCCTGGAAGTTAGAAGGCCAGGCCAGGTTGCATCCTGGGCCTGTGAAGTCAGTTTGTAGAGTGTTTAATTGGCCCTCAAGCCCCTCCACAGGGAATTCCCTTTCGTGAGTTAAAAATTAAATCACATGACCAGCAGGGGGAGAGAAAGGGCTGCTGGGAGCTGCATGGCCCAGGTACGGTGCTCAGGGAGGTACTGTGCACAAGCAGATACTGTGCACAGGTAGCTACTGTGCACAAACAGGTACTGTGCATAATCAGGTACTACTCAGAGTTCCTGCTACACGAACTTTAAGGACCCGTGCATAAAATGACAAGGGAAATGCCTCACCCACTAAGCGCCCCAATTGTCCCTCTTCAGCTGAGGTTATCTCCTGGATCAATGTTTTATCCCTTGAGATTCTATCATCTCACTAGACGTCTCTTTCCAGGGCCTAAACATCTCCCCTCATACTGCTGACCCCAAATCCTACACGGAAGGCGCCTCCTCTCTCCCAAGAGAGTCAAGCCCACTCTCCAAACAGCTGTCTCCCTGGCACATCACAGGTAAAGGGCTCGAAGTGGAACTGCCTGCTTCCTCCCCACCCAAACCAGCCCTCTCCCCTCCGATGCTGCTCTTCTTGGGGGTCTTTCATGTGCCCCACCCTGTTTCTACCCTGGAAGGGGTGGAACGGGGTCTTCTCTAGCTAGCTGGGGAGATCCTGACGTTGCATTTCCTTGGAACTACCAGAAAAGCCTGCAGGCTGTGGGATAGGCTTTGGTAGGAGTTTGTCAAGCATACCAAAAGGGCCCCATGGCTCCCTCCCACCAGAGTTGGCTAGAGGCACGGCAGGAAGTGGAGAGGTGAGTCGCTTGGGAGTCAGTACATGGGGTGTGTTTCATATGACCCGACTGCTGGAGGCCTGAGGTGGCTCACAGGGCCAGGGGATGTGAACTAAAATGCAGAAGCGAGAGGAGATAAAAAGCACTAGAAAGTGCTAGAACTAGGCCTGGCCTAGAGGGTGTCAAACCTGATGGATGGATGGGTAGAAACTTCTAGGCACACAGTCCCCAGGTAAGATCAGAAAACGCACCTCACACAGGATATGTGTGAAACCTGGAGAATGCAGCAGGCTTGTTGGAGCAAAAGGTGGGATAGGCAAGAAAGGGGGAACCAGTCCAAGGGGGCCTGAATTCAAACCTGTCTTTC
The DNA here is from genome assembly GCF_043159975.1 of Macaca nemestrina. Taxonomy (NCBI): domain Eukaryota; kingdom Metazoa; phylum Chordata; class Mammalia; order Primates; family Cercopithecidae; genus Macaca; species Macaca nemestrina. The sequence goes on along the minus strand of NC_092132.1, from coordinate 131,569,837 downwards.
CAGCTGGGTGGCCCCTTCCCTCCCGTCTCTTCCCAGATCTCTCTCTAAAGACCACTGGGGGCCAGGTGCGGTAGCTCACACCTTTAATCCCAGCAGTTTGGGAGGGTGATGTGGGCGGATCATGAGGTCAGGAGTTCTGGACCAGCCTGATCAATATGGTGGAACCCCATCTCTCATCTCCACTAAAAATATAAAAATTAGCCAGGTGTGGTGACACGTGCCTATAATCCCAGCTACTCAGGAGGCTGAGGCAGGAGAATCACTTAAACCCGGGAGGCGGAGGTTGCAGTGAGCCGAGATCACGCCACTGCACTCCAGCCTGGGTGACAGAGCAAGACTCCATATAAATAAATAAATAAATAAATATAAAATAAAATAAAACAAAAAATAAAGACCACTGGGGACTCCTGGGGAAGAAGGGCAAGGGTCAAAGCTGTAAAGTCCTTTATTTAAGCGGAGATTATGAGACCACCTCAGGCAGAGAGCTGAGGACAACCAGTGGGTCCCACAGTTTTTAAACAGGCTGTCTCCCAGGACATTCTACTGGAGACATTCTACTGTCTCCCAGGACATTCTACTCCCAGGTTCCCAGACAGTAAATATTTCTGCTTGGGAGGTGAGGAAGACGGTACAAAAAGAGCTGTGGAAAGAACCTGGAAGCAGAGCCAAGCAAGGCACTTGAGGGGTTCAGGAAGAAAAATCCACTTTAGTCATCAAGGAATAAAAAGGCAGTATTGTTTTCTACCCAACGAAGTGCCAAAGAAGAAAAATAAAAGAGAGTAATCCCAATATTGGGAACACCGCCATTTTTAGTTGGGGTAAATGTCAGAAGCACTATTTTTGTTGACATAGCATAATTCATGGAACTTTTTTTTTGATACAGTCTCATTCTGTCACCCAGGCTGGACTATAGTGGTGTGATCTCGGCTCACTGCAACCTCCACCTCCCTAGGTCAAGTGATTCTTGTGTTTCAGCCTTCCAAGTAGCTGGGATTACAGGTGTGTGCCACCATCCCCAGATAGTTTTTTTTTGTTTTTTTTTTTAAGTAGAGATGGGGTTTTGCCATATTGGCCAGTCTGGTCTCGAACTCCTGATCTCAAATGATCCACCGGCCTCGGCCTCCCAAAGTGCTGGGATTATAGGCGTGAGCCACTGTGCCTGGCCTAGAACAATTTTTTAATGAAGATATACATATCACGATGCAAGCTCCCGGGCAGGTACAATGGCTTATGCCTGCCATCCCAGCTACTTGGGAGGCTGAGGTGGAAGGGTTGCTTGACTCCAGGAGTTCAAGACCAGCCTGGCCAACATAGCAAGACACCATCTCTACAAAATTATTAATTAATTTATTAATAGCTCCCACTATTTAACTCAGGTTCCTCCTTCAGCTAATTTAGCAATACTTCAATGAAGAACAAAGCCTCCTTGTCCACAAACTACACACTGCACAAAGATAGGAGCAATAACGTTCACCCTACACTTCTCAGCACCCAGCACTTTCCTGGAGCACAGTGGACACTCAATGAATATTTGTGGAAGGCCAGGTTCAGTGACTCATGCCTGTATTCTCATCAGTTTGGAAGGCTAAGGCAGGTGGATTGCTTGAGCCCAGGAGGTCAACATCAGCCTGGGCAACATGGAAAAACCCCATCTCGACAAAACATTAGCTGGACATGGTGGTGCGTGCCTGTAGTTCCAGCTACTCAGGAGGCTGAGATGGGAGGATTGCTTAAGCCTGGGAGGTGGAGGCTGCAGTGAGCCGAGATCATATCACTGCACTCCAACTTGGGTGAAAGAACAAGACTCTTTCTCCAAAAAAAAAAAAAAAAAAAAAAAAAAAAATGCTGTTGAAAGAACAAACTTGCAAAGAAGCTCCTTGATCACTGAGAACACCTTAAGTAGGAGAACTGGTTAATTCCTTCATGGTATACCCATTGACAGTAATATTAGGCAAGTGTTAAAAAGGTATGAGTAAGAAAATAGTTATAAAAAATGTGTGGGGACATATTGGGATATATGGCTATCAACTGGGTAGTAGATAATACTGGGACATTTTTATTAATTTTCTTAAATGTGATGGTGGTTTTGTGGTTATATAGGAGAATTCATGTTAAAATATTTAGGAGTAATGCCCTGCATGGTGGCTCAGGCGTGTAGTCCCAGCTACTGGGGAGGCTGGAGTGGGAGGATTGCTTGAGCCTGAGAGTCCTGTGCTGACCAGGTGTCTGCACTAAGCTCCACATCAATATGGTGACATCCTGGAAATGAGGGACCACCAGGTTACCTAAGGAGGGAAAACTCCTGTGCTGATCAGTAGTGGAATTACACCTGTGAATAGCCACCGCACTCCAGCCTGGGCAACACAGTGAGACCCCATCACTAAAAAAAGAAAAATATCTTCTTTTTAAGTCTTTTAAAATAAAAATGTTAAAATAAAAAATCAGTATTTAGGAGTAAAGTGACATGATGTCTACAAGTTATTGTGAAAAGTTATGGCCCAAAAAAAACGCCAGAACTTAACAATTGTTAAGTTTATTTAAAAAATACCCTAAAAACTTAACAACTGTTAAGTTTAGGTAAGGAGAATATCAGTATTTAACGTACTTTTTGTTTTCTTTTTAGTTTTTGTGTATGTTTGCAAACATTTACAACAAGAAGTTAGAAAATAGAATGTATTCCATGTAACAGGAGGCTGGAAGAAAGAAAGGAAAAATGTTTCTGTATTTATTTCTAATAAATTGTAACTGCATGTTCATTGACTGTTTTTACTTGCTAGAAATCATTCACGAGTAAATACCTGATAACTTAAGAAGCAAAAAATGTATAAAACTTGTATGACATGCAAACGGAATAACTGAAAATAATTGGCATTGAGATGTTGAAATCATGTAAGCTTTTTTTACTTAACTTCCTCTTATGTTTTCTTATCTTTGAAAGTATGTTTAAAAGTTATTTACAGAAAGTAATTCCCTGCCTATCTTCCTTTATCTTATATATGGCCATGATATATATACATATTCACATCTTTATTAGAATCTTTTATGAACCAAGTTAAGTTGTAACTTTGTGTTTCGACTTGGTTAAATTACATTTTCTTTTATCACTGACCTTTGGGATGCAATAAAATAATTAAAATACTGTTCTTACCATAAGAAAAAAAATCTACCCATATTTTTTGCTTTAATGACATGTTACAAGGGAAAGCAAAGATCTTTGCAAACATTTTTCTTTCTTCTTCCCTTATTTTCGTTCTTTCAAAATAATTAATTTGTTTATTATTTTGGTAAATAAATAAATCTGTGCTTCTCTCGAACACTCCAATCTAAAAGTATTGCATACACATTGTAAAGATCTGGAAAATATAAAAATACATACAGGAAAGAAAATTCTAAGACCCATAATTTTACCATCCAGAGATAACTACTGTTTATATTTTGCAATAGTTCTTTCTATCCTTTCTCTCATGTATGAATTTTTTTTTGGTTTTGTGTACAATCATGTACTGTGGGTGTGTGTGTGTGCATGCATGTACCACACACATTCTATCTTATGGATATGCCATTATTTATTGAAGACATCCCCGCTTAGAGGACAGTTTTTTCTTTTTCTTCATTTTTTCCCCCACTATCACTCATGTTTATGAACGTCCCATACATAAACCTTTTCCTGACTTCTGATTATTTCCTCAGATTTTGTTTTTAGAGTTTTCTTGGGCCAAAGTATGGGAATTCTTTTTTTTCTTTTCTTTTTCTTTTTTTTTTTGAGATAGTATCTTACTCTGTCACCACGCTGGAGTTCAGTGGCGCGATCTCGGCTCACTGCAACCTCCACCTCCCGGGTTCAAGCGATTCTCCTCCCTCAGCCTCCCAAGTAGCTGGGACTATAGGCGCGTGCCACCACACTCAGCAAATTTTTGTATGTTTTAGTAGAGACAGGGTTTCACCATGTTGGCCAGGATAGTCTCAATCTCTTGACCTCGTGATCCGCCCTCCTTGGCCTCCCAAAGTGCTGGGATTACAGGTGTGAGTCACTGCGCCCAGCCAGGTATGGGAATTCTTTTAAGCCTCTTAATATATATGTAGAGGAGCAAAAAATAAAAGTTTTCCTCTACCCTGTTAGGGTCATTACTTGAGGGCTGTAAATTGAACTGACAAACGGCAGATTAAATAGGAGAAAAAAAGGTTTATTTATGTGCATGTGGGAGTCAATAAAAGAAGTAGCATATATCATCTGATTAGTTTCCAGATGTATTTTACTAATTTACACTCCTACTTAGCAGAAGGAGTATTATCACTCTTTAAAATCCTTACGAATTTGATAGGTTAAAAATTAGTCTAATTTTCACTTTAAAAATTACTAAGTGAGGCAAAACCTTTTTTAATGTTTGCTTCTATATTTATTTCCTTTTTCATGAATTATAACTGTATGTTCATTGCCTAATTTTACTTGCTAGAAATCATTTACTAGTAAATTTAAATCCTTCAGATTTTACATATTCAATTGTTACTTTAGAATATTTATGAGGCTAAACAGTGAAAACCTTGCGTATTTATCTTACCAGTGTGAAGAGAAATAAGAATTCATTTAATCACCAGATTCCTTAGTAATTTTGAAAAACAGAAGGGCCAGTTCATTTAATCAGGGCAATTTTGATTGTTATGCTAGCTGTCTTCAAAGTGAAATTCTGAACTAATGTCCAATACCAAGTTTTTTTAAAAAACAAACTCTGTGGATATTTAAAAATAGAGCTCTAAATTCCAAGGAATCTAATCTTCTAACGACTTCGTGCGATGTCCCAAATACTTTAGAAATCCCAAATTACAACTTCGTGTTTCAACTTGATTACATTAAGTGCACCTCACCCCATAGCTGTGACACGAAAACAATACTTTCAAATTTGCTCTCATCTGCTATATTTAACTTTCTCCTTCAGCCACAGCCAATCAAAAGAAAACACCAAATTGCCTGGTGATGTTTCTTCTTCCAAGTATGATACGTTATCTGTTTGTAGAGATTAAAGCAAAAGAATTTGTTCACTTTTCCAATTTTAAACCACCAACTGATTTGTCTCTGAGATTTACACATGTATTTTCCAGAAGTCTATTTCAGTACATATAAAAGGTCCGCTTGTCAGATTACATATTCTTTTCTTACGATCTCATTTCCCGTTGTAAAGCAAGTTGTCAGTGCCTGGCACACCTGCCAGGACTCATTCAAGAAATGCTTACCGGCTGGAGTTGATTCAACCACCCAGTAAAAGTGAAATGTCTCCTCATCTCTGGTTGCGGTGACAATCATTTTTAAACCTAGGCTGAATATTGTCGATATTCGAAAGAAGGAGAGCTTGGATGAGTCTGGGGGAGCTACCCTCAGCTCATCCCTGGTGTAGGACACCCTCTCCCTGGCTGCTGCTCTTCTTTGCTTCAGTGGAGCCCTGAGACATTCTCTCTCTCACCAGGGCAGGCCCCTCAAGACTGTTTTAAGTAGGCTGGTTTTGAGAGCTGGGTCTTTTGCTGACCGGATTCATTTGAATAAGCCACCAGGTCCCTGCTTCGAATTAGGGAATTCAGGAATTTGCAGCTGTGGCTAGTGCAGGCTCCTTCTGTGGGGGTTGAAAGGGGGCAGAGGTGGGAGGTGGGGTAGGGGTGAAGCTGAAAGGGACAGAGGTGGGTGCAGTCAGCTGCCCTGTCCCCCCACTGCCCGCCCCTGAAGCAACTCAGTGTGTTCTCCCAGTGTGTAGAATGAGCAATAGGCCCACTCCTGGCTGGCATGCTCTTAAAGCAAAGTGCCAGCTTTTCCAGACGAGTTTAGGGCCTCAGCTTGGCCCTGAGCCCAGTCAGCTGAGCACCAGCTGCAGCAGCGCCTTGCTGCTGCAGCCTGGGCAGTCCCACATCCGGGCCACTTTACACTCAGGTGCAACTGGCCCCTTGGCCCACCTGCCCCCCACCCCAGGCGCCCCCACCAGGATCTTAAAGCCCTCAGGGTATCAGTGATGGTGACCGTTACCAGAGAGGCTGAGCCCTGGGACCTGCCCACGCGTTTCTGCAGTAGACTAGAAGAGAGCAGCCCCCGCTTGCTCCATTGACCTCTGACTCTTGTCCTCCCACCACTGCAACTAACCCAAGTGCAGGAAGACTCAGAGGCCACTGGTTCAGTGACTCCATCTCTATGCCATCAAGTAGCCAAGGAAGGGCCTGGGCAAGATGGCAGTGTGTTTTAAACCCGTTCCTGGCTTTCCCACCTGCTGTCGGGAGACACTGCTCTACCATCTCCTTCCAATAATCTTCTTGCCACTCCTCATTCTCAAATCTCTCTTGGCCAGGCGCAATGGCTCACACCTGTAATCTCAGCACTTTGGGGAGGCTGAGGTGGGTGGATCACTTGAGGTCAGGAGTTCGTGACTAGCCTAGCCAACATGGCGAAACCCCGTCTCTACTAAAAATACAAAAATTAGCTGAGTGTAGGCTGGGCGTGGTGGCTCACGCCTGTAATCCCAGCACTTTGGGAGGCCGAGGCGGGCGGATCACAAGGTCAGGAGATCAAGACCATCCTGGCTAACACAGTGAAACCCCGTCTCTACTAAAAAATAATAATAAAAAAAAAACTAGCGGGGCGAGGTGGCCAGCGCCTGTAGTCCCAGCTACTCGGGAGGCTGAGGCAGGAGAATGGGGTGAACCCGGGAGGCAGAGCTTGCAGTGAGCCAAGATAAAAAAAAAAAAAAAATTTGCTGAGTATAGTGGTAGGAGCCTGTAACCCCAGCTACTCAGGAGGGTGAGGAAGGAGAATCAGTTGAACCCAGGAGGCAGAGGTTGCAGTGAGCCGAGATGACGCCATTGGCAAGAGGATCAGTTGAGCCAGTGAAGTTGAAGCTGCAGTGAGCTGTGATTGTGCCACTGCACTCCAGCCTGAGAGACTGAGTGAGACTCCGTCACAAAAAGAAACAAATGAAGAAAACCCCACAAATCTTTCTCACATACTATCTTATTCCATTCAGGCTGCTCTAATAAAGTACCTTAAACTGGGTGACTTATAAACAGAAATTTATTGCTTGTAGTTCCAAAGGCTGGACAGTCTGAGATCAAGGTGCCAGCTGATTCAGTGTCAGGTGAGGGCTGGTTTCTCAAAGACAGCACCTTCTGGCTGCTTCCTCTCATGGCAGAAGGGCCAAATGAGCTTCCTCAAGCCTCTACCTCTTTTATGAGGGCACTAATCCCATTCCTGAGGGTGTAGCCCTCATGACCCAATGACCTCCCCCAAAGCCCCGCCTCTTAACACCACCACATTGCAGATTATGTTTCAATATATGAATTTGGGGAGTACACATTCAGATCATAGCAGATAACAACATGAAACTGCCCAGCAAGTTAGATTTGCGCTTCCATGTACAACCCAATTACTGACACAGGCACTGTCTTGAGGATGGGGAGGTGCCTCTGATGTTGGGTTAGAAATTCTGGGGACCATGGTGGATTAGCTCTGCTTGCCGTGTGTAAGGGGGAATATGGACAACATGGAGATAAATCTGCACCAACGTGTGACTACTCTTACCTTGATCCAGTGAAAGACGGTTCAAATCATTTAGTTAAAAAAAAAAAAAAAAAAAAAAGGCAAAAGGCCAGGCACAGTGGCACATGCCTGTAATCTTAGTTACCACTTTGGGAAGCTGAGGCAGGAGGATCACTTGAGGCCAGGAGTTTGAGGTATGGCTGGGCAACAAAGTGAGACTCCCATCTCAAGAAAAAAAAAAAAAAAAAATAGAAAAGAAACGAAACTCTGAGGCTGGCAGTTCAGCCAGAGTAAAGCATGAGTAAAATGTGGAGAGTTACTTAGTTTTGGTGATGGTTATCATAACCTAGGTTTTACTTTTCTACCTTGAGGGAAAAAGGTTTTGAGTGTGCAGAAGAAACAGAGGCATGACTTTTTTTTATCACTTAAATAACAGTTTCACATACTTCAGATGGTTCTGATAAATATTCAGCAGTGTAACTTTTTTTTTTTTTTTTTTTTTTTTTTTTTGAGACAGAGTTTTGCTCTGTCACCCAAGCTGGAGTGCAGTGGCGCTATCTTGGCTCACTGCAACCTCTGCCTCCCAGGTTCAAGAGATTCTTCTGCCTCAGCCTCCTGAGTAGCTGGCACTACAGGCACGTGCCACCACGCCCAGCTAATTTTTGTACTTTTTAGTAGAGATGAGGTTTCGCCATGTTGGCCAGGATGGTCTCAATCTCTTGACCTTGTGATCCACCCACCTCTACCTCCCCAAGTGCTGGGATTACAGGCGTGAGCCACCCTGCCCAGCCAGTGCCACGGAATCTTACACTGCAGTGGGAATGAAGTCACCACATCTATTCCTATCAATGTGACCAGCTTTTAGTAATGCAAGACTGAGTGCAAAAAAAAAAAAAAAAAAAAAAAAAAGTACAAGAATTGTTGTATATGTAGTATAATACAGTTTCTTAAAACTTAAAAGCAAGCCAACCTAAACAGTATGTGATTCTGGGATGCCCACATAATATGATACAAAATATCTTCAAAGACAATATCACCATCAAATAAATGACAAGCACAAAATACAGAACAGGGCTGGCTCTGTTGGAGAGGTCGGAGGTAGGAATTGGAAGTCACCACACAGGTGCAGCTTCAACCAGGCACTGTATTGATTGTGTAATACATGAAGGTTTCATGGTTGATTGGGTCCTTATTGTGTTCTATGACTTTGATATGTGTAATATTCTTATGCACCATATATTACATCATTTAAATATGTTAATGACTATAGCAGAAGGAAACATGAGCCATATTCAAAACGTGTAAGTGGAACATCTTCAATTTAAACCCAGACAGCCGGACTTGGGATTCCAGACTCTTAAACCCACCTGATCATGATGTAGTGTTGTCTTTTTAAAGGTGTTTCTGGCCAAGCGTGGTGGCTCAAGCCTAGAATCCCAGCACAGTACTTTGGGAGGCCAAGGCGGGCAGATCACCTGAGGTCAGGAATCTGAGACCAGCCTGGTCAACATGGCGAAACCCTGTCTCTACTAAAAATACAAAAATTAGCTGGGCGTCATGGTGCATGCCTGTAATCCCAGCTACTCTGGAGGCTGAGGCAGGAGAATCACTTGAACCTGGGATGTGGAGGTTGCAGTGAGCCGAGATCGCACCATTGCACTCCAACCTGGGCAACAGAGTGAGATTCCATCTCAAAAAAAAAAAATGTTTTCAATTTAGAAACAAAAAATCTGTTATAGTCCTTGGTGTAGAATTAGAGACCCAGACTCATTTTCTTACCCCCACTCCTTACTCCTTTGATCTTCCCAAATGATCATGGTTCCCATGGGTGTGGCTAAGAGGGAGTGTTGGGGACAAGCCTCAACACTACCCATAGGGTACCCGAAGTCCGGTGGTGACAAAGGAATGAGAACAGAGAGGTTAAGGGTTCATAAAGGTGGGAGCCAGGGGGCCAGTTACAAAATGGAGGCTGCAAAAGGCCCAGAGTTCTGGTTCCACACTATTTATTGAGTATAATCACTTAGATCTAAGAAGCAGATGTTCAGGGCGAAACAGTCAAAGGGAGGCAGTGTGTCACAGGCATAATCTATAGCAATAGCCATTTAAATGAATCTCCTTTGTGCTCAAACAGCATATCTTTCACTTATCGGAGAGGAGCTGGTGGGAGCGGGCTTAACTAGGAGTCCGTACATCTGTCCACATTCCAATGCTTCAGAGGAGTATCTTTCTCCTTGAACACAGTGTTTATAGATAAGACAGCAGGTCTTGCTCTGAGCATGGGAACATGATGGCAATTAGGATGATTTCCTCCTCAGAGGTCTCTTGTGACTTTCCACAACTTATTGTCCCATATTTTTATGGCCAGTTTCTGCAGGCACCCCACAAGTCCTTTCCCCAACAGGGAGGAAGGTGCGATGGAGGGCTGGAAGCATGCTTTTCCAGCATTCCCTATAGAACATTTTCAGCCAGACCTGCCCGATGGGAAAGCAGAGAATTGACCAGACCCAGGGTGTGTCTTCACAGACACTCCAACGCCCCTGACCTGGCCGGCCATTCCTCTGCCTGGAGTCACTCTTCCGGCTGGAGTTACACGTAAGGGCATTGTTTCTAGAACCCACTTAGGATCTCCCCTGGCCTACCCACCAGTGCAGCCATAGGGGTCATCCCAGCAGGCAGCACAAAGCCCTTCTCAACAGAGGCGCTAGCAGGTGCAGGAGCAAGGCTGGGACCCTTCAAGCCTGGGAAGCTGGAAGGACGAAGGAGGTCAAGGTCAGTTAGGTAAGAGGTGGGAAAAGTAGTTGCCTTCCAGAGGAGTGGAGAACCAGGGGACCTCTGCCAGTGACTGCAGTGAACATCAGAGACCCATGGGAGGGGACACTGCAAGGATGGTGGACTTCTCTCTCTCTCTCTGTCTCTGTCTCTCCCTCTTTCTCTCTCTCTCTTTCTTATTTAACTGATGAGGCACTTGGTAGGCGGTTGCCAGGGAATGGGATGCTGGAAATGAATCCAGGTCTTTGATTTCCAGTCCAGTGCATTGCTGTGTGTGTGTGTGTGTGTGTGTGTGGGTGTGTGTGTGTGTGTGAGAGAGAGAGAGAGAGAGAGAGATAAGGTCTCACTCTTTTTGCCCATGTGTGCAGTGCCTTACCGCAGCTGCAGCCTCGACTTCCTGGGCTCAGGTGATTCTCCCACCTCAGCCTCCTGGATAACTGAGACTACCGTCCAGGACTACCACGCCTGGCTAATTTTTTGTAATTTTTGTAGAGACGGGGTTTTGCCATGTTGTCCAGGCTGGTCTTGAACTCCTGGGCTCAAAGGATCCACCCACTTCAGCCTCTCAAAATGCTGGGATTACAGGCACGAGCTACCGTGCCTGGCCCCCAGTGCATTGTTATGGCAATTTTCTTTCTCTCTTCCCTTCTCCAGAATTCTGTCCAGGGCCAACCCCTCAAAATATATTGAAAATGGAGAGAAAACAGAGCTCAAGCCATTTGGAGTGACAGGGAGGCACTATCACCCCAGTATAAAGGTCCTTAGCATCCCAAAGGAGGAGCTATCAAACCTATAGGACTCACAAAAAGGTAAACTAAGGTCCAGAAATCCACTCCAAGAAGCATAATGGCCAGTCTAGATTTTACACTAGATCACTCCTGCTTCGTGTGTTTCCTGGCTGGCCAGCCCTGGATGTCTGGCCACTGTGAGCCGATAGCTTTTCTGCTGTTTGCTTTCTACCTGTGTGCAGGTGAGCAGAAGCAGGAACAAAGCCTCCTCCCATCAACCAGCAACCACCTGTACCTTACTTCTTCATGGCCTTCCCTCTCCCCAGTTCCACAGCCTCTAGCTCAGGTAGCCGGAATTAATTACCGGTGGGGTTGAAGCCATAGCTTGTTCCCTGGCTGTAGGCCAGGCTCTCAAGATATGCGTCAGAAAGGCCAGTGAGTGAAATTCCAAAGCAGTGTGAGTCAACAGGGGCTGAGAAGGATAGGTCAGGACAAAAAGAGCAGGAGGTGGACCAAAACAGTGCCCTGAGGGCCAGGGGCTGGGCCAGGCAACAAGAATGCTCAACTGGCCAAAGATGGGGAACAGGGCCTCCGGTCTAGGTGGTTTGTCTCTGGGGTCTGCACAGCCCTGGAGGGGAAAAAAAGCCTCTGGCCCAGGGTTTATCTCTGGGCTCTGCACAGCCCTGGAGGACGAGGGAACTAGCCAGCAGGTCGGTCCCCTGGTCACACCCCTGGATGCAGGAATCATCTCCCTCATCTGCCTTCCCATAAGCTGGCCTTTGGATCCCAGCCCTTAAAACCCTTGTGTTGTTTCTTCCTGCAGACCTGGTCCAGAACACTGCTTCAGGACAGGGAGTAGTGACAGGCCAGCGGAGCCCCAGAGGCAAGGCGGCAGGTAAGTCTATAATCCTTCAGCCCTTGCTCTGTGCCCAGGGTAAAGAGAGGAATCTCCAAGCCCTGGCTTCTCTAACCTGGCTTCACCTGGTCACTCACAGCACTGCACAATTTCCAGTTCTCAGGATCAGATTTCTTCTAAAGGAGGGGTGTGTGAAGGGAGCATGAGGGGTAGGTGCGATCAGCAGTCAAGCATCTTCCCCATCAAGGTGCGGCAGCCCCTGGACTGTGGCCCAGCAGCAACCTGTGGCAGCCAGATCTGGGGCAGGAGGTGGAGGGCAGGAGGCGGAGGGCATGACCGTCATGAGGGTGTCCAGGGGAAGTGTCCACAGTCGCCATGTGCCAGCAGCAGGCCTGGATGCCACTCTCTCCTTGTGACCCTGGCCAGGACCGAAGGGAAGGCCCCTGAGATCAAGTAGATGACACTGCACCCCACCCCCCTACAACCCATTGAATCCGATCCATCTAGACGGGCCACTGGCCAAGAGGAGCACAGGAACAGCTTGTGATAAAGGGCCACCTCGGCCTTCTTGCCCACTCTAGCTCCTGCCCCTCCCCAACTGAAGGCTGCTTTCCAGCACCTCTGTTGTCCTGTTGCTCCTTCCTCTCCTTTTTTTTTTTTTTTTTTTTTTTTGAGATGGAGTCTCACTCTGTCACCCAGGCTGGAGAGCAATGGCATGATCTCGGCTCACTGCAACCTCCGCCTCCCGGGTTCAAGCGATTCTCCTGCCTCAGCCTCCCAAGTAGCTGGGATTATAGAGGCCCGCCACCATGCCCGGCTAATTTTTTTGTATTTTTAGTAGAGACGGGGTTTCACCATGTTGGCCAGGCTGGTTTCGAACTCCTGACCTCAAGTGACCTGCCCACATCAGCCTCCCAAAGTACTGGGATTATAGGCATGAGCCACCACACCTGACCCCCTTCCCTCTTTTCTTACTACTCACCACCATGTCCTGGGTAGCCCATTCACGGCTCCACCCCACTCTGGGAGCTCCCCATCCTTTAGGCAGCAGGATCCGTTTATCAAGAGAAACTGAGCAGCATCCCTAATCCTCGCCCTCTCTTGCCCTCAGCCCCCCAAATTTTGTTCCTTTCTGTAGCCACACTTGGCCAGGAGATCTCAGGCTTACTGTAGAAATTCCTTCCAGAGCAACAGAGACCCCCAACCACTCCCCCACCCACAACCCAACCAGACTGCTGTCACTTCCTCGCAAAGCAGTAGCTGAATGTGTCACCCTAGCTTTTGGAAGGGTTGGGGCTGAGACAGATGCTAGCTAGGCTATGATAACTCAGACAAGGGGCTGAGGCTGAGAGATGGGCATCCCAGGCACCAACACAGGTGGAGAAGGGCACAGGCTCTGCAGAAGTGGCAGCTCGGCTGATTTGGGCCCTCTCACCTCACCATGTAAGGATCTTCTTGGCCCTGGCTGTAAGTTAAAGAACTTTGTATCTTCTCCCTCTTCCCCGACCTCTAGGGCATATTTCTTCATCTGCAACGGCTAAGACCTGTCAGTTCCTCTGATGGCCATCTCTATCAATACATGCATACTTTCCTTCAATTGAGTTAAAAGTCACATGCCTTGAAGCAAGAAAACATTTCTACTTTCTCTTTTTTGAGACTGAGTCTTGTTGTGTCGCCCAGGCTGGAATGCAGTGGCACTATCTTGGCTCACTGCAGCCTCTGCCTCCTGAGTTCAAGCAGTTCTCCTGCCTCAGCCTCCCAAGTAGCTGGGATTACAGGTGCGTGCCACCATGCCCGGGTAATTGTTGTGTTTTTAGTAGAGACAGGTTTCATCATGTTGGCCAGGTTGGTCTTGAGTTCCTGACCTCAAGCAATCCACCAGCCTTGGTGTCCCAAGTGTTGAGATTAGAGGCATGAGCCATGCATCCGGCCACATTTCCACATTCTTAACTCCCTACTGGGCAAGGATTGTCCCCTGGGGTGCTTGTGGGTGGGGTAGGGCTCCAGGTCTAGTGTCAGCTGAGCCATTCCTGCCTCTCTGTTCTGTCTCCCTAACATGTCTTAGGCTAACATCACACAAGCAGAATTTCAGAACTTGAGGATCATTTAAAGAAACTGCCTAGGTTCAGGCAAGCAAAAGGAAACTGAAAGCCACAGGTAAAATCTGGCATCAGAACCATAGCACTGGGGCCTGACGCAACTGCCAACTAGCCGTGACTTTGCGTAGGCCTCGGTTTGCTCATCTGTAAGATAAAGAGGGTGATTTTGACATAAATTAAGAATAATGTGCTAGGGCATGAGGCCTCAGGGCTGTGCTGTGCGTCTGTCTCCCCGAGAGAATCTGAGCCAGCTGCCTGGTGAGAACCCCCACCCTGCCTGCTTGCTTTGCAGCCCTGGCAAGTCACATCCCCTCTCGGAGCTCCATTTCCTTCTCTGCCAAATGGGGATAAGAATAGTTCCTCCATCTCATAGGATTGTTTTGAAATTTAAATGAAGTAGTACATGCAGCACAATCCCGGGCATGTAATAAACACTCAGTAAGTTATTATTAGTATTATTATTATTAAACGTAGGCTCCTTGACGACATGATAGCATATCATCATTTTATCATCCTCACCATCTCTTGCACAGGGTGTGGCACTAGCAAGAGCTTAACATGCATTTGATAAATGAAAAAAAAAGAAAGGATAAATGAAGGAAGGACAAAACAAGTCTCATATTTTTCAGAGAAAAGGGGGACCCAGGTTAAGCAAAGGGACTTGGGGTGCTGCACAGGTAGTTCAGGTGTATTCTGTTCCGGAAGGGCTGCTGGTGCCCCTGTGCCACCTTTGCCCTCCACACCCCCACCACCCCACCTTGCAGGCCCGCAGCTGGGAGGCAGCCTGCAGGCAGGACATCTTGGTTGGACCTTGGACTTGACACCTCCTAGCCCCCGGCTCCCTGGACCTCAGTTCTGCATCTGTGAAGGGGTGGCCACTGTGAGGCTTTGCAGAGGTGGCAGTGCGTCAGTCCACTTAGGGAGACTCTCTTCTCCAGCCAGGCCTCCACCAGCAGCTCAGGCTCCGGGGCTCTCTGTTGGTGCCTCCCAGAAGGAGAAGGAAGAGAGGGTGGGTTGGGAGGAAGATTATGTGACCCAGAGTGAATGTTTCCAGGCATGCGGTAAGCCACAGACAACCAGAAGGTTGAGGCGTATATTTAGTGGCCTTTGAGGCACCCTGAACCGTGTGTCCAATGGGTGGTACCGCCCTGCTGCTCAGCCCAGGCCCCGCATCCCAGGCCATCTGGGGTCCAGCCTGTTCCACCGAAAGCTTCCAACTCAGCGCCGGCTTCTTGCCTCTCCAGTCCCTGCGTCGTCTGCCTATGGTCTGGCCTGCTTGCCTGCCTCCCCCGACCTCAATTCATCCCTTGTGGAGAGGTCAGAGACTGTGTGTGGGGGGGAATAGCCATGTCCTGTGGAGCAATGCTTTGGCTGTGACAAGTCAGAGTGGACTCTCGGTTTTCTCCACTCAAGCCCTTTCCCTCTTCTTAGCTTAAAAATTGTCACTCTGGGAGGGGGTGGGATTCCCCTGGGTGAGCTCAAAGGTAGCTGCTAAAACTTGGGCTGATGGGAGCCTGAGAGAGGGTTGTGGGTCCGGAGAAGGCCAAAGCAAAGCAGCTGCCCTGTGGGCTTCTCGTCACTGTCACCACCTCCGGAAACTTCTGGCCAGCTTTCCCTGCCCTCGTCCATCCAGGGCCCATCCAGGCTTGAATACTTCCCACCAGGGCCCCTGGGATCCTGGCCGTCCCAGCCTGCTAATTTGTAAGCCGTCCAAGCCAGGGCCACGTGCATTTATTTTTATAGAAATCTCTGCTCAGGAAGTGGGGAAAGGATAGGACAGATAAACAAAAGGGAGGAGAAGTGAGGAGGAAAGGAGGAGAAAAGAGGGACCTGTGGAGATGGGCTGGAGGGTCTTTGATGGTTGAATGAGTCTGGTGGAAAACACAGAGTCCTGGACAGTTGAGGGCATTCACTTCTCTCAGCTAGAAAAAGTCAGGGCCAGAGACTCCTCAGGTATCATCCAGGGCAATGACCCGTTTTCCTGAAGACCCCGTGGGGACAGGGACTCAGCTCCTGACTCCACTCCACGGCTTTTACACCATTCTCTGACTTGCATTGTCATTTGGGGGTCCATGTACCAAGAAGGCAGAGGGTAAGGGGGATGGCTGGGCAGGGTCCAGCCTGGAACTCTGCAAGAGGAGCTCAGAGAACCACAGCCCTTCCCAGATGGCCCCTGGCAATCCTCTAACCTGGGTCAAAAGCAGCTACAACCCTAAATTCCTGCCTAGTTACTGACATCCAGCAATGCCCAAGGGAAGGGTCAAAGTTCAGGATTAGTTGACCTTGATAAGAACGCTGACTTCCAAGTGTTTACTACACAGATTCCGCACCCCCAGTCAGACAGCCTAATTGCAACCAGCCTCATTGCAATGTGATCATGTTTTTAAGCAGCCTGTTCTGTTCCGCGCACTCCTTTATCTGGAAGCAGTAAACAAGAATACACACGCTCAGTGGACCACCTCTGCAGGTCAACAAATAACTTTCTCATCCCTGACATCAACTGTTATCCCTGTGAGCAGAACCAACTATCAAAGGAGAGAGATGGGTCAGAGGAGAAGAGACAGGGGGCTCCTGGACACATACGTCCCCTGCCCCCTCTAAATACTGCAGCCACATGGAAACCCGTGGCGAACAGTTGGGGCTTTTTATAATCTTTATTTGTTAACAGTTCAGGCTATTTTTTTTTCCATGCTGCAAGAGATGCTAATGCCTCATGAAAAAGTTGTGAAAAAAAAAAAAACAAGTTTATTTTGGGGTGATCAGCCTCCTCAGAGCTTCTCACTCGCAGCTCTGCAGGGCTTAAGGAATGAGGCCTGCCCTCTCTCCGGAGGTCTGCAGCTTGGCCAAGCAGAAGGATTCTTAGACCCGGAAGCCCTGGCTGTAGTTTGCATTTTTGTCTCCCTCTTGTACCTTCTCTGCCTAGAAAACAGGGTAGAAATCACAGGATCTAGCTTCTTTCTGTTGCAGGCCTGCCTGATGGTGGCTTCCAGGCCCTGCCCTGCCATATCACCATCCCAGGGGACTTGGAGTGGATCAACAATCATTGATATATATCATGCATTTCCTTTGTGTGCAGTGTTTCATGGTATTAAGGGTGGTACTTGGAGCTTTTGAAAGACAAAAACCAATGCCCCAATTTCTTTACTGAAGCCAGAGATGCTTCAGAGATGCAATAAATGTTTCATGGAGGCCTTGCGCAGCCGTGACTTCCTGGGAGGCAGGGCCAGGGTAGGGAGGATTGGGGGAATGGGCACAGGGGTCTGTATGCCCACACTTCTGCCAGCAGGGACTAGGCATAGCCTGGCCAGACCGGACTGGAAGTGGATTCTTCAGGTCCTGCTTGGAGCAGCTCTGCCAGGTGCACGATGTGACTGTAGGATGGCTGCAAGAAGAGGCTGGCCAGCCGGGAGGACCCCACTGTCAGAACTCTGACTGGTGCTCCCTGTTCTGGGCTTCATTTTTCTGGGAGACCCACAGGCCACTAAAGCCAAGGTGTGCATGGGATTTTTCCTCTTTTCTTTCTTTTTATGAAGGGGGAATGGGTTCTTGCTCTGTCATCCAAGCTGCAGTATGGCGGTACGATCATAGTGCACTGCAGCCTTGAACTCCTGGGCTCAAGTGATCCTTCCGCCTCAGCCTCCAGAGTAGCTGGGACTACAGGTGTGCACCATGGCGTCCGGTTCTACATGGGAGTTTTTGACCTTGGGAGATTAGACCCTTACCCTCCATGCTGTCTGCCCTCCACACACGACCCAGATGGCAGAGACACAAATGGGAGGTGGCTCCCCCTTTACCCAGGGCATGGGGCTTAGGTCTGCGAGGGGGAGCAGGCAGAAGTGGAGAAGGAGTTAGAAGGGTCTCAGTGCTAGAAGGTACAGGAAGAAGGTCATGTAGCCACCCATGTCTTCAGGTAAGGGATAATGTGATCTCCCCAATGGGAGACCAGAGAGATTAAGGCTCCTGCCCAAAGTCACACAGACACTTCCAAGGTTGGCACCAAGTTCAATGGTTGCTCCTCCTCCTTGGTTTCTTTTCACTCCTGGGAGCTTCCTCTTCTCTTGGCTTCTCTGGCTTCCCTGCCCCTGAAGGGTCGTGGCAGAAGTGCCCCTCCATCCTCCCTGAACCATACAGTGCCAACAGCCTCCCGAGCTGTCTGCCTGGCATCTCTAATCTCTTCCTTGATCACTTCCAATCTCTCCTGAAATTCTAGACTTTTCTTTGGCTAAACTGGTCCCAAGACTGTGACTGACCATTTAAAGAAACTGAAGGTGGGGACGATTGCAGAATTAGATTCTCTTTCTGTCTCTTACCATGTGTTTAATCCTCACTCTCTCTCCAAAAAATACCTCCTCCTTCCATTCTCAGCCATGCTGGCCATCAGCTGGTCTTTTTCTGAGTCTCAATTTGGGTCAGGAGATGTTTCAATGAAAAGAATGACCAAGAAAATATAGACCTTCCATACTAGGCACCCACAGAGGATATCAGGGCCAGAATGAGTCTTGGAGGTCACCTGATCTGGCCCTTGTCCATGAGAAAGTGAGGCCCAGAGAGGGGAGGAAATTGTCCAGTGTCAAGCAGCTTCGTGCAGGCAGAATCCAGGCCTCTGATGCACGACTGACTGCTCTTTTCCAAATCGCCAAACCAGCTCAGAATCCGCAAATGCCTGAGGCGCATGATGCACAAGGACCCCAGTTTTGGCCTCTCATCTAGTCCCTTGACTCCCTGGGATGACCTCGGTCTTGGCCCCCAGGCTGGGGTCTCACCCCCCGCTGGGCCCAGACAGCAGGGGCCGCTCTCTTGTCTTGAGCAGGGCCCTCTATCTGAGCTGAGCGACCTTGGAGTAATTCCCAGTGTGCTCATTCCCTTTCTCCCCTCTGTCTCCCCTGCCCCGCCCCATCCACTCCTGTCCCTCACAACCAGGAGCCTGCAGGGAACATAGAGCAATGCAAGCCTGGAGAAAAGGCCCAGATGGCCCCCGGAAGACCCCTTCGGACAGCATGTGAGTAGATACTGTGTACTGTGCTCTCCCTTCCCAAACATTGATTCATCCATCGAGCATTTATTAAACATCTCCCAAATTGTTTATTGAAGCACTAGACTGCAGGCACTAGACTAGCATTACAAAAATACCTTTTTTTTTTTTTTCTTTTTGAGACAGAGTCTTACTCTTCACCCACTACACCGGAGTGCTGGAGTGCAGTGGCACGATCTCGGCTCACTACAACCTCTGCCTCCCAGGTTCAAGCGAGTCTCCTGCCTCAGCCTCCTGAGTAGCTGGGATTACAGGCACACGCCACCATGCCCAGCTAATTTTTGTATTTTTAGTAGAAAGAGGGTTTCATTTTGTTGGCCAGGCTGGTCTCAAACTCCTGACCTCAGGTGATCCACCTGCCTTGGCCTCCCAAAGTGCTGGAATTACAGGCGTGAGCCACCAGGCCAGGTTCAAAATACCTTTTTGAATAAGCATTATCCTTTTCAAAAAATTTTAAAAAAAATTTAATAGAGACAGGATCTTATTATATTGCCCTGCTGGTCTCCAACTCCTGGGCTCAAGCTGTTCTCCCACCTCAGCCTCCCAAAGTGCTGAGATTACAGGCATGGGCCACCGCACTCGGCCTGAACAAGCATTATAGTGTTGCTTCCTGGCCTGTGAGCAGGAACCTTATCTGAGGAAAGAGAAACCTCCATCCTGGCTCTTAGGAAAGCTCCCCTGCCAGCCCCAGGGAGTTCTCAGTACAATCTAGGAGACAGAAAAACCCAATGATAGATTGGTGTGATTGATATTATTAGGGGAGCACAGGGGAAGAACAGGAAACTTACACTTTGTCAAGTGTAAGAAAGTATTCATGGAAGGCTTCCTGGAGGAAGTGATATCTAGGCTGAGACTTGAAAGATGAGTACACATTTATCTGGTGAAAGGAGTAGAAACAGAAAGAGTGTTCAGGCTGAGGAAACTGCTTGTGCAAAGTCCCAGAAGCTTCCTATATCTTTGTGGGGACCCGATGGTGTCCGTTAAGCCCCGGACAGGGAAGCCGAGAGACTCTAGGCTTTCCAGATTCAGTTCCTTCACCCTGCTAGGGCTCTGCATCTTGAAATGCCTCTACTTTTGCTCATGGCTGGTTCTGAACTTTGTCCCAGCTGCAGGGTAGAGACAACACGTGCCCCAGCCTGCACATGGCAGGGGGTGGGGGGCGGAGCTCATGTCACAAGGCCCATGGGCTGGGCTCCGCAGAGGCTCTAGTGTTCCAAGACAGGGGTGCCATGAAAGCGTGGTTAGTACCCTGCAAAATGTTGAAGGGTAAAGCTGCCTGTGAAGCAAAGGGAAGGTGCAGGTTGGAGGAGGGGCTGAGCCAGGGGGTCTGCATTGGGCTGGCACTGGGGAGGGGCCTTCAGAGCCACAGGGAGAGCAACGCTGGTGGGACTGGCTGGGGAGCCTGCTGCGTGTGCGCTTTCCTAAGAGCCAGAATGGAGCTTTCTCTTTCCCCAAATAAGCCTCCTGTTCACAGGCAGGCATCTGCCCGGCTTCAGGAAAACAGCAGCCGCGTGACGGCCTGGAGGAGGGTGGTGTGGGGAGGCATGAAGGGGGTGCCTTCTGGGGACAGGTTCCAGGGGTTTATGTCACTGGGGAGGTGGGTCACAGAGGGATTTGGTGAGGGAAAAGATGCTGGGGTTGGGCAGGGGCAGGAGATTGTAGAATGGAACTTGACTCCATGCTGCCAGGAAGCCCTCGGGCTACAGCCACGTGGCTGGGCACGTGGCAGGACATTGCCAGACCCACCAGCAGAAGCAGGCTTGGGAAGCCAGGGATGGTGGGAATCAGTGCTCAGGCTCAACTGCTCCTCGGAATTACACCAGTGTTTCCAAGCTGCAGCAAATGGGCAGAGAGGGCTGGGGTGTGTGTGTGTGTGTGTGTGTGTGTGTGTGTGTATGTAACAGAATGGAGGAGGCAGAGAAATAAAGGCCAGAAGCTTTTGTCTCCCACCCAGGCCTGCCTTGAGAAGTCACCTGAATCGAGGAAAATGGATTCCTCAGGGCCTGGGGTGGGAGGGCGCAGTGAGGAGAGTGGGAGGCTTCCTGTGCTGTGAGACGCTGCTGCCTGCTGGGTGCTAACAGCTGGGGACAGGGATGGGCATGAGAGGGCCCAACAGCTCCTTGCTTGCTGGTGGGGAAGCCTGGCCTCTGGGAATGGTCCTGTTTTCCAGGATTTGGCATTGGAGAGCTGGACAAAGATGAAGGGACATGGCAAATCCTTGGCTGGGGTGCCAGGGGCTGGAGGCTGTATTGAGTAGCAGGAGTGGAGGGCCCAGGGCAGTCCTGGCCAGGGCTGGCTGGGAAGAAGGCCTGGTTTTAGCCACAACTGGGGCACAGGCCGACGGCTGGAGCTTGCTGGTGGTCTGCCCCTTGCACAGCGGGGAAAACGCTGCCGTCTGTGAGTAGTGAACCGCGGGAGCTCCTCGCAGGCTGCTGGCCTGGAAGAGGTCTGCGGAGGTCACCAGACAGCCTAGGGTGGGACATGGATGGGGCGGCTTGACAGTGACAAGGGGCTGCAGAGGACGGGCTGGGGGGCACTGGTTGGAGGAGGTGGGGACTTGGAGGAACTCTGATGATAAGAGGGGACTGAGTGGGCCGCCAACCATGACAGCTGAGAGATGAAATGATGGGGAAGGACTTTGGTTTGAAGAAAGGCTGAAAGAGGGAACTGCGTGCAAAAAGCAGGGCTGGGAATTGAGGAAACCTCCCCAGCAAAGCTCCTGCCTCTGCCTGAAACAGTTCACTGAGTGTGAGCAGGGCGGGAGCTGTGGGGGTGCAATTTCATTTGACACCCACATTTTTCTCTAAGACCCTTCCCCTGCAATCAACACTACACCTTGGAATTCGCACAGTCCAGCCTGATTGAGGCTTCCAGGCTGAGCAGGCTTTTTCTCCCAAGGCAGAAAGGGCATTGGCTCCAGCTTACAGGCTGAGCAGCCACCCTCTCCTGCTTCATGACTTTGGGTGGGAGGGAGTTCTGTCTTCCTACTCCTTGCTCCACCGGGGCTATGCCTCCTGCCAGGACAGGTGAAAGGTGATGTCAACTGGCATCTGGCACTCAGCTGGTCTCTGGAGGTAGGTGGAGGGAAAAGGGTGTCTGTGAGAGAGACCCTGGCCTGCCGTGGGAACCATGCAGAGAGCTCATGTTACGATTTTCTCTGGTGCAGGGGCTCTCTTTGGCACACAGAAGATGCGGTAAGGCTCTTTAATGCCAAACATGTGGAGGAAGAACATATGTGAGCACGGTTTAGTTTCTCTCCTAAATATGTATTCAAATAAGTACTTTCTGGTTTATGGAGGGTGATTTCTAACCAGAAATGAGAAGCAAGTAGCCCTGTCAGTCGTTGTGAACCTCTTGGCTAGCTCTGGGTAGATGTAGAAAGGGGTGGAAGCAGCATCCTCCAACGATCGAGCACTTCCTGTACATTGACCAGGTAGGTAGGCACGTTGATCACAAACACCTTGATGGACAGCTTCCAAGTATATGTATTCACAGATGAGAAGCATGCTTCAGACAATACAAAATTCATTTTTAACCCGGCTTTCTTTTGGCAGTCAATTTCTCTTCCTAATCATATTTTGCATAAACTAATATTAGAGTGGATTTGCATTTTCAGAGCACAAGATGGAGGAGTGGTGGAGGCGGTTCAGGTAGGCGGCATGCCAGTCTGGGCTTCAAAAATTGTCCAGAGGTAACTGAGGAGTTGAATCAAACCAGACTGAGCTGACTACTGTAACACTAGCAGTCATGATCATCCTGGCTGGGTGCGGTGGCTCTCACCTGTAATCCCAGTACTTTGGGAGGTCAAGGCAGGCAGATCACCCGAGGTCAGAAGTTCGAGACCAGCCTGGCCAAGGTGGTGAAACCCCTTCTCTACTAAAAATACAAAAATTAGCCGGGCATGGTGGCGTGCACCTGTAGTCCCAGCTACTTGGGAGGCTGAGGCAGAATTGCTTGAACCCAGGAGGTGGAGGTTGCAGTGAGCCGAGATTGCATCACTGCACTCCAGCCTGGGCAACAGGGGGAGACTCCAAAAAAAAAAAAAAAAAAAAAAAATTATCCTGATGAAACCAGCCTTGAATATGGAAAGTGTCTTCTAAGGACCACTCAGGTTATAGATGTTATACCTTAGAATCTCTCTATTTTACAGAGGGGTAAATTGAGGCAGAGAACCCAAAGAAGGCTTAGGGACGATTTTCTAGGCTACTGTCTTCATGGTGTTTCTTTCAGAGATCAGCAGCTATTACTGAACTCCAGGAGGCAACAGGAGGGAGGTGGGATGGAGGTTGGGACCCGCTGAAGAAGGCCTAGTTGGGAGACAGGTAAGGTGGTACAGGTACCCACCCCACAACTCATTAAGGGCCATGGAGGGAGGAAGGCTCTCAAATGCCACGAAAATTCCCAAGGCAGCAGAGGGCTCGTATGGAATGCCGGTTCTTCATTCCTACCCACCCCCTGACTGCCCCTACCGTCGCCTCCCCATGGGCAAGTGGTGAGGACCTGGGTTTACAACCACACGTTCTCTTCCAACTAGCATCCCTTCCAGGGCGCACTAGGATGCCTCTCAGAGGTTCTTCCCTGCCTCCCGAAGGAAAGGGGAAAACCCCGTGGGCGTCCGGGGAGATTTTGCGCCTAGCCAGGTGGAGGGACCTGCACCACCCAGACCAGCGAGCCGAGACCCTCCTTGCGGCGTCCCTGCAGGAGGGGCGGAGGAGCGCGGGCGGGGGGCGGGAGCGGTGCGGAGGGGCGGGGTCTGCGGAGCGGCGGGGTCTGCGGAGCGTCCAATCCCCTTCTTCTCCAGCCCGCCCCCTCCCCGCCCCCCGAACGCTTTCCACCAACCGCGCGCAGCAGTGGGCGGGGCCCGTCACGGCCGTCGTCTTGCGTACGATTTTTTCTCCCCGCTTTTTTACCCTCCCTTTTTTTTCTTTTTTTTTTCGCCTATCCTTTTTTTGTGAATGAAAAAAGGAGGTCGCGAACGGTCCCCGGGACTGCAGCGCCAGGCGTCTTCGCGGCAGCGCCTTCGCCGCGGGCCCGGGCGCGTAGCGGCGGCGGCCTCGCCCCTCTCCCGGCGCCCCTGCGCGCCGCCCGCAGCCTCCGCAGCCCGGCTCCGCGCGCCGCCGTGACATTGGGCGCCCGGGGCGCGGGGCGATGCTGATCCGGAAGGGGCAGCGGCTGCAGTGCAGCGCGCGCGTCCGCTCCTGGGCCCACGTCCGGCCTGGGCTGCCCTGCCGGAGTTTCTGAGCGGCCGCGAGCCGGCCGGGAGGCTGGAGCCCAGCAGCCCCGCGGCGGCGCCGGCGTCGTCCCAACTTGCAGGCGCGGAGGGACCCTCGACATTTCACTAAAATGAGCGTGCTCAGCAGGAAAAGATGTGTTCCTCACGCTAGAAGCCACCCCGTCACATGTAGTGGTGTAAGTAGATGGCTGCTCGCGGTTATGGCGGGGTGGCCAGCAGCCCTTGCAGACGCGCCGCGTCGCCCTCCCGGCCCTGCTGCGCCCCTCGCTATGTTTCCTGGGCCCCGCTCTTCCCTGGGCTCTGGCTCTGGCAACTGGGTTCAGAGAGGCTGGAGACTAATCCTTTCCGGTGTTTCTAGGGAAAGGAAGATGACTCGATTGCCTCGGCGTGTCGTGCCCCTCCCCCTTCTCGATGTTTAACAAATTTTAAATTTCTATTTTGTGTGTGTGCAGAGTAGCGTGTCAGAAAAAAATAAACACGGTCCAGAGTGGTGGAAGTGATTCTGTTAAGAAAACAAAAACAAAACAACAGTGGAACTGGGGTGTTTTGCTGGCGGTTCTGGAGCTGGTTCTTTGAACTCAACTCCATTGCAGTCTATGTAACTGAGTTCTGTGAAACTACTGGGGAGATCCTTGGCGGTGTTTGGTGATGTGTCCACATTTCAGGTTTGAGGGGGCTTATCTTGTGTTTAGGCTTGTATTTCTTTAATATGACCATTCAGGGTCCCTTTGGGCCTTGCTTTCTGTTGGATCTGCACGGGGCTCCTTGCAATGCCAGCGACCCCCGTGGGAGCCTCCCCGAATTCGGAGTCCACTCTCTCTTTGTTCTTCTCCTTCCAATTTTCCCTTCCAATCCATCTCCCTTGATTTTACCTTCATTTTCAGGATTTTCCTCGCTTTCCCATTTTGTAAGATGATGTGGGATATTGGTTGCTAGGAGACAAGCCAGGCTCCCAGGGAGATTCTGTTGTTTCCTTGACAACCAGACTAGGGCAGCCACAGATGAACAAGCCTCCTATCAGCTGTGGGAGGGAAAGGGGCCCTTTCTGAGCTCTGCAAAGAGTGTGTGTAGGGGTGTGGGGGTGGGACTGGGAGTGCACGAGGTTTGTAGCTAATTTCAGCACACCTTGGGTTTTGGCTTGCATCAAGTACAAAGAGCTGGGAGAGCGGTGGGCAGGAGGCTGTTTTTGGAGAGGGGCACAGGCATCATGGAACAGGGATGGAAGGAACACATACCAGTGACTTTGCGATTGTCATGGAAGAGGAGTGAGTTGGGGGTTGTGATGCCCAGGGCCGGGTGGTGAGGAGGTCATAGTTTATGGAGGTTGATTGAGTGGGGATGAGGCAATTGAGGGAGAGTCTGGAGTCATGGAAGAAGAGAGAGCCGGAGGGAGAGGGGAAGTTGAGAAGCTCACTGAGTGGGCTGTATCACCATACATCAGCCATGATACAACATCAGCAACATCCTAGGGCAAAAATTGTATTACTCTTGGCACGCTCTCTCCAGGATAGGATCCTCATTTAAGACAGGCCTGATTAGACTAAGAGTTTTCCCAGCTGAATTGGGCCGGTCTGTATCTTAAAGAGAGATATAATTACACATATAGATATGCAATCTAGCATTATATAATACCACATTACATAAGAAGACAAACACCTCCTTTCAGCCCAGCCTCTCTTGGCACAAATTAACCACGGTTCAGGAGACTCTTCCAGTACCTTCATACCCATTTCCCAGAGTGGGAGACTGATATCCAGAAAAGTGAAGTGACTTGCCCCTTCCTAGATAGGACGGTGAACTTTGCCAGTCAGGCAGTTGGGACAGGGTAGACAGGGTGAGATGATACAAATGGAGAGGCAGCTGAAGGACAAGCTGGGGATGGCTGAAGGGGCTGGGGAATGGAGGGAAGGGGTGGCGCAGCTTGGGAAGCAACTCAGCAGGTCTGGTGTCTAAACTCATGGCACAGTATTTGTCAATTTCCACTTGTTGATTGGCTGACCCCTGCTTAACCCTAGAGGTGACATAGCACAAGGGGGGCACCAGTGTTTCCATCACAAAGTAGCTGAACTTGGCCCAGCACTGCTCTCCTGGTGTCTTGACATTATTCTCATTGTCAAAGTGCTCCTGGATTTGAGAACTGACACCCCTCCATTATGCCTCCTCATTCTCCCGCTTCGGTCTACAGACCTATATGCTGCGAGAATCAAAACTTGAGAAAGAAGTTTTTTTTGGCCCTTGGGTTTTTAATCTTTATCCTCCAGCTGCACATATTTTATATTTGGGATTGTATCTGTTTTGGTATTCACTTGACAAAACAGAAACCACAGCCCAGGTGCCACCTCCTGGTGCCAGCACATCCCTCAACTTGAGACCAGGAACTGTGAAAGTGGGGTTCCCGGTCCTCAGCTCAGGAGAGAGAATTGGGAGGAGGAAGCCTGTGTTTAGAATAACAGTTCTCTGGGCCAGGTGTGGTGGCTCACGCCTGTAATCCCAGCACTTTGGGAGGCCAAGGCGGGCAGATCACTTATGGTCAGGAGTTCGAGAACAACCTGGCCAACATAGTGAAACCCCATATCTACTAAAAATACAGAATTAGCCAGCATAGTGGCACACACCTGTAATCCCAGCTACTTGGGAAGCTGAGGCAGGAGAATCACTTGAACCCAGGAGGCGGAGGCTGCAGTGAGCCGAGATCGTGCCATTGCACTCCAGCCTGGGTGTCAAGAGCAAAACTCAGTCTCAAAACAAAAGCAAAAACAAAAGCAGTTCTCTGCTGAGGGAGGGTGAGGAGAGAGAGGGGATGATACAGTTTCCCTGGAGACCGCGAGGGCACTGCATGGAGACCTCGTTGAAGGGTCCAGATCCTGTAACATTCCAAAAAGGAGGAGGAGGTTGTCTCATTGAGAAGTCCTTGCTGCACTTTTTGCTTAGGTTGCTGAGATGCATCCACTCGCGCGAATCCCAGTTGCTATCGTTACTTGGATATTTCGGTCTGCATCCCTGCATGCTGGCATCCAGTTACAGCCCGGCAGGAATGGAGCCTCCCTGTTGCTGCTGGTGGCCTGGCTCTGGGATGGATGGCTCAGCAGCCAGGGTGCCTGGGCAGCCTCCAGGACTCAGCTCAGCCTTCCTTGGCCTAGGAGGGATGCCTCCGGGCACTAAAGCCCCCCCAGACAACTTTCATACACACAGGGAATGTGAGTGGGGCGGGCAGATGATGCTGGCGAAACCAAGCTTCCTAGTAACGCCGGCCCTGCCCCTGCTCCCTAATCCCAGGAGGGTGGATGCCGAGGCCAGGGCCTCCTGGCGACAGATTTTTAAACACGAACATGACATTTGACTACAGAAGTGCTTTCTGTTTGTTCATTCAAGCCATCCCTCTCTGGGGGTGGAGAAGCCACTTCCTCTCTGCTCAACATCGAAGGCAACTGAAGCAAGAATTTGCCCAGAAATGTAGGCTCAAGTTTCTGATCCTTTGCTTCCTGGCAACCCCATCACCCATGGAGCCAGTTTAGTGAATATCACCCAGGAGTGCCAGCTGCCTGGGATCGTCAGCCTGAGAATCGTCCTCCCTAGGAATGGGAAGGGTAGAAGAGGGTGGAGGTGGATCTCACTCTCTCTGAGGCTGGGGGCAGGGTGCCGGGAGGACAGCCCCACATCGGGGAAGTAGAGGCCCATTGGCCACTGACAGTACCATCACAGGCCTGTGGTTCCCCTCACCCCCATCTCAAAGCTGGACCCGTAGCTGAGCATGACACATGGGCAACAGGACAGACCCGTAGTAGAGAAAGGGAGGCCCCTGGGCTGGTCAGGCGCATCCAGGAACCTCCCCATCCCAGAGAGGCTGGGAGGAATTGCATCTCCATAAAGGGGGCTGGGGTCTGGGGTTGAAGGATGCACTTAGGCAGGCTAGGACTTGGAAATCCACCACCACCAGAGAGGGCGAGGCAAAGAGTGGAGGCCGGGAGAGCCGCTGCCCAGTTCTGACAAGTCCATTAAATTTTAAAGTGCTCTGCCCCCAGGCATGCTGGGAAGGGGTGGGGACCTGGCCGACTCTGCTTCTCTCAGCTGTTTGTTGTTCTGCTGCCACTGCCCTGCTGGGGAAGGAAAAGGAGAGCAGATGAGGAGTGAGCTGCCCTCTCTGGAGAGGGGACAGGGCAGGGCCTCGGCAGGCCCCACTGGTGATCTCGTGCAGGTCTCCTCCATCCAGACGCACAGCTGGAGGATGGCGGGAGCAGGAAGGGGACGGGTGGCCCATCTGGTGGCACTGCTCCTCTCAGCCTGAATGGGCTTCTGGCCTCTTGGACCCTCGCAGAGCTCTTGCTCAGAACATTGCCTGCTCCTCCTTCCTCCTGTCAGCTCCGGGGCTTGCAGAGGGGCAGCCTGACTGAGGAGAGCTGCGGGTGCTGGCCCTGGCCCATGGCGAGCTGGCATGCCATGCCGTCCTGACTGCCTCCCTCCTCTCCCTCAGGTCCCGTTTAATGGATTCTGACATGGATTATGAAAGGCCAAACGTAGAGACCATCAAGTGCGTTGTGGTGGGGGACAACGCCGTGGGCAAGACTAGGCTCATCTGTGCCCGTGCTTGCAATGCCACCCTCACCCAGTACCAGCTGCTGGCCACGCATGTGCCCACAGTGTGGGCCATCGACCAATATCGTGTGTGCCAGGAGGTAAGGCTGCAGGGCTACCTGGCTGGGGATCCAAGCCATGAGTCTGGGCTTGGGGGCTTCCTGAGGCACAACTTGGTGTCTCCAGAGCTCACAGGAGCCCTGCAGGGGTGGGACAGGGTGGGGTAGGGGCAGCTGAAGAGGAAGGAGCCCCTGGAGAGAGGTTTGAGCCAAGCCTGCCCCAGGGGAGCGTCTCTGGCTGGTTGTGTTTTCAGGGACTGAACTGGTGCCTGGGACTCCAGCTTTGTGTGGGGTACTGCATTGTATGTAGTCACAGCCCTAAGTAATGGGGAGCACTGGGGGACTGGGGCTTGGAAGAGATACAAACTGAGAGGAGCAAAGAAGCTGGCAGCTGATAGCGAAAGACCAGAGACTCACAAACATGCCGTTTGCAGGGAAAATGAGGAACAAGGGTCAGCTCCCGAAGAGGCCCCTTCCACACCCATAGCCATCCCTTAGGGTCTCTTCCATCTGCTTAGGGTCTCTTCCACCCCCTTAGGGTCTCTTCTACCCTCTTAGTGTCTCTTCTACCTGCTTAGGGTCTCTTCCACTCCTGGTCGGCTTGGAGGCCACCCTTGTCATTGATTCTATATAGATTTCATGTGGATGAAAGTTGTGCAGGATGCACAGTGGGTAATGCCAGCCCTGTCCCTCCCTCCCCGGTGCTGTCTGGAGCCTCCAGGTGTCAGCCGGCACCTATCCTGAGCTGGCACACGGAGGGCCCCAAAACTGCTGCCTTCGAGTCCCACTCTTCCTCCCCTGTCCCAGGTGCTGGAACGCTCCCGAGACGTGGTAGATGATGTCAGCGTCTCTCTGCGCCTCTGGGACACCTTTGGAGACCACCACAAAGACCGTCGCTTTGCTTATGGGAGGTAGGGAAGGCCTCTGGCCGCCTGCAGAGAACCAACGGGGTGGGTTTTTTCCTGCTTTTCCCAGGAACCAAGCACCTCTGTGAAATTTCAGCTGGCAAGAAGGAGTGGAGAAAACAGCTCTGGCAGAGCCTCGTGGGGGCTGGGGCAGCCTGGGGCAGCCTGGGGCAGGGAAGGGAGCCTGGGCCCGGGATCAGGAAGCCTGGATTGAGTTCCAGCTCTGTGCCTAGTGGCTCTGAGATGATGTTTCTCAGTTGTGAAGTGGTAAAAATGGCCATTTCTAACTCACAAGATAGCTGTGAGGCCAAAACAAGTCTTGAGCTCTAAAATGCCACATAAATTGGAGGTATTGTTATTCTATGTTTTGTGTAAGAACACGTGAGCAGATACCTAAACCAGGTGTGGGAGTGTATGGGGCTGGGGTGGGGCAGATGTTCCAGGACCAGGTCAGCTACTGCTTGCTTCTCTGCTCGTAACCTTACTCTCCCACCCGCAGATCGGACGTGGTGGTTCTGTGCTTCTCCATTGCCAACCCCAATTCCCTCCACCATGTCAAGACCATGTGGTACCCAGAAATCAAGCACTTCTGCCCCCGGGCACCTGTCATCTTGGTGGGCTGCCAGTTGGACCTGCGCTACGCTGACCTGGAGGCTGTCAACAGGGCTAGGCGACCCTTGGCTAGGTAGGAGGTGCTGGTACCAACGAGACAAACAGGGATGGATACCTCACCATGGTTCCCTGCTCAGCCCTGGGGGAATTCCACTGAGCCTCATGTCTCTCCCTCCATTTGGAGCAAGCTTGCATCGGGAGTCAACAAGCATGCTCATTCATTCATTCATTCGTATACCTGTCGCACACCTCTGGTGTGGGCAGTGCTGTGTAAAACACCATGAAGAAAGACAAAGAGGAAGAGGTGATATTTGCATGAAAAAGTCCTATAATTTTGCTGAGGGATCCACTAAATATGTGAGCATGTTAAATATCCCTGTGAAGCATTGCCTGCTAATTGCCAGAGAGGCAGTGCTGTCACGGCTTTGCACTGGAGCGGTCACTGGGGCCTGGCAGAGTAGGGAAAGCTTTCTGGAAGAAGGCGGGCTTGGGGTGGACCTTGAAGGAGCTTGATGGGATTTGGCCAGACAGAGCAGGGCAGGAGTGGGTGGGGACTGGCACCCAGACCCTGAGCAGAGTCCCTCCAGCCTGTGGAAGAACAGGCAGCTCCCTCCACCACCAACACAAGCTTGGTTTCCTTCTTGAACCCACCAGGCCCATCAAACCTAACGAAATCCTGCCCCCAGAGAAGGGTCGGGAGGTGGCCAAGGAGCTGGGCATCCCCTACTATGAGACCAGCGTGGTGGCCCAGTTCGGCATCAAGGACGTCTTTGACAACGCCATCCGAGCTGCACTCATCTCCCGCCGCCACCTGCAGTTCTGGAAGTCCCACCTCCGCAACGTGCAGCGGCCTTTGCTGCAGGCACCCTTCCTACCCCCCAAGCCACCGCCCCCCATCATCGTGGTGCCCGACCCCCCCTCCAGCAGCGAGGAGTGCCCCGCCCACCTCCTGGAGGACCCGCTCTGCGCGGACGTCATCCTGGTGCTGCAGGAGCGGGTGCGCATCTTTGCCCACAAGATCTACCTCTCCACCTCTTCCTCCAAGTTCTATGACCTGTTCCTCATGGACCTGAGTGAGGGGGAGCTGGGGGGCCCCTCGGGGCCAGGGGGCGCCTGCCCAGAGGACCACCAGGGCCACCCTGATCAACACCACCACCATCACCACCACCACCATGGGCGAGACTTCCTGCTCCGAGCAGCCAGCTTTGACGTATGCGAGAGCGTGGATGAGGCTGGGGGCTCCGGTCCTGCTGGCCTCCGTGCTTCCACCAGCGACGGGATCTTACGGGGCAACGGAACAGGGTACCTGCCGGGCAGGGGTCGTGTGCTCTCTTCCTGGAGCCGAGCTTTTGTGAGCATCCAGGAAGAGATGGCAGAAGATCCTCTCACCTACAAATCCCGGCTGATGGTGGTGGTGAAGATGGACAACTCCATCCAGCCGGGGCCCTTCCGGGCGGTCCTCAAGTACCTGTACACGGGGGAGCTGGACGAGAACGAGCGTGACCTCATGCACATTGCCCACATTGCTGAGCTGCTCGAGGTCTTTGATCTCCGCATGATGGTGGCCAATATTCTCAACAATGAGGCCTTCATGAACCAGGAGATCACCAAGGCCTTCCATGTCCGTCGGACCAACCGGGTTAAGGAATGTTTGGCAAAAGGCACCTTCTCAGGTATGAAACATGCTTGGAAGGCGAGGGGTTCTGCATTGGTGCTATTAGCATTGCCTGTCGGTCTTAGCTCCTGGTGTCCTGGAGCTGCGGCTGCCATGCTCTTGAAGCCTGGTTTTCCCCAGCTGGGAGCGGGGTTGTTACATGCCCCGAATCTTCTGGGTTCAGGAGGAGGCTCCGTGGCTCCCCTTGGGGCTCGTTCTCCCACCTTCTTTCATCGGTCCTCCTGTGATGCTTCTTCTGGACAGATGTGACCTTCATCCTGGATGATGGCACCATCAGCGCCCACAAGCCCCTGTTGATTTCCAGCTGTGACTGGATGGCTGCCATGTTCGGGGGGCCATTTGTGGAGAGCTCCACCCGGGAGGTAAGGCTGAGGACACAAAGCGGGGAAGGAGGGAGTGAGACATTGGCACCCTTTACATCTGAGGCACTGCCATTCAGGGTACTTTCTTCATCACTGACTTTGTGCTAACCACAGGGTGATGGGCCCAAGAGAGGTTTATGAGGTGGTTCCTGGAGCTAAGGATTATGCAATACACCAGGAGAGGGAATTACACTAACACCTCAACGTGAGAGTTTAGAAAGCACTTTCAGTTCATCATCTCATTGAATTCACACGCAACTTACACATGTGCCACTCCTACCGTATACTTAGGAAAGGGAGCCCCTGAGAAGTTAAGTG
Source organism: Macaca nemestrina (assembly GCF_043159975.1). Taxonomy (NCBI): domain Eukaryota; kingdom Metazoa; phylum Chordata; class Mammalia; order Primates; family Cercopithecidae; genus Macaca; species Macaca nemestrina. The sequence continues at coordinate 131,537,110 of NC_092132.1, read as the reverse complement.
ACTTGTATGAAGTTGGAAGTAGAGTTAGGACTTGAACTCAGGACTTCCATTCCTTGGCTCTTTACGTTGTACCTTACTGCCTCCCTGACCCACCTGAAACAACTGGATCCATCACTGTTTTAAAAGGTAGGTTTTTTTATTATTGAGGTGTAGAGAGGCCCACAGATTGCGAGATGGCTGTCATTGATAAGACAACTTGTTACAGATCCCAAGAAGACGGGGCATGCCACACCACCATGGCTGGGGGTCACATGGGGAAGCTCTGGGGTCAATCAGGAGGCAGAGGGTTTCCATGGGAGGGAATGGGCGAGGCAGGTTGAGCAGGTTTAGGATTAGCTGGTTTGAATAATGTTAGCAGGCTCTGGGGCCTGGGGACTGTCTCTAGTTGTCTGTCACCTGGCTTTAGGGGGATTCGGGCAGGGGAATAGTGGCCTGGAGTGTGAGAGCCCATAGGGGAGGTGGTGGACTGTGGGCTCTGGATTGGTTGGTTTGCATATGAAAGGCATGCTTGCAGGCAACTCCTTCACTATCTCTAGGACCTGGCCAGCCCTGGGGAAGGCAGTCCCTACAGGGCCAGCAAGGCTTTAGTTGTCAAAGCATCAAAATTCAGAAAATAGGCCTAGGTGGTGGCTCACACCTGTAATCCCAGCACTTTGAGGGGCTGAGGTGGGAGGATTGCCTGAGCCCAGGAGTTTGAGACCTACTTGGGAAACACAGATACCATCTCCACAAAAAAAAAAAAGAAAGAGAGAGAGAAAGAAAAGAAGGGAGGGAGGGAGGGAGGAAGGAAGGGAAGGAAAAGCATACTTAGCAGAACCACCTGCCCCTCTAATCAGTGCCCCTCCAGCTCTCATGATGCCACCACTTTCTCATGCACCTAGACTGGAAACTTAGGGTTAGAAGAAGCGTATCAATGTGTCCTTAGAAATATTCTCTTAGGTTTGGTCTCTTTTCCATTCCAAGCAGAGTAGCCTGGGCAGTAGCCCTTGGTGTGCTCTGAACTCCTGGACCTCAGTTGCCCATCACTGAGTGTTGAACCTTGTACTTAACGAGGTTCTACTTCTTGCAGGCGCGTGGAGTTCTGAACATCCACACAGTTTTCCCTGCTGCTCTGTAACTGCTTCTGAGCGCAGGGACTGGGTCTTTTTCCTTCTGCCAAAAACCCTGTCAGCGCCAGTCTCTTAGGAAGTGCTCACCAAATGCTTGAATGAAAAACAGAACCAAGCACGAGGCTGCATCACATCCTGTGATGTGGAATGTGCATTTTCTAAGATTTCTGGGAAGGAATTACTTAAGGAAAGCTAAGTGGAAGCGTTGGGAGTTGGTCTCTGAAGTGGGAGTAGGATTTGGATATACAAAATGTGAGACTAGGAGCTCTCACGGGCCCCAGGGGCCTGCCAGCCCCAGGCACTTCTCGGTACTATAGACGCCAGCTTTAAAGCTCTAGCCAGTTCCCAGCACAGCCTGGAGGGCCTGATGAGAAAGCAGTTTGTGTTGCAGCGCTGCTCTCAAGAGATCCTGGAGGCCCAAAGCAGCAGCTTTGCGCAGACAGAAAGAAGTCAGCTGCCATGGGCCTTACTTATTCTGTATCCCACTTCTGTTCCCTACAGGGATGGGAGGGGCTGGGGTGTAGGTTGAGGTGACCAGAAGGCCTCCTTCAAGCATCCCGCGATCAAGAGCGGCTTCCAGAGGGTGCCAGTGAGTAGTATCCAGTTCCCTTTGGAAGAATTTAGAAGCTGGACGCCATGGCTTGTGCCTATAGTCCCAGCCACTGAGGAGGCTGAAGCTGGAGGAATGCTTAAGACCAGGAGTTCAAGACCAGCCTGGATGGCATAACAAGACCCTGTTGCTAAAAATAAACACATAAATGATAGTAGAGTCCTGTACTCTGGTGCTGTAAGCAAACGGGCTCGGCACAGGTTGTCGCTCTAGGGGCCAGGTGTTGGGGTGGTCTTAGCAGATACACACGCAGCACAGGGAAGGCCGCCTGTCTCAGGGAGCCCGGGTATGAGGCCAGAGCTCTTCGGTTTCTCAGGGCTGAGTTCCTCTTCTCCTAAGCAGGACCTCATTGCTATCCGCTCACTACTTCCTGCCCCAGGTGGTGTTTCCCTACACAAGCAAGAGCTGCATGCGGGCCGTGCTGGAATACCTCTACACGGGCATGTTCACCTCCAGCCCCGACCTGGATGACATGAAGCTCATCATCCTAGCCAACCGTCTCTGCCTGCCACACCTGGTTGCCCTCACAGGTAACTAAGCGGCGCGCTTGGGGACCTCCCCGCGGGAGAGGCCAGGGAAACCCCAAGGTGCGATGTTCTCCTCTTACCTCTCTCTTCCTGGGGGACAAGCCGATGTCCAAGGGACTAAGCATACATGAAACGGAATCTGTTGACGGGCGCAGAGTTCTGGATGAGGACATAGAGTGAAGAAGGGTGTGTGCGGGGCCTGTTTGATGGGGTCACCTGAAAGGCTCTCTCCAAAGGCGATTTCAGCCCAACAAAATGGAACATAAGGCTGGGCACAGTGGCCCATGCCTGTAATCCCAGCACTTTGGGAGGCCAAGGCGGGTGGATCACTTGAGGCCAGGAGTTCAAGACCAGCCTAGCCAACATGGTGAAACCCCGTCTCTACTAAAAATATAAAAATTAGCCATGTTTGGTCGTGGGCACCTGTAATCCCAGCTACTTGGGAGGCTGAGGCAGGAGAATTGCTTGAACGTGGGAGGTGGAGGTTGCAGTGAGCCGAATTTGCGCCACTGCACTCCAGCCTGGGCGACAGAGCGAAACTGCATCTCAAAAACAAACAAAAAGTGGACCATGACAGTGCTTTATGGTCTTTGCTTGACTTCACTTGGACAAGCTTAAGAAGTCAAAAAAGAATAGAACACAATTCCCACATTTCTATCCTGTGGTTCTCCTCCTCCTTCCTTTCCTTTTATTTTCCTTCTTCCTCTTTTGCCTTTTTGCTTCTTCCCCTAACTTTGACATCACCTTCTCTTCCTCCTTCCAAAAACAGCACACAAACATCCCTGCCGCTCCTTAGTCCCTGCACGGATTGTGCGAGCTGGAGCTCAGCTTTTAGTGTGGACCAATCCCAGGGGCTCTCTGAGGTGGAGCAAGAACTGAGTCATGGGGGAAAGCCAGCAGCAGGCAGTCAGGGTCCAAGGAGCCAGGGAAGAGAAGTGGTACTCATGGGGTGAAGGGAGCCTGGGGCCAGAGACCCAGGCAGGCAGACAGCTCTTGTTCATGTTGGAGTTGGCATTTGAATTGGTGGTGGTGGTGGCATGGGTACCAGTGCTGGTGTTGATGCCGAGGTTAATATTCTTGCATAGGTTGGGGGGCAGAGAGCAGATCCTCACATACTGAGTTAAGGTTCAGGGAAGGACCCAGTGTCAGAGCTGCTGGGATCCAGGCAGATGATCAAGATCGGGGTTCAGATAGGAGGGAAAACAGCAATCCTGTAAGGAAAAATGAATGATGAGGTGGGGCTGGGTTATGGAAAGAAGGCAGAAATCGTTGATCAGAACCAGAATATTAAGAGCAGAGGCTGCAGAGGGAATCCAGGGGCCCCAGAAGGGGATAAAGGGGACTTTGGGGCAGATAGTAAGAGGCTTCTGAAGATCCCAGCTACAACGGTGTATCTTTTTCTGCTCTCCATGAAACAATGGTGTGATCTTCCCAGAGCACATAAAACTTCAAATTCCTAGATGGAATAATTCCACTTTTAAAACACTGTCTCCAGAGAAATGACCCAAAGGGGAAAAACGCATAAAGTTATTTCTAGAGGTTCATTTCGTCATGGCAGGCAATTGAAGCAAGTCAGAGAAAAACCGTTGGTTAAGCACACACGGGCAGTTTTCACGCGGTGGTCATTAAAAATGTGAAACTGGACTGCTGCATGGAAAGGCTTATTGAAAATAATGTTAAGTAACTTTTCTTGAAATTATCGATACACACTAGGGAACATATACAAAAATGTTTATATCTGCCTTATTAAGGATCAGTAGAAGATGCCAAGTTTGATATAATTGGCGATGGTTTAAGTTTTGTGAGATATGCTTCCTGTGAGGCCATTAATTCCAGCTGAAAACTTTTATTCAGTAGAACACAAATACATAAAAGCACATTAAACATATGTTCAGGTTACTGAATTATTGTTGTTGTTATTTTTTTTTAGAGACAGGATCTTGCTCTGTCACCTAGACTGGAGTGCAGCGGCCTGATCATAGTTCACTGCAGCCTCAAATTCCTGGGCTCAAGCGATCTTCCCAACTCAGCTTCCCAAGTGGCTTGGACTATGGGCCTGCCTCATCACACCCAGCTAATTTTTAAATTTATTTTTATTTTTTATTTTTGACAGTCTCACTCTGTCGCCCAGGCTGGAGTGCATTGGTGTGATCCTGGCTCACTGCACCCCCTGCCTCCTGGGTTCAAGCGATTCTCCTGCCTCAGCCTCCTGAGTAGCTGGGACTACAGGCGCACGCCACCACACTCAGCTCATTTTTGTAATTTGAGATGGGGTTTTGCCATGTTGGCCAGGCTGGTCTTGAACTCCTGACCTCAAGTGATCCACCCGCCTTAGCCTCCCAAAGTGCTGGGATTACAGGCGTGAACCATGGCACCCGGCCTAATTTTTATATTTTTTGCAGAGATGAGGTCTCGCTGTGTTGCCTGAACTGGTCTTAAACTCTAGCCTCAAGTGATCCTCCCATCTCAGCTTCCCAAAGTGCTGTGATTGCAGGCGTGGGCCACCAAGCCTGGCCTAGTTTAATGAATTATTATAAAGCAAAATGCCTTTCTAATCATGACCTATGTCAGGAACTAGAATCTTGCCGGCCACCAGAAGTCCTCTGCCTCTCCCTCCTCTCTCACAGACCCCTCTCTCCTCCCTAAGAGGAAGCCCTTTGCTTAGTACTCCTTCTTTTTATGGTACTTTTTATGGGCATATTTCCTTACTTTCCTTTATAGTTTTATCATCCAAGTGTGTGTCATTAAACACTACAGTATGGTTTTTTACATTATTTTTTACTTTTTAAAATTATTTTTGGAGATGGAATCTTAACTGTCACCTGGGCTGGAGCATAGTGGCATGATCTTGGCTCACTGAAACTTTCACCTCCCAGGTTCAGGAGATTCTCATGCCCCAGTCGCCCGAGTAGCTGGGATTACAGGCACCTATCAACTTGTCCAGCTAATTTTTGTATTTTTAGTAGAGACGGGGTTTCACCATGTTGGCCAGGCTGGTCTCAAACTCCTGGCCTCAAGTGATCCACCCGCCCTGGCCTCCCAAAGTGCTGGGAGTATAGGCGTGAGCCACCGTGCCTGGCCGGTTGTTTGTTTTTGAAGTATTATTATGATCTCTTAGATCTGAACATTCTTGATTGGTTTCAGTTAATTGCAGTTATCCTCACTGAGGCTCAAATCCTGCACTCTTTGGCTTGGCTCGAGTCTTACGAGCTTCCTCTCTATCTGGAATGATGGGATGTTCTAGGTTTCTCTTGAACATTCTGTGCCCTAGACCTGGAATCAGCCATTTCTCCAGGAAGTCCTGGTTTCTTGTGTTGGAAGTGGAACTGGTATTTGTGTGCACTAGGAATGCTCATTGTACTGGGAAGACTGTTGTTTCTAGGTCGTTTTTGTGGGCAGAGCGGGAAAATATATTGATCTTTTTAAAGATAAGATACCTCATGAGTTTATACTGATGCTTCTAATTAAAATTCAGAACCAAGAGTGTTTACTTCTTCAATATAAATGTTTTAACTTAAAATGCAAAGTTAGTACACAATTTGTTACAAAATGTAAATTAAAGCAAACAACTAAACTTAACTTGTAGTTCTAACTCACAGTTCTCAGCCTTTTTCTGTGATCAGCAGACATGAGGTTTCACACACTCTCCCTTTTGTATCAGAGGCTGGTTCTATTGGGAACTTTGACCCTACCTATATCAGATTATGTCGCAGGACATACGTAGTTTGAAAAATCCTCTTAAGATAATTCTAATGTCCTCCTACTCTTCCTACCCCACCCCGTCGAGGTCTTGCTCTCCTCCCTGGGGTCCCCCTGGTGGCAGCAGACTTCATAGCCTGGGGCCTTTTCGGGCCTGTGAGGACCTGCCCGGGCCCTGGTTTTCCTTGCCCTGCAGTGAGCTGGGGGACATGGGGGGCAGGGTGAGCGCGGGTCATGTGCTTCTTCAGCTGATTGGTGGCCGTGTGTGTCACAGAGCAGTACACAGTGACCGGGCTGATGGAAGCGACCCAGATGATGGTGGACATCGATGGGGACGTCCTTGTGTTCCTGGAACTGGCTCAGGTATCATGGCAGGGGAGGGAATCTACAACAGTCTCAATTCTACACTCTGCCTGCCCATTGGCTGTGAGTGGGAAGGGGTGGAAGGCAGTCTATGCGGGAGAACCGATCATCGGACTGGGCTCTTTGACTGTGCAGAGCCCATCTCCTCCTCCATGCCAGGAAGCAGCTGGGGAACTCCTGATGTACCCGGAGGGGAGCTGGCCAAGCAGGAAAGGAATGAGACTTTAGGCATCAGTAGGGCTGGAGAGGGAACCCCAGGCTCAGGCTTACACATGGTTGCTGCCTGCCTGAGGTCATTTAAGGGGCAGTGAGGACTCTCCATCTGAAATTAACTGCTCACTCCCTTAATCCCAGACAAGCCAAATCTCCCACACTGGCCTTCACAGTGCCAGAAATTCAGCCACCAAAGATTAGCGTGTGGAGTGGAAGCATGGCTCACGCAGGGCTTGCAGACACCCCTGGGAAGGCAGCTCCCTCAGCTCATTGTCAGTGCCTTGGTACAGGCTGCCTTGGTCCTGGATGCGGAGGAGAGGGAAGTCACGTGGGGTGAGATCTGAGGAGGGCAGATGCAGTATGAAGCCACTACATAGGGCTCTGGAGTCTGCAGCGAGGATGCCGGGAGTGGGCAGAACAGAGGTGAGACGATGGTGGTGCTGGTGGTGGTGCCAAGGAGCCTGAGGCAGCATCATCCTTCTCAGTTTTGTGTGGCCTTGCCTCTGGCGCAGGCTCTCTAGGACTGCAGGGCCGCTGCCTGCCCTGCACCAGAGCTTCAGCTCTGAAGGCAGCTGGAGGTGTCTATGCAGACCCTCTCCCCTGGGGATTTCAGTACAGATGCTCTTCCCTTCTGTCCCCAGTTCCACTGTGCGTACCAGCTGGCCGACTGGTGTCTCCACCACATCTGCACCAACTACAACAACGTATGCCGCAAGTTCCCCCGAGACATGAAGGCCATGTCCCCAGGTGAGCATCGGGGCCAGCCCTGGCAGTACCTGCTGCCCTCCCCTTAGGGGTCCACAGCTCCCACGTAATCCCAGGGACCCGGAGGCTGCCAGTGATCCTTGACCTTGGGGCTGGGAGCAGCCTGCGAAGGAGCCTCCAGCCAAGCCAAGGGGCCCCAGGAAAAGCGCTGGCCTGGAGGCTCCGCACCCTGCCTCTCTGGCGTCTCATTCTCAGAGGTATGAAGAGGATACTGGACTAGAGTTGGTCGATTTCAGACTTTTCTGGACAGAATACCATAATAAGAAATACATTTCATCTTGTGACCCAGGCACATATAGGAAAATATATACATCTTTTTAATCATGCTTATGGCCCACTAAATTGATTGTACAACCCAGGAATGGGCACAGGCCACAGCTTGGACCACCCAGGTCTGGGCATCCTCCGAGGCCTCCTGTCTCTTCTTGATTAATTTCTTAGGCCCTAGAGCTCAACAGGAACTGCACAGCCTCCAGAGAGAGGCATCCCTGGCCTCCCTGAGGGGCCTGCCACTCTTTCCATGGGGTCCTCTCTGGGCTCCCTCCGCACTGCCGTGACCCTCCTCCCTGTTCCATGTTTTTGCTGCGTGCTGCCGAGTCTTCACCCCGATCTCTCCTTTTCACTACTACAACCCTTCAAAAAAAATTATTTATTGTTTTGAGACAGTCTAGCTCTGTTACTCAGGCTGGAGTACAGTGGCATAATCTCAGCTCACTGCAACCTCTGCCTCCTGGGTTCAGGCTATTCTCATGGCTCAGCCTCCCGAGTAGCTGGGATTACAGGCACCCACCACCACGCCCGGCTAATTTTTTGTATTTTAGTAGAGACGGGGTTTCACCATGGTGCCCAGGGTGGTCTCAAACTCCTGACCTCAGGCAGTCCACCTGCCTCAGCTTCCCAAAGTGCTAGGATTATAGGCGTGAGCCACCACGCCCAGCCTAGCATTTTCTTTCTAGAGCAAAGGTCCAATAGCATCACTGCCTGGTTCCAGACCTTCCATTGAAACAGTAGTCTTCCACGGCCCCCCGTACCCGGCAGAATAAGGCGAGCCGTTCCTCTGGTCTGCTGCTGTGTCCTGCTGTGCCCTGACTCCATATTCCCCCCCGAACCTCAGCTCTGGCCAGAAACTTCCACTCATCCCCTAACCATGCTGAGTATCTCCTGGCCGACATTCGCTTACCCCTTCTCCCTTATCCTTCACCTCTGTCCGTTTCATTCCCAATGCACAGGCAGCCCTTGTCTAGATCGCTCCCATCTTTGTAAAGGGACTCAGCTTCCCCAGTGCTGACTTTCAGACCTGCTTTTTGGGCACTTTGCTTGCCTCAGAGGCTCATGTGCCGTGGGCCATGGGAATGTGTTGGGGGCTGGGCTGGGGGCCTGCTGCAGGCCTTGTGGTGGGGTGGGACTGGTGTCCCACGCTCCTCTTGTCCCTCTGCCTCCTTTCTAACCAAGCTGCACTGTTCTTTGTTCCAGAAAACCAGGAGTATTTCGAGAAGCATCGGTGGCCACCTGTGTGGTACCTGAAGGAGGAAGATCATTACCAGCGGGCACGGAAGGAGCGTGAGAAGGAGGACTACCTCCACCTCAAGCGGCAGCCCAAGCGGCGTTGGCTCTTCTGGAACAGTCCGTCCTCCCCATCCTCCTCGGCAGCCTCCTCCTCGTCCCCGTCTTCCTCCTCGGCTGTGGTCTGAGATGCTGCCACCCTCTTCTGACCCTGCTGCTGTTGTCCCCATCCGCCCTCGCCCCTCTGCTCTTCCGCATCACCCCATCCACCTTACAGGGACCGGGGGCCCACGTGACCAGGACCCACAGGGTGCAGCTCTTCTTACCAGCCACCGTGGCTCAGCCAGAGAGGAGCCGGGCCCTGTGGAGCAGAACGGGAACCACCTGCAGAGGTTCCCAGACCCAAAGCAGGACAGGAGACAACTGCTTGGAGGAGCAAAGCGCTCTGGCATTTTATCTCTGGGTTTGAGAGCCCTAGAGTCAAAGGGAAAGCCTCCCAGCCTCGAGGGCTTCTCTGTGTGTCTTGGTTGCTGCTCTGGCCAGGGAGGCAGCCCCCCCTCCCAGCAAGCAGAAGTGATCCTCGAGGCTCCTGGCCCTGTTGGCCATGTCTTTCCACCGATGGACTTGAGTGTTGCATTTGTTTTGTGGACATTTCCACACGAAGTCTACTCACATCCTTACTGGAGAAGTCAGGGTAGAAATTGAGCCTTCAGAGCCCAACTCAAGGCTTCTACATCCCGGGGTCCAGCTGCAAAAGGCCAGACATGGAAAGGCCTGCATCCTGCCAGCGTCCCTCTGTCCTGGGGGGCTGTGCTGGCACAGGCCTGAGAATGGGGACAGAGGTCATTCGGAGCTCCAGGCCTAGAAGCAGTGCCTCTTGGTGCAACAAGAAACTTCTCCCTCACCCCTCCTTTACCCTCAGATTTGGAGATGGGAACCAAAGAAAGCGGCTGGGACAGGTGGAGAAGGAAGTAGGAATGAGTGCACAGCGACCCCGTGTTCCTCAGGGCCCTCCCCTGCCTCTGGGTGGCACTGCTTTTTATAGGGTGGGGCAAAATTAGCAAAAAACAAAACCCAACAACAACTAAACTGAAACCGAAACAAAAAGTCACCAACAAACACTCTGTCCTCTATCCCTCCAAAGAATGAAAACCAGAAAAAGCCCCTGCCTAGCTCACATTTCTAGAAACAGAGGCCCCCATGATGAGGAGGTAAAGATTTAGGTTGCAGAATCGACTTCAATGCCTTTCAGGAAAGGACTCGGTACTTCTTTGACTGCGGAGGCCCTGACCCTGCCAGCTGGCTCCGAGGGCAGCACAGGGGCCTGGCCTCCAGAGGGCTGGTGATTGAGGGGCCGGGGCTGGCAGCAAAGAGGGGTTTGGTCTCCAGGCTCAAATGCCACCGGACTCTTGCTTTTGCCCATCTGGAGACTGCAGGCTCCCTTCCTTGCCTTCAGAGGATCACCCTACAGGGTGCTTATGGTGGATATTTTTGGGGGGGCTGCAATAGGGGCCAAAGGTCAGGGGAAGGGGCACAGGCCTGTAGTGAAAGGACACCACCTTATTACTGCTGGGGTGGGATAAGGGGAAGGAGAAGAGGGAGAATGGAGCAGGAGGAAAAGCAGGGTTGGTCTAGAGAGGAGGAGGGCGGGGCTGGAGGAATGTGGGGGATTGAAACTAGCTCCCAGCCCCCATGGGGCAAAAGCTGGGCCACAATTGCCCCTTTCCGTTTTCTAAACCTGACTCAAATTTCACTACCCACACCCTTTTTAGGTGTAAAAGATGGAGTCCCACGGAGGAGGGGCAGAGCCAGGAGGCAGTGGGGCTGTGGGCTCGGAGCTCAGGAGTCGCCTCGCCTGAGAAAGATGTTCTAGCTGAGAGGGTCTGGCCCAGGGGTGGGCTCCAGCAAAACGCTGGTTAGGCCTGGTATAGAGCCGAAACAAAGGCAGCCAGCAGGACCTAGTGACCAGAGGTTAAATCCCCATCAAGAGAGAGCAGGCGGCTGGAGGACAAGCGGCTCTAACCCCATGGGGAGCCATGTTGTCCAGGCCCAGGCTCCTCCAGGACTGTGGCTGCCTCCCCTCCACGGGCCTTCAGGGCGGCTGGCTGGAAAGCCATGGGTGTGCTGCCCTCTACAGGCTGCTCGGCCTCCCTGCGGCTCAGCGCAGCCCAGGGCTCCAAGTGAGGCCCAAAAGCCCACGGGCAGGGCAGCGGGGACGGAAGTGGGAGCCTGGAGCACCTCCACCTCCCTTCTAAGGAAGGCGGACAGCGTTGGGGAACGCCTGGGCCTCCCAGAAGCTGTGGATGAGAGAGAGAATGGGTCCTCCAGGGCAAGGGGAACGGGAAATAGGTCTAGGTGCCTGCAGGGCTGAGCAACCTGGGTACCCTGGTGGGGGTGCAGGGAAGGCCGGGACAGAGAAAATGAAGGTCGGCCCAGGGCTGTAGGAAGCCGTAGGAGAGTGACCACTGGACTCCCTGAGAAACAGGGCCGGCTCCCCAACTTAGGGGACCCACTGCCCCTTCCCCGAGAGCTGTCGGAACCAGATACAATCCGGCAGCCCAGAGAACCCTCCTGGGAGGCTGTGGGTAAACCAGGCCAGCACTGGTGTCCCTGTCCCCAGAGGGAGGAGCAGACAGGAGAGAGAGGGGAAGGAAGTATGAATCCCAGTCCCCAGGAACCTAGCTCTTTGAACTCCAGAGAATTCCTGGATGCAGGAAAACACCCCCAGCAGGCCAATCCTGAAAACAGAGGGGAGGGAGGGAGGAAGGAGTCCCAGCAGGAGCACAGCCCTGGCCTCCTGTCACTCAAGAGCTGATTCACAGGAGGAGGGGAGGTTGGGGGCGGGAGACAAAAACCACACCTCTTTTTATATAAGGTTTCATATTTAATTTGGTCATGAATTCATAAATACATAAATATTTTGTACACAATGTGCTTCCTTGTATTGTTTGTACTATAACACATTTCAGATAGGGACCTTTGACAGGGCAGAAGCATGAAAGGACACCAACCATGAGTGACACACTGTAAGTGGCTGTCCTGTATCACATGCTGTTTGGCCTGGGAATATAGCAAAACCTAACGTAACTAAACAACAAAAAACCCCAATTATTTCATGTTGTCAGGAAGCTTACTTTAAAAGAATAGCTTGGCCTGGTGTGGTGGCTCACGCCTATAATCCCAGCACTTTGGGAGGAAGAGGTGGATCACCTGAGGTCGGGAGTTCAAGACCAGCCTGACCAACGTGGTGTAACCCCGTCTCTACTAAAAATACAAAAATTAGCCAGGCGTGATGGCAGGTGCCTGTAATCCCAGCTACTCTGGAGGCTGAGGCACGAGAATCGCTTGAACCCAGGAGGTGGAGGTTGCGGTGAGCGCAGATCACGCCGTTGCACTCCAGCCTGGGTGAGAGAGTGTGATTCTGTCTCAAAAAATAAAAAATAAAAAAAGAATAATCTTAAACACTGATAAGGCTGACACTTCAGATACATCTTCAAGGAAGGCCTCTGTGGAAGGGACAAGGGAGCTGGGACCAGACTGGCTCCCTCTGAGCCCTGAGGCTGAGCGTCCTGCACAGGAGGCGCAGCAAAGGCAAAGACCAGGAGGTAGCAGCAACTGGTGCATTCCAGAAGTGCAGGGGACGATGCGTGGGACGCCAGATGGAAGTGGGAGAGGATGGAAGTGCAAAGACCAGAAAGGCCACCCCCTCCTAAAACTCCACGGACACAACAGTCTGAATGTGTGATCTTCAGGCAATTCCAACTTTGTCCCCACCAAACCAGTCCCGGAACAAAACTACACACAATGCCTTGAGACAGAAAAGACCAAAAACTCCTGGAATGACTACCTGCTTAAATGATCCTGCCATGACTGAAATACTGTGGAGAAGAATTTGTTAGAAAGAGGCTGAAATGGTTAGTGAGGTCTTAAAACAATAATAGAACGGGACACAAGAACAAAATCTTAATGCGTCAGCCATTCTAGGTCCTGTTGCCACAGTGTTTAAGAACTGATATTTCTGAGATGAGTCAGATGCTTACAGACGGGCCAAGCTCCTCAAGTAGGGAATCTGTACCCTAAAATGCAACTCAGTGGCTCAGGGTGACAGATCACCAGAAGTGAGCTGGGCCATCTACTCCTGAGATGGCAACCATTTCATACAACTCCCAAGCACCATCTATTCTTCCCCCTTGATGCCATGGCAGACGTGGGAGACAGATTTTGTCCTCTCTCTCTTGAACCTAAACAGGGCTCAAGTTCACTACATTCACTGGAAATGGGATATGACATAGACCCTATTTGCTGTATGTGATCTAACCCGTCTGCCTCAGTCCCAGCCTGTCCATAGATAGGGGCTACAGGTGCAAATGAGACTGCCCAGGTAGGGACCAGTCACACACAGGACTTCACATGGATCCAGTTCTCTTCGGTCCCGACTCACATGTAAACAACTACCTATAAATAATACTCATATACTTGTAAGGTTGTCCAGTTCAAAAGGCTGGCCCCTTTAGAAGTTGCCAGTCATTGAAACCAAAGTACAGCTGAGGGAGAACTGGAACCCAGACAGTGACATCTTACAGAGGACTTTTTCTTCTTCCCCCATTGTACGTCTCCTCATTTTTGTTTACCTAATCCATTCACATAACTGTGTAAACAAGTACATTTACTAAAGTTTCTTCATATTCATAAAATAATCACATACAGAATTATAAAAGTAGAAAGGTAAGGCCAGGTGCTGGGGCTCATGCCTCTAATTCCAGCACTTTGGGAGTCTGAGGTGGGCGGACTGCTTGAGTCCAGGAGTTCGAGACCACCCTGAGCAACATAGAGAGCCCCCCATATCTAGACAAAATACAAAAAATTAGCCGGGCATGGTGGGGCACGCCTGTGGTCCCAGCTATTTGGATGGCTGAGGTGGGAGAATTGCTTGAGCCTGAGAGGTCAAGGCTATAGTGAGCCAAGATTGCACCATTGCACTCCAGCCTGGGAGACAGAGTGAACCACTCCCCCTCCCCCCGAAAAAAATTCACATCATATAGTGTCAAGTGAAGTTGGACATCAACTGCATAAATGCTAAGCCAGATAGATCTTGCAATGTAGCCCACATAAATAAATAAAGCGTTTATATTAGGATAAAGTGCTGTAAAGACAATAGGACATCCCAAACCAAATCTCAAAATACACACAAACATAGAGTGATCTAGATATTTACATAGTGTTCACATTCCGCTTACAAAAATAATTCCACGTGCAGTGAAAAAGTCCCAGGATGTTCCGTCCACTGCGTGATGTTGGATGGGAGAGTGTCTTCCAGTACTGGTCATGTGACAATTGTGGCAGTTTCCTACTGGCTGGAGTCCAGTTGGGCTTTTTCCAGAAAAAAGGTAACCAGGGAAGGTCTGATTTCCTCAAGAGATTCACACTCAGGACGTGGCAGAGTCTGCATTATCTTCTAGATACATGAACTTTCCGGAGCTCAACAAGCGGTCCTGAATCTTCTGCTTGGCAAGTCTCTCTTCCAGCGTCTCCAAGGCATCCAGTAGGGTGTTGACAGAGGCGGCCCGCCCGGTTTTGTTGACCCACTTTATCAGCATCACGTACAAGGTGTCCCTGGAGCTTGCTGCCTCAGCTTTGGCCACCTTTATCTCGTTGTTCGTGAGGCCCAGCTGCCTCACGAGAGGCTCCCAGGCGTCAAAGGGCACGATGGCTGCAAAGTCATCGAAGCACTGTCTCAGAGCTGGTGGAGAAAGCCACACAGAAAGCCAGGTGAGTTGGGACTCAGAAAGGGCAGAGGATCCCACATCAGGCCCAGAACCCAAGGCAGGGAACCTGGGCAGCCCTGTGTGTCGGCAAACCTGCCGCTCCAGCGCCCACCCACTTCCCATCCACAGAAAGCGCTCCCACACTGCTTGGCCTCCCCCGCACCCAAGGTGCTTCGGGGAGTCAAAGTCATCAGAGAATCAGCCCTCACGCAGAGCTGAGAACCCACCAGGGGAGGATGGAGGAACCCTACAGAGGCAGAAAGCAAAATGGGTGAGAGCCCGAGGGAGGGAGAGAGAGTGGCTGCAGCGGGAGCTCAGAGGAAGGAGGCTGCCTGGGCTGCGCTTGCCATGGGAGCAGGTCCCAGGGCGGCCATGTCTGCATCTGTGCAAAGCACAGGGCCTGGGACAGGGGACCTCTGTTTTCACCCAGCTCGGCCTCACTTCCTGGTGCTAGGGCAGAGCTAGGTGGAGGCAAACAGACTCTGAGCAAGAAGCGAACCCAAAGACTGAGCAACGCTGCCCAGATCCTGGGACAATGAGGGATTAAATGAGATGTGTGTGCAACATGATGCGCCCCGCCGTCCTTAGAGATAGACGGGGCCAGGAACACGAAGCTATGTTTTCCAACAGCCTCATTTAAAAAAGTCAGAAACAAGCGACATTCATTTCAATGTATGGTACTGAATATATTTAAAATATAATTTAATGTACAATCAATATACAAAAATTATGAGTGAAATATTTTCCACTCTTTTCTGCATTAAGTCTTTGGAATTCATATGTCGTTTACACAATAGCTCTGCAAATTGGGCTTAGGCACAGGTCAAGAGCTCCTTAGCCCACTGGGGTTAGTAGTGCTGTGCAGGACAGGCCAGCCCCTCAGGAGGTCCCTGGGGCGGGGGCTACATCAGACCCTGAACAAAGGAGGAGAGAGGACAAGGGGACGGACAGAGTCATTAGGGTCATTGATAGGGTGCAGAGAGGATGAGGTAGAGTGGGGAGAAGAGATGGGAGAAGACAGTTTAGGGTCCAGATGGTCTATACCACAGGACCCCCTGCTTCCTCCATGGAATACTCTGGAAGAGCCCTCTCACCTATGGGGACAGAAATTAGGACACTGTCCCTATTCCCTCCATTCCTGCTGCATCTCCAGGAGCAAAACACTTACTCTCAGTGGGGTCGTTTTCATTCACTGGAACCAGCTGCCCCCTCCTCTGAGGCCCTTCAGCTTTTGCCGGTTCCTGTAACACATAGTGCAGAACGTCCCGGTCAGAGCCAGGAGTCCTGCAGTCCAGTACTGAACCAGACCACCAGCCAGCCCTGAGACCTGCAGCACGTTACTTCCAGAACATTGTTCTGAAAGTTCCGGCAACAAGACAGGAAACAAAGAGGCAAGACTCTCGGAAGGAGGCCAATACAGCAGTCAATATTTAAATTAGGAGTGTATATTTTTAAAACCCCAAGGTTTAAATTGTAATACTTAAAAATGAATATGTCCTGATGATTTTTTTTTTTTTTTTTTTTTTTTTTTTTGAGACAGAGTCTTACTCTGTCTCCCAGGCTGGAGTGCAATGATGCCATCTTGGCTCACTGCAACCTCCACCTCTGGGTTCAAGAGATTCTCTTGCCTTAGCCTCCCAAGTAACTGGGATTACAGGTGTGTGCCACCATGCCCAGCTAATTTTTGTATTTTATTTTTGTATTTTTAGTAGAGACAGGGTTTCACCATGTTGGCCAGGCTAGTCTCAAGCTCCTGACCTCAAGTGATCTGCCCGGC
This sequence comes from Macaca nemestrina, assembly GCF_043159975.1. Lineage (NCBI taxonomy): Eukaryota > Metazoa > Chordata > Mammalia > Primates > Cercopithecidae > Macaca > Macaca nemestrina. Next base: position 131,520,779 of record NC_092132.1, on the reverse strand, counting down.
TCAGTCTCCCAAATTGTTGGGATTACAGGCATGAGCCACTGCACCCAGCCCTGATGAATGTTAAAACACATAGCAGAGGCTGGGCATGGTGGCTCACACCTGTAATCCCAGCACTCTGGGAGGCTGAGGTGTGAGGATTGCTTGAGTCCAGGAGTTGGAGACCAGCCTGGGCAACATAGCGAGATCCTGTCTCTAAAATAAAATAAAAATAAAAATAAAACAAAATAAAATAATAAAATAAAATATAAAATAAAATAAAAGCTGGGTGTGGTGGCACGAAACTGTCGTCCTAGCTACTCAGGAGGCTGAGGCAGGAGGATCACTTGGCCTTAGGAGGTCAAGGCTGCAGTGAGCCATGATTGTACCACTGCACTCCAGCCTAGGTGACAGAGTGAGACCCATCTCAGAAAAGAAAGAAAAGAAAAGTAGCAGCAGACATAATAAATTAGAAAATGGACTTACAAGAAGACCTGAAATGCAAAGAAACAGCTTTGATGAGGAATAGGAATAATTTATCTGAAATAAACCCCCAAATCTTGACTGAGTCATAATAAAAGACTTGAAATACTATCTTCTTTGATAATAAAATTGAATGTTGAAAGGATCTCAATCATTCCTAGAACCATTTATTAATTTAAATTAATATTTTTTAACATCCAGTGATTATGTGGTGGTGGCGGGGTGGGTGCTGGAGAAAATCTTATAATTCTAAATTTTATCTAATTCTAAATTTTAAGATGTGTGAAAATAATTTTGAAAACATATTTGCTGTCTAAGATATTAAAACATATTAGACAGTTTTGTTTGGTGTTGTACATGATATAATCCTTTTCATGTCAATACCACATATATACATATGCATGTATGTACATAGATGGCATATGCATAAAGAGCTTAGCAAAGAATTGCAAGAAATTATCCACTGTAGTTACCTGAAATATAAGGGCCAGAAGCCTGGGGAAAGAGTGAAGAAGGCTCTTGATATGATCAAGTTTTTTCATACTCTGGTGGATGCGTGGCTATGGGTGACCTCCTTTTTAAAAAGGTGCCTCACGCCTGTAATCCCAGCACTTTGGGAGGCTGAG